>NC_091051.1:7500000-8750000 GCF_963966145.1 Tenebrio molitor
GTGTTGTTGAAGTTGGGACATTTCCTTATTCTCTGATAAGTGACAATACTTTCCCCTCACAGCTCTAATCCAAAAGAATTTCAAAGTCAAATATTGGAAAAAACTATTTACACAAACGAGGTGGGTGTTGAGCTGTTAGAAGTGTCATCTTGTAAACACGAAATAATTCTTTTTCATCACGCTTAAATGTCACGATACTTTTATTACACTTTAAATGTGCAACTTTAATCCTTAGACGTCACTGGCTCGCGAAATAACTATTATAGAAAATTATAGCTACTCAAATTAATTGCAGGACTGTATTTTCAATTTTAACTCAATTACGAATTAATGCCAATTCATGACATCTCTTACACAAATAATTAGCTAAGATGACAATGAGAATTCATCAAGAATGAAACAATCAACCTTACATTTTATCAAATTTAATTGATGACCTTTTATTAATGAGAGCAGATATGATTAGCTAGACATAACACAAATTCGGCTGCAACTGTGCCCAAAATTTTAATTCAATTTTGATTTCGCAAAAATTTGAATTTTCTATGCATCACTTAACCTTGATGGAGTAACACGGCCAGTAAGACACCTAATTGTTACCTAAGCAGATAGATACGTACGAGGTGGATTAGCATTTACTAATATCCGTTTCCAACAATTGTTGCATTATTTATAGAACAATTTACTACTACTACTCACTTATCAAGATGAAATGTTTTTTAATTCCAATGTGCTGTGATGTCACATCGCTTCGGTCCGATCCAAACGGAAAAATGATGAAAACGAACGATCCACGATTGTTCTTTTGAACCAACGAACAACACAAATATTTCACGTTCGCTTGTCAGTTGCGCACTGACGGAGGAACGGATTAAATTTCTAACATACGCGTGCTCTCGTATCACGTGACTATCTAGTTGATGGGTAGGACCAACCACAACAATGGGTTTTTTACGACCATGGACGTATTATAATTTTTGTTTTTTGACAACGCTTCCGTCAATAAAACTTCACCGAAATGTTAAAAATAACGCATTTATTCAATACCAAACTACAACTAATACAAATATACCATACGTGACAAGTTTAGATAATACAAATGGAACAATCGGGTCGCTGCGATATCTTCAAGCAGCAGCTGTAAAAATGAATTGCCATCGATCAATACTGATAAAGTGGATAATCATTGCGAGGTCTTATCTTACCTTCTATGATAGCAGGAGATGCCGGTGTTTCAACTGGTGGAACCTCGACTGGTTGTTCGGCGGCAGGAGCGGGCGCCTCTGTGGGAGCTTCGGCGGGAGGAGCTTCAGCAGGGGGAGCTTCAGCGGGAGTGTCAGCAGGAGGCGCTTCGGCAGGTTGAGTTTCGGCTGGCTGAGGTGCCTCCGTTGCAGGTGGTGCCTCTGCTCCTTCCGCAGGAGGCGCAGGAGCGGCGCCTTCAGCTGGTGGGGCTGGTGCTTCACCTTCAGCTGGAGGGGCTGGTGCTTCGCCTTCTGCTGCAGGTGCCGGCTCCGCTGCTACACAAATCAGATATTAACACAAGGAAATGACAATTTTTTTGATGGACTCGACGGTGGAGTGCTTGATGATGACGTGATCGATCATGAAGCACTTACCACTCTGTTTGAGCTTGTCCAAAAGCTGATCAAAGCTCACTTGGTGCTCTTCTGGATTGTCTGTTGTCAAATCGACAACTTTGTATTTAAGTGAATTTTTAATGTACAAAACGACGCCGTCACCGCTAGTCTTGCGGTTCTCGACTAAAGAGTAATTGGGGATAGAAACGACTTCTTTGTTGTCGGTGGGGGCTAGAACTGTTTCAGGCAAAGCTACTATATCGTAATTTTCGTTAATAACAAGCTGTTTAAAGGTTTCGAATCCTGAAATTAGCGCAACATCAATTTGACTTGGGGATTTGGTAAGGACTCAAAGTGCGAACTCACCGCCTGCGGGTCCTTCTGTTGGTGGAGCTGCGGGGGCGTCGCCTTCAGTTGGTGGTGCTCCTTCTGCGGGGGTTGAGCCTTCGGCTGGTGGTGCTCCTTCGGCCGGTGGTGCACCTTCAGCAGGTGGTGCTCCTTCCGCAGGTGGTGCTCCTTCCGCAGGCGGGGCTCCTTCAACAGTTGGCGCACCTTCAGCAGGAGGGGCTCCTTCAGCAGGTGGGGCTCCTTCAGCAGGTGGGGCTCCTTCTACGGGTGCGGAACCCTCAGCAGGTGCGGAACCCTCAGCCGGAGGTGCACCTTCGTCTGGAGGCTGCGAATCTGAAGGTGGAGCTTCTCCTTCAGGGACGGCTTCACCTTCAGCAGGTGCCTCGCCCTCATTCTCCTACAGGTTTGAATTTTTATCAATACATTTGCAGCAAAACTGACGATTTGAAAATTTAAAAATAATTTTGTTTTTCTCAAAGAAAAACTTGTTATAAGACCTACCTTGATGAACAAATACAAAAATCTATTACCCTAAAAGTAACCTCATTTTTGCATGTTTGCTTTCTTTAAAAAAAATCTATAAAATATAGGTAATTTTTTTTAAATTGGCTATACTGTAACTATACAAAATAAGTGAAAAAAATTAATATTTATTCTCCACTTTGCTTTTAATATGTTTTACTTTTTTTACTGTTGTTCTTATTACTACATATGTAGTTTTAATGAATACTTTAACGAAAAATTAAAATAATAATAAACAAAGTATGTAAAATAAAAAGAAAAAAAAAAAAAAAAAAATGATATGTTGTTTTGCAAATAACCTTATTTTTTATATGGCAAATATAGAAAAAAAAAAACAAAAAAAGGGAGACAAAAAATAAAAGAAAAAATATTAAACAAAAATAGGTATTTGGGATTTCGGACAACACAACACATTCCAATTGAATAATTTTTTTAATAACGTAGTTTTACAAATACAGATGTACTGACACAATACAGGGGTGCGTGCGGGAGACTACACCCTTATAAAATAGAACATTGTCAAACTTGTTAGATAAAATATATTCTGTAGGTTGCATATCCCTAAAAGTGGGTAAAGGGGAGAGGGATGCTCATGCTTCAACTTCCTGTACCTTCTTTTCATCTCCTTTCTTGGACCAGTCGGGTTTTTTCTGAAATTTTAAGAAATAAATTAGAAAAGAGTAATCAGTCTGTGCCGGAGGGAACAGCAGTCATTGCGAAGTATGCAGCAATAAATGCAATGTAACTATCTATCTAAGAAAAAATAAAAACACAATGTGGAAAAATGTCGCAATCCACATGTAGGCATATGGGAACTGTGTATCATAACAAGTGCTGTAAAAAACAAAAATAGAAATAATAGGCGTCTGCAATACTACGGGAGTGCTGTGTATTACATTGATTTTTACCTTAGCCGCAGCATCAGCTTTTGAAGCGTTCTGAAACGTTATTTGAAGCAGTTTAGGCACATTTATAAACGAAAATATTGTTTAAGTTCACAAATTTGACAATTGTCAACCACAAACAACGTAGCGATATTAAATAAATTATGGTGCGAAAGGCAACGAAAATTAGCAAAGCCCATAGCTCACCTTTTATACATAATCCGCTTAGAGAAAAAAAGCTTTCAAAAATCAGTGCACAAAAATTAGTGCTAAAAATTTTTCGGGTATTAAAAAGCCCTAGAGAAGAAAATGTGAAAAATACAGGCGAGAAAAAGAAAATAATTGCAGAATCGTGTAGTTGTGTATTTTTTATTAATAATTTATTTATGTGTTTGATTGAAATATCATTACGACATTGTAAGAATGTTGACGGTTCGATAATTTACTTCTTCTGCCATTCAGCCTTTTCAGATTTCTTGGGCTGCGAAAAACAAACGTATATTCTAGCGCCTTCTTCACTCCACAGAAGTGGCCAGGAAGTGAATCTCTACACTTCATGACCATTTCTCACAATGCAAAAGTTTTCGTTTAATTTTGCCATCGAAAAAAAAATGAAACCAAAATCGAACTACCGCAAGGTTTTTCTTGTGTTTTCGGCGTCATTTTATCAGTTTTTTGCAAAATTAAACAAAGACGGTTCGGTAGCTTCCAACAACAATAAATTCGATAGAACAGAAATGGCAAAAGTACCACTTTCTCGGCTGAAAGAGAAGCGTAAACTCAAATTGTTGAAATCTCACCTCTTTATCTTCTTCTTCGAGTGTAAATTCCTTCTTTTTGACAACTTTCAGTTGGTTTCTGAAGTTGAATTCGGCGGCCTTCTTTTGCAGCTTGGCGAATTTGTTTTCGTATTTGGAAACTTTCTTCAGTGTTGGCTTAACACTGTAATCGTTTTTGGTTAGTGAAGAGACGCGAGACGTCGGTGTTAACTTACAATTTGCCTCTGAGGTCGTTCACTTGACTGTTAAGGTCGGCGATCTACAAAACATCATAAATGATTAGATTTTTGGTGACGAGAACGGAGTGAAATCCAATGTTGTTCGTTTTTGATTTGTTGAAATTTTGTGACATTAAATGGAACAACATTGTGACAAACAACGGTGGTTAGTAGTGCGGTGCAATTAAAACGGCAAACACTCAGTAAGAAAGGTAAAGAAGCGAACATTGCGAAATCTGACAGACGTTGTTAGTAACTAAAGGAAAATTAGGCTAGAGTGATAAGCGAGGCAAGATACCAAGACGACTAGACAGGGGGGGTAAAAAAACAACAAAATGTTGGGGGATACCGTCTGTAAACATTATTGACAAAACAATCTACTACAGAAAAAAAATGTATACACAATATACAGCCATGAGAAATTTCAAAATACAAAAAAACATTTCTCAGTGAAAAGTGTGATGGAGAGAGGTAGGGAAACGTAACTTCGTTGCAAAATCGGCGATTCTGTAATAAAAATGTAATAAATGAATTAAAAAGAGAAGTTACGGTGGCTCCGAAGGTGGGATTCTCGTATACTATATGAAATCTGGTCACACTCAGGGTTTCCGAAAGCTATAGCTACTAAATGTTCAGACCAGCACCAGAGTGTTGTCCTGAACAATACCTAATATTATTCACAAGTTAAGAAAAAATCAAAACCGATCCTGAAACGCCTAAAGGATTGGAAAAGAGGAGTGAGCATGGCACTTCTAGTTCCCATACACTGGTAGGTTCCGATTCCTTCCCCTGACGAAACTGGCGATTTGGAACGTAAAAAACCAAGACCGCTCAAAAACGACGAAACAAGCATGAAGAGCCATGCCGTCCGAGGAAAAAAACTGCCAGGTGGGAGGCTGTAGTACATTGTTAAGAAGCGATTTGACTTGAGCCATTCCATCTAAACTCGGAGGGTCGGGTAGAAGCGTTGGTTGTTTCAGGACCAGCAATGTTACAAATTTGTTCAGAATTGAAACAGATTTGCAACAGATTAAGTTAAATTTAAGTATATACAAATGTATGAAAATTGTCGAATGAGAGCAGCCCTGGGTCTTGTGGTTAGTCGGGGGTTAGTTAAAACTGTGGTGTTACGCAGGACGGGATCATACGGCTTAACACTTCATGTACTTATTCTTAGTATAACAACGGAGGTCATTATATTTATACCACAGGACTGACTGTGCGTCTTGGCGAGTTTTGAACACCGAAGAAGGAGGATTCTGGTCGGGTGTTGAAAACTGACCAAGACCAGAGGATGATAAAAATATCGTTGTATGTATGATGTGAAGCGTAAAATATTGTGTGGTGGTACCTCCCAATCTCTCTTTCGGACTTCGCGTTCCAAATCCCACTTCTGTTCCTCGCAAATGTACATGCGGTCATAATAGCCTTTCACTATCTTCTTAAGCTGGCCTAGAATCGGAAACGGAACCAGCAGTCAACAAAAATACACAACTGCTGAGAGCCCATGTGCATGATTCAGAACCGTTCGGAATTATGCACGAGGGGAGAAGGTGTGTGCTTGTGTAGATAGGATGGCGGTCGGGGTTTAATTCTCCCGGTCAACAAGGGAGAACAGCAAAGTAGTCCTAAATACATAGCTGGCAAAATATTTACATCGCAGAACAAGAGAACCAGCCTAAAAAATTTCGACGAATTTCTGAAGCTGGTCTCGACATCATATGCCATTCTATAAGAAAAAATCACAAGGCCTGTGTATCGTGTATAGTTGTACCTCAAAAGCTTTATGCTTTTCGATTTGTTCCAAGTCATATTTATCCCCTTCAAGATTCGCGATTCTTTGGTGATAGCTTTGACAAATAGTTTGGAGTTCAGCTAAAAGAAACAACACAGTTACCACAACAAAGGACCAGGTTTCGTGGAGCACATCTATTTCGAGTGTGTACATTTCGATGATGGCACCGTAACGAGGGTTCGGGATCACAGAAAGAAAGGATTAAGCGAAGCGAGGCATCGAGATAAAAAACTGTGTCGATATTGTGTATTCATAAAAAAATAATGTCTAGTTGTATCGTCTCGTATCCGGAAACTATTACAGTGCATAAGCTCTACTGTGTGTGAGTGTTATGAATTCTCTCTACGCATGTGCAGTACAACATGCCCTCCAAAGTGCCCAGTCTACCTGAAAATCTCTGAATTCCACTTCTTTTTCAAGATCATATTTCTGATTTTCTAGTTCTCCTATACGTTTATGATACTGGGTGCAAACTTGTTTAATGTTTCCTAGAATACAACGTGTGTGGAACTTAATTGGTGTTAAGGCAAGGGACGGTCGAGCCGATCCTCTGGATCGGCCCTACAAGTCTGTATTGTTGGTGTTTATGTCGCAGACAAAAATACAAATATAGCGTAGAAAAAGGACAGAACTATCAACGGACGTTACACTGTTTGTAGTCTTAAGTACAGACAAAATCAAATAGCTCACTGCATTCGTTCGTCCCGAGCAAAAAGCAAAAATCTCAACGAATTGCAGTTTAGAACATGCATATAGAGAAACAATACCGTCTGTATGCAATCATCCTAACCTCACTGTCTTTCATTCTAACGATATATTCGAAATCGTATTTAGCTCCCTCCACCTCGTGGATTCTGTCATAATAACCCTTGCAGATACTTTGCAATTGATCTAAATAAAAACAGATTATGGTTGTGGAAAAAATCGGCGAACGCTACCAGAGACTTCAAAAACTGCTTGTCTGCTAGTAACGTCCCACAAAAAAAAACCAAACTCTAATGACTCCTACCTTCATTGGCATCGTCGATAAGTTTGGGTTTACCGCAACGTTCCTCGATGATGCGTCTCCTCTCAGCCGCTTTGCGTTCTTGTTCCTTCTTCAGTTCCTCGGCGGCTTTCTTTCTCAACAGCAACTGTTCCCAACAACGATTACTACCTCGTCCTCTCACCCACCGCACAACTCACCCTAAGCTTCTTCTTTCTCTCAGGGGTCATGAAACCTTTCTTGGCCTTCTTCGCTTTGGAGGCCTCCTCCATGCGAGCCCTGACCTCAGCGCGTTTGCGCTCGATCTCCTGCTGTTTCCTCTTCTTTTCCTGCTCACCAAACCACAATCAGCATACTTACCTCCAGTATACAAGATAGCACGAATCCTGCTATTTTGTATACTACATTTCTTTGCCAGTCTCTTCGTCGCATCGTTACGTGCCTCCTCCAGTTTCTTTCTCTGCAAAGAAACGACGCAAATCAGAAGACGAACTACTTGGACGCCACATAAAGTCACTCAGCGACTTTGTGAGGCGCGTTTCGGGGATTAGAGACAGTGCAAGGGACTTTTCATGGTGGCTTAGTAAAAAATGGGCAAAAAGTGATTCCCCCAGAATTGGGAGTATTAGAGTGCGATCACAAAATATAGTGAGGGACACAAAAAAAAATGTGATCGAAAGTTAAACATTGAGATATCAAAAATGCGCTCGATTAGGGGAAAAATAGTGTGTCGGCTGAAATTGGTGTCGGGTTAGTCACAACAATCAACACGCCACTAACTTACTCATAATCCAGACTACTAGTTTCTACTAGTACTAGTACAACTAATCTAGATCTAGATAGGTAGAAGAAAACTAAAGGAACCTAAACGGAGCCCTGCGACTACTTACTCTACTAGCTCTAATAGTGTCTGTAGAGTGTATTGTAATTTCAATTTGGTTGTAGGTCGTAAAATTTTATTGGATATTATGAGCGATTAACGGGCACAATGGTTGGGTTTGAAAAGGTTGGAAAGCGGCGCGTGCCGTTTGCCGTACAATGCAAATATACCAAATGTACAATACAACCCTGCTTAAAATATTACCTGCTAGTGGTAAACTAGGATTTATAAGCCCCGCAATATCTTTAACTTAAAGTACCATAAAATTTTACGACCTACAACCAAATTGAAACTAGTATATGTGTTCATCTTGTATTTTCAAAAATTTACAAAAATATCGAAAATCAATTTACAACGTTACATGTACTTATATCTACTTGTGGGTAGACTTGTGTAACTGTTTCTGTGATATTTATAAGCGAAAAACTGATCTACTCGTCGTCAGTTTGAGTAGAAAGATATTTTAGTGTCACACTGTGTGCATGCACGATATTTACCTGTCATTTTAAGACAGCAGATTTTACCCTCATACTGCATTTTAACCGTTTGGAAGAATACATGAAAAAGAAACAAAAATCAGTAGTGAGTGAAATATCGAAAAAGATTTTTTTTCGGCTGGGACTTTACTCACCTAACCTCATCGTCCGCCATGGTGAAAGGTTTTGTTGTTCTGGAAAAGAACGAGTATTAATTGAGTGTGAGTAAATTAAAAAAAGATTCGTTGGGGTTCGACAAGTGCGCACAATCTATTTTTGGCCCCGGATGAAAATAACTGTGCCGCAGACAGACCGCCTAATTTGGCATCCACTACTTCCACATTGCTCCGATTACACCCAAAATAGCTTGCCCACGAAACGACGTAAAATCTGTGAAAAATCACCAATAACCCATCGTTTCGATGGATTTTCACTGGACCACCGTCACTTCACTTGCGCACCCCTCGGGGGTTGTGTTATGTAACTACGTACCTTTGTTAATTTACGATGGAACAGTGAGCAGCCAACAAGAGATCCGTGTGCTGACTGTTGGATATCTTCCCTGAGGACTCGCTGGCCGAGATCGGCATGTTCCCCACCAGCGTCCCGACGCCCCCCTTCGTCGACGTCGACCATTTAGGTAGGTTCCACTACCTCGCCACCAAAATAGACTTGGGGAGATCTGATACCTCCTTGTGGTGAGCGTGCAGAAAGCGAGTTATTCTCGACTGAGATCTCGTCATTGGGGGAAAACTGCGTCGATCGTATTTGGAGATGACTTATGACTTCCTCGATTCGATGCTCAACAAATAATTGTGTACGAGAGACGAAAATAAAGATCTAACTGGATTATGCTGTCGCTGGAGTTGCGGAGTTCTCTATTGTGACACAGTTGGGATTGTGTGGGACGGGACGAAAATAGAGTTATCCGGCTTCCGTCCAATCAAAATAAACGATTTTCAATATTTAGACGAAATTTGGTAAACAACTTGTTTGGATTGATCTGACGTGGGCAAGATATCCGACTTTATAATAGGCTTTCCAGGGAAATCTCGGCACTAAGTCAAATTATGTAGGTTATTAATAGACTTGCGAAAAGTAATCAAAGCTTCCAGAAACAGTTTTCGTACCAGAACCACCAGTAGATTAAAAGAAATTTTGTTTATAACTGTCAGTTTTATTTAGAAAAAGTAAACTACGGAGAATTGTTTATTTAAATTAATTAAGATTTTTTGGTAATTTTGGGATTATTTTAGCTCCTGGCCAGCAGAATCGCGATAGAACAGGTGCAGTGCGAAAATAAATTTGAAATATTAAACAAACTGGGCTAAAAGGGTCTTGATATATAAAAAACAACTTGAGACACCCCTTCAATTTTTCGTAAATATTTTTTAGTAAAGTGAGAAGATTGAATTTCGGAGTAGATAAATACATTTTGAATAATAATCTGGTCTTTGTCTAAAATACTTCAATTTCATTCTTTTTTAAAAGTGCGAAAAAAAAAATAGGGTGAATAATTGGAGTGGTACAATAAGGCCAATTTTGAGTGAGTTAAGATTTTAAAAATATCGTCTGGAAATGTACTCTTCCAAAAAATGTAAGTTATTTTGGTCCGCAGAGACGGAATATTAAAAATAGTTCAGAAGCTTCCCAAATTTTCTAAATCTATTCAATTCATTCTTTTCTGTTGTTTTAAAGAATTGTGACCCTACATATTATTCGAGCTAATAATAACTCCGGTATCCGGTAGATGGCGGCTTCACATCCTGAAAACTCCTGAAACAGATTGTTATGTTATCACCCAAAGGTGAACAGTAAGTGGCGCCTTTTATGCATTTATTGGCTGGAAAATGTTGCAACTAGTGATTTGTTTATAACAACTGACTGACCACATATGAGCAAAGTATCTCTGATTTTGATCTGACAGAGCTCGAGAAGTCTTTCACAAAAAATCTTTTTTTTTCAACGAGAAATCTGTCTTTCTTGGTCTAAAAACGTTTTATATCATTTTTTGGTGAACGTCAGACTTTTCCTTATCTCTAAAACATCCTCCCAGTTTCAGGATTAGGGAAAAAATTTCTAAAAAAATGTGTTCATAAATTTTTGAAAGTAGTGTAATATTTTAAAATACAAAATATGTTTCTACAAGCAAATATACATATAATTTTAGCAATCATTTGTGTCATTTTCCGATACACCCTTTAAGGACCTGAAGAGATTAAGTGACAAAATCCAGGAGAAACTGCCGGCAGATGGCGCTTTCCGCTCCTGAAAATTCCTGCAACAGATCCTGATATTACCACTCCACGCTGAACTACAAGTGGCGCCACATATGCACTTATGACACGGAAAATCTTGCAACTAAAGCTTTGTTTACAGTAGTTGAATGACCGCACACATAAACAAAATGCAAAAAATTTAATAACAAAAGGAAATGCATTAATTATTGCGCAGGTTTCTTGCAAAAAATGTTTTCAAGAAAGGAAATAAAATTATATTCATTCATAAAAATCGTCGTAATTGATTGGTAAAAAGTTGTAGAATTTGGAAGATCATTGTAAATGAGCAAAATATATTTTACTCTGACAGAGTTAGTACTTAGTTAAGTAAGCTTAAGAGTATAGTGGGGGAAGTAATATTTACTAAGCGTATGAAAATAGTTTCAGACGTTACATTTAAATTAAAAGGTGAATTGTTTTTTGGAAAATAACGGCTTCCTGGATCATATAATTGCAATAATTTGAATAAATTTAAGTTCATTGAGTGTTTCCAGGCATATTTACAGCGTGCAGATAGCTAGAAATAGCTGACCTATATAACCTGAAAGCCGTGACTGGGCTATGACGTCATAGTCGTTGTCATGCCAACAGGTTAACAGCAGCGTTTGGATTGACACCTTTGACTCCGTGCATCAGCTAAGCGCAAATCGAATTTATTTGTTAATTTGAAAATTTCAGCCCGGCTCGCCCCCGGGTTCAATCCTGCTACGCTCCTGCAGCAAAACCGGAATAGTTTCGCAGGAAAGAGTTGAGCTTTGGAAGTCGGGTGTGGATGCCTCGACAATTAGTAAAGCTAGTTGTCGGGTGTAATTTCCTGCTGGTGGTCTTCGAAGACAATGCGGGATGGAAGAGCGTGCCGCGCGGTAATTGGAAATGTATTCATAAAACAGATATTTGATTCATAAAACGGTGTGGCGAAGCGAGAGAGAGCCTCTAAAAGAGAAGCGCGTTTCTCGCCAGGATAGCTATTCGCCCAAAAGCCAGAATGAATCCTGTGCAGCGTCCTCGAACCCGCTATCCAGGGCATCGCACCCTGTTTGACCCACTTTCCTCACTGCCCCACCACATCAATGACATCACACTGACGTCATCCCGAATGTAGGACAATTTCATTCTAAAATATCAGGATTGCTGGTTTTGCAGTTAATTTGCTCTCGCAGCGCGCCCCCGGAATACTAATCGGGGCCTGCTTGGCTCCGGTGGGTTCAAGAGGGACCACCACCCCCGAGATTAACCCGAATAAATCGAAAGATTCGCTTTTGCACTGTCGAAAAACGAAAATCGGTGCGTTCGTGAGATTCGCGATTTGACAAAGGGAAAGGGTCCAGTTAATTATTTTTCGAAGGAGGATGGCAATAAACAAATATTGGCGCTTTAAGTGAAACAGGGTAAGGGGATGCAATGACGTCATACCGATTTGGAGGTGGGGAGAGTTGCGTCAATACTTGTTGCAAAGTGTGTCAAAGTGGGGGGTAAATAGGTCAATATAGGGGTGCAAACCAGGTCTATGACCCGCAGTTCAATATACGGCTCTCGCATCAATGTACCAATTTGTTTATAATTAATAAAACTTAGATCATTAAATATTAATCATTCGGCAAGAATTCATTACTAATTCAAGAAGAGTTGGGGGAGAAAATACTTTTCTCGTCTCGAAAATTCATTGCAAGACAACTGTTGCAACAATTGCATATTGCATAAATCTAATTTCCCTTAAATGTTTTGAAAAACATTAAAGCAAAATTGACAGAATTGGTAAAATGGCGAATATACACATGTCGTATCAAAGTGACAATATTTGTAGTACTTACTCAGATTTGGACATAAAGTCCATTCAAAAATCAAAAAACCACCACCTGTTGTTTTATGTTGGCAAAATTTAAAAAACCCTAGGCAGTTATTTTTTCATACTATGTTGGTAACTAGAATTATTACATTTATTTGATTCAATATAAAATTCAATTGCTTTCAATTTCGTTCAAATTATTTTATTATTGGTTAGCGTTTAGCGTTAGCGTTAATTCTTATTACATATTTTTACTGAAAACTGGCCAGAAAAAGAAAACATTTAACCTCAAAATTACAATTCTCACCAAATTTTACACTAGACAGCGTTGCCGATAATAATTATCGAGGAAAATGCGACGTTGGTGGTTTTTTGATTTTTGAATGGACTGTAGTTGCCATATTATCCACAATCATTTTGAATCACCCAATAGCATACTGCTGACGTACGGGAAATATTCTGCTGTATTGTATTCCAGAAGTTTGGAAATTAACTCAAACCAAAATATTTTCTGTTCATGACGTAATATTTTATGTTTGGTGATTATTGACGACAAAAACTTGAGAAAACAATTTAAATTTTCTCAAATTAAATATTATTTAAAAAGTTGCATTTAGAGACAATAGTGTTGATAAGAATATCGTTACAAATGTTTATATCAATTCACACAAAAAACTGTCCAACGTACAGTCCATATCCATAGTTGCCATATTTATCCACAATTATTTTGAATCACCCAATATATCTAGTGCATAAGCAAATATTGCCTACCTATATAAAAATAAAAAAACAAAAAAATTAAATCCGCCATTTCTTTTATTTGACAGTCAAAAACACAATACAATTAGAAAATGGTATAACATTTTCTAACAGTTGTTAGATAGATGGCAGCACAGTTTCCGTGCTGTCAGTGTCATTTTTAAAACGTTGTGGCAGATTGTATAGTCTTTGCCAAAACCAAATAACCACCAACACTGCATTCTACCCAGAAAATCAACCGGCAACATTGTGTACTTAGATTTTATTGGTCTAGCATCCTAGTAATATCAAAATTGCCATTATACATTTAGTGTAATTTTGTTTTCACCAACCAAATTGAACAGGTGGTGGTTATTTGGGTTTGGCACGGCCTATACACACAAATTCATATCCAGCATTCAGAATATAAGCAAATCCTAGTTAAAAAAATGTCAAACAAGAAATTGAGGTTATGATAAAAGAAAATTTATATTTTCTGAAACATCAACAACAAACAACAACTAAACCTTCAACATGACGTAAAACGTGATTAAATTAAGTCATCCTCGGAATCCAAATAAGATTACATATTTTGTTTGATTTATCAGAAATGTTAGATAATAATTTGAATTTGCCGTGTCAAAATAAATTACCAAATTAGGACATTCAAAATTACTAAACTGAAACAGCAAGTGATGCCAACATACTGTCATATTGACAGCACGAATGTCATTGAGAATGACTATACACTGATTTATTCTTGATGAAAGGGAATATGCAGACTCAACACAATCAGCGTCTTTGTTGAGCTCTTCATTAGAATATTTTTTATCTAAATTGCCTCCAAATTAAATTTCGTCAGAACTCGACACACAAGAGAGACAAATGTCAAAAGTGACGTATATGCATGTTTCGGAAAGGTTATCCGGAAATTCGATTCAGTTTTATAATGACGCATTTCAGAAATGTATTGCAACTAGTCTTTAAATGAAATCAATTAGCACACCTACGCAACTTTTGTTCCTTTTAGTGATGAAGCACACCTTTCAAAATGTCAGTAAACATTCAAATTCATCAACGTCATCACTTAACTGAAAGGGATTAACAATACCAGTCGAAACCATCGTATTCACATTATTTTTGTCCAATACAGCTATTTCAAACATATAATACCAATCGAATTATCCCGGCGCATCCACCATTTATACCACGCAATTTATATCTATTGCCGATGAGAATTTAACAACTCAACAATGTTTTACATACGTGCAGAGAGATGATTTTGAAAATGAGTTGTGGACATTTTTGAAAAAAGCTTTGTCCCACACGAGGCAAAGACAAAAGCTGTGAAAATAGAGTTGCAGCACGTTTCGCCACCAAATGTTTTTGGACATACGTTAGCATAGCAATTGCGTAAAAATGTGTCTATTTATAGATTAATAGCCTTTACGTAGCACCCTAACATTGTCAACCCTCCATCATTAACAAAATACTCGGTTATATGAGTTGTAGGTTTTGTGCTTTGCAACTTTACTCTATTGAATCCTTAATTGTGAACCCCAGAATAGAACATTGTTGTCTTCAAAAAATCCTTGCTTCGTTTTCTGCTAATTATTAAACACCCTTCTCTACTTTCCTCCGAGTCCTTTTCCAGAAGTTTTCCTTCACTGCAGCAGTATCTCCGACGCAACCAGGACGTTCGACAACCTGCTGGTGCAGAGTCCTGCTGGAACATTAGGCAGAAAGGCCCATTCTAATATTCCTGCAAGTATTATGACCCTGCAGTCCGAACGACACGTGAAACTTGACAATCAATGTAATGACGTCAGAGCAGAACCGACCAATCCCTGCTGGGATCCATTCACTGGCATCAACCGTGCCTGTTACAGATTCATCTTACTTCAGTACCGCGGCAAACGTTCCAGAGTTAGGTTGCAGCCTCAGCGGGAGCAACACACGGCCCATGCGGTCGTCCAATTATTTAAACAATTGGCCAGTGAGCGATTGGTGCCAAGAGTCGGAGGAAATTCGCAAAACTGTCGCCAGTTCAGAGCTTCCAGTTGCCGCAGAGTCGCCAGCAAACAATGTAAGTTGAACATTTTTTCCGCACTTGCAGGAATTCTGGCCCGGCGCCTCCACCATCTCTGCACTATGCCTCCGCCAACGCCGCAACACGCTCACCACGTCATTTTTAAGCATATCAGATTCGTAGTTTTACGACGTGCAGGAGGGAAGTACGCGAAAGTCCTGCTGTCACGTGCGGCGTCGGTTTTCCTGTGACGAAACAAATCCAGCTGGTGCGTGGGTGTTGTAGAAGCGATGGGTTCTCCTCTTCTAAACTTTCACCCACGTTTCCAGTGTTGTAGGTCAGCGATTCCGCCCACACACCTCAAATCTGTACGTCTCGCTGCCTTCCCTGTAATAATTCTGTACAGAATTCGCTCGTGACGTAAATGAGATATGGCGTCATCGTGTATTGCCGCCATCGCTCGAATCGATATAATCAAATCAAATCCGACATTATTTGATTTCCTGCAATAATAGCGACACGATTTCGCCACTTGGCGCCCCGCGCCCAAATCTCGGTGGCGTTCGCAAATTGTCCTGCGACGAATTCGCGCAATCTGCTCCTGATTAGAGACGATCCAGCAGTCGAACAATATTCGCTTTTATTTGAATGGATGAACAGTTTCAGCGGTTCGCCTGGAGAGGAGATCCAGATCTGGAACAGCTATGACGTCATGGGGTAGGGCGCAAGCGCCACACCCCCCAGCTAACCTATATAATTGAGCTAAAAATAGCATGTCCTCGATCTAATAATAGCCACGGGATTAGTCTGTAACAGAGAGAGATGGAAACGGGAGAGGCGGAAGGGCGAGGGGCGAAAGATAAAGGGCAGAGAGCGTTATCCTCTCGCGTATACAAAGATACTTCTTGTCGCACCTATTAAAAATTTTGGGTGTAGGTGGGTCTGGTAGGGTTCACGTTCATTAATAAATCACGGGAGAATTTTTTTTAAAGGGATTTGGGATAAAATAAGAACCGAGGGTGTTTGTTTATTTTGGGTGCGTTGCACACAGGGTGAAACTAGGTCAAAGCTCTCCCCCACTTTGTATCTGCGAGAGCTTTAACTCAATGGGTCATTCAATAACTAACGGATGGTTATATGCCTTACCTAGGCTTTCATGTTTTTCATTTAATTCCAAGCCTGGAAATAGCTTCAAGCCCAACTCAATAAAAATTCTCTTCTATACAAACAGCAGTTCGTAATTATTTTCAGAATGTCTCTCTATTGTATGTCATATCTAAGCTAAATGCCAGGTCATAGATTTTCAGGAGTAGCTGAAAGAGGAAATCTGAAATTAACAAAGAACAGACAGTTTAACAGAGCTGTTTCTTAACGTGAATTTGTAAGACAAAAAAATACAAATCAAAAAATAATTTTCAAAAATACTGAAAGCTCTAGTACAGCTTTTTCATGTATTACAAAAAAATGAAAAAACATTTATGTTTTAAAAATGAAATAATTACTGTAAGTGCAAAAGTTGCCAACAATGAGTCAATATGTTTAGGCTTTGTTTCTTCTTTTTATTGTAATAAAAGCAATTTATTACAAAACAGCTTTATCAGTTTTATAACTCTTATCTTAACTTTACAACTTTATAACTCTTTATCTTACCGGATGACTAAATATAAATATAAATACTGATTAAGTAGATACCTACTAAGGTAGTTTCTTTTTAAAAAGTTGCAAAAAAATAAAAAGCAATATGTACAGTCGCAAGCAATAAATTTTGGTCGTCAAGGTCATTCTTTAACGCAATCGAAAATGCTCCATTGTAAAACAGTCGTAAATGTCATAACCTATCATCATGTTGTATGACATTAATTGTCATTTTGTTCTCATTTTTTTGACACTTTGTTGACATGGGCATAATCAGGCAGGGAAATTTTTTAAATTTGTGACAATCTAACCAAATTTTGAAGTGAGTCTTTTTCTGCTGAGCCCAGAGATCGAAGACCAAGACGAAGTCGAGGTTGGCAACTGGGCGAAGCACAAAAAGACCTTCTACTCTGAATGAATATACTATTTTATCTTCAAGCGGATCACAAAAAAAATCAGACATAAATTCATTTATCTAATCCCGTGGGATAAATGACACTTATCCCACTCATTTGAGTGGAATAAGGAACTTCATTACCGGACGCATTGCATTACTCCACTCAGTGGGATAAGTGAGCTTCATTACCCCACTCAGTGGGATAAGTAAGTCATTATTCCACTGAGTGGTGTAATGAAACTGGCGGAAATAAATTAGATTTACCTTTTTTTTTTAATTCGGGGCGGTCTTAGATAAAATTTTGTACATAACACGTGGGCTAAAGCATATTACAGGAAACTCGTGTGATTACAGATGAACTCGGGCTAACGCCCTCGTCATCTGCAATCTTCACACTCGAATCCTGTAATATTGCTTTTATCCCACTAATTGTGTAAATAACTATTATTATCTTTTGCTGTAGTTACAGTAAAATGACAATTTTCAAATTTACAATTTTCAAATTTTAAGCCAACCGAAATTCGGACATTTCAACTCCTAGGATTTGAAGTATTTTAAAAAAAAGCCACTTCAACCGTTTCCATAGAAATACACAAAGGCGCTATTTTCGACCGGTTGAAGATAAATATCATTCCTTGTAAAGATACAATTTAACAACTTTGAAAAACTTTTTACAAGATGCTAAATTTAAAGCTTTCGTAGTTATAACACTTTCAATTCTGAGATCACATCTTACTTTAGGGTTGTTTAAAATTGTGATTTAATAGAAAATTTCTATTTCAGAGAAAAACCAAAACGAAAACCGTATGTTAGAGCGTATTACATTAGTTCCAAACTCTGTCACACGACTCTAGTTGCCACATCGATTGGCTTTTGATGGTTTCCGTCGGGAAACTTGATTAGTGCGCCGTTAATTTCAGCTACGACATGAAACTCGATCTGATGCTGCATCAAACAATATTTTCCCCGTTGATAATAGAACTCCAGGTGCACTTTGCCCACTAATTTATCCTGAAAGCTCCCAATCTTATTACGATCCTGCTAGCGCTGCTCGACACAATCAAATCCAGAAATAAAAAATATCTGTTTCGGATGAATTCTGGTTGTTTCTGCAAACTGGGCAAGAATGACGTCAACTGATGCAATGACGTCAGAACGCTGAAGCTGGGAACTTTAATGGTAGAGCAGGCAGCCAGCCTCGTGCAACTTATTGATCTCAACTCTTCTTCGGCTCGTGAAGACCCAGTTCGGGACATCAGCCAGAGATGGTGCTGAAGTGGAGGCCGGTCGTGGGCCAGAAGTTGTTCTATTATACGAATTTCTGCCCATGACGGGTTCGCTCCTTCGCACCAAACAATACAATTAATGGTTGTAACTGGATAGCGCACACGGAACTCTTGTAACACTGTCCCAGCTTGAAAGGCTTCGCAGTAATCCTGTAAAGGTATAAGCTAGACTGCACTTTTGGGGTATCACACAGCGGAAACAGAGGGATCCATCCCCCGGGGGCGCTTCCTTCCGGCTTGATTTATCTACAGCTTCATAATTTTTAAATAATTACGATTTCGCCCAAAATAACAATCTGGGGATGGTTTCGAGTGTTGGTATGATTGTGATCGGCGAGCGAAGACAATCCGCGATCGGGAAAGTATTGAAAACAGATAAGTAACCATAATTACAATATTGGCTTTACTGGCAGCGGAGAGGGGGTAAACGTCTATATAGGGGATGAAACCTGTTACAAGTCTTTAGTAGATATTTGAAGTGACAGTGCTCTGGTGTTTCAAGTGAGAGAATTAAAAGGGTATTGTTTATGTGCACCCGGTATATAGTAAAGGCACTTATCTTCTACATTTTTTCCATTGATAATAATTAATTATTAATAATTTTTTGTTGCTGTAATAACCGACAACAGATTATTCAATTTCTAATGAAAATTGTTTAAACTGCATCAGTGTAAACCACGTCAACTCTTATTATTATTGAACGCCACGTAGTAGAGTTCGCTGATGCAAAAAATCATCTTAAACATTCATTTGGTATGATGTAAGAAGTCAGACAAGTAGTGTGTGTGGTATTCTATGGATTGCGTGTCAAGTAGTTGGGGACAATTGTACTTTAAATAATTTACAACCATCTGTTCTTCCCTGGGATACAGGCTTATAATTATTATGAAAGAACAACTGACCCTAATATTGATTTATATTCAGGCTCTTTCTTATTCATTATTTATTGATAAATTTATAACGAACAACTTCCAGCTGTCTTACTTCAACCTGATGAAAAAATGCACTTCTACACGGTTTCATAACTTCCTCCAGGAAGACGAAGCGTCCATATGCCATGTCCATCTCTCCACTATATAATTTTTTGTTGGACAACATGTTCTAGGAAAGTTTGCCGGAGTCTAATGACGGTTATTGGTGAACGTACTTGTGCAGGGGGCGGGTATGCTATGAAAAAATTGTTTCACGGTTGTATTTTTTTAAACGGTGGGTTAGCACGACGGCGGCAGAATCTCACTGCAGCTGCTGGACGCTGCACAAGATTAGATACTTCAGAACTCTTGTGCGTGTGACAGCGGCTATTGTGGGTATTCTTATTCAACAAATTCAGCGAGTGACGATTCACGAAGTCAGAAGGAAATTGAAGGGAAAATATGTAAATATGTAATTGTAAACGTTGTTTAATTGTACAAATTATGGTCAAATATAGAAATTAGTTATTGGTTTGTTGCGCTACGAGGTTTACAGAATCGAGAAAAGGCTTTTGAGATTCTGTTACAAGCAAGTGTGAGTTTGGTAGATGCATCTTACATGATCTGGTATAAAGCTGGTAAGTACAGTCATGTTCAAATAAATCTGGGACAGTTGTATTTGTAAACTATAACTAATTTATAAACTAACGACCATTGAATTGTTAATTTTAACCAAAATATTTTTTTAAATAAAAAGTTAATTAATTAACTACTCGAAGTCACATTTAAATTTGAACATGACTGTACGTGGAAAGCATGATCGCGCTTTAAATAATATTCATAAATTAGCGCAGCTCTTTTATTAAATTTAAATAATGTTATATGGTTTGGGATTTTTTTTTTTGTAATTTTCCACTTGGAATTCTTAATTTTATTCTGAAAAGTACTGCAAGAATACAACATAATCATTCTTTATTCATTTTAATTAAGTAGCACCTCTGCATTCTTTTCTTGACTGTTATTATTTTTCTTATATTTCTAGATTTTCTGTTTTTTCTATGTTTTACTATATCGATTAGCTAATTGTTATAATATATTTTTCAGTTTTCGTTCATTTACTTTATTTAAATTTTAGCTGCTATTTTTTTTTTTAATAAAAATCTCTATTTTTAAATCTATTACTTGGATTTTCTTTTATAACTGTTTCTTTGTTTCCCTCTCGTATTGTGTAACTATGTTTTTTATAAAAACTTATTGATTTGTCTTGTAACAGAGTGTGTTTTTGTGTTCTCTTTTCAGAGGTTTTTCAATTTCCAATATACAGTCTGAGTAAGTAAGATTATTCTTTGATTTCTAATTCTTAGTCAATATTGCATGAAATTACGATGGAAAAGTAGGTACTTGTTTATTTAAAAATTTACCAAAAAAGGTATTTTTATTTATTTAGAATCCATTTTCTTTTTAAAAATTCAATACAACACGAGCAAAATAAGAAAATTATTCATTTTCACTAAATCAAATTTCTTTCAATAGAAGGAAAAATGTTGTAAGTGTAATATTTTTGCAAAAAATTATTATGGGTGATTTCTTACGTATTACTGTTCTTGAATTAATCAACATTTATATTCCTAAAATTAATACCAGATCTGCTTTATCTTTTTATTTCAACAATTCTAATATTTTTCACCATTATATTCATTTAACAGTCCACTGCTAATTCTACAGTGTGAACATAAAGTTTGAAACAAATTTCATAACAACGTTATGTGAAGTTTTTAAGAAAATCACTCCGACAAGTCGATTTTAATTCGAATTGCCATCCGTGATGTGCAATTTGTTTAAACAACGTCATTGGTTTTTGCGCAATGACGTCATCATCAATTTTCTGAAATGACGATCCCCACTTTTTTCTTCTCTTTCTGATAGACCTTCCTGAATGAAAAAATTTGGTACCATACATAACAATTGTTTTGAGACAATGACAAATTCTACTTCGAAATTTTAATTTAATTTTTAATGTAATTTTTTATGGGGTTATTTAATCCGGGGTTTATTTTAATAGACTAAACAATTTAGAAGATTTACGGCAGAGAATTCGCGCTGAAATGCCCTGACATTATTGAGCGCACTGTACAAAATGTTTACACTGATTATTATTAGTTATGATCTATAAAATTAAAAAATTTGGCGGTATTTTAGTATATTCAGAGGAACTTGTTTTTTGATCGATATTCCACGATAATTTTTACTTTAGCGAGTGCAAAATGGTTGGCGAAGGACAATTTCAACAGTTGCGTTAAATTTTATTGTTAACCTTAGATGTTTGTTTGTTTTTGTTTGAGGTCAATTAAATTAAATAATAGTATATTATACACCAAGGTGAAGAAGTTCATGATTATAGCCAGAGCGCCAAGATTAGAGCCCGAGGCGTGCCGAGAGTTCTAAGGCGCGAAGGCTATAAGGGACTTCTTCACCGTGGTTTATATACAATTTTTTCCACTACTAGATACGTTAAAACCCTTTCGGATAATAATTATTAATATAGTATAGTATAAGTTATCCACGAATACTTTACGATATATTTTTTTTAATGTTAAATGAGTTAACATTTAGACGTCACGTTTCTCCGGTCCTCTCGGGTTTGGTGATGTTTCCATGGAAAACGCGCGATGTTGCCACGCTCAGGCGTATTTTAAATGAGCAATAAAAAAAATAGTAGTAGTAGTAGTCGTTTCACTCGCGTTTTAAAATGGCCGACTCGTGCCAAAAAAGGCCCAATTTACACACAAACGAGTTGAATACAACGTTTTTTTGTTCGACGAGCCCCTTAAAGGCTCCAAATCTCTTAAAACCGTTAAAATTAGCTTGACGTTTCATTTTGACAAGTTGTGACATTTATCAAAATCCGTTCACATAGGAGAAAATTCTCAAATTCTTACAGTGTCGAATAAAAAAAAATATTTTGTCCGATGCGACGATCCGAGTTCTCATTTTTCAACGGTTGCTATGAAAATCGTCAACGTTAACCAATTAAATCAACGAAAATCTTTCGTTGCTAGGTGACGGCTGTTCATTGTTCACCTAGGTTAATAATGAAAATTATTATTAACCTTGGGAGAGAAATTCTACTTCTGGGGTCGGTTCGAGAGTCAATAATGAAGCCTTCTGAGCCTAGTAGTGGAAAAAATATCTATTTTAATGAACTCAGAGTAATGTCATCCAAATTATGTACAAAGGTAAATACATACTTCTAATAGGCTCTTGCTTAACACTGCTTTACACGGATGGGGTTTGTGGGACCGAGACCATGTATGCTATAATTATCTTCGTTAAGTTTTAAGTAATTCAATTGGGCTCATCACTACTTTCTCAACTTTAGGGGCCGGTTTACAGAAAGGGAATTAAATATTTAAATCGAATTAAATTTTAATGCGTGATTAACCCATGAGTCCGAAACTTCGATTGGTTCAATCTGATCACGTGTTCAGTTAATCTCGCATTTGAATACGATTATCTTAATTTCGCTTCTGTAAACTGGCCCTGTGTGTATTTGTCTCTACGATAAAATATAATAATTCCAGAGTCGTTTTTTGTCAGGAGGCCATTTGAGTCTGTGAAATCCAACACGTGTAATCACGTAAATTTTTTATTCTTCTTTTTGACACAAACAAATTAACAAACAAAACAACAAATAACCAATAATAAAGACAAGACGTTGGCCTCGTTTACAAGATTAGTCAAAAGTATGGAATGGGAGGTTTATTTCCGTAAATATGGACTTTATAACAAAATGTCTTTAACAAAAATTTTTTTTACTAATAAAATATCCTCCATTTCTTAACCTACTCGCTGTTTTTGTATGTCAACGCATTTCCATGGAAACGTATTTTTTTTTAAAGGCGGCCTTACACCAAGGCAGCAATTGGCAACATTTTTTAGTAATGTTGCCGGTCGTTACTAAAAAATGTTGTCTGCTACATGTTGCCAATTGATGCCTTGGTGTAAGGCCGCCTTTATAGTCCTCTTTATTCATGTAAAGATAATTCCCGACCTGACCGGAACCATACCCGGATCTGACCCGAAGCCGACCCGGAGCCGACCTGGAGTCGACCCGGAATTGATCCGGAGCCGACTCGGAGCCGACCCGGAGTCGACCGGAACCGACCCGGAGCCGAGTCGGAGTCGACCCGGAACCGACCTGGAGCCGACCCAGGGCCGTCCCTGACCCGACCCGGAACCGACCCGGAGTCGACCCGGAGCCGAGCCGGAACCGACCCGGGGTCGACCTGGACTCGATCCGGAGCCGACCCTGGATCGACCCAGAAACGACCCGAAGCCGACCCGGAACCGACTCGGAGCCGATCCGGAGACGACCCGGATTCGTGGATATTTGTTTTTTGATTTAAAAAACATAAAACATCACTTTCGTTAATTTTGACATAAACATCATTCGCTTGGTTAAATGATATTCTGAAGAAACGAAGTTTTTGGAAAAAAGTTTATTGTCTGCATAAACGCGAAACGGCAGAACCATTTTTATTACATTCGCCATAAATCAGGATCATGTCTGTTTTCTCATCGTTCAAATATCGTATGATCAAAAAGTCTTTGAATCGCGATAGCCATGAACTAAAGCTTGTTTGACACGATGCTAAATTTTGTAGAAAATTTGTTAGAAAATGAGAAAGACCCTCGATCAGGACCAATGAACGATCAGGATCATAGTCTGTCTTTGTCAGATCCTGATCGTTCATTGGTCCTCTCTCATTTTTTAACAAATTTTCTACAAAATTTAGCATCGTGTCATACAGCCTTAAGAAAGGAGAATGAATAATATGAAACTTTCCGCTGATAAGTTCGATTACTGCAACCTTTGCATACGATAAATTTGTATTGACATAAAATAAATAAATCAACTAATTCAATATCTCCAATAAAAAGTTGAACACGTTAAAAAAAAAACTTTTTATTTCTTTACTTACGAGCCGCCACTGCTATTTTCTAGTTAGTTGACCCAACGACAGTGAGCGTGAAATAATAGTTTTTGTAAAATCAGCGCAAAACATTGTGTTTTTTCGCTCCGGGGTCGAGGTAGAGACAGCAGGATTACATTGTTAGTTAGTTTTATCCGACTACACAAGGCAGGTGTTTACGTGTTGATTTTGTGATTTAAGCTAAAATTTTGTGAAAATGGCGCGTTTATTTTCACATAGTGAATACACAGATGTTGTGTTGGCGTATGGTGAAGGGTGGGGGAGTGTTCTTCGAGCCCAGAGAATTTCCGTGCGACTTCTTGTGGGGGTACATGAAGACCTTGGTATATTCGATCCCAATTGATACAATTGAAATTTTAAGACAGCGGGTGGAAAATGATGCCACAGCCACAACAATTCGCAGCAACAGAGGTAGGTACGTTGGAAAGAGTTGAAGAATCATTTC
Source organism: Tenebrio molitor (assembly GCF_963966145.1). Taxonomy (NCBI): domain Eukaryota; kingdom Metazoa; phylum Arthropoda; class Insecta; order Coleoptera; family Tenebrionidae; genus Tenebrio; species Tenebrio molitor. The sequence goes on from NC_091051.1 coordinate 7,524,965, forward strand.
GTCGGCCCCTTCATTATTTTATTGACAATAACGGCGGTCCCTTTCAACATTTCGTGTGATGATTAGTGATTACTCTGATTACTTCGTGAGAATTTTTACGGATTAATACACTAATTTTAGGAGACATTTTGTCATTATCTAAGCTCTAAGGTATGGGAGATTCATGAAAGTCAGTTTCAGTTATTTATTATTAAAACTGTTTTCATTTAATATCTAGTTATCTACCATATGATTCTCTTTTTTCTCTTCCATCCTTTCACAATAACGGGCGTAGCAGTTAGCCGCTGTGCATAAGTTAGCAAAAAACAAGTGAAAGTTTTATTGCATTTGTTTTTTCTTCCCCATAGGTGGGTAATGAAATTTGTGTCAAATCTTTCAATAAATTTAATTGAATAACTTCAAGGTTTACGAAAAAATATATTTATAGTAGGTATATTGTATATTACATACCGAGGCGGAAAGTATTCCATACCTGTCGAGAGAATACTTTACCGAGAGGCTTGCCCTTGAAGTGAACTAGTTCTCGAGACACAGGAATGGTACTTTCGCTGAGGTTTGTATACTTACTAGTTTATTCACAATCAATCATTTAATAAAACAAGCAACATTATAACAATAAAAAATAAATAAAAACCAATTTCGGCATAATATTAAAACTTAGACCCATTACTGACCAGTTGAATCGTACGCTCACTTTCCAACTTTTAAGAGGTTCGAAAAGCTGTACCTGCAGTTGGTTGCAAAAAAAACCGGAAACGATAATTTTCCTAATGTAAATTTGGTTTTGTCCATTTGTCAATTAATTGTCTACTTGACAATACCTATCAAATAATTTTTTTAAATGTCATTGAATTTTGCCGTTAATTCTAACCCATCTCTCGTAAGAAAGTTTCACACTATGAGATTATAAAAATGTGTCAATTTTATTCTGACAGTTCCGGTTTTTTTGCAACCAACTGAACTTTGCTAACCGATTGTGAATAAAATATTGTTTCTATAAACGAGTTCTATTACCAGTTAAAATTAATGTACTTATTTCTTCGACACGTTGATATAATAAAAATCTGTTTGCTATATCCTCATGCTTCAATTGTTAAACTGACTTCTTTGAACCCCAAAAATATGGAAGTAAGAAAAAATATAAGATTACCTCAACGTTTTTTCGAACAGTTTAACCGTAAACGTAAAGGCTGATGTTATTAGACAAAAAAAAAAAAAAAATAGAAAACCTTATAACGTTCATGATTGTTTCAATCACGCAGCAGGCCAAGATATTTTTTCTTTCATTGGCGTTAGGTCCTGTCATATGACGTTTCATTTTTAAATATTCGTCAATTCAGTAGATAATTACTAATTAGGTACCTACTTAATTATATTAGTGCAATTCAATTATGACAAATCACAATACTGCCTGTCGAGGTGTCAAGTAAAATGTCAAAAAAAGACCGCCTTGTTTATACCCAAAAATGTTACGTCACGTGGTAATTTAATGTTGACATGTAATAACTACAGGGTGAGCAACAATAACTGATTCAGTTGGCAAAAAAAAATTTTACATAAAATTTTCAAGACTGTGAATTGTACCTATTTCGGTTTGTTTTATTGACAGTATTGACAGCTGGTATACATTTCAAATTTAAAAGTCTTGGTTTTTGTAATCTTTTATTAATAAAATGGTTTTCTCGTTGGAACATGACATAAAAGTCACCAAAAATCACCAGAATTTATTGCCAACTCAATCAGTACTTGTTGCTCACACGGTATAATTTAAAAAAATCGTTAATAAATATTTCTTTTATTTCAACCAATGTTATTCATACAACATTGTTTTCTTTCATCAAAAAAAAATATCCTTTTATCAATTTACCACGTTCTCGGCAAACACTTCACGGACTTCCGCCCCTAAGGAGTCAACGTACACCCGCTTGATAAACGCTGATTTACTGTACATTCTATGTAATTATAATCCATTTTTGATGAGTCGCATACGACACGTGGAGAATTTTCACTGGAATTCCACGGGAACCTACCTACTTTATTATTAACTGGCTGGTGTAGGATATACAGCTTGATTCCTGCAATTAGTATTTTACAGGATTATAGTTCCGCGCGAATCTCACGTTCCTAAACAAAGTAAAACTAGCAGCATCAAAAAAGGACGAAAGAAATGAAACTGTCGTAATGCTTTTCAATATTTACTTAAATTAAACAATAATTAACAACCTTGTCTGGAACGATAGGAGAAAATAAAATGTGAAATTCAAAAGAACAACACACAAGTATTTTTACACGCATTACGAGTCAACAATGACTTGAAAATTAATAAAATTCTCACGTTAAGTCACAGTATTAAATTATAATATGGAATGTCTGTAAAACAACAAAAAAGCTATTTCTAACGTAATGAACACAAGTCAATTCCATATCTTTGGCAAATAGAGATTAAGTACAACTAAGTTTAAGATCAGTTGAAGGATTGAAAAAAAATATCACTTGACGAATTTCCATCACACTTATCATTGAGTCAAAGTAATCAGTATTCGTTGAACGAACGAAAGGCCTAGACACCTACATCTTGAAGTAACTAAAATACAATCAATCTATATTTTTGACAGTCGGTACACAAACATCTTACACGGCATGCAAAAATAGTATCTTTATTTGTTCATTATAGAATCAATTTTCAGGTATATTTCTCAAGGTTCCGGCCTCGTCGAACAGCAACGTACACAGGATCGCCTGCAATCGATTTCTTGCCGGTTCAAAGTTCGAGTCCAGAGCGAGAGCCGATCGATGGAACGATATGGCTTCTTCCAGGTCCCCCATAGACGTTAATATGTTACCAACATTAAAGTGATTAACCACGAAGTTCGGGTTGCTTTTCAGCGCCAAGTAGGCCACCTCTAAAGCGTCACCGTTGAACCCAAACCTGAAAAATCCGTCCAGTGAACTGCGAAAACCGCCGAAAATTCAAACCTCTGCAAAACGTTGGCTAAACTGATAAGAGGTACGTCTTTCATGCTGCCTGGAACGTGATTGAGAGCCAGACGCAGACACACTATCGCTTCTTCGGCGTTGCCGAGCACGCGCCAGTAGAGGGCGGCAGCAGTCGCCAAAAGCCAAGACGTCGTGTTCTCCTGCAGGGCCAGCCCGATCTTGGCCCCCAGCTCTTCCACCGAAGCTCTGTTGTCTCCGGCCATGATGCCCAACCACTCTGCTAGACTCTTGTCCGGGGAGTTGGGAAATTTGCTACGTAACAATTTACTAGTCAAGTGGTTCAAAAGAGTGTCGCCAGGGTGCACGCTGGCGTCGCTACAGTACGGCTTTATATTGCGCTTCTTCCAGTTTTTAGGCAAGTGTTTTAAATACGGTCCGACACTGAAACCCCAACACGGCTTATTATCTCTGCTTGTGCAGACAAAACTGTCCTCACTCTATGTTCCTGGCAGCGATTGATTGCCACATCGACGTAAAGTGAACCCAATCCGCCTCTATTATCTCTTTACACGCGTGAGACGATAGAGGGTAAGTACCGGACTTGTCGTAGACGTGAAGTACTGTTTCGGACGCCGAGTCATCACTGAAACCCACTGAAATCGCGGCGCTTACAACCGGAACCAGTCTTAATTGGGATCTTACCGTAGAACTCCGGGGTCGGTCCTGGAGCGACTTGATCGTCGCCCAAAAGTATCTTCATGTGGATCGGATGGGGACTGTCAGTGATCCTCTCTAACTGAGACTGATCTGGTTCGATATCACCGGAACCTTCAGCAGCAATGATAGTAGACATTAATGATTGTTTAACTCCGCTGTTAAATTTGACAAAAGGATGTTTAAGTACAACACCATCTACACAATCAACCAAAAAAAAAAAACAAAAAACTAAACACAAACCACAACGGATTAGTAATAGTCACCTTCAAGGCTTTTGGTATGGAAACATTGGATAGAAGCTGTTTTACAATCATCGCCATTTGCTGAACAAATCATACCTTGTCCTTTGAACGATTCTTTTTCGGAGCAAATCTCCTGGGGCATCTTCTCTGCCGGCTTTTTCACGTTATTGTAAGTGCCCATTTTGATCCGACAACCCCAAATTTTGAGCAACAACTCGGCTTGTCCGTCGTAATATTCCGAATCGACGCGCAACACGTTCTTCACGTAGTACAGCGCCATCAGCGGGTTACTGTCGTAATGCAAAAGGGCCAGTAGAAAATTTGTACTTGGTTCCACGTAATTCAGCTTGAACGCCAAATTCGCGTACTTCATTGCTTGGTTCACCAAACCTAACTGGTGCACCACGGAGCTAATCGACACTAGGATCACGTCCGTCTGGTCCTTCGGCGCCGTCTTCAGCGCCAAATCCAGACAGTCGAGGGTCTTCCTGGTGTTGCCTCGTATTCGCCAGTACAAACTGGCCAGCGTGGACAACACCCAGTTCGGGGCGCTTTTCTAAAATATCACGAATTAATTTGCACCAAATAAAATCATGCTTCAGCACTAGACACATTTTTGAAAAAAATTCAAACGCCAAAAAATATACAAAGAAGTCACAAGTGCAGCCGCAAACCTTTTCCATTGCAGTTATGATCCTCTGCCCGATCTCCGCCTCGTCGGCTTTGCCGTTATTGACATATTTGATAAAATGATTTCTGAGAAATTGGTTACTTTTAATTTCATTATTCAGGACATGTCTCTCCGACTGTTGGACGTGTTTTTCTCCGAACGCGCTAGAATCATCGCACACGGGAGGGTACCAAGGCAATTTATGTTCCGACCCATTCGGTAACCCTATCGAGTCCGACAGAATCTTATTTATGCTAAAATGAATCCACCTTATCAAACCCCCAACCCTCTTGGATCAATAATTACTCGTATCCTTTGTTTTCCGGGGGCAAAAAAATTGGCAGCTTCAAATCCTCCTTCTCGTGGATCGGCAAATTCCACTTCTTGCACTCCTCCTCTTGTGGCCAACCGGCAACATCGAAATACTTCTCCCCCGATGTGGACATCGTCGTGGGAAACTTCGGATAAGACTGTGGACCGCTCTCTTCTCCAATTCTATTCTTGTCCTCGATTGTATTCATACGATTCGTTTTGGCCATCCGCTCGTTAATCTTTTGCGTTTCCGACTCCACATATTGGAAGAGATTTTGCAAATTCATAGTGTCAAAGTCGGCGATCGGACCGTCGACTAGATCACACGAAATCGTTGCGGACTTCTTCACACAACGCTGACTCTTCTTGCCGAAGACCGACTCGAGAGCTTCCTCTTGAAAGTTGCCCAACTCCTCGTCGTACGACGAGTGCTCCCACATCAGTCGCTCGCTCAGTCTCAACCACTGCTGTTGCAAACTGTGAAAATTGTGCAGGTCCGACAGGATACCTTGCAGATACCCCAAAACGTTCCTTAAAAATCGCTGATCAAAACTGATACCGATCTGGAAACATACTCACTCCTGGAAGTCAATCAAATGAGTTTCGAGCTTGGAGAAACACAGAGTCGCCTGTTTGATAGCGTTGACCTCGCTGTGTTCGGGCTCTAGCTCTAGAAACTTGTCGTAGAACACTAGCGAGTTGTTGTAGTCGCCCGTGGCGAAATAAACATTGCCCAGAGCTAGATAGTGTAGGGCCTGTTTAGGTGCGTGTTCTATCGCGGTGCGCAGCATCAAAGTGGCCTCTTTCGAACGTCCCGCTTTGAGCAGAATCCCCGCCAAATTGTGCAGAGGTATGTCTCTGTACATTTGCGAAACGTAGTGCAAAGCCCTCCTGCTGCATTCGACCGCTTTGGGGCCGTCCCCCTTGATCCTCCAGTATAAAGCCCCCAGATTGTAATGCACCCACGAACTGCTATTCTTGACCAGCTCCTTGTGTATCTCGTGTCCGAACTGACTGACCGACGCCACCGGCATCAGCTTCTCGAGAGAATCCTCCGGCACCAAACTCACATTATCCTCGCTGTGCAGCGACGGAAAATGCTCGTAGTCCGGCATGCTGAACTCTATCTTGCTGTACTGACTGCAATCCGGTACTTGGTAGACCGCGACATCTTCCTTATCAACGGTCAAGTCCACTTTGACCCTCTCGCTCCCGTTGGTCGCGATCGTGTATACGTTGAAGGTGCTCAACAATTGACCGTTCATCAAACAGTCCGTGTTGTTGAGGGCCATCTTTGACTCCATTCCAGGATTGCCCTGCAGGTTCTCCCATTTCTTCTCGATCGTGAACTTGCTGCTCATCAGATTCTGCAACACCGTCTGGACCTCGTCCCAGCGTTTCTCTTGGTCCAGGAGGGAGATCAAGTCGTAGGGTCGACGCAGATCCAGAGGCGAACCCACCTGGAAATGCACCCAAGGTCGACACATAAATTTCGATACGGATTCAAATTGTTGCGAGTCATAATGCTAGCAGCAGTCAAAGATTGGCTGGTCAAAGGGCAGACAAGTCACCCCATTAAAATATAACAGCAGAAATATGAGTATTAAGTGATTTGGTTAGGTTTTAATAGAATTCATGTTGTGATTTAGATAATAATTTTTGAATTAAAATGTTTTTTTGTTCTTACTTATAACTTGTTTGTGAGTGTCGTAATTTGAACCATCTGTTAGTGTCGCGGTATGTGATGTCACCGCTTTGAACCTGGAAAATGTTTGGGTCACCTGTATATCATATGAACAGGGTCCAATAAAAACGGACAAAGAAAAGCACGTGACATGAAAAACTGTCAATAAATTATGAAATCACTTTTTGTCCGTATGAATTATGTAATAAACAATGCAACAATGTTGCGTCCAAATTCTGACATTTGAATTTGTAATTCAGGCGTAATTATCAATAGGACTTATCTTTATGTAAATATGTGGTTGTAAAATGGTGGAATAAATGTAAATTTCGTTTTCTTGTTGCTCGTCTACTCTATTTTAGGCGATACACAAATAATTCTCGAAAAAAATAAGAAAACAAAAGATGACACATAACCTACAATGTGGGGAACAACTTTCGAAGACTCACGTGCGACTGGATCATCCCTTTTTCGGTGACGACCCAATGTGTGGCCCCATCACTCGTGCATACTAGTTTCAAAAAAACAAAAAATATTGTCCACAACCTCAATATCACCATTTTTACGAATTTCTTGACATTTGTGTGATACGCGACGCATGTCAAATCTTGTCCCCGACATGTGTTGCGCAAGGATAAGAAACCAACGCCAACTGTCGGGCGTGAAGTGCGTGTATAAGTGGTTGCCTAGTTATCAAGAAAATGGCTCATCAATCTCAAATTCGCCAAAATTTCCACAAAGACTGCGAAGATGCGATAAATAAGCAAATCAATGTCGAGTTGAACGCTTTTTACACTTATCTGTCTTTGGTAAGAAAAATTGTCTGCTACTACCACCAAATTGGTCATCATGCGTCTTGAACGAAATTTATTGATTTATGAAAATATTGCGTAGTTTCGTATTAACATGTTTTCACAACACAAAAGACAACACAAACGTGCACAAAAAAAATCTGGTACATTTCCAAACTGAAATTTTGTTTACCCTTGCGCAACCACTATAAATAACCATTACACCACCAAGGCCACTGATAATTTAAAAGGCGCGCCAATTGAAACTTTTTTTTCAGGCGTATCATTTTCAAAAGGACGATGTCGCCCTCCCAGGACTCCACAAATACTTTAAGGCTTGTTCAGATGAAGAACGCGGTCACGCTGAGAAGTTGATGGAGTACATCAACAAGAGAGGAGGTCACATCATCCTGACGGACGTTGGCGCGCCTGAGAAGCAAGATTGGGGCACTGCTCAAGAAGGAATGTGCGCCGCTCTGGAGCTTGAGAAGAAGGTCAACGAGGTAAATTGTAACAAATGATAGACAAACTGTGTCTAAATCTGAGTTTACAGAGTCTTCTTGTACTACACAGCACAGCTTCAGGTCACATGGACGTCAATCTGTGTGACTTTTTGGAGACTCACTACCTCCAAGAGCAAGTCGACGCTATCAAAGAGATCGCGGATCACGTCACAAATCTGAAACGCGTCGGCGAGGGTCTTGGGGTGTACATGTTTGACCAAACTTTGGCGGAGGCGCAAGAGTAATAATTTGTATATAAAAGGGAGAGAATTCCCTTTTTTACCGACATGTTATGTATCAATTCAGTATTTATTCGACATTAATATTTTAGTTTTTAGTTTAACTGATGTAATATTAACGAATGACACATAAAAGACAAGGAGAAACACGATGGATCAATTAATCAAGACGTAAAAATATTATGTAACGTGTTTTGTAGATAGTTCTAGACTTGCTTGTTCTTAGGGAACAAATATTTACGTATACAATGATTATACAGCTTATAGTTGTACTAACAGCACAATGACATTTCTGATGACGTGATTTAACATGTGATTGATAAATAAAATTGGTCAATTATTCAATTAAATGTGATTTTATTTCGTTAAATGTAAAATGGGATTTTAACCTCTGGGAAGGATGTAGAAACGTGTTTCATCAGTTCTCTATCAAAGAGATGTCTACCGACCCCACCGGTATCAACTAGTCTTTTCGCATTGGTCAAAAGACGTCCCATCTCACAAATCGATTTGTTCTACAACATACAAAAATAAGTTGATGAGAGTTTCCAAAATATCAGCTTTAACTTCACTAACTTGTTCCGCCATAAATTTGGAAGTTACCAAATCGAGAAGCTGCGCGTCTTTGTGCTTTTCAGCAATTTTGGCCAGTCCTTCCAGTTTCTGCGGAAAACCAGATTTATCCAAAACTTACATACTAATTCATACTCACTCACCTCTTTAACTCTTTTTTCCAATTCGAGGGCCACTCCCAGAGCCACAGTGATATCCGTCCAGTTCGTATCTTCTGGAATCGTGAGAGGAAAGAGATGCACTTGTCCACCCCTCATGAGCTGATAGTTGATAAATTCCATTGCATGTTCTTGTTCTTCGTCGTACATCCTCCTGAAGAACATCTGACAACCCGGCAGAGCTATGTCAGTTCTACCGTAATAACAGAACATCGAAAGGTAGATCATGCTCGCGTTCAGCTCGTCTAAAATCTGATGGTTAACAGCACCTTCGACTTCTTCGGCATATCCGTGGCGAAAGATTTGAACTTGTTGCTCTTTGGTTTTCGCGGTGTCGCCCTGTTTGGAATCACCATCATCGCAAGAAGCGTAATTTCTACAAATACGTGAATTTATAGGGAAATTTTTTAAAACTGGAGGGCCATAATTTTGCAATGATGAAAAAGATTGTGCTGTGTGCGACAAAAAATGAGTAATTCGGTTATTGAAAATTTTTCCCAACGCCATGAGTAGAATTTTAACATATAACAAGTAAAACTGTTGTCAAATGGTTGTCAGTGTCATAGTAAAATTATCAAGAGTAGTACGGGACCTTGATGCATGTTACAAAGGTCCAAGAGACTTTCAAAGGATATTAATTGTTTCGTTGTTCGATTAGTTATGAGTTTAATGAATTGCGAAATAAGTTTTTTAAAGCTATTGGTGTTGTATGCTTCGTCCCAATTACAAACAATAACATATTAATAGATAAGAATCGGTTGCCTTTTTACAAATTGTCCCAAGACTCCCAAGTCCGGGTCTGTCCTCTTTGCATGTTTGCACATGCGCACTAGTATTAATTGGTGTAAATAAGCAACAAATGGAGGCCTCAGTTCTTCAAGTTCATTATGGGTAATTTCCCAACATGATTTCATTATTTTCAAACTAAAAACACAAAAACCATCGATTATTTTTAGATGATACAGAAGAAGAACCGACTTACCAGTATTTTACAATCAAGAGCGAGGAAGAAAACTTTGTTGGCATTTCAGATATATTGAACTTGCCCTCAGTGCCAGAAGACAACAGCATAAACAATAAGCAGATTTTTTATTTAACTTTTGACAACAGCAATGACGAAAGTGTTAAAGAAGAAGCGCTTCAAGTCCAAGTGGACAATACCCAAGACAGTATTGACGAATCAGTCTCTTACAATGAAACAGATGTTAAACTTATAACATTAGAGGATGGCAGAATTTTTATGACAACAGGTTGGAATCATACAAAAAATAAGCTAGATTGTGATAAAGTGTAATTTTAGACGAAAATTTTGATGATATTCAGACATCATTGTTGATTGGTTCTTCAGAAGAACAGGAAAGCACAGATGCCTCACAGCTATCAAATGAAGAGGAATCTGTTGACAATGCAGGTAAATCAGGCTTCCAGTGAAATTTTTCTTTGTTCATGTTTTTATTTTCAAACAGACATAAATTATCAGTTATTGGAACTAGATGATGGTTCACAGGCCATAATCACACTGTATAAAATTAAAAATGACACACCTAAAGAAGAACCACCTAAAAAAGTTAAAAGATTCCAATGCAACTATGAAGGATGTGAAAAGGTTTATGCTACTTCATACCATCTTACGGTACTTCAACTGGATGAGAGTTTCATGGTTTTATTTATTTTTTTAAATTTAAGGTACATATGAGAAGTCATACTGACTGTAAACCTTATCAGTGTGCTATAGATGGGTGTGAGAAGAGATTTTCTACAAATTATTCATTAAAAGCTCATATCAGGACCCACACTGGAGAAAAGCCTTATGGGTGTTCTCTGTGCATAAAACAATTCAAAACTTCCGGTGATTTACAAAAACATATTAGAATTCACACTGGTACGACCATATTTCAGTTTTTATTAAAATATTGTGTAATCATAATTGTTGCTGTAGTAAATTAGTGGCCAACTTTAATATCTGAGTGTGCTGTGACTTCAAAAGTCAAATCTGCAGTGCTGCCACGCATTTAAATGACACTTGCGCACATACTCATGTCATTTATGGTGAAATTTTAGGTGAAAAACCGTTTGAATGTCCAATCGAGGGCTGCGGCAAGTCCTTCACGACGTCCAATATCAGAAAAGTACACATAAGATCCCACACTGGAGAAAGACCATACAGCTGCAACTACCCCAACTGTGGAAAAGCATTCACGTCATCAACTAACTATAAGAACCACTTGAGGATACATTCTGGAGAGAAACCGTATGTGTGTAACGTGGAGGGTTGCGGGAAGCGATTTACCGAGTACTCTTCACTTTACAAACATAACGCCGTCCACCAGCCAGTCAGACCACACATGTGCATTTTTTGTGGGCAACGGTTTAAACAAGAATCTGCACTTAATTTCCACAAGCGGTTAAAACACAACGTTGTGGTGACCAAGGATGGCACCGAAATTATTGTTAAAATAGAGTAAAATATTTATTTATTGTGAGGTTAGGCTTTATGGCACTATTTTGAATCACCTGTGAGTATTTATTCAGACTGTTTTTTATTAACATGAAATATGTTTTTGCATTTTCTAAAAGAAATACATTGTGTCAATAGGGCAAACGGGTTTTAGACTCCACCCCTGGATACGTAAAAATGAAGAACTAAAAGCATTGTTGAAAATATAATGTCCCGGTTATGAATTGAACTTTAGTTATATTTTTTTTCAGCTTCAGCTCGATTTTGTCGGTGTGCAATGGTTATAAACGTGCTGATTTGTAAAAAAAATCCGTCAACAGACCCAGTTTTTCTACATTTCCTTTTTTATTATACTTTCTTTTATAATTATTACACCAATAAAAAATAAATCCCGAAAGTTTTTTTTTTGTGAATGTATTTGTCGTCACCAAATCCTAGACTACTTTGGAAAATGAATTTATTTGTACAATATTTATTTAACAATAAGAAGATTTAAAAGATACACGATACTACAACAAAGGACAAGTGTTGATAATGAGAATTAACCAAAAACTTTGTTATGTCGTGAAAAATCACACAGAAACGAAGATGAACAGCTCGAACCGTCTCTACCAGTACTTGTCGACAGCCACAGGTGTGTTTCTCATTGAATCCTGCCACTCATTAATCAAAGAAACCCGATTCTGTAGCATTGTTGTCCATGGTAACAGCTGGCATGCATTATGCGTGGCCGTCACCTTCACTTCCACAATTAACCAGCAATTCAAGCTCTTTCCAAATAACGAGCGATGAAGGCTCCTGGATTGTTGTGATGGAACTAATAGCACCGATCCCGGCGTGTTTCTTCGGTGCCGCGATTGTCGACACCATCGGCCGAAAAAAAGCAACAGCAACAGCTATTCCATATTTCGTGTCATGGCTAATGATAGCTTTTGCCTCTTCCGCATTAACACTAGGAGCCGCGAGAGTTATTGCCGGGCTAGCCGACGGCGTCATCTTCACAGTCGTACCTGTCTACATAGGCGAAATTGCCGATCCCCAAATTCGGGGTTTTCTGGGCTCGAGCATTTCGGCAGTTTGGATTTTGGGAATGCTACTCATCAATGTGATGGGATCGTATTTAAGCATCACCGCAACAGCTGTGACATCTTCGATTGTCCCTCTCCTATTTCTAGTAACATTCGTTTGGATGCCCGAGAGCCCCTACTTTTTAATCATGAAGGATGACGCCGAGGGGGCGCTTTCAGCGCTCAAGAAATTCAAAGGACGAAGTGACGTTGAGGGCGAATTGTCGCGACTGCAACAAGCTGTCAAAATCCAACGTGAAACTAGAAGAAACTTCTTCGATTTGTTTAGGAAAAGAAGTAATCTGAAAGGTTTAGGGGTGATCGTGGTGTTGAGGAACGCCCAACAGATGAGTGGTCTCGCCGCTACGATTTTCTACACAATTTCGATTTTCCAAGAAGCCGGAGATTTCATGTCCCCGCTGACCTCTACCACAGTCTATGTCAGCATCCAGTGTGTCATGGCCGTGACGTGTTCAATCGCTATAGACAGAACTGGTCGAAGACCTCTTCTCATCGCTTCTTTAGTCGGATCAGCGATAGCTCTCTCCCTCGAAGGAACATACTTTTATATCAAAGACTTTACCAGTGTTGACACCAGTTCTTTTAATTTCGTACCAGTGGTGGCGCTCCTAGGATACGTAATTGTTTTCAATGTGGGGGCCCAACCTATACCGCTTCTGATGCTAGGAGAGCTTTTTCCTACAAGTGTCAAAGCTCTAGCGTCGTGTCTTTGCGAAGTTTACTGTTGCGTTGTCGCGGCAATTGTGTCGAAGTTTTTTCAAGTGGTGCGGGATAGCTTCGGGATGTATTTACCATTCTATGCGTTCTCACTTTGTTGTGTAGTTAATTTGGTATTTGTTGTACTGTTTGTACCTGAAACGAAAGGAAAAACTTTGGAGGAGATCCAGAATTGTCACCGGAAAAAAGAACAAACAAATTAAGCTGTCAGGTTAAACCAAAAGCGCCAAAAGTTGGGAAATAAACTGATTGTTCATCAAATTTATGATAAAACCTTGGATGAATAAAAATCGTCGTTGTCATTTTGTCTCAATGTTTCAATGTTTCTTAGCAAAACCTAAATAAAAGTAGTTGCGTAAAGGGGGTCTTGATGTGATAACACCGACGCTGATAGTACTATCGCGGTCAAAATACTTTGGTCGTCAATGTGACATAAATGACATTCAATTGTAAAGCAAACTTTAGGATGTTTAACCTTATTTTTTACTACTGTCAAAATTATTTTAATCTATCAGTGTCATTCGGATGGGGTAAATCCCAGCTGCAGAGGCAGGGTTCAAAAGCAAAAGATCAACGTGGTCGCGGTTTAGACAACCTTCAGAAGAAAGTAAGACGATTCTATATTTATCAAAAACTGAAGGTGTCATATTTTTGACAAGAATAATTTGAAATTGTCAATTATAATACCACGAGTAGTCAAAGATTGTCGAATATTTTTGTGGTGGTATCACGAATGGTCATTCGCTTTATGAACACCATGAGTGCGTAGCACGAATGGTGTTCAAAAGCGTAATGACCATAAGTGATACCATCGGAAAAATATTCTACTATCTTTGACTACGAGTTGTATTCAACAGACTATTCAATGAACCAAATCAATGATTAAAATAAAAATTTTCAAAGCTAGTTCGCAAATCTGCGTTACACATGATTTCATTGTTCAGTTAACTTCGTAAGAAAGTAATAATTTCTTTGAATAAAAATAATAATCAAGGTTTGTTTAAAATATTCACCTCGACCACTAGTGGAATAGTCAGTTATATTTTCACGAGTGGAATATTCGCTGGAATTTTCTGTTGCTAGGCTACGAAAGTACATGTCTGCTCTTTTATTGGTTAATATTTGAAAAATAACAGGTGAATTGAATAGTCATGTATATTGACATTAATACTTGATTTACATTTGAAGTGTCAAAAAGTGACGACCAAAGTATTTTGGCCGCGATAGTACATATATTTAAAACAGTATACAGTAGAGTAACAGTTGGTTGCAAAAAAAAAAAAACGGGAAATGAAAACTAATTGTCTAGAGGTATTTTTATATTTCGTGGCGGAAACAAAAGGCTGAGAAATGTCACAAAAATGTACTGTCAGTGTTAAATTTCTCATGAACGCCGTAAAAAGGAATGTCTAGGTAAATTTAAATTTTCGCTAAATAGATTGAAAAAACAAATTCTAAGGAGACCAATTTTTGTCAGTGCTTCAAAAGGAATAGTATATTTCAAACCAAGGTAAGAAAGTGGTTTCTTGCATACCGCAGGCAATGATTATAAACCGAGTCGTAGACGAGGTTTAAAAGTGCCTAAGGTCTGCAAGGACACTTTCTTAACAAGGTTTGAATACAATTTTTTTCCCTACCGGCACAACTTTGTTGAAAAAAGTCAAAAAAGATGGTTATATTCGTGATTAAAACGAAAATTTTGAGAATTGAATAGTAGGCTGTGTTATTTGTTTAATTAACTTGTCATCGCATTTGAAGATTTGAGGTTTGTTCGAAAATTTGATATAAACAGGGTAAAGTAATCTACCTACCTAGCTTATCTGTTTATTTTCCAGATTATATCATTGACCTACCAACTTACTTCATTGAATTGGCTTTCATTTATCAATAACTTATTTCACTTTTGACACTTTTGACATTTGTATTTTGGTACAGTTTTACCATAAACATTTCATGATTAACTTTCTTACCTTAGCGAGAAAGTTGAATTTTCTCACCTCAAATGAGGTATCCACAGCCTACATTTCTAACCGGTAGGGAGAAAAAGTTATTCTCATATAATCAAACGTATTACAAATTATTTCTCTAGTTCGACGATGAATAGCTTTCTTATTGCCCATTTGCTGCATTTCTGTTGAAATCACGAACGTCTTTGACAAATTTGACACTGACAATACAAATTTGTGACATTTCTCAGTCTTTTGTTTCCGCCATCAAATATGAAAATATCTCTTCTTAACAATACCTGTCAAATAATTTTTAAAAATGTCATTGAATTTTGACCATAATTCTAACCTATCTCTCGTAAGGAGGTTTCACACTGTGAAAAAATTGTAAAAATATGCCAATTTTATTCTGACAGTTCCCGTTTTTTTTGCAATAAGAACAATACGAAATGATAACGATTACTTCCTGTCAAAAAGGTTGTAATGAAAGGATTTCTTTTATAGACAAGAGATAGTTTAGTCTTGCAAGTTTTTTATTACAAAAGAGAAACGTTGTTTTTGATTTCTTTGTATAGGTATTTCTCAGCAAATATGAATGTATTATTATTTACTCGTATGTCTGCAAATTTTTGTGTACAGTCGGATCGAAACTACGTTAAATTATTAATGAACCAGATAATACATTATTACTTTTTTACGATTTTCAATACAGTTCCCCTTTATCAAATTTAATGCCGTTGTTATTCGTCGCTTAAATAGTAGTTTATTTAACGAGTTTGTGTGTAAATTGGGTTCTTTATGGCATGAGTGGGCCACTTTAAAACGCTCGTTTCACTCGCGTTTTAAGGCCCCGAATGCCATAAAGAGCCCAATTTCCCCACGAACGAGTTGAATACAACGTTTTTTTGTTCGAAGAGCCCCTTAAAGGCTCCAAATCGCTTAAAATCTTTAAAATTAGCTTGACGCTTCGTTTTGACAAGTTGTGACATTTCTCAAAATCCGTTCAGACAGGAGAAAATTCTCAAACTCTAACAGTGTCGAACAAAAAAATATTTGATCTCAAAGTGCGACATACGTAGAAGCTTTTCCATATCTGTACTAGGCTACTCACCCAAACGCGTAAATTTTATTGTGACTCTATTTTTAGACACAAAGAAGACGTAGGTATTTGTTCAAGACTCACCGGATTTAAGAAACAACAATTTTAACGTAATAACTACCGCTAACTTGGAATTTAATTCAGTTGTGGAAGGAATCGCCCCACAACAAACATGAATACCTCGAGTCGCTCCTACCAGTATTTAACCACATTCACCGGTGAGTCTCGCTTCTATTTTAACAACCCCCGATCTGAACCGCCCCTTTTAGCTTTGCTGACGATCGTAACAGGCGGCTTGCACTATGCTTGGCCATCCCCATCCCTCCCCCAGTATACATCGGGAAATTCGACTTCATTCCACATAACTGAAGACGAAGGCTCTTGGATTGTCATAATGGAACTGATCTCGCCCATCCCGTCGTGTTTTATTGGTGCCTTGTTGGTCGATATCATCGGCCGCAAGAAGTGCATCTTGTTGACAGCAGTTCCTTACTTCGTGGGGTGGCTGATGATCGCGTTCGCCAAGTCTGCCTTCACACTAGGTGCCGCTCGATTTCTGGTCGGCATATCCGACGGGATAGCTTTCACTGTCATACCTTTGTACATCGCCGAAATCGCCGACGCTAGTATCAGGGGACTGCTAGCAGCTTGCATCTCCGTCACCTGGATCTTCGGCATGCTGCTGATCAATGTGATTGGCTCGTATTTGAGCATCACCATGACTGCTGCCATTTGCTCGGTGTTTCCTATTTTGCTCTTGCTGACTTTCAGTTGGATGCCCGAAAGTCCGTACTTTTTGCTCCTGAAGAATGATTACGAAGGGGCACGAGCTGCTCTGAAGAAGTTCAAAGGGAGGAACGACGTCGACGATGAACTGATGAGGTTGCAACAAGCTGTGAGGAGTCAAAACGACACGAGCGGAAGTTTTATGGATTTGTTCAAACGAAGCAACAACCAGAGGGGTTTGGGGATTGTTGCGATAGTAAGAAATTCGCAACAGATGAGTGGAGTAGCAGCTATTAGTTTTTATACTTTGTCGATTTTTAACGAGGCGGGAGATTTTATCTCTCCACTGACCGCCACCATCATCTACGTGAGCATCCAGTGCGTTATGACCGTCGTGTGTTCAGCTGCCATAGACAAGACAGGTCGAAGACCTCTTCTGATTTTGTCTCTAGGGGGCTCAGCACTCTCCCTTTTCGCCGAAGGAAGCTACTTCTACATAAAAGACTTCACCGACATTGACACTTCTTCCTTTCATTTTGTCCCAGTGGTGGCACTTATAGGATACGTGATCCTCTTCAATGTGGGGGCGCAACCCATTCCGTTGCTCATGCAAGGCGAGCTTTTCCCGACAAAAGTCAAAGCTCTGGCATCGTGTGTTTCCGAAGTGTACTTTTGTATTATCGCTGCGACAGTCTCCAAATTTTTCCAGATGATGAGAGACTCCTACGGGATGTACTTACCATTTTACGCTTTCGCGACTTGCTGTGCGATTAATCTCATATTTGTGATAGTTTTTGTGCCGGAAACAAAAGGCAAAACCTTGGAAGAAATTCAAGATTTCCTTTTAACCAAGAAAGATAAGCTACCTAAATGAGTGTCGGGACGAAGAATACAAACAAGGTTTTGTAAATATTGTTTTATTTGTTTTGTAAAAATACATTGTACAAAATTTGTAACATAAACGTAGACGAAGAATAAAGTTGAAAATAAATTACGAGAGAACGAGAACTGGCCGATTGAAATCTATCAGTCGCTACAAAAAGACAGAAGAGTAGTCGGAAAAGTAGCAAAGTGGAAGAAGAGACAAGTACGAGTGGATATAAATAAGTGACAAGCAAACCTACAACTAAGATCACGATTTACATAACAGATAACATATAATCAAACTCAATTGTACTTCTGGTGAGTGCTTGGAATTTGATAGGTGTAATTGACGATACTTTCCGCGCTATTATGCTGGGTTTGCGCCGGCCTATACCCCTTCGCAGCAGGAGCCGCATCCTTCACCGACTGTTGAATCGCATTCGCCCTCGCCTGTTGCTGTTTGTAGTACTGCACCTGCAAGATCGACGGTACGTACGAGTCGAGCAGACTCTTCGGCTCTTGTTTCGTATAAACTTGACTCTTTTGGGGCGTCACGTATTTGATCGCGGGGGTCTGCGGTTGGGGTGCAACGTACTGAGTCTCCGGAACGGTGTAAGTCTGTTGGTCGTTGGCGTAGACAACATTTTGGAAACTCTGCGTCTGTTCAGCTTTCGGTGTGTACGATGGCACGTACATCACATACTGAATCCCTCCTTTGGGGTCGACGACGCTCTGAACGGCAGTACTGGGGGCGGAGTACTGTTGCAAGTAGACGTACTGAGGGGTGTAGTACTGTTGTTGGGCGATGCTGTTGTCGGTGACGTACTGGACATTCTCGTATTGTTGGTAGGGATTTTGCAAGTTGAGGGCTTGCTGCTGGTAGTAGTACTGTTGAGGGGCCGCTTGGTACTGTTGAATGGGTGGTGTGTACTGTTGGGGTGGCACGTACTGGACATACTTCGGTTGTTGTCTTGTATAGTCGGTCGCTGTTTTCACCGGCAAAAATCCGTAATCAGTTGGAGAACCCGCAAGTGTTTTCTGTGGTATTGTCTTCGACGATTTCAAGTTGTCCCTCTCGATGTCCTCCAGACTGACTTTCGTGTCCTTGGCCACGACCGACGCCAACACGCAACAAATTACCACGAAGTATCTCTGCAACAAGACGGATGTTGTAATCGATACAACTTTCTTTTAGGACGGGTGGAAATGCATCCCGAGCGAAATTAAAATCGGCTATTATGTTTCTTCACGTGTGGTTGGCCACAATATTTGCACCTCGCCGGTGAAAGTATACCAAGATAATGGGAGGTGGAGGAAATGTGATATGTCACTTTTTGCAAATTTATTTTAATTTATATTCGAATAATGGTTTTGTTGTGTAAATTTCTCTCCACAAGATGTCAAACAAGCCGACCTGCATAATTCGAAACCAATGTAGATGTTGTTTGGAAAAGAAATTTTTTGTTCTGGAAAGTTCAACGTAAATTATAATCCATTAGGTGGAATATTTCTTTTGAATACAGGTAGACTTAACATTCTGAATAATTTTGAATAGTTATCACACATTAAACATATTCGTATAAGCAACTACATATTTGCAAATGAAATACGTCGTTCATCACGATTTAGTTTCCCAAGCTTTTGTGTTGTCGAATAGAAATTGATTTCTTATCCGTCATACGAACCGTTCTAATGTGTCACTCTGTAAAAAATATCTGAGATTCCATTTCTCTCGACTGTCGTGATATCATAGTTAATTTAATAAGATCACATAAAGAGAAAGTGTCCTCTCCCAAACTCTTTAGTATCTGATTCAGTAATAACCGTGTTTCCGGAAGTATTAAGCCAATAATAATCACTGGGAGCGTCTAGTGATATATTATGATACGACAAACTGCAACAAGCAGCATGTTATTAATGTCTTTGCCCGTATTCGTGCCAGCGGAAATTACCATTTTTGACCAAATTCATATTATTATGTGGGCCGAATCTAATCTCCGCGAAGGTAGAAACTGGAAACCACAGCAGACAATTCAAGACACTTTCAATTTTTGGTTTTTTGTGATTTTTTGGAATCTCCCAATTATGCAAATTAATGAAGAAAATAAACAAGTTGACGTCTTAATTTGAAAGAATAAATTTTATTTTGCATTTTAGAATGTCTTCAAACGATTTATTGCCGCGACAATTTTACAGGCCCCATTTTACGTCAACACTTAATGTTAAAGTTGTAAAATGCACAATTAGTTCACATAAACGTTTATTGAATTGTTTTTGTTGCCCGATCAGTTTATTGCTTTTTAACGCTAGTAGAAGTGTGATAAATGCGCATTGCAGCGGGCGAATTAATTTAAATATTTGGCAAAAAACTGTTTCATCTTTGGCCAAATATCTCTCTTTTGTTGAAACCGGTTCAACTAACAAAACAGAAAATGTCTGTGCAGTTAAATACTTACGAGTACATTAAATTAATGGTATTAGCGTTATACTTTAAGTACAATACAATTTTGAAAAAAAAATGTTGTTACACAGTCTAGGACTGGTTTACAAATCTATGAGGGGCATGATGACCAACTCAGTAGACCGGGACCAATGGCTTAACGTGACTAAAAAAAATATTTTTTATTTTTTTGACTTATTATTATTATTATTATTATTATATAAACAGCAAGAATTTATTTAGTATTTTTATTGCTTTCAACTGTCATAAATTCTCATTTTTCTCCTTTGTAAACTGCCTCCTAACTGTTCTAAAGCAAAAAATAGCAGATAACCAACCGTTGCCATAGACAACACATTCAAAGTGACATTTCTTGAAAAATTTGTCAAAACTGTCAAAAGCAAATGCGAAATCATTTTTAATAGATTTGGAAGCTTCGGGGACGTCGTTTCAAACAATAAAAGATTGTATGCAACTCGTTTCTGTGCAAATTGGACTTTTCTAATTGCCCTCGAGGCCTTAAAATCTTCGCTACGCTCGTATTTCAATCTGGCCTCTCGGGCAATTAGAAAAGTCCAATTTACACAGAACCTCGTTGCATAAATAACTATTATTGTATGCTGAATAATTAAGAAATAAAAAAATGTAAAACGTTTTCTTGACGTTCGTGGTTAAATTGATCGATTATTTGAACTCATTTTAAACCAACTTTCATTTATTGTTATTATCTTCGCTTTCAATATCATTTTTTTTGTCATTTAATGCTTCATTCTGACTTCACAACAAATTTAAAAATGTTTTGATTTTGTTTTAACAAATTTACGTCTCCGGTCACGAATACTGATTCAATTCAATAAAAACTGAATAAATAAAGAGATTTGTTTTCGGAAGCCTCAGTTTAACAATAGGTCCATATAATACGCATGTTATTGTTGAAGACAACGTTTTATTTAAAAGTCACAATGGCTGGAAAGCTAAACAATTAAGCCAATGCAAACAATTTCACCAATGATACTCTTTGGACCTTGGTCCCTGTTGTGTCTTCTCGGAATCAAGCTTCACCATTTTATTTGGATGATAAAATAAAAATGCAACGACGGCATCACTGGTGCATTGTTTGCAGAAATTATCACTGATCGCACAACACTAGGCACTTTGGAAACGAATGGGTACTTACCATGTCTGTGAAAGTGAAATGATACAGTTAGGTGGAAGGTTCGGCACAAAATAGTGATCTGCCACAACACGAACTTCCATTTGTACTTTCTTAAGTGAGCGGTACCCACCCTACCCAACGCAAATATGGAATCTTGGGATGACCGGATGGGTATTTTTTAATATCCCCATATTGGATGGCCTTAAGCACACTTCGAAATTTCCTGACGGCGGTTATTAATGGTCGAGGGCCGCGTCCACTGTTGTTTTCCGTTGACCTAAAGAAGAAAGTGATGAAAAATGTCAGGCATTTCTGGTGCATTCCCCTTTCGAATCATCGACATTTTTTATCGATCTACTATTGTTGCTTTTGTAAAAATCGAAGTGATTGCTGGAGCGCTGTCCGATTTTTCCTTTTACGCATTTCCTGTCAGTTTGCTTCAGATCATTTCAGTCGGTGTGGAAATCGTGAGGCACAATTATGTAATTGATTAGCGAGTCCACACCAGATGGAAGATGCTTCTGGCAGTCGAGCTTACATTAATCCCGATTACAGCACATTTTATTGGTCTCTTTACCAGACGGAATTATTTTAATCGCTGCTAGTTATTTCGCAAAAACCAGATTTGCTCGCTTGGACAAATTTTTTATCGTAGTCACGATGTCGGAGGTGTTAACATGCTAATCAATTTTTTATGGTGCCGATATTGATGAAAAGAAGTACTTCGGCACCGCTTCAAAAGTACAGTTATTGGTTTGCATACTTTTTGCCTTTCTCTCTGATCACTCATCTTCGCTCCAAAGAGAAAAATATGTAATTAAGAGAGTGTGTTACTTGATATCGATTACTTATATTATTTGCCTCTCTATCACGATGGGAATCGGAAAGCATATTTGTAGAAAGGAAGTGTTGATCGAATCGAAGATAGACACAAGTAGATGTCGACCTTCCCACTTCACCAAGACAGTTTGCAGTTTGTTTTATAATTGCAAGTGTTTGTTTACTATGTTAATAATAATAACAACAATTTCTTTGTCTTTCTAGAGCGGTTTCTTTTAACAAAATGCTTCTTTTATCAAAACCGGCGGCGCTAATTCACCGTAACAATAACGTTTACTGTAGTCGTAATTGTATTTTACAAATTATTACCTCACGTTATAGATGCTTTGATGGGAAAATTATACACCGCTCAAGGATTCTAAAATTCAGGAGGCATGAAACACCCAAGTCCAATTTTGTCTGACAATCTGAAGCAAATCGCCAGAGGAAATTTCTTTCCAAGCGATTAACGCCAATTATAATCTAGTTTATTTTTGAATTTATGCAGAAAAAAATAGAACAATCTATAATTTTAGAATAACTCAACAAAAACAATTCTTGACAAGACATCTTCCGATTTGAACAATTTCCATTCAGCTGTTCTCTCAACTTACTTAAAAATATCCTCAAAGTTGACGTGAATTGTGAACGTTTAAAATTTAAATCTAACCTCACTTTTTGCGTTGTTTGTGTCTGCTATTTTTGGAACAAATCCCATTGGAAAAAAATAGAAAAGCACGATGTGTTTGCAATTTCTTTTTTGATTTACATTACGTGAACAATTTTTTATGCACTCATTTCATTCTTTTCGATTTAACAATTTTTTGATCGAGTTGCATTTTTCTAAGATTCTCGGCTGCAACAATTTATTAAGCCTGAGCTTTCTTCCAATCAACTAAAATGTTCTTGATGCAACTAATTGCGCTCATAATTGGAGTCAAATTGCGATTTTGAAACGGAACTAGCTGCAATAAAAATGGAGTCTTAATTACAAAATTTTAGTGAGTACTTGGCAAGTCAAACATTTCACCAATTATTATTTATTGCTGATTAATTAAATAAACAAACTGAAATCACTTTCATCCTGTGCGACCAACGTGCTGGAATTAGACAATCCTTGCGCCGTGCCCCGAAATGTCTTTGCGATTTCTTGTCCCGTGCTAATCCTGTTAAAGGATGACTGGCACATTATTTTACTTTTACCTTTGCACTACATCGGAGTTATAATGAAGACACCGCCTGTAATTATCCGTTCACCTCTCAAACGCTAATTTTCAGTAGGATGTTGACTCTATCTTGGTGCCATTGTTCAACAAGGCCTCGGGGTGTGTCTTTCCCAAAAAAAAATCATAATAAATTGTTGGCCTAGAGTGCTCTTCATTGCTCTCGAATGCTCCTTCCCGTGCAAAATAACAGACATCTTTTAATTGCACCTGCGAAGAATAAAAATTGTGATTGTGAACAAGCCTAAATTACATGCTCCACAAAAATTCAATGAAAATGTTTCAACTCCTTTTCTTTCCGTTCTATTGAGTGATTTTTCTTCGCGCATCCATAACGGAATTATTCGAGCGTCACAATAACAGATTTGTTGACCTATTGATTAATTGAATTCAGTTATAAAATTGAAACTTGTGATAATTAAACACCTGCGGTTTGTGTGGTTGCTCTGTTATCCACATTCCGGCAACAAGCGTAAAGCAAAATTTATTCAAATGAGAGAAAAAGTTAATGGGAATTTACATAGTACATTTGAGTTGTTGTCAATTTATTATCATCTCGTGTTACGTCACGAGGCTTTTAGAAACTCTAATAAAAACATTGGCGTTTGTAATTTAATCCTTTATTTATGAAGGTTTAAAAGGTAAGCGGCAGTCAGCTTATCAGGAATCATAACAACATCCATTGGACATAATTTCATATGCAAATTATTGTTTTAGAATGTACATTTATTGTCAAGTAGATATATTATGCTGAAAAAGTTTTTGATGGGCTTCAGTGTCATGTTGAGTGAAAGCACGATGAACTGATAAATGCCAAAATTAAAGAGATTGGATTAAGAATTTGACGTCATCCTTAAATTATTACTTTGGCAGAGAATTTTTATAATATCGTAATTAAGAGAACCAAGTGTATATTTTATGACTCTCTACTTCCTTCTTTTTACTCTATTTAACATTATGGAAAATTTTTCACACAACCTATGCAAATTCTGGAGAAAACTCACCTTTATTAAAAGTCCAAATTTTTATTATTCCGGTTAATGAAAATTAGCAATAGTTATTTGACAGAGAAACTTTCCTAGTTTGTTAGTATATGTTAATTTAGATTCCAGAATAGACGATTTTGTAGTATAAAGAAACGTAAACTGTTGGCGATAAATAGTTTATCAGAAACCATCCGACTCATCATTTCTAAGGGAATGGTAAGTGAAGGTACTAAAAACAAATTATTACCGTGCAATAATCATTATGCAGTATCTTTTAAGCTAAAAGGAATTCTAGAAAGGCAATCATCAATAAATAACAATCTCAACTACCATAAAATGCATTAGTTTAAATACTCGGAGAAGGTGTTGCCGAAGACACGACCTCACAGTCCACGCGTAGATAAGTTAGCTTGAAGAGATAATTAAATATTCTTCAGGCACCATCGAAGATTTATGATAACGACGGCAAAAAATGAAAGTGGACTACGGAAATGTATAACACGCAACAATAACGAAGAACTGCTGTCCATTGCGTAACCAAATAATATAATACCTTTTTGTTGTATTTTTGATGAATTTGGCAGCGAAAGCGTGCCCCGAATCTGCCTAATCAAGTGACGACCACTTGAGTATTGTTCGTGAAAGTAAAATGTACAAAAATAATTCACTTATTTTTAATATTGTCGATGACCGTACCCCGCAGCAAGAGAAAGGTCATCTTATCATCCTCAGTTCCATTTTTTCGTGGAAGCCTACCAACATTCACTTTCTTCCAGGACCCGCCTTCGACGGTGACAAAAGCGAGACGACGCAACGTGGATTCTTCCATTTTCCACGACAAGGTCGCGCCTTGTTCTTCCTCGTTTCGTCAATTAAGCCCCAAAAAAAACATCGCATGTTTGGTAATTGTTGCCGTAACTTGTGATTAAGCCGGCGACTTGTGTAAGAAGTGTAGCACGCCAGTGGTCAATTACACGACGCAAAAATGCTGTCGCAACTGGTAGTTCATGTCGTTGGGATGATTGATAGAATTTGGTGCATTTCTAATGATATGCAACGCTCATTTCTGTGTCGGCACATCCTGCTGTGCTCTACTTGATTGAAATGGGTGCGATATGTAGAAGGGAAAAATCTGTAGGTTGTGGCGGTCCGAGAAAGTCATTTCCGCTATCACACGGTAATCTCTGCTGGTCGCTCTATCTCTAGTTTTGTTTCCTTGCAAATTATTGTAACACTTGTTCCTTAATGAACGGAGGAAACGCAATAAAGATCGGATCAGTTTTTGTGGTCGGGTCTTGTAAAATGGTAACATGTTTACTTTCCCCGATGGACATTTCTCACTGCACAAAACTGCACCTTAACTTGACCATCTACTTGTTGTGAGGAAAAATTTCTAATAATTAGTCAGCGTTCTGACCCGCAACAGAAACCAGGAAAATTCCGCTGAAACTAAATGAAATTATTTATAATAAATGAAAGTACATACTTTCGGAGAAACATCCTGAAATATCGACGCATTATTCAAATTGATTGTTTTGTTATCTAACTGATTAACATGTTGTGCCAAATGGGTATCCCACTGACTGTAATGAGATCCGCTGTCATGGAACATCTTTGTCTGAAAGCTGTAAATCGTGAAGACGTTTATACTCATTAGTGACCACCAACAATTTGTTAGAAACGTGATTTTTAGCATCTTTGTGTGAACAAACGACCTCACGACGAACGTGAAGGTGAATCGCGATTTGCTACAGATTCATTTTTATCTGGTCGAAATAATTAAACGGTGCGTCTCACTGGAGGAGAATCATGTCGACAAAAGCTGCTAGAAAGTCCAGTTTTCTTGTAATTACATTTCATTACGCTTGAACGGTACTTAGTTGTTTCCGCGTAATTGGGATTGTTACTGTTGCTGAAAATTTTCATTCCGTTGATTGCTGCAGGATTGTGGCAATTAAATTAAAAAATGCTTCGTGCTAGCACCGTAGGTTGGGTTATGGCGCAATTAAGTGGCGAGATGGAGAGCATAGTAAGAGGCGATTTATTATTACTTTTTTTTATTGATGATCAACTTTCTTCTTAGCTCTACATTGCTGAACATGTGTGATAGTTTTGTTTTTATTGCAGGTGGCCGTTCCCTTTTCAATTTCTCTAATGCTGTTTGACCATCACTGGCAGTGATGAAGCACGGAAGTTGTGAAATAAATATTGCTCGTGAAGATTTCAAAATTAGCCCTAGAGCGACTCAGATCAGCAAACGGATAAAATGAAGAACTGTAGGAATTTTTTGCTTTGTTTTTCATTCAAGTGGGGACATTTGAATCATTTCTTACGAAATTTGTATTTTGGGAAGCCGATTTTGTAGTTTTAAAGAGGACTAAAATAAACAACAAGATTTTATCATTTTATTGTAACAAAAATAATTAGAGTAAAAAAGTAAAGATGGTAAGAAATATTCTGTAATAATACACTGGTTATTTTCGTGAAGATGGATGCTAAATAATTTTCCTGAGAATCTCGAAACACTTTCACAATGTAAAAAGTCATTTTACTTATAATAAAATATATTAAGAATTTTTTAAACGCACTTGTTTTCAAAAATACTTCAGTAAAAAGCACAATAAAAAAATCTTCGAGTATATAAATGTATGAAGGTTGTCAGATAATAAATTCCAAAGCGGGACATCTTTCCTCACGAAGTAAACATAATTATGATACACGAAAAATACGAACAACGGGCTAAACATGTTGCTACTTAGGTACCAACTACCATTCCATCAGTCTTGAGCCACAGTTAACTCCCTAATTAGTGGCGCATCCATCAAAATAATAAATTAACTGCTCCTTATTTTTACATTAGTATCATCTAACGTGAAGACTGCGCCTCTGCTGGCAAACAATCAAGAAAGAAAAGAAAATACATGAGTTTAAATTAACTAGAACTAACTCTCTTAATGCTTGACTTTCATGAAACGCGCCTTCAAGACGTCAGCTGGTTGGGAACTGACTGTTGTAAGAGACTCAGTTTTGACTTGCGGACTCGGCACGAAATTATTATTGTTGTTGTTGTTTTTGTTGGCATCTTGCTCTGCGACGTACTTGGCGGAGTACTGATTGGGATTAGCGACTGCGTGGAATCCGGTACCTAAATGGGAACTCAACTGTGCTTTAATCTGGGCCTGTTGCTCAGGTGTGAAATGTTCGAATCCGGTAACAATAGCCGGAGCGGTCTTCATCTGATTGGAGACGTACTGTTGAGCGGCCAGTTGAGCCAAGTGGGCTATGCTGCTCAACTGAGCGGGTTGCTGTTGCTGAACTTGTTGTTGTGGTTGAACTTGTTGGACTTGATGGGTCTGTTGAGTGGTGTACTGCATGGCTTGAGCAGGCATGGCGCTAGTGTGGGCTACCAACTGGTGTTGAGCGGCCACCGGTGCTGACACTTGTTGATATTGTGGGGCCGCAGCTAAGATGTAATTGCCGATGGAAGGTGATGCTAGTACTGGGTGCATGTAGGTGGCGGTGGGTTGGACAGCTTGGGCTTGAGTTGGGTGTACTGCTTGCGCTTGACCAGCTTGGACCGCTTGAGCTGCTTGGGCTTGGAGTTGGTGGTTGTGGTGGTAGTTTCCGTGGAGCAACTGGTATCTAGCTTGAGGGTTGCTGTGGAAATAATTGAGAAGTTGTTGAGTGGGGTTGTTGTAGACCAAACTCTGAGGGAGGAGCGCGGGTTGAGCAATGATGATCATAGCTTGGGGTTGCGCTTGCTGTTGCGTCACGTAGTACGGTTTGTGGATGAATTGTACTGGAACCAGTTGAGCTTTTTGTTGCAGTTGTTGCAGTTGTTGGATCTGGTGGATTGGCTGGAGCTGAACTTGTTGCAGTTGAATTTGTTGATGCATTTGTTGCACTGGTTGTTGGTATTTAACCATCGGTTGGTGGTAGTACATTTCATATTTGGGGTTTTGTTGAATCGTGTTGACTGCCGAAGGGGTCGTTTTTGCCTTTACCTCTTGTTTGTCTGCTGCGTTAGCCTGGACGACGCACAGAATTAAAGGAAGAATGACCTGGAAACGTGAAACATGTTAAACCGTCATCAATTTAACACTTGTTTATAACACAATAATCATACAAATTTGTCTTGTAATAATAATTGTGCCAAGATCAACCGGAAAATCGTTTTATTATTCACTTTAGATAATTCCTGTTTCCTTTCTACTGCGAGCTACATAAGTGGTTTTTGAAAGCGTGTAATTTTTCTACGAAATTATAGGTATGGACCGGCGGAAGAGGCGATCCCTTTGTGATCATCGAAAATCAAAAGCAATATTTCCTTATTTAAAATATTCTATAAGTGCCAGATTTCAGTTTTGACATGGTAGTATTTAAATCACGCTACAACAATCGTACCTACATTATAATAAAAATTTCATTTAAAAAATGTGTGGTAAAAACTGCGTGCAAGTGGGTGTGTTAAGAAAAAGTTATAAGTAATGGATAAAGTGGACTGAATCACTTTCACCTCAATTATACTTTCTGTTGCAGCTGCCGAAAATAATGAATTCACGGACACCGTGAATTCTGCTGAAAGCTTTGACAGGAAATACACTACTCGGGAGTTTTACTAGTTGCATACTTATAGGGCGAACAATATATTTACGAATATTCATTTTATTGGAACAATTAGATTTTATTTCTTGCAAAAATACTTCAATGAGTTAGTTATTCAGATTTTAACGTTCTTGATGTTTTTACAAATGACAAAATTTTGCAATCCAATTTTTTTAGGATACCTAGTTACAAAAGAGTAGAATTTAGTCATGTTCTAGAATCTAAATAATAGTAGTTTATTTGACGAGTTCTTGTGTAAATTGCGGTTTTTTGGCACGAGTGGGCTAGTTTCACTCGCGTTTTAAAGGCCCACGAGTGTCAAAAAAGCCCAATTGACACACGAACGAGTTGAATACAAGGTTATTTTGTTCGACGAACCCCTTAAAGGCTCCATATCGCTTAAAATCTTTAAAATTATCTTGACGTTTCGTTTTGACAAGTGGTGACATTTATCAAAATCCGTTCACACAGGCGAAAATTCTCAAATTCTGACAGTGTCGAACAAAAAAATGAAAAATTATTTGCTCAGGGAAGTTTTCTGTGCTGAACTGCAAGCTACACAATTTCATAGTTGCACTTTCGACTAACAGGACTCATTTATTTAATAAAAGCGGATTAAGGGTAATAACCTTGGTAAAAAACTTATAAAACAATAATAATGAAAGGAATATTTTTTTACAGAAGTAGGTTTGAGCATTATGGGTTTTTCAAGAAATCTATAAAAACACTTCAAATCTGACTTGTCATTCCGTTCTCTTTTTTTGTGAAGAATAATAAAGACAACTTATCATTTTAATTGAGACAAAACCACATCCAGATTAATTTTGTCGAAATCTTGCTACTAATTCCATTTATTTCGATTCAAAATTGTTGAAATTGTTTTACATACTTACTGTTTTCTGGATTTTGTAAGTAATTTTTAAAAGATCCAATTCAAATTGCTTTTATTAATAATACAGTAAAAATGAGAATCTCCAATATCAACTAATTTCTGAAACGGCATAATTAATTCGATTTTTAACTAAACATTTTTCCTCCACTTTCTTCCTCGATATTTTAATTCATCTAGTGTTTTAGTGATACTTTTACATCTCTTAACCACTGTCAGCGATAGAAAGTAAACAGTTGCGTGTTTACTTCGGCTATTTTTTGGAGACCTTAATTTTGTTGTGAATAACACGAATGAATCTACATTAAAAAATTTACCTACTTAAAAGTAGGATTCAGTGTCCAGACTGGCTCACTGTTAAAATATTATTTACTAAAATTGTACAAAATTGAAAATTTCAAGGTGTAAATGTTATGTGACTTTTAACAATATTAATCAATTTAAAATAATTTCTACGGTAATATTCTCATTCATTAAGTGAATTAAACCAAGAAATTATTCCACCTAGGTTCTCGCCGACCATATCAATCAACGATGCATTGATTAAATGTCTTTTATGTTCTAATTATCAATACACTTACGCCTGTACACGGCGATTGCTTTGTCAATTGATGTCAAAGTCTTATCATGCCAGTTTCTAACATTTGATTAAAAGTGCATTTACTTTCTCTTGACGCTGCAGTCGACACTTTCAGCATTAGGTATTTAAAAATGCTCTGTTACTCGCTACTTATCCACTTCCTTTAATTTTTTTCAATTTCTATTACCCATGCTTACCTCAATTGAATTTATTTTAATTTCTTTCTTCTTTAAACATATTTTATACCTCAGTTCTTAATTCATACCTTTGCAATCTCCATCCGTTTAATTTTCAAACAAATTTGATAGAGTTGTTAATTCATGCACAGATTTCTAACAACATTTTAATATGGGCATTAAATTAAGTGTCACTCATAAGAAGTAACTGTCATTCGGCACCATCACCATCGGATTTTGAAAAAGCACTACTCCCAGTATGATTTAATTAACAAGCAAAATTAAGAAAAAAGTAACTAGAGAACGAGTAAAATTGAAATAATCACTGTAAAATGCACTTGTGCTTACCAAAGTATTCATGTTGCTCGAGCTTGGGACGTCCAAAAACGCGAAGACGTCAACAAACGATTCACACTCACCTCCGTGAAACAAATGCACCGAAGCTGAAACCCCTCTCTTATTTATAGCATAAAAGTACCAAAGTGTATATTTTTGTTGGAAACATGTCCTAGATTGGATGAAAAAGAGAGACAAACATACAATTTCACTAACCGGTGGAGAGTACTTTCGCTGAAGGTTACTGTATCCTTAATATTTTTCATAATTGTCGTCGACATCTTGCAGACTCGCTCTTTTTCAGCGTCCTCACCTAATTGCGATGCACCGGACCATTGTTCCAAAGAAAAATTAAATGATCATCTTAACGAGCAAATTAGACATTTTGTGTTTAATTGGCCAGCTTCGGCCATCGCTCCATCCAGCTCTCTAATGCCGCACATGCAAGTTATGGTCTTTTGCATCTTAATCATTACGAATGCATTGTCAGCAGTGTCCCACTAGGGACAATTTAAATCTCATTACTCTCAAATCTCGTCCAGTACATGCAATTACTCTCGGAACGAGTTGACGAATTTGTACGAAAATTATTGACACTCATTTTTAATAATTTTCAAATTATACTTTCAGATTTAATGGAAATTGTGATGTAGTGCGCAACGGGGTGTTAGATGCTTTCAAAATCGCTTAAAACGAGCGCTAATTAGTGATGTGCTAATAATTAATTTGTAATAATTCGGATTTGAATCCTTTCGGTGTCTTTGTACGCTCTAAAAATCAAAGGATTTTGCGATTGCACACAAGTCTTTGTTTTTTCTTTCTAATTACGACTTGACACTGCTTCCTGGAAATTGCATGACAAAAAAAAATGTCCGTGGTTGGGTATAATTTATTATTTTACTCGGTTGTTACAAGTCTAAAAAGCAAACATAACACTCAAATAAAAGAAGGAAAAGTGGAGGTTGTTAAACTGGAAGAAAAGCCTATTGATGACTTGTGAACAGCACACAGAAAGACATAAAATTTTGAACGATAAAAGTGCTATTGTTCTCTTAAATGTTCATTAGAAAATTTGTACTCTCTGAAGAGTTGTGTAAAAATAAAATGTTTATTTGCATCGTCTGTCAAATTGTACCCAAATGTGTAATTATCAAACTTTCATATGGTCGGGTGATGACCTGGGTCAAATTTAGATTTCCTCCTGAGCGTGACAAACCTCGAACTTACATAACGTAAACTTGACCTTTCCCCATTGTGACCAACTTTTGTTGTATGGAAATTTATTGCGGGCAAAATCTCTAAAATCGAATTCCTTTCCAGCAGCATGACCGATTATGGAAATTGCAGCATGTAGTTTGTTTATAGTAAGTCTGACAAGCGGTTAAATTTGACATATCGTTAGTCAAATTGCTTATTACGAGGTGTGAAAATATCTTATTACATTCCAACATTGCGAACCATTTACTTTGTCGAATTTTCACTTTCGTAAAAAACATTACCGCTCACCCGAACAAACACATAACCACTCTCACTATCGTGTTAGAATTTTTTCTTGATCCACCTCTTTTGATACAAATCCAGTTTGGTCAATAATTAGCGCTGCGGAGATTTGATCGCTTTTATTGTTGACCTAGAAAGGAAAAACCGTGTCGACATTCGGTGAATGTCAATATCACGGTTACGATACCGTTTTCGTTGGTCATTACTTGTGATCTTTTTTGACTTGTGGATTTTGTTATGCTTCAGTTAACAAAAAATTCTTTCACTTCGGGACCACTTATTAAGTCTCGACATCTTTGCGACACGATAATTGTCGACAATTGATAATTACACAAAATTATTCATATTTCAAAGGAAATTGATTACGCAACAAAATATAAATCATACGAGTTGACAAAGAGTTCCTTAATTTCTTTGCTGTAGCTTCAGGCGTAGCAGGCGCACCCGTTTATCAAACATCAATGTAGCTATTAATTAACACGCAATGGTCGCTTTAAATTTTGTTTTTTCTGACGATCAATTAAAATTATATTGACCACTGTATACTTTCTACTATTCAAAAAAATAACACAAGGAGCCACTTTCGAGTGATAAAACAATTTTGGCTTTTCTCTCCATGTGTTGTCTTTTCTCCACCTTAATTGAACTACTCCTATTTATTATTGATCAAACGTGACCATCTGGTAACCTTAATCCACATCCCCATAACAACGAAACTTATTTATTGGCGTTTAGAGTGAAGTGATAAGTCTCGAAAATGGTGATTTTGCGAGTAAAACACAACGATCAAGACCAATTTCTTTTCGAAACTAATCTCCAGGCATCAGTTGAAGAAGTTGCAACGAAAGTGACATCAATCTACAATGGTCGTTTGAAAGTGCACCGAATCTGCAGCGAAATGGAGGAGCTAGCCAAATATGGAACTTTATACCCCCCTGAGATTCTAGGTTTAACCCCGGAACAAGTAGACGACATGAAACTGACGGACTCTTGGGGGGAGAAGTGCATACCTAGTGGGGGCTTTACCGTGGTAAAAGATCCGATAGGACGCCGAAATGGGAAGCAACCCCGCAAGGAAATGCAGGATGTGTTGAATAAAGCAGTAAAAGAGGCGAAAGATATGATTTCGAAGAACTTGGTCTTGCAGCACAAGTCTTTGGACATGAAGGTGGTACGCGAAGCTATAAATCTGTTGAAGGGCGCGACGCTGATTGTCTACCCGATGAAGCTACCCCCTCATGACGTGATCCGGATGGAGTTTGAGAATATTGAAGACTTGTCGGGGACCCAAGCCTCGCTTGAAGTTATCGACCCAGCAACTGCTCAGTTGTGGTTTTGCGGAAAAGAGATGTACAGGGAGGGAAAATTGTTGGGTGATTATGTTGGTAAAATAGAGAATTGCAAGGTAATTGAGGAGAGGGAAGAAAATAGTGTTTTTGAGAGTTGATTTTTAGGTAATCGTCAAGTTGACTAAAAGGGGTCAAGGTCCGCCTGCCAGAGAACCGATTATGAATGAACAACAGCGGAAAGAGTTTATGATGCAAGCGTACAAAAGACAGGAAGAACTGAAGAAGTTAGAGATGGATGAGGACGACAGTTATTTTAATTCGCAATGGGCAGACAGTAGCAACTTAAAGAGAACATTCCACGGGCTCCAAAATATTTCCTGGAGGCCTGGAAAGTAATGGTGAAAGTAATAATAAAAATGTTAAAATAAATATCGTTATTATTTGATGATAAATTTATAAAATTTGTTTATTTTAACACAATGTACAATATCAGTATGCTGAGGGACTGATTACCATGTGCTGTACTTTGCTTTGATATTTGGAATGCTCGTTCTTCTTCTGAGAGTGGTAGGTAAACCCTGAGAAAAGAGTAAAATTAGTGACAATTTTTACTTTTTGTTGTTAATAAGGACCTGTACTGTGAATGGCTCCTGACGACCCTTTATGACTTGCCGCCTTTACTGAATTGGACGATTTTTCACTATTTCCTGAATGCTCGTGATGGGCATAAGTGACTCCATTTCCTAAGACAAAACATTTTAATCAAAATGTCTAGCCAATCTGATCAAATCGTACCTCCTTGTAGGGAAACAAAATTGGTAAATCCTTGAGGAAACACTGCGCCAGTGTAACCACTTCCGTAAGCTCCACCTTGATTCGCAGCGTTTGCGAAAGATTCAGCTTGAGCTTGACTTATGGCGTTTCCGTAAGCTAGATTTCCGGCTCCTCCGTAAGCTCCACCTTGAATAGCACTTCCGTAAGGTCCATTTTGACTTGTCACAATTCCGTAAGGTCCAGCTTGACCTGAGACACTTCCGTAAACTCCGCCTTGCCCGGCAGAATTTCCGTAAGCTCCAGCTTGACTTGCAGCATTTGCGTAAGCGCCAGCTTGATTCGCCGAATTTCCATAACCACCAAAGAATGGAGATTCGAAACCACCGAATACTCCTACATTCAACGTTTGTGGATGACCTCCGGCGCTACTTGGTCCGAAAGAGTAATCGCCTCCAAGTTGGCCCCCATTTGATTGTGTTTGAATTGTGTATCCTGGCAAACCAAAACTGTTTCCAATAGTGTAGCCTTGACTAGGTGCAGCGAGAGATTTTGTTTGTAAGTGAGCCTGTGCTTGAGCTTGAGCCTGTGCTTGAGCCTGAGCTTGTGCTTCTGAGACAGATCCGCCTGTTCTAATTATTTGGCCACTTGATTGACTTTGATCGTTAGCTCCATAACCATTTCCTAAACTTAATCCTTGTAATCCTCCTCCTACTCCAAAACCATGATCAGAAACTGACGCAGCTTTGGCTTGAGCTTCAGCGCTAGCTCCACCTGCACCATAACCACTTCCTAAACTTAGTCCTTGTAGATTAGCTTCTCCTACTCCAAAACCGTTATTAGAAACTGCCGCAGCTTTGGCCTGAGCTTCGGCGCTAGCCCCACCTACACTATAGCCATTTCCTGAATTTATTCCTTGTGTATTACCACCTCCTACTCCAAAACCATTATCAGAAACTGCTGTAGCTTTGGCCTGAGCTTCGGCGCTAGCTCCACCTAATCCATAACCATTTCCTGAAGTAAATCCTTGTAGATTAGCTCCTCCTATTCCAAAACTGTTATCAGACACTGCAGAAGCTTTGGCCTGAGCTTCGGCGCTAGCTCCACTTGTTCCATAGCCCCCTCCTAAACTTAGTCCTTGTAGATTAGATCCTCCTACTCCAAAACCGTTATTAGAAACTGCGGAAGCTTTGGCCTGAGCTTTGGCACTAGCTCCACCCACACCATAACCACTTCCTAAATTGAATCCTTGTAGATTAGCTGCTCTTACTCCAAAACCATTATCAGAAACTGCCGCAGCTTTGGCCTGAGCTTCGGCGCTAGCTCCATCTACGCCATAGCCACTTCCTAAATTTAATCCTTGTAGATTAGGTCCTCCTACTCCAAAACCATTATCAGAAACTTCCGCAGCTTTGGACTGACCATCAGCGCCAGCTCCACCTAGACTGTAACCACTTCCTAAACTTAGTCCTTGTAGATTAGCTTCTCCTGCTCCAAAACTGTTATCAGAAATTGCGGCAGCTTTGGCCTGAGCTTCAGCGCTAGCTCCACCTGCACCATAACCACTACCTAAATTTAGTCCTTGTAGATTAGCTTCTCCTACTCCAAAACCGTTATTAGAAACTGCCGCAGCTTTGGCTTGATCTTCAGCGCTAGCTCCACCTGCACCATAACCACTTCCTAAACTTAGTCCTTGTAGATTAGCTTCTTCTGCTCCAAAACCATTATTAGAAACTGCCGTAGCTGCGGACTGAGCTTCGGCGCTTGCTCCACCATGGCCGTTTCTTAAACCCGCTGACTGAGCAGCAGTTTCTGCATCCGCAGCAGCTTGTAATTGTTCTCCTGTTGTATAACCGCTTCCTAGATTAGCATTACTTGAGGCACTTGAACTAGCTTCCGAATGTGCACCTGCGTCATACCCATTTCCTAAGTTTATTCCATTTTGTGAACCAGCTGTTCCTTCTAAAGAAGCTTGGGCTTGAGCTTCAGACAAAGCGCTAGAAGCAGTTCCTGCAGCGGTATTCAACCCATTTGTGTCTGCTGACGCTTGGGCGGCAGCTTCGGCAGCAGCTTGGGCATTGCCTGTACTATATCCGTCTCCCAAACCAAAACCATTTACTGCTTGAGCCGAGGATTCAGCTTGAGCGTCAGAGATAGCACTTCTCGCACCATAACCTAAACTTGAGGCTTGACTGCTGGCAGCAGCTTGGGCTTCAGATGCAGCACCTCCTGCTCCAATACCATTTCCCAAAGTAACTTGTGGAGTACCTTGGAGTAATTGCAAACCACCGTTAGAACCATCATTTATTATCTGTGTGGCTGGTTGTGCTTGACTGTCAGAAGTTGCACCTCCTAGACCATATCCATTTCCTAGAGAGAGAGAGTTTGCTGCTGCATTAGCTTCCGCAGAGCTAGCTCCCTCTGAAACAGTAGCATTTGTTTAAACATTAGTTGTTAAGACCCGGGGACTTTTCTCACCTTGGACTCCACTCCCTGCAGATGCAGAAGATTGAGCTTGAGCTTCAGATACACCCCCTGTTGTGTCGTACCCATTTCTTGAAGCGGCAGCATTTGCACTGGCATCTGCCGAACTGCCTCCGTAAGCGCCACCTGTTGCTTGCGCAGCACTGTTGGCTTGAGCTTCAGCAACTCCACCTCCTAGACCAAATCCATTTCCCAAAGCGGCAGCGTTCGCTTCTGCATCAGCCGCAGTTAGTCCATAACCACCAGATTGAGCTTGAGCTTGAGCTTGAGCTTGAGCTTGAGCTTCAGTAGCCCCACTTCCTCCTATTCCTGCACTAGACGATTTTGCTTGCGAACTAGCACTTGCTGAGCCTGAACTTCTTCCTTCGCCAGCTCCACTTGTTGCTTCCGCAGCTGCTTGAGCCTGAGCTTCGCTCACACCATAACCGTTTCCTAAACCGTGAGCTCCACTTGCTGCATTTGCGGCTGATTGAGCTTGGCCAACAGATAAATCACCATATCCACCTCCTAAACCAGCAAATTGCAAGTTACCGTTCGGTACTCCGTAACTGTTTGCTCCATAACCACCATTTCCTGCAGCAGTCAGTTGAGCTTGAGCATCGGAGATCGCTCCAGTGTAGCCGTTCAAATAACTACCGCCTAGAGTATTGAACTGTGACTGGGG
Organism: Tenebrio molitor; assembly: GCF_963966145.1. Classification (NCBI taxonomy): domain Eukaryota; kingdom Metazoa; phylum Arthropoda; class Insecta; order Coleoptera; family Tenebrionidae; genus Tenebrio; species Tenebrio molitor. The sequence goes on from NC_091051.1 coordinate 7,562,607, forward strand.
CTGTTGGGGTCCTGATATGTAACCATAACCATTACCGGAATAACCATTACCGAGATATCCATTATCGGGATAACCACCACTTAGTGCACGAGCTGCAGCGCTTGCATCTGCGTAACCGTAGCTTTTACCATAATCAGGGTATAGTACATTCGTGGCAGGTTGTGATTGGGTCAGTTCGTAACCATTACCAAAACCACCACTTGCTTGCTGTTGAGCTCCTCCGTAAACACTTCCTAGATTAGCGCCGTTGAATAAACTAGCACAAGCTTGAGAGAGTCCATCATTATTTACTGCGTACGGTTGTTGAGCGAAGAAAGAAGGGGATGCTTGATAATCACTTTTACCCTGTTTTGTATCTTTGTCCACTATAACAGCTGAACGGGTGGCTAAGAAGAAACTTGTAAACGTTAGGAAAATGTGCTGAAAAGAGAATCCAGTTTAGCGACAATCGACAAAAAGTTAACAAAGTATGCTTACTTTCAATTTCATTTTTTTATGCATTCTCAGGCCACCCAATGACTGACTAGCTTACAAATGGCTGAGTTTTATACTTTTCTAGATTATTGGTGAATTAGTGTAGGAAGATTATTTGCATCTTATCGATACCTAATCAATAATTCTTTCCACCGAATTCTTGATTATTTTACTATTTTTTCAATTAAAATTGATTTGAAATTTAGCAAAACCGAATTAATTTTTTTTCCTCTTATTGATACACCATGAAATCGGAGTTTGCTTGTTATATTTTCGAAACAAAGAAATTAGTGTTCATAAGAAATGCTTAGTTCTATCAAATTAAATTAAATGATTGCAACAACAAACACTGAGCAATTTGTGATTTACATAATGTCCATTATTAATAAATACTACAACCACTTGGACATTCCTCCAAAAAGCGAATTAATTTTTAGTGACATCATTAATTCAATCGACCGTGTTATTGCATGTTCGTTTAATTAAAACGGAGTGGATATAGTTATCGCAATAAAATTCCTTTGTTGCACTTTTAGTGGTTTTCAAAAATTGCTTATTAATTAAACCAAGATCCGACATGTGTTCCTCACTTTCTATTTTAATCTTTAAATTAGAAAAAAATATTTCGAACGGTTGCACCATCGAAGGCGAACGAAACTTGAAACCTCCAACTGTCACGTCGGCAATGAGGCTAGAAAATGATTAAAAAAGGATGCAGTGAAGGTCGATCTCTATCATTTCGTGCAGAATAGTGCATTCTAATAATGGGCGGTGGCCGTAAGAGTCATTACAATGCATAAAATACCTATGGCAGTTATTGCGGAAATCGCCATTTATGGAAGAAAAGTGAAAGGCTTTCGTTACAGTTTTGCATTGGTTCTAGTCAAAATGTGGTCGTAGATGTGAAAAAGAAAACATCTTCGACTGACAATCCATAAATGGTGCGAAACCGAGAATTTTTTTTTGGATAACAATTAAACATTACTTTACGCTAGAAATTAAATTGTCAATTTAAATTTGAATTTGAGGATATCGGTGCAATTACGCTTTCGGTCTCGGTTTAACATTTACATTTCAAATTAGAGATGAAAATTGGATTTCGAATTTTACAACGTAAAAATGTTTTGTCATAAACGTCAAATAAGAAATACGGCAAATTATTAAGCTGAAAGCAATCAGCGCTGCATCGACTGCAATAATAACGAACGCTCCATTTTGAAAACTAAACAGGCATGTAATGTTTGGATTTAATTGGTTTAATAAGTATTGATGGTTTTCCTGATCTCCAAATATGTATATATGGAGCGTAGAGTACCGCGGAAGGTGCAAAAGCTCCAAAGCAGCTAAGCTGCCAGGACGACTGGGCCCCCAGTATTGAATTTTTTTTGGAAACTGCAAGTCACTGGCTGGTTGTTCATTATGTCGAACGCACATAATAAAATTTTATCGACTGTTGTTAATTGGAGGAAATTACACCAGTTTCGATAATTATCACGTCTCATAGATCATTTATTGTCGCAAAAAATAACAACTAAGTGCATCATTGACGCACACGTGTTTTCCTTGTATGCAGTTATTAAATTATAAATTGAAACAGTGCGCAGAGACTCGTTACAAGTAATGAATCTTGCGACAAGCTTATAACCACTTTGCACACTTTATTAACACCCGAAATGAAATTACATGTGAGTTTCAGATTTGATTCGCGATAAACCGTGAACAATTTCTCTGCGACGTACTGTTTCCACTATTGTCACACATTGTAATTTATTTCAGATTTCATTTCTTCTGCTGTCGACCATTCTAATTATTTCCGCTACAAATGGCAAACCTACGCCGAATTTCGTAAGTACCCAAGAACCTATCCCCGGGATGGTTTTAGATTGCACCCGTTTCAGGTGTTCGGTTTCCCTGGGACTGTCGTCGCAGGATGGTACAACTACCCATTGGGACCCTACCCTCACGTAACCTACTCCTACCCAGTTTACAGTACTGCCAGCGACGGTGTGAAACTGTCCTGGTCAGCGCACTGGGTGGCATAAAATGAGACACATTTTCTTGTAAAAACTGTATTTGTACAATATGTAAATGCTTATTTACGGAGTCACTCTTTGTTGTTAATAATGCCCTTCGTAATAGTCCCCTTTGTACGAGCCGTCGTCGTACAGAGTCTCAGTGTAGTCGTGGACGTATTGTCCTTCGTGTCCTGATCCTGGGGCTAGCAAGGGTCCTGCGATGACACCTGCGTGTAGACCGAGTGCAGGGGCTGCCGCTACGTATCCTGGGGCGACGGCGGCGCTCACGACGCCTCCATGTAGGGGTGGTGCCACAACAGTACCACCTGCAGCATATCCGGAGATGTGACTACCATCGGGTCCCACCAGAGAGGTTTTGGAACCTGGACCTTGCAGGACCACACCTGGGGCTGCCGGTCCCACGAGACCGACTCCCAAATGGCCGGCTTCTATGGTGGCGACGGTGGCCAAAACGAGAATTGCAACCTAGAATGTAAAAATACACAAGACTAGATTTTTTTTCGAAGCAGTCTTACCGATAGCTTCATATTGGAGTGGATTGTGTGGTGTGATCAGTCATGACGGAGGCGGTGGTGTATTTTATATAAACGAGGTGACCTCGCAAACCCCTTCGCCGGCCCTTCTTTGCGGAAATCGGCACAGGTGGAGCACTTGTGGTAATTGTTGGCCGAGATGAAAGTACCAAATTTAAATCGGCAACAATTAAACAATCTGTTTGTTTTTTGGGGGACGCGAGTTCTTGTCATTGCTAATTGAGCTATTCACTTTATGTTTATAGTTATTATCGTCAACCTTGAACGCTCGAGGAATGCATGGGGCGGGGTAATAATTTATTTCTACGCTTACGGAACCATGCACAATTATGCATTAGTAGTAGTCAATCATGTGCATTACACCCAAGGACTACCCACCCACGAGCTACAAACACGCCCGTTGGTTGTCCTTCAGAACCAAGAAACAAACACAATTCTACTGAAAATTTTGCAGTTTATTGAACCTAGTGAGCAGTACAAAAATCTTCTTAGTATCTAAATTCTTTACCAGCCGTGACCCAAAAGTCCGGCTCCCAACAAGCCATGACCGCCGAGTCCCAGCCCCAAACCGGTGCTCACGACGGCACCGGGGGCAGCGAGAACAGCACCATGACCGAGTCCCAGTCCTACACCGATGGCTCCAGGGGCGACGGCGGCGCTGACGACGCCTCCGGGTCTAGGGGCGGCGGCGAGGGCTCCAGCTTGGGCGGCTGCGGCGATGTGACTTCCGTCGGGGCCGATCAAGCTGGCATGAGAGGCAGGACCTCTGAGGACGGCACCGGGGGCGCCGGGGCCGACGAGCGTGGCGGCGCCTCCCAGGCCGATGATGGAAGCGTGGCTGACGGCCAGGGCGGCTACGAGAAAGACGGCGACCTTCGAAGAGAGATTTTTAGGTTTTGGGCTGAAGGGACTGTGCGGGGCTTACCAGGGAGTTCATGATGGTTGTTCTCAGCTGATTTGAACTGAATTGCTGTGAATTACTACCCTGCTGGCTTTATATACGGATTTTTTAATGAAAAATATGCTAACCTTCGAGTTAATCTTACGCATATTTACTAAGTATTGCATGGCTGCTGTCTTGGTGACAAGACATGTGTTGGGTGGAGAGCACAAAGGCTACGGTTGATAATTTTTATTAAAAAACTTTTACAATAGTAAATGTCAGGTATCACTACCTGCATTAGGTGTTGGTTCTCGAATACTTAGTGTATTCAAATAAAAAAAAGTGTAAAATTAAAGAAGACAAAGTTCTGGTGGACCTGAATTTTATTCCAACAAATTTATATCAACATTTTTATTTGTATTTATTTATTCAGGAATCCTTCAAAATGCAACATAATTTGCTCTTAAGTGGAATCTTTTAGGAATTAAAATAAGAGAACTAACTTTCAAATTTGTTTTTTTTTATAGCAGATTTTTTTTTATTTATTGAATTCCGATCAAATATTTCTTATTATTTCTTTAAGCAATAATTAAATACACAAAATTGGAGTGAGATTTCAAAATCCACTGTGGACTAACCTTCAACCAAATAAAAAAAATATTTTTTTTTGAAAATACTTTTTGTGTATTAACAAAAATTATTGTTAACTGTAATTAACAACATATCGGGTGCTCATGTAAATTTATCCTCAAAGTAGGCGTTGAAGAGTCGATTACTAACTAACTTCTAACCTCACTTTTTGCGTTGTTTGTGTTTTTACTCTTCAGTTCAGACTTTGGGAATAAATTTCAATGAATACCCGATATATAATCATTAATCAGTAACTTCCTAGTAAATCTGATAGCGATTAGCGATAGCGATAGCGATTATGCTAATTAGTATGCTAATTTATGTAATAACATTTTAGAATGTCACTAGAGAAAATTACTCTCTTTTAATTAAGAAGTAGCGATGACAGATAATATGGATGGTACTGGTACTGGTACTGGTACTGGTACTGATCTTGATTCGTCGAGAGAACGTGACATTCACCTTGACTATTTAGAGGTCTTAATGAATAAGTAATTAACGATGTAATTGATAACAGGAGTGGTTTCAGAAATAACAATTGTTAATTGAGTTGCAACCCACTTAGGTTATTTAGTAACGCTTTTTACAAAGTACAAAAAAAATTAAGTATAGAAGGTTTAAAAAAATTGTTGCACCACAATAGTCTGCACATTTTCGCCAAAAGAATATTTTCTTCTAAAAGGTGTAGATAAAACTCACCGACAAGAATTATGAGTGTTTTACATTTGAAAACGGTATACCTCTTTGGAACGATGAAGATTTTTTTTAATTAAAATATTAGTACCTACGTGGTCTCCCAAATCCTTGCTGCACAAGAATAAAAAAAAATCTTAAATTTTTTTAAAACTAACGCAATGCTTGTCTCTTCCAATATACGAGTATGTCCCCAACTAATAAAATGATGCAATGTGTAGAGAAAAATGTCAACTCTGGGTTGGTAACGCCTTTACAAATACGGAAAACGCAGTGAAATATTTTTCCAACGAAGGCTGCTCCTTCCCGTATAAATACCAGGGTGGACCCGATAATCAATCAAAGCTCCCACAGTACTGTCATCACAATGCACTCCTTGGTAAGTACCCATCTTCAATTTCCCCTTAACCATATGAAACTCCTCCAGGTGTTCGTCTCTCTCTTCGCCACCCTCTCCGTGGCCAGCGCCTCCATCATCGGCCTGGGAGACGCCGCCACTCTCATCGGTCCCGCCGCTCCCGGCGCAGTTCTTAAAGGCCCCGCAGCTCAAGCCACTGTCGCCGGTCCGGACGGAAGCGCGATCTCCAGCGCCGCTCAAGCTGGCGCTATCGCAGCTGCCCCCAGAGCTGGTGGAGTAGTTTCTGCGGCTGTCGCCCCAGGTGTAGTCGCCGCTACCGCTCCGGTTGTCGCTGCGATCGCCGCTCCCGCCGCCATCACAACCGCAATTACTGGTCCTGCGATCGCTGCTCTGGGTGCACCTCTCGCCGTTGCAGGATCCGCTGTAGTTGGCCCTGCAGCGATCGCCGCTCCTGCAGGTGCCATTCTGGCGGGGCCTTCCGGGACGGTGATCAGCAATCCGGGAGTGGCGGCTATTGCTGCTCCTGGTTTGTTAGCCAGGAGGACCATTATTACTGGAGGGCTAGGGTTAGGGCTTGCAGGAAAGCTGATTTAGGGTTTCGCCTACGGTTTATTTTTGACTGCTATGTTTTAAGGACTTTTTGAGCCAGACGTCTGCGTTCGCGTAATCATTTAAATGTACATATTTATGTGATGTTGTTGTATAACCAACCAATCGAATCAGATTGGGAAAATGCAAATAAAAAATTCAAATCTCATCTGTTGATGTAATTTTGTAGAATCTAATCTGAAGTTCACTTAACGGAACTAACTGACATAAAAGATTCATTTTTTTTCATTATGAATGTTTAACAACATGGAATTCACAAGAATGGCGGAAAAGTGTTTGCAGTTACAGTTAATTGAAAATTATTAAGTTTGTTTGAGAAAATTGTTCATTCTTGATTAAATGACCTTGTCTATAATCAAATGACAAGAGGAATGGTGCAATTACTGTTACAGTTACTCTTTTAAGTTTTCGAATTAAAATAAAATTGTTGGGTGGAGATACTTCAAGGTTCTGCTCAGTAGTTTTTTTATTTTAGAGCTGTTGCAGAAAACGTGACCGATGATGATAAATTCTTGGAAATATTTTTATTAAACAAATAATTGGAAAATGCAATTTTCATTATTTTACAATAACGAAGCTTCCAATTTTGTGAAAAGTTTTTTATTTCCCAAAACTAATCTGCCTTGGCAAAGCATTTGATTTTTATTTTCAAACATAAAAGAGGTAACTTGAGTTTTTTTTTTATTCCAATTTGGTTTGTGTACGCGAATTACTGAACAATGAAATATTTCGAAAAATAGTTACCATTATCTGACAAAGATTTATTTCCAATTATTTTTAGTGACTTTGCTCTCCTGAACCATTAGTGCTTGTGTTGATACGGAATCGAAATTTTTTTCAGCCATGTTGCGAATGTCTTCAACAATTCTGTGTTTTTCAAAGAAAAATTTTCGTTTGAATCTTATGGTATGTAATTTCCTTATTATGTTGTTTTTTTTCTTGACACCACACATTCTTCCATTAAATTTTGCCTCTTACTTTCTCATTATTTTATTTAATGAAAATATAAATTATTACAAAAATACATAAGACAAGCCAGTAAAAAGTATAATTCCCTCAACGCAAGCAGTTACGAAATGCGTAAATACAGATTAAACCTCAACCAAATATCTTTGATTAATGACTAGTTTTCCTTCCTTCCATTACCATCAGATTTTCTTGCTGTTTGCTCCTCTTCCATACCGTCCCCATGCCTCTGCCCCTAACCCATCGTTAATCACTCCTCCTTTCAACTGTCCTAAACCTATTGGCAAACCAGATACAGCCGACAAGGGAACATTGGTTAACTGCAGCTGACTTGCATCAATTCCTGACTTTGCTAATTCGGCAGCGAGAAGATCTTGCTGTTGGATACTTGCCAGTGAAGCTACTTGATTACCACCAGCTACCAATCTTGGGTCTGCAATTGGGGGCGGTAATAATTCATGACTTGGCCTCACTCCGATCAATTGATTAGAACCAACTACACCTGGACCAGCTACTCTCGAAATATCCACCCCTGGATCTGCAGCTTGTTGAGCATGTTGAATTTGATTATTCAACAAGACTTGTTGATTTTGCAAGACTTGTAATTGTTGCTGGGTTAACCCGTCGTGGAGCCCTAGTACAGGCGTGGGAGTTACTCTTAATGCAATGTCTGCTTCATCTCGTTGTATATTCTGGACTTGTTGATTTTGCAAGACTTGTAGTTGTTGCTGGGTTAACCCATCGAGCAGTCCTAGTACAGGCGTTGGAGTCACTCTTAATGCAATGTCTGCCTCATCTCGTTGTATATTCGACGAACCTGCCACTGATCCTAAACCTGGAGTTGTCAACAAGGTACCAGGTGTTGGTCGTACTCTACCAATTATGGTTTTAGGTGTTACGGATATTTCCGGAGGAATTATGTTTGCTGCCGGAAGGAGAGCTGGATTTAGAGTCAACTGTCTATTGTCCAAAGCTAGTTGATCTTGCACCAGTTGTGATGTTAGGTCAATGCGATCATTAATTCCTACATTAACTCCTTGAATACTTGGTGGTACCAGTGGCAAAGGCGCTCCCGTTACTGTAGTAATTCCAGTAGTTTCAACTGCCGACGCTGTTGCTGAAGCTCCGTGAGTAGATGAAGCTGAAGCGACGGATAAGTGAGGCGAAGCAGATGCGGTTGCCACAGCTTGAAGAGGTACTCCTGTAACTGTTGTTGTAAGACCTCCTCCTAATCCAGCGTGTACTCCACCCGTTGCTAAACCTGAAGCTAATTCAGCTCTTGTAAGATGGGGCAATGGAGATGCCGTTACCGATATTGGAGCTAATTCAGCTATGGGAGACGCTGTTACAGACACTGGTGCAATTTGTGCCAAGAGTGTTAAAGAAATGGGAGCTAAAGACGCTCCAGAAATTGTAGCTATTGGAGCTGCTGTTACTGCAGAGACTGGAGCAACTAAAGGAGTAGCAACAAGAGGCGCCCCTTTAACAACTGTTTCTGCCACAACAGCTGGACCTAAAAACTTTTCGTCAACTCTGGAGTCAGAAGAAGAGAGCATTTTACCTGTGACTGTTGTTGAAGCTGGACCAGCAACCACCGACTGAGATCCATGTGTTAAAATTCTTCCTGAAGGTCCAATTAAATCGGAGCTTTGTCTGCTCTCCACAACTGGCGCAGCTACCGCAACCGTTTCGATAACTGGTGCAGCTGCTACAGCGGGGGCTACTACTGGAGCTACTTGTTGGACAACAGCCGGTTCTGGTACCACAATTGGTTCGACATTACTGTAGACTTCTCCTCCTACAGCGGCTGAAGTTATGACGCTTCCATCTGGACCCTTGATGATGGTTTCGGAGTTGGGACCTTTGTATAGACCACCGATTCCTCCAGGGTGGAGCGGCAAGCTGGGAACGGGGCTGGCTGACGCTACGTAGCCCAAGGCTAGTAGTGAAAGCTACAGAAAAAATGTCACATCACACTTTTCTAAATTGTGATCACATTATTTCACGCAGGTAGAGTGAAGAGGTTAAAATAAATGAAGCGTTAGTAAACGGTAACTGAGCAGACGGGTTGAAGGAGGTTCAACTGTGGTGTATAATGAGGCGTAAAAATTTTGCTTAAAATAAATTGAAAAGAATAGTTATTACCATAAACTTCATTGTAGAATCCGTGAACTGTAACTAGGATCTAACTTAATGTCATTTATCTTTAACTTCTGTTTTATACCGCTATGCAACCTTGCTACACTTTTATTTCTTTGTTACCACGCCTTTTCTTTGCATAAATGTGAAGTTATTCATAATTACGAAATTGTCGACAATTCTGGAATTTGCTTTGTAACATGCAACAGGGAAATTACACTTTTTGCTTTTCCTATACTGGAATTTAAAAAAATAATAAAAATGCAGTCATGCAGACAAAAATGAATTTAACCAATTTTTAATATCACAAATTTATAAAATGTACATAACTAAAAATCAACTGACAAATTTATTTTTTTTACTTTCACGTGGATGTGAACTTTTTCAAAAAAGTTTAAGGAAAATTAAGAAATTAATGGACACAGTTTTTAGAACGTGTGATATTTGTTGTGGTAAATATTTATTCAAAGCAAGATAATTGTCATTTTTGAAAATTTGTTGAAAAATAAAAATCATTTTTACAAAATCATCCATCATTTATTGAACACATTTTTACAGGTATAGCATACATATAAATAGCATCTATAGTAATGTACAAAAAAATTCATGATCCTGTTCCACGCGTTGATTATTATTATTTTTGGTAAGTCGAGGGTATGATGTTAAAAATCCCCATAACAGCATCAGCACAAACCTGTGAAAGCATAAAACTGCTCCGCTGGTTTCCAATCTGACATGTTATGGCAACCTTTACTAATGATATTGTTGCAGTTCACCTTTTACCACCCATGCCCATGATGGCCAAGCCCAACGTTAGCAGTGGGTCCCCAGAGTCCGGCGGCGGCGACTTTTCCAGAAGGTCCAGCGACAACAACCGGAACAGTTCCAGGTCCGCTGACTGTGGCTCCATGTGCACTCACTCCAATGGCGCCTCCTCCATTGGTGATGACTCCAACACCGTGTCCAAGCCCGAGACCGACTCCAACTCCATGTCCAACACCGAGCCCGAGTCCGAGACCGAGTCCGTGTCCAAGACCCAGAGCGGGTCCGGCGACAACGGCGCCGCTGGCCACAGGTCCGGCGACGACGGCGCCTCCGGTCACGGGTCCGGCTAGGACGGCGCCGCTAGCTACGGGTCCAGAGACAATGGCAGAGGCGGAGGGGGCGGCAAGAACGGCTCCTCCGTGTCCCAATCCCACGCCGAGACCCAGTCCGTGGCCCACACCCACAGCGCCGATGGCACCGTGGCTTGTCACGACTCCAGCGGGGCCGGCGACGACGGCGCCCGCGAGGTGGCCAGAGGGGGCGGCGTTAGCCACAGCCAGAACGGCGAAGACGGCTATGATCTACAAGAATTATTATATTTTGCATTTTGGTCAGCGATGTCGATTGCCTTACCAGTCCGTTCATGGTTTTGTAAGATATGTGAACCAAACAATATGCCACTCGTGCCTTTTACCCTCGCATTTATAGGCAATAGTGACCTTCGGTAATGTATTCAGGAATTGCTCGTTTGGAAAAATAGACCAGTCCATACCTTCGGTGAGGTGATTATAAATTATAATTTACCTCCGTCAAGTGCAAGAACAGCGCACTTAAAAATGGCGTAATTAGCCATTGAAATGAAAGTTGTTGTTGCTTTAACTGTCTTAAGTGCATTGCGAATATGCATTCGATTTATAACGGGATATAACCATATAATACATTCATAATTTTTTCATTTATTTTAACTGTTATGCAGGCTGCTACCATAAATCATCTCTTTTATGAACATATCCTGGTGGTTTATTGCCGTGTGGGATGACAACTTTATACCGTCTTAATAGTTTCCAAAGTGATGTACTAACAATCATAAAAAATGTTTTTCAAAAATTCACCCTATTTTCAAATTTTATGAGTATCTGCCCATCCTTCCCATTTTCATTTGGTTACAGTTTTTAGTTTTATTTTCTTTAATAATCCCTCCCTATTTATCTCTATACACTTAGGTACATATTTTTATATCGGGTGTTCATTTAAATCTTTTCCGAAAATTGACGTTGAAGTGTCGATTGTGAACGCACCACTCGTCGGTCTACAAAATAAAAATACAAACAACACAAAAAGTCAGGTTAGATTTAAACAGCTGATCTGTAATCTGTAATCCGTAGTGCGTTCACAATCGACTCTTCAAGGCCAACTTTGAGTAGAAATTTAAATGAACACCCGATACAAAGATAACGTAAGTGTTTATTTTTATTTGTGCATCATGTGCATCACGTCCTGTTCATTATCCTTCGTTATCTTCTACAGTCTTCTTCTTCTTCAGTCTTCTACAATCTTTTTCACTCTTCTTCTTCAGTGTTCTACAGTTATCTAATGAATAATAACATTTTTCATATTTAATTTTTGAAGGTTTTGGTGTAGCTGTAGCTGTTTCAACAGGGGAAAACAAATGATTTGCAGTATTTAGAATAGGAAAAAACCAAAAAGGAACCCAGAAGAATAGCGAGACGTTCAAAATTTAATTTTGAAAATTTTACAGTATGGCAAAAAAATTAATGGAACAAATCTTAATCGGTGGCACTAAAAAGGATCAGAGCTTGGATCCTGAACTGAGAGGTCCAGTATTTGATTGATCAAATGATGCACCAGTTCGCATATACTTGTCTTTATTTCAGAAAAAATAGTACTGGTAGAGTACCAGAAAGAGATATGTTGACAATAAAAATTAATGTGAAAGATCAAGAGGTGCAAAAGTGAACAAGGGGAAAGTTAGGTGAAAGATAATTTGAAGAAAAACGAAGGAAACGATTTGAGCAGAATATTTTGAAGTGGTTTGGTTGTTGGTTCTTTGATGAATTCTGTTAAAGACAATACCAAGATAGTTAAACGTAATTGTCAGTCATTTATTCAGCACATTTTTCACAATCACAACATAAAATAAAATATCTAAAGTATCGTGGTAACGGAGGCAGCGAAAGCGGTCGGTTTTCAGTCCATCGGAGTCGTTACCAGGCTTTTCCTAGCGCTCCCAATCCGATATTAGTGGTGGGTCCCCAAAGTCCAGCGGCGGCGACTTTGCCAGAGGGTCCTGCTACAACAACTGGGGCAGTTCCAGGTCCACGGATCGCTGCACCGGCTGCACTCACTCCAATGGTGCCACCCCCATTGGTGATAGCTCCAACTCCAAGAGGAGCAGCAACTGCCAAACCTGGTGCGACGCCTAAACCGGGTCCGGCGATGACGGCGCCAGCGGTGGGAGCGGCAAGAACGGCGCCTCCGAGACCTAAACCGACACCTCCGAGACCAACGCCTCCGAGCCCGAGGCCTCCAAGACCGAGACCTACGCCGACGGGTCCGATGGCTCCAACGTTAGTCACAATTCCTGCGGGACCGGAGACTACGGCTCCGCCTAAGATTCCAGAGGGGGAGGCGGCGGAAAGGGTGGCCAAAGCGGCGAGGGTGGCGACGAGCTACACAAAAAAAATCAAATTTTGAGTTTTTTTTGGAATTGGACTCACCAGAGTGTTCATTGTTGCTTGGTGTGTTGTGACTATACTGACATTATCATCTACCCTCCTTTATATAGTAGCAGACCCAGCCTTCATACGCCTTATAATGTATTCTAAAAATTATTTTTATATAATAATTGTCCACTAGGTATGTTCCTAGAGTGTTCATTCAAAATTCCAAACAAGAAAGGGTTTCATGCAAAAAATTAGACCCGTTCGGTTGGGTGTTTGTGCATAATTGTCAAAAATTGGAGTCACTCAAGTATTAAATTTAGTACAACTAAGTAAAGAAAATTCCTGTGTTAAAATAGACGTTCCTTATGAAACATTTCTTACTTGTTGCATCACGGTAGGCACAAGTTCGCTCAGTACTTTTACCAGATCAATGCAATCAGCTAATCTGATAGAGTAATAATCATTGAACTACTAATTAAAAAATATGACTTAAAAATGAATTTGACGAGTCATCTTAGCTATGGGGGATAATTCCGTGTGACTGACACACCTTTCTTGCAGTCCTTGCGATTATGACACAAAAATGTGTAAATTAATGAATTTAAAGCATTACTCGAGATTTATGGTACTGCTAAGGTACTACTTTTATAGATATTTTCAAGTGGTTCAGATATGTAACCCTGACGTACCCTGTATTGTCTGTATTGTATGTGTCTAACTTTGTAGCAGACATGTTCATTGTACCATTTCTTCTCGTAGTACCGATATTCACGCTTCAGCGGATCTTATTGCTTAACTGGAACGTGCGGCATTCCTAGTACTGTCAAATGCACCAGCAGATATGTTTTGAAATTATTAATCGACAAATTTGCAGAAACGCCAACTGGGTACAGACTGTTTCAACTGGGTGATTATTTTTGCTACCTGAGAAATTATTGATACTTTCCCAAGAAAATATTTATCAGAAAATTTCTGAACATCATAGCAAATATAAAAATATCTAAATAATGTTGATTTTTTAAGACGCAACAGCGTTAAAAGAAATACATTTGTTTATATTAGTTTACGTCTAGAGTAGTGAATCATGGTCTAGACATTTTCAAATGGAGACAAATCGGGTGATCCAAGAGACCAATGATCAAATCTGTCTCTTGATTTTCTTTTATTTCTAAATTTTTAAATAAAAAAAATCAGATGTTATTAATAATGTTTCTAAAAGAAACTATGCTTTATTATTATTACATATTATTTTGATTTGAATGTGTATATTTTATTCATATTTCGGCTTTCTGGAATTATCCAATAAAAAAAACTTTATCAAATTCTTATTTTGGATGTTTAAAAAAGATATTCTTTTATTTATGTTTAGTTAAAAAAGGGGGGAATATGTTGAGCAGTTTTCACAAAAAACGAATACATAAATATGAATCACTTGTCATTTATTGACCATTTATAAAAAATAACATAAATACTTTACAAAATTTATACAAAGAGAAGTAAACGTAAGGAGGCAGTTGTTTGTTATTGTTTGAACAAAAAAAGAAGTCACCAGTGACTCTTCAGCATCTGCTGAAACCTCACTATTTACCAGCCATGGCCCCAGGCCCCATGACCCCAAGCTCCATGACCGGTAAGACCGACATTAGCGGTGGGTCCCCAAAGACCGGCAGCGGCAACTTTTCCGGAAGGTCCAGCAACAACAACTGGGGCGGTTGGGGGTCCGTGGATGGCGGCGCCGTGTCCGCTGACTCCAATGGTGCCACCTCCGGCGGTGATGGCGCCGACGCCATGTCCAAGAGCGAGACCGTGTCCGACACCAAGTCCAAGACCGTGTCCTACACCGAGTCCAAGACCGTGTCCTACACCGAGTCCAAGACCGACAGCGGGTCCGGCAACGACGGTACTAGCCACAGGGGCGGCGACGACAGCTCCATGTCCCAATCCTACTCCCAAACCACCCAAGCCCAATCCCAAACCGTGGCCAACGGGACCGATGGCTCCGTGACTGGTTACGACTCCGGAAGGACCAGAGACTACGGCACCGGCTCCGTGGATGCCGGAGGGGGCGGCGCAGGCAATGGCGACCAAAGAGGCGACAGCAACGATGATCTAGCGAAGAAATTGTTACAGAGAAGATTGAGGATTTAAGAGAAGTACTTACTAAGGCGTTCATGATGTGGTGAAGTAAAGCTCGAAGACTTGACTGTGGTAGAGGTGTCTTTTACCCTGATTTATATAGAAAGACACGACCTTCGCGACGTTGGGGAATGTCGAAGAGAAAAATCGTTTATGTGATTTTTTCAACTTTAGTGCGTTTGATTTGATACCGAATTTGGTACTTTCGCAAATACTCCCACGTGATTACAATCTCTTAACACTTTTCTCTAAGGACTTTAACAATTAGTTTATTGTAAGGCACAAGGTCTGGCAAAATTGTAGAAATAACTTTTACAAACTTCTCTACTTGCATTAATTACTTCTTAAAGGTAATGTAGCAAACAATTATGAAAGCATAAAAGACATAGGTACTGCCAAAGTAAAAACGTTGAGAAATGTAATAGAAATTGGTTTCACATTCTTAAGAGTACTAATTTATGAAGCAAAAACTAAAATTAGTTACTACTCTTGGATTGTACTGTTTTTGATAAGTTCATAACACTTTCCCTAATTTCAGCAAGGTTTTCCATAAAAAAAATTTTTTTCGCTTCCTATAAAACTAACAACAGGCCCTTTTGAATATATCGGGTGTTCATTTAAATTTATCCTCAAAGTTGGCGTTGAAGAGTCGATTGTGAACGCATCACGGATCAGCTGCTTAAATCTAACCTCACTTTTTGCGTTGTTTGTGTTTTTACTCTGCAGACTGACGAGTGGTGCGTTCACAATCGACTCTTCAACGCCAGCTTCTTCGGATAAATTTAAATGAACACCTAATATAATCAATAAAAAAAAATAAGTTTTTGGAAAAATTTTTGTCTCGTATACTCGTAGTGGTGTCAAATGTTCCAAATTAAATTAAAAAAAAACTTTCAATTTGTGAAATGTTGCATCTTACCCCTTTCTTTTTGTTCTAATTTTTACATTTCAAAAATATATTCTTTATTAACTACATATATCATTTGATATTTTGGTGACTGAAAATTATTTCTGGTTTCGACTAAAATAACCTTAACTTCTAATTTTTAAATGCAGTGTCCCATGTTTAGAAATGTTGGATTCAAAGCCATCCTGTTTAAAAAATGTCAACTGTGAATAACAGTTTAAACAAAAAGGCTTAATGACAACGTACCTACACATTTTGCTAATGACATTTGATATCTCCTTAGATCCTTAGAACATAAACATTTTTTTCAAAAATTTCAAAAATAAATGTGGAATGTTCTATTTGAGGTTTAAAAGCGCTTTTGGAGAAAACAGAAATATGTATTTAAAATGACATATGTAGAAAATTTTATTTTCCAGGATAACTTACATCCTTTTTGATCGCTCTGATAATCACAGCTTTCCTGTGAAAGGCGCATCAGCTTTAAATAAAATGTATTTGATGCAAAGAAATCAATAGTGTTGTACAAGTTGGTAGGTTTGTCACAAATACAATAAAATACTCATTGACATGTCTTTATTGACAAATTAAAAAAAATAAATAAATCTACAGAAATGTACAATGAACATTATAAGATGTCCTAGAGGCAGTTGTGAGTATGAAATGTTTCAATAATGCTCCTGGATCGACGAGGATTTACCAACCATGACCCCAGGCACCACCATGACCCCAAGCGCCATGACCACCGGTAAGTCCAACATTAGCAGTAGGTCCCCAGAGACCATCAGCGGCGATCTTTCCAGCAGGTCCAGCAACAACAACTGGGGCAGTGGGGGGTCCACGGATGGCGGCACCGTGTCCGCTGACTCCGATGGTGCCACCTCCGGCGGTGATGGCGCCGACACCGTGTCCAACAGCGAGACCGGCTCCCAGACCGAGACCGTGTCCTACACCAAGTCCGAGCCCGTTTCCTAGACCAAGTCCGAGACCGTGTCCACCAAGTCCAAGACCGAGAGCGGGTCCGGCAACGACGGCGCTAGCCACAGGGGCGGCTACGACGGCTCCGTGTCCCAATCCTACTCCCAAGCCACCCAAGCCCAATCCTAATCCCAAACCGTGGCCAGCGGGACCGATGGCTCCGTGACTAGTGACGACTCCAGAAGGACCAGAGACTACGGCACCGGCTCCGTGGAGGCCGCCAGGGGCGGCGCAGGCCAAAGCGGCCATAGAGGCGACAACGACGACGATCTACAAGAGAATTTGTTATTATGGAATTAAGAGGTTGTAGTAGAAGTTTACCAAGGTATTCATGGTTGTAGTGTTGGTAAACGACTGTACCATACGGTCTTTTACCCTTGTTTATATAGTAATAAATGACCTTCGACACATTGTGGAATTGGCTGGGTGAAAAATCGGTAAATAATTCGCTACATTTTAGAGCGAGAGTAGTTGTTACCGGTAATTCACTATTATCAGTGGACACTTTTACTTGCTCAATATTAAACAATTAACTATTAACTTATTTAATCAGAGTAATGAAATCAAGACCATTTACATATTTTAGAGTAAAAGGATTTCAGATTTGATCGCGAATAAATTCTTAAAACTCAGATAAAAAAGTCTCTTTTATTCTTGACTTTAAAATATTTCAAAACGCATAACCTTTGATTTTTTGATCATTAATATTTTTACTGGCAGATGGACTATACAGGGTGTTTGCGCAACCTCTAATTTTTAACGTTATCAATTGAGCAATTTTTTTGAGACACATAGATTTAAAACATTATGTTATGTCCATATTAGAAGAATTAAAAAAAAAATTTTTGTTCAAATACCATATTGAAAAATTAAAAAAAAAGGTTTTATTACTGCAATTTGAAAAAATGTAACAGTAAAATTAAACAAAAATAAAAAATCTGTCTATGCTAAATTGTTACTTTAACAAGAAGTAATGCTGTTTTTTTTTCTCAAAATGCTTCACACTGTAGGTATGTTGTGTTTAGACGTTTATTCATTATATCGGGTGTCTATTTAAATTTATCCTCAAAGTAGGCGTTGAAGAGTCGATTGTGAACACACCACGGATTGCAGTTCACGGATCAGATGTTTCAATCTAACCTCACTTTTTGCGTTGTTTATGTTTTTACTCAGTAGACTGACAAGTGATGCGTTCACAATCGATTCTTCAACTTTGGGAATAAATTTAAATAAACACCCGATACTTTTCGAATTAAAAAAAATGTAATTTCCAAATGTATTGTTTTGGAGGGATTTTAGTAAGTGTCCTCCCCTTTTTCAGTGAAATTTTATTATTATCTGTCTTTTATAGTAGTTTATTTGACGAGTAAAGGCCCACGAGTGCCAAAAAAGGCCCAATTTACACACGAACGAGTTGAATCCAACGTTTTTTTGTTCGTCGAGCCCTTTAAAGGCTCCAAATCGCTTAAAATCTTTAAAATTAGCTTGACGTTTCGTTTTGACAAGCTGACGTTTATCAAAATCCGTTCACATAGGAGAAAATTCTCAAATTCTGACAGTGTCGAACAAAAATAGAATATTTTCGAACACTCTATGAGACAGCGTTCGAGAATGTATCTTAGTTTCTAAACGTAGTATTTTTTTGTACCAAAATTTTCCTATATTCATATAAAAATAATCGTGAAGCTAAAGTTAACACTTCAAAATATCTTGTGGTATTTTTATTACTGTAAGCAAGAACTTTTTCGAAATTTTGTTACATTTACTATCACATTAATAAAAATATTAATTAAGAAAAATAGTTATAAAAACATGTGTAGTTCCTGAAAATATTTTTGAAATAAAAAACATAATACTCGTAGTGTACAGAGCCGATTAAATAAGTTATTTTTACTCTATTTTACAGATTCGTTTTTCAAAATATGTATGTCTATCCAGCTAAAAGTCCAGATCTGAGACCTGTGGAAAATTCATTGTGTTCTTTAGCGAGTCAACAAAATTACCAAGTTGAATAATTAAAGAAAGGAGACAAAATATATGTATTGTTATTTTTTATTTGATATTGTTATGTTTATATTTTAACATTAGGCTTGTTAAAACTTTAACAATTATTTTTGAAAAATGATCAAAATATTTTTAGTTTCTGGATTAACTTTTTGAAGTCTTAGGAGTCAATATAAGTAAAAAAATATGTAAAAATCACACGTCATTTATTGACAATTTACAAAAACTAATATAAATAAACTACAAAAATATACAAAGAATACTATTAGACATCATAGAGGCAGTTGTTGTTTGAGAAGAAATACCGCAGATCGAAACTACAAAAGGGCTTCCACTGCGTCATTTCCTGGACCCGACAAGTTCCAGAGATTTACCATCCATGTCCCCAGGCACCACCATGACCCCAAGCGCCATGACCACCGGTAAGTCCAACATTAGCAGTAGGTCCCCAGAGACCATCAGCGACGATCTTTCCAGCAGGTCCAGCAACAACAACTGGGGCAGTTGGGGGTCCACGGATGGCGGCACCGTGTCCGCTGACTCCAATAGTACCACCTCCGGCGGTGATGGCGCCGACACCGTGTCCAACAGCGAGACCGGCTCCCAAACCAAGACCGTGTCCTACACCAAGTCCGAGACCGTGTCCTACACCAAGTCCAAGACCGAGAGCGGGTCCAGCGACGACGGCGCTAGCCACAGGGGCGGCGACGGCAACGGGGGCGGCGGCGACGACGGCTCCGTGTCCCAAACCGACTCCCAAGCCACCCAAGCCCAAACCTAAACCGTGACCGACGGGGCCGATGGCGCCATGGCTCGTCACCAATCCAGCTGGGCCGGCGACTACGGCACCGGCTCCGTGGATGCCGGAGGGGGCGGCGCACGCAAAGGCGGCCAAAGAGGCGACGGCGACGACAAACTGAAATGAATAGGGTAATTGTGTTGCGAAGAGGTGTTGTAGAGGGCTTACCAAGGCGTTCATGGTTGTGTGGTAAGCTCGAGAACTGAACTGTACTAAACGGTCTTTTACCCCAGTTTATATAGTAAGATACGACCTTCGCGACATTAAGGAATTGTCTGGTTGAAAAATCATTTAATTAATCCGTTTACACAGATCTGATATGGAACGTAACTGTGTTCAAGTACGATACCGTTATGAAAAGGTACTTTACTGAAAAAGTGGCAGAATTTTTTTAAATGCAAAAATCAACGTTAAGGTTTAAATTATTCATGAAATTTCAGCACGCAATTATACGAGAATTGATAATTATAATGTGGAAAATAATGAGTTGAGGTATTCAGGTCTAGGATTTATTTTCAACAAATACGCTTTAAGACAGGTTTCCTGGAGAACACGTTTTTGCTATTTTATATTTCTAAATAGATGAATTGTTAAAAAATAATAAAGAAATCAATGTAACTCACGGAAATTTCAAAGTTTGTTAACGCTGCTACCGATTAAAAAAAATAACAAGCACATAACGGGCGTTCAAATGAATAGTTCAACAAGTTGGCTATGACTTTTTGATGAAAAATGGATGATGATGCCTTCTTTGCTTGATGTTATTTGTGTTTTGCGAAAGTAACGTCTTTTTTGAGTTGAGTTGCGTTTTCTGTGGAATTGAACTTTAATAAACTTTAAAAAAATCTATCAGAGAATTGAATCAGAAAAATGCAAATTAATCTCTCTGTTTGAACAACGCAAACAATGTTACACAAGAATTTGCATCTTTATCCCTACCGCGTTACAGCAGTGAAGGCAGCAGATTATCCAAGAAGATTACATCTTTGCAATTGGCTTGTCGACGACGTAGGCAATAATGTTTTGATGTGCATTGAATGCACATCTAACCTAAAATTTTACAAATCGCTGCGATTTTCGTCAAATTAAGACGACAGACATGTCCTACTCTAATTATAAACGTTTTTAATAACCTGCCATTCACATTACACAATTATAATAGTTATTTACGAACCAAGTGCGGGAAGACGATGTTCCCGCATGAGCGCATTTTTTAAAGCACGAGCGACGAAGGAGCGAGTGCCTTTAATTAATGCGCGAATGAACGGAAGATGTCTTCACGCAAGTGGTTCGTACAATATTTTTTGTACGAAAATTAAATTGAATTGTTTTGTTTTAATACATTAAACATAAACGAACATAAAACCAAGTAGGCAGTGATCTTTGGTTATTGGAAACAATTGCTTCACTTGATATTTCAATTTTTGCAATAATTTGTGAATTTTGTAGGAACAATTTTCAACGATTATAAATCTTTCCGTAATTTTTTAATGGAGGAAAACCCAGGGAACTTGTATTTTATGAACTAAATTTTATTATTATCAAGACAGATTTTTTTTGAATGCCTCAAAGGGCCAGTGTTTTTTGCAATTTTTACATTCGAGTCGACCGGGAAGCACTCGTTTCGGAGCAAGCGTTGGATGTTGGAAGCATTGCTTTCAAGGCTATGAGTACAAAAAATAAATTTAGTCAAACATGTCCCTTCTTAACGTGGTCCTGACCTGACCTGACCTGACCTGACCTGACCTGACCTAACTTTTGTCATCGATCTTCTAAGACTTCACAATGTTCAAATTCAAACACTACTTGACGAACTTCAATTGAACACTCGATAATGAATCAAGAAAATATTTTGCAGTTTAATCAAAAATTTCCTAAGATGACAAACGTAACAATTAATTACACAGTGAGAGTAAATTAAAACACATTTGGTCATAAAATTTAAATAAAATGTAAACAACCGAAGAAGACGAGAACCACAAAATTCTAAATTGTTTCCAAAAGAAGTTCATTGGAGTATGTCAAATTGAAAAATATTTTCTTTATCATGCGTCAGTGGGTTCACCAATCACCAATTTTTACCCTTTTGCGATGACGTCATTATCTAGTAACTTCATGTATGTTTGAGCTAGAATCAGAAACAAATTTGAATTGATCATTAATAACTATAATGTTTCAAATTTGTTGTTTTTTGTTTGTAATCAATGTAATAAGTGAAAGAAATTGAAAATTGTCAAATTGACAGGAGCATAAAATAACCTCAAAGTAACCAGCAATAAATAAACGTGCCTTTTTTTGGTTTTTTTCTGTTTCTGTCGTTTTAATAAAGAGAAAGCGAGAAAGGAAATCGTGACGTCACCTCAAAAGGGTAAAAATTGCACTATACATTATCTTTATTGAAAAATATGAAAATTTAAAAAAACCTAATAAAAAATATGAATTCCTTGTAGGCACTTATTTGCTTAGAAAAGTGAATGCTGACTGGAAATACTGTTTCTTTAGACATCGTACCTACTCACATTTTTTTAACGTCATTGCCATTGTTATAATTAAAGTAAATAATTTTTTTTAACTGCTATGAATATCAAATTTTATGACATTCAATTGAATGTCATAATAACATACTTTACCGCACTAGTGTGAAACCGACGTTTTAACTCATTAATAATTGCGATAAAGTGTAATGCAAGCCAAAATTTTTGTATTTTTGTCTTGATTTCAAACATTTCAAACAATAACCGCATTTGCTTCAATACTTTTTTGGTCTGTATCATGTACACTTCTATTCAGAAAAAAAGCGTACAAGTAGTGAGCACAATTTTGGCTAGATTGCCATATCGTAAACCTATCTTTTAATTGTTGTTACTTAGAAACCTGTAACAAAACCCGTGATGATAGCTGGATTTGATCGATGTATTCTTCAGAGATTTTAAGGTGTATAAATGTTTTGCCTTATTTATTAAGCAAGTACATATTACCAATTACTACAAACACAATTCAAACTTTTATTCACAAATTTATGGAAAAAGGCAACTCTCAACAATCTAACAACAATTTAAAAATTTATAAAAAACAGTGTTCACACATTTGACATACATACAAAATATCAGTAGGAATACGTTTTCTTGGAAACGATTATTTAATTTTATCCCCATTTACAGTAGCTCTCAATACGTGTACGCTTTTTTTTGAATAGAAGTGTACATCGTCTACATTTTGACAGTGAGAACAAAACCGTGACAGAAATTTTAAAAAATTCCAACTTTCTTTTCTTTCTCATCTCGTATCGTAAATGACATGTTACGATACTTATATCGCAAATAACGTTTATTCTCCAATTTAATTAACTACATATATCAGTAAGTATTGTTATTATACAGCCTGTCCCAGAACTTACTCCCCATAGAAAACAGGCATGTGCCGACAGCAAAAGAGACTCCAAGTTGACTAAAATAAATTTTCCTGTAGTTCACATAAAGTTTTTAATTTGACAAATCCCAGAAGCTCGTCCTCAGTTATTACTAAAAAATCGGACAGGTTGCTAGAGAGCAAAAATAATTATTGATATCGCGAATCAGCGAAAAGTTTACTTGGAATATGTATATGCCGGCAAAATTGCAGTCATCCTACCTTGATGGTGCTCAACTCTGATTGGTCAAGTTTAGGATGTCTTTTCTCGATTAATGCTTTTTTCCCTAAAATTAAAATTGTCACATTTACCCATACTCTCTTTTTTCTCTGGGGAGGCAGTCCCGGGACACCCTGTACATATTTGTATTAAAAAAAAAACTCATTAATATTTGCCTCTAATTTTAAATAGTCTGGTCTACAACCAGATGTAAAAAAAAATGGATAATTTAATAGTTTTTAAATTTAGAAATTTTTTTTTTTTTCTGGAAAATGTCATTTTGCTCCTATAGAAAAAACTGATCTATGTATTACGCTTTGTAGATCTTCATAGTTTAGGATGTGTTTTCTCGATTTACCCAAATACTATCTTTTTTCTCTGGGGACGCAGTCCTGGGACACACTGTATATGTATTTAAAAAAAACTGATGAATATTTAGATCTCATTTTAAATAGTCTGGTCTACAGCCTACAGTCTGAATTTAGAAATTTTATTTCTTTTTCGAAAATGTAATTTTTCTCCTAAAGAACAAAATTGATCTATTACACTTAGCAGATCTTCAACTGAATGAATCAACGAAAGTAAAATTTCATTCAAAAATATTTTCTTGGCATGCGGTACACTGTGGTATCCACTCTTTTTAGCCTTATGATTTGTGGTGGTATAAAAATTGGGCGTTGACTTGCATAACTGCAACGTATCGTACCTAACGAAGCGTGCACTACCTGCTGAAACAGACCTACATAACGTTCTTAATATGTCACGCCCTTTAAGTTTACTCCATATTTTCACAAAAATAATTTACTTTATTGCTGTTCCACCTTATCTATAAATAACAGTAATAATATCGAACGTGAAATTTGCAACACGCCTCCGACCACTTTTTTCTCCGCAAAAGAACTGAAATATACAAACATAACGACCAACACCAACTCATCAGATTTTTTGTCACATTCATTGGTCACGCCAATAGCGTAAGAAAAATTATGAAAAACATTTCCAACACCAGCTCATCAGATTTTTGTAACATTAATTTGCCACGCCCCAACAGCGGTAAGAAAAATGGTGGAAAAAAAATTGAACAAAGAACGTCGTTCGTTGTACCTCTGACCTTACAGTAAACACTGCATCGGTTGCAATTATTTCCAATGCAGGTCGATTTTATTTCAAAGATACATTAGCGAAAGTATGTTTGTTACCTTTAAAATATAAAATTCGCAATTACTGTATCGTTTATGGTTAAGGTCATTCTGTGTTCCCCGCAACTATTTATTATTACAAGACGTAGGTGGACTGTGTATTAGAGATTTATTTCATAATTTGTGATCTAGACAATTAAAGACAATTGTCTCTCATTCATAATCATTATTCTTGCGATCGTGTTGTTCGATTTGATCGACCAACAGGGACACGTCACCGAGAGCAATTTGCATGAATGTCAGAAAAAAATTTCACACGACATTCTAAAGGAAATGGGTGTATGACTAATATTTTTATGAAAATTGTCATTTCTTATGTCCTTTACGAGTCTGAGGCGCAGAAAAACCGTAGTATTGGGGTAGTTAGTTGAAAAAATGAAAAATGTGTTTTTGGTAATTCATTTATTATTTATTATTCATCACGTACTAAATTAATACTCATAAATAAGCATTTACAAAATACACATGGTCGTAGACAAAGCATAAATATCAAGTCACAGAACTGACCCATTTGTAAAAAAAAACCCCTAATTTGTTTACCACCCATGCCCATGTGGGACGCCGTAGAGCCCATGGGCTACGATTTTACCAGCAGGACCAGCGATCACAGCTGGGACCGTAGCAGGACCACGAACAGCAACTCCGTGTCCGCTAAGTCCAATAACTCCTCCTCCATTGGTCACGACACCGTGTCCGAGTCCCACACCGTATCCCAAACCGTGTCCCAATCCCAATCCGTGTCCAACTCCCAATCCGTGTCCAACTCCCAATCCGTGTCCAACTCCCAAACCTCCGTATCCCAGGCCGGCGTAGCCGAGTCCCACAGCGGGACCAGCAACGTAGCTGGTGGCTACGGGAGCGGCAACAACGGCACCGTGTCCATATCCCAGACCGTAGCCTAGACCGTGTCCGGCTGGTCCGATGGCTCCGTGAGAGGTGACGACTCCGGAGGGTCCGCTGACGATGGCTCCGGCCCCGTGTCCCACGACTCCGGCGCTGACGATGGCGGCCAAAGTGGCGAACACAGCTACGAACTGAAAATTGACAAGGTCAAATACTTTTATGTAAGAGACCGCAATGTGCGCAAGAATAATTATGAAAGGGAAGGGAATGCAGGAAATGGGTTGGTTGAAATTTTGAAAATTGCTTACCAAGGTATTCATTGTAATTCGTGTGAAGATCTGAAGAGTCTGAGGTGCTCTACTCTTACCCCAGTTTATATAGCCATAATTCGGCCTTCGGTGTGTTAAATAATGGTCTCAAAAACGGATTGCTCATTCGAGAATACCACCTTTAGCTACAAACGCCGCGCCCTTCCTTTTTTATAGCGATTTTTTCGCTAAAATTGCGATTTGCGGTAAATCGTAAGAGTATCGTTTGGAACAAATCGCGTAATTATTGGTTGATTTCTCTGCGATTTCAGACCCACACACCCATTTTGCTCAACGTATGTCGGAAACGTGCACTATGTAAGGTTTTCAGGGAACAACTTATTTATTATGGATTCCGATTATGCAACCGTGTGATATTGCACCATTAAATTGGCCTGTTCTCAAGCAACAATTATCTTGTTCTTGTAGTACAATACGATCGACATTTGTAGTATTCGCTTTGAAGCGTTCATTCATATTGAAGAGGTGGCGCGTGCGGCGCGCTTCTTCAGGCGCATCTTCGTGAGTTGCGATTCATTCTCGAAACGGAAAACACAAATTAGTCAGTCGCATTTCTCACAATATTTCACTTGGGCTCTGAGAGATTTTAGCATGACTTTCACCAAATTTAAATCGAAATATAATTTGATGACATGAAACAAGAATGAAAGTAGGACAATAAAAAATGTTAGAAAAATGTAAATAACAAAAAGGTGGGGAGATCAAGGCAGAAGATAAAAATCTACAATTGAGGGAGAAGGCTTGATTGGATAGATGAGGGATGAAAGACAAATAGGAAAGTCGAAAGTTTGTTGTCTTTAATAAGAAACTGCGCCCGAGACAGAAAAGTACTAATTAATAAAAGTAAGAAATTATTTGTCTTAGTGGACAAGGTCTGAAGAAAAAATGGAATGAGATAAATTAGAACTGAAGTGTGACTTGCATAAATCGCTGGTTTGGTCTTAAGCTGACGTCATATAACCCTATAAAGACAAAAAATAAGAATTGCAGCAACTTTTTATACATTGCACAATAAAATAAAAGCGAATTTAATTGTTAATTAATAAATAATTTTCTGTTCCAAAATTGTTCGATAAAATAAATGAAATACCTATGTTACCTACATTATAAAAACTATCAAAGTCAAGATTGACCTTCAAGCCAAAGCGTTAATCTTCTAAATTACAAAAATGCTGGTTGGGAAGAAATCGTTTGCTGTGAGAGATGCAGGATTTAGATTATCCAAAGAAGTTCTTAACTGGAACTAAAATAAAATTGCAATTGCAATCACCCATGAGTGATCCTTGAGGTGTAAGGTCTGCAATAAAGCTAGAGGCGATCGTTTTTTAAGTGATATACAGCTGTGTAAAAAATAATATAAATAAATAAAACAAAAAATTAAATCTTTGTAGAGGGTTGTAAGAAATGTTTGTAACATCGTAGTTGCCTGTAAATTTGTCACCTACAATACATAACGTAACTATACTTCCTTAAAGGTAAATTAATGTGATTATTTGGTTGCCTAAAGCAAGGGGCTTTAAGACAAAGTAAGTAAGGTAAGTAAGTACGTATAATTGGAATTTTTTAATAAACAATTGTCAAAACGTTGTCATGTTGGTATGAGCCAAACAGTGATTTTCATGATAATACGATTAGTCACACTGAGTATCAACATTTTTTTAATGTAACTGAGCCTGCGTCCCGACGAGCGAGAGTTTATTTTAAATTCGAAAAAGATTTCTCCTGATTTCTCATTAAATTTGTTTTGAAAATGATTTCGCGGAAGAAAGGTACGGCAAGTGAAGTGAACATAACCTTAACTATGATTTGGTGTCAAATTGTTATACAGCTGGTCCATATGGCCACATTTTAGGGTGGTACAGAGTGTTTTTTTACTGCATTTTGACATTGACAATTGTTTATTAGAAAAATTTCACTATAAATCAAATCACCCAACAACAAATTTCGTCTGTTAAATTGATCAAAATTGTATTTAAAAATGATAAAAACACGAAGATAGCAAAAAAAACAAATGTTTTCAATGAAAAATTGTTCATTCCAATGTCCCAAACACTTGATTGCTCTTCTTCACGTAGTTTCAAAAAACGTTTCGTATTCTTTAAACTGTCATTCAAACACCTGGACAAAATTTGTAATTCCCTTAATCCTCAACAGCTTCCTCAGATTGTGGAAGCGTCCCAGTCGATTTACCTTAATTTACACGTCCAGCCTGAACAAACCTGTTGATTACATCTCTAATCTGGATTACCAAAGACGTTTCTTCGTTTAGAACTTAGACATATTTTATAAGGTATTCGTTCACTCATGCGGGCCAACACTGAATAATATTTGTGGAATAAAATCACTTATTACTACTGCTAAAGCACTTACAGAATGTTTGTTACTTACAACAGTAATCGATGTCTTTCACGAGTCTTGAAAAAACTTTTGCTTCCTCAATTAATTCAGGAATTAGCACTTTGAAAAAGTGATAAGTGATAAGAAGAGGCGACAAAATAAAATAACCATGTATTTTGAGGAGTTGTACTTTCTATGGCTTTGTCAATTTCATCATTTGACTGCTTAGATAACCGGGAATTACTATTTGATGACTCATTTTACGCATTTTTAAAACTATTTTTTTTATAAAATTTTACACAACACAATACGAACAAAACACATTCTTCATTCTTGATTTGTTAAAATAGACTGTTAATTTTTTTAAATTGCAAATATAAAATGAAATTTTCTAGCCGAATTTATTGCGTGCTGATTTGATTTCCTGAGGAAATTAATATTACTGTAATCGACAGACATTTTTATGTGTCTTGAGAAATTACAACTTACTACAGATTATTTCACCACAAATAATAAAAAAGGACATATGAAAATTTAAACGATGTATAAAATTATTTTATTACTTAAGAACCTTCCGTGATAATTAATTAAGTATACGTAAATTATGGGATTTTTAAACACATCACAGCAAATTAGTGAAGTAATCATTTGCATTCAACTTCGTTTGGACAAATATATTATGGAATTAATTCGAACACAGCAGTCAGCTTTTCAAATAAATTAGGAAACGGCATAAAAGTGAAATTCTGATTTTGTTCATGTGAGAACATTCACATCTGATAGAAAATCAATGAAAGTAAAACCAAAACTCGCATTCTCCTCATTTTAGCCATAAGCAGTTGTCAAAATCACCATCAGCCGCACCCAGTTTGTTTACTCCGATTCTACATGTGTGAACTTGATACCTCACTCGCGATTGAGTAACCACAAATATAGCAAACCACCATGGTCATTACCACTCGATTCCGGTGTGCAATAAAACGCCAACAAATCCTTTACAATGCTTTTATTTATTAGTGTCGAAACAACAAAACATTCGTCTAGAAGTACTTCTACTAGCTTCTAGTCCTTATCGACTTCACCAGGCTCTGAGGACGGGAGCGCCCAAGTGTCCCACAGCCACGGAAGAGATAGCGGGAGCGGCAACGATGGACCTTCCCAGCCAAGGGGCCCCCAAGCCCAAGCCCAGAGGACCGGCGATCGCTGGACCACCAATGATGGATTTACCGATGACCGGTGTGGCCAGCCCGATGGGTGCGATCGCAGGAGTTGCCAAGGAAATCGTCCGGGCTCCGACGATGCTGGTGGCCAGAGGCGCCGCCAACGGGGATCCGATTAAACCGGCGTTGGCGGTGGCGATGGTGAGGGTGGCAAGGACGAGCTGCAAGAAAGGGAATCAGATGGAATAAGGTGTCGAAAGCGTGAAGGTCGGAGAGGGTTTTAGGCGAATAGTTGCGCTGTGGCCGTTATTATGATTTTCGTGCGCGATTTCCGGTACGTACTAAAATTGTATTGATATAATTATTGTTTCTTTATTCGCCTTGGACTGGAGGTGCCGACCGACAATGGGAACTCTCGAACTACGTTCACTTTGGCGTAATAAAAAATCGCCATTATCGTGATATTAAAATACAAATGCGAATTCTTTTGTGACTAACACTTTTTTGACAAGTTGTAAATATTTTCGTTGTTGTTTAAGAAAAAATTTCGCAATCAGATTTCACTGATTATTTAATACCTGTCTAACAATGTTCCAAAACCGTTCCTTTCTGATAGTACAGAAAAGTTGTATAAATGATATGAAAACCAGAAGATACACAATTAAATAGCTTTGATAATACCTATTTTACTAAAATACCTACATTTATAAAATACATGGTTATAAATTTTCTATTCTTTCTATTTATTCGAGGCATTAGCTTTCTTGGGATCTCTTCAATTATTCCACCGAAGACATTTGGTACGTCAAAGCACAAAAATCAAAAACGGAAACCAAGAACAACGAAAAAGCTTTAAATTTGAACTATCCCACCTCCACCCGGCGGCACGGCAATTTTGCCGGAGTACATACACTATTACGGATAATACTATCAAGTAATAGTGCAGTGCTTATCAACATAATTACCGGCGTCTCGCCTCCACATTTTGACTTTTTTGTGTTTTATGTTCTGTGTCAATGTAAGGAATTTCCTCACGATGTGACATGAGTATAATAATATACCTTTTTGAATTTCAACCACCAATGTGTTCTCTAAGTCCAAAATTTTTAAATTTTTAAAAAGAGATTGCGGTACTATTCCTGTTGCTGAAATTATAAATGGTAAAATCGAAATTTTTTCTAAACACCAAAGATTTCTCATAGCAACGGAGAGTTCTAAATATTTATTAATTTTTGTATTATATGTCTGTGTTATATTATGTGAATTTGGAACAGCTATATCTAAAAGATATGCTTGCTTTTGTTGTTTATTTAAAATAATAATGTCTGGTCTGTTATGCTGAATGTGAATGTCAGTTAAAACTGTGCGATCAAAATATAATTTGTAATTGTCATTTTCTAAACAACTTTCTGGTTTATAAATGTAATGTGGTTGTGTATCCTTTAATAAATTGAATTTAACTGCTAAATTCATGTGTATAATTTTTGCGAATATATCATGACGTTTTTTATATTCGCTTTGAGCCAAAACGGTGCAAGAAGAAATGATGTGTTCAATGGTTTCCCCTTCAGTTCCGCAAATCCTACATTTATCGATGATCGATTGTAAACCGCATATGTGTTTTTTATAATTTCTTGTATTTATAACACGATCTTGTATTGCAAATATAAAACCCTCAGTCTCAGGATGAATATTTGATTTTTTAAGCCATGCATGAGAAGCTTGAATATTAAAAATATTAAATTTATTATTAATATTCTTAATGCTTGATAGAAATTTGACAAGTTCAAAGAAAAAAAACTAAAAATGCGCCGAGAAATTTTAAAGCAAGAGAAGAAATGGGTAACGAGCATTAAATCGTTAAATTTTCTTAACTACTGTTATTGTTGATAGAGAATTGTACACGCTTGAGGGTATAGTTGGTTGCATACCTTTGAACTAACTTCAAATTATTTTTTCATCTAATTTATTAAATTGTTTAATAACTTATTGATGTTTTCATTGTATAAAAAGTAAAAATAGATATCTTTATTTGCGTGGGCTTTTCATTTTACAAAAATAATAATGACAGCAATTCGTTTGTGGAACTAAAATAAAATTACCGGTTTTAATCTTGTCACTGTCTCAACAATAGCCGGCTTCTACTTTCTCCTAATTTTAATAATTTTACCCAATTTTGGATTTCACAAACAATTTTCTTTAATTGTACATTTTTTACACAACAAAATTCCAAATTTTTTATTATATGTATAATTTTTTTGCTACAGATTTTATGTCCTCTGTTGAACGATTTCTCAATTTGTTAATTACCAAACGTTTTCGATATAATTTGGACCAGAGATTTAGTATTTTCATTGCGTCAGGAGTGAGCAAAAAATGAGATTTTAACTTACCACGGCGTACATTTCGAGCGGATTAGATTAACTTAAGTTGACTAACTGAAACCAAGTGTACTTAGCGTAATGCCATTGTGCACACCCCATACTGTATTTATACAGATCTAACGGCCTTCGTGATCCAAATAAATTGCGATTTTTCCAAGAAAAACTGGTTCTACTAACACAGCATAGGATGCAATTTTTTAAAAATAAATTGTTATTGCTTGTCGCTCATGTAGGTATGGTCTATGGTAAATTGGGTCAGATCGAACAAAATGAAGTCGCGTTAATTAAACTTGATCGATTTCTGTCATTATTAATCAGTTAATCACCGTGGGGTAAAAAAATCCACGGTGGTAGCTTTGGAGGGGCGACTTTTCCGAAAATCTCCGAAAATTGCGTCAGTTTTTACATCTTTGGAATCAATGAAACCGATACAAATTATTACATCATCATTCAGCTGACAAAGAAGTCGGGCACGCTGAGTTTACTTTCGACGGTGAAAAATGGATATTGCGAATTGTTACGGTTTTTAACTGGTGCGACGTCATTAATTAGTGAGTAACTAATTATGTGATGAACTGATGAGAGACGATGATGGACACGATTCTAATAAAAATTTATGTTGTTGTACAAATTGGCGACAATAAATCAGTTGTTAATACAATGCATTATTTAATAGATAATAAAACCGTGAGCGATTCCATAATTTTAATATATTTGCATAGCATTAACATAAGTTTAAATTGTTCGTGACTTCCGAAATTAATGAAGCATGACTAAACGGTCGAGGTTAGCGTAACATTATAAAAATTGTTGTAAATTTCGCAATTTGCCAAAAATCAGATTACAACTTTGATGATTTTATCACCATAGGTTGGAGTCAGTGTTAAGATGGCAAGGTTAAACTAAATTATTGCATAATTTTCAATATTTTAAGATTCTTAAAATTTCAACATCGAGTGTCTAAGTTTGTGCAAAATGTCGCTCAAACAGAACTTTTGATTCTACTTGAACTTTGTTTAATTATTAGAACAGAACAAGGGATTATTAACAATAGCAACTATCACGTCATTTCGTAATTCTGAGCTACCCACCAGAATTTAATATCTTGAGATTAATCTCAGTCAAGGTGAATTAAAAATCGAGTAATTTCCGTTTACATTTAAATCTGCCAACGACAGAATAATAACTAAGAGTTTTGCAAATATATTGAGGAAACATCTGATCAAGGTTAAATGTACCGATTTTTGAATTACAATGGTACTGAAGAGGAATGCGAACGATTCTTTTCGTAACAAAGTTGTCAAAAGTGTTAATTTATGGCTTGTATCCATTTGGTTGACCACAAATATCACTTGAAAGTGAAACTTTAACAAATTTTTGTAATTTTGACAGGACTGAAGAAACACCTGTTTCCATTTCTGGTCTCTTCGTTTTGACATTTTATCCACATCGAGAATCCCCGAGAAAAAGAATATTACTTGTGAAAATGAATATTTTTAGGTTAGGTATCTACAGCTAACAATAATTTAGAATTTGTAATTTGCTTCTAATTGCAAACTGAACGAAACAAGTTAGACTTGTCCACAAATCACCATTTTAAAAATTTCCACTCAATAAATCTTGTAATTTTCAAAAAAATGTTTGTATTAATTAACCTACAAAGTCCATTTTTACGTTGAACTAGTTTTAGTTTGGAGGGGAACAATAAAAGACAAATATTGTTCAATAAGTAATACAACCTTTGTTATGGACACTGGTCGTTGGCACTTTAATTTGAAAAATCTATTTAGCAGGGGGCGGCGAGAGGAGCGGCTGCAAGACCTCGAGCACCGATGATGCAGCGGGTTCCGATCAAGCAAGGAAGCAAGTGGCGAAACGAGCAGCGGTAATCGCGGAGGTGGTGGCAACAACGGCGTGAGAGCAGCCAAAGAATCAACCAACGGAACAGCTAAAGGGGCGGCGAAGGGAGCAGCGAACTAAGTTCCGACAAAGCCTCCAGCGCTAACACCGGCGATAAACAGGATAAACAAAGATGATCTAGACATATTATTATTCCTTTTAACAAATGGTGTAATAGATTATTAATGTTTTACCATTAAAAATTAAAAGATTTCAGTTTTTGACATTAAAATAAAATACAGAAAATTAATATTCAATAAATAAATTTATTTTAACATTGAAGACATCAGTAACAACAGTTTATCAACAACATTTTACCAGACGGCGCCCAAAGGAGCGGCGGAGAGGGTGGAGATAGCTGGAGCACCGATGATGGAACGAGCACCGATCAAGCCACCGGAAGAGAGGGTGGAGATACCTGGGGCACCGATCAAACCGCCGCCCAAGTGACCGGCAGAGAGAGTGGAGATGGCTGGGGCACCGATGATGGAACGAGCACCGATCAAACCGCCGGTACCGATCAAACCGCCGGCACCGATCAAGCCACCGGCAGAAAGGGTGGAGATGCCTGGGGCACCGATGATGGAACGGGCACCGATCACACCGGTGGTCAAAGCTGGACCGGCGACGGCCACGGGAGCGGCGACAGCTGGGGCGGCCAAGGAGATGGAACGAGAGGCGACTACACTAGTGGCCAAAGGAGCAGCCAAAGGAGCTCCGAGGAGATTTCCAGCGCTGGCACCGGCGACGGCGAGAGCGGCAAAGACGATCTGCAAATAAAACAACAGTAGTGAAAGGAAACAGTTAAAATGAAATGGTTCCTACCAAAGCGTTCATGGTAATTGTGTTGTTTGGTTGTAAACTGTTGTTACAATAGCTTTAAAGTTGTGATATCTGCAAAAAGCAAAATTTGAGTATTTATAGTGAAATGGTGTCCTCCACCAAAATTGTTCAGTGGTTGAAAAACCTGTTTCATTGTGGTGTGATATGGTTGTACTATAAAATTTGATGTTTACGCACCATGATGAGGCTTATGAAATATTGCAAGAAATTGCAGTTGGAAGTGTGATCTGAATGATCAAATACAAACTACAAATGTGATTTGGCAAGCAAAGTATGTTAATCATCCATACAAGAGCCACAAGAAGTTAAAAATATGGATTTTGAACCTTTTTAACTCGTAAATTTGAAAATGTTAAAAAAGATGAATTGCCAATAATTTTCATAGCAGTTGATAAAAGTCGAGTTTAAAAATAATTTGCAAGGATATCGATAAAATATGCTCTTGCTTTTTGGAAAAATTATTAATTTATGAAAAAACTGCCTACTACAGCATTAAATTGTGGAAAAAAATGTCAAATAAAATGAAATTATTATTTTGGCTAACGCAGGGATACGTCAATTTGATCTATAAGGATCTGAAGGTTGTTTCTGTTAACCCAGTTTTTTCCTGCTTAGGTTTTGTTAAATGTTAAATCGTTCACTTTTTAACAAACAGGAAATTTATAATTATTTAAAAAATGACTCATACCTCATTTTTGAGATATTGTTATTATTTTATTGGTTATAATAAAATTAAAGCTTATTTAAAATAAATTATTCAGAAAATTAAGGAAAGGTAATTTTTAATAATACATAATTAAAGCTTTTGTAATTTATAAATGTGATAAATTAATTAATGCAGAGTGAGATCTAATCGCCATAAATATAAATTATTTATCTCAAATAACTATCGCAAGGTCAGAGAACCCATTGCACATCGTCTAAGTAATTCACTTAAGTAAAACAATTTTTTTATTTGACTTACTCAACATCTAACATTTTCAACGTAATAACAATTGTTTATTGTCTTAGAGGAAATTCTTGGTAAGAAAGGAGTTGTTTCAGAGTATAATTTTGTAGTTTTTTAGATAAAGTCTCTTGCACGAGGAAGAAACTTGTCCTCAAGGTTCAAGTGCAAAAGATTTAGGTTCTTCTATATTGATACAGAATGTAACATAATGAAACCTAATGAAAAATGGCAAAGACGTGACAAATTTGCAAAATGCAATTTTTTTGAATGTTTCATAAGCTACCACATCGCACCAACTAGATCTGACATTTATGGTGGGCCTGCAAATTATCCCACAATGGAACAGGTTTTTTTTGTAAATAGAACCACCTAATTCGGTGGAGGACAAGTTGTCACTATATAAAGTCATGCTGCAGTTTTTGTAGACACAGCTTTTGTAACTACAGTTTACAAACAAACTCAAAAAACCACCATGAACGCTTTGGTAAAACCCTTTAGATTTTGCGTAAGTCCATAGAGTATTTTCAAATGTTGTAGATCGTCTTTGCCGCCCTCGCCGTCGCCGGTGCCAGCGCTGGAAATCTCCTCGGAGCTCCTTTGGCTGCTCCTTTGGCCACTAGTGTAGTTGCCTCCCGTTCCATCTCCTTGGCCGCCCCAGCTGTCGCCGCTCCCGTAGCCCTCGCCGGTCCATCTTTGACCACCGGTGTGATCGGTGCCCGTTCCATCATCGGTGCCCCAGCCATCTCCACTCTCTCTGCCGGTCCCTTGGCCGGTGGTTTGATCGGTGCCCGTTCCATCATCGGTGCCCCAGCCATCTCCACCCTCTCTGCCGGTCACTTGGGCGGCGGTTTGATCGGTGCTCGTTCCATCATCGGTGCTCCAGCTATCTCCACCCTCTCTGCCGCTCCCTTGGCCACCGGTTTGATCGGTGCTCGTTCCGTCATCGGCGCTCCAGCCATCTCTACACTCTCTGCCGCCCCCTTGGCAGCCTGGTAAAGAAAATGTAATTCTTATTGCCAGACTCAGTGAGACAGGAAAATAAAATTATTTATTGAATAATTTGGACTTTTCATTGTATTTCATCACCCAAATTGACAAAGAATCAATAAGCATTTGGATTATGTGAGAACATAAAGAGATCATAGGTATTCTACCTATAATTTTATCGAGAGAAATTAAGACTGTAAAGAAAAAATGTGTAGAGGTCTTGGATTTTCTCATGAACTATGAATCATATCTGCTCAAACGACGAATATCGGTCTCAAGTAGGCGCTACAAACCGACCGGAAAACATCGTCATTCGTTGTCTCTCTCTCTCTCTCGTTTGTATTTGAATTTGAAACTAGTCGACGTTTTCAGTTTTCATTTACAGATTTTTCACTGGTTTATCGCCCGTCTTCGCAGATATTTCCAAGGTCACAGCCCATGAGAGAATCCACACCTCTAACAAGCTTATTATCTAGTTTGCAAAAGCAAAAGATTTATCATTATTAATTTATTAATCAACTGTCGTAAAAATTTTGCTAGACTTGTTAAAATTTTTATATTGATTATTTCCATCACTATAGCAACACAGGCAATGGTCCAATGAGAATTTGACTTTTGAACCAATCATTTTTGTTTGTCTCGGATAAAAATTCGCTTCCTTTTGTCAGATTAAAATTTTTCTTTCCACTTGTCACATTTGACAGTTCATTTTATAATTTAATGAAAATGACTTCTTCGTCGATAAATAATAATATATTGTGGTTGTTTGTTGTTTTTTTTTGTTCTGGATATAATCTCAACAAATATAACTCGACCTTGTTTTTTTCGATCGGATAATTTTTTTAATTTATCTACTCAAACTTTTTGTGTTTGATAAATTTACTCATTGAATTGGACATTTTTCTTCAAAGATTAAATCTTAATCAGAAGAAAAATGTCCAATTCAAATTCGTAAATTTATCACCAAAAAGTTTTTGTGAAATAAAAAAATTTATCCTATTAAAAAACAAGGTCTTGTTATAATCGATTAAATCTTACAGCACGTTGTCATTTTTCTTAACGCTTATTAAACAATTTTATTTTATTTTATTAACAGAAATAATTAAAAGCAACTTTTTAGAAATTGATCAGTAATTAAATTTTAAAAATAAAAAAATTATAATAAACATGTATGTATTACATTTCTTGACCAAAAATCAATACATTTGTTAGGAAATCAGTACAGAAATTTCTGTATCACTGATACTAGATGGTTTCCCTCAAGGCACCACTACGGAATCTTTTTTGTCTTCTAAATTCTGTTCTAACAATAAAATTGTAGTTTTTTCTTGTCGATGTGTAGATATCACTTTCCCAGTAACTTATATTCGATGTAGATTTTTTTTTAACTGCCAACTAAGATTATATTAAAATTCACTTTCACTATCCAGAAGAAACAAATTTAAACAAAAGACTTGAATAAGTTAAATTTTATTTCTATACATCATCACACAGATTTTGTAAATAATTTAGTACAAATGAGCGCCGCCAATCAATCCATGACCAAGAGCGGGGGCACCAAGTCCGTAACGGGCACCATACAATCCTCCGCCGATCAATCCAGATCCATAAGCTCCACCGATCAATCCAGATCCGTATCCTCCTACGACAGAGCGGGCACCGATCAATCCAGATCCGTATCCTCCATAGAGAGAGCGGGAGCCGATCAATCCACCTCCATAAGCTCCACCGATCAATCCAGATCCATATCCTCCATAGGCGATGGCTGGGGCGGCGTGAGCTACGGCGAGGGGAGCAGCATGAGCTACGGCGACGGGAGCGGCATGAGCTACGGCAAGAGGAGCGGCATGAGCTACGGCGACGGGGGCGGCATGAGCTACGGCGAGAGGAGCAGCATGGGCCACGGCGACGGGGGCGGCGTGGATGGTGCGGGTGGACACTACGCTAGTGGCCAAGGGAGCGGCGATGGGGGCAGCGATGGGGGCTCCGATGAGGCCGGCGTTGGCGGTGGCAACGGCGAAGGCGACGAAGACGGCTACGTACTGCAACGAAACAAATTAGATGTGATGATGGTTTGACAACTATGGACTTACAGCGTTCATGGTGGTTTTGTTGGGAGATGTGTTTGTTAAAAACTTGAGTGGTTGTCTGATGTCGATCTGAAAGAAATTTTCGATTTATATAGCTCTACAATGGCCTCAACCTCAACAAGATTTTAGTGGCCACCCTAAATAAAACTGGTTTGGTGTGTTATGTTTCAAGTGCCCAATTATAATGTCAAATATCTAGATATCAGTATCACCCATTATATTGATGGTACCGATTCGGTATTATTATGAAATTATACAGTTTATGGAGGTCTCAAGCTCGATTCATTAATTAACATGACCGTCACCTTTCGCTGAAGCTCTACAGAAATAAATTAAACGACGGCCATGTGCAAAACTGTTATGGAGCAAAGACACACATAATTAATTTTTAATTGTCAGCAATTTATTACAACAAAATAATGAACAGCAAAAATATGTCCCATATTATGAAAGACATTGTTCAATGGAGGTGTAGCAACAGCACTGAATGGAATTTGCATATTTATTGCCGAATAAATTTTCATTTAAAATTATTTCGACGATAAACAATCTTATCTACTCTTGTTGTTACTACTGTTGGAATCGATAGATTACTTAATCATAATTACATTTTTCGTGTAATACAATAATTTTGATTTTTTCCAATACGTTTTGTAATCCAAATGTTGCAATTTGCCAACAAAGTCGCAAACCTTTCTCTCTATGGCGAAAAATGTAATATGGAAATGAACTGGTTTTCATATAATAGAAAAAATGGATCATTAATGCAAACTTAATCTCTTAAGTCTTAAATGTTTTCTTTTGTAATTTTAATCGATTTCGTATTGCACTTAGTGCTGGTATTGTCGTAAGAAGGTAAGGCGCTTTACAGACACTTTCAGTTGATTGTTACAGCTGATGCAGGATCGACAAGTTCTTTGACAAAATCTTGATAAAATCTTGTTATATGTCAATGACATTATGTTAATGAGCAAAAATTCGAGAACTTTACTCATTTTGGTTATGTCATCATACAAGATTTGATTAATAACTTGAGAAAAGAAAGTGGTGCACAATTCCCACAATAATAAAAACCAATTTCCAAATCTTCCTCTGGAGAGGTACAACCAGGTACAACAAACAACACTTGTCAAAATGAGATGGAGCTTATTTTTTTTAAAGACTAAATACGTCACAACTGTCAACTGTCATCCAATCAAAATGTTTAATGGTTTTATATGCCGTTCACGATTGTTTTAAACACGCAGAAGATACCGATATTTTTTTGTTAGATTGGCGTCAGGTCCTGTCATATGACGTTTCGTTATTAAATATTCGTCTTGTTGTCAATTCCCTAATTGATCCAGTGACTCTAATCCAGTGTAATTCAATTATAACATAAAATAGATTTATTACGCCAAATCACATTATTGACAACTAAAATGTCAGATTTTCATAGAGAGTCCGAATTTGAAACAATCGTGAACGGATAATATATTTCATATTTTTTAATTTTCATTCTTCTTGTAGTTCTTGTTTAATGTAGGAAAACAAAAACCAATAAAAACTGGCCAATAGATACTAAATATTGTTCTTCATAGAAAGATTATTAGTTGCACTACCCATTTATTAAATACTTTTTCGCTGTACATTTTTTTTAATTTTATCACAAATATTGGAAAATTTTCTTTAATTATACATCATCCAAGGAGTCCATTCTGTAAGTCTGTTATCCCATTCGTCCCATCATTCGTGGCATCATCATCATGCCGCCACCCCCCATGCCGCCACCCCCCATGCCCATGCCCATGCCTCCCATCATCATAGGAGCCATCATCATCCCCGCACCACCTCCCATACCTCCAGCTCGGATCATTCTACCACTTCTCATCATTCCACCGCCTCCCATCATTCCAGCTCCTCCCATCATTCCAGCACCCCCCATCATTCCACCACCCCCCATCATTCCACCACCCCCCATCATTCCAGCACGTCCCATCATAGGCATTATGGCAGCTTCGGTAGAGACAATAGTGAGGGCAACAAAGGCGACCTGAAAACTCAAAAAAATATTAAACAATTTGTTAAAAATATTTTGGTGTAAATCTACCACCAAAGAACGCATGATTTGAATTTTTCTGTGACGAAGTTGTCGTTTGAATGATGCTTGCTGTGATTAGCTGATTAGCTTATATAATCAAAGGGGTGGCCTCTAAGAAAATCGATTTGATGCAGACAATTAGAAAAATCGTGGTTCTATTGCAGGGTTGAATGGACGCCTCTGTCCGTGGATTCTGACATGTGTAACTAGGAAATTAACATTCTTATTAAGTATGTCAATCGGATTTACAAGTTAACACCGAATTTTCTTCGCTATGCGAACAATAATAAATTAGTTAAGGCGTATAATTTTAGTTTCGACATTAATTAGATTCGCTTAAGGTGTGGAGTTCGTAATGACACAAGATCGACCATAAATAATGGTATTAAGTCACTCAGAATTTATGTTGTGACATCACATGTCACTACTTTGCTATTTGCAAACATAAGATTTACAATAAAATTTATGCAATGTATCAATTGTCTATATTTTCTTGTCCCTTATCATTCATTTTCTTGTCCCTTGTTGCTCCCTCTATGATTTTCTCTTCACCTAAACTACTTTTTAAACTCTTGTTAAGTGACATTGATTCAAGTTGAGTAATCCTACCAAGCCAGGTCAATATTAGTGTTGTTGGTTTACATCCTCACGTATTTATACGAGTAAAACAGGTTTTTGACAGCTTCTGTTACAAATTCAAACGCAAACTCCTTTTTTGTATTATGAAATTTCAGCAACAATTGCTTCATATTTTTTTCTAAAGTTCAAACCAACAGGTCCCAACAGATGTGACTCATGTCGCTTGTCGTCTTCATTTGAAAAATGTCTCTTTGGTGCATCTTCGGAAAAATTAACTTTCAAACATATTTCGGTGTCTTCGATAAATTTGTTTTGTTTCCTTATTTGTTTTTTTTTTCTTCTAATTTATGATAATTATGTTTGTCGAAAAACAATTTTCTGTTGAAATAGTTCAGAAAATTGCAAGATAACTTGTTAAGATATCGAAAAAACTACACTGTCAAGGTTAGAGTGTCCTATATAAGCTTCCAGGAGCTTCATCCTGGCATACAAAGTTTGTGATCACTACAAGACAACTACAATATTGAATACAATCATCATGCAGTGCTTGGTAAGATACAAAAATATAAGTCTTGCAATTTATTTATTTGTGTTAACTAATTTATTTGTTTTTATAGGTTGTTGCCCTTTTCTTCGTGTTGGCTATTGCCTCCATTTACGCACACCCACAACTTATTGCCTCTACCTGGAACGGGGGATTGGTTTCTCCATTGGCTACCCCCTTGAGCGGTGGTCTCATCGCTTCTCCATGGGCTGCCAGTCCTGTTATTGGTGCCGTTTGGTAAAGGAAGACCAGTTTTTATAAAGTGTAAAGGCACATACATATATGTAAATAAAGGATTTTATATTTTTAATTACTTGGACTTTTTTGACTTCCTCCTCACACATACGTATAGATATTTATTCTACTAAGGCTCTTTTGGCAAAAAGTTTTATGGATTCCGATGTGACTGATTTTTCTCTATTACGAAGCTGCTGCAGTTACAAGGACTTTCACATAATTAAAATAGTATATTGTTATATAAGTGAGGAAAGGGATGCATTGCTAAACGAGAATGACAATTGGATCACGAGCGATAGCGAGTTAATCTAATCATTCAAGTTTAGCAATGGACCTTCCCTCACGTATATAACATACTATTTTTTCCAACGTCAAGAGCTTTCGGTTTATCTTGCATAGGTATTATCAATTTATTATTTTATACAAATCAACATAGAAGTAAAATTTGAAAATCACGTTTCCATGCTCACAGTAAACAATAAAATTTAATTAATGAATGTCAAGTCGTGTTTTTACCAAAACTTGAAAATTACTCAGAATTTACTAAACAAATAGTGATGGAAGTAGAAGATAGTGCTGTAAATTTACCAAATACAGAAATTAAAGAAGCAGCGAAGTAGGTATCTTTGGAATTATTACCTATAAAATCTCGAGCACGCTACGGAAAGGAATACGATGCGTTACTGAGATGGAGACAAGTAGTAAGAAGCGCTAGTTTGGCGTCAACGTCAAGCTCTGTACCGACACGTTATTTAGAAAAAAAAATCAGGAACATTTGGAGTTTTAATTCGTGTAAAAAATTGTACATTTAATTTCTATAATACTGATAAAAAAGTTAAGTATCTTTGTAAGTGCTAATTGTTAATAAAGAATTCTGACAAATGTATATATGTTACGGACAAAGACGATAAATGGACATTGACGATAATGGCCGGACAATGACGTGAATGTCCATTTTTCCTGGCGATTATTGATAATGACCGGACATTAACGTTATGGCCCGTGGTGAGTGGGCAATGTTATTAAAAATGTCATTTTTATTCTAACGCTAACAGCATTGCCCGGTCATTAATGATAATGGTCAAAAACGGCTGGGTAATGCTGATATACTCGTAGGTTACATGATTATTATTGAAACTAGACAATACATATATTGTTTTCTTTTAGTATTTTTATTTATCAAATGTGTTGAAGTAGGTACTATGTGAAAAAATATTATTCACACTTATCAAATTTTACTT
Source organism: Tenebrio molitor (assembly GCF_963966145.1). Taxonomy (NCBI): domain Eukaryota; kingdom Metazoa; phylum Arthropoda; class Insecta; order Coleoptera; family Tenebrionidae; genus Tenebrio; species Tenebrio molitor. The sequence continues at coordinate 7,605,530 of NC_091051.1, forward strand.
GGTAACGTAAGTAAATAAAAAAAACAAAAGATTTTTTTTATTTTTCACTTTACTATAATTGCATGATAACTCCTAGGATACGAAATACGTAAACATGTCCATAACAACCGGGGAATAATAACAGGGTGTAATAAGAATAAGCGGGCGTAATGAAATTTTTTAAAGAACACGTATAGTGAAAAATAAAATCTGGTATGCACCACGGCGTCACCGAATGATTACGCCCATCGAACGATATCCATCTCTCGGGGTAAAGCCCTCGAGCTGGATTCATCGTTCTCCGGGCATAATCATCGTTGTAACGCCCTTGGTGCATAAATAGCTAATTAGAACAAAGTGAAAAATACAAATTTTTCAAATAATATTGAGAGTACTCAAAATTATTCATTTTTGTTGTGGCATGAGAGTGATCCATGGTACTTCGAATTGCAAATTTTTTTATGCAGCGCGCTGGTATTATTTTATGTTATGAATGAATTATTAACATTGCCCAAATTACATGGACATTAACGTTACTGGCCGGTCATTATGGTTAATGTCCAACTTGACTGGCCATTATCGTCATTGACCGGCCAATAACGTTATTGGCCGAATTATCGTCTTTGTCCGTAACATATATATGTATATTTGAACGTTATTTTAAAGAAAGTATGTACATACCTAAATGGGGATCAATTTTTTTTTTTTACTTTCCCCACTAGTGAGGGAAGTGATTTACTTTCCTCACATGTGATGCAAACGCCTACTTTCATCTCTAAATTGAGTGATGGAAATGTCATTTTCAGACTTGACGTTGGAAAAAAAAACTTTTTAGTGAGCACACATTTTATTTTTGACTGATCTTTACCTGATTGGCAAAAACAAATTACTTAATTTACTCCCTCGTTTAGTGTTTAAATATAATTGAAAGAAGTTTTAGTTATCTACCCAACAAGTGGTATATACTGGGAGCCCCAAAATTCGCGGAAAAACTCAATGGAGCAATGTCAACTCATGTTATAAAATAATGAAAAAATTCTATACCTCTTAGATTTGAAAATATGGGGGCTCAAAAGGTGCAGCTTTGACCTCGTTTATTTTTAAAACAGATTTTGACTATTTGTCTTTTACTAGCTAATGCTATAACAATACTGAAGAATTGTGATCAAGTTATTTACTTCATTATTTCTAGCAGTAGAAATATCCGCTATTTGTTTTCAAAATCATAGCAAAGCCTCAACAACTACACAAACAGTCAATTTTAGATTTATGCTTCCATGAAAGTTTGCGAAAAGAGAATGAATTTTTTAGGCGAAAATCTATCTGCAGGCACAGAAGTAGCAGCGTCAATCCTTATCCTAGATCTTACCCTTAAAATATCTTGAGTCGAATATGAACTAGCTTGTTTAATTTTCTCTAATTTTGTCTTTATGTACTTTATTCCAGGGCGTGCGGTAAAGTAAGTCATTACCTGTGTGGAATACATGGGAAAAAAGAATACATATATCCCATGTGCTATCTTATTGGGATGAAATTACTGCAAGCAATAATAATCATTTATAATACCACGAGTAGTCCAAATTATGTCGATTATTTTTCAAACTGGTCACGAATTATTATCAATTGTGCTTGGGAGTGAATCCACGAGTGAGATTCGCAAGCACAACTGAATGAGTGAAACCAGTTTGAAAAATAGTCTACATAATTTGGACTACGAGTTGTATTCGGAGGACTATTCCATGAACCAACTTTGGCAATTTGGGAGCAAATCGGAAGAAGAAATTAACGCAGAAATCGAAGAAAATGTTTCCAACAACACAAAAAGACACGTGAGTCTATTTGGAAGCAATTCTCCAGGCTACATTCATTTGTTAAAAATTATCGCTGGGATCACTAGTGGTATTACCGATACAATTTCCACGAGTGGGAATATTCGGTCCAATTTTTTGAAACCATGGTAACAAATGTGTAAAATTGTGTTTTTATTGGTCCATTTTTAACAAATGACAGGTGAATGGAATAGTCATCACTGTAAATTTGCTATTTAAGAAGTGGTGTCTGGTATGTAACAACTTAGAATATTCACTCTCTTTTGACATATTGTATTAAACACCTATTAGTAATTAATTTTTGGTCAGGAATGATATAAGTAAATCTAAAAATCTTAGGATTTTTCAAGAAAATTTGTTGCAGGGAACGGATAATTTGTAGCTCAAAGCAAGACACTTTTTCCATTTCTTTTAAAGCAAACATCTAAATCTGCTGTTACATCACGTCATTACTGACATGGGCACCCATAAAAAAGAATTTTACATTTCTGTCGATTAGCTGTTTTAATCAAATCAGGAAACAAGTCCGTCTCATGTTCTTTGTTTGTTTCGTTAATCTTATGATAATTATGCGAAGTTTGATGCCCGCTCGTCCAAAATTTCTGTTGAAATAATTCGGACAGTTACATTATAACCTGTTTACACGTAAAAAGGAAATTTTCAAGGATAAGGTGTCCTATATAAACTTGTCCCCTTGTGTATCCCGACATATAAGTTTCAACAATTACAAACGTTAAACAAGCAAATTAAAAACCATCATGAAATCTATGGTGAATACATAATACACTACGAATTAGTAAAGTATTTATTATTAATTTTTTGTATTCTAGATTGTTGCCCTTTTCTTCGTGTTGGCTATTGCCTTCACCTACGCACGAGCACGACCACAACTTATTGCCTCTTCCTGGGACGGTGGACTGGTTTCTCCATTGGCTACCCCCTTGGGCGGCGGTCTCATCGGTTCTGCATGGGGTGCCAGCCCACTTGTTGGAGCTGTTTGGTAAAGGAAGACCAGTTTATATAAAGTGTAAAGGTGCATTTATGTAAATAAAGGATTTTATGCGCTGCCAAGCAATTTTGGCCGTTTTATTTACCTCATTAGAGTGCATAAAAGGGTAATTTATTGCTCTAAAGCATTGGCGTAATTTTTATGCTCTAAAGAAAATTCTATTACATGAAATTGCGTATTTCTTAATAAAGTAACAATTTAATTAAACGAAAAATTTACTTCTACTTTAGCATTGTTACAACTATTAATTACAATCGAAGGTAAATTGATTTTTTCTGAAAATATTTGATTCTGTCGATTTTGAATGTTCAACTCCGCATTTGTCTGAAGAATGGAAACTCCTTTACTTTTCTTATCCTCCGGTTCTTCAGTGTAGTCATTTGAAAAAGCACTGGATGTTGATGGGACTACTGTTTTTTCATGTTGACGTTTCCCTTGAATTTTTTCGGCTATCTTGAGCTTGTTTTGAATATTATCTTCTATATATCCTTCTGCGATTGTACCAGAACGCCAACCTCCGTGACGTTTTAAGTCTGTAATATGTCCACCAGAATCTGCAAGTAAAGTAGCGGAACTGCGACGCAAACAATGTCCGGTATAAGATTTGGGGTCGGGAAGGTTCAAATATGTTGCTACTTTTGATGGAATGTTTCCAAACGTATTTCTGCCTACGGGTTGCGTGGAACATTTCCCATTTTTGTAAAAAATGAAGAATCGATTATGTTTAGTATGTGGAGGCCGCAAAACAAAGTACTTGCGGAAAAGTTCTAAGAAATTTTGCTCATTTTGTATTATAGTAAACCGTCTTGATACTTTTGTTTTCGTTTCAGTTAGTCTTATCAGTATCGCAGAGCCCAAATCCTCAATTTCTTTTGTTGTTAAAAAGCACAACTCTTGCGATCTGCAAGCACCGGCAATTCCTACGATTACAGCAACCTAGAATAATTACAAATTAACTATTGAAATATAAAAGCAACAAAGTAATTTACCTTGATCATTAAATACGTATCATCTGGTGCTTCCGTAATAAATTTGTCAATTTCGCTTTTTGAAAGGACTTTTGACTTTTTAGGTTTGTAAGTATCACATTGTCACTTTAAATATGCTTGAAGTTTTAAGTATTTGCTGATGTCTATTCCATTTCTTACTAGCAAGGTGCTTCTTAACATAGAGTAAAAACTCCACAAACTCGAAGACTTGTAGTTGTTGGATTTTTCAAAAAAGTAAGCGAGACAAACATCTTCAGTGTACTGTATAGTCTTCTTACCATTTTCAGCTAAATTGAAAAATCTTTTGCACACAAAAGCAAATGTCTGCCACTTGTTTACAAAATTTCGTAGTTACGGTAGTTTGGAAAAATTATCAATCTTTGGCTACTTTGTTTAAATTAATACCAAGGAAATTTTTGTGTTGGTTTTTTCAATTTTTGAGGGCAGCGCATAAAATTTTGTATGCATTACGAGCATAAATTGCATTTTGCTGCTCTTATCGTCTTAATGCCCTCGGCTAGCGCCTCTGGCATCAATATGACGATGCGAGCAGCAAAATGCAAAATTATGCTCTTTGAACGATTAATCACTGTTGGGTGGTGATATTAGCCGTTCAAATGATATAGTCGTCTTTGTATAACTACTTAAAAACTTTATTGTATGACAAAATGTTGATGTACAAGTGTTAAGTACCAAGGATAGTGGTAGACTCTTGTTTTTACCGCTATATCTCGACTTAAATAAGGGTGGGTGATTTCACCCCTCTCACAAAGAAAGTAGGCAGGACTACCTGCTACAGTACCTCTTTCTAACAATAACGTTCAAAATTACATTATTTTGTACATATACCGCCCCCCTTGAAGGCACGGACTTCAAAAATATTGGAATTAGCAAAGATCGAACATGGTTATTAGAAAAAGGATTGTTACACAATAAACATGACAAAAAACATTAAAAAATACAAACATTGAAGTCAATTGTAAAAAAAGGGTTAATGCATAATTATAACAAATATTTACACGATACAAACATAGTCTATTCATTCGCTGGCAGAACGCACACCTTTCGCGTGGCTCTTTTGAAGATGCCATTGACAGTCTTTACGGACACTACGCGCACAACACCGTCACTTCCGGGATGAAGTTCTACGATGCGTCCCAATTTCCATTGTAGTGGCGGCGTGTTGTCCTCAACTAGAATCACCATGGAACCAACTTCCAAGGCGGGGGTGGACGGTCTGGAACCGGAACCACGGAGCTGCTTGGAACGATTGATGTTTTGAACAAGGTACTCCCTTTGCCAGCGGTGCCAAAAGTGCTGCCTCATCTGTTCCACTCTTTGCCATTGCGTCAATCGGTTGATCCTCGTCGTCGTAAGATCTCTTTCGCTTATAGAAGTTAATGGCTCTCCGATGAGGAAGTGACCAGGGGTTATGGGATTAAGGTCATTAGGATCGTTACTCAAGGGACACAAAGGTCTGGAGTTTAGGACTGCTTCAATTCTTGTTAACAGGGTATACAATTCTTCGTAGGAAAGCACGACTTCTCCAATTGTTCTCTTTAAATGACCTTTAATGGATTTTACGTTTATTTCCCAAATACCGCCCATGTGCGGGGATCTGGGGGGAATGAAATGCCACGAGATACCCTTATTAGCCAGATTTTCTGTAATTTGACTAAATGAAGCTGACTTTAGAAATGTTCTTAGTTCCAGTAATTCTCTATTGGCGCCAACGAAATTTGTAGCATTGTCCGAATAAAGATGGTACACATGACCACGTCTTGATATGAAGCGTTTTAGCGCATTCAAAAAGGTTTGAGTCGTTAAGTCACCAACTAGTTCTAAATGAACGGCTTTAGTTGAAAAACAGACCAAGACGCAAATATATGCCTTCACAGTACGCTTACTGCGACCACGACATTCCTTGATGTAAATAGGCCCGGCATAATCTACGCCACTGATTGAAAATGGTCTGGTTGGTTCGACACGGGATTTGGGCAAATTACCCATAATAGGATACATAACGCTTGGTTTGACTTTAAAACATTGCAAACACTGGTGCAAAATCTTGCGTACCACACTGCGTGGAGAAATTATCCAAAAATTTTGACGTAACGCGGCTAAAGTTCCCTGAACACCAGCGTGCAGTTGCTCAATGTGCACGTGTTTGACTAATGCCTTAATCAAATGGTGATCGTTTGGTAGCACGATGGGATGTTTGACATCGTAAGTTAAGGATGAGTTTTGCAACCTACCTCCCGCGCGAATTAAATTATCATTCTTGTCGAGAAAAATATTTAAGCACAGTAAACGTGATTTCTTGTTAATCGGTTTGTTTTGTTTAAGGCAAGCTAATTCATCGTTGAATGCAACTTCTTGAATTAAACGCATGATGGCCTTCATGGAATCTTTTAATTCTTCACATGTTAAAGAACTAGAGATTTGCCTTTGGTTTGGCTTCCTACAATTGTTGATGAACCGTAATACCCATGACATTACGCGTTCAGTTTTTTTGTAATTTGAAAATTTTGTAAGAAGCGGTAGTTGTCTTTCGCGAGAATGAATATTGGTCAGAGTGACAGTTCGCCGTTCTGGAATTTCAATATCCGAAAGATTTACGTTAGATACGGGCCAAGTGTCGTTGTTTTCTGACAGCCAATCAGGACCGTTCGACCACAGTTTATTAGTTTTGAGTTGACCAGGTAAAGCACCTCGGCTTAGTACATCCGCAGGGTTACTTTCGCTTTTGACATGATACCAATCTTTCGCATCCGTTAGCGTTTGAATTTCGGAAACTCGATTTCCTACAAATGTTTGTAAGTTTGAAGATGTAGCGTTTATCCATGCCAGAACGACTGTGGAATCTGTCCAGAGAAATTGCTGATCAATTTTGACATTTATCGTTCGTAAAACTGTATTAAATAGTCGCGACAACGTTAAGGCGGCACACAGCTCCAAGCGTGGTAACGTAACAGCGCGAAGAGGAGCCACACGAGATTTAGCGCAAATTAAGTGAACTTGATGATTGCCACTATGATCAGTTGTTCTTAGATAGACAGCAGCGCCATATGCGATTTGTGATGCGTCACCAAAACCATGTAGTTGCACCTGTACGGGGCTTGATTTTATTATGTTTCTGGGAATTTCGATTTCGTTTAAGTGAGCGAGTTCTTGCAAGATCTTAACCCATGCACAATAAATAGTTTCAGGTAATAGATCGTCCCATCCAATTTTCAAACTCCAGCACTGTTGAAGGATTATTTTTGCTTTTACTACTACTGGCGCCACAAGACCCAATGGATCGAATACCTGGGCAGTTTTAGACAGGATTTCGCGTTTTGTTAGTCTTTTCGGAATGTCGCACTGTTTTACCTGATAGCGTAACGAATCGTGATTAGGATTCCAAAAAAGCCCTAACGTTTTAGTGTAAGCATCCTTATCGAAACTGACGTTGAGATTAGGCTCGTGACTATCTGGAATTAATGCAGGATGATTGGCGGCCCATTTACGTAATAAGAAACCACCATGAGCTAAAATTTGAATTATTTGATCTCGTAAAGTGATTAGGTTTTCAAGTGAGTCTCCTCCCGTCAGAAGATCGTCTACGTAAAAATCCTGTTGAATTGCTTTAGCGGCTTCCGGGTACTGATTTACGTTTTGAAGAGCTAGTTCTTTAAGACATCTTGTTGCTAGAAGACTGGCCGGTTTTGTACCGTAGGTTAGAGTGGTTAATCTATACGTTTTTAGCGGATCTTCGGTGTTCTCGCGCCAAACAATTCGTTGATAGTCACTGTGATCGGGATGTATTTCTATCATACGGTACATTTTAGCTATGTCCCCGTTTACGACGTATTTAAAAGTTCTGAATCTCAACAAAATTGCAAAAAGCTCTGGCTGGATTGTAGGTCCTGCCATAAGATTGTCATTTAGACTTAATGCATCAGCTGAGCGAAATGACGCGTTAAAAACAACTCTTAACTTGGTCGATGTAGAATCCTTGAGTACCGCGTGATGGGGCAAATATGTACAGTTCGGTTTATTTAATTCGCAACCCGGAACTTCCTCCATGTGACCCAAAGAGATGTAATCCCGCATGAATTGCACATAATCTGATTTTAGTGTAGGCCTTTTGTTTAGGTTTCGTTCCAGATTGTTAAAAAACTTTACAGCACTATCGCGGTTTGACTTGAGAATTGGAGGATCATTTTTTAATGGCAGTTTAACAAGAAACTTTCCGTTTGTTTGTCTGCACGTATTTTGAATAAAATGTTGCTCGCACATAATCTCTTCATTTGAAAAGCATTTTTGTTCGGAAGGGTTGCTGCATTGTTCTAGTTCGAAGAATTTCTGCACCTGGTTCTCTAAAATGTCGGTTACCGACGTTAGAGAAAGCGAGCAGGTGCTTGAGCTATTGTTATTGTTCATATTTAGTGACCCACCCGCAATGAAACCTAAATGGGTATTTTGCAGCATTAGTTTGTTATGGTTCTTCAGTGTTATTTCCTTGCGGTCTTGACATAAAAGGTTCCAAAACAAATCAGCCCCGATAAGTAAGTCTACTGGTGCAGTTTCTAAGAATTTCGGATCGGCTAGCTGTAATTCCTTTGGAATATTTATTGCAGACATGTTTATGGTCACCAGGGGAAGATTTTCGGTTATTTTTTCCAGAACAAAACAACTTAAGTTCGCCGAAAACTTATTGTACTGAGACTTGATGTTTACCTGGACGGCCTGTTTGATGTTCGTCGAAATTTGACCAATTCCGCCAACGGTTATATTTACGGCTTTCTGCTGTAGACGTAATTTTTTGGAAAATGATGACGTAATATAACTGTTCATGGACCCTGCATCCAGGAGAGCTCTACATTTATGTGACTTATTATTACGATCTTCTATGAGAACGATCGCGGTTGATAACAAAATAATTGATGATTGGGACCTCATAGAATGAGCGTTTAAACTTTCTACCTGTGCTGGTGTTTCATTGGTTTGCGTGATTTGTCTTTCTTTGTGAAGCAGCGTATTGTGGCTTTGATTGCATTTACGGCATTTGAATTTGGACTGACAGTTGTTAACAAAATGATTGGTTCTTAGACAATTAAGACATAACTTCAGGTTTCGAGCTTGAGCGTTTCTTTCCTCTACATTTAATTTTGTAAATTCATTGCACTGAAAGATTGTATGATCGTCATTTTTACAAAATGTACAATGTAGTTTGTTTGTGGCAACATAAGATGTAGTGCTTCGTTTTTGTGACATATTGTTTTTTGCATTATTGTGATTCGGATTGACGTTCGATTTGGGGTGCAATAGATTTAAGGATTCCAACAACTGACATTTCTTTTCTAAAAATTCGATCGTTTGACCGTAAGTTGGAACCTCGTCGGTTAATGTAGCCTGCCATTCTCTTGCAAGATTGTCGTCTAATTTGTCCACAATTATTACGACTAGAAGAGCGTGCCAAGTATCAATCGGTACTTCTAGCTGTCTTAACGCGGCAACATTTGAATTCAACGTATCTAAAAAACACCTAAGTGACGAATGCGAGGCTTTAATTACTTGGGGTGCCTTTGTGATGGCTATTATGTGATCGTGAACGATCAGCCGTTTGTTGCAGAACCGTTTCTTTAAGATATCCCACGCTACATTATAATTTTCTGATGACACCGTTAATGACTCGACTGCTCGCAAAGCTTCACCAGATAAACATGATCGCAAATATTGGAAACGTTGACAGTTGTTTAGCATGTTGTTTTCGTCTTCAATAATGGATTTAAATGAATTTTGAAATGACAACCATTCCTTATAGCAACCAGTGAAAGATTTTAAATTTAAAGTTGGCAGATTCAATTTGATTGATTGATCACGATTAGAGCAATGTGAATTAGCGCTGGAACAACTACCGTTAGGATTCGCTGTGGCCGCAGTGTGCGGTGGAGGCGTCGTTTGTCTAATTTTTGTTTGAATTGATGATAATACATCGAGATACCTTAAATCAATTTCGTCGCGGTCCTGAGTCTGTGTCTCAATCGCCTCTGATGAAAGATCGAGTGATTCAATTTCAGTCTGTACCTCGTCATATTCTTTGAATATTTGTTCGATGAATGTTTTTCTAGTTTCTAGTGGAGACACATCATTATCATTTGATTGAAAATTAGACACAAAGTTCTGAATACGCGTAATTCTAGCTTTTAATGAGGTTCTTTTCCTTTTTAGAGCCTCTAATTTGGCAATTGATTCATCTAATAAGGATGTCTCGGGCATAATGATTGATTTGATTTACGTGGTCGAGATGAAAATTTGCGAAATTAGGAACAATAGAAAAAGTCGTACGTAGTAATGCAGTTTGGAAGGGAAATTGAAAGGATTGAGAGCCACTAACCTTTGTTGATGTCTTGAGTGATGATCGCTTCGCTGCTACCCAATTCGGTGACTATTCGTGCTGCCCTTTTGCCCTTGCTGAAGGTGACGAAATCGTTGCTGCCCTCTGGGTGTCGAAACTGTTTCTTGAATTGTTGTTGTATTACACTTGTTATTACACTAGACGACCGTCGTGTGATATGGATTTAATCATCCGGCTCGAAGGACCAAAATTATGAACGATTAATCACTGTTGGGTGGTGATATTAGCCGTTCAAATGATATAGTCGTCTTTGTATAACTACTTAAAAACTTTATTGTATGACAAAATGTTGATGTACAAGTGTTAAGTACCAAGGATAGTGGTAGACTCTTGTTTTTACCGCTATATCTCGACTTAAATAAGGGTGGGTGATTTCACCCCTCTCACAAAGAAAGTAGGCAGGACTACCTGCTACAGTACCTCTTTCTAACAATAACGTTCAAAATTACATTATTTTGTACACTCTTAATGCATAAATAACTATTATTATTTTTAATTACTTGGATTTTTTTGACTTCCTCACACATGCATATTAAGACTCTTTTAACAAAAAGTGTAGTGGATTCCGATGTGAGTGATTTATCCCAATTACGAAGCTGCTTCTGTTATAAAGAAAGGAAACAAATAATTAGTGGTTTCTAAATTCCGAAAGATAGTCGTATGTACAGTTAATTTCAAAATTATAGAGTACACCTAAAAAATCAAGAAGTCGCTTTATTACAGTTTTTTCCATATGTAAAGATGCCTTTTTGAAATTTGAACGTCATATTTTTTATATAGGTTAGGTAAGTTTGACCATTTTAGGACACCATAATATTGTCTGTTTTATCCTCTGCACGGTGCTCTTCGCGATGTTATAATACTGGGCTACCCTCCGGATCGACTACCCTTCTTCTAATTTGGAAAGAATGGGCATTTTCTCGTTTTCTATGAGATTAGGCATTTTGTTCGTCAAAATTGACATTGATCATTGACAAAATGTGTAAGTGCCTTTCATATGGTGGAAAATTAGGTGTACTCTATAATTGTGAAATTAATTGTACAGATAGGTGAATAATTGAAAAAATTATACCTACAATAAAAATAAAATTATTGAAAAGCAAAAATTTTAATTTTTGCAGACGAGAATTCTCAACAATGATATACATTTTTTTTAATTCTCAAGAGTTTGTGCTAAAAAAAATATTTCATAATTGAAGTATTGTACTAAATCATTTGTATCATTTAAATCTTTCCTTAAATTCATCGTTCAGTGTTTAAATGTAATTGAAAAAAGTTTTAGTTATCTACCCAACAAGTGGTGTATAGACATTATTATCGCACGCATGTGAAGTTTGCACAACGAGACTGTTCGCCGAGTTTGATTCATGATGTCAGTATCATTACAATATACACTTGTTGCGTACAAAATGTTATCTATAAACATTTTTATCTAGAGAATGTTTTAAAATCGACGGATTTTTATTTACAAAAATTCAATTCAAAATGTTTTCAAAATCATAGCGATGCCTCAGCAACTACACAAACAGTCAATTTTAGATTTTTTGTTTTCATAAAAGTTTGAGAAGAGAGAGTGAATTCTTTAGGCAAAAATCTGTCTGCAGACACAGCAGTAGCGTCAACCATTATCCTATATCTTCTGCTTCAAAAATCATGAGCTAGTTTCTTTAATTTTTTCGATTTTTTTCTTAATGTACTTTTTCTATTTTGGTATCATAAGTGAGTCTTTGTGAAACTAAAAGTAGTGTCACAATGGAACTTTCTGTGAAACCGTTTTTGTTTTTTTTTTATACGTATTACGTTGGTTTTGCTGTAATAGCACGCTGGCCGGCGTCCAGCATCTCTAGCGAGCTCCTATTAACAATTACAACATTTGAAATTTGACATAAATTTCACAGAAATGCCACCATAACTCATGCCACACAAAAGTCTATAGATTATTTCATAATTAGATTTTCGAGTTTTTATCAAATCAATGCGACCTAAGTAGCAAAAATAGTATATTACACTCGTTTTATCAGACACACTGTGACACTGCGTTCGTCGTGCCCCAACCAACTCGTGTCACAATCAATCGTCTCGTGTAATAATAAACTTTCCTTCCACCACCCGGCGGCACGGCATTTTTGCCGGAGTACATACACTATTACGGATATTACTATCAAGTAATAGTGCAGTGTTTATCAACATAATTACCGGCATCTCGCCTCCACATTTTGACTTTGTTGTGTTTTATTATGTTCTGTGTCAATGTTAAGGAACTTCCTCACGATATGACATGACTATAATAATATACCTTTTTGTGCGACACTGTCAGAATTTGAGAATTTTTTCCTGTGTGAACGGATTTTGATAAATGTCACAACTTGTCAAAACGAAACGTCTAGCTAATTTTAAAGATTTTAAGTGATTTAAAGCCTTTAAGGGGCTCGTCGAACAAAAAACGTTGTATTCAACTCGTTCGTGTGTAAATTGGGCCTTTTTGGCATGAGGAACAAAAATGGTTTTATGCGCTTTGGCTGGTTTGGCTGCGGAACGCACATAAAACTTCATTTTTGCTCCTCATAACATAATATACTACAGCGTGATCAACAAGGACTGAAGCTGTTGGCAGCAAATGACAGCAAAATATTCCCAAACTATGAAAATTTTTTGTGCGTCAGTGTTGGCACCCGCTGCAAGTTGTGAATGTCAAAAAATTTAGGTTATGTTACGGGTTGGTAGTTTTAAAACACGATACGTACAAAACGACCAAAAACAGTATAAAAAGTAATTAGCCATACTTAATTAAATGGCCCACTGTTTCGATATTCATAAAAGCGACAGGCCGTGACCGCATGGTCCTCCTGAGAAACAGAAACATGTTTCATGCGTTATTATTTTCGAGCTGAAAGTCTGCGGGATGCAGGGATTGGATCCGGGAAAATTTGTAAGGGTGGAACTTTAATTTCTTCTTTAAAATGGTTAGGCAACTTCCATATGACAAGCCTGTAAACTAAGGAAAAGGAATGACGGGATTTTTAATGGTAAGAATTATTAGGCCCTGCATTAAACGTGCCCAACAAAGAACATTGGATGCGTGTGTTTTAAATAAGAATCACACCCTTTTGGAGTGAAAGTTTTCGCATTGAGTTTCAAGAGCTTTGTTCCATTCTACCTCGAACGTTCTCGACTACATCTTCTGTGAGTGTAGATGTTCTACCTGTAGGTTTTGCCTTTTTCACATCACCTGTTTGCAGGTAACGTTGCGCCAATCTCGTGCAATGCTGCCTAAACGCAACTAAGGTAACAACTGGCTCGGGGAACATTTGTTGAAATTGGTGAAATGCATCGTCTGTGGTCCGTGGAATACTGCCAACCGTTAGCAGCATCAAAATTTCCAGTCCGAAAGTACGCCATACCAATAAAAATGTCTTGCTCTAGTGTAAAAACCATTTTAATTAATAAATTGATACAAAAATGACACTTGCTTTTGAAGTTTGAATTAGCCCGTCAAAATTGACAACTGAAAAGTAGAATACCTATCCTATATCGCATTTCAAAATAAATTTGCTATTTAAGAAATTGTAACCGGTACGTATATTACAACTTAGAATATTCCCTGTATTGACATATTGTCTTACACAGTTACACACCTAATTCTAATTAATTTTTGACCATGAATGATATAAATTTAAAAATCTTAGGATTTTTCCAGAACATTTGTTGCAGGGAGCGGTTCAAAGCAAAAGACTTTTTCCATTTCTTTAAAAGGAAACATCTAAATCAGCTGTTACATCACGTCACTACTGACATGGGCAGATGTAAAAAAGAATTTTACATTTCTGTCGATCAGCTGTTTAATCAATTGAGAAAACGAGTCCGTGCTACGTTCTTTGTTTGTTTCGTTAATTTCATGATAATTATGCGAAGTTTGATGCACGAGCGTCCAAAATTTCTGTTGAAATAATTCGGATAGTTACATTATAACCTGTTTACGTATAAATTCGAAATTTTCAAGGATAAGGTGTCCTATATAAACTTGTCCCGTTGTGTATCCCGACATATAAGTTTCAACAGTTACAAACGTTAAACAAGCAAATTAAAAATCATCATGAAATCTATGGTGAATACATAATACACTACGAATTAGTAAAGTATTTATTATTAATTTTTTGTATTCTAGATTGTTGCTCTTTTCTTCGTGTTGGCTATTGCCTTCACCTACGCAAGACCACAACTTATTGCCTCTTCCTGGGACGGTGGACTGGTTTCTCCATTGGCTACCCCCTTGGGTGGCGGTCTCATCGGTTCTGCATGGGGTGCCAGCCCACTTGTTGGAGCTGTTTGGTAAAGGAAGACCAGTTTATATAAAGTGTAAAGGTGCATTTATGTAAATAAAGAATTTTATATTTTTAATTACTTGGACTTTTTTGACTTCCCCACACATGCATATACTTGTTCAATTAAGATTCTTTTGGCCAAAAAGTATAGCGGATTCCGATGTGACTGCTTTTTCTCATTTACGAAGCTGTTGCAGTTATGAGGACTTTCATATAATTAAAAAAAATGTTTAGTGAGCAGACATTTTATTTTTGACTGATTTTTACCTGATTGGCAAAAGCACATTACTTAATTAACTCTCTTAAATTGACAAAAAAAGTGATAATCTGCACAAGCTAAGCTCAATTTTACAACTCCCACTAGCATTTGTATTAGATGTACTTATAAAAAATGGAAACAAATAATTAGTAGTTTCTAAATTCCGAAACATTTGTACAAATAGCTGAATAACTAAAGAAATTATCCAATAAAAATAAAAACATTGAAAAGCAAAAATTTAAATTTTTGCAGAAGAGAATTCTCAACTATGAGATAAATACATATTTTTTTTAATTCTCAAGAGCTTGTGCTAAAAAAAAGATTTCATAATTTAAGTATTGTATTGAATCATTTGTACCATTCAAAACATTCTTTAAATTCGTCGTTCAGTGTATAGACATTATTATCGCACGCATCTGAAGTTTACACAACGAGGCTGTTGGCTGACTTTGTTTGATGATGTCAGTGCCATTACAACATATTATACATTTGTTGCCTGCAAAATGTTATCTATGAAATTTTTATCTAGAGAATGTTTTAAAATCGAAAGATTTTTATTTGCAAAAATTCAGTTCAAAGTAGAAATATCGCTAATTGTTTTCAAAATCGTAGCAACGCCCCCGAAACTGCACAAACAGTCGATTTTAGATTTTTGTTTTCATGAAAGTTTGAGAAGAGAGAATGAATTCTTTAGGCGAAAATCTGTCTGCAAACACATGAATAGCGTCAATCCTTATTCTATATCTTCTGTTTAAAAATCATGCGTCGAATATGAGTTAGCTTGTTGAATTTTTTTCTCATTTTTTTTTATGTGCTTTATCCTAAAGCGTGCGGTAAAGTAAATCATTACCTACCTGAAATGCGTGAAAAAATAGAATACATCGCATGTCGTAGGTAAATAAAATCTTATTGGGATGAAATTATTTTAATCAATAATCATCAAAATTGTGTCTGGTATGTCACAATTATCATAAACACCTATTCCTATTAGTAATCAATTTTTGGCCATGATGATATAAATTTAAAAATTTTAGTATTTTTCCAAAAAATGTGTTGCGAGGAATGGATAATTTGTAAGTAGTTCAAACCAAGAGACTTGTTTCATTTCTTTAAAAGCAAACATCTAAATCTGCTGTTACATCACGTCACTACTAAAACGGGCATCCATAAAAGAGAATTTCACATTTCTGTCGATCAGCTGTTTTCATCAATTTAGCAAACGAGTCCGTGCTACGTTCTTTGTTTGTTTCGTTAATTTCATGATAATTATGCGAAGTTTGATGCACACTTGTCCAAAATTTCTGTTGAAATATTTCGGATAGTTACATTATAACCTGTTTACATATAAAAACGAAATTTTCAAGGATAAGGTGTCCTATATAAACTTGTCCCCTAGTGTATCCCGACATATAAGTTTCAACAGTTACAAACGTTAAACAAGTAAATTAAAAATCATCATGAAATCTATGGTGAATACATAATACAAATACACTAAGTATTAGTAAAGTATTTATTATTAATTTTTTTGTATTCTAGATTGTTGTCCTTTTCTTCGTGTTGGCTATTGCCTTCACCTACGCACGAGCACGACCACAACTTATTGCCTCTTCCTGGGACGGTGGACTGGTTTCTCCATTGGCTACCCCCTTGGGCGGCGGTCTCATCGGTTCTGCATGGGGTGCCAGCCCACTTGTTGGAGCTGTTTGGTAAAGGAAGACCAGTTTATATAAAATGTGAAGGTGCATATATGTAAATAAAATTTTTTATTATTTTTAATTACTTGGACTTTTTTTGACTTCCTCACACATGCATATTAAGACTCTTTTAACAAAAAGTGTAGTGGATTCCGATGTGACTGATTTATCCCAATTACGAAGCTGCTCCTGTTATAAAGAATGGAAACAAATATTTAATTAGTGGTTTCTAAATTCCGTAACATATTCGTATGTACAGATAGGTGAATAACTGAAAAAATTATACAATAAAAATAAAAGCATTGAAAAACAGAACTTTAAATTTTTGCAGAAGAGAATTCTCAACTATGACAAATATATATTTTTTTTAATTCTCAAGAGTTTGTGCAAAAAAAAAATCATAATTGAAGTATGTATTGTACTAAATCATTTGTACCACTCAAAACTTTCCTTAAATTCGTCGTTTAGTCTTTAAATGTTATTGAAAAAAGTTTTAGTTATCTACCTAACAAGTGGTGTATAGACATTATTATCGCACGCATCATACGTTTACACAACGAGGCTGTTGGCTGACTTTGTTTGATGATGTCAGTATCATTACAATATACACTCGTTGCGTACAAAATGTTATCTATAAACATTTTATTCTAGAGAATGTTTTAAAATAGACGGATTTTTATTTGCAAAAATTCAATTCAAAGTATAAATATGCGTTATACGAGTATGTTTTCAAAATCATAGCAAAGCCTCAGCAACTACACAAACAGTCAACTCTACGAGTAGATTTTTGTTTTCATGAAAGTTTGAGAAGAGATAATGAATTCTTTAGGCAAAAACCTGTCGGTAGTAGCGTCAACCTGTATCCTATATCTTCTCCTTAAAAATCATGAGTGGAAGCTTGTTTAATTTTTTTGATTTCTTTCTTAATGTACTTTTTCTACTTTGGTATCATAAGTGAGTATTTGTGAAACTAAAAGTAGTGTCACAATGAAACTTTCTGTGAAACCGTTTTTGTTTTTTTTTTATACGTATTACGTTGGTATTGATGTAATATGTATCACGCTGGCCGGCGCCCGGCATTTCTAGCGAGCTCCTGTAACAATTACAACATTTGAAATTTGACATAAATTTCACAGAAATGCCACCATAACTCATGCCACACAAAAGGCTCTAGATTATTTCATAATCAAAGTAAGAAAAATAGTATGTTACGCTCGATTTTTCAGACGCACTGTGACATGGTTCTGTTGGAGCACTCCTCACTGCGTTCGTCGTGCCCCAACCAACTCGTGTCACAATCAAGTGTCTTATAAAACTCGTATAATAATATACTATTTTCCCAGGGCGTGCGGTAAAGTAAATCATTACCTGCCTGAAATGCCTGGAAAAATAGAATACCTATATCGCATCTAGGAGATGGATATCTCATTGGGATGAAATTATTTTTATCAATAATAATCATCACTGTAAATCTGCTATTTAAGAAATTGTGACCGGTATGTTACAACTGAGAAATTCACTCTCTTTTGACATATTGTCTTTTGCACCTAATTCTAATTAATTTTTGGCCATGAACGATATAAATTTAAAAATCTAAAGATTTTCCCAGAACATTTGTTGCAGGGAACGATTCAAAGCAAGAGACTTTTTCCATTTCTTTAAAAGGAAACATCCAAATTAGCTGTTACATACTTACATCACGTCACTACTGAGATGGGCACCTATAAAAAAGAATTTTACATTTCTGTCGATCAGCTGTTTTATTCAATTAAGGAAACAAGTTGGTGCCACGTTCTTTGTTTGTTTCGTTAATTCCATGATAATTATACGAAGTTTGATGCACGCTTGTCCAAAATTTCTGTTGAAATAATTCGGATAGTTACATTATAACCTGTTTACATATAAAAACGAAATTTTCAAGGGTAAGGTGTCCTATATAAACTTGTCCCGTTGTGTATCCCGACATATAAGTTTCAACAGTTACAAACGTTAAACAAGCAAATTAAAGATCATCATGAAATCTATGGTGAATACATAATACACTAAGAATTAGTAAAGTATTTATTATTAATTTTTTTGTATTCTAGATTGTTGCCCTTTTCTTCGTGTTGGCTATTGCCTTCACCTACGCAAGACCACAACTTATTGCCTCTTCCTGGGACGGTGGACTGGTTTCTCCATTGGCTACCCCCTTGGGCGGCGGTCTCATCGGTTCTGCATGGGGTGCCAGCCCACTTGTTGGAGCTGTTTGGTAAAGGAAGACCAGTTTATATATAATGTGAAGGTACATTTATGTAAATAAAGAATTTTATTATTTTTAATTATTTGGACTTTTTTAACTTCCTCACACATGCATATTACCTAACTCTTTTAACAAAAAGTGTAGTGGATTCCGCTGTGACTGATTTATCCCAATTACAAAGCTGCTCCTGTTATAAAGAATGAAAATAAATAATTAGTGGTTTCTAAATTCCGAAACAAAATCATATGTAGAGATTGGTGAATAACTGAAAAAATTATACAATAAAAATAAAAGCATTGAAAAGCAGAACTTTAAATTTTTGCAGAAGAGAATTCTCAACAATGACAAATATATATTTTTTTTAATTCTCAAGAGTTTGTGCTAAAAAAAATATTTCATAATTTAAGTATTGTATTGAATCATTTGTACCATTCAAAACATTCTTTAAATTCGTCGTTCAGTGTTTAAACATAATTGAAAAAAGTTTTAGTTATCTACCTAACAAGTGGTGTATAGACATTATTATCGCACGCATCATAAGTTTACACAACGAGGCTATTGGTTGACTTTGTTTGATGATGTCAGTGCCATTACAACATACACTTGTTGCCTGCAAAATGTTATCTATAAACATTTTATTCTAGAGAATGTTTTAAAATAGACGGATTTTTATTTGCAAACATTCAATTCAAAGTATAAATATGCGTTATACGAGTATGTTTTCAAAATCATAGCAAAGCCTCAGCAACTACACAAACAGTCAACTTTAGATTTTTGTTTTCATGAAAGTTTGAGAAGAGATAATGAATTCTTTAGGCAAAAACCTGTCTGCAGACACAGTAGTAGCGTCAACCCTTATCCTATATCTTCTCATTAAAAATCATGAGTGGAAGCTTGTTTAATTTTTTCGATTTCTTTCTTAATGTACTTTTTCTACTTTGGTATCATAAGTGAGTCTTTGTGAAACTAAAAGTAGTGTTACAATGGAACTTTCTGTGAAACCGTTTTGGTTTTTTTTTTATACGTATTACGTTGGTATTGGTGTAATATCACGCTGGCCGGCCGGCGTCCGGCATCTCTAGCGACCTCCTGTTAACAATTACAACATTTGAAATTTGACATAAATTTCACAGAAATGCCACCATAACTCATGCCACACAAAAGGCTCTAGATTATTTCATAATTAGATTTTCGAGTTTTTATCAAATCAATGCGACCAAAGTAGAAAAAATTGTATGTTACACTCGATTTTTCAGACGCACTGTGACATGATTCTGTTGAAGCACTCCTCACTGCGTTCGTCGTGCCCCAACCAACTCGTGTCACAATCAAGCGTCTTATAAACCTTGTACAATAATATACTATTATCCCAGGGCGTGCGGTAAAATAAATCATTACCTGCCTGGAATGCCTGGAAAAATAGAATACCTATATCGCGTGTCGGAGATGGATATCTCATTGGGATGAAATTATTTTAATCAATAATAATCATCACTGTAAATTTGCTATTTAAGAAATTGTGACCGGTAGGTATGTTACAACTTAGAAATTCACTCTCTTTTGACATATTGTCTTTTACACCTAATTCTAATTAATTTTTGGCCATGAACTTAAGATTTTCCCAGAACATTTGTTGCAGGGAACGGTTCAAAGCAAAAGATTTTTTCCAATTCTTTAAAAGGAAACATCTAAATCAGCTGTTACCTACTTACATCACGTCACTACTGACATGGGCACCCATAAAAAAGAATTTTACATTTCTGTCGATTAGCTGTTTTAATCAAATCAGGAAACAAGTCCGTCTCATGTTCTTTGTTTGTTTCGTTAATCTTATAATAATTATGCGAAGTTTGATGCCCGCTCGTCCAAAATTTCTGTTGAAATAATTCGGATAGTTACATTATAACCTGTTTACGTATAAATTCGAAATTTTCAAGGATAAGGTGTCCTATATAAACTTGCCCGTTGTGAATCCCGACATATAAGTTTCAACAGTTACAAACGTTAAACAAGCAAATTAAAAACCATCATGAAATCTATGGTGAATACATATACACTAAAAATTAGTAAAGTATTTATTATTAATTTTTTTGTATTCTAGATTGTTGCCCTTTTCTTCGTGTTGGCTATTGCCTTCACCTACGCACGAGCACGACCACAACTTATTGCCTCTTCCTGGGACGGTGGACTGGTTTCTCCATTGGCTAGTCCCTTGGGCGGTGGTCTCATCGCTTCTTCATGGGGTGCCAGCCCCGTTGTTGGAGCTGTTTGGTAAAGGAAGACCAGTTTATATAAAGTGTAAAGGTGCATTTATGTAAATAAAGAATTTTATATTTTTAATTACTTGGACTTTTTTGACTTCCTCACACAAGCATATATTTGTTCTCTTTTGGCAAAAAATACAGTGGATTCCGATGTGACTGATTTACCCCAATTACGAAGATGCTCCATTTATAAGAACTTTCACATAAAAAAAAACTTTTTAGTGAGCTGATATTTTATTTTTGATTGATTTTTCCCTGATTGGCAAAAGCATATTACTTAATTAACTGTATTAAATTGACAAGAAAAGTGATAATCCATCAGCACAAGTTAAGATCAATTTTAGGCTCCCACCCCAACCAACAAATAATTAGTGGTTTCTAAATTCTGACACATATGAATAATTGAAAAAATTATACAACAAATAAATTGAAAAACAAACATTTTTATTTTTACAGAATATTAAACTATTTACCTGTTTCATAAAAAAATTTGAAATTTTTACAGAATATTCTACGATATACATCAATTCCTGAATTTTAAATCGATTATAAATGGGTGTTTTCGATCGGGCGCTAAAACTTGAATCACGCTGTACGTACTTGTACTTTATCCTAGGGCGTGCGGTAAAGTAAATTATTACTTGCCTGGAATGCGTGTGAAAATAGAATATATCGCATGATCGTAGATAAATTATATCTTATTTGGAAATTATTGTAATCATCACTGTAAATTTGGTATTTAAGAAATTGTGTTACAATTCTGTTCACGACAACATTGTCTTGAACACTTATTAGTAAGTACATAATTAATTTTTGGTCATGAATAATACAAATTAAAAAATCTTATGATTGTCCCAGGATTTTGTTTCAGGGAACGGATAATTTATAGGTCGAAACAAGAGGCTTTTTGCATTTCTTTTAAAGGAGACATCTAAAACTGTTGTTACATCACGTCACTACTGACATGGGCACCCATAAAAAAGAATTTTACATTTCTATCGATCAGCTGTTTTAATTAATTCAGGAAACAAGTCCGTGTCATGTTCTTTGTTTGTTTGTTTAATCTTATGATAATTAATTATGCGAAGTTTGATGCCCGCTTGTCAAAAATTTCTGTTGAAATAATTCGTTGAGTTACATTATAACCAGTTTACATACAAAAAAATGTCATTTTCAAGGATACGGTGCCCTATATATAAACTTGTCCCGTTGTTTATCCCGACATATAAGTTTTAACAGTTATAAACGTTAAACAAACAAATTAAAAATCATCATGAAATCTATGGTGAGTACATTATACTCTAAGAATAAGTAAAGTATTTGTTAATAAATTTTTTTTTGTGTTTTCTAGATTGTTGCCATTTTCGTCGTTTTGGCTCTTGCCACCGCTTATGCTGGAATTGCCGTTGTGTCTCCATGGAGCGCTGGCCTTGTCTCTTCGCCTCTAGTGGCTGCGCCTTTGAGCGCCGGAATTATTGCTCCTGCATGGGCTGGTCCTTCCTTGGTTAGCAATATTTAAAATTGAATTTATGTGAAAACGTATAATAAATAAATAGTAAGTACTTTTTACAAATGTGTTCTTCATTTATTCATGTATCCTCGTGCAGATTGAAAAAAAATTTCATAAATAACAGGTTTTGTAATAAGTAACTATTATTTATAGAAAAACATTTTCTCAAACTGTAATACCAAATCCTAAAGTAAAATTTTGATAGAGGTAGGTACAATCGCGGCCATCCAAAAGTGAACGATAGCTTGCCAAAATTTTCGTATTTTTCGTTAGATTAAATCAGGCTGTATTCATTGGCGTTCGTGCAGCAGTCGTTACTATTTTAATAATAAAAAGTTGTAATAAATATTTTTTTTAAAATGAGGCTCAGAAGTAATTCATACATTATTAAAGTGAAAGTAAACTTTAGTAAAGAAACCTTTCCAACACGTATTCGTATTGGCGTCTCAAGCCTGTTTTCTTGCCAAAGCCTCTTTATATTGAAGATGCGAGTCTTACTGCAATCTATCTAATTCTCTCGCCACAGCAGCCAACGACCAACTTTCTTCTAGCTTTGCAATAGCCCTAGCTGTCTGAATCGGAGTGAGATGTGGCATTTAAAAAAAATAGTTTCAATAATTTTTTAACGCTAGTGTCAAACTTTGACATTTTAGGACGCCTATGATTTAAAGTAAAAATCAAACTATTAAAAAAAAACGTTCACTTTTGGATGGCCGCGATAGTACATACTATCGAACCACCCAATGTTAAATATTGCAGATATGTGTGATCAATGATCATAGATATTTTTTATTATTGACGGCTAACAATTTTTGACAACTGCAGTAGAGAATTAAATTGATAACAAAAAAACAGAATGTGTCGTAAAGACGCACGATAGAAGTGAAACTTTTGTATTACAGGGAAACATTGTAATTATTCATCAATCACTTTTAAATAGCATATTCACAACAAAATTGTATATTTTAATGAAGAAAATAAATTATAAACAACGATAACACTAAACAATATCGAAATGCGTAACTCATTGTTCATTTTTAAGCCTCCAAATTGAAGAGAAGGCATTATCGATAAATGCCGTGAGTGTGACAAAGACAGAAGTATACACAATTACATTTAAGTGAGATGGAAATATTGGCGCAACCGTTGTGCGAGACTGTGTTTACCCCCACCACTTTTCGTCACACAAAAAGGTTGCCGATCAGAATTTCAAGACCCTCCCATAAAAAGTTTCACTTCAAAAACTGTGTAAACGCTTACAGATTTGCTTCGAAATTTTGTTGTGCCAAAATACATATACAATTAAACGCAAAGTAAAATAATAATAATTAATTCACTAATCAACAGTTTCAATTTTTATAATTTTCACTTGATTAGTATTACTTAAATACACTATCCCACCTCCACCCGGCGGCAGGGCAATTTTGCCGGAGTACATACACTATTACGGATATTACTATCAAGTAATAGTGCAGTGCTTATCAACATAATTACCGGCGTCTTGCCTCCACATTTTGACTTTGTTGTGTATTATGTTTTGTGTCAATGTTAAGGAACTTCCTCACGATGTGACATGAGTATAATAATATACCTTTTTGAATTTCAACTACCAATGTGTTATCTAAATCCAGAATTTTTAAATTTTTAAAAAGAGATTGCGGTACTATTCCCGTTGCTGAAATTACAAGTGGTAAAATCGAAATTTTTTCTAAACACCAAAGATTTCTCATAGCAACGGACAGCTCTAAATATTTATTAATTTTTGTGTTATATGTCTGTGTTATATTATGTGAATTTGGAACAGCTATATCTAAAAGATATGCTTGCTTTTGTTGTTTATTTAAAATTATTTAAATATTTATAATAAGGTATAACTTGTATCTAAATTAGTCAAGCATATTCTTATTATTAAAAATTAGTTCTAGATCAGTTGCTTCCAAGTAGGTAAAATTTTCTTCATCTACCTAACCACTATCACTTTTATGCTATCTACTTTGAATTGTATTCTTTGTAGATACGAGTAAATATTATTTTTCAACCAGAATCGGTTATTACATAAAGTTATTTTACACTTTTCTCTTGTCCTTAATTTAGGTCATGCAATTATAGCCAGCCAATTTTTATTTTTTATTGTATTTTGATGTTCTACATAAAATACTACTTATACTTGAATCCTGCATTACCAGTAAACTTTTCATGTTATGCTTTATGTTTCATGTCTTAATCACAACAGTCAACATCACGATAGTTACTAAATGTGACCGAAAAACCACTTTATCCAATATTCAATAGTAATACCTATCGTGTTTTACTAGTTAGTTTTATCGTATTATTTTACAAATCCATTTCAATTTTCCCCCACGCTTCCTCCAACATTTAAAATTTCATGGCAACATACAGGGTGAAATCGAAATAGAATATTAAAACCCTAGAATTTTCAGATCATTTTTGGAATTCACCTGCATTCACTTTTGCGCTGTATCTCAGCATGAGGGCAGAAATGACATGTACCGGGACTACCGTGTAAGGTTCTCGATGATAAATAAGGTAGCGACAACTCATTGTTCATTTTTGAGACTCCAAATTAAAAGAGAGGACATTATCGACAAACCTATGAGTGTGACAAACAAATTAAGTGAGATGGAAATATTGGCGCAACCGTAACGTTGTCGTTACCTTTTTTTTATAATCAAGAACCTTAGTAGGTACCGGGTAAGGTTCTCCTTCTCCATAATAAATAAGGTAACGACAACGGTTGCGACAAATATTTCCATCTAACTTAATTTGGCGATTGACGCGTAAAATTTCAAGTCACAAAAATCCCTGAAAATAGTGTACTTCTGTCTTTGTCACACTCACGGCATTTATCGATAATGTTCTCTCTTTTATTCTGAAGTCTCAAAATTGAACAATGATTTATCATCGAGAACCTTAGTAGAGTGAGTCAAGTTTTACCGCCTGATCGAAAACACCCACTTTTAATCAATTTAAAATTCTCAAAAAATTTAGGAATGTGTATCGCTGTAGAATATTCTGTAAAAATTTCAATTTCTTAAATGAAACAGAAATATTTCGTTTTAATTCAATAATTAATTGCTACATTAATTTATACAGGGTGGAACAAAAGTATCAAATATTGGCTGTAACTTTTTAATTTGACAATTTATAAAAAAATGTTTAGTATAAAAGTTGATTGGTGTATTATTCTGCATCATCTGGTCTTTCTAGTTTGTTCCTATCTTCTTTTGTTTCGCTGTTATGGCAACCGACTTTGGTTTTTTAAATAGCACCCATACATTTTTTGTGTGATTTTCAAACAAGCCTATCTTTCTCTATTCATAAATACAGTTTTGCCATTATGGGGAAAAAGAATAATATTTAAAAAAAAAAACAAAGGTGATAAAATTAACTTACTAAGTAATAAAATGCAATACCAAGAATGCCATGGAAATTTGACAATTTTTGTTGAACGTCATGCATGATAATAAACCGAACAATTTTTATATTAAACATTTTTTCACAATTTTTCAAATTAAATATAAAAATTGTTTGGTTTGTTATCATGCATAACGTTCAACAAAAATTGTCAAATTTCCATGGCATTCTTAATATTGCATTCTATTACTTAGTAACTTAATTTTATCACCTTTGTTTTTTTTTTTTAATTTTATTCTTTTTCCCTATAATGGCAAAACTGTATTTATGAATACAGAAAGATACGCTTGTTTGAAAATCACACAAAAAATGTATGGGTGCTATTTAAAAAACCAAAGTTGGTTGCCATAGCAGCGAAACAAAAGAAGATAGGAACAAACTAGAAAGACCAGATGATGCAGGATAATACACCAATCAACTTTTATATTAAACATTTTTTCATAAATTGTCAAATTAAAAAGTTACAGCCAATATTTGATACTTTTGTTCCACCCTGTATAATTTTTCATTGAGAGGCCTTTCAAACACTTAGGAAAAATCTGATGTCATTGAAATCATGAAAACAGCACCGGTTTTTAAAGTAAATGGAATTTAATATTAAGCTGCAAAATTTAGCTATGATTTATTATTAAATTGGGCGGTCACTTCCACAAAAGAGGTTGACATGGATTATTTATGGTACCCTTTAGTGATGAAAGAATTACTAGAAAACTTCTCAACAAATGTTTGTTGCCTCTTTACGAACAATGAGCGTGTAGGTACGAATTTTTTTTTTTTTTGTTCGACGAACAAAAAAAACGTATTCAACTCGTTCGTGTGTAAATTGGGTTCTTTTTGGCATTAGTGGGCCTTTAAAACGCGTTTTAAACTGGCCCACTCGTGCCAAAAAACCTAATTTACACACGAACTCGTTAAATAAACTACTATTTTTTGCTCGAAATAATTTTTTTTTATTTTATGGTTGTACAAGGTATACATTATGTGAAACTGCCAACATCACTTTTTCGGTTAAAAACTTTTGGCCAACTGAATAACATTTAACTAGGTATGTATTATGATTATGCTAAATGAGCAACGTCAACTATTAGGATCTAAAGAAAAACTTGTAAAATCACATTACATCAAATCACATCCAAATTGTTATTTATTACTACTGGATTAAATAATCTTCAAGTTTTATAGGCATTAGATTTCTTTCAAAATTCTCCAACACTTTGCGGTTTTCATGTCATGCAAGTGTGGTTGCCTATCATTCGGACGGAAGACAATTATTAATCGCTAAGGACATCAGCGCAAAGAATATTTATTAATACTAATGGGTGAATTAATTAATATTCTTTGGTCGGAGGATGCGGTAGAACTGTGGAGCCCCCTTTTCAAATATTTTTTGGGATATTTTAACTTCGTTGTAAGTGCTCAACTATTACTACCCACGACAAATTTATCTCAACATTTTGTTGCTCCTTTACTGTTGCTAGGTCGAGACGTGAACAGATATTTTTGTAATAATTTATTTTCATTGTTGTACTTGTTCCATATAAGCTACTGTTGATCCAAGGGTTAACTTTGTGGGCGTGGTATCAGTGTCCATAAAAAAGATAAAATGAAGTGAATGAGATGCTTTTTTGTCCAAACTTATTTCATTTTTATTTCTGCAAATTGATTATGTATAATTATATAACAGTTAAAAAATAAATTCACTACTACTTCATTAAAAAATCAACCAAGTTGAGCAGCAAAAGAAATCTTCATTTTGTCACCATAATGTCCAAATAATAAAATTGTCCATTTTGTTTCCATTTATTTCACAGTGGAGTGGAGTTCAGTTTCAAACAAATTTTCAGGAATCATTTTCCACGAAATTTTTTATGTTCATGTTTCCAGTTGAGTCCTTTTAACGTAAACACGTTTCCCTCCTACATATAAATTTTGACCTTTTGATAATACACGATAACCTTTGCCACTTGCTATTAATAGGAAGTCCATTTTCTCATCACGTCAGTTTTTTTTTTTGGCTGTCATTACTCATTAGTGCGCACTAGACAAAACTCAGCAAAATTTTAACTGCTTCATGAGTACCCACAAATAATAATCAAATTTATCCCTTTCTACATTCCAAACAATTAAAATCTTGTACAACCATATTTAACTTGTAGATATTCTCAAAGTGAAAATTTCGTTTTCTTATAAACTATTTACTTAACTTTTTTTTTGTTTATCGACAGGAGCTAGTGAGGAGGGTAACAGTGAAAACTTCTTACAATGCTACAAATGTATTATGAAGATAAAATAAAAAATAACCTGAGTTACATTTTTAATCAAAATTTTATTAATTTTTTTTTAGTTATTCCTATTAGATATAAAAAAACAAACACTTTTCTATTTCTCTCCCTAAAATAACACAGAGCAATTTGTCAATAATAATGAGAAGTAAAATGCTTCTTCCATTTTATAGATTGTGAGACATCGGTTAACTCTCAATCAACAGTTTTAAAAGAATTCTCGTAACACATCTCAACTAAAAAATATAAATAGACAACTTTAACATTTCACGTCACATTTTACATTCCCTTTTGTCTTTATTACGGTATAACGGGAATTTTATATATACCAACAGGTTAAATAATTAAAACTGCCTTTCAAACGGGAAAAAAAAACAAAACGAAAATGTATGTAGACAAAAAAAAGGACACGAGTTTCTCAAGTATTGTCCATTTTAATGTACACTTGGGGCAGTCGAAACAGTGTATACACTGCACTTTGGTTATTAACACATAACTATATTAACAATTTAAATGATAATAAAAATATTCTGCTCTGCCTTATAATTACAAGGGGTAATGGTTTTTTTTTATTATACTAGAGATACTTACAACTTAAAAACTACAGCATAAATAAATTAACAGGGCAGCTAACAAACCACTTTAATGTACCGTACGTGAGATTACGAATTTTTCTGTATTTGGAGAAATTGACAACTAAACAAACGAGACAAGAGCATGTTCTGTATAAAATTAATTTTGATTTTGATCGTAAAAGTTTGTCGCTGCACGATGAAATAATTTTGAACCCGTTGCGTCATTTATCATTTCTGAGGTATTTTAAACAACGCGTACAGAAATATAGTTAAACAAATATTACAATAAAACACTTTACACGGCAATGATGAGAAAGAAAATGGAGCACTTTCGCTAGCCACATAGTTGATCACTCACACAATTCAGTTTGTATGTAAGTACTCTCTCAGACGCAGGTAATAAAAAAAATAATAATTATATTAATTATAAATGAGAACACGAGGACACTGCTAATATGCAATATGTACATTCAAGGAATGAAGGCGATTACTTTTTAATGACGAGGTAATGAAAAAATGTCGAATCGCCACTGCGATCTGTTTACTCGTCTTCATCCTCCTCGACTTCATCCTCATCATCGTCCATTTCCTCGTTTTCAGGTACTGGGAGGGCCTGTGGAGCCGGCTGTTGTGGTTGCATGCTTGCATTATTCCTCTTTTTGTACGCAGTCATTTCCTAACCAAACAATGCAACATCGATTAGGTTAGTTTTGTAAAAAAAAAATTGTTTTTCACAGACAACAGTAAAATTGAATGAAACATCTCATTTACTTTCTCGGTCTCGTACCCGATTTGTCTTCAGAAATAAAATGTGATTTAACTGCATTACTTATTACTTTAAAAGAAATGTCGGCTGTAAACTTGTACTGCTAAATACCAAATTCACCAAACTGTAAACATTTGTACGAATTTTTTGCCGTAAGAAATAGACAATCTCCCAATATAAACAATTATTAATCATGTAATATAATATCGAAGATGAACATAGATTTTGCCATAACTACCGACGAGATTGTAGTCCATGGTAAAAAAAAAAAATGTA
This sequence comes from Tenebrio molitor, assembly GCF_963966145.1. Classification (NCBI taxonomy): domain Eukaryota; kingdom Metazoa; phylum Arthropoda; class Insecta; order Coleoptera; family Tenebrionidae; genus Tenebrio; species Tenebrio molitor. The sequence goes on from NC_091051.1 coordinate 7,635,364, forward strand.
TAGTGCATGCACTTTTGTTTTAGACCAGAGTAGGCTATGGAAATTTGGCGAGTTGTATGGTACGACTGTGGCTGAATGACAATATAGATCATGTATAATATTTGAGGTTACACTTTCTTGTCAAAATTCATGACCATGTAGCCAAGCATTATCATTTTCCAATTAACTACATAGTTTCGAGGACTCAATAATGTGTGTATTTAGTGATAAATGTAAATATTGCACAAATTTAAAACTAATTTACCTTAATACTTAATAATGTCAAATTTGACACTGGCAGTTCGAACAATTTTGATTTTGTTATTTTGACATAGCCCCGATACCAACATTTTAAAAAATTAAAATAGCCTACTCTGGTCTAAAACAAAAATGAATGTATTATAATTATTTTTTTCATTCTCATTTCACAATTAATAGAATTCTGTCTTGAATATTGTTTTAAAATCAAATTCACGACTTGCTGTATTATAACCGCCTTGTTCAAAAGTGTAGTTTGAGTGATCCCCGCAGAGCGTTAGTAACGGGGTTTTTTTGGGGAAATTATTCATCTTAAGTTTTTGCCACCGAGAACTTTTTTGTTCAAATGTCTAAATTTGAAGTCAAAAAAACTCTTTATTTTTTTTGCTGCTTTGAAATGAAATTCGTGAATTTTTTCCTTATTGTTTGTTGTTTTTGTGTTATTGTTTTTTGTTACATTGCGTATTGATTATTATTTTTAGTGAAGCGCCCGTTTTATGGCGTCCTCATCGGCGGAAATGGGCTCTTCCTCGGAAACATTTTCATAATGCATTTTTAATGAAATGAACAGACCGGTTATAATACAGCAGGCCGTGACAAAATTCACATAAATGTCACAATTGCCAACTGACAGTTAAGTTACATCACATATTTCCAAAAATTGCTTTCAATAGCCGCCTCTTATCTTTTTATTTTGTGGTTTATACAGGGTGTTAGTAAATGGTTGGGAATTAATTTCGGGGGGAATTCCTTATGAAAAATGTGGCTTAAAACCTAAATAAAGTTTTTCGTTAAAATGAGTATTTTCTCAAAATTTTGGTTTTAAGCCACATTTTTCGTAAGGAATTCACCCTGAAATTTATTCCCAACCATTTACTAACACCCTGTATATTATAGTTGCGAGAAATAAATTTTGGCGCTCGATGTCATTCTTGGACAACGAAATGCTCAATTGTGAACCTGTGATAACTTAACATGTTGTGTGACATTTACTGTCATTATTATGTAATGTATTTTACAAAATTATACTGACCAAACGAAACGTAAAAATATTCAAACAGAATTAATTGATTAATGAAATAATTTCAACTTAACGCTTGACAATTCAATACTTATAATCCAAAGGGGAAAATTTTCAATTTGTGACACCACGAAATTTCAAAATAACATTGGCAGCCAACATGTATTGTTCCCGACAATACAACAAAACATGTGCCAAAAGTTAATCAATTAATATTTCTCTGTCAATTAGGAAACAATTTGGAAAAACTTTCATGGACTGACATAATTTAATAAAAAGATAATTCAGTAAAAAAAATTAAATTGTAACGGAATTGTTACGGAAATCATTAAATTTATTTTATGAATCGTTTATTCAGGCAAACCCGAACTTACGAGCACAAATCGTTCGAGAGAATACGTTTGTAATTTAATTGATTATTCTCAACAGTAATAATGTTAAATAATCTTCGTTAAAAGCACGATTTTGCATTCATTAGTTGAATAAATTGTCGCAATCATGTACTGTACATAAAACGGAAAATCGGAATTGTTCGTTACTTGAGCGTTCGGAAGTAGAGCATTGCCTGTAATAAGAAACAAATAAAACTTCAAGACTGATCGCACAAATTGTGACAACTTTAAAAATACACCTCCAACATTCACCTTTAAAGCTTTTTACAGAAGACAAACATAGCCATTTTGTTCATCACGTTGACAGCGACTTTGTTACAAATTGCACAAAATGGCGTAAATATCGATTTAAAATCTTTTTTTTTCCTAATATGTACACACACCAAGAAAAACTTATTGTACAGCATTATGCAACAGTCGTGTCAAAAACAGCGAAAAATTACCTTCTCGTAACGAGCCTTGTCCTTGTCAGCCAAAGCCTCATATTTGCCCTTAACTTCGGGCTCGGCATCGGCCCATCTTCTTCCCAATTCTTTAGCGATGTCACCGACACCGTACTCTGGATTTTGATTCTTTACTTTGGCGCGTTCATCGTTGCTGAACCAGAAAAATGCCGACCTTTAACACGAAAAAAAGGAACAAATCAAATCAAATCCGTCGACGATTTCGGTCGAATTGTACGAAGAAGAATATCAATTTGTTCCGAAATGGGATGACAAATTGTTTCGCTCATTTTCTACATGATCTGGCACAGGATTATAGCCGAGCAACTATGCATGCAGTTGTCGACTGATCAAACTGTGCAATAATTCCCAAAACACAAAAAAAGAAAACACTTACAACGAACGTTTGGGAGCGTTGGGATCTTTGATTTGCTTTCGTTTCTTGCCCCTTTGTTTCTCTCCTTTGGGAGGAATGTAGTTCTTCATTTCGTCGTCGTAACGTTTCTTATCGTTCTCAGCCATCTCGTGGAAACGCTTCTTCTCCTTATCCAACATGGTCTGTAACAAATAAGACACCATCAAATTAACATTTTCCCAATCGAATTGCACTTTTTAAAATATTTATTCTTTCAACACGGTAAAATCTATAGCTCCGTGGGACTGCGCTGTCTTTAAATCGTTAAAGAACATAAAACATTCATGGATTATTGATGTCTACACCTGTAGCATTCAAAGCCAAAACTGTTATTTTCAATGAAAAATAAATTAATCCCGCTGCGTAACAATTATCAATATGAATGTATATACGCACACATTTATCGAAGTCTTTTGTTTCTACTGTGTTGCAGATATAATAATTTTCGATTAGTCAAATTCTGTGCGTGTTAAGTAATTTGATAATTTACTGGAACGTAATAAAAAGAAATTGTTGCGTTAGAAAATAAAAATAATTTCATTTTGTTTCGTTCGCGGCCAGACACAAACAACTTCGATAATGATATCAATGTGGAGGGAACGATCAATCTTAAGTACTTTAAGGACTACTCAAAAGCAAAGTGCTGTTAGATCAGCGTGGTCAATAAAAATTACCGAATAATTGTCTGTTGCAAAAAAGTTATGGCATTTTTTGTGTTTTAAACGAGACGTTTAAAACTAATGGAAGTACGTGAAGGGAAAAGGGTTCACGTACCCTCCTCGAATTCACCCTTTCTCATTCCACATCACCATTGATTTTCAGTCCTTGCAATATAAAGCGGCGCTTGCGTAAAATTCATATGTACGCCTTTATAATTTCGTACATAAATTCTCTGAACCCCAAGTTATCTCGAAGAGATAACGTTAAAGAAAAATCTGTGGAAACACTCGATGTGGGCGAATTACAACAATAAAACAAAAGAAAAAGTGGTGGAGGTATTAAAAGAAAAACTGTCTTTCGGTGTCTGTCGATCGGGCTGATGCAAAATGTACGCGGAGGGTTGTCCAGGGTTGGGATGGGATCCCAGCCGGACGAGAAAAAAAAATCCGAAAAACATCCCTCCTCCCGTCCCCATAGTTGGTTTTAACCGTTTGGCGAATTCGAGTGTCGATTTGAATAAATTTAAAATCGTACGGGGCAAGCCGGCAACAACGCGACCACCGTCTTTCTGTGTGCTGCAGATGCGGACCCGAAACCTGTTTACCTTCGCCAAGAAACGAGATGGTAATATAACTCTCCTCGGGCACTGTAGGCTGGATCCCAGAAACCGGGGTGAGAGCCGTAAAATCGCTTTTTACAACCAAATTCAATGGCCGGGATCGGCCATAAAGGACGGCCGAAATTAAAATTAAATCGTCCCTTGCACAAATATTTCGCACTCTTATTTGTTCATCGACGAATGATTAATAACGCTCCGAATTTTTTTTCGTTGCCGAGCAAAAACAATGAATAGCAATTTTGACAAACCAGAAACGATTTTTTTCCGTAAAGGTTAATGGCATACAGGTCTCATGGTCATTAAATTGCCGGTGAAAAAATATTGCCCCCGGGCCGTGATGAAATTGGTCGCTCCGACGAGATTTTCCAGGAGATTTTTATGAATGGGCACGACGGCGGCTCAAGAAAAATTCGACGTCGTCTGGAGGCGGCGCCGTCGTTTGCGGCCAAAAGCTCACATGCGAGAGCTTTTCATGTCGCCACGAACTTTCAAAGAACTTATTATGTTTGGAGATCATTCCAGTTTGCACGACAAATTTCCAACTCCAACCAAATTAATTCCATTTCAATATCTTTTTCTCACAGAACATTTGGCCAGCAAAAAGATGAAATAACTTTTTTGCAGAAAACGTGACCACAATTAGTTATAATTACATACTACATTGTTTAACATTTTCAAATCTACAACGTTGCACACTTCGTATTTCATCATATTTGATACTTGCTCGTTCGTTCGCGAAAAAAATCTCCTTTGACTAATCAATTAAGTAAAACAAATTCGTCAAAAGAAACGATTTGTTTTTATTTACGTCTAGTAAAAATTCATGTTAATATCTGAAATGTATATGTTTCCAAAATATTAAAGACACCAAAGTAAAAATTGCAACAGAATTTCTGCAGAATTATTGTACGCGACTGAATCATGATACAAACAAACTGATGCCACTTTTGGGCGAACAAAAAAGCAATCGTTTCGCGTGCACCTTTGAAACATTACTTTCAAACTTTTCTCCGGCAGAAAAACATTAAAAGTTTGCCGTAAAGTTGACGGCGTCTCTTAGGGCGTCGAAGTTGGAGGCGAAGTTATCGCGTCGACTCGTCGGCAAAATTTTCGAAATCGTGCAGTTTCAACGTGGCACAAAATTTTAAAGATTCGGCCTTGAAACGTTAGCCTAACCGACAAAACAAATGATCTTACCTTCCACCTCTCGGCGCATTTTTTCGAGAACTCGGCGAAGACGACATTCTCTTCGGGATGTTTCTTCTTGTGCTCCTCCCTGCATGTCTGCACGAAGAAAGCGTACGCGGTCATGCGGCCCCTGGGCCTCGAATCAGCCTTTGCACGTGGCATTCTGCCTTTAATCGCGTTCGGTGCTAGTACAGTCGTCACCTGCTGATGCTGTTGTGGATGGTGGTTGTTTTGCTGTTGCTGCAATTGCTGTTGCTGCTGTTGCAACTGTTGTTGCTGTTGGATTTGCTGCTGTTGCAACTGCTGCTGCTGTTGTAACTGCTGTTGTTGTTGCTGCTGCTGTTGTTGCAACTGCTGCTGTTGCTGCTGCAATTGCTGTTGTTGTATCTGCTGATGCCTGGCCTGAGCTTCGGCTATCGCTTGGTGGTGGTGTTGGATCGCAGCTTGCTGAGCTTCAACTTGCTGTCTTTGCACCTCCTGCCTGTGGACTTCCTGTTGGTGGCGTTGTTGCGCCTCCTGATGCCGCTGTTGGGCCTCCTGTTGTTGGTGCTGTTGCCTTTGCGCGTCTTCTTGTCTAGCCTGAACTTCCGTTTGCTGAAACAATCGATACGGAGATTCGCATTATTGGAAATGAAATTCGAACGTGTCAACCCCGTCGCTCCGGAATGATACGAAAAATTTGAATAAGAATTCTAATTAAGCGAGGAGATTAATTAAAATACTCTGGCAGGTTTGTGCCGGTCAATTATTTCGTTCTCGGGCGCACCCAAGATGAGACCACCTGTCCTGACCTCCAATGTGCGGCCGGCGATGCTTGTAATGACCCCAACTGAGGGGCGTCATTATGCAGTACTTCACTAACGAACCTAGAATATCCTTTATGGTACTAAAGCGTCCGACGAGAAGATCCATTACACGCTTAATTCTATTGTTAACATAAATTGTCAAATCGATCTCGCGATAGAATTGCTAAATAATTGTTGTTAACACACCCCCATTCACTTTCGTCGCCATTATTCCAACGTAAACGTAAATCCTTGATACTTGTATACATTTTTTTTAAACGATACTGGAATATCCTGTAGTTTATGAAATTATAGGTACAACGTCTGCACGAAAAAACTGGTTTCGGGTCAGGTTTGGGCATTATTGACCGAACATAAATTAATAATTTCGTACCAGTTAATTTTTCTGCTGTTGATGAAGCTTACGCCATAATTCATTAATTTATAATATTTTAACGTCACGATTTCTGCTATAATTTTAGGACAATTTTTTACGGCGTCAAGGCCAGTATCGAGTTCAACCCAACAAAATGTCAGCGTTTCAAACACGAACCACATTTTAAGAAATCTAAGCAATCAATCTAAGAAAAATCTTTTTGACAGCCACCTCAAGCTGTGACGCCACACTTCAACTCGGAATTTCCCACAATAAATTACGCCGAAGACTAAAATCACCAAGGTTTTTAGAAATTCAAAAAAACATCAAAAAATTATCAAAACTAATATGTAAATGTACACAAAGATATATCTTGTTAAGTTAATCGAGCAATTTGCATATTCAATTTCGTACCATTTTCACTCCAATATATTAATTTAAATACAGAACAAACGCCAATGCGTTGTTTAAATCATCGGTAAAAAAACTACCAATTCATTTTAAAACTATGTATTGTAATTAAATGTCTTGCACACATTTACATTTAAAAATGTCGGTTCAACTAACACGTAACGCAACGTAACACTCGCTTAGCGCCACTAGTTTCTGAATTGATTGATAAATATACAATTGATGATGTTATACGTAAGAAAAATTCAAACTAGTTTAATAGACACGATATATTCTCTACCGGAATTTCTACTAAAACCAAGAATTAATTATTTACGTACGACTTAAAAAAAAACATTCAGTTTATCACAACTTAAATGACACTACGATTACACCTTTTTTTATAATTAAGATAATTTCCACCGATAATTGCGATCAAAAGTTTCTAATTTAAATAAACTTGTAGATTACAAATGCAACATTTTTTATTTTCTAATGTATGACTTCATTATGTCGATTGTCTAAAATAATATGTCTTGTTAATTTGAAAAATAAATTCCCAAGATATTCGCGTATAAATGTTTAACTATATGACCCCCCAACTTCTGTTTAAATAAATTAAGTTCCAACGACCATTACATGTTTTTTAAGAAAAATGTATATTTTTGCATATTTTTAAATAACGTGTTATACAAATCCTAAACTTTTTTTTTTTTAATAAAAAGTAGAATTTTCTTATACAAAATATATTGTAACTAAATATTTATCCAATGAACTAGACTGCCTGTTTTTATATCCGGCACATAAAACGATCCCCGGTTTTGCAATGTTTTTGTGGTTTTTACGGTAACAAACAATTTCGACTTGAAACCTTCCATCTAATATTTTCAATCAGAATCTATTGACTCGCTAATGACCAAAACAATCACAAAGAAAAAAATAATTTAGCCACATTTATGTTTCGTTGTTAAACTCAATTATTTTTACTTTTCTTTTTGTGTGACTTTTCGTCGAAATTAATTTCGCACTTAAAGTTTTTAATGTTTTCTTTTTTTAAAATCAAAAAAACAGTACGATGAAACACCTATCACAGGCTTAACCACAAGAAAACGATGATAATGCAGTTCATTTGGTAAAAAAAAAAGAGATTTGAATGCTGCGTCATCTAATGTACAACAATATGTAAAAAACAAAAACTCATTCTTCGGCCATTAAAAATGTTAAGAACAGACATAAACTACATTGGTGTGGAGGAAATGCAAAATTTTCTACAATATGACAACCCATTATTTGAGAATTCATATTTTCTTAAACTTAGAAAGTAAACGAGTAACATTTCCGAATCTACTTCTCCACAAGGAAACACGAAAATAACTTATCTCTTGCTCTGAATTTACTAACACATTTTTGTATTTTCTGGAAATTCAGGATATCTCTCTCGTAATTGAAATATTTTTTTTATATTATCGTATGCTTTAAAAAAAAAAACATGATCAACAGCGGTTGTGAAGAGCAAACCATCGAAAATCAGTAGCCACAGATCTAAGATTGACATAACCTAACTTTGAACGTATGAATTTGACATTTCTAGTGCTATCGGACCGTTTTACGGAATGGCGAGGCGCCTCGATCAAATGTTGGCAACGATGACTCATTCATCTAGGAATCGTTTCAAACTGAACAATTTTTGATCTTCGTTCACCTAATAAAGACATTTGCGACTAGATTACTCAAGTTAAACCGTACGTGTTTTCAAATTGTTTGTTGTTTGCAGTGGCCCTTGATCATAAATTCTTTGAAACATATGGCATTACAGATCTACAATCTAATCCTGGTACTCGCCAATCTCTAACTCGAATCTTCGGCAATTATTTCTACAAAATGACGAACACCTGCTAGGGGGTTCAAATTTCTAAGGTGGCCCGTTTATTTAATGTTATCACCGGAAGAGGGCGTTGATATTTTTTTGAATTCAATGCAGACCTAGGCGATGATTCTTTGGGAACCGATTAGTTTTTTTGGCAAACAAAAAATTTGGACCCTTCCGAGCGAGCAGCTTCATTCCTTATTTTTGCAAAACATGATTCCGATATGTCGCTTTCTTTTAATCGTTTAAACGTCGACGTTGACTCCGAAGTGCGATGGTGGCCATAAAAATATGCACTTCAATTTGCGAGACGTTAACAAATGGTCGTGTTTTAAAAAAAAATCAATAAGAGAAAAGAAAATTTGAATGACACGACACACGTGGTTATAAAAATGAAGTATTAGAATTTTAATGAATTTATTCGGTAGGTTTTCCTGAAGAGGTCGGTCGTAATTTACGATGGGGAATTCGGAATCCTGATAAAGGAGAAATCGTGGAGACAAAGAAAGTCCGCCTATAAAATTCGGTGTAAAACCGGCGGCAGGGCCGGGTGGAAGATTGCTTGGGTGTACGCGGGTATAGCCGAGGGTCAGAGACAGGTAGGCGGATTAGCCTCCAGAGCCGGGGGTTCGGCCGGCATTTACGTACCGGGGGAGGGGGAGTCTGTACAGGTGGCATGGTCTGTTGTTGCTGCTGCTGCTGTTGTTGCTGTTGCAAATTTTGTTGATTTTGTTGCATATTCTGTTGTTGCATCGCGTGCATCGCATTGTCCATGGTCGCGGGTGGATACCACCACTGCGTTTGGGGCGGCGCGGGCGCCCCGGCCGCGTTGCCGCCCGCCAGTCTGTAGTCGTAGCCGCCGCCGCGTGCCGTCGTGCAGACGGTGGTGGCGGCGGGACTCTGAAAGCTGCTCGCCATCTTATAAGAGAACAGCTGGTGATGGGTGGTCTGGGGGCCGGTGCTGGTCGCGTCGTGCTGCTGCACCATGTGCTGCTGCTGCTGCTGTTGCAGCAGGTGCTGGTGGTGCTGCAGCTGCTGGTCGGGGGCGGGGGCGGCGACGACGCCGGGCCACCACATCGAGTCGCCCCAGGCGCCGCGATGCTGTTCCGACATGGCGCTCTACGATTCGAGGGAGAGAAAGGGGTGCGCTGCCGCCCCTACAACGATCACCATTCACCACACGGTCAATAGCACTAGCGCCTGAACCATCCTCGAGCGTCGCGACGCTCACCACCGCACCGCGAAAAACGAAAACAAAAAAATTACGCACACACGCACGCACACCACCGACACTTGAACACCAACCTATACACGAGACGAAGAAATTTCGGTGTGCGCGCCTCGACAACCGCTTGATGAAATCTGGCAACACGGAGAAGAACAGCGAGGGACGCCAATACCGGCGGCGGATGCAGCGCCCTCACACGCAGCGGAGCCGGTTCGAACTACGGCCGGCATTCGCCCTCTCCCCCGGACCCCTCCGCCAACCAGCCGGAACCGACGACCGGTCGGGTCGGAGACGGCGAACCCCGAAGGGCGCAAGCGCAGGATCAGCGGCAACAAAACTGTTTTGGCGCCACGAAAACGACAAAATTTTCAAAAAAAGTTACGTAATTCGACTTGAAATTCGTCATCATGAAAATTACAAAAGCGAAAAACCCATTACGTCAATTTTCAGTCGTTTATAACAATTAAAGTGAAAAAACAAGATCTAGAAAAAATGCACGAAACGAAAAGTTACCGTCTATTGATTTCAAGAATTACTCTAAAAGTATAAATCCCATTTGTTCATAAATCTGACTGACTTAACGGCACTTGTGTAAAAATGTAAAAAAAAAAATGATAGCCTGATACTTGCTGCTTTTGTTTCTGTTAACGTATGGTGGCAGCTTCAGCAGATGTCAAACCATACTTAGATTGCACGCCATTTTTATTTGGCGAACAATGATGTGAATTATTTAATTTGTCGATAAACGTGAGTTTTCCACTAAGAAGAGTGTGGCACAAGTCACATGATGGTTTTTCCTTTAAATTGACTATTTCTTTTACAACAAATGATCGAAGTTAGGTTACATATTTTAAGGAAATGTCAAATTACGAGTATGTAATTAAAAATCAAGCAATAATTACGTAAGAACATTGTTCTTTCGTGAAAATTGTCACAGAAAAATTTACGGCATAACATTAGTATCTTTTCCAGCATTTATAATGTTTGCATTACAGATTTCATGTAAACTAAAAATTTCAGTTTTGGTAGTAAGACTAGATTCCACTTCATTAAGTGTTCAATTTTTATTTCAAGTTGCACTATCAAACTGTTTTTCTCTTTGTTCTTAACGAATCTAGTTAAAAAAAATAACAACACATACCTATGGCTGAAGATTATTTAAGCTTGTAGGTATTTCCCATTTTCAAAATTGTTTCAAACATTTTAATACGCAAATTATAGAGGAACTTTCAATTACATTGGAATCCCATTTTCTTATCTTTTTTAAAGTTTGACAACACTCTCTCAACCAATGAACACAAAACACAACGTACCTTTGAAGATTCACTTTGTTGTTGGTGGTCAACAATTTATTTAGCAATGTAATATTACTTGTTTCCCCACCAACAGATAAACACTGTTAGCATTTTCACAATAATATCCTTAGAATTCCTTTAATTTTGGACGTATTTAAGATTTCAAGCTTCTTTCCAAAAATTTAGATCTCAATGGATTCAAATTTATTTATGGTCTCTCATCAAATACATTTTAGTGTCAACAACTTTGAAAATAGATAACAAAAAATAACAATCAATTTACGTTCATAACAAAAACGTAACAAAAGATAAATGCATAAATTTGATTTTGTATTACAAAACTTTTGCGATAAGAAAAATATAGACAAATGGTTCCACCAGTATTCGAGTTTTATAAAGTATGTGGTAAAAACAGACTTTCCCTGTATCTCATTATCTCTATCAACTGAAATCTTATCGTTGACATACATTTTGTCAATACTCTTAAAAATACGTTACAAACAGATTACGTTTTTATAGAATTTCTAAGTAAACTGTTTACAGATCCATCCTACATTTTATTTTAATTCAAAGTTGGATGCTATTGCTTGAAAAAAAATAACAAAAAACATAATTGTTTTTAATAAATTGACTATCAAGAAAAAAGCTTGATTACTTTAACAAAATAATTAATTGCCAACAATTTGTTTGTTAATAAAAAAAGGTAAAGATGTGTTACGTCGTAATTAAATAAACATGATATTGACGTGCCTAAAAAAATGTTGAGAATGACTGGCGGCGTTCGTTTGTCGCGTCCGCATGTGACGTCCCAAATTAAAAAAATTACAACGTCACCAATTAGCTCCAATTAAAGTCCAGGTGGGGCGACAACGCCGGCGAAACCCGCAAAAAAGCAAAAATCTCTTTAATTAACGAAATCACGTTGTCGGAAACCCTCCACCGGCCACCCATCGGTCCGATTTTGAACTTTTAATTAGAAAATTTTAATTAATTAAAAACGCGCATGCGCACCAAAAAAATCGGCCGACGTATACACATTTATCAGGCTCCCGGTATCCGTCTGCCCCTTCCGCCGCCTCACCCGCCACCGGTCAATAAGACGCCGAAAACGCTCCCGGGCTCGCCGCCTCCAGCCCGAACAATTAACTTCCTCCGTCCGCTTCATTAATTCCTCACATATTCCCGAAAAGTGCGAGACCCGATGGGCGTGTGTCTAAAAACGCACGCATTTCGAATTTTATTGGGAACAGTGACGTCACCATAATTAGCACCGCATTAACTCTAGTTGCCGTGTGGAACGGAGGCGAACGGCGATCACGTGACGTGCCAAAATGGCCGATGCCGTCCTTAATTAAAAAGGACAAATCGAAGGGTAGCCGCGTAAATTCCCGCCAATTTCACGGCGGCGTCGACCCGCTTGATTTATTGCCCTCGGTGGTCGCAAAGCTGCACGAATTGACCCAAATTGGCGGGATCGGCCCTCCGTTGCCGTTATTTTTTGAATTAAAAAAGTATCTGGGATGGCGTCGTTAAACGGAAAACAGACGCCACAACCGGCCTCATCTGATTAACGTGGATTAAAAACAAACGTTTATTTTTATCAAAATGGCTGGTTAATCGCGTTTTTTGCTAAAAAACAATAGGGGTTATGTCAATAAATAATTGGAAATGATGGGGGTTGTTTCCCCGATTTTGCGTCGTGTCCCATGATGATATAAGTGACGAAAGTAGTAAAAATGGTACGTGATGACCTTTAGTAACCTTCAAGTTTCGTTTGATTAAAATTGGGGATCGTTCTTGGGGGGTGTGTTCGCGTTGTGTGGGGTTAAAGGCGGCAAAATGTCCGATTTTCGAACTCTGCTCGATAATCCAAAATTGGGGCAAATGCCAAATTGGACGCCTACGTCATCAATAAAAGTACTGCTAAAATCGCCCTCGGGAGCTCCCCAGCTCGAAAATCGACAAAAACCACCCCGAAAACCGTTGGTTTTCAACCGAATATCGCTATATGGGACAACGCTATCAACCTTTAACATAGGGAAATACATTGTACAAATGGAGTCGTATACGCTTATACAGCTTGTCCATATGAACAAAGCCGAGCCAAAACAAACAGCGAAAACTCCGTTCCCGTATCTCGGAGGCCCCCCAGATTTTCCCCAAAAATCGCAAATAATTCATTTTACCCCCGAAAAAATCACCAAAAGGCTCGGACCTACGGTGCAGCGACAAAAAATTAAAGTCGAAGCGGAACGGGCGACCCAATGCAATCCTTATGGCAGCCATTTGCTATCCGTTATATGCATAGTGGCGAGCATTTTATCAATTTGAGTTTGTTTGCTTGCAAACAGCCAAGGGAGTTTGCCGTGGTTAAATTAACAGCGAAATATATAAAACTACCCGTACAATAAGTATGATACAGTGACAATTTGTACATGCAAATATATAAAAATTTCTTACCTGAATCAACCAACAAACTGAACACACGGCTTCGTTCGTATTTGGACCCCACGCCACTTATGCGGTCTATAGGAGAACACAGGCGTCGCGCATTGGCTGGATTCGAAAGCAGCGCGACACGCCGACCAATCACCGACTCCAAAAACCATTTTGTTACATTTCTTTTATGAACCAATAATATACTTAGTTACACAATAAATGACTTCTTGTGTTTATGGATACGCGAGGCGGGAAAATAGTAATTAATTTGTTATTATTGAAATGAAAAGTTATCGGCTGCAGTTAATTAAGGTTCGCATTGCTCGATCGTTTTCACCGTTGCTTGAGGTTGCCGGAGAGGTGACAGGTTATGTTTCCACGAAACTGGTTGTGTATTGCATTGAGTGAAAAAAATTGTTGTTTATCGAAACGATAAACAAAAATGTTCTAATTCTACACAGTCACGTCACCGTAAACATGTTGTTTTACTTTATTACATAATCATTTCGAGTACAGTATAGTAAAATGGAAAACCACAATTTACAGATTATGAGTATCCTTTAGCAAAAACATGATTTTCAGTTAGTTTTATTTCAACATTTGGATGTTAGTGTCTTCAGTCGTTATTACATTGACCCATTTCTCAATTATTACAAAAGATAACGTCTATATTTTGAAAAATTAAAATTGTATCTATGCAACACACAATACATCAATGGGGCTTCATCGCTTTTCTTTTTGAAAATCCATCCATCACACAAAACACTAAATAACTAAAGAAAGTCTATACAAATTAGACATTATTACTATATTATAATTATTATAAGTAGGATGAAACCTAGCAGATAGTCTCAAATAACAAAAACCAGGTGGTAATAACCAAAGATAAGAGTTACATTTGGAAGTTAAAAAAGTAATTGTAAAAACAGACGAAAACCTCAAACTTCAAGACGGACGAATTATTTTTAAAAAGAAAGTTGAAGCTATAAAGATTAATGTTAAAGAATTCAATAAAGTTATCTGTGACTAAATTTGAGTAGGTACGCGGTGGTAATGGCAATTTTTCTTGACTGGAGAATAAGGGTAGTGTCAGATGAAGTGCTCACAGTTCAACACGCGCAAATGAGTTATTCTACGTCAAGAAAGGTGAAAGTACGTCAAGAAAGGTGAAAGTGCGTCACGAAATATTCAAACATTTAAAAGATCATACAATGTTCTACATAGAATCTAGAATGAGAAATAATTAATTTTAATGCAAAGTAATTTCTTATATGCTATTTTATTGTTTAACTTGTATGACTTGGTAATACAATAAATTCGAATTCCTGATTTCTTTTTTTTTATAATCTCTAAATCCCAAAATAAAAGAAAATGTATACAGTGCGTTTTCTTAACCGTTGCCATGGGAAATTGCATGGTAAAAATTATACATACAGGGTTGCTAAGAAGTATGGATACAGCTAAATATTTTCAGAACGGATTACCAGAACTCGCTGAAATTTTTTATACAGGATTATTCACGAGAGGGGTACTTCTGAATCTTTATTTTGCCGCAACCAACAATACCAATGGCAGTAACTAATAAATCAAATGTGTTATTTCTTTTAAATTAGAAATCAAAGTAAGTTGGATAGATTTGTGAGAAATGTCAGATTGACAGATAACCTGTATTTAATCAAAATTCAACAAATAAATTAACAAATTAATTTAGTGTAAAAGGTGTTCCGCAGCGGCGAGAGAATTCTTTCCACACTCTCCATAAATGAGGAGCATGTCAGTCTTTTCGTCGTTATTGTAAAAACACATTTTTAGAATTATTGACAAAGATTTTTTGCTTTAACGTCAAAGCGACAGAACTAAGAGCCATCGTGGATTCAGTTATAATTATTTTCAAAATTTTAAATCAAGATATTGTTCCAATGTGTATAATGGGTTGCCGTAAAAAGAAATTCAGAAATACCCCTCTCGTGAATAACCCTGTAGAAGTGTTTAAATTCTATCATTTGAGATTTTGTTCAATTTTCTAACGTCATTTATTCTGAAGATACAAAGCTAACTTGATTTTTTTTAAATAGTAAGGGGGGTCAAATTTAATATTTTTGAGAAGGATATTTTTTTGTGAATTCAGTGATGCAACACACCCACATCGCCACCATTTTGAAAATCTTTTGTACGGTAAAAGCAAGATGTAAAAGTTATATTATGTACAATAGCCGGCAATAAAAATTAGCCATCACTTTTCTGTCACGTCAAAATCCAAATGTGTAGACTAGGAATAAAGTGTAAAGGGACGGTCACGTGATCTGCGCGTAAAACCAATTTGTGTGGTCGAGTCCATTCGACGGAAAATAGGGGAGATTTGTCAGAGAGTTGTTTACATGTTTATGCAGTGCAACTTTATTTATGATTTTGCTTTATACGCATACCAAATTCACCCAAGACTTCAAATCTGTCTTCTCGAGACAACTGAAGATAACTTTACAGTGTTTTCGTAAGTACAAAAAAATAATAGGAAAATTAATTTTATAACCTCACTTTCAATTGACTTGTAAATGAAATGAAAACTTAACTAACACTACTGGAATTTTGTAGGTTTTTTTAGCAGTTGATTGGAATGGCTTCGCATCAAATTTTTTGCCAGCATGGGAAAATTTTACACGGTCGAGCTCGCGAAATTATCGCCAACGTTATCGCATTTATAAAACACGAATGAGAGTGTGTTCTGTGTTAGAAAAAATCAGGAGTTATAAAATTTAATAAAAAGTTGATTTTACGTGTAATACTTTTATCCACAATATTATATTAGTATTATAAAAAAATGATGCTAGAGTTCGCCCTCAAATCTGACAAAAATCCCCTATTCATTATTATTGATTATATCACAAACTGCTTAAACGTTTTATTCTACGGTGAAAATTTCCCATTACATGATGCGCCACTGTCGTGGTTCCCAGTGATTCTCATTTTCCCTACGCCACTGACGTGTTAAAGGCCGCGCAAGCTAAGCTCCGCCCCAGGTCCTTTACAGTTTAATACGATTCTAATTAGGTAATGCTTTAATGACACTGACATTTAAATTATGACTAACTTTTTTTGCCGGTCATTGTACGGGGTGATCAAGAAGGACTGTTTAAGTTGGTAACACTGGATCGTATTTTAAATCGTATAACAGGAGTAACTTCCGGTTGTTGGTGGCTTGTCGTTGTTAATGCTATACCTATATCAGATATTTGTCAAATAAACCAACAAAACATATCCAGTTGCAGTGTTATAAATAACCGAATTAAAAAAATTTCTCAATTGTACTGCCAACTTAAACAGTCCTTCTTGATCACCCGGTATTTTGCATTTAAACTTTTTATTTTTTTTATTAAAATGTATTCTGTTTCGGTTAAACTCTAATTTTTACACTTATTATTAACTTTTATTTATTTTTTGGTCAAAATACAGATGGCAAAGAACTAACGATAGATAAAGACAACATTTCCAAGGTTAGATTTTTCAAATTTTATAACCGAATTCTATAATTTTTATAAGGTTTCGGTTAAAATAAGATATGCATGTGTTACATCACTGAATTTACAAAAAAAATACTCTTTTTAAAGATATTAAATTTGACTCCCCGTGCCATTTAAAAAAAAATCAAGTTAGTCTTCTATCTTCAAAATTAATGATTTTAGAAAATTCAAAAAAATGTCAGATGATATAATTTCAACACTTCTAACTGTTAGCCGAATTTCAACGATCTCTGCTAAACCGTTCTGAAAATATTTAGCTGTATCCATACTTTTTAGCGACACTGTATATATACCTATACCCCCTGTTAACTTTTGTTTTGATGACACTCAAACCATTTTTGGAACAAAGTTGGAAGATTTTTTAAACTATCGGATAGATTACAATTCACTGTCATAAACTGTCGAAAAAGTTGTGAAAAATAGTAGGTATATTATGTCATGAGGACCAAAAATGAAGTTTTATGTGCTGCGGCTAGTAGATTGGCTGCTGAACGCAGTGAGGCAGACAAATCAGCCAAAGCACATAAAACCACTTTTTCTCCGAATAACATATACTATTTTTTCTTCAAACGTCCGTAAATTATGACATTATCCCGCTGCATTGATAATGCTAAAGTGTCACTTCATTGTCATGGCATCTAACGAGCTGACGAGCGGCAGATAAAGTTATTATCTCCGCTGAGGGCGTCCGTGAAGTTGTTATATCCGCTGATGAGCGGCAGTAAAGTAAACTAGCTAAATCATTTGAAATTCCTACCTGGTTTCTTAACATGTCTAAAATAATTTGTCATGAAGGTTTGAAGAAAAAATAGTATATGTTATTCGGAACAAAAATGGTTTTATGTGCTTTGGCTCGTTTGGATCTGGTTTTCTTGCCACTATCATTTTTAGCAGGTTGAAATGTTGGTCGACTTTTGTCACTTTCATTTAAAAAATAAATAGTTAAGCCTCCTCGAGGCTATGATTAAAATAAATAATAAATTAATAGTAATTTTTTTAAAGTACTGCAAAGTATAAACAAAATTTACTTTGGTTTCAGTTATGCCAACATGTTTTTTTTTTCAGTTACTTTACAGGATTGTAGGGATTTTTATTGTTTAACCAACATTAATTGTTAGGGAGTGGACTTTTGTTTATCTATTATCTCGCTTATCTAGGGAGTAGGGGAGTAGTGAACTCTGGACTTATGATATTATATCTCTGATATTATTTTTTATCAATAAGTTATAACCACGTCATTATATTTAATTTTTTAATTTAACAACAATTTGCCCTTTTATATTGTATTATAATATAATTTGAAATTTATTACAATTTGATGGAATTAACCTAAAAAAGTGAATACAAAAAAAGTAAGTTTTTTTTTAAATTAATGTAATGATGGTTCAACAAAAGTTTTTTCAGGTAATGGCCCAACTTGCTGAAGAATTTATTCACAACTTTTATCACATAGAGGGTGATACTATTGCAAAAAGGCGAAAAAAAATGTTTATATTGTTACACCAGAATGTTTCACTTAAGGACAATGTAAGTGTGCTGGATTCTATTTCAACAAGCTTGAAGCCTAGAACATATTTAGAAAGCTTATTCAAGTTAGATTTTTTAATATATTTCCATAGAACACATGAATTACATCAATTATTAAAAGAAGGAAATGATGTACTTGTCAGCAAGATTACAAAACAAATTTGGTTTTTTAAAGAATGTTTTGGTGAAATAGGAGCTGAAGAACTGGTAAATGAAACACTGCCATGTATGTCATTTTCTGTTCGCATGAAAGTTTTGAGGAAGTTAAGTCGATATTTAAGTTCTGAACAATTTGAGCAAATATTTGATGCAGTAGTCACACGGTATGGAATATTTATAGCTTCAAAATTTATAACAGGTTGTGGTCCCATTAAAATAAGACAAGTTTTAGTTGAATATCCAATTAATCTAACCTCGACCGATTTGCGCATTTTGTATGAAAAAGATCCTGATTTGATTGATTTTTATTTTATACATTCTGAGTCTTCCATAAAAACTAAAGCTTACGAAAGTCTCATTAAATTTATTTTTGTAAAAGATCGCAATTTATATAACCACTTGAAAGAAAAATATAAATTTCAACACACATTTGGTCGAAGAACTACAAAAAAATTTGTAACTATGAAAAAAGATGATGTAATAAACAATCCAGAAGAATTTAAATGTTACTTAAATATGAAGGCAGTAATACGAAAATTAGGTAAGGAATCGGTACAGCTCTTCTTGAATACTCTCCCCAAGGATTTTCAAATTTTTCAATTAGATAAGAGCTGGTTAAACTTTTTTTCGAAAAAATATCATTATAGTCTCCATTTTAAAATCATTCAGACTCACTACAACATAAAATATTGCGATTATCCAAAGTTTATTAATGAACATCTTTTGAAACTCATACCAGAAAATGCGGAAAGGGCACTTTTGGCCAAGGTTAAAGTAGATGAAGGACACGACGAGTTTGTTAGGTATTTGACAACCAAAGATTCTATTCCTGCCATAAAAGAAATGATTAATGTAACAAGCAGTATACTCGACAGAGGTGCACTGATCAAGTATTTAATTGAAACTTGTCATATTAATAAAGACATTGATGGTTTGTTTTCAGTTATGAAATATTTTTGTAAACGACATAAAAATGACGAGATTTCTGTTCATCTACGATTCATAAATAACATAGAGAATCTTTTCGGTTTTAAAGATTTCACTGAGGAAATGTGGAACTGTTTAAACGAATTGTTAACTATTCACATGTTGAAATTTGACGAGAGTGACTCTGCTGTACAAAAGATACAAACACTACCTCTAGTAAATGTTAATGTTGGCACATCTATTTTTCAAAAATTTTCTTATATGCAGTTTTTGTTTAAGAGAGGTAACTCTGTTGACGTACTGATATCGGAATACTTTGATACAAGTTCTGAATTTCCTCAGTGGAATCGATATGATAAAAATTTTGGAAAGTACGTGTTGCTTTTTTGTATCAATAGTGTAGCAAAGAACGATTTTGAAGATAAAAACGTAAACTTTAACTGTGAATTAATCTGTGAAATCGACAATTGGAATGCTTGCCATAAAGACGATCAGTTAGATTTTTACGATTTTCCAGTATTAGTCGAAGCGTTCAAGTATTATCTTAAACATGATAAGACAGGCTGTAGGCGTATAGTAGATATCTTCAAAAGTAAAATTCTCACTACTGAGGAAAATAAGTTGAGAAACGAGTGTCTGGAAATATATTGGGAACGTTTTGATAGTTTCGGTAATTTAAAACAGCTTAAGTGGTTCCTAACGTACGAACCAAATGCTGTTGTCGGTCATTTCGATAAATTTTTTGATCTATTACTCGATACAAAATTACAAATTCATTGGAGGCTACGAATGTGGCGCACCATCAAAAAATTCACTCATTTACAATTGGACGAGAGGTCAATTCAAATCTGCCTCTCTAAAATAAACGATGACGATTTTGTTGAACAGAAATCGAAATTTGTAACTTGCTTGGCGATTCTAATGAAGTCTGGAGATTATGCAGACTTGGCAAATTCATTTAAACCAGCCAACAAGCAACTCGATTTGACAAACGAGAAACAAGTTAGATTGTACAATTTACAATGTGCGATAGGGCAATGTTTCAAATATACGAAGAGTTGTGACACTCTCCCTTCTCTGTTAAAGTATTGCGCCGGTGACTACTTCAAATATTCCAAAAATTCGCTTTACAGCCTTTTGTATCGGACACCAGAAAATGCGCTTCCCCAATACTTGAACTATTTATCGAAACAAGCTATTTCCGTTAGAAAACATGCTTTGTACTTGACGTGTGAGCTAAGCACGTCGACTGCATTGGAAAAGATGATCAGATTATTGAATAAGCAGGAAGAAGTGCTGTCTTTGCAAAAACACATGTTCGACACGACTATCCAATACTTTGTGAAGAATCCCACCGATCTTTTCTTCGAGTTGGTTAAGCTGAACATGCTATTTATTAGTAAGAACGACACCGAGTCATTGAACAGTGCAACAGAACATTTGAGCAAAATCCCACAGAAATATAAAGTCGAGTATATTATTTACTGTTGGGAGTATCTGGAGAAGACTGTTGATATTTGGGAGAAGCTGAAACCGCTCAAAAACCGTTTGTTATCAAGTATGAAACCTCTGATGGCGCTAATACCATTGCAATTTGGATTAAAAATTATCGATGACCATTACATGACGACCAAGTCGTTGGGTAATTTCGACGATTTCGTAATAAACTTTGTGCGCTATCAAGTAGAAAAAGCCGTAATATTTGAGAAGTGTTTTAATGTATTGGAAAAGTGTGACAATCGAGACACAGTTCTTAACGTCCTCCGTAACTGGTACAATACGGTTATGGCCTCCCAAGAAAATGACTTGTCGTACATGGAACCTTTTGCCAATTACTTTGAGGCGAAAGTGAACGTTATCGAGAATTTTTCCGATTTCATTAAAATCCATTTCTTGAGAAAAAAACTGGAGTGGTCCCAGAATCAAAATGTGGAAGATTTAGTAGAAAACGTTTTTTCATTCTTCAAACATTTGGTTTTCACTTACGGCATAAATATTGTCCAGCTATTTGCGCCTGAGATGCACCGGAATCTGTCGTTCTTTTTTCCTGAAGACAAAACCAAGCTGTATAATTTTTATTTGAACATGATAACGAAACATCCACATCCGAACGTGGCACTGTTGCTGCTAGACGTGATAACCATACCTTCTCCTAAACACAGTTCCTTTGAACCCTTCAAAAATATTATTGACATCATCGAAAATATGAACGATGGGCTGCTTCAAATCATTTTGCACCATAGAAAACATAAATACAAAATGTGTGATTCTTATGATATTCACAATGTTTATATTAAGCGACAATTTTGAAGGTGGTTAAATTTATTATATTATGTAAGATTTTATGTTTGAAATACCGACTGATGACAAAAACTTAGCTTGATTTATTTTGACTTTTTTTTAATGACAGGAAGATATATTTGTGTTTATTTTTACTTTGTTATTAATTGTATGTACTTATTATTTTTACTTATCTTATACATTATATTATATTAGCAATCAATAATATAAGACAATAGTTATTAAAAATGTGATACTAATTACATATTTAATTTTTGACATTTTTGACAGTATTGCAAGTAATTGTTCTTTTAGTAAATAAAGATTCCTTTTGTGAAATGCAAATTTTACTCCTTTACCAGAATAATTCTTTTTACTTGCAGCCAGATTAAAACGTTTAGAAAAAATGTTCTTTGATTTATTAATTATTCCTAAAGTACCTATTAAAACAACTTGAACGTCCTTGAAGTTTTTAATGTAGTCCAATTTTACATAATTACGGCGGTTAGCTTTTGTTAAAAAATTCGATTGAGTTGATTACAATTATTGAAAAATAGAGCGAAATTGCTACATTCCAAAAAATGATTATGTCACATTGATAATGAAGATTCCAAGTTCAAGTGAATCAAAGCAAGTCACTTCTGTTCTATAATTATACTTATTTTGGTATCGGATTTCCATTTAGATAAGATAAAATTGTTATAACATAACATGGATACATTTTCTGGAGCATCATTTTCCATTAAACCGTACACGATGTTGCCTGCTCTGGTGCTTGTTCTGTTAGTAATAAATGGCGTCCAAAGTGCCAAGATTTTAGGAGTGTTTCCCATGTCTGCTCGCAGTCACTACATTCTTGGCAGTTCGCTTATGAGAGTATTGGCAGAACGAGGGCACGATGTGACAGTGGTCAGTCCTTTCGGTGAAGAAAACCCACCCAAAAAGGGATCCTATCGAGACGTAATTTTAACAGGGTTTGTGGAAGAACATGACAGTAAGTTTTAATATAAATTTGCACTGTTTCGATAAGAAAATAATTGTAGGAAAAGTAAAGGAACTAAACATATTTAAAAAAGAAAAAATGAATTTTCTGCTTCTCGCGCCTCTAATGGCCAAGATCATGACAGACATGACGGAGCAAACTCTCAATCACACTAATGTGCAGAAATTGATAAATTCCAACGAACAGTTTGATGTGGTAATAGTGGAAGAATTTATGAATCACGCGCACAAAGCTTTCGCGAGTCATTTCAAAGGAAATCTGGTTGTACTGAGTACTCTGGGGGCAAACAGTTGGATTAACGATTTAGTTGGCAATCCAACACCACTGTCTTATATTCCAGACGTGGTTCTCGGGTATTCGAGCAACATGACTTTTATGCAAAGACTCTGGAACGCATTAACATATTTTTATCGACAAATGATCAATCAGATTTACGTTCTACCAAGACATAATCAATTAATCAAAGACTATTTTCCCAACGGATCCGACATACAAGATATCTTGTACAACGCTTCAATCATGCTCATCAATTCGCACCAAAGTACCAACCAACCCGTTCCTTACGTACCCAGTATGGTAGACATTGGAGGGTTTCATATCAAACCACCCAAAAAACTGCCACAAGATCTGCAAGAATTTTTAGACAATGCCAAAGAAGGTGTCGTTTATTTCAGTTTAGGATCAAACATGAAGTCTTCTCTACTTCCACCGGAGAAGCGACAGGCTTTTCTCGATTCGTTTGCAAAATTAAAGCAGCAGGTCTTGTGGAAGTGGGAAGAAGACACTCTTCCGGGAAAACCGACTAACGTTCGTTTGGGGAAATGGCTACCGCAACAAGATATTTTAGGTAAATACAAATTACAACGAAATTTTGATGTCGAGTTTGGAATATGTTAAAGCTCACCCCAACGTGAAATTGTTTGTTACCCACGCTGGTCTGTTAAGTACCATCGAGACGATCTATCACGGAGTTCCCATTTTGGCAACACCGTTAGGTGGAGATCAGAATATGAACGCTCAACAAATGGCAAATGAAGGTTTTGGGCTCGTGGTGAATTTCCCAGACATATCGGAACAAACATTAACTGAAAAGCTGACCGAACTTTTGAACAATCCAAAGTAATCGTCTGGATTTTTTTCTAACATTTTGTAAATACGTGTTTTAGGTATCTTTCAAATGCTAAGAAAAGATCAGAGTTTTTCCATGATCGCCTCGTTGCTCCCTTGGATACAGCAGTTTACTGGGTAGAGTATGTTATACGACATGGAGGAGCACCACATTTGAGAGTTGCAGGCTTAGATTTGCCTTGGTACAAATATTTACTTTTAGATGTTATTGCTTTTTCAGCATTAGTCGGTATAATCTGTTTGTACCTTCTCGTTAAGGTTGTTAAAATTTCAACAAGATGTTGCTGCAAGCAGAAAAAACATAAACTAAAAAAACAGTAGAAATAATGTTCTGTCATTTTAGTATGTAATATACTTTTTAAGCTTTGTTTTACTTTTTAGGGTCTTCTAAGAATATATACTGAATTTCTTTAATTTGTTTTTTGTAACACCCTATCTTTTCTCATTATTTAGCAAAAAAATTTTTTTTTTTACATAATACATACTGTTACCTTTTCTTTCATGATGTAATAATTATTCTACATTGGTTTTATAGACCATTATTTTATATAGTGACTGGTGAGTAAATCATTCATTTACTTTCTAGTCCTTTAAATAAATCAATGACAAGGATTTTTTGAAATAAATTGCTTTAGAAATGTAAATATATTAAAAAAAAGGATTATATTTATTTAGAGGTAACTTTCCAAAAGGATAATGTCATGTAATCTCCAACACAAACAATAGGACACCGACAGTGCCAGCTAACATTACTAGGTAATGTAACAGGAACTGTTAACTTTAACTGGTTGTTATGAACATGGACAACCTTTAATGTACTCTCTAAATTATTAACAGCTGCTATCAGTTCTCCAAATGGACTAAACCTGATATACCCACCTGCTTCAGTAAAAAGTAAATTATTATTAATTGGAACACTAAAAAAAGTAGGTATTAGATATATCACTCTACTTTAATAAAAACAACTGTTTTTACCAAGGCTTTGAGAAATCCCATATAAGTAACTCTCCCAACTGCAATGAGGCCACCAGCTGAGAATCTGAAGGGGCCCAATGAGTACTTGATAGTGGTTTGCCAATATCAAGAGATAAAATAGGGGACTGAGTCTCCACATTATAAAACCGAATTAAACCAATCTTTTCTGCTACTAGCAATTTTGAATTGTCTTCTCTATGCCAGCATGCAGACATCCCAGGTGAAGTCAATTGTAAAGTAGCCACACATTTATAATCATCAGTTTCCCATAATTTGGCAGTATTGTCATCACTAACAGACACCAAGAAACTATTGTCAGGGTCAAATTTTGTGTCATTGATATAACTTGTATGTCCACTTAAAACCTAAGATCTTGTGTTATTATTTCTAATCAAATTTACATCTTTCAACACTCACTTTGCACACATCATCACCTCTCAAGTCACTTTTGAATACCCTCAAATTGTGGTCGCCACCAGCAGCAGCAAATGTGATATTATTAGGTAAAATACTTATAGAAGTTTCCGGTGAGATTGTTAGCGAACAACATCGAGATTCATGCGTAAATTCCGCCTCAATATCAAATTGTACCACTTGCTCCTAAAACAAAGCGTTAATTGTGATTTGGGACGCGACGAAAGACATACGTCTATTTGCAAGCGACCCAGTAAGATTTTACTCTCGAAGCCTATGAAAATCAAATCTTGAGAAAGCACGAACGGCGACATTTCGATACATAATATCTGTCCATATTCAGACAAATCCTTTCGAAATACTCTTACGTTATTTGATTGTATAATTTCCATTATTAAATCTGATCGTTAAAGCCGGTTTTTCACTCGTACCATCCTTAACCTCACAATTTTAAATCCAGTCATGTGATTGACAGTGTCCTTTTTTCCCCGCCAATTAAGTAAGGGTCCTGTTTGGAATTTTGTTGTTCAGGAGTCAGATTAACTTCTTAATTTTAATTTAACTTAATTAAAATTGTCAAATAGTACCCTCACAAGTTCATAAAATGAGGTAGAAAATTTGGTTGAGGCAGTGGCGGCTCGTGGAAAAAATGTAAACATTTTATTTTTACGTTCCTCGATGTCCCATGAGTTTGACTGTCTTTTTTTCGCATTGTACAATATACATAACAACTGTTCAACATTCACCTTTGAACTTTTCTTTATCTAAGTAGATACTACAGCTACTGCAACTTTTTCCGGCGTCTTTCAGAAGCAATGTATAAATTTTCTGTATTGTTTATTGTAAATGGGGATTTAGTTAGTCCTTAACAAAGAATTGATTCATTTATTTTACTGTGGCTTAAATAAATGGTACGCTTTGGTGGACCCGCCGCCACATCGTACCTAAAAACTGTTTAATAATAATTGTTTCGCTTCTGTAAAATTGTCTAACAAGTATTTTGTGAAATGGAGAATAAAAGACGTATTAACGAGATATAACGTTTAATTGTAAAAAGGGCACAACAATAGAAATAATGGAAAATACTATATTACAGAGAATAGATAAAAAAATACTTTGGCTATAAAATGTCCATTGTCTGGAGAATTTGCAAGTATTCAACTCATGGCACGTTTTGTACTTACAATTAGACTTACACTACACTACAAACTACATTTATGTACATAAATCACAATTTGCAATATCTATAATTTCAATAGTACGATAGAAAAGAAACCATAATGCCTACCGTTACAGGATTACGGTTACAGTCTTTCGTGATTTTTTAAATAGTGTTTGTAAGTACAATCGATATCCCTGCAAGATCCGTTCACTTCGTACGGACACATTATGCCAAGCGGATCTACATGTTTGTACCTGAGACAACAACGAAATTGTAATCAAAAATTGCCAGACATTTAATTCAGAAATACATCACCTTTCGTACAGATTAAAATTTAACGGCGACACGTATTCGGGTATGGTCGATTTGATTGCTGGTTTTCTCTTAAAGATCTGGTCGATATCGTTTGGATCGACTATATCTATTTGGTACATGTCCGTCTCGTCGCTGTTGCACACGTCCATGTCTTCGCAATCGTTGTTCGTAGAACTCGTTACGAACGACGATATCGTTGTTTCGTTCCTTTCTTCAATTTGCGCTTTTACAGGAGTGGAGGTTACAGGGACGGACTTTGTGCCTTTTTTATCGTTTGCGACGTTCGTTCCCGCTTTACGAGCGTTCGCTCTTTTCTGTGTCGCGTTATCGTTTTCTTTGTTTTTATCTTTAGATTTCGTCTCTTGACAGCTGGAAAAGAATAGTGTGCAAAAATGTCGTGGCGTGAAGGGGACGGATTAGGTCGGGGAGGCTGGATCACTACCCCTACTTACACTCCACGGCAAGTCAAGTTGACATTCAAAAATATTTATGAAAAAACGCCAACATTTACTCTTTTTTACTAACCTCTTGTCGATTTTTTCTTTTTTATCGACTAGCTCTCTAACGAGAGTTGAAAATCTTTGGTGCGATTGGGCGAGACTATTTCTGGCCTCTTTTAGTTCTTGCTGGAGAGAGCTGATGCGATGTTCTTGTTTCTTTCGTTCGTTGCGGGCTGTGGTAATTTTCCGTATTATAGGCGTCAGCACCTGATACTTGCTCTTTATCTGCAAACTTTTAACCGGCACTGCTATTTTATGCCACGAACAACTGACATTGTACAAAAATTATTATAAAAAGCAAAATTCAAGTATAACTATTACAACATCTATCTGCGAAAATGTTCTCATTTCATTTACTCAACACACAATAAACTGAAATAAAAAATATTAATCGTTGAACATTCTACGATCGGTCAACAACTACTTTTCCACAATAAAATATTACCCTTGCACAAACTTCAATAATCATAGAGTAAACTTTAAAACTTCTACCAAAAATCAATTCTGATATGACCTGCTTTATGTTTCTTAAGAATTCGGAACCTCTTAATAAAAAAAGTATTATGTAATTACTTTTTAAAAACAGGTCAAAACAGCTTGCAATGAGAATACATTTATCAGAATTAAAATATGTATTCTTCATTGTTATTTTCAAAAACATTTTTTTTTCTCTTGTAAAAGTTATCAAAACGCCTGTAGGCACCTTTCAAAAACGTAAAAATAAAGAGCTTTACGATTTTTATTCTGAAAATTTCAGTATTTTGTTAATCTTTTACAGTCACCTGTTTTTATTTAGTTTTCATTTTTTCATTTCAGTTTACGTCATGTATTGCATGTATTGATTAGTTAAAAGAAATCAATTAAAATTAATTATTAAAAAGATTATAAAATACAACGGAAAATACATCTTTCTTATGATAAAACCAAGAAAACAGTGTCGTTTGTTCAAATGTAGCCGTATTAAAAATATTAAATATCTGTTACTTTCAAAATGTTCGTTACAACAATAAATTTGAGATATTATAGAACAATAATAAAAATACCTTCCATTCCGCTGCATCTTGATCTCCTTCAGCGTCCTCTGCAGAGTCGTCAATTCGCTTGTCATTCCTTTCTTCCTCCTCTCCAAATCACTCTCTTTACCTGATGATTCCTTGTCGGCGTAGCTACTATCCAAATTTGAAACCTCCTCGTTTGAAGACTTTACCCCATCTACTGCGTGCTCTGGACTTACAACAACTTCTACATTTGGGGCAGATGTGTTGCTAATTGGAGCAGTTGTCGCAGCCATTTCAACTGTTGTTCTCGATGGACAAATTTCAACTGTGACTTGACTTGTTTGCAAGACTTTCACAGGTGGAGTTGTTGTTTTCATTTTTTGGAGAGCAATCTTTCTGGCTCGTTTCGTCTTTTCGGCGTTTCTTAATTTTTTGAGCAACTGTTGATACTCTATCTGTTGCGATTTAGGCAAAAGCTTAACGGCAGATTTTTCCAGAATCGTTTTATTTTTGTTGATAACTTGGAATCTTTTTTTCGTTTCTGTCTCAAATTTGGCTCTTTGTTCTTTCAAGAATTTCTCGACGTTCACGGCAATCGCCTTCAAATCGGCGACCGTCGATGCTGGATTCGGTGCTTTCTTTTTGACTTCTTCTTCTTCAGTGTCCGAGTCGTCATTTACGTTGATAATTAGAGGTTTCACTAGAGGCTTGGGCCGAGATTGAATCACTTGTTTATTAATAATATTGCTTTTGAAGTTATTTATTATTGGTCGTTTTGGAAGCGCTGGTGCGACTTGAACTGGAAGAACTGGAGCGACTGGCTTTGTTTCGACGAGGTTTTCCTTCGGTGGTTCAACTTTTGTTATTTTTTTCGCTAAACCTGCTAGCAGGGAAGCCCTAAGCAGGTCCTCATCTTCCTCCAAATCCATGATAGCATTATTTGTCTCCACCTTCTCACCGTTGTTTTCAACATCATTCAGCTTCTCTTTAGGGGTATCATTTTCTTTATTCTCTTGCGTTTCTAGCGGTGCCGACTCTGCTTTTCCTTCCAATAAAGCTTTTCTTCGTTTTCTCCTTTGAAATTTATTCAAAACTGCCGTTTTTAAAGCTTCCATTCTCAAAGTTTCAAGTTCGTTATCGTCGACTTTCTCCGTATTATTTCCGTTATCAATTTGTTTGCATGGCGGTTCCGCATTCACAGTTAAAGATTCCGTAATGGTTACTAATCCTCCCATCGCTTTAAGTCTTGTTTCGAGAGTATTTTTATGACTCTCTTCACTGCCGTCAATATGAATGGCCTCTTTTAATTTGCCTTTGATATCATTCGGAAGAGATACATCGGTGTCCGAACTGTCGGACGACACTCGACGTTTTTTACGAATTTTTTGGGGTTTAATTTTCGATTTACGATGAGTAAGCTTTCTTTTATGTCGCGCGAATCTGATTTTATCCGTTTCACTATCGCTACTTAAAGAAAGTGCACGTAAAGTTTCGTTAGATGAAACAAACTTACCAGAGATCGAATGGATGATGGAATTATCGGATATCTCTTCAAAATCATCATCATCAACTATCTCGCCTTCTTCTAGCTGTTCACCCAACATGTACGCATCCATTTTAACGGTTTTACGTATGCAGAAATATTTGGTCTGCAGACTGAACGTTGGACCCAATTATCTTACACGAATAAGAATAAAATTGGGTTCAGTCTGAAGAATTGCAAAATTATCTTTTCTGTCACTGGAGGTCACAAAGCAAAGATTAATCTAGGGGAAAACGGTACCAACCTTATAAAAAAAATAAATTACTATATTGTGTTACTGTTTTAAATAAAAAAAATCTTTAGTAATAATAACAACCGATTTCGTAGTAAATTACGTTATAAGTTAATTGATTTCGTAGTATTTGTATGATATTCTATTACGTGATAATAAAAAAAGAGAATAATCATTAAGCCTATGGGTACATTACGTTTTTATTACCTAAAATTCCATGAAAACATTTTCTTCCTTCTTCTAGGATTGAAACTTCTTGTAAAATATAAATACTCTTTTTTTAAGATATTTTAATTATCCCGTTATTTTTTTTTTCTACAACAAATAAGGGAATACTTAAAACTAAATAATACTTTCTTCAACAAAGCTACCCAAAATGGTTTTAATTGGCAGTTCAGGTGGAGAACGTTTAGTAAGCAATAAGCTTCTAACAGTACAATGATCTTACAATTCTACCAGACTGTAATTATCCAAACTGTAGGCCATGTATGTTATCTTATTTCTAACCAAACTGTACCATCTACTAGTTGGGATATGTCCTTTATTAAATAAGTGAGCTTAAATTGTAACATTTTGATTGATGCAATCATCCTAAATATGTGGTAGGTAATTCAATTTAATTCTCATATATTTTTAAAATGTTGGTTCAGGCTGTTGGGTCAGTAACAATCCAAATCTTTGTTTGACTGTTATCCTCTGCCTTGAATACTTATCTTCAGGAGAAAAGCGTGCTAAAATAGAAGGTTCAAATTATTAATTACAAGTGAAAAACTAATACTAATTGATTCTGTATTACCTGGGTGGGCGGAGGAAGTCGGCTTACCGTTAGGGTCTGCCTTCTGTATTAACAAAAATTTAATAGTTGGAGAAGTAGTAGATTTATTAGTGGTTACTTACATTCAGAGTGTAAACTCTATTTCCTGCATTGTCTATATAATACATTAGGTACATGATGCCGGTGTGCTGCTATAACTTAAACAAAAAAAGCACGTGCACTTTACCACGATAAAAAGATAAAAACAGAGTTAACCATGACTACTGTCAGCAAGAAATTTCCCTAATTATGAATTCAGTGCTGCCACCTGGGTTGTTGTCGTAAATGGTAAGTGATCGGGATCGCGGTTAATATGAAATTATTTAGAGATCCGGGTCCTTGTTTGAAATATGAAAACCTTTAGTAACGGTCGATTTTGTTGTAAAGTATTTAATCAGTTAATTAATTCTATAGGAGGTGTACAGGGTTATTCTAAGTGATTGTAGTCCAAGTAGGCGTAAAAATTTAATGTAAAATTTATGGTTGCCGCTCCATATAAAAAACATCAAAATGATGTGAATAAGTGAGTATACACCGTTCACACACAGGAGTTAAATTGGGTGCAAAACAATTCAATATTTTTAGAATTGGCTGCAAAACAACAACATTTTTGGATTCAATCGTTAATTCAAAAAAGTAAATAAAATTCTCGGTGAACTTTTCACCTAAAAAGTGACAAAAATTGACAGTTCACATGAAAGCCGCAAAAATTTCATAACATAGGCATGGCCTGCTTCGAGTTCGACTACAATCATTTAGAATAATATCCAATATAGTGGTATAAAAAAAGAGTAAACGCTGCGTAGTTCTTTTCAGTGACGTAACTTAGGGGGCATAACTCTACGTTTCTAATATTATAAAAGAAGTAAAGAAAAACAATAAAATACGGTTATTTTATTATATTGAAAATATAAAAAATATCTAAAAATTGCATATTCTCTATTTTCTGTTTTAAATATAGGTATTTGTAATGCTTTATACCGTAATCGGTAGAAAAACATCAGGATTAAGTAAGATTTATTTGTAATTACTTGGAAATTTGGGCACAGAACAACACCACTAAGAAATTGTAATTAAAGGAGAGACAAAAACAGAGAACGATACACTAACGGATACTTTAGAGTTTGGTTGGTTTGGGAATACGGGTAAAGAATTCTTGGGTTAGGACTTGTGAAAATTATTTATTCATGTTTTCACCTATTTTTTGCTTATTTGTACCCAACAAGATGGAGCCGCCGCCACTGTTTTAGAAAATATTTAATACTCATTTAACAATTCTTATTGATTTTTACTAGAAAAAATATAAAAATAATATTTAATAATCGTAGACACTACTTACCTACTTCTTTTACCACTTTTCTCAGTTTTTGCAACAACAAATTAACAAATTGCGAATGCTCAAATATTTTCAAATAGACCTTGGTCTTGGACTCTTGTAAAAACTAAAAACCAGTTGTTTTAGAGATGGGCATTTCGATATTTTTGGGAATCGATACGATATCGATTTAATATCGATATTTTAGAGTCTTATCGATACGATGCATGCAACTAAACCGATACGATACGATACATCATTAAATTTAAAAAAAGTGTATTTAATGAACATTTTATCCAATGAAATAAAAATAATGTTAAACGTTCTATAAAAAACAAAACAATAGAATTCTTGACTAAAAATAATAACAAGAAGCCATAAGAATATTTCAACAAATAACTAAACTGACAATTTTTGTTAAAAGGAGATAATAATATCTGCTTTTGCAAGCAAACTCCTCAATTATTCATTTTTATGAATAGAATTTTATCAATTTTTGAACTAACATTTTACAATCGATTTTTTGCGATACGATACGGCTTTATTTTTATGAAATTCGATACGACATCGATATATCGTATCGAAGTGCCCACAGCCCATCTCTAGCCCGGTGCCATCTTTGTAGCATTGAGTTTCAGCTAAATATTTATGTTTTTAAGACCCTTTGTGTGGTGTTTTATGGTCTTTTAATATAGTTTTTATCAGCAGTTGGTACATTTTGCCATCAGTCATCGGTTATCTGTTGTTAATTGAGAAAAGTGAAGCCGAAAGGTGAGTTTTTATCATGAATTCATGGCGGCTTGATTACGACGCGTTACCTAATTTAGAGGGATTATACAGTTGCTAGGTTGTAGATAACAGTTGCGTTATTTATACATTTAAAAAACCGATTGTATTTCAATAAAAGTATTTCATCAGAAGCATACATTAAACAAGAGTATGATCCTAACCTTTAACTGCAGGTTTAAATTATTTTAAAGTTTCCGATACTTGCAGCCAATCACAAACGCCGTCTTTGACGTCATACTAATTCTGATTGGACGCATTTTTAACGTTGCCTTTAATGTTTTAGAATCAACGACGAAACGCTTTGGAAACGTTTTAGAACCACTCAACATTTATTTTTCTCAAATTTGAAAACTAAATTGAAAGCTCAAAACATTTTTATTAAATTAACAACATTTATTTTCATCTCAGAATTTACAATTATTTTCGTTGTTGGATGAAAAGATAAATAATTCCTGAATAAAAATGTGAAGTGCAAATCCAATCCCAGTAATCCTATATTTTAAAGTAAAATGACATCTTTATTTTTTGCGTGGTTACGGTAGGAATAATTATGAAATGATTTTAATTATGTACTGTCGCGAGCAATAAATTTTGGTCGTCAATGTCATTTCAAAATTTGGTTAGATTGCCTGATAAAATGAGAACAAAATGACAATTAATATCATACAACATGATGATAGGTTATGACATTTACGACTGTTTTACGATGGAGTATTTTCGATTGCGTCAAAGAATGACCTTGACGACTAAAATTTATTGTTCGCGACTGTAGGTACTATGGCGGACAATAAATTTAGGCCGGCAAATTTCTGACATTTCAAAAAAGTCAATGCAAGCGACCATTTATTGTCATTATGACTGATGTGTCAGTTTGTCAAACTGAAGGTTTTCAAGCTGTTTGGCGTTTCGTTCGCCCTTTTAGTAACTTACAGATCATGACGCACTAGCATAACTGATTTGTAGTAGCACTTCTCACTGGTGCACGCTTCTTTTCCCAATTTTAATTTTGATTATCGCCGTCACGATGACAAGAATGACAAAAATCGAAAATGAGGTTAGTTGAACATAATGCCAGCTTCACATTTTCATGTCAAGCCAGTGACAGGCCGGCCTAAATTTATTGTCCGCCATAGTATCTAAATAGTTATTTATGTAACAAGTGAGTAAAGTAATACTTTTTTTTACAAGAAGGAGAATTTGCAAGTTAGCCGAGTAAAAAAAAGATAGGTACCATCTTGATCATAAAAAACGACTACAGTTAACTTGGGACGCCACTGAGATTTTTGAAAATTTAGGCTGAGTGAACGTACCGAGATTTGACAAAGTTTGTCAACCTCAATATTTAAAATTTTCAAATTCGTGAAAATAAACCCGCCCGCAACACAGTGCTAGTGCTAACACCCAGTTCGGCAGCAATGTTGCTAATGGTACCACTATCCTGTATTCGGGTTTGCAGAATGTTTTTTTTTAAATCTCTTAATTGCGGAATTTTTCAATTGTCTCAATGACATTCATTCAAATTTACACAGCCAAATTTCTAGTGTAGTCGTTTTTAATTATCACGATGGTACTTTACTAACGAGTTGTATACAATAGTTATTTTGGCGTCCGTTATTAAATGCACAGATTTTTTCATTCATTTGCGTTCATAAAAAAACTTTTTAACGCGAATGTGTGAAAAAATGAACCGCTATGGGACTTTTTTAACGCTTCTGGACTGATTCAAAAATCACGTATTTTATGAACGCAAATGAATAAAAAATCTTATGCATTTAATAACGGACGCCAAAAAAGATATAATAAACTTAACATAAAAAATCCACTAATATGTATACTCCCTCCAGCGAGAGATTGGGAGATTTTAAATTGTAGACTTGTAACCCAACACTACAAAATGCACTAGAATACATTAATTAGAGCATAATTGTAGGGCAAAAAATGTTACTGCTTGCTAGGTACTGCTTTCTCTGCGTAGAATTTAGTGATTTTTATGCCAACCAATATCTCGCTGGACAAATGTTAGAAAATAGTATTTTGCGCCTAAATGCTGTACGTATTTTGCGACTTTATTTATATTTTGGGAGCAGTAAATTATCTTAAAACGATAAAAATGAACTGACAATACATTCAATAGACTTGCAGTAACATGTTAAACATTTTCACACATTTAATAAAGTTCTTGTCATCTTGGCTTAGATGTCATCCGAGCCGGATTCTCCCAGTTCACATGAAAGCTCTGACAAGAGCCATTCTGCGTCGCAGTTTTGTGCACCTTGTTGCACAATGTGTGCCAGAAGAGAAGAATCAAAATCTTACTGCACAACTTGTCATCGTTATCTCTGCGACCGTTGCGATTTTGCCCACAAAGTGATGGTTTGCTTTACAACACATCACATCGTGTCTTTAGACGATGTTGCCAACGTCGAAGAACTGGAAAAGACTGTGGCTACCACGAATTTAGAAACGATGCCCATTTACGATCTAGATGCCAATGTTGGAGGAGACATGAAAACATTTTTGTCCGACGGCAAGAAGAACGTGGAGTATTTGATGAAACTGTCGTATCAGCTAAAGAAATCGCTGGAAGGACTCGGCAGGAAGCATTACGACTACATTGGTTACATTAACGACGGTCACAGACAATTTGAAGAACACTTGAGAAGTCAGAAAGATGAATTAATAGGTTTACTGGAACAGCAGTACATGTTGCAACGGAGACTCGTAGCTTTGTACAAGGAAAAGATCGATTTCGCTGTTGAGGATTTGATTTTCAAATTGTCAAATGTTAAATTGATTTTTGATGATGATGGAGAAACAGCCAGCGGGCTGGATTTTTCACAATTACTCACCAACGGGTACACTAACGATTTTTTTCAACCGTTACTTGTCATGGCAGAAAATCACTTTGGTTTCGAAGCTTCCGCAAGCGACATTTCTTTGTCTACTTGGAATTTTAATGTCGACGACATACTCGTCAATGGAGCTTTGGCTACCAGTGTCGATAATAGTAAGTTACGGTTTTTAGTGTTTTTAGTAGATTTTGTTTTTAATTCGTCAAATATTGAACTTATAAATAAACTCAGACAAAAATTGATACATGCATAAGAAGCACACAGATCAGATCAGAAAAGTAAGTCGAAAAGTTTCAATCTATTACTCGTACATTGCTAAAAAGTTTCGATGATGATTTGTTCGTAAGCTAATAAATATGGAACAAAAGACCGAATATTTAAAAGAGTAGTTCTTGGTGTCTGTTTTATTTTGAACGGAACCGGTCCACATACTTTTCGCTGAATTTTGCCGGAACGACATCCTCACATTCGTTTCCCAACAAACGCCGTAATCTCGAGAAAGAACTTCGTTGATTGAGTTCAGTATTTACGCCGTTCGTGATGATATACCAATCGTGTTTTCCTTCTGTTTGTAGATCTAGCCCCTTACGACCCCTTTAATTTACCCATAGTCTCAGAACCTAGAAAATTGAAGTGTTATGTTAACCCCGACCTTTCATTAGCAACCTCCGATCCCGATAGCCCTCCTAATATCGTAACTCACGTTAGTTCGATGCAGATTCACAAAACATTCGGGCAAAAAGGAAACGGTACGGGTCAGTTCAATTCGCCGCACGGATTTTGTTTAGGTTTTGACGAAGATATCGTCGTTGCCGACAGTAGCAACCACCGAGTTCAGGTAAACCACGGGACGCGAATCCTGCAATGTTTTGGTTATTCTCTTTGTTGCTGTTCGATTGTGATTTGATTTGGCGTTGTCTAGATTTTTGACAAAACTGGCCGTTTCAAGTCGGAGTTTGGAATGGCTGGGCGTCACGACGGTTACTTGTGGCATCCCCGCAAAGTGGCTTTGTTGAGACGCCAACGCCGCTACGTCATTTGCGACCGTGGTTACGAACGGTCGCGCATGCAGATTTTCACCGAAGATGGAAAGTTTTTCAAAAAGATTTACATTCAGTATATCGATATAGTGGCGGGGATTGCCGTCACAGAAAACGAAGACATTGTCGTTGTGGACAGCGTCACACCCACTGTTTTTATCATCGGACAAAATGATTTTCTACGATCAATTGATTGTACAGATTTTATGGAAGAACCCTCCGATATCGCTGTTGTAGGTACGTACTAAAACGAAATTCCATTCTAAAACTAAGTGTTCACATAAACTGCTTGATTTCTTTTACTTTTCTCTTCATTAAGACGAGTTAACAATATCCAAGAATAGATCGTGCAGAACAATTCAGATCGCATATTCCAGAAAAGAGTTTTATAAATAAATACATTTTCGTAAAGACTCAGCTTTATTGACCATCCACAGGTCTGGCTGCAGTAGAAAAGTGATATTTTATAATTTTACAAATTAAAATAAATTCTTGGTGCAGGAAAAGAGTTTTATATTTGCGACTTCAAGGCGCATTCTATCGTGGTGGTAGATGAAGAGGGTAACTGTTTGAGAAAGTTTGGAAGCAAACGTACGACAATGTTTCCAAATGGTATCGACGTATCCGAAGCTGGGGATGTTTTGGTGGGTGATTCGCACGGCAATTTTTTTCACATTGCTGTCTACACCAAAGAAGGAGTTTT
Organism: Tenebrio molitor; assembly: GCF_963966145.1. Classification (NCBI taxonomy): domain Eukaryota; kingdom Metazoa; phylum Arthropoda; class Insecta; order Coleoptera; family Tenebrionidae; genus Tenebrio; species Tenebrio molitor. The sequence continues at coordinate 7,672,913 of NC_091051.1, forward strand.
TGTTGCTGAATTTCGATGTCCGTACATCAAGGTTTGTAGTTGGTTTTTTACTTAATTTGTTGACTTGTCAGTATCTAGGTTTCTCGCTGTTGCGGTTTGAAAATCACGTCGGACGGACGTTTGGTGACGGTTGATAAAAACTACCACCATATCATCGTCTTGGACACTCTATACATCACACCTGGCTTGTATTAATAAGCATTTGTTTATTTACCGAATTTTATTTACGTGTCTATTCACTGCTCTTAACTTTGTTGTGGTTCGTCCTGTTTTTAATTGTAGATTTAAGTGGATATTTTTGATGTTAATTCTAGGGAGTTTATAAAAATTCAAAACACGCATTTTAATATTTTTTGGTGTTACAAAATAGTGTTTATGAGTTACATTTAAGATTTTAGATTATTATTCTGTATTTTTTTTTAGATTAATACCTATTGTTTAATGTTGATTCAATAAATATATTTTTTGGTAAATATTTTTTCCCAATGCAACAACAGCTCAGACAATACAAAAGTGATTTGAATTTAATTTTCTATCTATAAATGTTCCCAAAGTTTCAGGTATTAACATGAGCCAGGTTCTCCATTTTTTTAAGTTCATTTGAATTTTGATGGAAATTTAAAACCGGTTTGTTGTTATCTTCTTCTATCCCCTATCATGGTTCAGTTGGCATCCCTAGTTTGAATAGAGTTCAGTGGATTTGTTTTTATTAATTTGTTTAAGGTAACAACTCGTTTTTTCAGTTATTTAAAAACTACATATTTATTAATAGAAACTATAGTGAAATTTTTTTAATAAACAATTATCAGTGTCAAAATGAAGTAAAAAACCATACTGTACCACCCTAAAATTTGGACATATGGACCAGCTGTATAACAATTTGACACCAAATCATGGTAAGTACCTTTCTTCCGTGAAATCATTTTCAAAACAAATTTAATGAGAAATCAGGAGAAACCTTTTCGAATTTGAAATAAACTCTCGCTCGTTAAGGCGCAGGCTCAGTTACATAAAAAAATGTTGACACTCAATGTGACCAATCGTATTATCATGAAAATCACAGTTTGGCTCATACCAACAAGACAACGTTTTGACAATTGTTTATTAAAAAAATTCAACTATAGGTAGGTACTACAACACCATTACGTATTATACAGCGTGAATTCGAAATACGTCACAATCTTAAAAACCCCACGATCTTCAGACCAATTGTGAAAATCACGTGCATTCAGTTTTGCGCTATAGATCCGCATAAGGGCAGAAAGCCATGTACAGTTCCAGCACAAAAGCTGAGTACGCCACTGATATCACGTTAGGACGAATAGTAAGGTTTAAAAAGTTATCGAGTGCAACGCAAAAAAGATGCAAAAAGTTTGTTATGCGGGTGCTAGTACCACGTGCAGATTAGTTGTTTTCAGTGCCATCTTCGGCTATTGTTTGGTTGGAATTTTGTGTCTCAGTGCGTCATTACTCATTATCATGGAAAATTATACCAATAGTGAAATGACCGATATGGTAGGTACTTTATTACGGAAGTGCAGCTTTGTATCGGGAAAAGTTTCCGGCGCGTCGTGTTCCGCATTCGCAAACATTTCTGGCTGTTGTCTACGGGTAAATGGTACTTTTCGATTGCGTTCGCCAGCAAGAGTTTTGTGAGTGATTCAAATGTGCGTCGATCAACCTGGTTTTATGCAAATAGTGTTTTTAACACCCATATTCTCATATTCATCAGCGCAAATCCCGGACGGTACAGCTAGTTTTGCACAGGCGTGTATTAGAAATCACGACCGACATTTTGAACATTGTGTCTAATAATTGTAAGTACGATAGTTGTGGTTTTTGCTTTGACTTTTCCTTTCACTTGGTTTTCACTCTTAATGTTACACGTTTTTGCGGCTGTGTCTGAAGTGTTTTTCGGTTATTTCATTCAAAACAAGGTTTTGTCACTCGGTTTTTAAATCGTTTTTGCGGATATTCATTCATGTTTCGATTTATTAGAACTTTCAGAAGCGTCTCGTTCGGGATGGAATTAAGTTAAATTAGACTTTATGAATTTAAAATGTTTAACCACATTTTCGGTTTGTTCACTTCCTGAAGATCCTGGAGTTTTAAGATTGTGACGTATTTCGAATTCACCATGTATGCAGAGGGAACTTGGCGATCGGGAAATCTCTCCATGTATACAATACAAACGCCTGGCTACCTCAGCATTAGATAAAACTTCCCCATAGATTATTAGCACCATGTCTGTTAACTCCGGATTAGTGTACTGCATTTTTAACGATAATGGGGCGTATTCTTCAACTGCTCCGCTAAATTTTAAAGGGCGTTAAATTAAATTGTCATAGCAATGACCAATCAGGGCTTGAAATTTTCAATTATAAACGATGCTAAAATTTTAACGTCCCTTCAAAAATTACAGAATACGTCCCAATTACCGGAAATTCACTTTCTAATAAATTGTAAACACGGCCGCAAGCAGGTGAAGGACGTCACTAAATTGTGTTGGTAAGTTTTTGCAAGACCTATCCGCCTGGGTTTTTGCCGTATTACTTTTTGTGCGTTAACCTTTTTCGTACGAAGCCGTTGTTTTTTCACCGTCCTATCCATAAACGATTCGATGACACGGAATGCGGTGAAAATAAATTAGCTTTTTCGAAAAAATTGTAAAAAAGCAATTTGTTTTGATGAGTTCTATGCATCACGGTTTAATTTTCTGAACGCATTTCAATAACACCCTGTATAAAGTTATTTATTGCATAGGCAAAGTACATTAATGATGCACTCTACAGATAGTAGTAGAATTAAATGATTATTATAATTATTTTTTACGTAAGTACGGCTAGCCATATTTCCCAATAGTGGAAATGGTTGGAATTTCTTTTAAGTAGGCGCTTAACTAAATCAAAGAAGCGTAAATGTAAATTGTTCCTTTTATCAATTTTATTACCTTTGTACTATTAATGAACAGGGACGTATGGTCTTTTAACTATTTAACTTGCTGAATTATTGTTTAGCCTGGTTATTATTACCTACAATGTTTAATCGTTGTTACTTTTGCACAATTTAAAGAACTATTGTAGAAGTGGAAAAGCAAACCAAACTAACTAAAAATCCATAACCAAAATAGCGTTTTTTTTTTCCTTGTTATTGCTGACATGAAAGTAATGATTATTTTTACAATGACAAGTTCATAGTTAACAAAACAATCAAATATTGTCACTTTTTCTTTTCTTTTTTGACAATTCACTTCCTTTTGTTGCATTGATTTTTAAATTTCAATAATTTTTTGATTAAAGTATTTAAAATGTGATGTGAATAAAAATAATAAACGGCCCTGGGCATATACCGGGTGTTACGGAAGTCCACGTAATAAACTGAACCACCAATACAACTCGTTAAAATAAACGTTTTTTTTTAAATTATCGTTATTGATTATTATCCCGTGAGTGAAATATCAAATTAGGGCTTATAAAATTGTAAAAAAAATATTCGATTAAAAAAAGATAAATATCTACACATGTAAAAATAAGTTTATTTAAGGAGTGCGTATGTAAATTGGGCGAGCGTTTTAAAGGCCCACGAGTGCCAACAAGAGCCCAATTTTCACACGAACGAGTTGAATACAACGATTTTTTTGTTCGATAAGCCCCTTAAAATCTGTAAAATTAGCTTGACGTTTCGTTTTGACAAATTGTGACATTTATCAAAATCCGTTTACACAAGAGAAAATTCTGAAATTCTGACAGTGTCGAACAAAAATGTTTATTTACATGGTGACTTCCGTAACACCCTGTAGATGTAAATGTGTTACATGAATCTAATAATTTTGTCAGTTAATTTTGTAAATTAGCTCAAAGTCCTCAGTTGTTGAAAATTTTTCATTTACCAACGTCTACAGAAAACTACGATTGGACTAAATATTATTTGTTGTCCTTGAGGTTTAGAACTTTCGAGACTCCAAAAATGTTTAATTTTTTTTTCTTTGATAGCTTTGTCGTTAGTTCTGGATGTTCAGACAATTCGACACTTGATCCTCAAGTAAATCAATAATTTTATTATAAATCATTTCATTTCGGTGGACTCCGTAATAAAAATCTCCGTGATTTAGCCCATTTATTTTCATCTTGCCGCACACTTTGGCTTCTGGGGGCAAAATACTGTACAGAAATTCGACGTCCTGCAAAGAAAACAATACCGTAGCTGCCTGTTATTTAATTCTTAGAAGTAATATTTACTTGCTCTTGACTAAGAATGTCATTTACGCTGTACACAAGAAGAATTGGCGTTTTGATATTTTGTAAAGGGTAAGTAGGTGGCTGTTCGGTGCCGTAGTGTTTTAGATTTTCTTTCTCTCCATAGTCGTAGTATTGGAATTTTTCCGCGTCAGCTAATTGGTAAAAATGTGCCAGGTTTTTCATTGAAACAGCAGAACCAAACTGGTCAACCATCAAATTAACGTAATTCTTAAACATAATTAGTGCGCATTGGTTTTGCAAGTTGCTAACACTTACAGGATCAAATTCGTGTGGAGTCCATCCGAGGAATAATGACGACAAATAAATAATAACTTTTTTAAAAACAAAGAATCGGTTGATGAAACGAACTAACTTGAAAAACAAACTGTTGTGGTGAAAGACACTGTAAACTCTAAACTGTTTGTGTAAGTTATTTTTCTGAAAGTATAATTTTTAAATAGTGTAGGTATTATGCCGTCTGGCGTCTGCATTTTTTTTTTTACCATTAAGAATTGTACAGAACGAAACAAAGTCTCAATAAGTGGTGTCTTGTAATACTTCAAGAATGTAACTGGTGCTAGGGCAACTATGAGTTTTAGAGAATCAGCAGCTTCTTCAGGTCTGGTAGATGCGTAGACGAAACTGGAAGTAGTTCCACCAGAATGTCCCACGTAAACTATTTTCGACACTTTAGTTATCGTTTTGATATATTCAATAACAGCTTTGTTGTCATAATAGCCTTTTTCATGAAAAGTGAAGTTCCAGAATTCTTCACTGCTCGATTTGTAAGAGACATGATTTTGCGAATAAAAAGTACCTCGACTGTTGCTCAACCAAATGTCATAATTTGATTTCCACAATAGAAATGCGATGGAATCATTATTTTGGCTGACCCAGGCTTTAGCATCTTGACTAATTCCGTGTTGGAGTAAGATCACTTCTTTCGGGTTCTGTCGAGGAATTCGGAATAAACGTAAAACGTAACCATCTTCCGTGGATACGTGGTGAGCTTCTCCGACTCCAGTTTGTCTCTTGATGATATTTAACTGGAATAGAATATTGACGAGAACTCTACTCGGTGGTGTTCAGTACTTACGACGTCATCGTTATTGTCAGGAATGTAGAAACAATTTGGATTCACGAAAATAGTTAAATAGTCGTAATAAGTTTTACAAGCATTATTTAAATGACATTCGACGCTTCTTAAACTTAGTAAGATAATAATGCTCAAAAGTAACATCTTCTAGCGCGTCTGGTTTAACAACAAATGATGGCAATTCATATTAGTAATTGTTTATTGTTTCATATATAGAGTGATTGTTGTACAACATGTCGCAAATTATTAGATTTTGATTCATTTAATATTTAACTTACTAAATTAGCAATTTATTTCTGATTTCATTTTCGTTGAGAATTGCTTCAGAGATATTTCGTATTTACTTGAAAAAATTGCATCGAATCACACTGTATTGTACTTGCGAACCTTCAATTAACGGAAAGCAAAGTAATGCTTCTTTTTTTTTACATGAAAATTGTCTATCACGTATGTCACAACTTTGTCCCTGGGATACCAGAATTAACGTACTTAGTATATTGTATACAAATAATTATTTTGATATTAACATTATTAACTGCATACTCACATTGACATTAGTTTCAACTTTCGGAATTTTATACATATAACCCACTGGCACAAGTTGGTGTTCATAGAGGGATTGTAATGAAGCTTTGTTGTTCGGAAGAAACGAAGAAGTAACGTAGTTAAACTCCGTACGGTGATAGATTGTACGTTTTTAAATTCTAGTTCCAAAACATAAAGCAGTGAAAAATACTAAACTCTTCATCTCAATTGTTTCACGTTATGTAGAAAACCGTTGTATCCCTGCAGATTAATTCCCGCCACACTACTTTCTGGGTCTGTATTCTGTCAAAAACGTACAATCTATCAGAGTACGGAGTATATATGTCGTATATATATAGGCTGCATGCACTTGAATTGCATCGCCATTCGCGTGAACAAAACCTTTATAGTAGCGGCTGGGGAAAATGGGAATCTGGTTTCTTGACTTAAATAACTTTGGACCGTATTTAAATAAAACTGTAAGGGCATTATTAAGATTTACGACAGGGACAAATTTTTGCCTGCCACTCTCATTTTCCCCGGCCGCTACTCTACCTTCCTCTCTCGTAGTGTAAATAACTATTAATATGATTTGTTTTAATTTTCACGACGATAGTGTATTATCTAATTATTTTTAAAATAGAAATATTTTATTGTCCGTAAAAATGCAAAAATTCATTTGAAATGCTCGATTTAAACATTTCCTGTAGAATGTGATCATTACTTAGGTGGAAATACTTTGGCCGCGTTAGCTTTGTTCTACAAATTTAATTTCACGCAAAAGTAGCAAAGGAATATTTTATTGTAGGCAAAAAAACAAAGATCAAGTTTAAAACGCTCCCAAAAAATTCGTTTTGTTCTTTCAAATTTAATATTTATTTTAATTGTTAATTATCAGATTAATAGGTTGTAAAGAGAATAAACAAAAGGAATCTCATATTTTATTCTAGCAATTCTAGATGTAATTGTCAATATGCCTCATTTAAACTTCCACAATGATAAGAAAAGTGTAAACGCTAAGCAAACGAGATATTTTTATACAATTATACAACTTATTATCACTTCATTTTTCATTACCTGCTCTGGTATTCTAATTATGTATTGCTTTTATAAGTTTTTTACACATGGCAAATATTAACTTTAAAACATTTACTTATAGTTATGTACTTAGCGTTTACGATTTCGTTATCGTAAATTTTCAATAAACTGTAAAATTTTTAAACACATTTTCATTTTATCTTTCCCAGTATGAAAATCGAAATGATTAAATCCTCGAACTTCCAGCTTTCCATAAATTTTTGCTTCTTCAGGTAAATGTTCGTACAGTAGATCAACATCCTACAAAATTTTGCCAATATCAAAACGAAAATTAAAAAAAAATTACCTCCGTAACTGATAAATAATCTTCTTTGCTATGGACGAGATAAATAGGAGTCCTTATTCTAGATAGGGGATATGATGGTGGAGTGACATTTTTGTAAATTTTTAAATTATTTTCTTTTCCATAGTCATACCTTTTGAACCCATTGTAAGATTCTTTCAACTGTCCATAATGAAAAATAACTTTCCACGACGTTTCAGAAGGAATATTAGATAAAAAAACGTTGCAATAATTCTGAAAACTTGATTTGAACCTTGTTAACTACAAATTTGAGTAGTTACCGGATCAAATTGATGAGGACCCACGATCATTGCCAAAAGATTTACCAACAGAATTTTAAAAGGAAATAAAATTGCAAAACGGCGAATTATGTTAGCGAACCAAGAATCATAAGCAACTAAACTATGCTGATTTGTCACTTCAACCACAACCTAAAATATTTCATTATGAGGTAGTTACGCTAAGTTAAAAGAGTAGCGTACTTGGATTTGAGGGAGGAAAAATGAAAGATATCTGAAAATACTTTCCGCGTGGTCCACATAAGCAACCGGTGCCAACAGGATCATTGCTTTGATATTTTCTTTTGCTTCTTCTGGTCTCAAAGAAGCGTAAATGAGTCCAGACGTGGTCGCCATTGAGTGTCCCAAAAAAATAATTTTAGACCCTAGGGTTTGTCCTCTGATATAGTCGATCGCGGCTTTATGATCGTAAAGACCCATTTCATGAAAACTGATTTTTGTAAACTATAAGATACAATAAATTGGGGTTTTACCTAAAGTCCCAAAAAGCACCGTCCCATCGTGTCAAATTAACGTGATTTTTGGAGTAAAACGTGCCCCGATTATTGGTCATCCAAACATCGTAACCCGCTTTCCAATAAAATAGCGCTAAAAATGACTGTTATGTGGTACATGGCGTCTATGTAATTATCAACCTGTTGACTTATTGTACTGAGAAATCCACACTCTGGAGTCAACCCCCAGGGGGTGTTGTAAAAGAATAACGTCTTTTGGATTGCTTCTGGGTAATCGAAATACTGTCAAAATGTAACCGTCTTCTGTGGTGACTTTGTGATCTTCGCACACACCAACATGGCTTAAAGCTATGGTACACTGAAAAATAATTAAGTACCTACTATTTCGTGCAAGAAAATTTGTAGCAATTTTACCACATTTTGATAGGTATCAGGTATATGATAACAGTTTTTGCTGTAGAAAATATTTAGGTAGCTTGAAAAGCTTGTGCACGCGTTGTTGTAGACGGTCTTCTCCGGGATTTTGTGGTGAGCAAATAAAATAAGACAGATTGTTGCAGCAACGACAAGGAATACGTGAAATTTTAGTAACGGCATGAAAGATTTAAAATTTCTGTTCATTTCAGGGTGCAGATCTGCATTTAATTTATTAAAATAGAAAGATTTCTGTAACAGAAAATTTTGATGAACTGTAAAAAACTAGAAAGTTAAAATTACAATTTTGCTTACCCCTCTATCTTTCAATGTTCTGTTTGCTTATTTTATTTGTTGTTTCAATAAATAGTCTCTGTGAAAAATGTGCCATTCGAATTAACAGATATTTAGCAAGGTTATGGAGTAACAGGTAGTGTGATAAGAGTCCATTAAGGTAATATAAATAGGAGGTTACATGACTTTTCCATTGGCAGATTTTAATTTTCTTTCTTCAAATGTACCTTGATAAGTAAACAACTTAATCAAATGTTAAAGTATTAAGTACTTGCGTTCCACCACATGTCAGATAAGTTTGTTATCGTTTATCTTTAATTTTATTATTATACGTATTCACCCCGAGTCGAAATAATTATTACATAATAGCTATTTGTGCAATAATTTAGGAAATGTAATTTTTTTCCGTATTAGGTAGGTATGGCGTGCCGTTCTTCTAGTTCAAAACATCAAGGACATAGGGTTTGAGTAAGATTCCTAACACAAGACGAAGAGAATTTGCTAGTTCCAATGGGAACATAGAAAATGTGGATCTGCTTGAAATATTTCGGAAATATTCTTTTCTTCGTCCGTTACCAATTGAAATTTGAAGATTTTTCTTGGGATATCGAAGTGGAAAATGTACGAGATAACGTATTGGATTCATAGTATTAGGGCCATGCCTAAAAAAATTCCAGAGTTTTGGAAGTTACCGAATTCTTCCAATTATACGGGACGTTGCTTTAGATTTAGAAGGACGTCTGCTACGATACTGGCTGATGCAGGAGCACACCACACAACATCACTCTTAAGAGGCATGATGGATGGAAATCTTCTAATGTGCCAGAAGGATATACAGGGTGATAGCTCAGTTAGATATAAACTTTAAATAGCAGCGAAAATATTGGGCAATAAAGAAGAGGTTATCGTAAATAATAACTCTGTTTCTACTTCCACAAAGACCGGTTCTGGAAAAAATAGCATTTATAATTTTAATAAAGAAGGGACCGTGAGTAGAAGACCGATCATAATTTTTTTAGTTGCTGTCAATGTCATCTTTAACCTAATCTCAAAATTACCCGTTCACACTGCTCAAATTTTGCAAAATCGTTGTTACTTGATTTTGAATGTGTACGCTATAGTTTCGAAAGCAAGTGTACATATTAATCTTTTTTTAATCGATTTTTTTTGCATTTTTCTCACCCCCAATTTGACACTTCGCTCATGGGATAATTATCAATTGAAACGAAAGAGTGAGTGAAAATGTTTTTGTGCGGTAAAAACTTTACAGGTTTTTGAAGAAAGAACGATCGCTGTTCTAATATCTACTAATGGTTTTTATTGTTTTTCATTCGAGTATTTTAATCGAGTAATTCTTTTTTCGTGCTTCGTTATCAAAGGATGTGGAAACACATGAGCGTGTATGAATTTGGCAATATCAAAGCAAACATTTTGAAAAAATTACCTCTATAACTGATAAATAATCTTCTTTGCTATGGACGAGATATATAGGAGTCCTTATTCTAGCTATGGGATGTGATGGTGAAGTGACATTTTTGTAAATTTTTAAATTATTTTCTTTTCCATAATCATAAATTTTGAACCGATTGTAAGATTCTTTCAACTGTCCATAATGAAAAATAACTTTCCACGACGTTTCAGAAGGCATAATAGAAAAAAAAACCTTGCTATAATTCTGAAAACTTGATTTGAGCCTTATTAACCACAAATTAGAGTAGTTACCGGATCAAATTGATGAGGAGTGGGACCTCCTTTCAGTGCCAAGAGATTTGCCAACAGAATTTTAAAAGGAAATAAAACTGCACAATGCGATAAGAGTGAAGAAGAAATATGTAATAAATACCAGTCGAGATGGTACAGGGGCTGAAGCAGGAGGTACGGGAGAGTTATCAGGGAAGAACAGAAACAATGTAATAGGGAAATGAAGGAACTGAAAGAGGAAAATGAAAAACTTTTCAGCGCTATTTTTTTAATGTTTCATAAGCTTACTGCAATTTTTCAAATTTGATAATCAACAAATGTTGAAAACTGCATTTTTTTAAATGGCAACTCCATTTCTGATACTAGATATAAATGTAAAATTTAATTTTAGGGCCACGTTTATTAACATTGTGTATTCTATTTCCGGCCGTTTGCTGTAATTTCTATTTTTTGAATAAAATATTAGAAATCAAAGTAAGTTGGATCGATTTGTCAGATTGACAGATAACCTGCATTTAATCAAAATTCAACAAATAAATTAACAAATTAATGTAAATGTTAATGTAAAAGATGTTGGAAGCGTCTACCATCCGTTTGTAAACATCCGTAGCGGCGACAGCATTCTTTCCACACTTTCCATAAATGAGGATCATGTCGGTCTTTTTTCAGATTTTTTGCTTTAATGTCAAGATACAAAAATAAGAGCCATCGTGGATTTCGGTATAATTATTTTCGAAATTTGAAATCACGAAATTATTGCAATGTGTATAATGGGTTGCGGCAAAAAAATTCATAAGTACCCCTCTCGTGATTGACGCCTGTGAAATGTAATTTGGGTTGCATGTTAGATTCGTATTCGTACTCTTCTGTGAAATGTGAATATTCTGAATTCTGTAGAGAGCTGGACCAGCATTTATGAATATCTTATATTATCGGACTGGATTTTAAACATTAAAATGATTAATAATAGAAACCAAATGATACAACGCTAGCGCTGGGATTCTTCTTACATTTCATTGAGTTATGTTAAATTGTTTACTTTTCGTGCTGTCATAACGTAACAGCTGTCAGTTTCACGTGGTTCATAATCAGGTTTTATCAAATAATGGCTTGTAAATTATCTAAATAAATGTTTATTATTGGTGAAAACTGTGGTGAGGATTTAAACAATATCGTTGTTTGTGTGATATATGTTTTTGTTCGGTGGTTGTTCTAATCAGTCAAGGACTGCGATAACCTAACCTACATTTATTACTAGTTCATAAAGTTAAATTGATCACACGTCGGCAATGATGAAATCGCAGCTTCGGGTTAGTACACGAAAAGATAAAGCAATGAATGACACCGAGTTGATTCAGTTCATAAACTGCAAAATTTTGCGCGACCACAAAATAATCAAAGAAGACCTGTGGGTGCGCAATGGCACTATTGTCAATCCGGAGAAGATTTTTTTCGATGAGAAAATTCAAGCCAGCAAGCGGATCGACTGTAAAGGTCGAATCATAGCACCCGGATTTATAGAACTACAAATAAATGGTGATTTGCAAAATTTTTCTTTACTCTCTTACCATCTCTTTGTCATTGAAGGCGGTTGGGGGCATGATTTTTCGTACAATATTGATAATCTCGAGACGGGTTTAGATATGGTATCTCAAAATCTTTTGTGTCATGGGGTGACTGCATACTGTCCCACTATAGTAACTTCTCCGAAGGACACGTATCACGCAATTCTTCCTAGAATGAAGAAGAAGCAAGGGGGCGCTCATGGAGCCACAGTTTTGGGGGTACACGTTGAAGGGCCATTTATAAACGTGGAAAAGAAGGGTGCGCATCCTCCTAATTGTATCAGAGGACTAGTAAAAGTACAGTAGAATTTTATTTTTTAGAAAAATGTTTGTCTTTCTCTGTGTGTTAATTTAAAGTGACGAATTTGTTTGCAGGGGATTGATACTGTCAAGGAGGTTTACGGAAGTTTAGACAATATAAAAATAATTACTTTGGCCCCAGAATTAGAAGATGCAGAAGACGTTATTCAGAAACTGTCGAGTCAAGGAATTGTTGTATCTGTTGGTAAAGATTTTGTTTTTCTCCTTTGTTTAGAAAGTATCAATTATAAATCCTGTAAAACAAAAAAAAAGATTGTATTGCCATCTGGCAACGTTTACTTCTTTTATTTCACCCACTATTTAGGATACAATTAAATTTTTAGGACATTCTATGGCAGACCTATCTCAGGGGGAAAGGGCTGTGAATTGTGGGGCCACCCTTATAACGCATTTATTTAACGCGATGCTCCCGGTAATTTACTTCCACAATATTTGAAACGTTAAATTTATGAAAATTTCTAGTTCCATCATCGAGACCCAGGACTAGTGGGTCTTTTAACTTCTAACAGGGTTCCCAGAGGCAAGACTGTTTACTTTGGAATAATCGCAGACGGTGTCCACACACATCCTGCAGCTTTACGGATCGCTTACAGAGTGCATCCAGAAGGTTTAGTTCTTGTGACTGACGCAATCTCGGCATTGGGCCTTGCCGAGGGTAACCACAATTTGGGACAATTCCAGATCGAAGTGAGGGGAGGAAGGGCATACATCGCCAACACCGATACTTTGTGTGGGAGTATCGCGTCCATGATTGAATGTGTCAGATCATTCTTGAAATCGACAGGTTTGTGTTTGATCGTTTTGATCCATTAGGTTGCAGCATTTTTCTCTTCTAGGGTGTTCAAGGGAGTACGTTTTGGAAGCAGCGAGTTTGCACCCTGCTAGGGCTTTGGGAATTGAGAATGTGAAGGGGACGTTGGATTTTGGAGCCGATGCCGATTTTGTAATGCTTAGTGACGATCTTGAACTGGAATCGACGTGGATTGCAGGGAAACGTGTTTACGTAAAGTGAATTTCAAAGTAGCGTTAGGTAAAGGAAAAAAGTGAATGTTTGGATACGCTTTTGTGTGTCCAAAGTGTATTTGTTAGGAATTTTTTACTTTACGGTTTTGATGTTTAATACAATCTATCACGTTATGTATATATTTTTTTTGCAATTCCCTTTAAACTTAGCACTTTATTCAGTGATATGAGAAACAGCAGAATGAACTGGTTAAGAGAAAGTAATAATAGAAAAAATTGTTGACAGTCACTGGAATAAGCATAGTTTGGGGAAAAAACTTCAGTTACATATTTCATATAAATTTAGAATGATTGAATGAATCCATTATGTTTTTGTCTTAATTTTTTCCAATTACCCAATAATTGTACAGGGTAAGCAACAATAACTGATTCAGTTGGCAAAAAAAAAATTACATAAAATTTTCAAGACTGAATTGTACCTATTTCGGTTTGTTTTATTGACATTATTGACATTTCAAATTTAAAAGTCTTGGTTTTTGTAATCGTTTATTAATAAAATGGTTTTCTCGTTGGAACATGACATAAAAGTTACCAAAAATCACCAGAATTTATTGCCAACTCAATCAGTACTCGTTGCTCACACGGTAGTACAGGGTTATTCCAAATGATTATAGTCGAAGTAGGCCATGCCCATATTATTACATTTTTGCCGCTTTCATGTGAACTGTCAGTTTTGTCGCTGTCACTGGCATTTTTTAAGTGAAAAGTGCGGTGATGAGATTTTAATTTATTTTTGTTAAATTAACGATTGAATCCAGAAATATAGAGTTGTTTTGCAATCAATTTTAACAATATTGAGTTGTTTTGCACCCAATTATTCATATCATTTTGATGTTTTTTTTTTTATGTGGAGCGGCAACCATTAATTTTACATTCAGTTTTCACGTCTACTTCGACTACAATAATTTAGGTAGAATAACCTGTATAATACCACTGTAATACTGTGCAAAGATTTTATTGTATGGGAACTAGTATTTCGCTAATTTGTTTAAAATGTACATATTTACATTTTGACACCTTTTCAATCCCTGAAACACTTTTAATGTAATGTATCTACAAATAACACTATTCAACCGGACCAGGCTGTGTATTATCACGAGATCACGATCACCCACGTTCGATCACGTGCTAGAACGATGTCCGATTTATTTAAAATTATGGGGGATTTATAAATAACATCGTGCTTTATTTATATTTAAAATTAACAATTAATGTCCAGTTCAATATATTTTATAGTGTCGTAATTTTTGTGATCAGTAGCGTAATTGATAAAACTTGAAATTAGATGATTTTGTATATAAATATAACAAAGTGTCCTTCAGTGAATATTACGTTTCCAATTACGTACTGTGTTAAATTAGATGGCATCATATTTTATAAGAATTTTTAAATCATGTATAGGGATAAAAAATTGTGAAAATGCAAAAATTAAACTGGATCATGCTTTAGTGGTGTCACATTTTGTATTTTTTATTTTTAGAAAAGAAAACTTCGAATGTTACATGATTTCTGATTGTCGCGTCGTTTAGTAATAAAATAGTTAATGATACAGATATATCATTAGACCACACTGTGATCCTTGTTATCAACAACTTTTCAATTATCCACTTTGCTTTAATAAAATACTCAAGGGAGATTACGATCGTAAAGTATTAAGGGTGACCGATACTGGCGAAGTGTTTCAGTTTTGCCACCTTTATAACGCAGCCACTAATACACAGTAGAGTATATAGATAAGTATGGAAACCAAACTGAATTTTTACCTGAAATAATAAGCCCTGAGGCCCTGACCGTTTCCATGCCCTTACCGAAAGGTTCTCGGAGTTTTATGGTTTAATCTGGTTTATCAGACAAACAATAAATACATTTCTTATTTTGTCTAAAAATGTAAGACATAATTTTCTTCTGGAAAATTGTCGAATAATAAAATTATTAATATTATAATAGATTAAAATGGTCCAATAATATGAAGTCCCAAAATTCACGCCCATAAATAAATGTCTTTTTCGCATTAGACACATTAGACGTCGTATGCGAAAAAGAAATGTTTTTGCAACGAATTACATACAAGATTTTTTCTAATTCCGTAAAGTATTAGGCAAAAAACAAGAAAAAAGAAATACAGGTTTTAATTTTTTTAATTCACTAATTTATTACTCCTATCATTCTATCACTCTCTATATTATATCTACTCCAATTCATTTATTACAAAAGTGATATTTATTGTTACAATTTTGTAGCGATTTTCTTGCCAAATGAGTGATTTTGATCTGCGGTATAGCTGCTATATGTATATCCAGTTTATTACCTGCGAAGTCGCAGCCAGTTATCAACGATTTGAGCAATGGCTTGCGTTTTTTAAAAGTTTCTTTTACATGATGAACTGATGAGATCAATTCAATACTTTGATTGCTTTAGTAAAAGAAAAGAAAGCTTTTCTTGTAATTTTATACTTCTCACTCTTTTTGGCACTAATGCGAAAAAGTGACAGTTAAACGCATTAGTGCGAAAAAGAACGTCATTGTGACATTCAAATGACCACCAAAAAAACACCTATTTTGCAATGGAACTACTGGTCTCGCGAAGGAGTAGATAATTACCAATTCGCGATTTCTTTTTGTGATTTATACATATACCTACCTGCATACTCCACAACGCACAAAACTTTTCATACGATCATACTTTAATTTATAAATCAATATTTCTGTACTTAATTTGTTATACCGGGTGTATTATGAAAAACCTTTGGTGCTATAACTTCCTTATTTTTTATCCGATTTTAATAAATGATACATCAAACAAAATTCGTTTTAGAAACACTATAGCTCGACATGCTATAATTTTTTTTTGACATTATATTTTTTGACAGACCGCAGCTTTGTTTTTTTAAGTTGCACTGTATATTTTTTTATTTTTATTCTGATAGATGTTTATCTTCTGAAACACAAACATTAAAATAAAAAATCAAAAATTTGTTTTTAATTAAAAAAAATTGAATTTCCAAAAATCAAGTAACCATAACTTTACTATAGCAAATGTTCGAAATTACCTCCATTCTCTCTAAGGTACATTCGACAGCTTCCACTGACGCCTATTGCGGCGTTTAATAAAAATTCTGGTGGTATTTGTTCACATACTGCTACGATTCTTGTTACTAAATCATTTCTGTTATCGACGGAGTCAAATAGACATTGTCTAGAATGCACTTTTATTACTGTTTAATGTGACTGCTTGATTAAAAAAAAAAACGTTATTTTTTAATTTCTTCTTTTTGTTTCTATGCATGAACATGTTGTTTACATTTTCATATTCTAAATAAAAATCTCCATAAAACTGAGCAAAAAAAGTTAATAGCGCAATTTGAAAAAAAAAGTTGATTATCATTTGTCAAAAACAGAACTCAAGAACAAATATTGGATCACATCAATTATTAAAATCGTCTGAAAAATAAGGAAGTTACAGCACCAAAGATTTTTCATAATACACCGGTATATATATTATATAATGTTAATGACGTTGACGTAATAATGTGCGGACTAAATTAGACAACAATTTATTCATTATTTTTATACGTACATATTTTTAAAAAAACCTAATATTTAATTCCAAAAATTAGTTTTCATAAAAAAAAAGCAAAAATTAATTCGCTCTGTACGGTCATTTCTGAAGAAATTCGAATAATACCGGGACAGGGTATTATCTGTAAAGTCATAAAATTTCCTGGTTGAAAACTGATCGGCGGCCCAAACTAACCCCCGGATTTGTCCCGTTCCTAAACAGGTAGGTAGTTTTGAAATCGGAGAAAAGATGTGCCTCTACTGCCTCTGGTGGCAAAAGCGATGAACTAAAACCGTTTTTATTCGCAAATTTATAAATGAATAACTTCCACAACTTCTGTTTTTTTTAATTATTATTTAATGTAGTAGGTAAAGGTAAATATATTGTATAGAATTACAAAATATTCTAACGAAATGTTCGCCTGGAAGACGAAAAATTTAACTTTTACATTAAGCTCAATATTAAAAAAAACAAATGTTTCATCCATAATTTCGCAACGCAGCGGACTCAGTAAACTTATTTAGATTCATTCTACAAAATCTGGAAGCATAATATTGAAATTTAGGTAATAAAAAATCGAATTAAAGCCGCGCACTTTAGGTTTTTATCATATCATCAGACAATCTTTTTCTCTTATAAAAAAAAGTATAACGCTGCGGTCTGGAGAATTAAAAAATCTTTAATTTGATGTATGATACTTGACGAATGATTGCGTATTAACTGAGTTCTTTGCAATTAATGAAATACACTCTAGTCAACGCTGGTATCGGTCACCCTTAAGAGTCCGTCACAGCTCCCAAATTCGCATTTTGCAATTTACGTCGTTATTACTCAATCAAAGTAAAAATTGTTTTAACAAAAAAGGTATTAAAAAATGACGTCCATTTGGCAAAGTACTTTTTTTTGGTGTAGTACAAAAAAAAGGATTTTTTCTTTAGAAGTAATTATTTTTAAATAAAATTACTAACTTTGCTAAATGTATTAATTATTTTTAGGAATTTTCAGTGCCATACAAAATGATTTATCTCTACATTATTAGAGAAAAATGACAAATGCTATTCGTACGAATTTTTTTGCGTATAGTGCTGCCCCTGTAGCACTTGCGTCGTGCAAGTGCACTATCGAAGTTCGGATACAAACCGTTTTAAGGAAGCGACGTCTAGAGGGTAGTTCGGGTAGTTTCATGTATTTTGACTTGGACACGTGTTTTGAACGTGCATGCTGTAAAATTGGAGCTGGAGGGCCGACATCTGATACTGTTTCAATGGATAACAGAAATACAGAGTACGAGAATGGCAATTTTCGCCAGGCTACCTATTAGTATAGAACTTGATTGGAATCTTTGATTGAATTTGCTGAATTAAGTGCAATTTGTCACTTATCAGTTTATTACTTTAATAATTAGTTTTAATGTTTCATAATAATAATAATTATTATTATGTAACAAAATAATACACTGATAATTTTTTAAAATATTAATTAGGAGTAATTAACATTAGGGGCCGGTTTTTCAATCGATGATAAACATTCTGATCAGCTAATCATTAATTCTTGATTAATTTCAAATTAATCATGGATAGTGTTTTTCAAACCAAAATTCAATAATTACGATTAACTATACTAAATAATGTGAGAAGTCCCACGCCAAAAATATGAACTAATGGACATTTATGGTAACGACTTAAAAAATTTAAAGTAGGAACATACAAAACTTTATTTGACATTCACTTTTCTGTTGCAAATCGAAACTTTTATTAGCTCAAAATTTTTATTTTTAATGAAATTACACTGTCACATTTGACATGAGACTTCTTACATTATTTAGAATATAATTTTTGTTAAAAATGATTTCTTAGGTAAGTAAATGTATTAAACATGTAGGATTTAATTTTGTAGTTTATTATTCTATGCTAATGGTTTTAGGTACTGTTCTAATCAAAAATTTTCAATAAATCGGCAATGTCACTTTTGACATTAATCATCAAATTCCGATTAATTCATAGAACATCGTATGATTAGGTTAATCAAGAATAAACATGAACTTTTTTTTTAATCAGGTTGAAAAACGGTAATCAAAAATTAATCAACAATTGAAAAACCAGGCCTTAGAGATAGATCTAAATTAGTGAGACGATCAAAATGTGGTTTCCCACGATAGGATTTTGGGAAAAACCTAATATAATCATAAACTACCTGAATGCTGTAAATAGAACGCCAGACGGGCAGACAATAAGACACGCAGATAGACAGTTGTATTATGTAAATTTTAAAAATCAGACAGGATATTGTTAAAATTGGTAGCCTGTGAGCAATGCACCCTTTGACTTCAGACTTTGCTCTGTGCCTGCGCCACACCCTCAATCTAGGACCCCAAATCTTGGCTCCAATTTTATATTTAGATATTCTTACCACAATAATTTTATAGAAGGTTAGAGCCAATTGCTCTATTGTAGGAAAAAAAATGTGAAAACCCAAAGTGGCGGCAATTTGAGAAGGTGTAAAAGAAATCGGCCACTTGGACATCTGGACGTCGGCTTCTTTGCATTTTTGACCTATTTTTAGAAGTACCTAGACATCCAAAACAGAGATGAATGTAAATGTGTTTGCCACATTGGCTACTAAAATATAAATATGGTGCAACTGCAATTTTAAGTTAGTCTTTCTGCTGACCTAGCTGCCTCCACTAGTTTAGATAGTATTTTTCAAAGTGTTGAGTGAGTTTTTAGTTGTTCGCTGTTTTTTAATTTGCGTGTTTCAACAATGGGGAATCGAAAGAATTATAAAAAAAGTCCATATACATCATCCCGTCGTCGTAATCGTAGAATAGCTCAACTGAACAGGTAAGAAATATTAGAAACCAATTACTCATTTTTTTTTATTTGGTATTACTTTAAATATTAGGTAAATTCGGTTGAAAAGACATGAAATATACATTCCGGATACCTTTTCAGATTTAAACGTACATTGACCATTGAACCTGTCCATGAATTAGAAAATGAAGAACCTTTATTATTTGCTGATTCTGATATTGTGAGCACAAATCATTCCAATGATTTGAACACTCCAGATGAAAGCAATAACGCTGAGTATGTTTCCCTTTTTCTTTTATTTTTGCAAAATAATAAAATGAGTTCCATGTAGGACACATCATCCAGAAGAACCTCATTGCAGTTCAACGCAATTAATAGTTGCCAAATCTAAAAATGATAAAGATGATATTCCATCACAAAAGTTTATCATTGAAGGCAGACGTTTGGTAGCACTCGATTACTTTTTAGAGCAAATATTATCTTGTAAAAGTCACGGGGCGTGTGACTGCAATATAACCGATATGATTGTTATTAAGGAAAATATAATTGGTTTAAAGAGCATAATAACTCTAAAATGTAAAATGTGTAACATTTTAATGGACATATCTACTGATTATAAAGATGGTACACAACTGAAAGTGAATAATGCAGCGGCTTTGGGAATAATATCATCTGGCATCGGATATTCGACTGCTAATGAATTGATGTCCGTATTAAATGTACCTTTTATGGCCTATGGTACTTTTAACAGCTGTCAAGATAGTGTGGGCAATGCAATTCATAAACTTTTTTGGAAACAAATAGAGCAAAATGGTAAAGAGGAAGCTAGATTGGCAAGAATACATGGAGAAGTCGATTCTGATGGAACACCTACAATAACCGTAATTGCTGACGGGGCCTGGTCAAAGAGGTCATATAATGTTAACTATAACGCCTTATCGGGAGTTGTAAGTATTCATATTTTGGCGTCAATCATTGTTCAATTTATTTATATTTTTATATTGTTTCTCACTATTTAATTCTCATTTCACCTTTATTAATTTATGTTTCAGGCGTGCATAATTGGCAACAGGACACGAAAAGTGCTGTTTTTAGCCGTGAGAAACAAATACTGCTGCGTTTGTGCTCGTGCTGAAAATAAAAATATCCAACCTATTGACCATAAATGTTTCAAAAATTTTGGGGGGCCATCTACATCCATGGAATCGGATATAATAATAGAAGGTTTTAAAAGAAGTATCGAAATGCATGGTGTTAAATATATGAGACTAATTGGAGATGGTGACAGTAGTATTTCAAAAAAACTCTGTGAAATCCGTCCGTATGGTTCATGTTCCATGGTTGAAAAAATTGAATGTACCAATCATTTATTGAGAAACTTTTCGAAACATCTTCGTGAACTCGCTACTAGAAAGAAGAGTAATTCAAAAAATTTGCCCGTCTCCCCTCAGTTACGAAAAATTGTAACAGCTCGGAGTTATCGACTAGTAGCAGCAGTGAAAAAAGCAGTTGAACATAGGAGCAAGGAGAATGGTTCTTTGAGAGAACAAATTACGTTGCTCATTAAAGACATGAAAAATGCTCCATCACATGTGTTTGGAGAGCATAAAGAATGTTCAGAGATAAAATATGTTAATTGTCAAAAAGAGGGTGAAACAAATTATATTGAAATTATGTCTACATGTGGCCTCTATGAAGATATTGAATTATGTTTCAAAAGGCTAATAGATAATGCTTTTAGTCTCATTTTAAATATGACAAATAATCTGGCAGAGCAATATAATTCTATTGTTTGCAAATTTATAGGAGGAAAAAGAATAAACTTTTCTTTGAAAGGAGGATACCAAACTAGATGTGAAGCTGCAGCTGTATCTTTTAATAGTGGAGGTGACTATCATCGCTTAGTTCACAAAGAACTAATACAGAAAAGTCCACATGGTTCTACAAAAAAGTACATCGAGAAAATGAAAAAGAGGAAATCGTACTACGAAAAATCTAAGTTGTCACGAAAACAACTCTTTAAGCAAAAACCAGTAGCTCCACCAGATGAACATTATGGTACAGAAGCCACGCAGCTTTCAGCAGATATGTCTGAAGAGGAATACTGCGAACGATCAGAAAAATTTTTGGCTCGTTTGAAAAAAACCACGAAAGAAATTAGGCAAATAGAAGAGGATACGAGAGGGCAAGCAGGAAATCCTTTATGGTTTCAAGAACGTTCCAACCGCATAACTGCTTCGAATTTTAAAGTTATTTGCTCAATGCGAAAAACCACATCATGCGTAAATACTGTTGCCAATCTGTTGTATGGTACATTTACAGGAAATTCTAATACTAGATACGGCAGAAGAAATGAAATGAGAGCAATTCAAGAATTTCAAAAAAAATTTGAAGATTTGAAAGTAGAAAGCTGTGGTTTTTTTATTGACAACGAAGATTTTATGCTTGGCGCCTCTCCGGATGGTTTAATAGGAAATGACGCCATTATCGAAGTAAAATGTCCTGCAAAAGCTGCACATTTAACGCCACTGGATGCGATTAAACAAAAAATTATAACTTATATACAAGTAAAAAGTGATGAGGAATTAATTTTAAAGAAGAACCATGCGTACTTTTATCAAATTCAAGGCCAGCTACACATTACAAAGAGAAAAAGTTTGTTATTTTGTTATTTGGACGCCATTAGGAATATATGTTGAACAGGTAAAGTTAAATGAACTGCATCTTTTGTACTCAGTTAATAAAATATATTTTTAATTTCAGATAAAAAGAGATGATGATTTTTGGGAAAAAAATATGGTCAACCAATTAAAAAATTTCTATTTGAAATGTCTTCTTCCTGAAATTATTGACCCCAGGAAATGTCGAGGAATGGAAATACGAAACCCACCACGTGATTAATCACAATCTGTACGACCTAATCCTACCAAAAAAGCAATATTTATTGTTATATTGTAATAACTAATAATAAAGTTGTTACCCTCATAATCACTCGTTTACTTACAATGAAACGGATTGTAAAATGTCGTTCTATTGATCAAAATAGAAATTATGACTGACTAAAGTCAACAAGAAATGAATATAGACCACTTACAGTTTACGACGGCAACACAATAGTCCAAAGATAAACACCTCCAGGTCACCCTAACGTAAAGACCACCGCCCAACCGCCCTTATCCGAATTTATTTACCTGCTTTCAAATAGTTAATATTTGCTGTTTCTTTGTACCAAATTATGAATTATAAACTTGTGATCAAATTTTCTATTCGCAGTGGAAACACTAAACCAACTCTTTTCCAGGACCGGTTTCAGTCGCATGTAATGCTCTAAAATTACATTTTACAACAATAAAAAAAACATGCAGGATATTGATAATATTTTCGCTGTTTTTTGATAAACAGAGTCGCCGTCAACTTACTGGTCATAAAAAAAAAAACACTTCTTTATTTATGTTATACTTGTAATCTCTGCTTGTATTATAAAATACGTGTTCAGTTGAAAAGTTCATCAAATTGGCCTTGATTTTTGTCGCTATTTTTGTCTAACCAACTTAATTTATGTTGTTGTCTTTTAAAAAATTAAGTCAAAGCCAACTTGAACATTTTAATTACTTTATTACAACAGTATTATATTGCAACAAGTCTTTTGGTTTTGTATTACTTTTTTTTGGTCTATGCTTATTAAATTTCTTAAGAAATAAATGTATTTATTTTGGTAGAAAATTAGCGTACTATTGCGGGCAAAAAAAGTGGGACATCAACGTCATTGTCTTGACTTTTAATGTGAAATAACCCTTACCTGATTCTAACCCTACTTTGAATCGATTGACGTTGTGATTATGTATTGTACGTTGTAGGGAGCGATTGTAAGTAAGCACGTAGTGAATATTTATTTAATGCAAAGTTCCAATCAAAATCTACCTTTATAAAAAGAAGAGGGCATTTGGAAAATAGGAGGATAAAATATATTTTTAAACTGTCAGCTGGAATAGTGTCAAAAAAAATGACAATAAAGCTTGAACTACATCGAATTTTTCAAAACTGACAGAAATTTGATGTCCCACTTTTTTTGCCCGCAATAGTACCTATCAATTTAATGATGTCACGATAACTTTTATTAAAGGTTCGTAACACAGCTATATACTCGTAGGCGCTGAAGGTTCTAGGTTCCTGTACTAAGTCAGTAGACTTACGCAGCTGACATCTCTGTCTAACATATTTCCGTTTCAACATTATAATCCCGCCTCCTTGCTACCTCACCCCTGCCCCCACTTTTGCAGTAGATGGTACCCAACGTGCTGTGACGGGCCCTTAAGTGTTGTCGGTATTACTTTAAATAAATATGTTACAGTTGCTTTTAGAAATTATATTTTAAATTGGCGAATTATCTTATGTACCTGTTATAAATAACTTATTTAAAAGTATTGTCAACCCTTCTATTTTTAATTAGCCTGGTAGTTTTAATGGTGTCAGATCCAAAATGAAGGTCTAAAATAACAGGCAAATCGAGTATAGACAAAAAAAAACTCCGGCAAAAAGATGCGTCGAGCGTTTGGCCTGGCCCAAGCGCGTCAAAACTTGCCATTTTTTTTCTCCTAAATTTACGAACCTTCGGACGTTTTCTTTCAGGATGGTAATCTGGGCAGACGGGACAACCACCCAGATTTTTTTTTGTTCAAAAAGCTGTCGCACACCTGGTGACCTCTCCTTGTAAGTTGGCAATGCTAGAACCACTACGTTGTACAATTTTTGAATTATAGATATGGCAAATGGTAGTGTAACGTCTCTTTGGTAGATGCCGCTTCACCTTACAGTTTTATAATAAAGTATTGCAAGAATTTCACTGTATTATTTGCTTCAACAACAAAGTTTCAAAATAGAGTAAAATTTTATGATTCCTCTGCCCGTTCTAGATCATTGGTTTTGTCTTGTTTTGTTATGATTAGAGCTTCAGGCGGAGTCAAGATGCGTGTACTTACCGGGTGTATCAGAAATACGTACAATAATTTTAAGTGGTAATAAAACTCGTCAAGCACAAACAATAGGTTTAGTAACTTTTTGTGGGAAAATTGCCCTGAAGCGTTATAAACATCATCGAAAATTTTCCAGAAATTTACTGACCCGTCCATCGAAGTATTATTGTATCTAATAAAAAAATGAACGTAAGCAAAAGTGAAAACATGTTGATTGGCATTTTTATTAGATTATTTTCGAAAGAGGGTGAAACAAGAAAATGAAGACTGGCCTTACTTTGTACCCCCTTACACTGAAGAATTTTAAGCCAGATGTCCGAACCTGATGGTATTGGTTATCAACAAGTTTATCAATGTCTTAAAATTTTAGTGCCTAATTTTAGCAAATCATAATCCATCATTAAGAAGAAGTCAGGTCAGTTCTTAGTTCAAATTTTAGAAATGGTGCAAAATGTTCCACAAATTATCAAGGAACATCCCTCAACTTCCATAAGGCGTTTAAGACAACAAGTTAAATTGTGTTATGGCACTTATCAGAAATTTTTTAAGAAGGATATTAATTTGTTTCCCTTTGTGTGTTGCAAGAAATAAAACCCACACATTACCCTAAACAAATTGACAGCTTCATAAGGGTTTTTGAAATTATGAGAGGCGAGTTTGATTCTGTCTGGACCACAATGGAGAACATTTTGAGCAGTTTTTGTGAAAACTTATTTTTTGACCTTGGAGTAATTTAAATGTTTTAAACACTGCTAGAAAAGATACGAGTAAGTTCTCAATTACCCAAAATTTAGAGAATAATAACTTTTACACTTTTCTTACAGAAAACAACAAAACAAAGAATTGTGAAAAATAATTATTTTTAAAATTTTGTAACTCAAGATTGTGCCTTATGAAGGAATTTTGTGTAACTGTGTGTTTTTTCCTTAATCAATAATAAATAATAATTAATTATAACTTGCTTTTAAATCTATTATTCATGAATTACAAAAAATTTATAAAGGCAATTAATGATAGATTTTTGAGAGGTAGGCAACCAACAAAACGAGTGTCCACAGCAAGTAAATACATAAAAGCGGCTGATCCATGATAGAAATACGTTTCGATAAAACAAAAAATGAGGTAGCACTCTTGATTTGGTTTCTTGTTGATCACTCTGTACTGTTGATACAACATTGAGGACGTTTTCAAATTGTTGCAGGTATTTGTCCAAGTGCTTCTCTATTGTTATGCACATTAAACACGCCTTCTCGAGTGAATCCTGCCTTATCCGTGTATATCACATTATTTAAAAAGTTTGATTCACCATTGCCTTGTGTTAAAATCCATAGGCACTGAATTTTTTGCACATGGTACGGATAGGTATATTGATACATCTTTAATATTCGCCAAATAGTACTATGTGAAATGTTATGCTGATGTGGTACCTGGTTGATCCTCAACACTGCTCAAAATATCTTCCTCCATATTTGCAACACGGCGAGGACGTTGTACACCACGATCTTGTGTTTGGGGTTTATAAGGTCCATGGTCTCGGAGATCCTGAACTATTCTCACAATTGTACGAATGTTGGGTGTTCGACGATTAGGAAATCGCTCTTGATAAATGTGTTGGGCTTGGACCGCGTTTTGACCGGCTTGCCCATATGTGAGCACAATATCGGTCACTTCGTTATTTGTAAGATGTGCCATTTTGAGTATTAGGCACAGTTATTATTGCTTCCGCAAATTAACACAAATCATGAAATCACCGACAACGGCAAGACGACAACTGAACATCTGTGAACTGAACGATGGCATTATTTTATCGCTTTTTTTCAGTTGCAGTTAAGAAAAAACTATGGAAAGCGATTAATAACCTAACAACTTTTTACTTCTCCTTGCTTAATTCATTATCATTATTTTATTCACGGTCGATTTTTTCTAAATGAAATGAAAAGTTTATTTTAATAAATACAGAAATGGTAAACAGCTCGTGAAATTAAAGGGTAGTAAAATGACAAAATAATTTTGAGAATTTCCAAAAATGTTATTTAACAATTATGTTATATTTAACGAGTTCTGTTATCAGTTGAAATTATTGTACCCATTTCTGGAGCACTAGATCTAAGTTAATTGTAGTAAAGGAATGAAATGAATTTAAAAGATACCTATTTGTTACAGTTACTGAACTGCTTTTGTTGGAAAATTCATGGTGGATAAGTAATAAAAAGTTAAAAAGTAACATAAGAAGTAGGTAGTAAAAATAGTTACATTTGTGGAAGGAAAAATAAGTAACTATAATATATATAATTGGAAGGGGTTTGATAGTAAAAATTTTGATATGACGTTAAAAAGTAATTAATTATATGTGTGAGGATCAGAATAACATAAAACTAAATCAAACGAGTGATAATAATGAGCCCGGTGGAATAGAAAATGCAACCCACAATACATTGGAACGTAAACCTGGTTGTGGAGGCGATAAATATTCGGCTAGCCCATATAACTATACTCAATTTCATATAAATGTGCATCTAAGCAAGCAATGGAAATCTGATTTTCTGTTGGTAGTAAAGCTAAAGCTAGTGACTTTGACTTTCAAAGTTGCTTGCTCTGCGCGAACCCGATTTGACTAATTTTTCAGTTTTTGTCCATTTTAACATTGCTGATTTCAAAAGCAATGTTACGTCTTTTTACTGATTAAATTAAAGTAATTCTTATTTGTTTTTGCCTTTGTATTTATACCAAGTAAAGATTTATTGGACATGACCTTCATAAATGTGACTTTTGTAATGTAACTAAATTAAAGGTGCTTTTACAAATGCACAGCTCACTTGATGAACATTTATATGAAATCAATTATAGTTATATGGGCTATGATGTATTGTGGGTTGCATTTTCTATTCCGCCAGACTCATTATCACTCGTGAAATACTCTTTATATTTTCTAGTTTAAAAGAATTCAAATGTCTGGGAAACTAGCAGATTATATCATTAAGAGTACAAGTATTTTTGCAAATTTCATTAAAACATGAATGATTAATTGCTTATTTCATACTAGACGTAATGATTAAGAAATACATACCTGAGGTAGTTAGGTAATTGGATTGGAATTTTGCGACAACAGATAAACGATGAGTACATTTGTCACATGGTTTTCAATTAAAGGCGTTAATTGGGGTGGAAATTAGATGACACTAGCGAAAATCGCGGGCAATTAAATTAACAAATATATTCCAATTTAATTTATTATTAACTAATGACGGTAGGTAAGTACGGTATTCTGGTGTTGAATGAATTTCCAACAAATGATTTTAGGATGAATTCAAAAATTTTATTTTATTGTCAAAACGAATAGATTATTTACATATTTAATAGAATACTCATTTATAACTCTGGTATATAAACGAAACAAAATTGAAGTTTTATGTGTTCTACCACCATCAGTAACATTTTGTAACGTATTTATTTTACTGGAAATGGTGAATATAAATATTTTTTAAATTAACGAAAACTAGAAGTAAGAATGCCTGTAATTATTATCGATCTATGGAGTAATCTAAAATAATTAAAACTATTCGCGTGTTCAAGAAATACATACATAAATAATAGGTACATTGTTGTAGTAAAAATATTAACAGGCATGATTATGCTCCTTTTGTCAAAATTTTTTGATGAAGTGGAACGTAAGGTATATTGGAACAAAATTATTTAATTAATAAAATGGTTCTTACTTTGTTAAAATATGATATTGAATAGTTTTCTTAAAAATCATGGACATTTCATTGACACTAGACATAATCAAGTAGGGAAATTTTTAGTACCTAAAGTCCATTCACGTTGGATTTTCCTAGTCAAGGTCAAATAATTCAATATTGTGGCGGTGTGATTTTTACGAGAGGCTAAATGACCCAGGCCATTCCATACTTGTGCGCAAGTCCTATAATTTTGCGCGTTATTTAAATTTGACGTTCACGGACTTGGAAAATATCGCAAATTTATTGTTTAAAAATTAGAACAACACTTGCGTATCTAATAAGAAACAATACAATAAAAGACCTTTTTTATGTAGTAAACTCATTTATACAGGCTGTCCCAGAACTCGCAAGTCAGCTGTTAACTGTGAATTTTAATATTTAATCCAACAAGGATTCTACAACAACAAACGTGAAAAGTATATTAGTTTTGAAATGAAAACGATTTTAAGATAACCAATCACACACGCGTTCCTGAAGGTAAAGGTCCCTTTACACTATCTAAGTTAGCATAAGATGTCTCTAAAGATATCTCGTAATAGTTTCAATTATAGTAGACGCTTTTGTTCTATTAAAATATCAGTGTTTACACCATGCGCCAACGGATTATAGGTTGCATATGAGTTGTCAAGAACCTAACCTATAATAAAATCAAACATTTTGCCAGTTGAGTTGTAGATAAACGATACACAAAGGTTAAAGCTATTTTGTTTATAATAATAAATTAATAATAACAGTCTGTGTCGAATTGCGTAATAAATGAATACACAGTCAGAGCTCTTGACTGCTGCTATGCTCTGCGTGATAGTAGTGCTGAATGAAAGGTACAAAGCATTAAAAAATATTAGAAAACCGCAAAGAAAACGACTTTGGGCTAGAAAGTGGCTACAACGAAGAAATGAAGGGAAGGGAGTGTCAAATATGGTTTTTAAGGAACTAAGAGTTGAAGATCCAGCCAGTTTTAAAAATTTTAGTCGAATGAGTGCAAAGACATTTGACATCCTCTTGCAAAAAATTGAACCTTTCATAAAGCGTGAAGACACGATTTTTCGTGAAAGTATTTCATCAAGAACAAGGTAGCTTTAGTTTTCAGCATCATAAGCAATGTAAACTGGTGTATCCATAATTTCAGGTTGCTAGTGACACTACGATATTTGGCCACTGGAGAATCATTTCAAAGTCTCAGCTATTACTTCCGGATATCAGTCCCTTCACTCTCATTGTTAATACCTGAAACAACAGAGGCCATCTACAATACATTGAAAAAGGAATACTTAAAAACCCCAACAACTGAACAGGAGTGGTTAGTAATTGCGAAGAGATTTTGGACCCAATGGAACTTTCCAAACTGCCTAGGTGCACTTGATGGTAAACACATCGCTTTCCGGGCAAGAAAATGTGATGGCTCATTGTATTACAATTACAAAGGCTTTCATAGCATCGTGTTAATGGCATTAGTGGATGCCGATTATAATTTTCTGTATGTTGATGTAGGATGCAATGGTAGAATAAGTGATGGGGGTGTGTTTAGCAATAGTACCTTATGTACTGCAATCCAAAAAAATACCTTAAACTTCCCACAAGCGACAACGTTTCCCCAGTCAGCAAAATCGGCGCCTTTTGTAATTGTTGCTGATGATGCGTTTCGCTTGTCAACCCACATAATGAAGCCTTGGGGCCAACGATCCAATACAATGGCTAAGATTTTCAACTATCGGTTAAGCCGTGCACGTAGAGTAGTTGAGAATGCCTTTGGTATTTTAGCCAACAGATTCCAAGTGTTACAAAAAGAAATCAAGTTAAGTGTTGATAAAGTGCAGCAAATCACATTAACATGCTGCCTGTTACACAACTTCATTAAGGCGAAAGATGGGAAAATTTTTTACCTACATGGAGTTGATGTAGAAAATGTTAACACAGTTAGTTTCATGGAAGGAGAATGGAGATCAAGTGTTTGTCTGACAAGTTTGGGAGCATGCAACGTAAATCGTTCAGCTGATGAACCTATACAAATACGCCAAACCTTTACTGATTACTTTAATAATGAAGGGTTTGTATCCTGGCAGTGGGAGGCAATAAAAAAATTTAATTTCTAAGCTCGTGTTTATTTTACCATTCTATTACACATGTTTAATTACTATCTAACGTATTAATATGTTCAAGAATCATTACATTTTTTTCTCTGTGATTCAAACCACTGCTTTTTTGTTTGGTATAAAATTGTATTGATGCCATGTTTTGCATCGTTGAGTAGTTCTTGGTCTCCAATGTCGCGTAATTCATTTGCCACATACTCTGCATACACTTGTACATCAGTTTTTACTGCTGCTACTGTTGACGTTTGGTTAATGCGTTGTCCCAACACATCCAATGCTGCCACAGCTTTCCCAAGCACTGGATCTTCTGCCGTTTTTGATTGTTGGTCCAGGCGCCTTTGCTTGGCCCTTCTTGGGCCATCTTCCACCATATGACTTGTACTTGGAGTCGTATCTTCGATTGTACAACTTGATTCGCTGTGGTCCTCAGCTACACATAACTGCCGGTCATAGGCGTCGGATGGTAAATCCTGGGTGTAATCTTGACTGTTGCTGCTACAGTCTATGTCTTGCGATGATAATGAACTAGTGGACTTTCTTGCACGTATATGAGGCAATAGAAATTGCAGCTTTTCATACCACCACACTGATGGCTCATACAGGTCCTCTGTTCCCATTCCAGACCGTTCGCTGGCAAGCACTTTGTGGTGTTCATGCGAAAATTGAGATCGCAAGTTATTCCACTTTTTTTTTACATCTTCGACCTCCACTTTTGGATTAAAAGTTTTCAGGTCAACGACAATTTTCCCCAAAGCGTCAGCTCTGGCATGTTTGTTGGAATAAAATTTGTGTTTGGGATCAAACAGGCAAGGATGTGTTTCGTACACCATAATCAGCTGGGCCGTGAGGTCACTAGTCCATTCCACCTTTTAATATTATATATTCGAATTAAGTATAACCACTCTAATAATAAAAAAATACAACATTTACCTTGTTATTACTGCTCATTTTAGCCTCTACTGATTGCACGTTCCACAACTATAACGATTAGATTTTATAAGGTTATGTTATGGTTATCACGTTGCTTTGTTATTGTGAGTTATCTCTGTTGTGAGCACGTTGTGAGACGGTTTGTCGGTAAGGTAGGTTGTGGATTTTATCTACAGAGTGACCATTTCTATCCGATTTCTCAGACGAATTAGGTACCGTCCTATTCCTTATGAGTTCTTATGATTTACCTATTATTTAGTATGACTTCTATATTTGAGCTTACTTTGATGATAAATCAGATAGTGTAAACATAAAACTTGGTACATATGTTAACTCTAATGAGAAATCATATGAGAAAGCACATAGTGTAAAGGGACCTTAACTCTGCTAAATGTATGCGTTTCCGAGGAAACGATTTTAGATGTTGCTGGTAAAAAAAACTGTGGTGAAATGTTTGGAGAACGAGTTTTATAAGGGTTGATTTGGCGCACGAATCCCAGGTCTAGAAAACGACCCGTAGGCGAGTTTTTTATGTTATTTTTTAGATTTTTTTTTAATTTTTAAATAAAAAAATTAAATTTTCAAATTCTAGGGAATTTTGTATTATGTAATTGGTAATTCAAGGTAACGGATGCAACTACATGTTAAAAAGTAAAGTTTGAACATTAATATTGGTGTAATAATACACTGAAATATTGATAAAAATTTTCTTGGAGATCCATTGAACTACGAGTGCTTTAATAGATAGCCATAAACGACTCCAAATTGAATACAATAATAGACCTATTAAAAGATTCTAAAAACATAATTATATCTTTAGTTTGTGTTCTGCTCATCTACTGTTTTTTGCCTTACGCGCAGCACGTGGTACAGTACCATGCGGTACATGTAACAACAAAGCACCCAAGTTACTAACGCATGCGTATTGGTAAGGATCGTCCTGGGTTATTTAGCCTCTCGTTGATTTTTAGTTCAAAAATGCTTTAGCTGTGTATGTCATTAATACGGGCTGATAAACTAACCAAGTCATTCGTAGATTGTAGAGGTTATGTTATTCGCTGTCAGCAAAGAAACAGTCATTTTTCAAATATTGTTATTAAACTTTTTAGAGGATAACAATAGGTAATAATACATCCCGTTTGTTATCATTTGCACTAAAAATAGTGTCAGTTGTTAATCGGTATGATAGGATTAGGAACATACAATAGGTACCCAACTCCTACCTACTGGTGTTGTATTGTGCTGCTTGCGTTGTTGATTAAGTGAAAAAACCCTTAATGACTACATTTACTTAACCTTCTAACATGATGAGTGATGAGGAACCAGAAAAAGTTATAGAAAATGAACCAATAGGAAATTGTGTGAAGTTTCTTTTATTGGAAGCGATGGAAGTAAGGAATGCATCTAAACGATGGAACAAATTTGGCAATAAAATTTCAGTTATTCAGAGACACTTATACGTTTTGATTGTGGTTGTGACGTTTCAAGAATGTACCTATTGTTACAATTGCATACCACAAAAGAAAGGTGTATTTTGATTTTTAAGGATTTTTTTTCTAATTTAAGTTTTTTCGATGCACACATTACCTTTAAAATAACGTCGTATTGTTAAAACTGCTCAATAAAGGTCGTAATAGATTATAATCATGTTAATACATACAATACATTAAATATTAAAGGATTCTAACTAATTAATTTTTGAACTGAAGCATTTTTTCTTGAGTCCGTATTAGCTTGCGGGTTTCGTCACATTACGTCAGTTGTGGAAGGTTAACGCAATTTTAAAATTAACCTTTTTTCTTTTCACCATGGTAAAATCACTCAGGAATAGAATTTTATTAAAAAATCTGTGACTTTATTTCACACGTCAAACTAACATGACTAACATTCAAAATTAAAGACGTCAAATCGCTCTCAATCGCTCTATCACGAATAAAACAGGATAATGTAAAAATTACTAAGAAAGGAGGCGCAGGCTTGCAACGTGACAACAATTTGGCAGGGAAAATCCAACGTGAATGGACTTTATATGTATAATCTGTTTCAAAATCAAAAATCCACCAACACTGCATTCTACCTCGAAAATACAACCGACAACGTCGCCAACTTTTGTTTTTAGTGTGTTTGCAAGTGTCAGAAAAAAGTGGGGTTATGAAAGAAAACTGTTGACAGTTGTTTAGGTCGTAATTCATCGTGTTTTTTTATTCTCATTTGATTATATCTCTCAAAAGTTATGATACGGTAGCTGCCACCTTTTTGCACATAATAATTATTTTGTGTTACGTAAATAAACTCAACAGTTCAGTGTCAAATTCTGGCGGGAGGTTGGGCCAACCCAAAAAATGAAACTTATTCTAGGGATTTCTTTTTTTCTGCCAACATAATTCAACATGTGGTGGATTTTTGATTTTGAAACAGATTATAGTTCATTTTTTCTTTAAAACAATTGTCAAAGTGTTGTCGTGTTGGTATGAGGCACTAGTTATTTGATTGTTATTAGGTTGGGAACGTAAAATGTCAAATTGTACGTCAGCTATTTGATGTAAAGGCGCTTACGCTACTGAATATGTTCAGTTCTATTTTTCAGTGTCACAATTGTCTTTATTTCGTGTCTTTTGGTATAAAATTTGCTTACACCTGAAACTTTTCTGACTTGAAAATTATTGATATAACATTCAAACCTGATCTAGGGAGATTTTACGATATAGGTGTTTCGAAACTAAAGGTTTTAGGGTGGTACAGCTTGGTCTTTGAGTGGACTTTACTTACATAATATACATAATTGGTATGGCCTCGTCCCTGCTTAGTGCTATTGCCATTAGTGCGGTCCAAATACACCAAATTTGAATTTTTAATTAATCACGAATTAAAAGACTATTGAAAATCACCAATCACATCATTATTATGTTGATAAATGCACTATTTCTGTTGTTTTGCTTTGCAACACGAAAACTAACTGCAGTAATTAGTTTAAAAAGTTTCCTTATCTTTTGCGTTCTTTTTTAAAATTGGTTCAGGAAATAATCTATTCAAATATCCCACGACCTTCTAATTTTCTCTAGATAAATTTTTACGTCAACACACGCAAGCTTTGTTACAACAGCCGTATCAACTGACATTACATAAAATTTTACCATGCAGTTAATTTTCGTAAGTGACAAAGCTTTTGTGTAAAATAATTTATCGATAAAATTACAAGGTCTTGGGCTATAAAAAATACGTAAATTATAAAATGCGCCAGACTAAAATAAATAATTTCAATTACATTGATTGTTTGAATTTTTTATAATGACTGGGTGAGATGTTAAAAATATAACGCAAAGTATTATTTTGAATTTAGCTTGATAAATAAATGAAAATGCTTTAGAATGGGATTGAAATAACTCGGTCGATAAGAATTATTCTTTCCTCACTCCGTACCTACTAATTTAAGTAAAAATGTGGAGAGCAACGTTTTACAAAAAATGTGATTTAACAGCATAATTTAATTAAAACATTTCAATAATTCACATTCGTGTGCGCAAATGTTATCAACAATTAAAGCAAGTTTCGCGTTAATTGTCGGTTTTAAATGTTTTAGGGAGAAGGGAATTTTTCGATTTCACAGAAATAGTAGTTATTGTTTTGGGCGTGAATCGAAGCTCCTGGCGATTGTCCTGGATCGAATTAAATCCCGGTACAAATACTGGGCGTTATCGCGAAATGATGAATAACCGCGAGTCTGCTGTACTGCAAGAAGAGAAAAAGTAAAACAAACATTGGATTGAATGAAACGCGGCTAAGCAATTACACGGTGGCAACGTCATTTCATAACGGGTTATTCTGTTATTTTCAAATTTAATAAAACCAGCGGCGCCAAAGTTTTTCAATTCGACAATAATATCCGCGACCATCAACACAATTTCATTTATATCTTCCCGTCCATTGCTATCCCAAGATGTACCCAATATTATTACAATAGCAGATCAAAAAAATAAAAAGAAAAGGGGAGAAGAAGAAAGGAGCAACAAACTCGATTGTACTTCTCATCTGAAATTCAAATTATTTCATTCGATATGTTTCCTTTTGTGTAATGCTCATCTCAAATCGGATTATTTCTCGACGAAAAACTTGTGTTATTACAATTATTACGTTTCATTTTTGTCATGTTTCGGTTTCAATGGGATTTATAAGGGGGAAAATATTGACAGTTTCGCTTTTGTGTCTAGAGACGGTTCACTTTTATATCAAATGGCGCATCGGAAAGAATTTAATCGGGTGCTCAACGTAAAAGTAACAAAAAGCAATAGGGTTTAATGCAAATTGTTTGTTTTATTTACTAATTTCTGTTATATCTCCATTCGGTAATGTTGGTGTTTTTATGGATAACAGTTTATGTCTGAATAGCGAGAGGCCTTACGATAATAATAATAATTTTTATCACTGCAGACTTGTTAAGATGTAAATACCACTAGACCTACAAACGCATTGGTTAATTTTTAGCTACTTTTATTGTTATTTTTTTAAATCAGTTGTTTTAATAACAAAAGTTTCGTATTAAAAGGTGCAAATTGGGGGTGCCTTGTAAAAATTAAATAATTCGGTATAAATTCCGAAAATACCCCCAAAGCATTTTAATGGTGAATAATATTTTTCTTTCAGGAATGATAAAATGAAAAAAAAACGACATTAGGGACTAATGGAGTGTATTTTTAAGTAACAGATTTAAATAAAAGTTCTTGTTTTTATCCATATACGGCTTCCAGGCTTCCACATACATATTAAGTATTGAACTATTGAAATAATATATTTTTAGACGCAAAAAATAAAATTTCAGAAAAGCTCGTCCTGTCAAGCATTTTTAGTTAAATATCGATACTTTCTTACTTTCATTTTATTAAATAGGTAGTTTTAAAAACTATTAGTGGTAGTAGCAACAAAGACAAATTTATTAGAGAAATAATAAATCTTTTATTTTCATTATTAAACATCCATGCTATAAAGTTTAATTTATTATGTAAGTTAGTTCGATTCTTGAAGCTCATTAGTTTCACAACGCGTTTAAGACACAATTAATAATTTAATTAAAAGTTGTGTATGTAAAATTAAGAGAATGATGCACGGTCACCATAAGCTGAAGAGGTCAAAAGGTTGGTTCGCGAAAAGACTAGATTTTTCTGGCAACAGTAGCAGGTGAAAGTTAGATCTAAACAGTCTTTGCTGAAAATTTGTAGCTCCCAAATATAGACTATGTGTGTAAAAGATTTATTTATACAGGGTATTTCATGAGGTTGACGGAATTGAAAATGCAACCCACACTACATTTCCGAAAAATCTGACTATTGAAATTAAAATATCCAGCTTTTTTCGAAAATGTATTGTGGGTTGCATTTTCAATTTCGTCAGGGTCATTATCACTCATGAAATACCCTGTATAGTTCCTTACTTAAGCACAATATGCACAGGATTTCGAGGTGTTTTGAGACATTGTAAGATGCTTCAAGGGCGTTGTTTAAGATTTTGCCTTTTCTGTCTCCTTGGCTTTCACAGATCGGAGGATTCACTATGAAGCTTATTTTATATTTCTGTACTATCCAATAATATCACCAATCTCCAAATAGTACGAAATTTAATGTTAATGATATTCCCGGCGCCTCCACCAAACTCACTACTCTATTCAAACATTGATTGCAGTTGTGACCACTGCTGCCATCAAATAATTTTCGATCAAAAGTGTTCGATTGTGTTTCGATCTCTTGTTATTTGTGATATGAGAATTCGTAGCTTTATTATGCGATAACGCAACATAAATTTGCACATATTGAAAGTTGATATCAAATTTCCATCATTTCCGACAACAAAGTAAAGAAGTTTTCAGCAATCATGTTATGCTGCTGTGCTGTTCATAAATAAAACGATTTTTATATACATATGATTGAACAGACAGACATGTTGAAACTATAAAATTTACTTGAATTCTCCAAGGCGTTTGGTGTATTGAATTTTGCAAGTTTTCATATTTCCGTCATTTCTAATTAAATTACTGCTCCGGGAAACCATTGTCGCCAAATATATTTTTCAATTTTCACACATCTTTCCCAGTATTGCTAGTCGTCCCGTGTGGATAAAAATTTTATTGGAATTTAAATGACGCTGGTTGTACAATTTATCAGTTTTAAATTGATACAAAATCAAATCGGTTATTGGTCAGCTCAGTTATTTATAATTTAGAATTTAAAAAACGAGTAGTTCTTATTAATGAATTTGGTTGCAATTTTAAGCATTACATTTTCTGCTTACGCAACTAAATAAAGTTTATAAATCAAAATAGAGTTAATAAACCTACCTCAAAGACAGATATCAATAGATGTTTCATCCAAATGGTTTGTTGTTAACATTTAATTAGTGTCTACAAAGTCACCTCGCTTGAAATTTGTCATTCCAGTTTCTATTTAGAAACTTCGTGATTGCAAGAGTTCCAGTCGTCACCTTTATACTTAATGTCTTCGAGGTAGTTATCTAGTGTAGGACGTCACTAGTTGATATCTTCACTGCAAGTTTTCACCAGTTTGAGACTGCTTACGAGACGAACTTGAAGTTGTTTTTAGTTTTGTACATAAATACAGATAGGAATCAGTAATCGTGTAAACTGTTGTTTTTTTTTTTTTTGTAAATATTACTGTGGATATCGGTGAAGCTGTTTTTTTTTTAACACAAGCGAACCTCAACTTTGATCTTTTTCCGAGTTGAGATGAATAACAACAATTTCTTAATAAATGTTTTAATGAATTTGTTATGAAGGCTTCAAACTTTTCATTTATGTTTATCCAGTTAAACTGGCGGAAACCTTTCGAGTTGATTTAAATTTCAAAATTAGCCAAAAGCAATTTTACTTGTGTCAAATTCGTTAATCAGTGTAGTTATTGTGGAATTATTCTAATGAATCGGTATAAATTTAGCTTTGAAAACTAACTTCTATTTAATATCCTTGGCCACAATAACACAAACTGCTACAAGTTCCAAAGTCGGAGATAAGAGGTTTGTTTACTAAACTGTCCCATATTATGTTTAACTTCCTCAAGAAACACAATTTTCGGATGATTCTATTTACACTGCAGGATGCCACTTTCAATTTTCATGACAACTTTATTCTGTTTTCTTTTACTTAAGTCAACGTAATTATTAAGTACAGTCGATTCCGCTTATGTAAGATACTTCCATAAAATACCTGTTTGTTCTGTTTTTGGGATAAAATGTCTTCTAGTTGGGACGAAAACTCCTAATATGGCGCTATTTTACCTTAGTTCTTGCTAATTATCATTATTTTTTTAATCAGTTGAACACATGAAGGTATTAATATCGTCATTAAATATTTTTGCTTATAAGATAATACAAATACAATATCAGAAAAAGTTATTCGTTAATGTGGTGTGGGTTGCGAACCCCCGGAGCGTCTCAGTAGTCTCAAGGGGGTCGTGAGTAATTTGAAAATATGACGAAATTAAAAAAGCGAGTTTATTAAAATGAAATGAAAGTTATACCTCTAATAAGAAAACGTGAAACAGAAAAAAATTAAGTATTTTATTCAGTATTCTATCTTTGATTATCTCAGCTTCTTTGAGTATTTTTGAAACTTAAAAAATATCGCGAACCTTCTGGCATCTCCAAAAATGTAAGCTCTGTATCTACGAGTATAGCTTATTTTCAACAAAATTTGTCAAACGAATTAAGATAAATCGTATTTCTTTTCTCAGTGCGTGCTCTACCAGAGAGTAACTTAGAAAGTTGGGATTCTATTGTTTTTTCTTGTATGGAGGGTCGCGAAATTACCCCCTTAAAAATTTAAAGCAGATTTTTCTGTAAAATATCAAAAGAAACGTCAATTTTAAAACAACGGTGTTGTTGTTAACCTTGAAAAAAAGTTTTCGATTTCGGCAAAGTTTACGGATGTTTCCTCTAATTGTAAGCAACAATTATCCCACAATAAGTGGTACAATGAGTTTTACCATTGAAGATATAGCTATTTATGCAACGAGTTGCAAAATGAGCGTCTTTTTTGCCCTAGACATGACAATTGGACCACGAGTGTCAACGAGTGGTCTAACATGTCGTGTGCAAAAAATAGCCATTTTGCTACGTGTTTCATACAAGATTTTTTCTAATTTAGTTACGAAAAGCACACATTCTGATTAAAATCCTGTTTAAATCTGCTATTTCAATAATTTTCCGGGATAATACTACTAATGTCACTTTTTTTCACTAGTTGTTAAATGAAGCACGTTTGACAACTAAAATGACATATCACAATGGTTGCTTTTCGTAACTAAATTAGAAAAAAGCATTAATGATTAATAATAATTAATTAATTCTTAATAGATTTTTCGAGAGGTAGGCAACCAATAAAACGACTGTAAAGCAAGTATACATATGTGTATGATCAAGTCAAGACAGACGTTTCGATAAAACAAAAGATGAGGTAGCACTCTTGATCTGTTTTCTTGTAATTTAAGTATTCTTCAATTATAATTTCACTTAGGCTCTTACTTCTTTACTTATTTGAATTTATGCTCTGTTGGTTGTTGATGTTAAAGCAGTAAAACAAGTAAGCAAGAAGTGACAATAAGAAAATAGTACTACTAGTACTAATCGTATTAGTAAAAATATGGTAGTAAAGAGTACGGTGATATGCAGGGAAGTTACCTAATGTCGTTGCTTCTTGTTTCTCTGCACACTCCTGGCAAATTTTGAATAATCATTTACTTTTTTTTTAGCTTAAAACTAATTCTTTTCCAACTTTCCAAAAATCTGCGGAATTTTTCTTAGCAAAATAATACAAACTATGTATATGGTGTTTCCTCAGAGAGCAAATTGGAGAAAGTTGTTTGCAACTAGTAACTTGTAAACAGAAAATACCTAAGCGTGACAAATTATGTCTTGTTCTATTTTGTGTTCTATTGATATTTTTATTAACTTCGAAGTTGCAAATATTTAATGAAATATTGAGTATTTGGATTTACCAGTGATACATCCGTGTTTCAAAAAAAAAAAAACGGTTGTAGCAAAGGTAGGGAATCCAAGAAATTAATGTCAGATGGCTCTAATTTATTAATTTAGTCACTCAATTTTTTTTGCGGTGAGCTTGCCTAAAAACGGACGTTTTTTTCATGTGTCCTGGCCGAATAAATACTCTTCAACTTTCCCACTTCGATATTTTTTCCCCTCAGCGTCCGCATTCTGGTTTCATTAATAATTCTCAAAGTTAAGAGAACAAAGCAGTGTTCACTCTCGGCGGAACTTTTCCGACTTTAAGTGGTAGTAAAACGTAGTTAACAGGCCGCCAGTAGGTATAAGAATAGTTTGTTGCAAAAACCAAAAAGGGTTCATTGCGCTTGTGCGATTTTGCAGTTTGTGTGATAATAACCGGAGTCGTGGTAGCGTTTCAGTGCTTACCCGGATTTTACGACGAGTGCGTGTTCCGTTGTTCCGGGCTGTGGCGCTTACGTAAAGTTTGTGTTGAGGTTAAATTGTTGGTCCGGGTTCCGGGAGATCTCTCCTGCACCGGCAATAATGTACGTACCGTTTTCCATCATTTGTTTCATTGCTAATCTAAATAAGGAACAATGAGGTGAAAAGGGTAAAAGTTTTATCGAGGGGCGCGGATAAAAACTCCGACTCGCAACTTCACTCCATCAAGTTGAATGTCTTCAATATTCAGCGCCCGGATTATTCCGGAAATAATCCATTTATCCTCCTTTTCATACATGTGTACGTTTTTATCACGTCACTTGTAATATCGATTATTCATCCCTCTAGATTCATAATTTTTTTTCATCGTTATTAATCCCCCGTCTTCCATTTCGTGCAACTCCCAAGAGTTTTGCTTCTAATTTGGCGATTCCAAAAAACTAATCCAATTTCAGCGCACTAGTGGCGGAATTACATCTTGAGGTAATTTCTTCGTTACCTGTCAGACTATGAGAGCTGAAATAAATAAAATGCCAAATATAAGTGTGTAATGAAAAGAAA
Source organism: Tenebrio molitor (assembly GCF_963966145.1). Taxonomy (NCBI): domain Eukaryota; kingdom Metazoa; phylum Arthropoda; class Insecta; order Coleoptera; family Tenebrionidae; genus Tenebrio; species Tenebrio molitor. The sequence goes on from NC_091051.1 coordinate 7,714,334, forward strand.
ACAAATTAAACGAAGCGAGTTGGAGAGTTTGTTTTTTACTTCTGAAAATTGTTTGGTTTTGCGGTATAAATAATATTTTTTGGTGTACCTACTCGGTGATGTAGGTTTTTCAATTTAAGGAGCGATTTGTATTTTAATTGAAGAGGGAAAAATTGGGAAGAAACACAATCTTGCGTGGGGTCATCTTCAAGAAATAACGAGCTATTCCGGAGGCCTAAAGTAATTGGGAGAAAAATTAGGAGAGTTGGGAAAACCGCACTTAAGCCCGAGAAAATTCTTTTGTAGGACGCGCGTCGTTAATAAATTTTTAATTTATTTGAATTTATGTACGAGAGGTCGATTTATTTTGTGCTCACGTAGACGATCTATATTTTTTCATTTTTATAGCAGCAATCCCAAACGGGGTCTAAATATCGCTCTTCTCGAACACTGCGACATTATTTATTTAAACATTTTCTCTGAAAATAAACTTGCGCAATCGAATATTTCTTGCACATTTTATTAGATGTGAGTGGTTCAAAATTACAATTTTATTAATTTTAAAATATTTTTTCAAGAAGTTTAGAAGTTTTTTAAGAGATAAATTCTAAAAAATATAATACAATAGCAACAGAAAATTAAATTCTATAGTAACAGTCACATCAAGTTTTTAATTTGGGTTTTCATGCATATTGTTTGCGAGGTGTAAATTACTATACACTACTATACAGGGTGAAATCGATACAGATCAGAATATTAAAACCCTAGGATCCTCAGACCATTTGTGAAAATTACATGCATTCAGTTTTGCGATATACCTCCGCATGGGGGCAGAAATGCCATGTACAGTTTAAGCACAAAAATTGAGTACGCCACTGATATCACGTTAGGAAGAATAGTGAGGTTAAAAAGTTATGGAGGGCAACGCAAAAAAGAATAGAATTCTTACATGTTTTGGCGGCTCTCTTTTTAAAGCGTTTTTGCAGCTATTCATGTTTCGATTTATTAGAGCGTCTCGTTTGGGATGGAATTAAGTTAAATTGGACTTTATGAATTTAAAATGTTTAACCCCATTTTCGGTTTAATCACTTACCGAAGATACTATGGGTTACATGTTATGATGCATTTCACTTTCACCCTGTATAAGATACTAAGTAGTATAAAATATGTAGCAGAATTTTTACTTGAGAATTTTTTTGGTTAAAATTGTTAATGTCCAAAAAACTGCAAAATAATGAAGTATTTATCTATACAAATTTAAAAAAATGTAATTACATTAGTCTTTCATTTTAAAACAATACGGTATTTAAAATAGCCACGTTAACTTTGGAAATGTATTGTGGGTTGCATTTTCAATTCCTTCGGGCTCATTATCACTCGTGAAATACCCTGTATACTACAACTTTCCAGAAATTAAAATTACGTTGGTGCTATAAAGTAAAAGTTATTTTAAGAAGAGAGTTTTTTTTTCATTTTTATTATGTTGTTATAATTAAATTATTCACCATTCAACTGGCACATCAAAATAAAAAACATTAAAAAACTGTGTAAGAATAAAAACGATGATTTCATTTACTTTAAAACAGATTAGGAAAAATATTGTTTTCCAAACAGTGAACAATCAAGTGTCTTATACATATACAGGGTGAGATTACATTACACTTGCTGCGATTATGTGGATTTAAAGAAATATATTTTAATTTTATAAAACATAGTCAACATGCCCGACATTACATTTGTCAAATTTAATCAAAATCATAATGTGGAATAATCAATAAAAACACAAAACTAAAAAGAAACTATACGGGACATGTATTGTTGGTTGCATGACAATTTTGTGAGGCTCGTTATTACTATTCTAGTGAATCAACTTGTATTTTACAAACTTTGGTGTATTGTGTATTGTTGCTGGCGTAATAATGATAACGCAGTAACGTATGTTTTTTATCAGAACCAAAAAGAGTACATTTACTAAAAAATAAGGATGGTGCGAAACTACATTGATCAATGATCAGAAATTCCATGAAATTGCATTTCCTTGTGTAAGCTACTAAAACACTATTTCATATTTTACAAACACTATTTTTTATCAAAATTAAACAAAGCTGGTAAAGAAAATTTGAACATACATATTTGTTTTTGCCAACTTTTTTTTAATTATTACAAAGTTATATTATTATTATTATATTATAAAATCATATACACTAAACACTTTAAAAATATTATAATAAATTATGTAGGTATAGATAAATTGTAGTTGTTTATCTCTAATGTTTGCTCTTATTGTTAAACGGTTCAATACTTTGAATTATGTTATCTGGTTATCAAGTTAGATTATACATTTCTGAGTAATTTATTTTAACTACGATGTATTTTTTTTAATAATTCTAATAATTTCTAATTTTAATAATTTTTTGATAGTCTCTTTAAATTTTAAAGCCTTAAACACAAATGAACATTAATTAAAATTAATAATAACCAGATATTTTAAAAATATAATATAATTTTTAATTTTGACCACAAATTGAAAGATATAAAAACATAAGATACATAAGTCTTAAATGTTAAAGAATCTTGATCATACTCATGTATAAAATCTCTTAATGGATTCACGTTTGGGCAGTATTTAAAAAGAAGAGGCACCACTTTATTAAAGAAAATTGTTTATTTTATATAAATTATCAACATGACTTGCACGTACACATCAGTTTTGCATCTATTTTCACGGATTCGTCATGCCAAGTTGTCTTATATTGTTGCTTCTGGGGAAAAACCCATTTATCTACAAAAAGCCTGGATGACAAACACTTCAGATACGTTATCTAAGATTTTTTTTGTAGACTTGATGTATAATTTTGCCATAACCCTTCTCGGACTCAATTGTCGTTAAATCGAAAAGTACTTTCCCTTAAGGGGATAATTGTTTTAAAGTTGTTTTCTTGATCTTAAGAGAGTTCGTCTTTTATTTGTTTGCATTTATTTTATATTTTTACTCAACGATAAACGCCAAAAATAGGTTTACTTATTACGTTAGACTAACACATGATTTAATATTTGAATGAATTTAATGTCAGTAAAAAATGCCTGGAACATGCAAGATCCAAAAATGAAACAAGGACTCAGCGAAACATTGGATAAATTCTTATGTAAAGTCGAAATACGTGACACGTTTTGAAGTGATGTATTTGCAGAATATATTACAAAATTGTTCTAATATTTTATCTGTTTTGATATTTTATTTGCAAACGCAAATGTGTTTTTTCTTTCTCATTTTTTACAGAAATCTGTTATACTTATATAAAATCTATCACTGGTGGTATGTAATAGCACTTTATCTTTATTATTTATGTACAGTCGTTGACCAAAATAAAATGGGACAAAGTAAATTTCGATTGTGTAATTCGATATTTTTGCGAAATCCATCTCTTAGGAAACAAAAGTGTCAAAAATTAAAAAAAAAAATCTGTTGGCATTTATTTTAGTTTATTCATTGGTATAAATTTGAGAATAAGACGTTTTAATTTACAATCATAAATCCATGTTTTCCTACTTTAGAGAACCAAATACAAATGAACAAATTGACCGACAGTTTTCAAAAACTCACAATTATTTAATTGAACATAGTGACAGTGACAAGGTGACAAGTAAAAAAAACACAACCTAACTTTTTGTAGATCAATTGTCAAGTCAAATCAAGTTGTAATCTGAAACACATACGTCCCAGTTACACTACACAAATCTTTGAATTGTGAAACTGTCTAAGGTAACACTTTGTCCTATTTTATTTTGGTCAACGACTGTACATAGCAATAAATCGTCACACATTTTCCTATATGTTTAAATTTGGCATTTAGTTTAACAATTCTATTAAAACAACTAACTACCTAACTTTATTATTGCTTTAAAGCCCAATTGACAATAACACCACACCAATTTTTATACGAGTATGTGGGTAAGACGATTTCTTGAAAATAATTTAATTTCTTATATTTACGAGTAGGTACTTTGTAATTTTTTAGTATTAAGAATCTGTTGATGAATTCACCACAGTGTTTATGACTTTTTTAAAAATGTACAGTCGTTGACCAAAATAAAATAAGACAAAGTAAATTTCGATTGTGTAATTCGATATTTTTGCGAAATCCATCTCTTAGGAAACAAAAGTGTCAAAAATTTAAAAAAAATTCTGATAAGTGTCATCATTCGACAATATTTCAAAAACTCACAATCATTCAATTGAACATAGTGACAGTGACGAGATGACAAGTGAAAAAACACAACCTAAGTTTTTGTAAATCAATCGTCAAATCAAATCAAGTTGTAATCTGAGACACATACACATACACTACACAAATCTTTGAATTGTGAAACCGTCTAAGGTAACACTTTGTCCTATTTTATTTTGGTCAACGACTGTACCTATATTTAAAACAAAACTGACAGAATTTCTTATTTTTTTGAAGTAACAGATATCTTGATTTAGATAAAGGCAATTTTTTAGTTTTATTTCAAGTATTACTTATAAAAAAAGACAAAAAGTGATAAGCAATATGTATCTAATCTAATTTTGAAATAATTTACTTTGTTATATCAAATAAAATTTATTTTTTATATTTATATGTATGTGATAATATAATTTATTATAAATAAATAATATACTACTCAATTCATTAATGCATACTTTCAAACTCAATTAAATGTTTGCTATGCCATTTTAAATAATAATAATTTGAAATAATCTTCCTGTGCAACTATTTTTGGATAACATTTGTCCTGCTTCGTAGTTATTAATTAGTAGTTTTTGTATTACATATTTACACCTAATTAGAATTTTCATTATTTGTTGTTTGCTTATTTGTACGACCATTGTTCACTTTAAGTGTGAATTAGTCGAACGTCTGCGAGCCCTTTGTTACTTTTCAAACCCATCGAATTCGGCAAGGATACCAGTATTAATATAAATTAAGAGAAAGTTAGTAGAATAAATTAGGGGTTGTATAGGAAAGTGAACGTGATCGGTGTAGAAAACGAGGAATCAGAACGTAAGAATTGAGACAAGGATGTTTTCTGAAGTTGACTGTTCAATGTGTATAGAATAAACTCGGAAAAGCTGGGACAAATTAGGAAAAAAACTTGGAAAACTAGCACATGCAGGTGACATTTGAAGAAGAAATCATACCACGAGCCTCAAAAGTTTCATAATTATATGAAAAACTTTGAAAACTTCTTAGTGATAACATTTGCATGTTTTATAATGTGAGTGACAAAAAGGTGTGTTACAGAAGCCGAGGCTCAGGAAAATGTATAGAACACTGGTTATAATTTTTATAGAAAAATATGTCGTTATGGAAAGATGGAAAATAAATCATTTAGAGATTATTTTTTTATATACAGGTGTATGTATTCATTGTAACCAGTAGAAGAACTCGTGAATTTATGAAATTTTTCTCAATAACATTTTTACGAAAAAGCATTGCAAATTGATTTAAAATTTGGAATAAATTAGCCATCAAAGTTATACCCGCCCCTATGAGTAAAGGCGAAAATTTTCTGCTGTGATAGAAACGGAGCCTTTCAAAAAAGTTACATTGTTATAGAAAAAAATTAAATAATTAAAATTAAAATTCTCATCGCTACAAAAATTAGTTAATCATACAAAACGACTCGTTTGGAAATAATTTTATAATCTTCATTATCAAGATTATTTTGTTAAGTAATTCTTTATTTATTGTTTCAATACAATTTTTGTTTGGACCCGAAATCTTTGAAATCAATTGATAGCGCATTTATACAAAATTGTAATAGGACCAACCTGAAGCTTATATTTTTTAAAGTAATATGTAATATGGAAGTAGGGAATTTTTATTTAGCCATTTTGCCACATTCTTTCTACAGCAATTAAGTAATTTTTATTGTAGCAATTTATTATTTGATATTAGAAAACTGGTTTCATAATTTCTCATAGAAGAGGTCTTGAAACGGGGATAACTGGCTGATGAAAATTAGAGCAATTCCCATTAAAACGGGGGCTTTTGATGTCACATATTTGTACTAGTTTGCTTTTTTGCGGGGTAAAAATGTTGGTAGTAATTAGCAAACAAGCTTTTTTGCAATCAATTAAAGGCAAGTTTATCTAAACAACGTTCTGTCGCTCAACAAGGCTTCAAACAGCTAATAACTCCAAAAGCTCTAATTAATCAAGTGATACAGTTCGAATTCATTGAATAGCGAAAATAGTTATTTCGAAGTTCAGACACACATCCTCATGGAAAATTACGTAATGGATAGCGTGAGGGTTGGAATAATAAAAAAATACTCGCGTGTTGTTTACCTTTCGTGCAAGCTTTTGTACGAAGGTTCATAATACGAAAGATGTTAAGTGGGTACCAAAATGGAATTGTAATTGAACTGATTTTTTATATTATTGGACGAAGACATTTGTTGCTCTTTTAATGAGGTTGGGTAGTTATAAAAACTGATAGTTAAACGGGTGTTGAGTTTAGATTTTATGACAGATATGGGGAATATATTTGACAGTGCGTGTTGCATTAGAATAATAAAAACGGGGTTGTATATCGCATATTTTGTAATATGCACCAGTTCGGAATGTGTCACGTATTTCAACCTTGTATTACAATTTATCCAACGTAATGTTGACTTGTATGTTTTAGTGTGGCTGCTACATGTTTTGGAAATTTATTGCTGACATTATCTTCGTACAAATGCAGAAAATGGATAAAAAGAATTCGTCATTATTGTCAAAGCTCGGGATGAATGTTTAGAATGTTTTATCAGGTTTGTTGTTGGGGTGGAAAATTTTAACCAATGCAACACCTACGTTTGTTTGATGAGAGCTTTGTGCAGGAATGGTTTCAAAATTGAAATGCAATTTTACTCAGATAATAATTATATTTTCATAAAAATTTTAACAATAAAAACGTTTCCCTTTTTAGGGACACCAAATACCAAAATGTACAGGGTGTTTTCGAAGTTGAAGCGTTCCTTTTAACATGTGATAGTAAGCGTTGTTCTAAAGAGTTTTAGCTAAAATTACCTTAGTAAAATGTGTACGGCAATGAAGATACAATAAGTAAATTTTTTTGAAATTTTTGAAACCGGTCAAATTTTCGCTGATTAAATTAGAATTGACAAAAAAAAATCAAATGAGCATAGACGTTAATCAAAAATACTGTCAGAGTTGTCATCTAATTAGTCGGAATGGCTTATCATTACGAAAATAACGAGCTCACAGATATGTTGCTAATGTACGGGCAATGTTATCAGAATGCAGCCGCGTCGTCCAGCGAGTACGCAGAGCGATTTCGAGAAAGACACCATCCTGGGTCACGTCAGTTATTAATCTAGTACAGCGGAGAAATAGACAGGACCGGACTCAAAATTTTATAAAAAATAAAAATATACAATCAATTATCTCCGTTAATACAAACATTTTACTAAAAAGATTCAGGCTAAATTTCTTAAGAATAATGTATAGTAGCAACGCCTCAACTTCGAAAACACCCTGTATAGTTATTTGTGTATCAAAGCCAAAAAGTACATCTTTTTCTGCCGAGTCTGGGTTTTCTAGTCGAAGCGCAGACGAGTAATGAAAACAGGCGAGGACAAAAGGAACTTTTTGGCCGAGGTGCACATTAAATTTTTTAGGCGACCCCACGAACTACAAAGTAAAAGACATCATTGGAAAAATTACAAATTTATTTTGTATCTACTTTTTTCAAATAGATAACAATAGATTAACAGTTTTTTATAGTATTTTTTATCAGCTTGCCAACAAAACGAGAAATTTACTATCTATTTGCAATTCCTCACTTACATAATTTTTGGTGACAGGACAACTATTGCGATTAGCATCTGCGATGTCCAGCCGCGTATTAGACTTCCTCACTTTCGGTGTTGTATTAGACATTTCTTCATCAAGTGTTGCTATCGATTATAGGAACGTTCATTTTCTTATTATGCACCAAATAAGCACCAGAAATAAACGATACAACACTTTTAGGGCAAATAAAATATGTACTTTAGTTAAATTTCACTGTCAAATGTTTGTTTGTTGGTCGGTTTACTCGGTTTTGTCGGCTTCGTTGTTAACTTATTAAACAAACCAACAAATGGCGCCACGGTCCATAGTCAGAAAAGAGCGTCCGGATAAGTGCGTACGAAAAAGGGCTTCCGAAAAAGAGCTTCCGAAAAAAAGTTACTTCTCGTCCCCATTTGAGTACGAAAAATGACCTTTTTCATTAAGGGGTGCCTAAATATATTTTAATAAACATAATAATTTTTACAAATAAAAAAATTCTTTTTCTAACAAAATGGTTTTTACACTTTATAATCAGTATCTTTGTCAAAGTAAACCCGACGATAAAAAAAAGTGTTACTTGAATGAATTATTCATGGATTGATTTAAAATTTAATACTACATATTTATAAATCGTCCATATATTTGAATCCAAATTTCTTTTTAATCGGATCACATTTTTGCTTTATTTTCTTGGTTAATTCTTCAATTATATCTTCATTCCCGACTTGTAAACTTTCCAGGCGATCTAACGTGTTTTTACATAATTCGTATACTTTATCATCTTTCCTTAACAGCTCTTCAAAATTATACTTTGCAGATTCACAGTAATTGAGTAAATATTTTTTTTTTTTAGCAAATGTCATAAAACGTTGATCCTCAGCTTCGTAATTTGTGGTGTCGAGCAATACTGTTTCGATTTCCTTATCACTTTGAGTGCCGCGGGCGTAACTAATTTTTACTTCTTTGACATTATTGTGGTATTGTTCTTTTGCTTCTATCGTTAAAATTCCGTTCTGATCGATGTTCATTGTAAGAATAACTTTACATTGCCTTGGTGGTGCAGGTGTAAGGTTGTCCAATGTAAGTTTATGTAACAAACGATTCTTATTAGCCTCCAAACGTTCTCCTTCAAATATTTCAAAGCTTATGCTACATTGGTTGCCACAAATGGTTACAAAATTGTAAGAGTTGCTGGTAGGTATTGGCGTATTTTTTTTAATTATGAAACTCATCACACCACAGTTCGCCAGTGTTCCTAAAGATAATGGAATCACATCTGTAATTTTAATTTTATCGACTCTTTGCTCATAGTTACAAGAAAACATTGCTGCTTGAAGAGCTGCACCTTCAGCTACGCACTCTTCAAAATTGCCACTTTTGTTTAAAGTAGTTCCATCAAAATAAGTTGATAATAACTCTTGTATTTTTGGAATACGACTTGATCCACCTGCTAGTACTACATGTTTTATTTTATCTTTCGCTATTCCAGAATTATTCACACACCTTGTAACAATTTCGATTGTTCTTTTGAACAGTTTTTCCCCCATTTCCTCAAACTGTTTTCTTGTAATATCAATTTCAACCTTGTCATGACCCTTTACGAAAGCTTCAAATATAATTGAAGTTTCTGTTGTAAAAGATAAAGTTTTCTTTGCTGTCTCACACTCGTTTTGCATTCTTCTCATGGTTCTTCTGTCACTTTTAGGATCGTATCCGTACGCATTTTTTAGTTTCTCACATACATAATCTACGATTAGATTATCCAAATCTTTTCCTCCCAAACTTGTGTCTCCATCTACACAAATAATGTCTATATTATTTAAAGTCTTTTTCAGAATACTAACATCAAATGTGCCTCCTCCTAAGTCATAAATCAAAGAATAACACTCGTCGTCAACATTATTTTTAAAAAAGTAACTCAAGGCAGCTGCGTTGGGTTCATTGAGCAGTTTGAAAACTGTGAAACCAGCGTCTGTAGCAGCTTTCAAAGTGGCTTCTCTCTGACTTGTATTAAAATAAGCTGGCACGGTGATGACCGCTTTGTCAACAGTGCCTATTTTAGCTTCCACATCGGTTTTAATTTTTTGTAGAATAATAGTACTTATCTCTTGAGGAGTTTTTTTTAACACTTTGTTTTCACCTTGAATCACAATAATAGGATCGTCAAAATCATCTTCCACTTTGAATGAGAAATATTGCAGTTTATTTTGCAAACTGATTTCTTGGTAAGTCCTGCCAATAAATCGTTTAATTTCTGAAATATAAAATGAACAAAGATACAATTTTACACACATTTAAAATATAATACTTACCATAAATTCCATTTTCTGGTCAATTCTTTGCCATGTGAGCACCATATTGTCCAACAGTTGGGTTTGTTAATTGTTTTTTTAAAAAAAATACAAAAGATGGTGTAATTCTTCCACCTTCCGCACTTTCAAGAATTTCAATTGCTCCATTTTTAAAGTAAGCTGCACAAGAATTTGTTGTGCCTAGATCGATGCCAATTACGCAATCCGCCATAATGGACATGTGGAGGATAAATTTACTGTGAAGCCTTGTGTCTGTGTTTTTTATTTCAATGGATTCTTATCGTAAATTATCAGTAAAATTATCGATAAAATAGAAGATATTTATTTTTCTTAAGATAAGACAGGTTGGTATAAAATAACATACAGTGTGGGAACTTGTTATGGAATAAATTCAGTAATTTCGAAACGGATGATATATTTTGTAATTTGCCTCCATTTTGATTCTCTAATAGACATATTAACGAACGCGACGTCATCACTTGCGATGACATTATAGTCATTAATTCACGAAACATTTTACGAAAATTTTTAGGTTGGCAAAGCTTGATGCGGAATTATCTTGTCATGCATGATGCATGTCAGATTAAATTAGAAAATGTGTCAAGAACAGTGTCCAATGGAAAAATTTGTGACCGTATTTTTAACAATTTCATATATTTTAAGGGGCGTACATGCAAGATTATCTTGATTATCTTCCATATTCCTGTTTTGTGACATAATTAGGATAAAACAAAAGGCGCCTAGATTAAATTTTTACTTTTAAAATTAAGACATTACCAACTGCCACAAAAATCCCTAAATCGACTAAAGTAAACATTTTTGTTGAAAAACGGCTTGAAAAGGGCAAATTACAAAAAATATTACAAAAAACTCGTTTTATAAGACATTGAAGCACTCATTCTTTAAAATTACTCGTGGCTACGTCACTCGTTTTTAAACTTGAATTCGTGCTTCAAGACTGGTCTTATGAAACATGTTTTTTAATATTGTAAAACGCTAAAACTGGTCAACTTTTATTTTAAAGTGCCCTGGTTTTAAACTACTGCACCTGTTTGTGACGTCATCTCAGAGCGGTGACGTCGTACGCATTTAAAATGCGTATTTAAAATTAAATGAACTCCAGAAAGTCCAACGAAAATTTTTGAAGTTTTTAAGTTTTCAACTTGACGGTGTTTACCCTATAAGAAATTATGATAACAACATGTTATTAGGTAGGTTTAAGCTTAAGTCTTTGTATACTCGCAGAGTAAATGCTATTGTATCATTTCTCTATAAGCTTGTACATCACGAAATTGATTGTTCATTTCTTTTAAGCAAAATTAGCTTTCATGTTCTTCGCATGAATAGTCGAAACATCACTACGTTTTATATTCCTAGCTACAGAACAACTAAACAACCTATAAAACTAAAGGATCCTGTTATTGATGTGGGAACATACTTACATGATTGTGTCAACTTTCAAAGGTGCCCTCAACAGATATCCAAAAATTTGTTTGAAATCTGTTTTTTGGTCAGTGTTAAATATATTTAACTTTGGTGTGGGGAAGTAGTTTTCGAACACGGCAGCATTAATAACATATCATAGCAACGAAAAAAAAAACACTTTTATAAAATAAATGTCAATGAAATTGTGACAGTATTCAAATTGTTTTCAAAATGAGTTTTACCGCAGATGAATATTGTAAAGCTTGTTTGACACGATGCTAAATTTTGTAGAAAATTTGTTAGAAAATGAGAGAGACCCTCGATCAGGACCAATGAACGATCAGGATCATAGTCTGTCTTTGTCAGATCCTGATCGTTCATTGGTCCTCTCTCATTTTCTAACAAATTTTCTACAAAATTTAGCATCGTGTCATACAGCCTTAACATATATTTAGCTCTTGGTGCCGCAGAAAATAACGCGTCATTTAGCTGCAGACACATACACCATGCGTTTTTCTAACGGAAGGTATCCCAGTGTGCATGTTATTAGTTATTACATATCGTCGTGTACACTAGCAAAGCACGTAACTCCAAAATGCAAAATTTTACAGGAGCAACAATAAACTGTACCAGAAACAAAATTGCATTCTGTTAACCGACGACTTCACCTGGATACAAGAAACCGAATGTAACCGAATTGTATCCAGGTGAACTCGCTGGTTAGCAGAATGCAATTTTGTTTCTGGTACAGTTTATTGTTGCTCCTGTAAAATTTTGTATTTTGGAGTTACGTGCTTTGCTAGTGTACACGACGATATATCGGGTGTTTTTTTAAATTTTACCTCCTAGTAGACGTTGAAGAGTGGATTGTGAACGCACCACTCGTGTAAAAACGTAAGATTTAAACAGCTGATCCGTGATCCGTAACCCGTATAGTGCGTTCACAGTCGACTCTCCAACGCCTACTATGAGGTGAAATTTAAAAAAACACCCGATATATAGGCGTTTTGACTAACGACTGAGAGAAAAAAATGTAACCATGACAACTACATAGGGTATTTTTAGTTACCAATTGCGCTGCTGCCATTTTCGTTTTCACTTTCTCGGATTTTTTTTCTTTACTGAAAGCTGCAGAACAGTAATTTTGAAACAGATTATATATTAATTTATCAGTCTACCCAATCTATTACCTGGTTTGTTAACATTTCTTAAATTTTGTTATGAAGGTTTGAAGAAAAAATCCTATAGGTATGTGCAAAAATGGTTTTATGTGCCGCAGCACATAAAACTCCATTTTTCCTCCTCATAACATAATATACTATTAATAACTATTACTATAAAAAATAAACATAGTTTTTCGTGTGACCCCACAAAAAATAGTCTAAAGGTGTGAGGTTGGGCGACCTAGCCGGCTAATTTATTAGGCCACCACGTCCTATCCAAGAATCAGGATATCTTCCATCAAGGACTTGTTGAACTTGCCTTGTATAACGCACTGAAGTACCATCGTGTTGAAACCAGGGATGCGCCAAGAATTGCAATGGTACATCGTCTAGACTAGAAGATCAGACAATTCCTCGTTAAGGAAAATGGGCACAGACTTCGCCATTTAATCTTGGAAGTAATTCAAACGTACGAACCTGAAACTCTACAGTCGATATTTTATCTGATAATCATTTTGTTTATAAACACTTGCCAATGAATCTCCTAAAATCCTAGCCCACAGTTTGATGCTAAACCGATGTTGAAAATTATAACAAAAAAAGTAAATTGAAATACCTTTTCCGAAGTAATCTGTGTCATTAATCGTTGATATAGAAATGGTCAATTGTTGTTGTTTCGTTATCATTAATCGTGTATAAATATCTATTTATCATTGTTCAAAATATAGGTGAATTTGTTGTTACCTAAACCCTTAAAGCTTTAGTGTTTTAAAGGCCCTTTTTCCCACGCATTTTAGTGTCAAAAACAGGGATTATGATTCAGGTATAATAAAAAATACTTTTTATCTACGGCTACTTGGATAAGACCTTATAACCACATTCATTTACAGTCATTTGAGTTGCGTAATGTAATTCATTACTGCACGGGTTTCATTACGTAACGCTTTTTTATTTAGAAGCAAACAAACAAAATGTATTGAAAGACAACAATACAAAAGAAAACAGCATTAATAACGACAAAATGGTAGGTTATGAGAGTAAAAATTAACGGCAAAAAGAAATCAAAGTTGGAATTCGGAATAATAATCTAAAAATTAACTAAAGGAAATTCTCGAAGAGCTCCCCACTTTGCTCTAAATGTTTAATTTAATTTGAAATGTCAAATTTGACTTGTCATTGATGCGGCTGTCAGTGTGAAGCCGTCAACAACCGGAAGTTACTGCAGTTGAACCATTTAAAAATAAAATTCAGCATTACCAACTTAAACAGTCCTTCTTGATCACCCCGTACATATTAATCACAGAGTTCTTGCATTTTGTTCGCCCAGTTGCCGACATCGACTTCGTTTCGGTCTTCAATCTCTGGGCTTGGCTCAAAAAGACTCACTTCCGCTTTTAATGATATCATCTACTATTTTCTTTTTGTACTCATAGCCTTGAAAGCAACGCTTCCAACATCCAACGCTCGCTCCGAAACGGGTGCTTCCCGGTCGACTCGAAAGTAAAAATTGCAAAAAACACTGGCCCTTTGAGGCATTCAAAAAAAAATCTGTCTTGATAATAATAAAATTTAGTTCATAAAATACAACTTCCCTGGGTTTTCCTCCATTAAAAAATTACGGAAACATTTATAATCGTTGAAAATTGTTCCTACAAAATTCACAAATTATTGCAAAAATTGAAATATCAAGTGAAGCAATTGTTTCCAATAACCAAAGATCACTGCCTACTTGGTTTTATGTTCGTTTATGTTTAATGTATTAAAACAAAAAAATTTAATTTAATTTTCGTACAAAAAATATTGTACGAACCACTTGCGTGAAGACATCTTCCGTTCATTCGCGCATTAATTAAAGGCACTCGCTCCTTCGTTCCTCGTGCTTTAAAAAATGCGCTCATGCGGGAACATCGTCTTCCCGCACTTGGTTCGTAAATAACTATTTTCGTTGCTCACACAAGAGACTACTTTGTAATACACGTCATACTGGAAAAACGACGCAAACTGCAGTGACACCTCAAGAAAGGCTCGTCCCTTGCACTCCAGGTCGTCCTCGAAACAGGATCACACACATTTCCGTTCCAGGTCCTGGTACTTTTTTCACTTAACGTCGGGGTAACCCCAATGTACCGGGTGGGGCATCGTATACGCGCACGTGAGAAATCCCGACTTCTAATTAAATTAAATTGTCGAAATTTTATATACCTACCTAACTAATTATTATTATTGATAAGGTATGTTTGAGAATTAAAAAAAAAAATTTTTTGTTAATAAATAAGGTCGTATAAAAAGTGGCGGCCGGGGAAAATGAGAATGACTTAAATCACTCTGGGCTGTATTCAAATAAAACTGTAATGGTTATCATTATAAAGATTTACGATAGGGCCAAATTTTTGCCTGTCACCACTTGCAAACAAAACCCTTCTTAAATCGTTCCTTCTAAGAACACAGGTATTCAAAGAAATCGGTCCCTGTCGTAAATCTTTATAATGATAACCATTACAGATTTATTTAAATACAGTCCAAAGTAATTTAAGTCATTCCCATTTTCCCCGGCCGCCACTATAACAGTTTTATTAGTTTTCTGAAATTAACTGTTAATTTACCCATAAAGTTTTTATACTAAATGAATCTGTATCTGCTAGCGCATCAAACCCTGGTGGCACAATTACAAATTTTGACTTGGTTAGCTAAATAATTCGCTTTTTTATTTAAACGCAAACCAGACGCGTGATTTATGGCACAATGGTATAATTTCCCAGCAAAAGGTATTGCCGACCGTTTTAAACCTTTTTGCCTTAAAAGTGACAGTTTCCATTGTCACTTTAATTTACGACAGCACAAGTAGCAGGTCATAAATAAAAATGATTTTGAAAGTTGAAATGTAAAACTGCGTTTAATTCAAAATTTAATTGGTGTTTTTTTCTGCTGATTTCGTAAATAATTATAGGTTAGTATAAAAATCAGAATGTGACTTTTTTGTTGAAATTTACATTTTATTTTTTTGGCTTTATTTGTAGGTGAAAAATTATCAAAAAATTATGAAAAGTACCTTACCAATAGGCAGGTAAGTGTGAAAAATTTCGACAATTTTATTTAATTAGAAGTCGCGATTTCTCGCGTGCGCGTATACGATGCCCCACCCGGTACATTTTTCGAAGTCACTTCACTTCGCTATAACTGATGAAAGTGCCTGATTTTTCAACGAGTAATACATGATATAGGATAGTATTGCGAATTGAAAAATCGCACTTTGATCACGAATTGTGTATATTATTTTTTTCCAACATCGTCTATGAAAAAGAGTCTCAATTTTAAATGTCTTTATAAGTATTTTACTCCCCTATTTTTTTTAATTTTCCGGATCTGGAGTTTCAATTAATGCAAATAACAGTGTTTTAAATTTTTATATTAATAAGTAGGTAGTAGATTGTTAATGTGGTAGATTGTTAAATAAATTTTCCTCACTAGTGAGTTTACTTTCTCCATTTTCCTCACTAGTGATGCAAACGCCTACTTTCCTCACTAAATTGAATGATGAAAATATCATTTTCATAATCGATGTTGAAAAAAAAAACAACGCCTTGTTTACAAACAGAAGTAGCTGGTTGTCCTGGTATTGAGCAAATTGTTTCAATCTTGTTGCTTTGATTTTGAATGAAAACGATTGAAACTGACATTTAACAATTATCAAAACTAGTGGAACGGCCCGTGCTTACGCACAGAGCAGTAAAATACATTAATCAAAACGAAAAAGAAGCCACTTTTATGAAGGTGAATTTTTTATGATTATTACATTCATCATCGTGTTCGACCAATCGTAAGGCTTTATTTTTTGAATTATAGTGATAATTCGATAATTCGTCAAGTAGGTTTCTCAGATGTTTTCAAACCTATTGCTAAAGTAATAAAATAAACATTGTTGTCAAATGGTATTATTTAATTCATGAAATAATCAACCGAATTACACTCTAGCTCTTGAAATGATCTGTTTTAACACTCAAGCTCTCAAAAGGTAACCACTCGTGACACTTTGACATTAATACTGTCAAAGTGACACTCATTGTTACCTAGGAGAGATTTCGTGTTAAAAATCGATCATTTCAGAGCTCTCGTGGAATTACAACCGATAATTTGTTGTTATTGCAATATAGGAGACTGTTTTCTAAAAATTACTTAGAATCTATTATATTGTAATCTGTTTGTGATGCTTCCAGGAAAAAAATTAAATGCAATTCGTTACCTGAATATTATGGGTATTGATGAAATTTTTCACTACATACTTTGGCTACATGTGGACGGGCATTATCCTGCTACGTAATTAGTTTTGGACCCATATTCTCTGCAAACTGTATCACATTTGGTTCTATAACATCGTCTATGTACCTCCGAGCAGTCATAGACCCCTTCTTCTTTCCTTCAGTTACTAAGTAACGTGTAATACGTATAAGTAATACATATTCTAATAGAAGTATGTTGCTAAGCAATTTCCTTGAAATTACCTGAAAAAAAAATCTGGCTAAGGCCAAGTGTTTTCAGTAAAGTCACTAGACATCTATATCTACATCTAGTGATTTTAGTTTTCAGGTCGCGCAAGCGCCTCTAACATGACCTAACGACCACTAAGTAAGTAGCCGGGACCAACAGCTTTATATACATCTCTTCCGAAAGATGGTAGTGATTTGAAAAAACCTGATGTTTTAACCGGGAATCGAACCCGGGCGGAACGGGTGAAATTGAACAACGACCTTCTGATTGGCCAACTTTAATTGTTAATTACAAAAAATCTATTACACGCTGACCATTTTTTTAACGCGATTGTTTTCATTTATCATCAACGAAAGCGCACTCTAAATTTGATCCGCGAGATCTGGGACACCAGTATATTACACTTATTGTTAGCTACACGAATATAATATAACATTTATAAAATGCTAGTTTGTTAAAAATGATTTTGCAGTGGAAGTTGATGTTCAATTGAAGAATCAAGAAAACAGAATGATACAGGACATAACTTAATAATAATAAAGCACGATTTATAGTTCCGTATACATATAGCATAACATAGTCAAAAATCATAAACATAACATAACTTTTAAAATTCAATTTATAGTTCATGACAAAACGTGTTGACTTTTTAATTGTCAAAATAATTGTCAAATATGTATGTTTTGTGAAGACGAGGTTTTAGAAGCTGCTGCTTGTGCTGTGGTCTTACACGAGATAGGTCGTACTCGTAATAAAGGAAATAGGAAGAAACCACGAAAAAAACGCGTTACAAAAACACGTATAAATCAGCGACTCCAAATCATTTCCTTCTCACACCGTCTTCAAAGTCTTTGGAAGACTTATCGTACAGTGCCTTAAACCTTTAGACACACTGTACGATTAGAATTTCCTTCATATTTTCCACCTTTTCAATAATGTTTTTAAATTGAATTTATTGTCAGCATACCTACACGTAGGTAACCGTTTCTATGGAAAAATATTAAAATTCCGTAACTTTCATGATATGATATGTGGTGTTTTTGGGTTCTTCATTGAAACATACACATTACTGGGAGACTTTACTAACTTTTACATTTTCCACATAACACATAACGGAGTGGATCGTGCCAGAGTTCGCCGGTGAATTCCCACTCCCTGCTTCTCCGCTATAGGACGCAGGTCACCTTTTTATCCTACAGATAACTGCAGACTGCAGGCACCGATACCACACATAACATAATAATTGAAATTGGACAATTCATATGTAAACGGATACAGACTTATGTTATGTTAACGGATCTATAAAGGAATACATTTGATTCAGTAGGATTCAATTTTGATATGTTATGCCCAGTGTCCGGGCGAAATAGTACCGGACAAGTCGACCAGTACAACTTTGCGTAATCCCTCGCTCGCACATAAACACGATTCAGCTGGTTCCCTGTTATTGTAAACGAACCAGCTGAATCGTGTTTATATGTGAGTGGGGTATTACGCAAAGTTGTACTGGTCGACTTGTCCGGTACTATTTCGTCCGGACACTGGATGCCATACGTACATGTTACGGAACTATAAATCAGGTTTGATGTTGGGGTGGAAAATTTTAACCAATGCAACACCTACGTTTGCTTGGTGAGAGCTTTGTGCAGGAATGGTTTCAAAATTGAAATGCAATTTTGCTCAGATAATAATTATATTTTCATAAAAATTTTAACAATAAAAACGTTTCCCTTTTTAGGGACACCAAATACCAAAAAGTACAGGGTGTTTTCGAAGTTGAGGCGTTTCTTTTAACATGTGATAGTATGCGTTGTTCTAAAGAGTTTTAGTCAAAATTACCTTAGTAAAATGCGTACGTCAATGAAGATACAATAAGTTAATTTTTTTGAAATTTTTGAAACCGGTCCTGCTCAAATTTTCGCTGATTTGTTAAAAATTAGAATTGACAAAAAAAATCAAATGAGCATGGACGTTAATCCAAAGTACTGTCAGAGTTGTCATCTAATTAGTCGGAATGGCTTATGATTACGAAAATAACGAGCTCGCAGATATGTTGCTAATGTACCGACAATGTTATCAGAATGCAGCCGCGGCGTCCAGAGAGTACGCAGAGCGATTTCCGAAAAGACACCATCCTGGGCCACGTCAGTTATTAATCTAGTACAGCGGAGAAATAGACAGGACCGGACTCAAAATTTTATAAAACAATAAAAATATACAATCAATTATCTCCGTTAGTACAAACATTTACTAAAAAGATTCAGGCTAAAATTCTTCAGAATAATGTATAGTACCTCGTGTTACAAGCAACACTCTGTATAGTTATTTGTGTATCAAGGCCAAAAAGTACATCTTTTTCCGCCGAGTCTGGGTTTTCTAGTCCAAGCGCAGACGAGAAATGAAAACAGGCGAGGACAAAACGAACTTTTTGGCCGAGGTGCACATTACATTTTTTAGGCGACCCCACGAACTGGAAAAATTACAAATTTATTTTGTATCTACTTTTTTCAAATACATAGATAACAATAGATAAACAATTTTTTATAGTATTTTTTATCAGCTTGCCAACAAAACGAGAAATTTACTATCTATTTGCAATACAATTCCTCACTTACATCATTTTTGGTGACAATTATTGCGATTATCATCTGCGATGTCCAGCGGCGTATTAGACATTTCTTCCTCACTTTCGATGTTGTATTAGATATTTCTTCATCACGCTGTTGCTATCGATTATAGGAACGTTCATTTTCTTATTATGCACCAAATAAGCACCAGAAATAAACGATACAACGCTTTTTAGGGCAAATAAAATGCTTTGGTTAAATTTCACTGTCAAATATTTGTTTGTTGGTCGGTTTACTCAGTTTTGTCGGTTTCGTTGTTAACTTATTAAACAAACCAACAGATGGCGCCACGGTCCATGGTCAGAAAAGAGCGTCCGGAAAAGTGCGCCCGAAAAAGTGCCTACGTAAAAGGGCTTCCGAAAAAGAGCTTCCGAAAAAAGTTACTTCTCGTCCGCATTTGAGTACGAAAAATTACCTTTTTCATTAAGGGGTGCCTAAAAAATATTTTAATAAACATAATAATCTTTACAGCGTGAAAAATTTAATAAAGCAAGGTTGGCATTAAAAATAAAAAATTTCTTTTTTAACAAAATGGTTTTCACACTTTATAATCTGTATCTTTGTCAAAGTAAATCCGACGATAAAAAAAGTGTTACTTGAATGAATTATTGATGAATTTATTTACAATTTAATACTATATATTTATAAATCGTCCATATATTTGAATCCAAATTTTTTTGCAATCGGATCACATTTTTGCTTTATTTCCTTGGTTAATTCTTCAATTATATCTTCATTCCCGACTTGTAAACTGTTCAGGCGATCGAACGTGTTTTTACATAATTCGTATAGTTTATCATCTTTCCTTAATAGCTCTTCAAAATTATACTTTGCAGATGCACAGTAACCCTGTAAATACTGTTTTTTTTAGCAAATATCATAAAACGTTGATCCTCAGCTTCGTGATTTGTGGTGTCGAGCAATACTGTTTCGATTTCCTTATCACTTTAAGTGCCGCGGGCGTAATTAATTTTTACTTCTTTGACATTATTGCGGTTTAGTTCTTTTGCTTTAATCGTTAAAATTCCGTTCTGATCGATGTTCATTATAAGGATAAGCTGACATTGCCTTGGTGGTGCAGGTGTAAGGTTGTCCAATGTAAGTTTATGTAACAAGCGATTCTTATTAGCCTCCAAACGTTCACCTTCAAATATTGTAAATCTTATGCTATCTTGGTTGCCAACAGTGTTTACAAAATTGTAACATTTGCTGGTAGGTATTGGCGTATTTTTTTTAATTATGAAACTCATCACACCACATGTGGTTTCTATTCCTAAAGATAATGGAATTACATCTGTTATTTTAATTTTATCGAGTCTTTGCTCAGAGCTACAAGAAAACATTGCTGCTTGAAGAGCTGCACCTTCAGCTACGCACTCTTCAAAATTGCCACTTTTCTTTAAAGTCTTTCCATCAAAATAAGCTGATAATAACTCTTGTATTTTTGGAATACGACTTGATCCACCAGCTAGTACTACATGTTTTATTTTATCTTTCCCTATTCCCGAATTATTCACACACCTTGTAACAATTTCGATTGTTCTTTTAAACAGTTTTTCCCCCATTTTCTCAAACTGTTTTCTTGTAATATCAATTTCAACCTTGTCATGAAAGCTTACGAAAGCTTCAAATATAATTGAAGTTTCTGGTGTAAAAGATAAAGTTTTCTTTGCTGTCTCACACTCGTTTTGCATTCTTCTCATGCTTCTTCTGTCACTTTTAGGATCATATCCGTACTCATTTTTTAGTTTCTCACATACGTAATCTACGATTAGATTATCCAAATCTTTTCCTCCCAAACTTGTGTCTCCATCTACACAAATAATGTCTATATTATTTAAAGTCTTTTTCAGAATACTAACATCAAATGTGCCTCCTCCTAAGTCATAAATCAAAGAATAACACTCGTCGTTGACATTATTTTTAAAAAAGTAACTTAAGGCAGCTGCGTTGGGTTCATTGAGCAGTTTTAAAACTGTGAAACCAGCGTCTGTAGCAGCTTTCAAAGTGGCTTCTCTTTGACTGGTATTAAAATAAGCTGGCACGGTGATGACAGCTTTGTCAACAGTGCCTATTTTAGCTTCCACATCCGTTTTAATTTTTTGTAGAATAATAGTAGTTATCTCTTGAGGAGTTTTTTTTAACACATTGTTTTTACCTTGAATCACAATAATGGGATCGTTAAAATCATCTTCTACTTTGAATGAGAAATATTGGAGATTATTTTGCAAATGGATTTCTTGGTAAGTCTTGCCAATAAAGCGTTTAATTTCTGAAATATGAAATGAATAATAGTAGTTTATTTAACGAGTTCGGGTGTAAATTGGGCTTTCTTGTCATGAGTGGGCCAGTTTAAAACGCGAGTGCTACGGTTTATTTTTCGATGAGCTTCTTAAAGGCTCCAAATCGCTTAAAATCTTTAAAATTAACTTGACGTTTCGTTTTGCCAAGTTGTGACATTTATCAAAATCCGTTCACACAGGAGAAAATTCTCAAATTCTGACAGTGTCGAATAAAAATAGTAGTTTATTTGACGAGTTTCACTCGCGTTTTAAAATGGCCCACGCGTGCCAAAAAAGGCCCAATTTACACACGAACGAGTTGAATACAACGTTTTTTTGTTTGACGAGCCACTTAAAGGCTCCAAATCGCTTAAAACCTTTAAAATTAGCTTGACGTTTCGTTTTGACAAGTTGTGACATTTATCAAAATCCGTTCACACAGGAGAAAATTCTCAAATTCTGACAGTGTCGAACAAAAAAGTTACATTTTTACACACATTTAAAGTATAATACTTACCATAAATTCCATTTTCTGGTTCATTTTTTGCCATGTGCGCACCATAGTGTCCAACAATTGCGTTTGTTAATTGTTTCTTTGAAAAACATACAAAAGATGGTGTAATTCTTCCACCTTCTGCATTTTCAAGAATTTCAATTGCTTCATTTTTATAATAAGCTGCACAAGAATTTGTTGTGCCCAAATCGATACCAATTACGTAATTATCCATAACGTACGTGTGGTGGATAAATGAACTGCGAAACCGTGTGTCAGTATTTTTTTTTTTCAATGGATTCTTATCATTAATTCAATCTGATAATTTCATTATCTGGAAGATAATGGTTGGTATAAATATACAGGTGTCCCAGAACTGGCGAATCAGATTTAAAGGGCATATTCCTTAGTCGTAATGGAGGTGAAAAACGTTCAGAAAAATAGTCAGGGTGCAATGGCTTCTTAGTTATGAATTTTTCAAATTGAGCAATAGTATTCGAGCAGTTTTCACCAAAAAACTGAGTTTGACAATCCATATCCAAAACATTTCGAGTATAAAATTCAATTTATAATTCATGACAAAACGTGATATGATTGTTACAAAAACACGTATAAATCAGCGACTCCAAATCATTTCCTTCTTCACACCGTCCTCAAAGTCTTTGGAAGACTTATCGTACAATGCTTTAAATCCGAGCTTAAACCCTTAGACACACTGTACGATTAAAATTTCCTTCATATTTTCCACCTTTTCAATAATGTTTTTAAATTACACGTAGGTAACCGTTTCTATGGAAAAATATTAAAATTCCGTAACTTTCATGATACATAACATAATAATTGAAATTGGCCAATTCATATGTAAACGGATACGGACTTATGTAATGTTAACGGATCTATAAAGGAATATATTTGATTCAATAGGATTCAATTTTGATATGTTATGCCATACGTACAGTCGATGGACAAATAAAACTGGGACAAAAATGACAATCATATAAGTCAAAATTTACAAATTTGCATCGTTTAAATACGGCTTTGTCACAAATAGGTTAACTTTCGTATGACATATTCTATAGATACTGACAAATATATTGACAATTCAATGGTCTGATTTACATAGATTAAATTTTAAGTGTCCCAGTTTTATTTGTCCACCGACCGTACATGCTACGGAACTATAAATCGGCCTTAACCAATCCAGTGACGTATAATATCAACCAAAATTTAGAACTGGGTATACTATTTATCTAAACTTAAAACTAAGCATTTTGAGACATCAGCAAGTAACGTTTTCCCTTATAATAAGGGCAATAAATAATATACAGGGTGATTCATATACAGAGTGGCTACGAAAATTTGATTCACTTTTCTCAAAAGATTAAATTAAATGAAATTGCTGGCAACATTGTTTTTTTTTTACGTAGCTAAATGTTGGTTGTAGCCAATGATCTGCACTCTTAGAACTGCTATTCTACCAGAACGAGCTTCTTTAGAAGGGTAATACCATTATAATGTTTATTCGTTGCTCAATATTGAAATTCATGACAGTGACATTGACAATTATTGTTTAAAAACAGTGACAATTGTACAAAATTGTGCCATTTATTTTTTTCATACTTAAATTTTTTGTGAAAACAGCGACATCTTTTGGCAAAATGAAGAAAAGTGACTCCAGTTTTCGTAGCCACTCTGTAGTATCGTACAAACTTTAACCGGTGGTAGATTCCAACCCCTAGACACTCTTACAAAAATGTCAAAGTTCACGTTGCAACAATTGTTTGCTTCTATTATTATGATTTTCATGACATTTTTATACATTGGACGTAAAGTCCAATTATCAAGAGCCTTTTGAGACCTGAATCTGCCACTGCTTAAAGTATATATGAAACTATATGAATCACCCTGTATATAAATAATTATTTCACAGTCGAATCTTAATCTTGAAATTTCTAAAAGCTTATTACAAACTATTTAATCTAATATTGAAAAGCCTTTGCCATAACAAATACTATAACAATTCAAATCATCGTTATCCTTTTTTTTCTCCAGATTTAGTTTCTTTCAGATAATCATCTGTTTCTGGTTCTAAAGAATGTAGAAGACAGTTCAGACAGTTTATTAAATTTTTTACGGAGTATTTTTTGGTAAAATTTGACATCGATTCTGTATTATACATTCACAGTTGTGTCTGCCACAGATAGAAAATTAAAGCTCCGACAGCGCTTTAATAAATGGACTCACAATTCGGTTTTATTTATAACAAATATTTTTTTTCTCTGAAATCACGATTTTTGCGTCAAACGTCAAAATTTTACGACACAATTTTATTCCAGAGTTCGTCGTTCTCCAATTGAGTGTGTTAGATCAGAATCTGCTTCGATATCATAAAGAAATTCGCCATTTTATTGCAGGCATATAAAGTTTTCTTGTAATAAAGGAACCTGCCGACGGGATAGCACGATTCATAACATTTATTTCACCAATACCATCAAATCTTAAGAACAACCAAAGTGAATGTATAATCAAAAAGTCGTTTCCAGTATTTACTAATAGGAATTTCAATAATTCTTTTTCATCTTACAGGTATTTTTGCAACCTTTTGTTGTCTTTGACCAGACAGATTTATGACAAACTACAGCAGAACAAGAAAAAAGAATACTTTTAACAAGAAACAAAAACTCTTGTAAAATTTTTCTTTAAAACAAAATCAAATGTTATTGTAAAGTAAAATTTATCGCTAAAAAAAAAAAAAACAGAACGTAAAGCTAGTGTGACACGATACTAAATTACACAGAAAATTCACTGTTCTTTGTACAAGAACGTTTCTACGAGTATGATTTCTTTAAAACTGTGAGTTGGTACTATGTACTTTGCTCCGAACGTGTTAAATTAAATCAGTTGCCTTAAAAATAATATATAGATTTTTGCGTCAACGAAGAAATATATATTTTTTTTTGCCATGTTGATAAAATATTGTTAACTTTGTTTCCAGTTGTGACGTCAGCTAGAAATTCTCGTTTGTCGTGAAATTACGAATTGAGAAAATTCCCAAATAGAACGGTAGGAGATAAGTAGGAAGATGAAATGTTGGTAGTAGCTTTATGCAGCTTCCGTTTCCGGTTGTGGCGGCTATATCCGGTGCGGAAGAGGATAAGTTGCCTTAGCCGTTGCTTTTAACGCCCAATGAGTAGAATTGTCGGACAAAGCACTAAATTAGGTTACCTGAATTGTACGTGTCTTGTACAAATTGGGAACGGCTTTTCGGGAATTTCAAGACGGAATCGAGTTAACTAGTTAACGAGATATAGAAGAGGGAACTTTTTTCTCGCAGGTGATGTTTAATTGTAATTCCTTTTGACGCAAGTGTTCTGTTTCATCGGTTCCCTTCACTTTTATGACGGAAAGTGATCCAGTGAAACGATCTAATATATCAAACGGATGCGTCTTAAAACTAGTTTAAACGCGAAAACTTCTGCCAACTTTATCAAGTTAAATATTTTCCGGAGAAACTTGCATAATCACAACGGCAATGAGGAGCTTTGCTTCAAGTTTTATTTTTCTTTTGATCGGGCTTTAGTTTTAGTTTTCCGTGATCTACTTCAAGCGCAATTATTCATTTGGGAAGTTATTCTTTGCGGAAATAATTCACCGATTTTTGCGAACGATCCGCACAAGTTGGCATCAAAGTGCATTAAGAGTTTTACAAGTTTTATTAAAAATATTGAAAATGCATAATTTTTTTTTAATCATTGCAACATTGTAAATATGTGTAACAGTTAATTTTTGGTTTTCTGACCGGTTTGGTACATACTCCATGTCCAGCAACGTCAGTGCCAGATTCAATTTGCCTTGATGGATCCGTTGTTATTGACTGTTTCGTGTTTTATGTATGGTCGTGTAGTGGGTTTCTTCGGAAGGAACAATTTGTTGTTGTCTGATGTAAGCTACGATCTAGTAAACTCCACTATACATATAAGTCAGACCAAGTGGGATGTTTAAACTCGAATAAAAGAGTAAAATATCTAGACTACGTTAGAAGAGCGCTGTTGGCTTTTCTGACCTATTGAGTAAATATTGATGCGCTTTCCTAAAATTTAATGGGACAAGGAAACAAAAGCAAGTATTTGGTGGCAAAAATAAACGATAAAATGGAGTACTGGAGTGAATAACTTTGACAGCTCTGTTACGGAAGTTATTAATATGCAAGTATTGGAAGCTTGAAAAGAGCTTTAATAAATTAATTACCTAATTTTCACACTGAATTACAATATGTCTATAACTATCCATTTTCTAAATTAAAAATTAAATCGTTTGCAGTTTTCTTATAGGTTTTTAGGCACCCTTTTAATGAAAATGCTAATTTTACGTACTCACAAGCGGACGAAAAGTAACTCTTTTTCGGACACACTTTTTCGAACGCTGACCGTGGCACCATTTGTACGTCTGTTTAGTAAGTTAGCAACGAAACCGACAAAACCGATAATTGTCCTGTCACCATCCATAAATCATGTAAATGAGTAATTGTATTGCAAATAGTAAATTTCTAGTTTTGATGGTAAGCTGATAACAAATACTATAAAAAAATTGTTAATATGTATTGATAACTTTATCTGTTTGAAAAAAGTATAGATACAAAATAAATTTGGTTTGTAGTTCGTGCGGTTCCCAAAAAAATTTAATGTGCACCTCTGCCAAAAAGTGCCTTTTCTCTTCGCCTGTTTTTCAAGCCTCGGCTGCGCCTCGGCCAGAAAATTCGGACGAAAAAGATACACTTTTTGGTCTGATACACAAATAACTATTGGGGAATATCCAGAAACTAAGAATCTTTACGTATAAATACATGGAATAAGCTTAAAACTTTAATTAAAAATGTATCTAAAGCAACGACTTTTTAAAGAATACTGATAATAATTTAGTAGAATTTACATAATGACATTTTGGGACTGCGTAATTTAAATTTTTATCAATTCAAATAAAACTTGTTCTTTACTGTGAATTTTATTTTGTTCATAATTTACTTGTCTTTATGACCTGTTAAATACGTGATATCTTAAATTTTTTTGTGGACTTACACGAGAACATTTCATATATAATTTTTTTTTTCATTTTGTTTTGTTGCTAATCCCTCGTATCGTAGCAGAAGATGTGGAAAAAGATTCATACACTTCTTGTCGAAATAATTCACGTGTTAACTGTACACAAATGGCTCTTTCCACGATCTAATTTAAATTAAATGAAAATTAAAACAGTGGATAAGGAAACTAGGTACACATTAAATTGTAATAAACTTGAAATAAACGTAATTAGGTCTTTTCTTGGAAGGAACATTACGGCACCAGCATATACAATTTTCTTTTTTAGCTTCCGGCAATTAATTTAATTTGAGAGTCTCATTTTCAACTCGATCGAATTTTAAAGCAGGCCGAATAATAAAAAATCGCGGTTGAAAAATTCTTGAATGGAAATGGAAAAAGCCGACGTACATACTTCTTTATCTGTTACGACTCGGCCGCTGAGAAATTTGTAAATTACGTGAAGATCCGCAAGTGCTCAGTCGAAATGAATCTCTTGTACGACCAACTTGATGGGTCTAAGCTGTCTCCATTTAAGGGACTGATAACGAAGTTGAAATAATCCTTCTTAGTGGAAATTTTCGAAACTTTTCATCCAATTACCTCCGATTTTATATTTACCAAGATATCTATCGAGCCAATAAATAACTTTGCAGTATGTCGTCGTTAATAATTTGGATTTCACGAAAAGGGAAAAACCATCGGGAGATCGAGCATTAATCAAACTTTCCGCGAATTTTATTGAAAGGTTTTGCCTTGACAAGGACGTTTTCGTTTCTCTGTGCATATTATACGCTTTCATGTTGTTTGTCTCATGTCAAAGATATAGATCGATTGCAATTTTTAACGTCGAATGAGCGTCTTCAATTGAAATGCGAGCATTATATTATTGGACGAAAAAAAATGGACGTGGGTGTACAGTAGATCCAACGAATGTATGGATTCATTCATTACGATTATTGACAAAGTTTTTTTATTGTCACGAGCACACTCAAATTTTCTTAAGTAATATTTGTAACTGCAACATTTATACTCCGTTCATCGAAGCCATGTAGTAATAAAAACCTGTTTGCTTGGTATTGCACAAGACTAAACAGAGGTGCAACAATTAATTCAGTATGTTCAATTCATTGAAACGTTTGTCGCTAGTGTCGTACAATTAATCTCAGTGTATTATTTGTGTAGTTGATTCAATTAAAATGGAATTATCTCAATTAAGAAGCGACCAAGAAAAGTGTTACAATTAATGAAAAGAGAAATACTGTAGGTTACGCCCCTGAAGTGTGTTTCTTAGAAGACTCTCAACGGAAGGCGGAAGGTTAAGCGAACGGAGTATAGGTTCAAAAAGCGTCGTCTTCTTAACCAATAACAACACCACTAGCTATGAATAAGTGTTCAGAACTGAATTAATATTTTTTACTCAAACAACAATTATGTATAAAGGAAAACTGGATAATATTTTACTATGTTCAATATGTGCTTTTTTTTAATGTTTTATATGTAATCTACAGGGTCAATATTTTCTGGTGGAGTTACGCTTTTTATGAAATATCATCTACATATTGGGTGATTCAAAATGATTGTGGCCAAGTATGGCAACTATGTACGAAAATTTATGTGGCAACTGTGTGGATGAGGTAGCGTTGTCATTTGTATGATATTTCATAAGCGTGCATTTGATTTTTTTGATATCATTACACATTGATTTGACAGTTTTCAAAATTGCGCGACTATGAACTGTCAAAGAAATATCAACTCTACCCTACCCACACAGTTGCCACATAAATTTTCGTACATAGTTGCCATACTTGGCCACAATGATTTTGAATCACCCAATATTATCTTACATTACTTCCACATTGCATTATTTTTTTCAGGTAGGTTATTGATGATCGTCAAGGCAAGATACACAGTCTTGGTAAGTCTTCATAACTAGCAATCAATAATTTTGTTTCGACGTTATTTACTACCTAAAGTGAGATTTTAAATATTTTATAATTCTCAAGAATTAATGGAATGAAGAAGAAATTTATTTATAATATTTTATTTGTTAGTTCTGTATTTGTAGACAATAAAATTATGCTGTAATATTGATTATTAAAAATAAAAATGACTTATCTATGACTGTGCGATATATCCTGTTTATCCCACTCATTTTAAACAGGTAATAACTTTTTTACCGCACGTCGTGTGGTAAAGTAAATAAGGGAAAACATTACAAAAATAGATATTTGACTACAGAACCAATTGACGGTCTTATTCTTATGTCTGAAGGTGGATCTTACTTAAAGAATTCATTTAAAAACAAATTTAATTCAAAAAGTCAAAGCAAAAATAGGCGCTGACTATTTTCAAGATCATAGTAATTATTTAAATAAAAATGTATCGATTTGTAGACAACACGTGATGTACTACATTATTATCGCTCCACTGCTCGTTGTGCAAACTTCACGTGATACGTGATAAAAATGTGTATATCGTACATGTTGGGTAAATAACTATTTCCAAACTTCTTCTTAGTTTTTTATTAACGTTTGAGTTATTTATTGTTCCTAGAGTTTTTGTATTTAAGAAGTTCAGAAACAATCCGAGATATTAGCTATCAAATCACAACGTTCCTCGTGTTTGATAACGATAAGGTAATGAAGTCAAACAAAAGACCGTCAATAACAGTAAAAGAAAAATAAAGTGGAAACAGTAACAATCACGTAATAGACATAGGAACAGGAGGTAAAACAAAACAAGTTTTTTTATCGCTTTAAATAATGTAGTGCGATAAGGTCGAGGATAAGGTAAATATCGACTAGCATAGCATGCAAAACACCGATCTCTACAATAATTCTCCACTCAGTTCTGGTACTAAGCTCTATAAAAAAACGTAAAATATTGCGGTTTCTGTTGTTGATCCAACAATAAAAAAATGTGATAATTTATTGTTGGGTCGGCCTGGCCGGTATGATTTGTGGAGGATTGATTTTTATTTGTTGTGGAATGAAGTCAGTGTTGCACGGCTCAATCAATTACTTAGGTTACTAATAAAAAAGAGTCATTTGATAGGCTATAAAAGCTTCGTTTTATTGCGGCCTTAAATATATTTTACGTTAAGTTAACAGGGTTTTAATTTTGTTGGTGCTATTAAACCGAATTCAATTTTGAGGGCTTCCAAGTAAAAAAGAATTTAGCCTTTTATTAATACCTCCACTAATCTCCGACTAATTACTTCTGACTGAATTGTCAATTATTGTTCCGTAGTCTGTTGGGAAACAAATGACGGAGGGATGGAAAACGGAAATTTTTACATTTTCAATTTGACGTCTTTTGTTCAGTACATCCTAAAATACTGGAAAATTCGATTTTAAATTACTCTACATTTTTTTATACACCCATTTAGAAAACTCAAAATAATTATAATTCAAAAAATTAATAAGTGAAGCTTTTTTTCCTTGCATGCCATTGGTCAAAACCTCTCTCTCGAATTTTCTTGTAGAATCTCTCACGTGCGTATAAATAAGATTTTGTAAATTTTTCCTCACTTTTCACACATCTTTTGTTGTTGTTGGAACTAAGCACGAGTCACAGATAAACTCCGAAAATTTTTCTGAAATAATTCATGCGCTAGGATGATTTTAACTGATAATAATAATTATTTTTATTTCTTTTACTGGGACTTCTAAATGAATTAAAAAATTAATTTCTGGTCCGGTCGTAATAAAGAGTCAAAAGTATGATACTTCGTTATTTATAACATATTTTTCCGTTGTTTTTCGTACTTTTACAGCATTACACAATGTCACACTATATGATAATGGCCAGTTAGGCTTATTTGCTTATTAATCTGAACTCATGTTGGTGCTTTTAAGGGATGTTTTATATCCCATTGCTGGTGTTAACATGTAGTTAGTCTCAAGAGTAATGTCATTTCTGTTTTGCAGTGGGTAACAAGCGATTCATTTATCACCTGCGAATCGTCAGTTAGTGTTTATTTTTTACAGAGAGGAGTTTATTGACAAACCGTTGCAATACAAGTTTAAATTCAGATTCATTAAGAATCTCTTTATAAAAATAAAATATTATTTTTCTATTTTGCACCTTTAACACAGTCATTATAACACTCAAACGGATTTGGAAAAGGAGCTCTTTTCGATACGCGTTTCAGGAACATTTACTTAAATTTTTAATGTTGGCAGTGACTCACAGTGAGTAGTTGCTAAAATACAACGTGATCACTGCACTTCACGACACTTTAAATTCAAAACTTGCAATTGTTCGTCTAGTTACCGGTGTTACCAACCCTTATATTTGCTAAATATAATTTTCCTAGCATTATGTTTAGAATTTTTTTTAATTTAAAATTTAAAATAGGGGCAAAATAGGAAAAATATTGTACTATACTCGTTTTATAAGCCATTTTGTCGCACGCGTTTTTAGAGCACGACGAGCGCAGCGAGAAGTGCTATAAACAAACAACAACAACAAAAATGGTGTCTTATAAAACTTGTATAATAAATTACTATTATTTCATGTAAACAAAGATTCGTTTGTACTATTGGGGACAAAATACGTTGGTCATCATTTTTCTGTCACTTCAAAAAAAAATTATGTAAACCAAGCATTAACGTCAAGTCAACATCGATGACAATTTCGAATTATCTCTTGTCAAAAATATGGCACCTTCCACCGTTCAAAAATTTAGAATTGTCTCCCTCGCTTCTGAGCGATTGTCCATGAGCCAAATTGCCTTGTGAAAACCTTTTCAAGTTTTCCTCCTTGGAATTTCTCGTTCAGTGGTCCATTTTTCGATATTTAACATTTTGCAATGACGAGTCTGACAGTGACAGTCAGTGACAAAGGTTAACCATTCTAATGCTTGATTTACAACTTTATGTCACTCAAATGACTTTGACGACCAAAGTAATTTGTCCCCATTAGTACGTTTTGCTTGACAATTTTTCATCCGAAAAATAGTTTGTAAAAAATATTCTCTTTTGGAGACATATTATACATAATATTATGCAAATATATACAGGGTTATTCACGAGAGGGGTATTTCTGAATTTCTTTTTGCCGCAACCCATTATACACATTGTAACAATATCTTGATTTCAAATTTTGAAAATGATTATAACTGAATCCACGACGGCTCTTAGTCCTGTCCCTTTGACATTAAAGCAAAAAATCTTTGTCAATTCGAAAAATTTGTTTTTAGAATAACGACGAAATAGTTATTTACTCTCGTGTCAAAAATAAATTACTCCCTAGAATTCGAACTTTTAGGGAAATAACGTTTTTCATGTTGTGTGTAACTAGATTTTCAAAAGTTATTTTGAATGCCTCCCTCTTGGAGTGGATTTCACTGCGGGGGGATTAAATCAATTACAAATCACCCACTCCGCATTCGTTCCAAATTCACTCCGCATTTACTCCGCTAATTTTTTACAGTGTATGAACGTAATACACAGGTGTTCCCGAAAAAGAATTTGGGTCCATAACTCCTTTATTTATCGGAGGATTTTAATTATTTATACATTAAATTAAGTGGCCCTAAATAGGCTACAAAAACCCCTAATAAATTCACATATAGGTCTAAGGAATTCAGGGCTAAACTATCAAAATATTTTTTTTCAAATGCGAACACATAATTTTTTTAACACTTCTGATAGAGATTTTTTATTCTAAAAAGAACAGTGTATCACAAGCGTACAATTACTTACCCAAAAACCAAAAAAAAAGTTAAAAAACGCTACTATCGTCGATGCTTAAACTGCGCTTTGTACGTGCAATCTCAAATGTTATTACACATGTCATTTGTTTTTTCAACTAACTTAATTTGGTTAATTTATTACATTCTAACGCAAGGAATTTTGATAGCTTCTCACTTGGTGCTCGTCATTTGTTTCAAAATGTAGTGTTATTAAAAAAAAAAAATCTTATATGAGGTTGTTGTTTTCAGAGTAAAAATCTCTATCAGAATTAGTAAAAAAAAAAGTATATGTCCGTATTTGAAAAAGATATTTTGACACTTTAACCTTGAAGCACTTTGGGTTTTACGTGAATTTAGTACGCCATTTTATAGCTTATTCACAACCATTTAATTTGGTGTATGGATAATTAAAATCCTCCGATAAATAAGGGAGCTATGGATTTGTCTCTTTTTTTGGGAACGCCCTATATATTATACATAAATTTTATCTTTCTGCACTCCTTCTCCACATAAACTTTAACTATGCCAAATCTCACACTCCTCCGTGCGCGCAATTTGCTTAAAAAGGGGTACAAAGCTTTTCCTTCACGTATTAATATTATATAGATTGTTGAAAGTGGCTCCCATTATGTTTTAATTCGTTTCTTTTCATTACTAAAAATATTCTGCAGCATTTGCTGATCTATAGTGTTCCAGCAGTTTGTTATTTCCTCCATAAGTTTCTCCAAAGTAATGAAGCGATAAAACCATTGCGGTTTACTGAAAAGATTGCTTATTATTTACTGTAGACATACGAAAATAAATGTCTTACCTTCGCGATTTCGTAACTTGTTTTTGGTATTTACAGTTCACAATTGCGGAAAACGGTTTTAGTCTTCATAGACTGTTGAAGAAAATCACAAGCAAAACAACCGAGACGCTGAATTCACAACTGACGCTAAGATTTAATAATTTGACATTTGTCATTTGACATCTAATTTGCCGGCTTCAACGGCTCGACATAGATATAAAAAAAAATAGTTCGACCAAAAAAAAAAAAAAATACAGCCGCACAATTCCACAGGACTCTTGATATAATGTTCTTTTATAGACACTTTGTAGTAGTGTGCGACGAAAAACAATTTTGTCAACAAATTTTATATTTTGTATGTGAAAAGTCAGATTAATACAATTTGTTCAGTGCCCCTGTTGAAATAGCGTTTCATTGAAACAACTTACTTCGTAAACATTCGCTGCTAACACTTTATAATCTGTGTAGTTGTTTTGTTAAAGTAAGGCCCGGTTTATTCACTTTCAAGTAAATTTATCTGGCCAGTAGTTAATATGATTCAGAATCTGCTATTGGTAGATCCATGGTAATTACCGTTCAAATAAAGTTACTTGAAGGTGAATAAACCGGGCCTAAATCTGGAATGAAATAGAGGTACAATAAATATTTAAAATTGAGAAACATGTGACGCAGAGCATTCTATTAAAAAGAAACGATTTATTTACAATTTACTTAACACTAGTTATAAATCTTGCATATATTTGAATCTATATTTTTTTACAATCGGGTCACATTTTTCTTTTATTTTCTCTGTTAATTCGTCAATTATATCTTCATTCTTGCCTTTCAAACTGTCCACGTGCGCGAACGTCGTTTTACATAAAGCATATATTTCATGCTTTTTCATTGAGAGCTTTTCAAGATTATACATTGCAGATGTACAGTAATCCGTTAAATATTTTTTTTTCGTAACAAATATTAAAAAACGGAGATCTTCAGCTTCGTGATTTGTGCTGTCTAGCAATACTTTTTCGATTATCGTATCACTTTGAGTGACGCGGAAGTAATTAATTTTTACTTCTTTGACATTACTGCGGTACTTTTCTTTTGCTTCTATCGTTAAAATTCCGTTCTGATCGATGTTCAATGTAAGGATAACTTCACGTTGCCTTGGTGGTGCAGGTATAAGGTTATCCAATCTAAATTTATGTAACAAATGATTCTTTGTGGCCTCCAAACGTTCACCTTCAAATATTTTAAATGTAATGGTAGCTTGGTTTTTATGTGTGTTTACAAAATTCTTAAATTTGCTGGTAGGTATTGGTGTATTTTTTTTAATTATGAAATTCATCTCACCATAGTTGTCTTCTATTCCTAAAGATAATGGAATTACATCAGTTATTTTAATTTTATCGAGTCTTTGCTCAGAGTTAGAAGAAAACATTGCTGCTTGAAGAGCTGCCCCTTTAGCTACGCATTCTTCAACATTGATACTTTTGGTTAAAGTCTTTCCATCAAAATAAGCTGATAGTAACTCTCGTATTTTTGGAATACGGCTTGATCCGCCAGCTAGTACTATATTTTTTATTTTGTCTTTTGCTACTCTGGAATTATTCACACATCTTCTAACAATTTCGATTGTTCTTCTGAACAGTTTTTCCCCCATTTCTTCAAACTGTTTTCTTGTAAAGCTAATTTCAATTTTGTCATGATCCTTTACGAAACCTTCAAGTATAATTAGAGTTGCTGTTGTAAAGGATAAATGTTCTTTTGCTTTCTGACACTCTGTTTGCAATCTTCTCATGTTTCTTCTGTCACTTTTTGGATTGTATTCGTACTCCTTTTCTAGTTTCTCACATACATAATCTATAATTAGATTATCCAAATCTTTTCCTCCTAAACTTGTGTCTCCATCTACACAAATAACGTCTATACTATTTAGAGTCCTTTTTAGAATACTAACATCAAATGTGCCTCCTCCTAAGTCGTAAATCAAAGAATAACACTTGTCATCGACATTATCTTTAAAAAAGTAACTTAAGGCAACTGCGTTGGGTTCATTGAGCAGTTTTAAGACTGTGAAACCAGCTTCTTCAGCAGCTGCTAAAGTGGCTTGTCTCTGACTTGTATTAAAATAAGTTGGCACAGTGATGACAGCTTTGTCAGCAGTGCCTATTTTAGCTTCCACATCGTTTTTAATTTTTTGCAGAATAATAGTAGTTATCTCTTGAGGAGTTTTTTTTAACACTTTGTTTTTATCTTCAATCACAATAATGGGATCATTATCATTATCTTCTACTTTGAATGAGAAATACTGCAGATTATTTTGCAAACTGATTTCTTGGTAAGTCTTGCCAATAAATCGCTTAATTTCTGAAATATAAAATTAATAAAAATACATTTTACACACATTTAAAGTACCGAGCGATCGAATAAAAAAAAATCAGAGTAGGCGAAAATGGTAATTTGAACCAATCAAATCATCATAATAGCACAATCCAGGTAACTCGATTTTTTTTAATTGATCGCACGTTATAATACTTACCATAAATTCCATTTTCTGGTAAACGCATTCCCATTTCAGCACCATGTTTTCCGACAACTACGTTCGTTAATTGATTTTTACAAAAAAATACAAAAGATGGTGTAATTTTTCCACCTTCCACATTTTCAAGAATTTCAATTGCTTTATTCTTATAGTAAGCTGCACAACAATTTGTTGTGCCTAAATCGATACCAATTACGTAATTATTGTCCATAATGTACATGTGGTGGATAAATTAACTGTGAAACCTTGTGTCAGTATTTTTTTTTAATGGATTCTTATCATTAATTATCAATCTGATAATTTCGTTATCGGTAAAATGGAAGATTTTTTTTTAAGATAAGAGAGGTTGGTATAATAGTAGAATGTTTTACAAGTAAAGAAAAGTGGAGGTTCACTAGCGAGTGAAAGAATAGCATGTTCACAACGATGATATGATAATGTATGTACGAGTAGAACGTCCTCTGAGTTCTTTGACCAATGCAAGACTCGCTGTTAACAATACTAATTGCGCGCACACGAGTGGTATACTATTAAAGGAACAGTGAAGTTGAAAAATGTCATTTTTGGAAAACATCGCTAAAATAAAATTTAAGTGTTAAGGATACTAGTCTATAATAGTTATTTACATAATTAGTGGGATAAAAGCAATATTACACGATTCGAGTGTGAAGATTGCAGATGACGAGGGCGTTAACCCGAGTTCATCTGTAACACACGAGTTTCCTGTAATATGCTTTAGCCCACGTGTTATGTGCAACATTTTATCTACGGCTGCTAATTATTAATTAAAAAAATCAATTTTTGGCAAAAACGTCAAATTTGACATTTATAAAATAGTAGTTTATTTGACGAGTTTGTGTGTAAATTGGGCCTTTTTTGGCACGAACGAGTTGAATACAACGTTTTTTTGTTCGACGAGCCCCTTAAAGGCCCCAAATCGCTTAAAACTTTTAAAATTAGCTTGACGTTTCGTTTTGACAAGTTGTGACATTTATCAAAATCCGTTCACATAGGAGAAAATTCTCAAATTTTGACAGTGTCGAACAAAAAATATATTTTGATAATTGTTAAACGTCAGTTTCAATCGTTTTCATTCAAAATCAAAGCGACAAGATTGAAACTATTTGCTCAATACCAGGACAACCAGCTAATTCTGTTTGTAAACAACGCGTTGTTTTTAATTTTTCATAATTGAGAGCCGGATCGTTTACGTCTTATCGCGGCTCTCGGAAGTGACTTCGAAAAATGTACATTGGGGTTACGCCGACGTCAAGTGAGAAAACTACCAGTACCTGGAACGGAAAAGTGTGTGATCCTGTTTCGAGGACGACCTGGAGGGCAAGAGATGAGCGTCCCTCGAGGTGTCACTGCATTTTGCGCCGTTTTTCCAGTATGACGTGTATTACAAAGTGGTCTCCTGTGGGAGCAACGAAAACGAAAATAGCAGATGATATCATTAAAAGTGGAAGTGAGTCTTTTTGTGCCAAGCCCAGAGATTGAAGACCAAAACGAAGTCGATGTGGGCAACTGGGCGAACAAAATGCAAGAACTGTGTGATGAATATGTATTTACAATAAGCAGCTTTTCTTTTGTCTTTCAATAAATTTTGTCTGTTTGCTTCTAAATAAAAATGCGTTACGTAATGAAACCAGTGCGGTAATGAACTACATTACGCAACTCAAATGACTATAAATGAATGTGATTACAAGGTCTTATCCAAGCAGCCGTAGATAAGTTATGTTAATAATGTTGCAAATTATTAAAATGTCATGTACTTCCTGATAAAAACGAATAATCTCTGCAGGTAAATACAAGATATTGAGGTTATAGTTGCACTTTGGCACCAAAAGCTAGTACTAGATAAAGTAGGTACATAATAGTATATTATATCATTAAGAGTTGAAGTGAGTCTTTTTGTGGGTAGCCCAGAGCCGAAACGTAGTTGATGTCGACAACTGGGCGAGGCACAAAAAGACCTTTTACTCTGAATGATACAGGGTCATTATAAATGATTGTCCCATCGTAGGTGGCTGTGCCCTATGCTTTAGGTGCGCCGCTACGTCTACTAGTTGTGACAAACATTTATAATGACCCCGTATATACTATGTATTTTATCTTCAAGCGGATCACAAAAAAAAATCGAACATAGATTCACCTATTTATTTTTCTTTTCCTGCAGTTACAATCTTCAAATTTTAAGGCACTAGTAATTTCTACTTCCTTTGTTATTGGTACTTAAAGTTTCGATAATATTAGTAAAGTCTACAATGCTATTCAATCTATCCGATGGACACTTGCTTTGAAAACATTCGCGTACACATTCAAAATCAAGTAACAACGATTTTGCAAAATTTAAGCAGTGTGAACGGGTAATTTTAAGATTAGGTTAAAGATGACATTGACAGGAATTAAAAAAATTATGATCGGTCTTCTACTCACGGTCTCTCCTTGTTCCCACCTCTTCTTTACTTATTACTTGTAGAACAGTGCTTTTATTTAGCCCATTATGAGTAGCAACCCTTCTTATGGACCACTCTTCTTCTAATTTCGAAAGTATGAAAACTTTGTCTTGTTCTGTCAGTCGGGCCATTTTAACTTTTCAAAAGTTTCAATGTCAGAGTTGATTAATTACTATCCTGATTTAATACAGCGAAAAATAGCTGTACGCGAAGGTTTTGAAAGCAAGTGTACTTTCTGCAAATTTCCACATAAATCTTTCCCAAAATGGTGAATGATCGCGATTTGTAATTTTTTGTATCCTGAACTTTTAGTACGATAGCAGAGCCTAAATCTGCGATATGTCTTATTGTCAAATTGGTGAATTCATCGCATCACAAGCTCCGGCCAGACTGTAACTCTTTTGGTCGTAGTTCATCGTGTTTTTTATTTTCTTCGAAGCACTTAATGAGCGCTCGCTTTAATTTAGCGGTTAAAAGATTCCTTGTTTTTCGAGGCATTTTTATAATTTGATATTTGTGACAAACTGAAGGTCAAATTTTGGCGGAAGGTTAGGCCAACCCAAAAAAATGAAACTTATTCTAGGGATTTCTTTTTTTCTGCCAACATAATTCAACAGGTGGTGGATTTTTGATTTTGAAACAGATTATATATATATTTCCTGTTTATAACGTTCTACGGCCTCTTCCGATATCCATTTTCCACCGTCTTCTGTCATTACTTTGTTCTTCGTTGAGTTTGCCTCATCTCTTCTCGTACGCCTTCTGTCCAGCTTCGTCTTAGCCTTCCTTTTCTTCTTCTACCCTGTGGTGTCCATAATAATATACTACGTGACCAAGAAAGGTAAACACCCAGTACTTATAGTTTTATTTCAATAAATTTTTGCGGGCAAATGTGTTTTGAGTCAGATAAGAAATGAATAAATTTGCAGCCCTATCTATGCAGTATTCTGCCTTTTGTGCTGCTGGTTCGATTATTGCAAGCGTAAGGAAATTTTGTCTACATTGAAAAAATTTACTTTTGAATTTTAGAAAACTTGTTGAAAAATGTTTTTGTAAGGCGAGAAATTCCGCGAGTGCGTAGACTTGGTCACATTCCTCAGCTTAGTGACTTTGAAAGAGGGCGGATTGTAGGCTTACGAAAAGCAGGTTTGTCAGTTAGAGAAATTGCCAAAAGAACTGGCAGATTTGTACGCACCATTTTAAGATATCATCAGGCATGGACTCAAGAAGGCCGTGAATACACGGCTAGGGACACCGGACGTCATAGGATGACAACAAGCAACAAACTTTTCGTCATAAAATCAAAATTTTCCGAAAAAATGGGAAGTCTTGTGATATTGTTTCTGATAAATTTACGAATTTGAATTGGACATTTTTCTTCTGATTAGAGCTCGACAGCGTAGCAAACACAAAAAGTTTGAGTAGATAAATTAAAAAATTTATCCGATCGAAAAAAACAAGGTCGAGTTATATTTGTTGAGATTATTTGCAGAACAAAAAAAAACAACAAACAACTCCAATATCTTATTATTTATCGACGAAGAAGTCATTTTCATTAAATTATAAAATGAACTTTCAAATGTGACAAGAGGAAACAAAATTTTTAATCACTGACAAGGGGAAGCGAATTTTTATCCGAGATAAACAAAAATGATTGGTTCAAAAGTGAAATTCTCATTGGACCATTATCTGTGTTGCTATAGTGATGGAAATAATCGTACAAAAACATTTTCACTTAAGTACGCTTTCGTTTCAATGATTATCCCATGAGCGAAGTGTCGAATTAGGAGCTAGGAAAATGTAAAAAAAAATATTTAATTAAAAAAAGATCAATATTTAAAACAATGTTTATTTTAAATAGTTCTATTGGTGATTAAATTTATTACGTGGACTTCCATATTCCATAACACCCTGTATACCACTTTTCACGTTATGTATCTAAGGAAACGAACACGAAAATTATTGCTGACATTATTTTCATACAAATGATGAAATAGCTATTAAGACAACAAGTGTTTTATAGACGATTTAAAAATCGAAGTCGTAGTTTAAATCAGAGCGACCGCAGGGAGCGAGAATTTAATAGACCGAGATTTTTAAACTATAAAACACGCGTTGTCTTCAAGATTTTTTCTAACACTAACATCTTATCAGAAATTTTAATAAATTCAGAAATTATTCGAGGCGCGTCACAATACACAAAATGCGAAGGTTGCCATGGGTACTATGGTAATAATATCAACAAATTTGGAAAAAAACAACTTTCATCCTTGAAATGTGCCGAAACGTTCCAGAAGAAATAAGAAAAAAGGGGCAATTTGTTACCAATGAAGTCTAAAAGTGCATACGAAAAGGTGTATGTTTCGTTTCAAGGCCGGAACATTACGGAGGTAACGGAAGATGTCATTTTGGCATTTCTTGATATGGGATAAGTGTGTAGAACTTCATTAAAAGTTCATTCACATTACGGCAAGAATCATTTGAAGAAAATGTAAAGATTGCCAGTTTTCGATGGTCGGGCACTTGCATTGGATGAAACAGCAGAAGTTAAAGAAGAAGATGTTAGGAACAAGAGCACGAAGCTAATGTGGCAGTTCCAATTCAATAATAATTGTACTTT
The DNA here is from genome assembly GCF_963966145.1 of Tenebrio molitor. Classification (NCBI taxonomy): domain Eukaryota; kingdom Metazoa; phylum Arthropoda; class Insecta; order Coleoptera; family Tenebrionidae; genus Tenebrio; species Tenebrio molitor. The sequence continues at coordinate 7,756,091 of NC_091051.1, forward strand.
TCACTTTTGTGATAATTACTGTAAAAATGATGAATAAAATGTTACTTGAATAATATGTGTGAGCGTATTTAATGACTCTATAAGATACGTTGCTATTGACGTTGCTATTGAGAAAAGCGTATTGTATGGGAAACATAAGGTGTGAGCTCAAATGCACCATAGAAACAATATAAGATATTAGTGTTAGAAAAAGGAGTTTTCCGGACTTGTTAGATCCTTCAATGACCCAGAATTTTTTTGGCAGGTTATATTGGGACCACCTGTATAGAGGTCGTGCAAAAAATAATATTCACACTTGAACAAAATAAGTTCATTATAATGTCTTATTACCGCAACGGTGTTAAAATAGACGGAGAATGGACATACAGCATTCAAGCTTGCAAAGAAGAATTTTTAGCCAACTATCTCCCCAACTACAAAAATGTTTTGGCAAACTTCCTCGCTGCTCACATACATCGAATTGTTAATCGTCTTGTTACTAGCGGTAGTATTGAAAAAGGGAAATCGTCAGGTCGTCCCAAGGTGATTGAAGATGAAATTGAAAACATATGAGATCATTTAGAAGAACATCCGAGAACATCCCTTACCAGACTGTGTCTTCAAACTGGTGTACCTAGCAGTACATGTCATAAAATTGTTAAAAAGAACTTTCATTTACGTCCATATAAAGTAACAACTGTACAAGAGCTCTTCCCTAATGATCCTGAAAGCGGCATAAATTATTGTAACTGGTTTCAGAATAATCTGTTCCCCTGACTTAATTCCCTGACTTTTCTGTTTTCGGCTACTTGAAAAACGAGGTGCATAAACGACAAATGAATAATTGAAATGAGTTAATAGAAGAGATTACCAATTGTTGTCGTAACATCAACGAACAAATATTACAAAATATTTTCTAAAATAAGAAAGTGAGAGTGAGAAGATGTTTAGAGCAAAATGGAGGATACTTTGAGCTATTTCTTCAATTTTAATTGTTACTTGAATAATATGTGTGAGCGTATTTTATGACTCTATAAGATACGTTGTTATTGACGACGTGTCTTATACAGAAAAGCGTATGTATTTTATGGAAAACATAAGGTGTGAGCTCAAATGCACCATAGAAACAGTATAAGATATTAGTGTTAGAAAACTGGATAAAAAGAATTCGTCATTATTGTCAAAGCTCGGGATGAATGTTTAGAATGTTTTATCCAGTTTGTTTTTGGGGAGAAAATTTTCACCAATGCAACAGCCACGTTTGCATGGTGACAGCTTTATGCGGGGATGGTTTTAAAATTAAAATCGAATTTTATATCCATATATTATTCTCAAAAATTTTAACAATAAAAACGCTTCACTTCTTAGTGCTTGTTTACAATGGACATAAGCTTGACATAAGGCATAAGAAATTCATGATACATGCAGTGTATATACCATTAATTTTTACGTAACTTATGAGAAGTGACCTCAGTAAACATTATTGTTGTGTAGAAAAAGGCATGGAGAATCATATTCGAGTTATATGGACACATAAATTATTTTCCAATTGCCCAAATTTACAAATTATTCTTAGGTATCTCTTATGTATTTCTTATGTCTTATGTCCATTGTGAATAAGCACTTAAGGACACTAAATACCAAAACATATTCTTATAAACATAAAAAATTTTACAGAGTGGAAAATTTAATAAAGCTACCTAGGTTTGTGTTAAAAATTAAAAAAAAAACGTCTTTTAATTTAATAGTTAAAGTAAACCTGGAAATAAAAAAAGGTTTACTTGAATGTAGAGGTACAATAAATATTAAAAACTGTGAAACATGTTACGCAGAACATTCTATTACAAAAAACGATGTATTTTACGATTTAATGCTATTTATAAATCGTCCATATATTTGTATTCATATTTTTTTGCAATCGGATCACATTTTTCTTTTATTAGCTTGGTTAAATCTTCAATTATATCTTCATTCTCAACTTCTAAACCCTCCAGGCGATCTAACGTGTTTTTACATAAGTCATATATTTTATCATCTGTCGTCGGTAACTTTTCAAAATTATACATTACAGATGAACAGTAATGCCCCAAATACACTTTTTTCTTATGGACTATTACAAAACGTTGATCTTCAGCTTCGTGATTTGTGCTGTCTAACAATATTTTTTCAATTTCCTCATCACTTTGAATGCCGCGGACGTAATTGATTTTTACTTTTTTGACATTTTCGCCGTACTTTTCTTTTGCTTCTGTTGTTAAAATTCCGTTCTGGTCGATGTTCAATGTAAGAATAACTTGACATTGCCTTGGTGGTGCAGGTGTAATGTCCAATATAAATTCATCTAACAAACGATTCTTTGCAGCCTCCAAACGTTCACCTTCAAAAAGTTTAAATGTAATGGTAGCTTGGTCGTTAAATACGTTTACAAAATTTTTAGATTTGCTGATAGGTATTGGCGTATTTTTTTTAATTATGAAAGACATTTCACCCCAGTTGCATGCTATTCCTAAAGATAATGGAATTACATCTGTTATTTTAATTTTATTGACCCTTTGCTCAGGGTTACAAGAAAACATTGCAGCTTGAAGAGCTGCACCTTCAGCGATGCACTCGTCAAAATTGGTACTTTTGTTTAAAGTCTTTCCATCAAAATAAGCTGATAACAACTCTTGTATTTTTGGAATACGGCTTGATCCACCAGCTAGTACTACATGTTTTATCTTATCTTTCGCTATTCCGGATTTATCCACACATCTTCTAACAATTTCGATTGTTCTTTTGAACAGTTTTTCCCCCATTTCTTCAAACTGTTTTCTTGTAAAATCAATAACTTCGTGATGACCCGTTACGAAACCTTCAAGTATAATTTCAGTTGCTGTTGTAACAGATAAAGCTTCTTTTGCTTTCTCACACAACTTTTGCATTCTTCTCATGGTTCTTCTGTCACTTTTTGGATTGTATTCGTACTCATTTTCTAGTTGCTCACATACATAATCTACAATTAGATTATCCAAATCTTTTCCTCCCAAATTTGTGTCTCCATCTACACAAATAACATCTATATTATTTAAAGTTCTTTTTAGAATACTAACATCAAATGTGCCTCCTCCTAAGTCATAAATCAAAGAATAACACTCATCGTCGACATTATTTTTAAAAATGTAACTCAAGGCAGCTGCGTTGGGTTCACTGAGCAGTTTTAAAACTGTGAAACCAGCTTCTTTAGCAGCTGATAAAGTGGCTTCTCTCTGACTTGTATTAAAATAAGCTGGCACAGTGATAACAGCTTTGTTAAAATTGCCTATTTTAGCTTCCACATCTTTTTTAATTTTTTGCAGAATAATAGTAGCAATCTCTTGAGGAGTTTTTTTGAATACATGGTTTTCACCTTGAATCACAATAATGGGATCATTACCATCATCTTCTACTTTGAATGAGAAATATTGCAGATTATTTTGCAAATTTATTTCCTGGTAAGTCTTGCCAATAAATCGCTTAATTTCTGAAATATATAAAATTAATAATACTTAGTTATTTATTATACAAGACGATAAAATTCTACTTTATCTTTGAGAGCGCTCGAGAAGATAATGAGATTTTATCGTCGTGTACAATACAAAATTTTATTCCATCCTCCATTATTTCGATTGAATTACTAAATTATTTTGATTGACAATTATTATCAACGTCAAAAAAATTCAACAATCAAAAAAACGTCAAAAACGGAAAAATAACAATTGATGTTAAACATTAGAAACTCAAAGCGGAGGCTGGCATGGGAGTCGGTTACCGAGACAATTTGTTTATCAACAAAGTTAAAAGCAGTTTCGTAAAAGCGTCGTGAAAGTGTTTCAATTTTGAGGAAATAATGACCCAATCTTTCCTTAATGAAGATGAATTGTATGTTCCTGAAGATATTATTAAAGAAGCTAGGTCTGTTGTTGAAAATTTATTGCCGCAAAAATCTGTATAATTGTAAGTACCTATGAAAAAGAATACAATGTATTTTCTGTGTCTGGAGGAAAAGCAGAGACATAAAAGGTGATTTTGATGGGAACAGGCAGCATAAAGAATTGTCAAGGATTTTCAAACGAATTATCTGGTTGCAGTGGCGCTAACCTCATCAAAAGTGAGGATGTCGCTAACTTCATAAAAAGCAAAGATGTCGCTAACGAGAATACTGTCAAATGTGGTGGAAAAGTGTTTAAAAAGTGCACATTTAATTTTTATTAACATTGTTATTTCCGGTTATTTCAATTCAGATGTTCGTAATTTTGATTAAAAAAGAATAAAGAAACGATAAAATTTCATTTTACCATGAAGAAAACAGTAGATAAAATACCATTTTATCGTTTAGGATGGAATAAAGATACATTTTACACACATAATATTTACCATAAATTCCATTTTCTGGTAAACTTCTTCCCATTTCAGCACCATATTTTCCGACAATTATGTCCGTTGATTGATTTTTAAAAAAAAATACAAAAGATGGTGTAATTGTTTCCTCTTCCGCATTTTCAAAAATTTCAATTGCTCCATTTTTATAACAAGCTGCACAAGAATTTGTAGTGCCTAAATCGATACCAATTACACAATCCTCCATAATGAACATGTGGTGGTTAAACTAATTATGAAACCTTGTGTCAGTGTTTTTTTTCAATGTATTCTTATCATTAATTATTCATCTGATAATTTTCATTATTGATCAAATGGAAGATATGTTTTTTTTAAAGATTATTTCCATCACTATAGCAACACAGACAATGGTTCAATCAGAATTTGACTTTTGAACCAATCATTTTTGTTTATCTCGGATAAAAATTTGCTCCCTCTTGTCAGTGATTAAAATTTTTCTTTCTTCTTGTCACATTTGAGTCATTTGACAGTTCATTTTATAATTTAATGAAAATGACTTCTTCGTCGATAAATAAAAAGATATTGGCGTTGTTTGTTGTTTTTTTTTTGTTCTGGAAATAATCTCAACAAATATAACTCGACCTTGTTTTTTTTTTATTTATTTATCTACTCAAACTTTTTGTGTTTGATAAATTTACTCATTGAATTGGACATTTTTCTTCAAAGATTAAAGCCCTCCAGCTACGCTGTCGAGCTCTAATCAGAAGAAAAATGTCCAATTCAAATTCGTAAATTTACCACCAAAAAGTTTTTGTGAAATAATAGTTATTTATTATACAAGCGAGCTAAATGAATGTTTAACGAGCGATGCGGTTAACAGCGCGAGCGGCGAAGCCGCAAGCGCGTTAACATCGCAAGTTAAACAACTGTTTATCCAATTTTACACTAATAAACCTCTCCAATTTGAGTGTATTTTTTTAAATAAACCCTATTTTGATTTGATTGACGTTGTCATTAAGTATTGTAGGTTGTAGGGAATGAGAAAGCACGTAGTGAATATTTATTTAATGCAAAGTCCGAATCAAAATCTACCTTTATCAAAAGAAGAGGGCATTTGGAAAAGGAAAATAGGAGTATACATTTTTAAACTGTCAGCTAGAATAGTGTCAAAAAAATGACAATAAAGCTTAAACTACATTTACAATTTTTCAAAACCGACAGAAATTTGATGTCCCGTATCAAGCTACGTTTTGCGACCTGTACTGTCCAAAGAGTAAAAAAAAGGTGGGAAGTAGATCGAAGTATTAACAGAAGACAAGGATCAGAACGTCCACCAATTTCTACTTCGCAACAGGATGAAGCTCTGTTGGATTATTTAAGAGAAAACCCCTTTGATATAGCAAAACAACCCGCATTTGCCACACATTTTCCTGGATCGTATGATAATCTTTGAACAAACAAATTAATAACATGCAGTGCTGTTTTCGAGAACATCGTTCATAGTCACTTTGAGGGAGCAATAATTGCTTTCTAAAGTGGTGGAACATTTTGGAAACATTATGGCAGCACTCAAAATCCTGTGGTTTCCGAACAGTCAATACACATTTCCTATTACTTATCACAGTGACAGATAAATCATTTGCACCACAATGGTTTTTTGATTTTTGAACAGCGTTTACGTGATCACTGCACTTCACGACACTTTAAATTCAAAACTTGCAATTGTTCGTCTAGTTGTCTAGTCTATATTTGCCAAATATAATTTTCCTAACATTATGTTTTAAATTTTTTTTTAATTTGAAATTTAAAATAGGGGCAAAATAGAAAAAATATTGTATTACACTCGTTTTATAAGCCATTTTGTCGCACTGGTTTTTCTAAAAAACGCGTGCAACAAAATGGTGTCATAAACCTTGTATAATAAATTACTATTATTTCATGTAAACAAAGATTCGTTTGTACGTTTTGCTTGACAATTTTTCATCCGAAAAATACACCCCCCACAACAATTATCGCATAACATATGTTTATACAATCATGTAAAATTTGAAGTTTAACTTTTTTTTTCTGTGTTATCCTTTCGAGAATGAAATTGTATAAAATCCATATTGCACATATCAACATAAGGAGTTACAGTCATTGATTAATTCGCTCTAAAGTGTTGTGGTAAACGAGATGGTTCTGCAATGTCTTGCATACAGCCAACAAAAATTAACACAAGCAGTGCAAAAATCAGTTATCATTCCAATATAGGGTTGAAATCTTCTTAAAGATTAAATGTTTGCAGACCATTTGCATTACAAAGTGATGCGATAATTGTTGTGCAGTGTGTAGTTGTGTAAGAATTATTCTCTTTTGGAGACATATTATAGTACATAATATTATGCAAACATACAGGGTGGAACAAAAGTATCAAATATTGGCTGTAACTTTTTAATTTGACAATTTATGAAAAAATGTTTAATATAAAAGTTGATTGGTGTATTATCCTGCATCATCTGGTCTTTCTCGTTTGTTCCTATCTTCTTTGTTTCGCTGCTATGGCAACCAACTTTGGTTTTTTAAATAGCACCCATACATTTTTTCTGTGATTTTCAAACAAGCGTATTTTTCTGTATTCATAAATACAGTTTTGCCGTTATGGGGAAAAAGAATAAAAATTAAAGAAAACAAAGGTGATAAAATTAATTTACTAAGTAATAAAATGCAATATCAAGAATGTTGACAATTTTTGTTGAACGTCATACTCGGTATACCGAGTGGAACAAAAGTATCAAATAATCGCTGTAACTTTTTAATTTGAAAAATTATGAAAAAAATGTTTAATATAAAAATTGTTTGGTTTATTATCATGCATGACGTTCAACAAAAATTGTCAACATTCTTGATATTGCATTTTATTACTTAGTAGTAGTAGAAAACCCACACAACTACATAGTTACAAGGCTGCATTCAGGACTGTTGTTCTGCTTTGTCGACACATGCATTTTTTGCATGCAGCTGCTATAATGGTCGCATTTTTATTTTATAAAACTGAAGTTTTAATGTAACTTTTAGAACATGTGGTAGTTTGTGTTCGATTTGTAACTTTTAATAACAGTAGTCACTGTTTCTACAAAATTTGTAGTGACGAAGGAGAACAATGAATTCAAATCGCATTCCAGAGTGAAATCTAATCAGGCGATCGTTTAAAATGGCTAATGAAAAACAGTTTTTGAGATCTTCATCGCTAAAATGTGGAGATATGGATTAAACAATGCTTAAGTGTTTTTTTTTTGGTTTTATTTGTCATTTTAAGTACTACTTCTTATTAAATTTATCTCCAATTACAAATTGTGGTCAATACCTATTTTATTAACAGTATCAAAGTAACTAAGTAAAATGAAATCTAATCGGGTGATCGCTTAGAATGGGTAATTTAAAAACAGTTTTTGAGATCATTATCGCTAAAATGTGTAGATTACACAATGCTTTTGAATCTTTTTGTGAAAATAAAATATTTATTTCATGTAAACAAAAATTCGTTTGTACGTTTTGCTTGACAATTTTTCATCCGAAAAATAGTTGTGTAAAAATTATTCTCTTTCGGAGACATATACATAATATGCAAATATACCGGGTGTAGAATGGATTTTGGTACATAAGCACTTTACGTGTAAAAGTAAATATCCTCGGATATTGGTTCCCCTAATTATTATTTTAGAACAAAGCCTTGAATTCAAAAGTTGTAGAGTTTTAAAAATGGTTCAAATTCGAAAAAGAAAATCCCTTTACTGGAATTAATTTATTACTAAGATAGAGGAAGGCTAAGTTACCCCAATGATCAATTTGTGGGTCTAGTATAGTTTGGGAATGAGAAATTGGAATTTTAGCTTCTTCACTTGCAATGGGTTTTGGGTAGGTTATAAACATTATAGATAATAATGAAGATTTACAACTATGAGCAGTTCCAGCATTCCAGGAGGGACGAACAATCAGCATTTTGCGGATATTCGGCATCCCTTTTTAGTAACTAGCAGGTAGATAAACTTACCACTATCGTAAATCTTCATTATTATAATCTTTACAATCTACCCTAAACCCATTGCAAGTGAAGAAGTTAAAATTCCAATTTCTCGTTCGCAAACTATACAATTTACAATAATTTCAATAATAGTAGAAATTCTACCAAGCATTCCTAAGGAAAATACAAATTTTGTTTAGAAGATATCTTGGCCTTATATATTTCGGGAAATCCACTAATTCAGTGTCCTGTTTTGTAACTTGCACTCACAGACAAATAGAAAAATTTACCGTTCATAAAAAAATGTTTTTGATTTGAGACTTTGAAAAAGTGTCAGATGTATGTGTGCGTTAAAACTATGTTGAAAACACGTCTATAAAACAATAATTTCGTGCAAGGCAGGCAACCAGTACAACACATAAGCCCCGTATTGTGGCGCACCCTATAAAACAAAAATAATGCTTAGAACTACGAATGCGGCAGGCCGGATAAGAGATGAGTCTCTTATGAATCTAGGAGGCCGTGCTTTTTTTAAAGGTTGGCGAAGAAACGTTGCCAGACGTTAGTGGGCCATTCCACAGACCACTTTCTGAAGTCAGTGTCACGGCCTGTTAAAATAGAGGCCGCCTTGGTTGAATACAACGTTTTTTTTTTGTTCGACGAGTCCCTTAAAGGCTCCAAATCGTTTAAAATCTATAAAATTAGCTTGACGTTTCGTTTTGACAAGTGGTGACATTAATCAAAATCCGTTCACATAGGGGAAAATTCTCAAATTCTGACAGTGTCGAACAAAAAAATTTGTTTTAGCTTCTTTTAAATTTTCATTAAATGTGAAAAAATGTTGAATCGTTTGAATCGGAAAATGCATCCATTGAAGTAGGTGGCCACTGAAGTAAACACTGAATTGACTGAATACGTTTATTTATTGTTGTTTTTCTGTTGCGTCGACTTTTCAGCACTCGGTAATTCCCTTACCCCTAGCTAATTCTGTACTTCCCGGGAGGCGTCGCGAATATGTCGTTATAAGACTCTCAAATATCACCATTTTTTTCGTCGCTATATAAGTTTCGTCGTTATAACCGATGTCGTTATTAACCATAGATCTCACATAAGAAAAGTACTATCTCTGGCCGGAACTTTTGAAATTCGTCGTATAAACCGATATGTCGTTATATCAGATGTCGTTATAAACGATATATACTGTACACGTAAAGTACCTATGTACCAAAATCCATTCTACACCCGGTATATGAAAACCCACACAATTACATAGATAGAAGGCTGCATCCAGTACTGTTGTTCTGCTTTGTCGACACATGCATTTTTTACATACAGCTGCTATAATGGTTGCATTGTTACTTTGTACAAATGAAATTTCAATGCAAGTTTTAGAACATGTGGTATTTTGTGTTCGATTTACTGGTAGTGACAAAGTAGAACAAATAACGAATTCCAGAGTAAAATCTAATCAGGCAATCGTTTAGAATGGGTAATTTTAAAACAGATTTTGAGATCTTTGCTACTGAAATCTGGAGATATATGGATTGCTCAATGCTTAAGTGTTTTGTTTGGCTTGATTTATCATTTTAAGTACTATTTTTTATTAAATTTATCTCCAAGTAATAGTATATTACATACCGAGAAGGAAAGTGTTCCATTCCTGTCGAGAGAACAATAGTTTACCGAGAGGCTTGCCCTCGAGGTGAACTAGTCCTCGAGACACAGGAATGGACTTTCGCCAAGGTTTGTATACTATTTTATTCACAATCAATCTTTTAATACAACAAGCAACGTTATAATAAAAACCAACCTCCGTAATATTATCGTTTATTTCGGCAAAATATTAAAACTTAGTAGGCGCGCACGATTGAGATTGTATTAAATTTTAGTTCGCAATAGTCAAACCAAATTGACATTTGCTCACATTTTTTAACAAACAAAATGTGGGATAGTAAAATAGAGTGTACCCTCCCCAGAATTGCGGGAATCCGCACACAAATTACGATACCAGAAAAACGTGCAGACATTTTCGCGATTGGTGCGACATTAGCGCCACCACAGGTCAGTTATGGGTTTCATTACTAACCGCTTACGACTCATTACTTACTCCTTTCTTCACCATTACTGACCGGTTGATGTGTACACGAGTAATCAAATCACTCACTTTCTAACCTTCAAGAGGTTAGAAAAGCTGTACGTTACTAACCCATTGTGAATAAAATACCTAACAGTACTAAAGGCAGGTGCGTAAAATTAAATTAAAGGATTCAAAAAATTTTTACTCCTGAGAGGTATAAATCGTATATTAACATGCTTCCGTTTTACAGCGTAGCGTAGGTACTAAAGATTTTATTACTAATATTTAAATTTTGAGTGTTATTGATGACCCTTGGATGAAGATAAATGGTAACACATTACTTTCAATATAAATTTGCTATTTACTTAGTTCAGAACGTGCATAACCACTGGTTTGTCATGTTGTTAAGACAAGCAAACTTCTAGATCAATATTGAAAAGTAGTGAGTTATAAAACAAGACAAGAAAGGAATAAAGTGTTTGGCAATGAGAGAGAAATGACAGAAAAGTTCAAATTGTGGAAACAAAGAAAAGCTGCAAGATAAGAACTAAATTAAACCAAGTAATAAAAATACTTTGAAAAACAATGTTGGTGATTAAAAGCAACATCTGTAGACCCTCCAATTTTGTTCGACAAAGAAAGAATGAAAAATCAAGATTCATTACTGTTTTATTTCTCACATCAATTAATCAACAGTGTTGTTCATTATGAAGTGTCTTAAGGTTCTTCTGGACTGGAATTATTTGATTAACTTTGCATAGGTAATTATAACGTAATAAAAATTAAATTTACGATAAAATTCTTGGTGTTATTGGTTTAAGTTATGTTCTAAATAAATGTATTTAAGAGCTTGTCTATTTGGCTACTTGTCATTGTTTTATTTGAAATACAACAATAGATGTCACGTAAAGTCCCCAGATAATTCGTGTCGCACTTTTTTAAGATAAAATTAATTTTCTGTGGTTACCGATGAATGATAATCAGGTACCCATTAGTATAGATGTAACATCTTTCAGAGACATTACTGTAGGACTTTTTTGTACTTGGGTTCTAAGGAAAAACCGCACAATCATCGTCTTTGCCAAGAATTTATGTAAAACGTTTGGGGAGATTGAATTCATGATCTGAATAACATTATCAAACGTCAGTTGATGTTTCAAGAGCACGCAGAGAGAACAACAATAAAAAGACAATGTAGATGGCCAACTTCGTACCAGTATCTTTAATTTCTATGGGATGTTATTAAAATTCAGTAGTTGTCGGAAAGAGGGAGCGAATAAAACAACAAGCGACAGGCAAAACGTGCATAACTTTAAACTCATAGTCCTCATAGACTATGCAACCCTCAGCAGAGTTGCAGAGCATAATTGTTTTAAATATTATTTATAGCAGTTTTAACTTTAGCCATTTTCGTGATATGAAAATTAAAATGTAAATAAATTTGCGGAAAGTTGCAACAAACTATTATGAAATGTGTGGAGTTTTAGAAGGAGGCAAAAAAAATCGCCGGATGTCATGCATAAATTGGGAAAGTTTCGGGGATTATCATTTATTATAAGGAAAATATGTAAAGGGAAATACGAAAGAACCAAAACCAGACGTTGCTTCTTCGTACAGCTTGATTAATCCAATAAACAATTTTTGAACGGGTTTTAAAAGTTTTAATCTACTGCCCTGTCGTAATGCCACAATTTTGATTGTTTTTGCTCCGACATCCTCTAAATCATTCCATAAACTGCAACAAGATTTACCCGAAACATATTTTTATCGATAGAAACTTTGTTCATTTAGTTTCTAACATCAAAACTTTTAATACTTAAGATGCAAATTTTCTTGTAGATCCTGTCAAGAATCAGTGTTTTACGAAGTTACGTATTACAGGGCTGTTTCTTGCAAGAGTACGACTATTTAGTACCAAGACACTTAGTACAATGTGTTCCAAACAATTAAAAGAACTTAAAAAATAAGATGAACAAGTATCGGGTGTTCATTTCAATTTCCCGCCAAAGTTGGTGTTGAAGAGTCGATTGTGAACGGACCACGGATCAGCTGTTTAAATCTAATCTCACTTTTTGCGCTGTTTGTGTTTTTAATTAACGGGTGGTGCGTTCACAATTGACTCTTCAACGCCTACTTTGACGGAAAATTTAAATGAACACCCGATAGGACAATTTTTGAGATTACAAGGGCGGTTTGAAAGCTTTGCTGCATGAAGTGTAACTACAACGTGATCAAAAAGAAAACACATTAGCGCAGGCGTAAGAATGGGTAATTTACCAGCTGTATTGCCAAACGCGATGCCACTGGTAAGCAGATTTTTCGGTGAAATATCAAAGAAACGCCAACTATGGTGTCATATAAATTTTAAGTAAATAATTATTGTTGATTTTCTTACCAGGAGTTAGAAGAAGAATATTTTGTTACGAAAAATGGTTTACCCCATGCATTCCATTCTTTAAAAGTGTCCTAAATTAAAAAAGTTGGAAATTGAAAACTATTATGTAGACAACGGAGATTTTTTGAAAAATTTCAGAAAACGTCAGCATATTTTAACATCATTGGACCAAATTTTAAGGAAAATTACATTGAAAAACATTTTACATTAATTCTAATTTATTTCTAGGAATTTTTTAAACTGTCCTGATCTATATTTACATGATTTTGTCACACACTTACAATAGTGTTATCAGCGACCTAGATAAATAAATTGTAGCTACACGAGTAAGTATAGTGTTGATGGAAAGTTGATGATTGATGTCGCGTGATAGTGACAGGAAACTTGAAGTGAGGTTATTAAAATTATAAAAGCGTCGGGTGAAACATCGATCGCAGCGTCATTACAAGATGAGATGCCAATACGTTGCAGAGATAAACCATTTTATCTTTCAGCGCAGATCTTAGACAAGATTTGATATTACAGTTTTACTTGCTGATGAAAGACAATTTAATGAAAGCGCTAAAACATATTAGACTGATAAATTGGAAGTGATAGATCTATTCGTCTTCTGGAGATATGAATTAATAGCTTGTCGGAATTAATTGAATGATAGATTATTAATTAATTGTTTAATTTTCGTGCCGATTAATTTCAGAGATAAATTGAATGTTTTCCCAAACGTCAATATTTATTTTACGTTGATTGAAATATTTAGACGCGAAGGACGTTCCACTTTCTTATTCACAAAATTTATTCTTTCTGGCTTTACATTTTTAAACACAAACATTTTTCACACCAAAAATTAACGTTATTCTGTCATTATCAAATGCTAAGTGTAACTAAAATATACAGGGTTATTCACACAAGAGTACCAGCCTAACATACAAAAACCATGGTGCCCGTAGTGTAATTTGGGTTGCATGCACATTAGGCGCGTACTCTTGTGTGAATAACTTTGTATTTATGTTAGCTTTTCTATTAAAAGTATCACCCTCAGTGATTGGTAATTATCCACATCTTCATGATAGTTGTTTCCCAGTGATGTCGAAGGTATATTTTTGTTTTCTATCCTATTTTATTTTGCAGACATTTTCGGTGGTGAATTATTTTAAATGTTGTTGTGGTGACCGGAGAAAGGGTAAATGGGGTAAATTTGACAGATAGTTGAGTATTCGAGACGATCACCACCCAGATGAGAGAATAGTAGTACATTTAGGGGGTCGTAGATCAAATTACGCCTCGGAACAACTTGGCAACAACAATAATCCTGAGCGCGTGTTTTTGTCGGTGGGACTGATGACAGCGCACAACTCCGAACATTTGTTTATGACGTGTTCAACATGAAAAGTGAAGGAAAAAAGGTGGGAACAAGGAGACAAGCACAGATCTTCGTTAACCAAATCCCCGGCAAGTATTATGTCTTTATTAGTCCCACCCCCGTCCTCTGAAACAAAGTAAAGAGACTGCCACACAAACTAATTGTGCCGGGGAATTAATATAACATCTGTAAGCCTCTTGTGTGCGTACGTATGTGTGTTCGGAAGAGTCGCTTCACTCGAAACAAGTATCTACAAGCCGAATTGCATTGTTGAGCGCCGCACGATAATTAATTCGAATGAATAAGATTAATAGATCTGAACAAAGATATCTAAGGTTCCGCCTTAATTAAACCTAGGCTTCGTTCCGGCATAGCGCGAGGACTCGTCAGGACGTGCGTTCCCTGCGACTTGACTCCGGTTTGAATTATATTTACTCTTAGCACTTCCTTGCGGAATACGTGACATTCACATGTGTTGCTGGCGTTATCCTTATATAGGATGTGTACATATATATATTGATAAGAGGAGTTTGGAGGGTGCCCCGGTGGTGACGCAAATGTCAAGAGAAGTCTGTCCTGATTTATCGTCACGGTTTAAGTCGCAGGGTTTGTCATATTCATAATGCCGAACGTCTTCGCTTTATTAATCTTAGAATAGTCAGGGACCCGCGTCTCCAAAGGCGCCATTTAGGAAATTCACTTGGAAATTTATAATATAAGGATTGCGAAAAAGAAAGGAAATCGCGGGAAGTCTCTACCAGTTTGTATTTGATTGCAACCTTTCCTTTCGAATTTTAACTACATGCTAAATCCAACATTTATTGTTATGACAGGATTTTTGTAATTTATTATTTTGATAAAATGTTTGCTACTAATTTAACCTATTGAAATTGCATCTCATTAAACTGTCGTTTCTTAATCTGATTTATTTTCTCCCGCAACTATATTTCTATTCTGAAAGGAATACGTCAACACTTGTCTATTTTTCCCCTCGTTTTGTCTTCTGATCGGAGACGGAATTGCTAACCACCAGAAAGTTTGAACTAGGCTTTTTGGGAAGAATTCTTCTAGACGCGAGTCTATTGCTTTTTATTTTAGTCTCTATGGGGCACTACGACAGATTTTAAACCTTCGGACTGTTTTGGTTAAGAATGGTTGTTAGAAGATGCAGATAGCCGGTTTTAAATCCTTCTCCTTATGGGCTCCCCCTTCGTTGTTCTGCGCAAAAGGAATTGCGGGTTGCCTAATCTGAGTGTTTGAACAGGAAATTTGACAGTGGGGACCATTTTGTATTTCGGTAGCCGTTTGGCGGAAAATTTGAATTTTGACAATGGTGGCTATTTTGCACTTTGATAACGGTTTTTGGTGGGGAATTTTAATTTTAACAGCGGTGGCCATTTTGCTTACCTTAGCTAATTGCTCTGCAAACCATAACCCCTATTACTACGTGTTAACATTTTTGGGACTAATCGTGCAGCCAGCTTATTAACTTTATTTCATCCTGCAAATTTTCTTCTTTACGAGCTCTGATATAATTTTCACTTTTCCTTTCCTTCATAGTAGATCCGGGAGTTCTTGCTGGACCCTCCACTTTACTTATGAGTAGTTGAGATCTTTTTCTGAACTATTTTAGAACATAAAATATTTCTTAAAAAATCACTTCCTTATTTTATAAAGAATTTTTGTATTGATGTTCCAGAGCTGTTTTACTTTAGCAAAATGAAATTTTTATATTAGAATTTTTTGATTGTGTATTATGTATTATAGTTTACAACTATGACGTGGATTAATTTTAACTACAAGAATTATCCTGACGAGATAATTAACTATGAAGCTTAAAACTTAAACGCGTCTGTGTGAGAAATTGTGATCAAGTATTTAATATTATTTATCGATATTGCCGGCTCACTTCTTACTAGTTAATTGAAATTTCTAAGTTTCTAAGTTGAGACATGATAAGTGGTAACAGATTTCAGAGAGTTCTTGTCGCTTCAATTGATGTTTTGTCATCAGTCTTATTGTTTTTCTACATTTTGACTCGTTAGAGAAAATCCATTTTTTATT
The DNA here is from genome assembly GCF_963966145.1 of Tenebrio molitor. Taxonomy (NCBI): domain Eukaryota; kingdom Metazoa; phylum Arthropoda; class Insecta; order Coleoptera; family Tenebrionidae; genus Tenebrio; species Tenebrio molitor. The sequence continues at coordinate 7,772,328 of NC_091051.1, forward strand.
TTTGACGGATTCGGTTTATTATTTTGTTTCTGCTACTTTTTTCTTTTCGTTGAACATTGTATCTGAAATATGCTCCAATAAAGTCAAGTAAAGTTAGACCTGATTTATTGCTGAGCTTGCGGTATTCATAACGCTGAACGTCTTTGCTTTATTAAAAGAGCTGCCATTGTAATGACTTGTTAAATATTGGGGGCGAGGTGTTACCGTCAACTTGTATTTAGGTTGGGGGGACGTAATTATTTACGTGTTTGACTTTATTCCAACCCATTATGAATAAAACAAACATCCCAGCGATATTACGTTCTGATCTTTATCGGTACGCTGTAATTTGAAAATAATTGGTTAATTGGGGTTAGACGGGAGGGTGGAGAACGCGCATAAAAAACGAATTTGTGCTTATGTAATGCTGATGGTTTCTGAAGGTTCACATCAAGATTTACGATTTACCAGATTATGTCAAGTTATAAAACTTCTTAATTTTTTCGATACTTTGCTGCCAGGGACGGTAACATTAACATTGTACTATTAAGAATCTTTGCACTATAGAGAACTAGTGAACATTGTTAAGATTACCACAAGAAAGAGATGATAAAAAGTGAGATTTTTTTTAAAATAATAATCTCAAATATTAGACATTTTACTATTTCTCGACAGTGATTCCAAATATTTATAGACGAACAAGTTTTGTCATTATCAGACTCTGCAGCTGTTGACTGATTATAAAATTTCCTGTTAATTTATTGTTTATTTAATTAATTTATTTATGTAACAGTATTGGATGTATCGCTAAACTAGACCAACATTACTCATAACAAATTTAAATGAAAAGTAATATATTTTGCTTTACATAACATAATATATTTTAAATATAATCTAATCCTGATTTAACAATGATTTAAATTATTTTATTGTTGCTGCGACATGTTCTAGGTATTTGCTTTATGATACAATTTAATACATTGAAAGGATTTTTGGAGCGTTTTAAAATAATTTGTTTGTGTAAATTAGTGCCGGAATTCTTAATGGGTGGTGCGTCGTTAGGTTTTATGTGCGTTTGTTTTATTTCGTACCTGATTTATTAAAATTGCTTAACGATTCGACTGTTTAAAATAATAGGAAAAAAGTTACGGATCGATGAATAACGAATGTAAAGTTATCTGCTTAATCCGAAAACAACGAAGTTGGGTTACACGTATTTTATGGGAAACTTTATGCACACTGTAAATAAATTTACGAGACACCGTAAAACTGAGAGATCATTCTATTTCCAATAAATTAAAATATAAAAGCATCGGATTCTATAGACGAGCAGCTATTGATATTTATACTGCATCGTAAAATTATACAGCGTACACTGTGGCCGTATTTACTAATCAATTTTTGTAAAGCTGTAAATAATAGGTTTTCAAAAAAACTGTTTTTTATGCAACCGTACGCAAAACGAGCACTTCGCGTAAAATGATTTACATCTAGTTACCTTTGGAATTTTTGCACATGTAAATTTTCCTGTACCGCTCTACTTTTTTTTTTGAAGTGCCGAACTATTAGTTCTGTCAATAAATGTCATCAATCGAATTGACAATTGTTACAATTTACTAAATTGAATTAACAAACGTTGGTGGCCACTTTCAACAGTAGCTGTGACTTGCTTTTGTTAGCTCCTTTTTAATTTCAATCTCTACTTTGCATTCATATCATCCCTTCGCAATAAATCACATTTGGAATTTTGGAATATTTTGAGGTTAGGCTTTCTTTTTTTTTTGTAGAGCGGCATTTCGTATTTTTACAAGGGTAATGCAAAGGTAACTAGATGTAAATCATTTTATTCCACACTGTATGTAATGCATTGTAAATAACAACCAGGAATGAAAATAAATAATGTCAACAGACATTAATAATTGTGCTGAAAATATACAAAATAACGGAAGCACAGCATTTTCTCTTATAATAATTAGCGACAATACGTTTAGGCTTCATTTCATTTAATAAACACGGTTTTAATGTATTTCACTAATGTTACGGCAAATGTTTGATTTTGGGGATTATTCAGCTACATTAGAACTTGACGAATAAAATTATTATCAGGCACGTGAAGGAATACCACGTCCAAAATCCTCAATTTACTTAATTAACTTTTTGTTTACAAAAAAATGTTTTCTTTGTATCTTAAGCTCAACTGTTTTGGTTTTTATAACTAATTAAAATTTTTCTACAACAATCCATTATTCATAATATAAAATAATGGCAAAAAGTGGAGCTTTATTGTGAAGAAACATAAAGTTAGATTTTTTAACTACATAGTATTATACCAAGGATAATTTGATCCTTTTTATTCAATTCATACCAATTAAATCTAATCCACTCAACACAGATTTTAGGTTTGGCCTAATTCAAATCATAACAGAGATATAATTTGAGTACATTGGTTTCGCCTCAGTTAAATCTCATAAATATAGTCTTTTTATAGTTACTTCTTAATAAAAAAAATTGTATCGGGTGTTCATTTAAATTTCTGGTCAAAGTTGGCGTTGAAGAGTCGATTGTGAATGCACTACAGATTACGGATCACGGATCAGCTGTTTACATCTTACGTTCTTACACGAGTGGTGCGTTCACAATCAACTCTTCAACGTCAACTTTACCTGGAAATTTAAATGAACATCCGATAGTTGTTCATGCTGGAAGCTGATTAATGTTTTTTTTTTGTATTCGATTCTTCACAATTAATTCTATTAAACTCAGTTTTTGTATTTAATCTTCTTCAAACAATGACTGCAATATTATTATAATTTTTTATAAGGAAAGTATCCCGGCGCCTCCACCATTTGCGGAAAACGTAACTAATTTTGTAAAATTAGTTACTTAATTAATTTTAGATTTAATCTTGCTCAAACAACATCAAAGATGTCATTTACAATTTTTTAATAGTTAGTTAGTTGCACTGTATGTAATTTCTGAATCATTTAAATAACTGATAAATAAATATCTAATAAATAAAAATTCTCTCACATTTTGTTGTGAAACGCTGTAGAACTAATGCACATTTACTGCTTTCCGAATTCAACGTTGCATCGTTGTCAACGTGAAACAGAAGTATATTAATTAATTTATATTAATTAATATACATAAATTACATAATTTGTGAAATTTTGTTTATGAATTTTTTAGCGCAAGTCTAAATTGTCAAAATAACCTTGGTAACTTGTTACTGAAACTATGCGGACCAAGCTAACATAGTTTACGAATTCCAGTTGCCAAACGCAATTTTTAAAATTAGTTTTTCTTTGTTGGAGACATTGTTGACGTTTAAATATTCATGTGCCTGGTACAGTCGACTTAAATAAAATAAAAAGTGCAGTTTTGGAACATTTTTGTGATTTAGTTAGACCGACGTGGAGGAGCACCTAAAATGGAGCATTTAAAGGAAGAAAGAGTCCATAATAATCCATCCGAATTCACATTTAACTGCACCCTTGCAGAATAAATATCGCAGTCTTTGTCAATAGGGTTCACGTTCCGATGTTGCTCCCTGTGCCCTTAATAACGTTGTAAATACTTTATATACCTAGAGAAGCATTTCGGACGACATATTTTGTTGAAGTCTATGGTCGTAAGTTTACTGAAGGAATTCGAGGCACGATTCTATCGAGCGCAATCAGAGTCTCCAGCTAGCTGAGCTTTTGCTACATCCCATACTACTTATATATAATATCAAACTCTATTCATTTTTTTCTCTTTTTAAATTTCGGTATTGAGTTTTGGACACGGAAGTGCTAACATGTGCAAAAGAGACGGAGAACCGCCACTTGTCAAATGGCGGCATAATTTTAAATCAAATTCCTAGTTTTCGCAAAGCGTTAAATTGCCCTCCTTCTTCGAGCTTATTTCAAAGTAAACAGTCTGAGAAATTTTCGCGTTTTCCCTCTTTCTCGCTCTAAATAGGAATTGATTGATGACATGGGCGTCGTCACAAAAATTTCCGGCACGATAAAGACACTGTTATGCATATGAACTTGGATCGCTGCTCAAAACCGCGGATCAAATTTAAAACCGTCTGTTACCGTTGAAGCTCTCGGATATATTTCACAGTTCTTACTTTTGCTTTTTAGGTGTCAAATTTTCTCAGCCATTGTGCTCTAATTTGGCTATAGGGATTGTTACTGAGGTCATCAATCTCTTATCGTGTGAAAAATTGTACCAGATCTAATTAAAGCATGCACGGATAAATTACTAAAAGGTAAAAAATAACAACAGAGATATAATTCAAAAAATATAGCCAAGTTTTCTAGAGAAATTAGGTAATGTAGATAAATGATAGTCTGACGTTACGTCTTCTTGGAAAGAAATTAAAAAAACAAACAAAAATTATCTATTTAACTGAATAATTAGAAATATGTAATATCGGGTGTTCATTTAAATTTTTCCTCAAAGTTGGCGTTGAAGAGTCGATTGTGAACACACCACTTGTCCGTATGCAAAATAAAAACACAAACAACACAAATAGTGAGGTTAGATTTAAACAGCTGATCGTGATCTGTAATCCGTGGTGCGTTCACAATCGACTCTTCAACGCCAACTTAGAGGATAAATTTAATTGAACACCCGACATTTAACAATAAGATTTAGTTTTAAACCACTTTTGGATTTAATTTGCAAAGTAATCATCCAAGTACTTAACCGGCTCGCTACCAGGGAGGTAGTGGGTTCGAATCCCGGTGCCCTCAGCTCTACGTTGGGATTTTTTTTGGGTTTTCGTAAACCGTAAGCCTTGGCTGTTTCACAGCCTTGGTAGGTGAATGCCGGAGCAATGTAATTTCGCCAGGAATATCCCCAAACAAGGGGAATCCGTTGATACCCTTCGAAGCGAAGTGTATCACCGGCGTTGAATCCAGGCTTGTAAAGGTCAAAGATCGGCAAAGCTCTCAAGTCTTAACCGTTAAGATGCTTTGCCTTGTAACCAAATTTTTTTTTTAATGTAAAATTTTACATATATTTTTTTTTGTAGATTATGCACAGTTCTTATTTTCTGTATTAATTTTTATTATTAAATTAAATATGTGTGTGATAATTTATTAACTTTTGGTGGAGATTCACGCCAGGACTACCAGCTCTAAATTTACAACACTAAATGACAGAAACTGTTAGCCTGACGTGTCGGTGGTATTGTATGGCTCTGTGAATAGTCTTCATGTGTCACGACTGGCAGCTGCGACTTTTTTGTTAATAATCGTTAATATTCTTGACACCTCGGCATCGAGGGAGTATTTTTAAGCCTTTGTAATCTTTCCAACCGGGTTGAATTCGGTTCTGCGTTCGCTTCATGTAGTTCAAAGAATTTCCGAATCAATATAAAATCCAAGTTGATTATGAGGGTAGAATGACACGCAACACCGATTTTATATATTTATTTCTGTTATTACATAAAAAAGTACAAAGTTATTTAAGTCCACCGTCTACTTTTACGGTTTTATTCAATAATAACGGCGGCCTTGCAATGGTAATTTGCAGCCAATAAGGGTAAAAGGTTTTCATTAAATATAGAAAGGGATAAGCGTTGACTAAAACAAGAAATCATTTTCATCGATTCGGTGATCGGCGGCGGCCTTGACAACAAAAATTATTAATTTCTCATGCAAATCTTCCTCATAAAACAGCAAGACAATGAGGACTAAAAACTTGGTCGAACATTTAAAATATTTCAGTCGTTAATAAATGAGGAACTTCCTAAATGGCTTTAAGTAACTCATAAGTAACAAAATTTCATTTCCATTCTGTTATCTCCATCGGAAACTAAGTAGTTAATTAGTAGAATGAGAAAGCAGGCAGATTAATACGGACGAATTTCAAATATCTTGAAATTTAATCTTAATTCTCTTAAAGTCCTCCACTGTGCATTCGTTCCGGATTATTGTTTAAAAAAGTGAACAAGTTCGGTGCAACAGGCTGAAAATAAAACCCATCAAGAGATTTACCACCGAATCGTTTTAACACAAAGAATTTTAAACATTCAAACAATTTTAAATTGTGGGAAATATAAAATCCTATAATTATTTCATTGTATTGGGTGTTCATTTAAATTTCCGGTAAAAGTTGAAGTTGAAGAGTCGATTGTGAACGCACCACTCGTGTAAAAACACAAACAACGCAACAACTGAGGTAAGATATAAACAGTTGATGCGTTCACAATCGACACTTCAACGCCAACTTTGAGCGGAAATTTAAATGAACACCCGATACATTCAGTGTAACTTTATTTACACTAAAATATATTGCATTTTTTTTTTCTTTTAATCATCTGATGTAGAAAAACTTTCATTGTTGGATAGGGGATAAAAAAATCCTTTAAAAATCATAACATATTATACGACCCTTGTTGTCAATAAAAAAATGGCGTTGCGACTGGGTGGAATAGAAAAGTATAATTTATACCAAAATATGACAATTTAAAATACAAATTGATGTATCCTAGAATATTTCCCAAATATGCTACGTACAACAAATTTTGATCAAATTTTCAGTTAACTTTATTTTGAAAAAGATTAAACTTTTTTTTTTGTAGTTAATGAGTTCTACTCATTATGACCAATTATATACCATTATTTTGTGCGTGGATTTAAAAACACCTTGTACAGTCGAATGTTTTCATTATTACATATGTATTTACATACTTTGTAAACAGACTTATCGAGTCATTTAACATTACGGAAGCATTTTATGGAGAAGCGATGTTTCTTAAAAAGTCGAGAAACTTTATTTCAGATGTTTCTCCCTCGGGTGGATTTTGTAAGAGAGTACCGATTAGACACATTTTCTTCTTATTCGACTTCTATTAATGCTTGCTACAGCATTTCAGTGTAAGTCTGCAAGAGTAAAAATATAGGAGTAATACGAAACGTGTCCAATTCAAGTCTTTTTTGAATTTTATTCATTTATCTGGACGAGGTTAGTCAGCACGGTAGTTTCAAATAAATGTGCCACTCGTTAATAACTCAATTTATCGATAGTAATGAATGATCCTGTTAATGTAATCTATGTAGTGCTTGCAGTAAACACGAAAAAGCCTATTCGAAATTGGTTCATTATTTCTGGTACAAATCAAATAGATGTAAAATGTTCCATTATAACGGGCCTTCAAATAAATTTATATTTAGAGCAACCTATTGAAATTCAATTGTTTGCAAAATGTTTCCAGCGTAGAAAATGACACAAGAACGTCTGACATTTTAACGAAATAAAATTAGGTTAGAAAATATTTTTAATTTTTGTAGTGCATTCTCCCTATTCCCCCTCCACGGAATATGACAATATGAAATTGGGAAAAAGCTTACTATGTAACCTGTGTCACCCCGGAGAATAATTGGTTACCTACAAAAATTATTTTATACTGTTAACAGAATTAGAATGTCGCCTACGCCTACTCTAAATATATTTTTATTTGAAGGCCCGATATTAACAATAAACATTATATTTTTGTGAATATTAGTTTGTATAGTAATAAAATAATGAGATTTATTGTATACTTATTCCTCACTCAAGGCTACATACACAGAAAATTGAAGTTTAAATAATTAATTCTTTCCTTTGGTACACTTGTAAAAATTTATTTTTCCACGAGTCAGTTTGTCATTCTACAAACTGAAACTGAATTTTTTGTGTGTTTTGTTTAAAACGTACATATTTCAGCGACAGCAAAATTGTTGAATTATTCATTAAATTTTCATGTGAACATCAGGTTCTACTTAAAAAGAAATTGTCAAGAGATTCTAAAGTCACTTTTATCCAGCTTTACAGTGTTTCTCTGAGCTTGAGACATATTGTTGCTCTTACGTGTATTACAGCCGAATTATTTGAATGTCCTTTGTGGATGGTGTAATTTTTCTGTAAGAATTAATGATTCATCGTGGATTCGTTATCGTTCGGTTGAGAATGGCATTTCCCTTTTTTTGAAATAAAATTATGTCCGGCACTTATCCCGTAAAAGGATATAATGCAAGCCATAAAAACCCTGCCCCTGGCATTGCATCATGCTGAAAGCTTGACGAAATTAGGGAAATTGAGATTGGTGGACTATGCCCAAGAGAGTCGGGATACTTCCATCGGCGTTACATCCAACTCCTTGAATGAAACGGCTGAGAATGGATCTTCTTTGTGCATGGGGAACTATCTCTATACTTTTTCCCTTCTTTACCGAATGCAAACGGGGATCCCTTAAAAAGAAACTTTTCCGAGCGATGATACGCCCTATATCTCGTCCAAATAAATCAATGGGCGATGTTTCCGAAAAAATAGAGAAAAAAAACATAAAATTACTTTCACCCCGGGTTCTGTATCCTCTTACATCAGGAGGTAGGTGGTTTTATTACTGTGGAGAGAGGACTTTGATTAAAACATGTTTGACTCTTTTTATTGCGGGGTTGTAAATTTTGTTTTATACAACTTTATCTCTAGTTTCAGATGGGGTTGATTTAATTTGGTGACGTTGTCTTTAAAAAGCGGTAAAAAATTAAACTGTTACAAATGCGTTTGTCCAATAATAAATTGATACAGAGATTGCTCGCGGCTCCAGTAAACCACAGCTGTTAAAAACATTTAAAAATGCTTGCCGGATAAACAAAATTAACTACTGTAGGGGTGGGTTTATTTTGAGTGTATTTCTACAGTGTCTTATAAATTATTTGAATCTATACTGCTTAAAAAAATAATTACTACATAAATATAGGAATCTTCTTTGAGTAGTTTATTTTTGGTGCAATTCCGATCAAAAATATGTAAATTTTTTCTAGTCCCCTCTATCACATTTTTTAAAGTTATGTTAAATTATTTATGTTTACTTTTGGAGGAGATTGCATTGTGTGTGCTTTTTAAAATATGTTACGAGCAGATGATATTACATAGTGTATTAAAATTATAAAATATCATTCGTTTGTCACAATTATTGGAAATTTGAGTGTCGAAAAAGTGAACTTTTCACAATTAAGCAGTTGCATAAATGAATGTCTGTTGACAAAACTCATGCCAACGATGGTTATGAATCCGATAAAGTAGCGAAATGCATAAATTGGGTGCATTATTTCCTAGTTGAAACGTCGATCAATTCATGTACGCTTTGCGATGGATACAAATTAGTGTCAGAAATATGAAATAATTAGGACTTTTGCAATCCATATCGACGGAAAGTTTCCGTTTGATACGTTTATTAAGTGACACGTGCCTCCATAAACGTTGCCACCATTCGTTTTTATTGATGGCAAAATGAAAAGGTCACAGAATAAAATAGATTTATACCAGAGATCTGGTTCGTATATTGTAAAAATCACATATTTCTATCATTTTTGTTTTCATTTTCAACCTGATAAATTTTACTCAGTTCGTAGAATCAGACGATGAACTCGAAATGTTTTATTGCTCATTTACTCTCGTATTAATATTTCGAATGCACCAGCTGCGAGCAATTATTGTTTCACGAACTAACATTAAACTCTGTTCGCTAACTAATCGATTACTTTCCAAAGTGTCATAATATCAGATATATTTTTCGGGATTTGACTACAGCTAAATATACTCGTAAGTTGGTTTTAGCATTAGTGTTGGAGCTTATGAGAGTGAACATGTTTATTAACAGTCACGCTTTTGCCTCAATAATCCGGAAAGATATCTATGTGTTGATCTGGTTACCTGTGAAGCATAATATTTAATTTACATTTGCAAACAGGTCGCGAACATATCAAAAAGCAATGGGGATTACTTAAACTACTTAAAGAAACAGTTTTTTCTATGATCACTGAAAATAGTGAGCAAAGATGGCAATTGAATCACTAGTGACGAAAACATATTTTCTCACTAGTGAGCAAAGTGAATGTTCTGCGAGTTTGTCGATAGAGGCCGCCAAATAGGTTGTGAAACGTGAAATTGCTTGGAGTATCACTGACACACAACGCCTAACAACATAACCTCTTTTGTTGATCCACATTTTGTTGTGAAAAACTATTTTCATGAGTTCCTTTTTATACATATTACAGTGCATTATATCTAATGACACTTCGGCCTTTTCAGAATATTTTTAACGGTCAACACACGTCGGAGACAATAATTGATGAACCACCCTCGTACACTTAACAATCACTACACTCCCCAAATTAACTGCATTAGGTGTTTGACACGTTGACCCATATTATGCACCAGTCTCGTTACATTTCGTGTTATTTTGGGCAATATCGATTGTAATTATCGCTTTTGCCTAAGCGTTATATAATGAAGTTGGTTGGCTACACTGTCTAGCTCATATACAGGGTGATTCATATAGTTTCATACATATTTTAAACAGTGGCAGATTCCAATCTCAAAAGACTCTTAACAATAAAATATTGAGTCATACATCAAAAATTGGCAAAAATTTGGTAATTAATTGTTGAAGATAAAGCATGTGCTTCAATATGCTTTATCTTCAACGTTAGAACCTAGACATTTTTGTAAGAGTGTCTAGAGGTCGGAATCTATCACCAGTTAAAGTTTGTATGATACTATATGAATCACCCTGTATATGTAAAATATTTCCTTTGATTCATTCTCAATTGAAATAAATTCTTCCAATTATCTTGTTTCGATTTACGTCTTTTGCCAATCAATGAATACCTTTCAATTGTACAGAATGCTTTTTACGTTTTAATTTTCTATTGAAAAATAATTTCTCTCAATAAATAAATTAAGCATTCGGAAGGCATCGTTAAATTCATCACGTGTTCTTATAAATAGCATCACACAATTTTTCACAGAACCTCATCGAATTAGTTTCCTATTGAATGTGTTGTAATAAGCAACCCTCACTTTTTCGAAGTCCTAACAAGGAGCATTTCATCAACTTGACCCCGGTTCGAGATAAATTGGTCCAATTAGTCCGTTCTAAGCAGATATTCATTTCGAAGTCATCCTCCGACAAAGAGAGACGTGAAAACGTTGATGACGATCACGGCGGATGAACATATCAAAACGTGAACAAAATGAATTTCTCATAATCGACAATATTGATATGGAAAGGTTTATTTACGCTCGTTGCATGCTCCTGTTCCGTTTCGTTTCCTGCTTAATTAGACCACTCTCATGGCACATCATGAATACCGCCAAGCTTACATAGAAATTGCTCAATGGAGATATAATTAATTTCCGTGTTTGCGAGGTATGAACGTCAATAGGTTTACTATTTCAGAGGTGGGCATTATTGAGGATGAAATCGAGATAGCGACGATAAAGCACCAATAGTGTCCACAAGAATCCTTTCGAAAAGATACAGATTAATTTGCAAATTCAAATGCATTGCCGCTCTGATTGGCAGTTTCGAATAACTGTCTCTCTGTTTCTACTTAGTCCTTGTACTTAGTATTGATAAGAAAACATGATAATATACATCTTATGTCATTCCTGGATAACTGAGCTATCTAACAGTGAAAGTCTGATCGAAATCGGCTAAGTGTTTAAGGCTACATAGATATATAAACATACAAAGAAACGTACACATTATCTCTTATCGAAGCTCTAGTCGAGTGACGGAATAAATTTAAATGAATTTTGTAAATTAATTGCAAACAATACATTCTGCCTAGATATGTATAACGATGTGCAACAACAAATATTTGTAAAGTTTTCATTGAGCGGAGTTTTTTTGTTGACTGAACCGAATCACAGAATTGGATTCAAATTTGCTGACGGATACACTGACTGATTAGGTGACAGATTTTATTCACAGCTGCGTCCAGATTTGCTCTATTCACCCCTGATAGATGTTTACGAATGTGTATGCGTCCAGTTTAATGGAATACGTTTTCGGCTGATGTTGACATTTGTAATAGTTTCGAATGGCGACCTACGTGTGTAAATAAGGTAGAGATTCTTAAGTACAACACATTTTCGTTTGCGAATAAAAAAATCATCTTTGACGAAAAAGAAAACAAAGCAGAGCTGGCGTTGCAAATTATGGGTCATGTCGCGAAATTCTATGCAAATAAGTGTTCAATGCATGGGCGGAGACAATTTGTGGTCTCTTATAATAAATCATATCTCATGAATTTTAGACGTTGGAATTACGAGTATAATTGTGCATTTTATTATGATTTTCTGATATAATTGAAAAAGTTTATAAAACAAAGAAGAGCAACATTTCACATTTCGGTAAGCAGGAATGTCAAAGAAACATCAATTTTAAAGCAACGGTGTGCTCTGTTAGCCTAGGAAAAACTTTTCAATTTCGGCAAAGTTTACAGACATTTACTGTGTAATTATTGTTAGCAACAATTATCCCAGAATAATATAAGAAAAGACAGATATTTATTGTACACTGTTTAACAGGTATACAAAAGGTAATGGTTAGATTAATACCTATCTAACACCATTATTTTCGCTATTAATTTTTTTTTTTTAAAACAACAAGTATGACAAAATATCTAATTACTAAGCAAAAACTTAAGTCAAGACATTCGTACCGAGAACCACTCATATTATAACAAATAATAATAATAAGTGGTAAAATGGGTTTTACAATTGAAGAGAAACCATTTTTGTTTGAATGTTAGTTTCGAAACGGGGTGAATAGGCAACCAATAAAACGACTGTGCTTAGCAAGGATAAATCAGTGTACCATGAGGAAGCACTCTTGATTTGTTTTTTTTTTTATATATCCATTTATTGAACGACTGTGTGAAGTATGTCCAGTTTGAATTAAAAATTGATTAAAGTGCAGCTGCAAAGAGAATTCTGGAAATGAAATGAAATTATTCTCACCGTGGTTTTGTTACATCCCTTTGGCTTTTTAATTTTACTTGTTGATATTAAATTCCAGCCGTTTTAACAAACTTCACGATATTATTCATTTAAAGAGCTTTTTAAACACTAATTTTGTAATAAAACTCTAACGCAGTGACTAAATATGTGAAAAATTAATTTCGTTTAGGTTTTTTTAAATTAAAAATCAATTTCCTTTATAACCAGCCGCTACTTTAGAAAAATATTTTGCAAGCTGATACGACGATAAAACAAATCACGAGCCGATTCACATTGTTTGAACTAATTAAGGAGTATGTTTTGGAAATGGGTTTAAGTTTCCCCCTGACAGGAATTTCCATCAAAGCCAATTTTGCGTAATTTCCCATTAGAAGGTGGCTTCCCCCGCAACTTTTTAATAATTTACAGTGATTAGACTCCTGCTTGGAGTTATCACTATTAACTAATAGAGCGAACTAACGGGATGTGGAATACCTAAATGCGGTTATTTCGACGAGCATATTCAGTTTGGGTAATCATCAGAGAAGCGAGCGAGCTGTCTGACTATCATTTTCCACACGAGTAGAGCTTCCTTGTTCCATCATTCAATAAATACCAACGGTATATAGCTCCCTATTTATTATAATCATTTCGGAAACTACAAATTTAACCAGGAAATAGCTCGTGTGATCGCTTCTTATGCAATATTGGTGATGGAATTGCTTCACGACAACGACGTGGACATCTTTTTCCATCTTTCACTATTGGATAGCTCTGAGAAAACTACATCAGTCCTTTTTCAAATATTTTTTGTGCGTAAACAAAACCGTTACTTTCGCACAAATTGAATGAGACATTAAAAGACAGTGTACTGACAAAAGCTTTTTTTGAAGAAAATTAAATTTAAATCTAAGAAAATATCTTTCTAGGCAAATCTCTGAAACTTTTTCCACTACACATTACAAAAATTTATTTTTGCAGGGTTCTGCACATGTATCGGAGAGATTGTAAAAGATCCACCCTATAAATTCTGGGTGAAGCTCAGCAAGCCGCAGGTTTTCGGTAAAATTTATCAGATCCTTGCCGCCAGTTATTTCACGAATTGTAATACTCCTCGTCCTTGACTGAGTATTTTTTCACGTTGGCAAAGGTCGAGCTTGTTGCAGTAGCGAGAAAGTAGCACCGTTTCCACTCTATAAAATTAAAGGGAGCCATTTAAAAGCTCTCATAACCAGTCTATTCGTGATGTAGTGAAATCGTTTTATTAATACTAAAGAGAAGTGTTCGTGTTTACTCAACGATTCGCCGCAATCTTCGAGTACTAATCTCAATTTAATTTGTGTAAAGCTTTCAGTCAGTCATTCAATTACGAGAATAATCCGAAACATAAGTCTAGCTTTTTCCATACACTTCGTCCCCTCTTGCAATTTTAATTCGTTCGAGCCATTTTCATTTGGCCGGACTCAGTGCTTAATTTAATTCTGGATGGAAATTTTTCGACGTTGTAGTTTTGAAATGATGTCCCGGAAAACGTGAAAATGTACATATCCGGCTTATACAAGCCATAAATTTTCCACAAATGAGATGGTGTCACGTTTTGTGAAATCAATAGCGGTTCTAAATTTAAAGCGCAACAAAAAAATTAACCGGATCGAAGGGGCGATGTTTGTTTTCGAAACGAGACCAACTTTCCATTTCCTAACCTAATTCTCTCTGGAATGCTTATTTGCTACGGATCTTCTTGTTTAGGTCCTTATCGCACTTAAATGGAATTGGGTGGATTTGGACGTTGCGCATTTTATCTCAATAATATATCTGATGCGTGCCGCAATTAAGTCAAAATTCCCGGAGGCACGCCGCCAATTTTGCAAGGGATGAGAAAAATTAATTATTAACTTGTCACAAAAGAATGTGACTGTCTTCTAACAATAATTATTTCCCGAATGGGATTTGTTCGTGACTTTCGCCAAGGATTTGGGTTTGTTCTCTGTTTTAAATATTAAAATCAGTCCGCACTTAACGCAGCTTAATCAGTGAGGTTCGGATTGTCGCAGGGAGGCAAATAAAAAACTTTTCTAGAAGCTGATGCCGCGTTCTGAAGAGCGGCACGGGGTGTATCGATTGGGGGATTGCTTCTTGCCCACTGACGGCTCCCTACGCTTACCATTTGTTGTGGTAAGATCAAATGTTAATAAGAAAAGTTTTTTAATCGTTTAAGCGTCAACTTTAAATTACTGTTCTGGAGACAACAGGAATGTTTGAACCTGCCTGGTTCGCAACACAAACGTGCAAAATACGCAAATTAATATTATACGAAGTGACAGGATACAGCACTCAAGAAAATTGAAATTAATTTTGGCTAAAGACCAGAAAGGATAAAGCGTTTGTTCAAGAAATATAATATATTACAATTACATCCTACGGACAAAACACTACTTTCAACAGCAACAAAAAAAATAGAGAAAGAAAAGTATTTTGAAGTTTTCCCGGCGCCTCCGCCATTTTTATGAATTAAGCATAATTATAGTTAAAAACGTTTGTTCTTTCTGTGATGTGTTTATTAACGTAATATAACACTAAAAGTAATCAAGGTGGAGCAGAATATTTTATAATGGAGCAAAAGAAAGGTTTTCAATTTGGCAGCAAGTCAAAAATATTTAAGACAAATTAAACCGTTGTGGACGGTGTAGTTGAATATTATTTTTTTGAAGGTGTCGTTATAAACTACTACTTTATAAATCAGATAATTATAGAAGTAAAAGTCAGCATGAATGACAGAGAATTAGTTCATGAGAATGACGCAAGATCAAGGCGGAATCTCAACCAAAAACAAAAGTTAGATTGGTTTTAGAACTAATGAAGAAGAAACAAATTAAATGGCAACGGAGTTGGTGCCTCAAAATGAAACTAAAATAGAAAAGGGAAAATATTTATAATATTAAAAGTTTTATTGTTTAGTGATTTTGAAATCGAGAAGCAAAAATTAAGTGTGAAATATCAGCTGCCTACAATAAAAGGATTTGAATGACAGCTGCTGGGATATATTGAGGAAAATTGACGACATGATCAAAATCGTGGGTTGGAAAATAAAATCACTAAGAAATTATGCACCCCTGTAGTAAATTGAATCTCGGCACTAAAGTTTATTAGAAGGCAAAGATTAAAAGAGTCTTTAGAAACGAGAAACGAGCAGGAGCAACCTAACAAAATTGGAAAGAAGAAGAGGATAAAAAACAAACAAATAAATTTGATTAATGAAGTAGGAGTGTAAAATAAAGAAAATTCTTGGGACAGGTTAATTTGTATTATTAACCGGAGCGACCTAACAATAGGGAGGATAAAAAACAAAAAGAGGATAAAAAACAAACAAAAAACCTAATTAATAAAGTAGGAGTGTAAAATAAGAAAAAATTCTTCGGACACATCAATTTGTATTCATAGGAGCAACCTAACAAAATTGGAAAGAAAAAGAGGATAAAGAGCAAACAAACAAACTTAATTAATATAACAGCAGTGTAAAATAAGGAAAAATTTTCGGAAAGGTCAATTTTTATTAACTGTTTGTTATCTTTTGGTAGAGATTAAATTTTTGTATTCCACCCAATGGCGACGTAAAGGTCAGTTTGCTTTGTATCAAGAAAAGAGGAGAAGTCAGAACAGAAAGAGAGAAAGCAAGTGTAAAAATAGTTCATAAAATTTACCAAGAATCCAAGGACAAATTTTCTCTGTGAATACAAAACTTAACGTTTTTAACAAAATCCAGATGAAAATAATATTTTGTTCCAATCGCGTAAAGCTTATGCATTTTCATAAATCAATAGTTTGTCAAAGTGGATTTACTTAAACCGCTGTCCTCTTTTCTAATGTAAATGTTAATAGCTTTATGTCTCGTGGTTGCCTTTTGCATTATCAGCTTGCAAATTCACTCTTGTAAAAGAGATTTATAAATTGCCATTTAAGTCTCGATCGTGCTAAATCTTGATCGACGAGACTGCGAGTGTACAGAGAAGTATCGAATACTGTTGAAGATAATGATTTTTCTGTTTTATCACGAATAAAATTTTTAGTTGTAATCCACCTAATCAACGGAAGAAGGCAATGAGTGGGAAAAAGATAGAAGAAATAAAATTCCCAATGTTAAAATAAGACAGACGATTGCGCAGGAGTCGGTATGGAAAGCGTTATTAAGCTCTTTTTGTATATCGCGCGCTGTCACTGCTTAGAAGTGGCTAAAGCTACAAACAATCATAACCACAGACAATTAAACTATAGTAAGACGTCGCATTGCTACCCAATTTTTGGAAACACGATTCCAGCGCGGCGCGAGCAGTTGGCCGAACTAATTTTATAAAGCATGCTTGATGGAGTTGTTTAAATTAATAATTTTGTCCTCATTTAATATTAATTTCAAATGTAAAATGTCTTTAAAATGCACAACGTTTTATTAATTATGAGAAAAATTAACAATAAATGAATTAAATTAAAAACTAGAACCAAAACTAAAATTAAATATTCAGAAAATCCCCATTTTCTTCGTAAGTAACATGTCTTTGACGATTTTTTTTTAAATTCTCTTCTTACGTCCTGCAGTTTTTTTTTTATAAATGATCAAATTGATTGATGCATCCAACAATTTTGTTTTAATTTCCAGAAAATGGCTTTTACAAATAAACCATGAAAATTAATTTTTCGTTCTAAGGCGATACGTAATTTCTTTCCAATACTTCTTTTATTCAAAAATACACTTAGATCGTAAATTTTGGCAACACAACACACAACTCTTCTGTTATACATATATACATAGTGGGTCGATAAAAACGGTACCAATTTTGTACGCTCATATTTTCCTGAGTTATTATGTGTTTTTAATGAGTAATATTCCAGTGAAAAGCTCAATATTTATAGAAAAGGTTGTTGTTGTCAAGAACTCAAAAATTGTGCGTCACAACATGATGACATGCAAAAATTCTCTCAATTATAAGTTTTACAGATATGGTTCAATATGCTCCCCATTTTTATTAGCTACCATTTGCAATCGTCTTCACTAGTGATTGATGGAGCAATATCAACATCGCACCGAGTGGCACAAACAATCATATACCTTGAGCTGAAGGCTCCTGAACAATTAACGGAATGCTGGAATCAGCTACCTCAGAGACAAATATGTAGCTTCTGTAATTGGGGACGGACAAAGACGATTACAAATGATAGCTAATAAAAATGGAGGGCATATTGATTGAACCATATCTGAAAACTCATAATTGAGATAGGTAATCTTCAAAACCAGAATTTTTGTATGTCTTCATGTTATGACGCACAACTTTTGAGTTAGGACTATCTGCACAGCAAGAGGCCTTCATCTTTTCTATAAATATTGGGTTTTTCACTGGTATATTAATCATTTAAAAAACTTAATAACTCAGGAAGATATGAACGAACAAAATTTGTACCGTTTTTTTCGGCCCACTGTGTATTTTAGTTTCAATTTTAACTTGTCATGCTCCTTAAAAGAATAGGTACCGGGGGCACACACTATTGTTTGGTTTCTTTTTGTCTTGAATTGAAACTGAAAGTATAACTTTATTAAGAAGTTTCATCACTTAAGTTTTTACCTTTATAAATTACGTAGCAGATTCACAAATTGCCCAAAAAGTAGAAAATGTTATTTTTTTCCTTTCTTTATTGTTTTCTTATTGACAATTTCTCAATACTGAAAACGTTGGCTATTGTAATTACTTTCATTTAATAAATGGCACTAATTCCTACCTTTTTATTCACAGAAAGTCTTATATCTTTAAAAAGTACATTTTTATTTTTCTCAGAAAAGTGTCACATTTGACAAATATTTTTTGACTGTTTTAAATACAACGGTAATAGTCGAAATTTTACGAATAAATACGACGGAGTGTTTTGGCCAACTGCGTGCGGAGCAGCACCGTCGAAGCTATTCCTACATTACTATATGGGATTGAAGTGTCTTACTATAGTTTAATTGTCTGTGGTCATAACACTCATTCACAGCTGAATGTCGGTTATTGACACGGTTATTGAGATTAAAACAAGAGAAAATATTAGTTAATTCTTTAAAGTGCTATCATGGTTGCGAATTGCTGTGTACCTGGTTGTAAATAAAAATATGGAGGATCGACAAAGTCAAACTTGCTTGCTTCATACCTTGAAACGTTAAATATTACTAAAAATTGCACTAAAAATGTTACTAACTTCTGGAAGTGGTTAAAGTCGCATAGGCAACACTCCTGACAACTGCGCATGTATGGAAAAGCATTTTACGCACATTGAATAGGTGGATAAGTATTCCTAGTGCACGAACAATTTCCGAGAATTTCACCAATATTAGTGAGTCCGACGGAATTGAAAATGCAACCCACAATACATTTGCAAACTTAAAGTGGAAATTTGTTTTTTGATTTAAAAACATAAAAAAAGTTAGCTGTGCAGTTTCGTAAATTTTGACATAAACGTCAAATGAAATTGTGAAAAAACGAAGAGTTTTTAGGAAAATATTTATATCTGCATAAATAAGCAACGGCAGAAGCTTTTTTATTACATTCGCCATAAATAAGGACCATGTTTGTTTATTCATCGCTCAAATACATTTTAATCGCCGTATTTGGACTTTTTCGAAATGTATTGTGGGTTGCATTTTCAATTCCGCCGGGTTCATTATCACTCGTGAAATACCCTGTATATACAGGGTTATTCACGTAAGATGACGAACCTGACCAGGTAAAAATGCAACCCAAAAGTCAATTCACAAAGCAATCTCGATCCCTATTACATTATCCAGCATTATCAAAATACAGCTTTTAACGTCAGCCAAATGAATGTGAAGTTCTGACAGAAAAATACCTCTCTCAATAAAATATGATTTAATAAGCGATTAAAATCACAAAAGTAATGGGTAAGTAGGATCATATCGGTTCTGTCACCATTCGAAAACCTTTTCAAATACTAATTATGAACGAAAAATGCACTGACAGATATACCTTTCAAATTAATAAAATACTACTCGGATTCTTAATTTAATTTTTAAATACCAAAACACAACGAATGCTTTGTAAAGTGTATTTTGGGTTGCATTTTTGCCTGGTCAGGCTCGTCATCTTATGCGAATAACCCTGTATATTTATTAAATTAATACATACACTGCGTTTTTTATTTCGCTGAACATACAATGTAAAATGGCTATGTTCAGTTCTAAAATGAGTCAATTCATTTGAAATAGGCAACCAAACTTACAGATCCATGAATCCTATGTTCAGTAAAATAAAAAACTCACGGTATAAACATTAATTACTTTTTTTTTATTTGTTTCTCCTTAATTATGAAAATAGTTAAAGAAGGATGTAATAACTGTCAAGTAAAAGAGAATTTAAATATAGGCAATATTGACGTAAGATTTTTTTTGAACCCTGTAATTTTTTAATTATCTTCTGTTATTTCTACTACAAAAGAACATTCAAGTAAATGCTAAATCATACATTTGCTTGACAGAAAAGACTGATATTGTATTAATATGGTTTCGTTGCTTTTCAGAAAAGTAGATATATATTAGAGGAACTTTAAAAATCGTGCCTCAATGTTAGATTGTAGTCTTAGCTGCCGAGGGTAATTGATTTTAGATTGTGTTGAGATTTTACTACACAGTTTATAGATACGAAGTGTCGTTCAATGAACGGTTAACCTTCTTTGTGCCAAGTGCTGATATTCAATTACCCAATACCAATTTTACGTTATAGTTTTTATTAAACTTTGGATTTGGATTCGATTAATACTCGAGATATGAGCTAAAACGGCAATAGCGAAATTAATAATGTAAAAAATTCATCAGAGTTTTCTAGACACGTATATGTACTTAGTTCGGTTCCAGTCAAATCTTTTTCTCTTTTTCGAAGTGCAGAAATTGAATTATTTTGCGAGTTTGTAGAGTAAAAAATGTCATCTGCAAACGAGTCTATACATTTTGCAGCGTCGGTAAATTGGGTTCGGTTTAAATTAGCGTCTTGCAAAACGAATTTTTTAAACGAATCGAATTGTTCGAGGTCCGCATGAGGAAGCTTCGAATTGAAATTCACGCCGTGAATCAAGCGCTTAAGGAGCAGTCCTTGTAAATTTTATCGGTCGGTGTAGTACACGAAGCATGATTATGATTTACGATTAGTGCTTTATGTTTACCGAAAGGATAATAAAATAGGTTTAATGATTTTTGGGATGCATAGTACAGGTAGAGGCGAAAACAAGTCGAAATGTTCTCTTAATATCAGACTAGGCTAATAAAATTTACATATTCCTGTAGGGATATTATTTCAAATATTAGCAAGGGAATACATTTGCGAGTGATATATTATTTGGGTTGACTTTTATAATATCGTATTGGAGAGAAAACGGTCCCAATAAGAGTGCAGTAAACTTTACGATCTGCCGAGTGAGGTTATAGGTTTAATTTGGTTGCCCCAGAAGGTCTGCATTCGACTCTTACCGGTCAATATATCAATTCCTTCGAGCTCAGCTATTTTCGATTTTGCTCTATCTAGGAGCGTTGAATTATTATTGTAAAAATCCCATGAAACCGAAACGAAATTAACTCGTTTTAACAAATTTTCTTTTTTGTTGTTGCCGCCCTCACGCTTTTCGGACAGATTCCATTTCCGAGGATCCTTCCGAACGACGTTTCCGTTTCTCGCTTACTTTTCCAGCTTTTTATTGCAATATTGATGTCTTATAATCGTTCTATTCCATTTTAGTGCCTCATTGTTCTCCCATCAATTAGTGTTTTCCAGCGTTATCTTTATTTCACCACCTGCTTTATATTAATTTATTAAATGGACTGCTGGAGCACATCTATTTTAGTTCTCACATAAATTCCCACTCTTGGTGAACCTCGCAAATAATAATTGAAATGTATTTTAAAATTGTCCCCATTTTTTTTTACAATTTATTTAACTATTGGTGTATATCTGTAGAGTTTTTTAGTATTCAATTCATCACCAATAAATCAATAAAACAAAGTTTTTATATTTAATCTTGCTTAAATAATAACAAAGATAACGAGTTTTTCCGCACCACTAAGTACCATTTTTATAAAACATATTTGCGTTTTTCTTAACTATTTTTAAAGCAAGAGTAATACAATTTTTTGCATTCGATTCACTAAAATGAAGTATATAAAATGCCGTTTTTATATTTGATCTGGCTTAAACGATACTAGAGATATCGTTAGATTTATTTAAAAATTATCCCGGCGCCTCCACCATTTTTACAAAATTGTACTGTAAAATATTAATTTGTTGTTTTAAAAAATTGCTACATTGACAAAATCGAAAATCGTCTCAGTTTGGAAGAATTTCAGCTGTCGAAATGATATAGCACAAACAGCAATCTATCAAAAAAACTCCATCTGAATAAGCTAAGCGGCAGCGAGTTGCCTAGGGCTTGTTCGGAAACTTCAATCGAAGGAGAAAGTTTAACAGTTAATGAAGTTGACCAAAAGAGTTCTGATTTAGTTCCGGCAGTTTGAAACAGAAAAAGTATCCGCGTTCAATTACTGATAGGTCGGACCTAAAAGGAAGATGTCAAATTTAAAATAATTGTCATTTTCGGAACGCAAAATGCGCGACGTATAATGATTTAGAAAATTTGATAGATTTCGGCACATAAAGCAATGGCAAATCCTTGGAGATCCTTGTGTGCATTTTAACGATCGATTGAACTCACTGTTTGAAGTAGTTGTGCACTAGTTTTTCTCAAAAAATAAACAGGATGTTTATAAACTTCCGTACAAATATCGGCTTTCAAAGCACTACAGCTGCTAGTCTCAACCAAACCGTTTCCTTTTATTTATTCGTATTGGATTTTATTATGAAACCGACCCTTCTCGTTGCAGAAATGAGAAATAAGAATAGTTGATCCGAACGGTACCGTTAGATTTTTCAAACGGAAAATTATGAAACTGCACTCGATAGATTGAAAGTTTCGATTTTGTTCGGAAAGTCAATAATTGTTTGATGTTTATGCACGAAATTAATTTACAAAACAAATTACACAGTGCCGGTAATTCTATTATTGTTATCAGTACGCAATATGAATTAGTCAATATTATATGACACATCTATATCTACGTTTGGGAAAATGTTACGTGATTTATTAGTTCAGGCGTTATCTGAATTAATTTGTGTATCTGGTCGTTTTGTATTGCTGCTCCATTACAATTGCTAAATATACCATCGTTCCGTTCCTGTCATGAATTAAGGATAATTTAAGGCCTTTTTAACATAACAACATCGTCGAAGAGATAAAAAAGCAGCCTAACGAATTGGAGACCCCAAGTTCACTAATTTTCTCGTAACATGCAGATTAATCGACCGGTACAAGACTTGGCGCGAACGAAATGTTGTTTCTTTGCTGTTTCTGGAACCTATTCGATTTTCCCAGAACGAAGCTTGACGTGAAAACCCCGTCGATGATAAAAATATCTTTATATTGACGAAACATTTGCAGGAAACCAGGAAAAAGCTTGAGATCAAAGTGCTACACAAATTAATTGGTAGGACATCAGTCTGAATAAAACATTTTTGGTGATACTCAATAACTTAATACCCAATACCTCAATAACTATTCACATAATTAATTGTACTTTTTATCCCACTTATCGGCTTTTATAATTATAACGGTTGTTCAAAGAATTTGGGGTCACGTGCCGTCATGCTTACTTCTGATTTGTTAACGTATGGCGGAGCTTCATCATATGTCAAACTAAAAATATCAATCGTCATTTATTCAGTGAACAAGTAACGCTCTGAATTATTTCTTTGGCAAAAAACAGTTTACATTACAATGGATGAAAGTGAGATTCTGTATGCGAAAGAAACGTCAAAGTGTACAGTCTGTTTGACAGAAAATTTTTTGAACGCTCCTTACCTTCAGTTTAGCAAATAATTGTTTGTTTACCTTACAAGTTATTGTCAGTTTTTAATTTTATTCCCCAGTTAGAACGTTTGTTGAGTCCTTGTTGGTTTGATGGCACACAATTTAGAGAAACATTTTAATATGAGAATAGTTGTAGAACTTTAAACAAACGAGCAGTTCGAATCGCTTAATTTGTTGTAGTGTATTTTCATCAGACAGTTCTAAAGTTTTAATTGGATATAATACACACAATGGGAAAAGAAAATTTAACGTTTTGTTAATATTAAAAGTGGGTTAATTATAAGTAACGAGATTCACATTAAATCCACTAAAATAATAGCTTTTTTTTGTTTTAGTGTACCATGAATATATTCTGGGTCCACTAGTCCATCCACAGAAGTCAGCGTCGTCGACCCTTTTTACATCACTAACCGCCAAGCTGTTCAAAAATAATATCTATGGATATCTCTTTTACCTCGATAAAGAGAATTTTTCTCTGCCGATAAAGGTACGTACAATCCAACTTTTGCAAAATTCTAAACAATGTGCTTAATTAAAATTCCGGCTAAAACCTTCCAGATGATTAATCGAAAATCTATTTACCAATTTCCCGTTATCTTTCTGCGATAAATAAACTGTTCCATTCCATCTGCTAAATTCTCTGGGGTTATGAAGAAGAGAGCGAACATGTTCCAATAAAAACCGCTTATCGATTACACAATAAAAATAATTTACTCCCTTAAAAGGCGTCAAAACAAATTTAATTTACTGCGGCATCGTGTAAATTATCGTCTTCTTTCCTCCCTCTTCTCTTTTTTCTGCTGGCAATAACAATTGCGTCAAATTAGAATAATTGTAAAATCGAATTGGACCGAATAAAAAATCGATACGGCACAAAGTATAAGACTCACAAAAATGTTGATTGAAGTAAGGGACAATTAAGCTCTATGTGTGTTCGTTTTTATGTGAAACCTTTCAGAGCCCCCTATTTAGCATAATATTCTAGAAACAAAATAGCAGCTGCGATTCAATTTGTTTTCAGAGGGAAGCAAATAAAAATAGGTGTAGCCAAATGAAAACAATATGCAAAGTTTCTACCATTTGTTGTTCTATTTTGTCTAAGTTCAATTTTATGAATAAGTTATGTGAAAAGGTGCACAAATGTTGCAACGCCACTCTCCACTAAATTTCTCATAACTTTAGTGCTTGGTTTGGAACCATTCTTCAGCTTTTTGGTTTCATGACAACACATCGTAACGCTATTGTACTACCGTTTTAGGAGTATGAGTTGTTTCATTGGAACTTTTAAATCTTGTGACGTAACACTGTACAGTTGGTTTTACAAAAACGGGAACTGTCAGAATCAAATTAACACATTTTTACAATATTTTCATAGTGTGAAACCTTCTTTCGAGAGATAGGTTAGAATTATGGTCAAAATTCAATGATATTTTTAAAAATGATTTAATAGGTATTGTCAACTAGACAATTAATTGACAAATAGACAAAACCAAATTTACATTAGGAAAATTTTCCTTTCCCGTTTTTTTCGCAGCCAACTGTAATAGTCTAATTCTTTCCAACTATAGTAAAAACGTTTTAGATGTGGTTGTCAAACTCAAGGTCGCTTAAAACTTATGACTGAACTAACTGTACGTTAGTGAGAAATCTGTCATAATAAATTCAACATACCTTATAAGCACGCCTAGTTACTTTTCCTGGTAGTGCCAACTTAACAACAAGTCCCCAATTCAGATCTATAACGTTCCGGCAATAGAACAATATTATTGAGTAACTCATTTTTACACATGTAAAAAAAGTGTTTGTCGCTTGTTTTCATATTTAAACTATTTTTACGTGATACACAAGACATTTTAGCAATTTTTAGAATTTTTATTTATCTGTTTGTATTCACTTAACTCAAAAAGTAATGGAACGATTTATTTTAAACAAAGTTTGTTGGAAGACAAAAGTTTTCGATTGTGTCCTACACTTTGTTTCCCGTGACATAATGTCGCAGAGCAGTGCAGTAGGGTTAGAACTCTGCTGAGTGCATTGCTGTGTAGAGAGCTCGCCTCGCGTTTCTACTTCTTTCTAATTTTTAATTTAACTATTAGTGTAATTACACAAATTATAAACAAATTGTTTACAATATAAATTATGATGAAATACGTATGAACAAATTCATTCAATATATGTAATGTGTTGAAGTTTAAAAATAAGTTTTACATTCTACTTCAAATTTGTATAAATACTTTTCTACTTCATTAACAAACAAATGGACAGAGATATGGATTTATATTTGTTAGTGTAGCTTTTAGATTTTTATTAATAACAAGAAAATAATAACAACTTTTCTCGCCACCACTGCGTTGGACCTCCATATTTTCGTCATGTTATCATCTCGACACAAGAAATCCAATTCTCGCTACACAATGCAAGACGCTCGCGTTTAAAAATGATTGAAACTTGTAGGGAACGTATGCAAAAAGGGTCATAGTTAGCATTCCGGCATTATCACTACACATACATAACGCCGATAAAAGTTCTTTCATTCCGTTTTATGCCACTTCTCTGTTATCTATTCCTCTTTATAGTCGGTAATAATCATGTTGAGTATTTCAAGCCTTTTAAGTATGCGACTGCCCCGTAAGAAACAGAAAAGAAAGAACAAAATGCCCTTGCACGCCACTGGTTTTGCTGTCTCGTGTTCACCTAACTGGAATTCAAAACTGTTTTCGAGATAAATTTATTACCGGTTCTGCACAAAACACGGAATATGCGCATTAAAAATTTTTTGTTATTGCATACGTAGCCAGACTATTAAATCAAATGTTCAGACAGGGTGTAGTCCTTCGAATTGTCCTTCGCCGTGCAAATTCCCATATTTATTTCTATGGTGTGAATTTTTTTGTTGCGGATCTGTTCTTAATTTTTGAGTTATGCAAGGAATGTGACATTGTCAGGATTCTAAACAATCTTCAAAGCGGAAAATAATCAAATTAATGTAATTTCCATTAGAGAAAGATCGACAAAGGGACCGATAAATATTATCTCGAACCTAATCAGCGCCCTCAATTCAATAATAGAATTATCACAATGAATAACTAATACATTGGCGGACCTTTCGCTGTCAGTATTAATTTGCTGTTTAATGTGATTAATACACACCAAGCATGTTGCAATTAGAGTGGATAAATGAGAATTAAGCTGAATGGTTCAGCTTTTTTAAATCCTCCTTTTTGAGAATGTATTAAATTTGAATGAGGGCTTGCGCCCAGAGGATTATCCCTTTAAAAATTAATTAACTAGGCAAACAAAAATTTCGTTAGAATTTTATGTTAACTGTGAAATATTTGAAAATGGATTAGTATTAATCACATATTATATCCCAAGTGCAAAATTTTTTATCGGAAATTTTTTTGCTAATGAACGAAAACATCCATAAATGAGGTCAGAAGACCAATTATTAGCAAATAAGAGCACGAGACGAAGTCGAGGGCTTTGGTCTTCTGACCGAATAATTTATGGATGTTTGAGTACATTAGCAAAAAATTTGGCGATATTAAAATTTTGCACGAGGGGTATACGGCTGATTATTTCCTGAATAGAATGAAACCAAACGCATTATTTCAAATCCTTTTTATTCAAAATAATTTATTTAAAAAAAAAATCAGGTATCGGCATTTTTTATCAGATTATTGCACAGTGTGCATTTTAGAGAAATTTTATCGGGTTATTTTTTGTTTTCTAGTTTTGATTGGTCAATATTTGTCACGCAATTGGTTGCTAAACACATGAAGGAAATAATCAGTACAAAAAACAAAATATAACTCGACCTTGAATTCTGCGTTAGTACCCCAACTTTTTTTGTAGGAAAATTAAAAAAAAATTTCTGTGCAAAAATGACGCTCAGAAGTTTTTGTTCTTCTTACAATGTGATAAAGTTGTTGAAACGCTTTGAATTAGATATCAGCCAAAGAGTTACGACGCTTTATGATCTTAGTGACAATGCAACCAACCAATTACTGTTGCTAATCCGCTACGCTAACACTGTAATTACAAACCATGATTATTTATTACTGATTGATGAAATATTGCACTGTATCTCGTTGTAAATACTGTTATTAAGTCTGCTTTGAAGTGTTACTTAACTCTCGTCAGGGTTGCCATAATAATTTAACATTAATTATTTGCTCATTAATAAAGTGAATGCCATTTGGGTGCAAAAATGTGCTTACATGTTTCTTGAATCAGGTGCGGACGATTCAAAAGCAATTCTTTTTTAGTAGTAGAACTAGTAAATGTAGAGGAAGCAGAAGCTAATGATATTTTAATGATTGATTTAATGAATGATTTTTTGACTATATTATTGGCAGAATCTTCAACAATAAATCACAATTATCATGCAGGGAGCTTTTTTTTTATTCTGCAAAGTCCTCAAGAAGAAATCAAGAGGTAAACTTCAGACAAGAATTTTGTTGCTCTTGTTCACAACTCAAGCTGAAAAACGTGTGGTATAAGACAGAGGGTTTGCGGAAATCAATCGTCCGTCATAGAACCCTGACCTAACTTTTATTTATCATTTAAAATTCGCTTTGGGTGTATTTGTCGACAGTTTTTTGCACCTGTGAAATATAAAATAACGGTTATCTCCTACTGTCAGGTTCATCTTTGGGAATGAGTAGCGTTTTATGCTCTTGAAATGATGTTACATAATTCCAGCATCTGACGACTACAAATTGGGACATAAAAATATAAATTTTCCTATAAAAGTAACAAAAACAACTGTAATGAAATATTTGTTTTAAACTCTGAATAAATTTAAAGCTGAGTATTAATTCTTTTTTCTTTTACGTAGTATGAGGATGGGTTTATTGTAAATACAATTTGTGATTGTTTGCGTGTTCACTCTTTTATATTTTTTTCTGGAGTTAGCTGAATATAAAGGATATTTATTTATAATGCGTGAGGCAGCTTTTATGTGCTCTACCTCAGGTTAAACTCAAAGCACAATAAACAATTCTCCATAAGGAATGATAAATAAATATGTGATTAATTTACAAAAATTTGTAAGAATCACTTTGGTGACAGTATATTTCCATTTTGAGTGATTTAAGAAAGAACATGTTACTTTGTAATATATTTTGAAGGAAACAGCGAAAGAGAGAAAAGCAAAAAGGAAAATAATTTTTCTGTGAAGCTTTTACAATAAAGATTTATCAAAAACTTGCGTCGTTGTGATGACAGCTTTTTCAACAAGTTTTCTACCCTACGAGATTTTCTAATTCATTTGTTTAAAGCAATGTGTGCCTTTGGTTCTATTATAAGATAATCGGAACATTTTTCAAAAGACTTAATTATGTTCCACAATATTATCTGGTTGTTCCAATATGAAATTTGCTAACATCTAACTTGTTAATTAATTTTTTTCCTGCTGCGAATGACATTTAGACATTTAATAAAAAGAAATAAAATCGGAAAATAATTACATAATAAGAATCCCAATGAGTGCGGCAATGAAATTATTATTAAAAAAAAAAATAAATAGCACTAGTGCGGTATGAAATTGACAACTCAAAAATACAAGTCAACGCAAGCAAATTACAGCACAAAATAAGTTTCACCTCCGAAAAATTTTAAATTTCTATTTGTTGTTATTCGGTAACTAAGCCTTCATCTTGAAAAAAAATAGACATTATTGTCACCCGGATTAATTTATTATTCTATCAAAGTCAGGCTATTTTAAGATAATTTTAACAGTGATAGATAAAACTTTGTACGATATTCCTGGGATATTATACATATTATTACATTACATTACATTATTGCTCTCTGTGTAATGGTGGTTGTGTTGTGATTTTGTTTTGTGTATCATTTTCTTTTTGGCAGGGCTTCTAATTGGGCGTCAAGCCTGTTAGCCGTCAACAATAATAATAATAATAATAATTATTATTATTATTATTAACGCAGTATGTGATTATACCTACTCAGTCTACGGCCTCGTGGGACAATTATTCACAATACGTGCGTTAATAATATCTATATCCCACTTATATCGTAAATCACTCTATTATTCACTTCATCTTCTTCAAGCTTAATATACATAAAATATCTTGTATTAATTACTGTAAACAAGATTTTGTAGATGTCTTGTATGTTTTTAGTGCACATTTTATTCAGTTTACAGCATTTCAGCCATCAGAAGTTTCTGGCGTTTGTATTTCAAGTACAGAAGTTGTATAATAGCAAATTTAATTAAAAAAGCGTTTTGTCTTTCTAAAAATATTTTAATTTAAATTTAACACGGAACAAGATGAATTTGCAAGCTGTATGTGATTACATGTAGTCGGGCTGGATTTACTGCGGAGATTATTCAACTACTAAACGGATGATTTTTATAAAACCTTTGTTTAGTTTTAGTTCGCACGAGATAATGTGCGGTTAAGCCCCACAAATAGACGTCCCTTTAAATTGGTTATTTATTCCGAACGAATGGACGCAATTAATTTATAGAGAGCGAACGTAACGTAAGCAGCGTAACTCTATCGTCGACGCCATAAATAATCCCCCGGAAGTCTCTCGATATTTCCGGAATTTCCTGTCCACATCGCCAACTTAACAAAATGTACATATTTGTCGAAGGAATCAAATCAAACAGTCCCCCGGTCAATTTTCGCAACACCCGGTGTGTCTGTGATATTTTTTTTTTCACGGACCGCTGCAGTAACTTGATTTATTTGCAGTTTGTTCGCAACTTCCTCTACTAATGATGGAAACAACACATCAAAAATGTATTTTCCGCTACAGATCGAGTGATGCGAACGGAATTATCCGAAGGCATTAATTTGTGATGGCGTGAAAAACAACGAAACGTGATTCTGGTTGAGCTGCCTTCGGGGTCTCTGACGTTACATGAAACGGAAAGCAAAATGGCGACGGGGGGCGGGGTGGCACTGCTGCCAACAAAACACAGAGCGATATATATAAAATAAGAGCGAGTTTGTGCGATGATGAAAAGAACAAGTCGACTGTGACGAGCTTTATCGACTATTTGCCACTATGTACTATATAGAAATTAAACACACAAAGCGTTTTGCCCCGATTGTCAGATCTAATTACCGATCGGTTTCTTTAATAGCTGCACACGAACTCTATTCAGGAGTCTGTTTTTGAAGCTTGCCACCCCTCGGTTTCGAATCACTCCTCTCACCCCGTACGGATAACTTGAGAGACTATATTCAGAGTTGTATTGTTATGTGCGAGTTGTGCTCTGATTGGATTAAATATTTCAGGTGAGGCGAGCACACCACAAAGTGAATGTGCTACATCGGATCAAGGAAACGTTTGAGTGCCGCTGGTTGTACTGATGAGAGCGTCAGTGATGACTTCCATTTGGACGAAAAACTGTCTCAGCAACGAAAGTTTCATTTAAGGTAAGCTGGAATCGAGTCGGATGAAACAATGCGAAGGGATGCCACAAAAATTCCTGAAATTTGTTTGCGAGTTTGTAACATTATTTCAAGAGAATAGAGATGAAAATATTTCGTGAAGACAGAGATTTAAAAATACAGATTTATTATTTAAGCTAAACGTAATTACGAGTATGTTTCTCTGGAAATCGATTTGGTTCAACCAACAAAAAATTTATTAAAAAAAAAAGAAAAAGAAAACTAGTTTCTGGCATGTTTGCATTTAAATGTTCGTCTCAATTAAACTTATTGAAATTTCTTTCGTTCGCCAAACAATCGAAAATAAATAAAATAAGTAAAGTTAAAAAATTAAATTAAATTAACCAAAACTACAAATTCTCCAATTATTTTATCATGTGCTTTTAACCTTTTAACTTGTGCTTTTTCCTATTGTGAGGTGACTTTCATATGCTTCACCTCAACACTCAACTGAAAAACAGATGGCAGTAGGTGGTCCTCAAAATAATTCACGTTGAAGAAATAATAATTCAGCTTGGGCTCCACTTTTTCTTGAACGTGAAAGTGGATTAATTCTGTGATTATTTGAATCGTAAGGTAGATGTCATTGATTGCAAAAGTGATTGCAACATCCAATAATAATTCTTATGTACACAATTATATTATGCAAAATGTTTACTTGCAATGTTTGCTTTGAACGGAATAAAATTTTGAAATTACAAAATTCGATGGTTGCAAATTTGCACACACAGAAGAATTTGTTTGTTATATACCTACGTGATGTATTGTTAAAAAATACCCGATTAACTTTGTTCCATAAATATCTGTGTTTGTTGAATGTTGAACAGAAAAAAACTTGTTAAAATCAGCTGATTAAATGAAACTGAATGAGGGTAAATTCTGAATAATTAACTCATTGAGCATTGAACACTCATGTAGAAGGATCGATGAGTGAAAATCAAATTAGTGTACGTATCAGTGATTTTAGTTTCAATTTATAAAGTAGAAAATTTTATTTTGTTCATGAACTATAGAATAATTTAGAACCCAATTAGTAATTACACATCAAAGCTTAAGGATTCAAATATTCTATGAGCAAAACAAGTGTTTTCAAATTGAAATTTTAACACTGGTATGATGGAATTATTATTTTACAGATGTAAAAAAAATCTGTGGAGGTAAAGATGGTGTCAGGCAAGGGAAGAAAACAGAATAGCGAGAAAAGTTTTACAGCTATTTTTGTTTTTTCAACTGTTAATTATATTCATTTTAATTTACAATACGTTAAATCTAGTATTCCATATGCAACATTTTTATTTTTACACAGCTAAGAAAATAAATCAAGAGTGCTACCTCATCTTTTGTTTGAAACGTCTGTCTTAGCTTATCGTACACAAATGTATACTTGCTATACACAGTCGTTTTATTGGTTGTCTCCCTCTCGAAAAATTTATTATTGATTAATTAATTATTGATAATAATTAATGCTCTTGCTTCAATGGTAAAACACACTTTACCAATTATTCTGTTACAATTACAGGAAACGTCGGCAAACTTTGCCAAAATGGAAAACTTTTTTTCACATTTAACAATAAAGCTGGAAAATTACCCATTCTTACGAATGTAAAATGTGGCTCTTGTTTATTTTTAAAATTTTCTCCGTTATCAAATGAGGTATGAATTATGATTTATTATAAAGTAGCGTTTGAGACCACAAATTGTCTACGCACTTGCATTGAACGCTTATTTGCACAGGATTTCGCTACGACATGACCGATAATTTGCAACGCCTGCTCTGATTTGTTTTCTTTTTGAATACTTTGTATTTTGCTAATATTGCTATTCGCATCTAAGAATTTTGGATGACTTGTATTAATTAATTAAAAATTAAAAAATTAATTATTATTAATTATTAATTAATTAATTTTTAATTTTTAATTAATTAATACAAGTCATCCAAAATTCTTAGATGCGAATAGCAATATTAGCAAAATACAAAGTATTCAAAAAGAATAATAATTATAGTAATTTTATTTATAAGTGAAAAAATTATTGTGTTGTCAAATCTTATTTTCCTTTCCTCGTCCAACTTTTTTAGCAAAAATTCAACAATGCAAATTAATTTCTTTTGGTAAAATTAATCTGAAAGGTTCAATTTGCTTAAAGGATATTGACGCTACTTGATTAATTTTTAACGAAAGCAGTGAATAATTAAAATTTCCTAACAGTTTTAAGCGGGCATAATTAGCTTAATGGTATTAAAATTTATTATTTAAATATTTTAATGGGTGTCAGAATTCTTATACAATCTAATTAAAATTCTAAATGGAGTTCGTAACGGCAGCGTTACGGCGTATAGTTTTGCAGTTTTTGTCAAATAGGCATTTCATTGAGAAAAAATGAGATCAATAATAAAATGTTTCGAATAACTTAAATTTGTTGTTTTCTACCAGATGGTTCAAAACTAGCGTGTATGAAAAAATTTGTAAACATATGGACAATATGAGAAAAGGAGCTTAATGGCTGTCTGAAACGCACAGGAGAAAATGATAAGAAAAAATGTTAACGTCAAGATTTTATATTTTTGGAAGTGCGGTTAAATGTGGGATTTAATGATTTGGTTATTTATTTAAAAGAGTAAATTCAGTACGACATATTAGAAAAGTTAAAACTAAATCCAGCTTTCGTCGCGTGAGCGTTAAGTGCTCTTAATTAAATTTAGTGCAAATCCATTTGCGTTAGCGTTTCGAGCCGAACCCACACTAAAGTTGCAAATTACAATTTTTAAACGATGCAATTCGGCGATAAATTCCCGCCCAGCACCGGATACGAATTTGTCGAAAACGTTGGTGAGCCATAGCCGGCCTAATCAGATTTCCCTTTACACAAACATTATAGCACGTTTAACTCCATTCCCAATTACGTCTTTTTACGAGTTTCAGTCGCCGTAAATGTCACACACTGCCACTTTTAAGACTTACACGTCCTTTTTCGCTCAATTCAATTACATCCACAATTTATTCGTCGCTTTCGTTTTATCGGTGCACGGAATTTTTCAACGCAACACGACGAGTCGCTACTGTCGTTTATGACGGGATTAACGGATTCCCCTTGCGCGATATTACGCCTACATACTTTTCGTAATTATCCCCTTGAAAATAAATGTAAAAATCCCACGGAACATTAATCAAACACGACAAGGTGCTCTGTGTATGTGCAATCACAATGATTTGATTAAATATTAACTTTATCCAGGTGCGGAGTTATAATTCTTCGGTGATGCGCCGCGCGTTCTGTAATAAATTACATTTTTTTAACATTTTAACATTTGCTTTTCAGGTTAGCGAACTTTCCACGCTGTAATTATTAACAGAAATTATTCCTTTTTTCTTTTAGATTTAGAACAATATGAAAAGTATTCTTATTAGACATGTAATCTCACATTGAAGATTGTTTTTAGTTTCTTAGAAGCAAATTTTCTCTTGCAATTCCTTACTATTGAATCCTGCTGTGGATTGAAATACACGTTATGGACGACCAGATAAATTAATTCTTTTCGTTTTCAACTAGGTCATAAATGCTTCCCCTTCAAACGATTCATCAACACTTTACGCTTCTTAGACGTGTTGCTCGAGCTCGTGCTCGTTAATGGACAAATTCCACATTTTTCGTTAAATAATTGTGTTTTCTCTTAATAATTTTAATTTTTGTAGGTTCGTTAAATGTTCGTCTAGTTTCATTAAATTGGTGAATAAGTTGCACTAAAATTCGCAGAGAAGACAAATATTTTGTAAGAGAAATTGGAAAAAATTAGAATTGAAAGATTTCAAAAACTTGTAGCAAGGAAGCTGTCACCAAAGTTTAGAGAAATGAGTAGGAATATAATAGTTATTTATTATACGAGTTTTATAAGATACCATTTTGTCGCACGCGTTTTTTAGAGCACGAGGAGCGCAGCGACGAGTGCTATAAGCAAACAAGTGCGACAAAATGGCTTATAAAACAAGTATAATACTATATTTTTTTCTATTTGACCCCTTAAATTTCCAAAACATAATGCTAGGAAAATTATAATTGGCAAATATAAGGGTTGGTAACGCTGGTAAATAGACGAACAATTGTAAGTTTTGAATTTAAAGTGTCGTGAAATGCAGTGATCACCTAGCAACAACTCGCTATGAGTCACTGCCAACATTAAAAATTTAAGTAAATGTTCCTGAAACCGCGTATCGAAAAGACCTCCTTTTCGAAACCCGTTTGAGTGTTATACTGACTGTGTTATAGGTGCAAAATAGAAAAAATACATTTTGGACATTCTTGTTTTTTTAATTAGACAGCAGCGTAGGAGGAGCTTTCGTATATTAACATTACAAGAATAATGAAATGAAAATATAAAATCCCACAAAGTACAAATTTGATGTTTTGATGACAAGATTCTTCCCTTAAAAAAAATCATATCAAGTTAACTATGATTGGTATAAAATATTCTTAATGTAAGTAGCAGTAAATTAATTTTTTTAATCTTGAAATTTCATCTACTTTTTGTACTTTTTACACCACATCCACGTGGGAGTGTTTTATATTAATTCTATAGATTTTAAAAACAGTAGCGTAGGTTTTTCTTAGAATTTGCAAATTATGTTTTGTTAAAATACACCAGCAAAAACACGCCTCTGCTGTTGATAAATCCACATAAATGTTAAATGTATTAAATAATTTGTGTGCTTACGTTGGTACTACGAACGAAACATTTGATAAAAAAAAATACAAATAAATAATGAAGCTCCTACACACTTCCTACACTTCGGATAAGTTCAACTAAACGACCAACGCTTTGTTGGTGATATCGGGCGTTCAAATGAAATCCTGGTCTGGGAAGGCGTTAGAAACCGTCAATTGTTTTGCTTTTTAAAGTGTAAATTGACAGTTGTAATTTGAGCATGTTGACAGCTAACCTAAAATTTATAAACCCTTCTGTTTTTTTTTCTTTGCAATGTTTTATAGATATTAAAAATAGAATAACTAACGATGTTCAATTATGTGCCGATTAAACTTAAAGGAATGTTATTCGTGTCAAACGGCGGGAAATTCAAAATTTACACTGTTCCAAATGTTTTACATTTTTCAACGCCTACTCAGCCCACGTTTTTATTTGAACGCATGATATAAATCCACCAACAAACCAAAATATATTTCAACCTTCAATTCGTGATTACAATTCCTTTGTATATTAGCTAATAGTTGTTTTAACATCAAATAAAAATACAAATAAATGATTTGAAAAATAAATAAAATGCCTCTGTGTGTTCGAAAAACTAAAAATTTTAAGTGAAATTTGTGGAGCACCGAAGCAATATTATTTATAAAATGTCGTAAAGATAATTGCTTCTGCTTTTCCATTTTCGTTGGCACTTTATAAGAAATTTCAAGCGCACACAAACCACCGATAAAGAGAGAAAAAAAAAACGCAATGAAAACTTGAACATTGTTTTATTAAAACTTACAAATTGTTTTTCGTCCTTCTAATCAATTTACGCTGGTGAAGTTGCTTTCTGATTTAATCTTAACTCGTAATTTGTACGATGAAGTTGAACTTATTACTTCTTTTCGAATTAGGGGAAGAATCAAAATATAAACAGAATTTTTAAATTAGAAAGTTGGTAAACTTGTTTCGTTCCGTAATTCGCATGTGATAAGATTTACTCCGCTGGAACAACAGTCTTTTTTATGTGAAATTAATTGAATGTTAACATTGCATGTGGATATATTAAGGCGAGGCAATAAAATAAATGTAAATATCGCATGCGTCCCTTCGAGATAATAATGGTTCAAATATAATGTAGAGTTTGGAAGCCGCCTAGACCGAATGAAGTGATACAAAAACTTGCATTTCGCACAAACTTTGCCATTGCAAGACGTAATTTATTGCGTAATTTGTGTTCCCCATTTTTATGGCGTGCGAGCTAAGGCTGCCTTAAAGAAATTTGCGGCAATTTTGTTTTTGCGCTTTGCGGGACTCACAGGACTCGTAGCGGATGATTTTTTTAAGGATTCAATTTTTTTAGAACGAGATAATATTACATTTTTTCTAACATTAACTTGGCCAAGTCGGTCCTATTAAATAACAACCGTCTCCATAAAAAGTAAAATCTACGTAGAAAAAGTGCAATATTTTAGATTATGTTATTGAGAATGCGTCACATGATCCCTTTATAACGGTTTTAATTGACTGAAATAGGGTAGTAAAAGGATATTGCAGCGATAACATAAAACTAAAGAACCTATCACTTTATTTTGGTCCGTTTCTCGCGGTATGATTAATAAACGATGATATGACTCATGAATCCGAAACAACTCGATTTCACTCGTAGATATTATCGATGATAATCACATCACTTGTTATAATATGTATTTAAATAGAAATAGCAAGAAAAAATGTACTCATTATTTTTTTAGGTACCCTTAACGAAAACGGTAATTTTACGTACTCACAAGCGGACGAAAAGTAACTCATTTTCGGACGCTGACCGTGGCACCATCTGTTGGTCTGTTTAGTAAATTAGCAACGAAACCGATAAAACCGATAATTGTCCTATCACCATAAATTATGTAAATAATTGTATTGCAAATATGTAGTAAATTTCTAGTTTTGTCTGGAAAAAAATACATACTATAAAAAATTGTTAATATGTATTAATAAATTTATCTATTTGGAAAAAGTTTTTTGTTTTCTAGTTCGTGCGATCGCCTAAAAAATTTAATGTGCAACTCTGCCCGTCTTCGCCTGTTTTCAAGCCTCGGTTGCTCCTCGGCCAGAAAACTAGAACGAAAAAAATGCACTTTTTGACCTTGATACACAAATAACTATTTCGTTCATATTTGCTACAATTCATTATTCATTTTCACATATTTTTTGTTTAAATAAACAACTGTTTTATTTTTTGTTTGTTGTTTATTTGCATTTATTTTTAATGCAGCATGTCTTAAAAAATGTTCGTCGAAGTCGCCTTTGTACGCAAAGAGTTTTCCAATGTTTTTGACAATAATGCCGAGAGCTTCATCAGGGAAATTGATTTGTTGTGTAAGATGTCAAAGATTTCTTTCCATTGACTTCCAATCAACTTCTTCGAAAACATCTAAATAGAGCTACACTGTGCGCAAGTAAGAGCAATCATAACAGTTTAGCCTTTTCTAAGATTTAGATGTTATGATGAGACGATGCATTTTCTGTTACAGAATATCTTTCCTCATTAAAACAATATTATTATTATTTTCTGTAGCAAAAATAACACTCACAACACGGAAGTGCTTGTCTCACTTTCCCTATATGGTTTGAGATTTGGTATTTTTCACACAGATTTAAATAAATATTTGTTTATAATTTCCCCTTAGCAAATTTACCATTACTGTTCCAAAACAAATTTCGTCCAATGTTGCCGTTTCATTAAAACTGTTAATGAGGGATGTTTCTATTCGTTATTGAGGTTTTCCAAAACTCTGATCCAAGGCGTACAAAGTCATGCTTTTTTGGGGACACATATTTAATTTAGTCCAATTTAGAATAATAATTTCATAAAATTAACTAAACACGCAACACGACAAGTCAACATTTATTTACATTAATTGTATCCTACTCGCATTCGACAGTGTGTAATTAACCCTTTACATTTTTTACTTTTGCCCGTGTATCCCTGTTTGAAAATAAATTGTGATATATTACCGCAATATTGTCAATGTTAATTTAGTCGACATCAATCAAGTGTAAATTTCGCCAAACAACAAGAGAAAATGATTGTTGAACTGTTAATGGGCGGAATTTTTTGTAGCTTTGAAAAACCGATGTTAAATAATTTTTTAATTGTGATTAATTTTCAACGAGGGTTCGAGCCCATGATTAATGCTGTTTACCGACAACATATTTACACGATGTTTGTCCCATTTGCAATCGTTAATATTTTATGGTAATTTTTTTGTTCTATCTCAGCGACAGCTTAACATGACGAGGACGCATTGACCTCTTTTATAAATATTTATGATGGAACAACGGCGAGAATTAAAGGAGGCGTTTCGTTTACGGCGAATTAATAATTTGGGTCAGAATGCATTTTAAACAAAGGCGAAAAGGACACGGCTAACATAATTTTATCAGCAATCAACTTGAATTTTTAATTAAAATTTAGCTAAATCTTTCAACGGAATTACGAAATATCAGAGTGCACACTGAAGCTGTAAATTTTTAATTACGACTCTGCCACTGTAACAGTTCCATTAATTATTGGTTTGTTTGCAACTAATTATAAAGCTCTCCTCTTCGTGTTTGCTAGAATGCAGACTGAAAAAGCTAACTTTGTGCGGTTCGATGTTTTCTGTAAAAATGTCATTTAGTGGTAATAATGGTTGAATGTTAATTAACTGGATCGGGATTGCGGTGTTTTGTTGTAAAAAGTCTGAAAAAGTCAAACGGGTTTTCAGTGGGATTATTAGAAATAATATGTCAAAGAGAACAAGGCAAGGGAGACAGTTCTGAGAGATATTTTCCTCTGCACTGTTAACAAACACCGATCTGTTGAACCTCTAAATCGTAAGTTGTAATTGCATGGAAATACTAAACCACAAGAAACAGGCTTCATTAGCTGCAATGTTTAGGAAGAGGAACTTTATAGGATTACTTGACTTCAAGACTAATAACTCGGAGCTATTATTTTAATAGTTGTCACTTCAGAGAGAAACTCATTTACCAAGTTAAATCACTTCCGTTAAATATTTCAATTAAAAGTGTTCTTTACGTGGTTTTTCTTTGAATTTTTTATACAGAGTGATTCACAAGTAATATGTAATGAGCCTAACGAAATTTGTGATGCAGCCAACATTACATTTGCACCAATTACGTGTGTATTTATTTTAATGTTATACATTAATAAAAATACAAACTACAAAACTATGGGGGACATGTATTGTTGGTTGCGTCGCAACTTTTGTGACGTTCATTATTACTTGTGAAACATCTATTGTAATTTATATAATTTATTTTCTGCTTTTGCCTGTGTCCTTCGCCGGGTTCAAAACATACTTAGATTTCTTAACCAAAATATTTTGTTTCCATTGGAATTATTTACTGATGAGAACATTTAAAAGCAAGAGTTTCTGTTTTCAATTTTAAACTTCTGTTAGTTGACACCGATCTCAATGACAGTAGCCTATCTTACAATCACGTCAAATTTACGTGAACAACACATTTGAAATGTATTTTTAGTAAATTTTAAATGTCTCTCCGCTGTAAATTTGCATGTCAGTGATTATATTTGCTCGCTTCGTGGAATATAAAATCCATAAACCAAGCACAGTTACTGGCGAGCTAGTGAATTTTAATGTCTGTCACATTTTGCTTATATTTATTATAACATTTCTCTAGTCTGATTTCTAAGTAACAAATAGGTAAGGCTTGGCACTCGTATGTACATAAAATATTTATGTATATGTACTTATACATACTGGGGCGTATGTTCGTATGTTTATATGTTCCGAATAAACTCGAAAACCTTTGGACCCATTTCCAAAATTCTTTCGGTGTTAAATAGCTTTGTTGTTCAGGAGTA
The DNA here is from genome assembly GCF_963966145.1 of Tenebrio molitor. Lineage (NCBI taxonomy): Eukaryota > Metazoa > Arthropoda > Insecta > Coleoptera > Tenebrionidae > Tenebrio > Tenebrio molitor. Next base: position 7,813,030 of record NC_091051.1, read on the forward strand.
ACGTAGATATGTCATCAAGGGACTGAGAAATGAAGTAAAGTGTTGAGCAAGGGCAGCGAAGCAACACAAAGTAAGTATAAAAACAGAAGAAAATCATTATCACCAAATGGGTACTTTACTTGTGTACAGTTTTGCCATAGTACTGTATTTTTTCTTCCCATTTAACTTGGGCCAGTGTAACAATTCAGTTTGCTGCCTTTTTTGGGTATTCGACAGTTGCCCTTAAAAGCTTTACGACAATGCGATTTTTTCCGAAGCAACCTTGAAACTGAGAGTTTTAAAATAAGAAAGTTTGAAAATGCGAATTACCGGCCAGCTTGAAAGCCCGGAATATTAAAATCCCGGCCGAGAGCGTCTCAACAGTCATTAAGTTCTTTTTAACCCATTATCTTAGGCCACAACTTTTTTGGGCTTTCCAACTAACGCAGTTCTTTAAGCGCTCTAAGCGAATTTCACACGTCTCATCGAGTTTCAATAGAAAAAAATCTCATATGGATAAAAGAGCGATTCTCGCGTCGACTCACACCCCCAGACGTCTCTTCACAGTCTGTCAATTTCACCACCTGTGTCAGGCGATGAGCAACGAAAAAATTCACACACGCGAACTTCGGATTAATAATGATAATAATTATCGTTGAGAGGATAATGCTTTGATATTAAATTAAACTTTGAGGTGGATGTTCGTGTTACGCTTGCGAGTAGATATCTCCAAAGTAAACCATCAAATTACAATAGATTTCCACAGGGATGAAGCCAGACAATTAGAAGGGTTTAATATGCTTTACTGTTGGTGCTGTTGTTACAATACTACACAATATTGCAGACAGAAATGTTGGACAAGCGGTTCATTTTTATTTTTACACTCAGCAGAATTCGCACCGCAAAAAAACCGCTAGTTGGATGATTTTTTTTAACTTCCAACATAACATGTATTTACTTAAGACAAAACAAACAGCTCCTGAACATGGTCGGCTACATTTATGCTAATTGAAAACTGTAATTATCGTCCTGTCTTCTAACTTTGCTTCTGTTATATCTTGATTGAAGGCAAGCTACAAATAAAATCAATTGAAAAATATAATAATAACTTCACTTGTCAAATTGAGAAGACGTGATTTTGATTTGCACATATTAGAAAATTGCAGTGTCCGTTAAATGTTAAAAAAAATGTAAAAAATCTGTAGCGGACATAACAGTTATCCGTTGACGTCAAAGAACTCTTAATGTAACTCTAAATGTTGCAAGAAAGGCATAAAGTCATATCATACAGTTTTCTGTGCAGGTCTCTTATGTCTTATTTTTAGACGAAAGAAGTCGATTTCGTAACATACGTGGATAGCATCTTTGAGTCTTCATTGACAGTCTATTAACCCTTACAGTCTCAACCCTGGACATCACAAAAAGCAATAATGATTTTTACTAAACGCTACGTATCTTGTTAATAATGTTAGCAATATTAAAAACACTAAGGAAAAAGTTATTGACAACAGTGAGATATAGACATTGTGTGAAGTGTGCACAATGAGGCTGCGGGTTCATGTAATCACATAACAGCGATAATAATGTATTAGTTATTAATTAAAAAAAAAAAAACAGTTCAAAGTTAAAGTAGACATACCAAGCGATAAAAAAAATAAATCAAGAGTGCTACCCCATCTTTTGTTTTATCGAATCGTTTGTTTTAGTTAAAGTTGTACATACTTGCTATATACAGTCGTTTTATTGGTTGCCTATTCATGCCGTTTCGAATGTTGCATTCTAATAAAAATGCTTTCTCTTCAATGGTAAAACCCATTTTACCCAAAGAGGTTAACCTCCTCGATTTTACTGAGATAATAATTGTTGCTTACAATTACAGTAAACATCTGTAAACTTTGCCAAAATCGAAAAGTTTTTTACTAGGTTAACAACAGTAGATACATTGTTGACGTTTCTTTGACATTTCAGCAAAAAATCTGTTTACCAGTGGCGTCGCGTTTGGTAATAAAGCTGCCAAACTTCCCATTCTTACGAATGTAAAATGTTTGAGACCACAAATTGTCTCCGACATGACCGATAATAATTTTCAACACCTGCGCTGATTTGTTTTCTTTTTGATCACATCGTAGTGTTCTTGGATGTCAATTCACATTCGGCACATTCCAGTTTAGAACTGATGTTCCGATTTTTTTCTGATTAGATTTGTAACATGATTTATTTCAATGAAACAATCCTTTAAGACGGTTTCAGGTAACACCCGCGTTTTCATTTGCGATTCACCGCCCCTGTTTGTACATCTTTCTCCAGCCGTCATTTGATCAGTTCTCCCGCTAATTAACAATCTGTTTAAAGCCGGCTTGTTGATTTTTTCTCGTACGTTTTCACCTGGCATTAATTAATCAACAAACATGTTTATGCGAACATTCGGAATAGCGCTCCCCTAATAGAAGGTTAAAGTGGCGGGTTAACAGCAGAGGTTGGCTAGACTGATGGACCTCCGTCCGAAGCTATCGTTTATCCTGTCCGGTGGTTGGTTACCGTTGGGTATGCATAGATCACGATGTCTAAAGCCTCACCCTCAGCGTCCGACCGCAATCACCCCCATTTTACGTACCCATACACACACGTGCTTTCCCTTATTATAATGGAATGTTGTCATAACACGGTTGTGGTACTCATTCGTAAATATTTGATGCTTGCGTCTCCTATTCGGCTGCGTTAAGATACAAGCTAAGGCTTTTAGGGGACTACCTTCGAAATTGAATCGATAACGGAGCTTTCATCGAAATTCTCATTAGGGGAGTTTCGAATTAATGAGATATTAGTAGGTACAACTGCTGACCTACAAAAACTTGTTGTTTTTGTCGAGAAAACGCAAAGACTGTGCCAAGACTCAAGACACTTGTCCAAGTCCAAGTCCAACGAGGCTATGTTGCAGTTATGTGACGTTTTATTAACACTTAACACAGACGCTTCCTTAATAACAGTCTGTTGTCAGTATTGTTAACGATTAGGTAAGGTCCAGTTGCTGTATTGTATTTGAAAAAATTATGTATTTTCCAACAACGTCTTTACAACTCTGATCAGCTGTTTAAATCTAACCTCACTTTTTGCGTATTTTTAAGAAGAGTGTAATTCACAGTTTATTGTTTGTCAGCAACAATTATTGGACCGAAGACTACTCAAGCTCAACTCTTGTGGGGCAAGATTTTAACTTTCATATTCGCATCAGTCGCCAGAAGACAATTTCAATCGAACACATTTTTTTAGACAAAATCCTCGCGTTAAGCTTTCGGGTCTTTTCATCGATTTATTTTTGTTGAATAAGCAACAATGTTGTGTTAAAATTAAAATCTTTCCGACATGAGTTGAGCTTTCGTGGGTTTACTGTTGTTTCCAGTTGTCGTCATGATCATCCATATGTATTTCAGAATCCGTTGAAAGAAATTTGTCATTTATTAGTCACAACAAATGAAGGTATGATCAAAATGAGGTTATGTATCTAAAAGATTTGTCAACTAAACCCTCGTTTATCAAACAAAATGGAGATTTGGGTACAGTATTACATTTACAGTTTGAGGACTTCTGTTGGGCTTTGCTAATAGACCTTTTGGCCCCTAGAGAGTGGTTCGTAAAGGGTCGCGGTAGTTTATATTGGATTTTTAGTCTCTGGGGACTATACAATTAGAGAATCCTCAATGATTTCCATGTTTCAAGAAGAAGAACCTGCTCTTACCATTTTTAATCTGCTGGACAAAAAATATTAATCAGCAAAGGACATTTATAATAAATCTTACTTTGAAATCAGTCTGCTCCGTGCTTTGTTCAGCGTGGGAATCACAAATGTTCTGCCATTTTTTCTCTATATTAAATAAAAAATTAACAGTAAAGTTTTCCTGATCAAAATTAAAATGTATTTAATGTTTACTCAAGACGGTAAAATTAATAGAGCTGGATTGCTATCAAAACCTTGTAGACATATTGTATTTATGAATAATGTAGAAGATTCTATAGGGTTCGAGAACATCTACTGGGTAACGATCGGTATTCAAATTTACTCCATTTAATGTCACAATGTTTGCGTAAACATTGTATGAAATGCCTCTACCATAATAGACCTCATCTAGAGACTATAAGTCTGCCGACAACTGCACACTTACAGTATGATGTGCAAGGTGAAGATAAAACCTAGACTTATGTGTGTGAAGGTTTTACATAATGTGTTTGCTGTTAAAAGGTTAAGTTGACAGTTGGCTTTTCACGAAGATGAAAAGTATTTTGTTATAAGAAGTAGCTAGTGACGAAATCAAAATGTACAAAAATATATTTGATTTTTGAGTCAATGCGTTTTCAAAAAGTTTTTTTTTAAGAATATTTCTTGAATAAAGTTTTGTAATACTTCGTCGTAAAGTCGGCAGTACATTAAATTGTTTTCATTAAAATAGGACACTTGATTTAAAATTTTCTTGAGATGTTGCGTTTAATTTAAGTTGGCGGTTTTAATTTGAATGTGAAATTTTCATCTCGAAAGATGTCAGTCAGAGGCATCCAGTCAAGAGGAACATTCCCTTTAGAAAACTATTCCATCTCTAATCCCTTACCGTTGTTTCCTCTTAAGCAGGCGGAAATTGTACGACCACATGATCCCCCGACTATCTCCTCCTGTTCCTCCTGCAGGTCTTTATTCAGTTACATTCTGTTTTCCCCTTTCAGTTTTTCACGCCGCCGTTTTCAGCTTTAGTGTTCTTTAAGAGTGACAAGTTAATTTCAGGTTTCATGCGAGTTTATATCTACTACCTTCTGACGTTGTAATTTCAAAACTACTTACCTAGAACAATTTCCTTCGCGTTATCGTCACACAATTATTTGTTTTTCCCTTCCTTTTCGTTACACACTTTAATTAAAATTGTTTACGGCCCGGACGCGAAGCCCCAAGGATTTGTACGTTTTAATAAGAGAATGAAGCAAATTTTTATTTTGCTGCCATAATTAAGATCATAACAGGGATAATTTACATAAAATTAACCCTCGTCTTTAATAATTTTAATTCCGTTCGTAACAATGCCTCATTCGAGAGAGCAACGGGGGAGGATTGAAAACAGGAAGCAGGTTTTGGCATTTTTGCTTTTTTTATTGTAAGAGAATTTTATTTCTTCTGCTATTGTCGGCGTTGTTTAGGTATTACTCGTGGAGAATTTAAGACGAAACGCTTCAATCTAGATTTTTAATGAGGGGAAGTAATATATTTCTGTAGTCTGAAACTGCGCCACCTGACACAAAAGATAATTTCATTAATCCGAAACGTGAACAGTTTTTACGTGTCTCGAGATGCGTGATCTAATCATGTTAACCCACTTCAGGATTTTCTGAGCTCAAATAGGTAAAAATTTTCTTCAAAACTATCTCCAATAGAAAAAACTAAATTGTAAGGAATGTTGTGGCAGTCTCCGGGACTTAACCACGTCCGTGAACTTCACTTTATTTCCAGATAAGCTCGAACTTTTTTAACTTTTATCACACACGATCGCACAAGCTAGTGTTGCAAAAAGAGTGGACTTGGCGGATTAAAACGTTATAAACATGGCCACAAATACATTATTTAATTTACCACACAATATAGAATTTTAAATTATTTTAAAAATAAAATAAATCTGAAATTTTTCAAATTACCTACGATAAATTAAAGTTGAGAAAAGAAGGAAGTGACACCTTGGAGATCATCATACATTTAGGTAAAAAAAAAAAGAAAAACGATTGGAAAATATGTAAAAAAAATATTAAAATTTAAAATAAAATAACATTGATAAGATAGAAATAGTTTTTAAATCCTGAAATGAGGAATGAAGGGAGAGGCAACAAATACATTTTGCTTTATTCTTTTTCGTTGTTTTTTTTTTCATTTTCGATTTTTTAATTAATTTAAATATGTCTTTAATTAATATTCTTCAGTTTACACAGTCTCTAACTATATCTAGTTCCTCGCTTGTGATTTTTTAAAAACTTTTCCACTACAGTTTAATCATTAATTTAATTATTATAGTATAATACAAAACAATTATGCAGATTGACGTAAGTGCAACTCATTGTTTAATAAACGTCACTTCCCGCACGATATGTTTGCGAATTATCTATCTATCGGTTGGTTAATTTATCTATATGCATTGCATTTATGACATGTTTGTGACGAACACGTAATTGATAAATTGTATCTCTTGTTGTCATAATCTCAATAAAGTATCAGTAGTAGTAACCAATAATTATGCATTATTGAAAATTTACCCTAAATACTAAAGAAAAATTTAGATGACATCGGACTTTACATTTGAGTTAATTTATTGTTATAAATATCAAAGTTGGCGTTGAAGAGTCGATTGTGAACGCACCACGGATCAGCTGTGTAAATCTAACCTCACTTTTTGCGTTGTTTGTGTTTTTGCCATATATTTAACATATAATATATAACATTAAATATATGGTTTTTACTCTGCAGACTGACGAGTGGTGCGTTCACAATCGACTCTTCAACGCCAGCTTTCAGGATAAATTTAAGTGAAAAGGGAACTTTGAAATCATTTCCAAACTCGTCCTGCAGGAAACAGGAGACGCTCTGTCGATGTTGGAAGCACAATGTAGAAAAACGGATTAAATTTATTATGTATTTATTATTTTATATGATCTTATGTCTTTATATTCGTATATGACGTTATGGTCTGAACAAATAGAACATTATTTTTTAGTTTGAGGCCATTTTTGCGAAGGGTTATTGGGGGCAAAATTCTTGTTAAGTGTAAATTTTAGAATGTTTGTTTCATACTTGGCTAAATTACTGGCAAAACTTCAAAGGAGAGCCCAAGTGGGTATCGCTCGAACTGAAATTTGTTGATCTATTTAGAAAATTTTACGCTGGCGGAATCCAAAGCAGGTACTTAACGACTTAACGACAAGGCTATTAATTGAAACAGTTCTCAGGAAAAATGTTGCAATAAAACCCGTATTCCACAAGTTCAGAATTCAGTTTAAGAACAAAGATAAAAACACACATAATACATTAAAAAAATCAAATTAGATAGTGTTTACTAAAATAACTAAGGTTTCTTTCTGTTAAAATTTTTGTCAAAAGTGATCTCGAAGAGGAATAATTTCTAATTAGTAATTAATTACTAAATACATAGTAGAAATTAAGAAAATCGTGTATATGCGTAGTTAGACAATTAAGGGAACAGGCTTGTTAGCAGAAAATTAATTCATTAGCGAGGCTTGGTATAAAAAAGAAAAAATCTAACGTTAACACCACCTGGGTTTATACTAAGTAAAATGAATAAATTAGAGAGAGAATACAAATTGCAACATCATTTGTAACAGTTTGGTTAGTTTAAATATAAAAACGTAGAAATTTTTTATTTACGAAATAGCATGTACATGTATGTGCATTGTATTTACAACTATGTAAAGGAAAATCAATTAAAGCTTGGACCTCACAAGAAGTTAAATTTCAAAGTTCTATAAATTTCGAAAAAGAAACTAAAATATGATTGGCTTAAACAAAATCGACCGGACTGGTAATGTCGGAGATGAGAAAGAGGAAATGCGTAAGATATTAGACAATAAAACTTCTTTAGGCGCACCACACGGGCAGTGAATTAGTTTCATGCGACACGCTAAATCGACACGCTCAATCGTCAGGCTCGACTATGCAACACGCTAAAATCGCCACGCTCTAATCGCCGTCACGCCGCGCCGTCAGGTTCGGGCCGGAGAACAATGAAAGCGACACTTCGCTTGATTTGCAATAATCACCTTTATATGACGTTATATGACTCCAGTGACGTGGGAAATAGAACAGACGGAGCATCACCATGTAAAGCGTTGATTCCTACATGCAACATTATAAGTAAGGGCAAGTTTTGCAGCAGTGATAGCAAATCTGTTCTGTATTTGCCTAACATTTATGTGGCAGTTGCGCGGGTTGCAGAGGTATCGTATCTGTTGTTGCTTGTTCAAAAATTGCAAAAAAAAAACAATAATCCTCCTTCTATGGATAATGTCATTACAAGGATCTGTAATGTTGTTTTGGCTATTTTACCTTCTAACTTATTTTCTCTTATAGATAGCCATATTTTAGATTTTGAAAATTTTTCGGAAAATCATAATTTTATATTTAATCAAACAAATAATTTTTAGTTATACCAAAATTAGACTTCATTACTTTAACAAACAATGCAATAAAAATTTAAAAGGTAAGTCTGTAAGACACGTTAAGACAGCTTTTAACAAAGGTTGTATTTTTTAAACATCAATAAATTGATTTGACTGTTCGTTATTATTTCTGTGGCGGTCGTGAAAAAGTAGGTAAGTCAAATAATTTCAAAAATGGGTTAACGATGTTTACACCTTAATAATAAATCATGGAATTAAATAATTCAGATTTTCACAGTTTAAAATTGACTTATATTGAAAGCAAGTACAGGTAGAAAGAAGTTTCTATTTAATTACAGGATTTTAGGAATGATGTGGAATTTTGAATCGTTGCCCTGAAAAATTAACATTTTCGACTTACCTAGTTTTTCACGACCGCCACAGATTTAATGTATCTTTTTATTGTATTTTGTTATCCTCATCATTATAAAACTACAATTATTTTGTTCACAACCGCAACCTGCAATACAATCGGCGGCCATCTTGGTAAGGGCAAAAATGAAGAGATAGGAATCAAAACAGTGTATTTTATTCTCCGTCTATTCTATTCCCCACGTCACTGTATGACTCCCACAACAGTGATTTAAATGCGCCAAATTTAAAAATCTTCTATTACTTACCTTTTATGAAACCAACAGCGAAGTTCATTTCAAGATCAGTTTCATCTCTTACGATGCCGATTCGGATTTGCTAGATGAAAATACATTTTTTGGAGTGAAAACTTCTTTAGGCTATTATGTACTTAAAACATCAATTACAAGCATCATAGAAGTTTTCACTTCTGTCATGGTGTCTTAAGTACACACTCTTTTTTTGGGTTATCCTTTTCGTTTTCTTTATTTTTCTTTTAAATTCACTATGGCAGAATATGTAATTTTTCTTGAAGCAAGAAAGGGAAAACAGTTTGTTAGTCTCTTGTACAAGCTTGAGTGGATAGACTGTTAGTTGCCATAAGAAGAAATTTCTTCCACCTCTGTCAATAAGGTCTGTCAAGCGTATTATTGAGAATTGATAAAGAGAAAATAAAAGAGAGAGAGAAATGAAAACTGAAATCCAACATAAAGTATCTATTAATTTCGTTTATTTTTAATTTCTTTATTTAAAAAATACTTGCTGCTTGGTAACAACCTGTAAAATATTTATATACATATAAAAAAAAAAAAACAGAAATGGTACTTGATTGCAACAGCACCAATGACATTGCCGAGAGCTTTGACAATTCTTCACCGGTACAAATGTGCAAGGAATTTGTCTGTCTGATTTTTATTTTCTTTTGATTCACCAGGAATAAATTCTACGGTAATGTTTTGCATTTGTAACACTTAATTCAAATCAAATTCAGTAGCGAACCACAGGTTTCGCAAATTACCTACTGTTTAAAATGTTACAAGATCCATGCCGAGCAAACTTGTCAAACAATATTTAAAAGATACGACTTACAAGACACCTGTTGGACCTGAATGAATGTATCATTTCTGTAATAAAAGAATTCACGTGGATTATACGCGTTTCAAATTATTTACTATTACAGTAACAACTCTGTCATCAATAAAATAATAACTTTGGTCATAACAATAACAACATCTCTATCGCAACTCTACACACCTGAATTGTTTCACACCAGTTACACATAAAGCATGTGCGCAATTAGTTAATTTAGTTAACAAAATTGCAAGAGGTGTTTGGTGCGACAGCTAAAATTAGATGATGATAAACCTAATCAAAGAGTGCCGGAGTTACTAGTTCCAAATTAGATACAGTCACTATTGTGCTAATTGCAAACATCCGAGAGCGTCATCTGACTGTAAAACTTCTCTGTGATAATGTTCTGCCTGTCATTGTATGCAGTTTGCATAATATGTTAGCTGCAGTTTGAATAATTCTTTGTGCGAGATGGTAGATTTTTTTTTCTATTAGTGAAGAACTTCCGCGTGCACAATTAACACAATCAGTTTTATGCACTTGGTTAATAAGATGCAGAGATGCATCCTAGTTATATTTAGATGTATTATACTCATTACTTTGAAAATATTTTGACGATACGTTTTTATACTGTTCAATGTGCATTTATTAATAGATCTGATAAATACCGGGTGATCAAGAAGGACTGTTTAAGTTGGCAGTACAATTAAGAAAATTTTTTAATTCGGTTATTTATAACACTGCAACCGGATATGTTTTGTTGGTTTATTTGACAAATATCTGATGTAGGTATAGCATTAACAACGACAAGCCATCAACAACCGAAAGTTACTCCTGTTATACGATTTAAAATACAATTCAGTGTTACCAACTTAAACAGTCCTATTTGATCACCCCGTATTTTAAATGGATTATGATGTTAATACAAAGTGGAATAAAATGATTTACATCTAGTTACCTTTGCATTACTCTTGTAAAAATACGAAATACCGCTCTACAAAAAAGAAAGAAAACCTAACCTCAAAATATATATCCAAATTCCAAATGTGATTTATTGCGAAGGGATGATATGAATGCAAAGTTGAGATTGAAATTAAAAAGGAGCTAACAAAAGCAAATCACAGCTAGTGTTGAAAGTGGCCACCAACGTTTGTTAATTCAATTTAGTAAATTGTAACAATTGTCAATTCGATTGATGACATTTATTGACAGAACTAATAGTCCGGCACTTCGAAAAAAAAGTAGAGCGGTAGAGGAAAATTTACATGTGCAAAAATTCCAAAGGTAACTAGATGTAAATCATTTTATTCCACACTGTACATTAATAATAATAGAGACAGTTTAGAACAAAAATATAAATTTTGAACTATTCTGAAAATAAATATGCTAAAAATGAAAGAAGACCAAAGACAAAATTCAAAAGTGCTCACTATAATCTGAGTTTTAATAGAAATTCAAAAAGCGGTGATACTATTATGTTCTAGTCATATTACACATTTGAAAATGTATTAAAAAATTAAAATGAAAAATAAAAATCGATTTATACTGGATGTACCGCGTAGTCGGACGATATTAGGGGGGATGGATATAAGAAACCATTTGATAATAAAATCCGTAATGGTAAATTAATCCGGCCTGAATGCCGTGTCACCGAGGGTGGTGGGTCAGAATATTTAAAAATGATAATAAGGTAATCATAAATAAGATACTGCTACATAATGACGTATTTTTCTTTACTTTAATTGTAGTTGAAGGTAATGGGGCGCTATCTGTGCGAGTGTGTTGTTTTATGCCGTTATCAATAGCGAGCTCGAGCCCTTTGAGAAATTATTGCTGACGCATCGAAAGCCGCGTAAACACGTTCGCTCCTGTGGGATCAAGAAACAAACTCCCGACATAAAACAAAAATAAAACTTAGAACCAATTTTACCATAAGCACGTACTCCTTTTTAGGAATAAATCGCCGCAACTTAGGAGCCCTCATAAAAAAGCAAGTAATTCCGTGGCGGCACAAGCTGATGGCCCTATATACCAGCGGGACCGGATTAACAGACAAAACCTAATTTGCAGAACAATTAACGAACAAAGCTGCTCTAAAACTGCATCGGTGTACTGTCTACAAGTCATATCGTGTCCGAAACAGGTATTTTTAATTAAATGTCCATTTTATCTAAGTTGGACTGTAATTAAAGTAGTTGAAACTGTTGAAAGGACTCCAACAAGCGAGGCGTGGTGCAAGTTGCCTCGTTTTGTTAAATCTCCGGAAAAAATCTCGATGGTGTTTAAATTTTACTGTGTCGACGCTGCTGTATCATCTCCTTATATTTGCACTCGTCCAATAAAAAGGCGTTTTCGGAAAAAAATAAAAAGCGAAGGATAAAGTGGAGGATGGTTTTACGCGATATGCAGTCGAATATAAAAAAAAGGTAATATCCCAATAATTTTTATCTTGTGTGTCGGTCAGCATTTCGGCCATTATCTGGCTGTGGGTGCAGGGATCTGCGTGTATTTTCATATGCACAGCAGAGACTATAAACATATTTAAAAGGCAAAAGCATAGCTGCATTTGCATATTAACTGAATTATGGAAATGTAATTAGTTTCGAAACCCAGATCGGTCTAGCAAGCTGCCAACCTAACACGTTTACGTTTTATGCAGGAATGAAGTGACGCCGCGATTCGATATTTTTACGGAAACATCTCATCACCGGCCTTAATAAATATCCGAACTTGTAATCATGACGTTAAATTGGACCATCAAAAGTTAGGAGAGAGTAAAGCGCTTAAAGTTTAATAATTAGAATAAATTTGGCGCATACATTAGTGCTGGCGGGGTGGATGGGGGCACATGGTATAAAGTTAACTAATATAAGGGACCGTAAGTCCTTCGAGGATAGCTCCAGAACTACATCCTCGACACGACGTTTGCAATTAACTAAACATCAAGACGGATAACAAAATCGGACCGCAACGCGATAAATAGACCGTGAATGAATCCAAAAAATTAACTGCCACAATTTATACTTCGTGCGAAAACAAAATCGATTATAAATAATAATAATAATAAAATAAATCAGGTCTGGATGCCCCGCCCCCTCTTTTTTATAACAAAGCATTATTCAAAAGAAAACAAAGTAGACGAAATCTAGTTTCCAAAGATTAAATCATATACAGGGTGTATCTGAAATACGTGTGTTAATTTTAAGCAATGGAAGAAGTCGCTAATTTATCAAACTTTTATCTATAACATTTTTACGAAAAAGCATTACAAATTTATTTAAAATTTGGAATAAATTAGCCATCAAAGTGCCGCTTATGGGTAAGGGCAAAAATTTTCTGTTGTGATAGAAACGAAGCCTTATCAAAATTTAAATTCTCATGGTTACAAAAAAAAAAAAAAAATAGATTAGTTAATCATACAAAACGAGTCGTTTGGTAAAAATTGGGGGGCAAAAAATCTTGGAAAACTTTTGCGACTTTTGAAAATATTATAGAGAAAAGTTTCATAAATTGGCGAGCTCTTCCACTGATTAAAATTAATACACGTATTTCAGATACACCCTGTATACAAATAACAAATTTCAGTACGTATACCCAAACGAGATACTCAAGGCTAATCAATACAAATAAAAGAAAAGTTATTAAAAGAAAAAATCTTGCTTGTTTTTTACGGCAGTACATGGAAAATAGTAGATTATATCATTAAGAGTAGAAGTGAGTCTTTTTGTGCTAAGCCCAGAGATTGAAGACCGAGACGAACTTAAGGTTGGCCGCTACCAGTGCTTAACATTTACAGTTAAATAATTTCTTCTGTGTGATTCTTGATTAACCTTTTCTTGATCTTTCCTGTTTTCCAATTTATATAAGATTTTTCTCTTCATAATTATATGTAGGTACTATCATCTTTTTCGTCAAACTAAAATCATCATTAAAAATGAATCAAACTGTTTATTTTTGTACAAGTCGTAATTGGTAACATTTGGTAAGGTGCCAACAATGTGTTTCAGTTAGGAGGTGTTTTTTTATAAAAATAAATATTTGTTTTATCATCTTTAATATTTTTTAAAAACTAATCAGTTTTACTTATTTAACTTATTTACTGGTTTTGATATTCTGTAAAGGTTGCTAAAGACTTTTCTCTTTAATTGAATTCAGATTTAGACATTATCGTTCTAAAAATACAACTTAACGCTTATTCTACATAGCTCAGATAAAAATCAGTTAAATAAATCTACAAAATCAGTAATTTGCAAAATAATCTTTAGTTTTATTTTGATCACACATGAGAAATGTAGATATTTGGTCATACCACCAGAAATAAATAATTAAAATTGATTAAAATCAAACCTGATGCTGTCTACAATAGTATTCCTGCATTATTTAATATTTCGTTTTATTCAATATGCATCTATCTACTCATTATTCAATTCTGATCAATCTGTCTCGCGTTATGCCAAAAACATTTAGTTATTAATAAATTTGGAAATTATACTACGATTAATTGTTGCTCACACTAAGATTAATTTATTAATTAAGTAAGCAATAAATTAAACACTTTTAACACTGGTTAGAGTACGCTCAAATCGAGAAGTACATGGGCGGTCCTATGATTTACGTTATAATCAAGTGGGCTAGGCACCACGTGATGTGCGGATACTTTTTTTTTAACCTGCGTTTGCATTCTAATTGCGGACTATTTTTAATTAGCTAGTGTAACCATTATATGGTATTGCGGGGTACTGATGGTTGCGAGTAAAAATGCACCCATTTACATTAAATTAAAAAGATAAGCACAGTTAGAAAGTTTCCAATAAAACTTTAGACTTTTCAGACCTAATAATTATTTTCTGTTGCTTGTGTTACTTAAACTGAAAATAAATTTAATTTAACTAAGGCGTCAATGAAGTGTTGTAGCCACCCACACAAGAGAACAAGTAAATATACACTGTAGACTAATTGCTCTAATTTGATTAACAAGTAGCGAAAGAAGAGAAACAAAAGCATTATATTTCTAATTAAATTTCAACTTCATGAGAAGTAAACAAGTGAAGTTGGCATACCTAATGAATTAAAGTTTGTGGAACTACATTAATGCCTTATACTCAAAACGTATTTATTGAACGTTTAAAACACATAAATTTTGTAGTTAACACAATGACAGTAGCCTTTCAGGATCTACCTCTAAAAATTCTCTTAGTGTATTTCAACAATTTCATCCAAATTGTATATTTTAAAGAACGTTGCTGGACAGAAAATAGTAGGAGATTAAAACAGTTGCTACTGCAGGAAACAAATTATTATTAACAAATACAATTTTATATTAATTAATTGAAAAAAGAAAAAGATTTGCATGACGTTGATTTGTAAAATCCTGATGGCACAACAGAATATCTGACTAATGGAGCAAATCAATTAGCTCCAAGTTACTTAGATTAATTAATTAGTGCATTAATTATACCATAAAGTGGAGCGAGTTTGTGATGGCGATAACGCTGTCACATGCGAGGACTGCATGAGACTACGAATTAGTGATAAATTAAGAAAACTGAGAAACGAGTGCACATTTAAAAATTGAATGCATTAAAAAGAAAATAAGAGTTAAGTAGGTGAAAAGCTCAAAACACACTGACACACTTAATTGTATCATATTTATTTAACTTAATTTATAATTGAAAATAACAATCAACGTTGACAATTTAGAAAAATTTTAATATAAATGAGGATAACATTTTCATTTCGTTTTGTATCTACAAAATTTCTAGAGAACGAAAAGAAGGAAGAGGAAGAAGAAATACCCTAAAATTTTCGTTACTACTGCTAAGCTCAATGCACGCAGCCGAAATTTCCATCCATTCTTAAAGTAGTACACAAAACTCAAATTTGGGGAGGCAACGTAAATCAGGCTTTTCATAACGTCGCTACGAACTATCACGTAAACACCTCGTGACTACTCCACTGGTTCGCCGCATCAACTATAGAAGCCTTTAGTACTTGGGAACTTGGCTACATGCCAAGTCGACACAGTTGATATTTACGTCACTTTACTTATCTAGTCTTATTATTATTTATTACTGGCTGTAATATTTTATAATTATTGTAAATTATAGTTTTGATCTGGTGTGTTTTAAAGCATCTGTTGTTCGTTGTTGGTTTTTACAGAGAATTATTTCATTTTTTTGCGATGAGTTTTCTATTTAGCTACAAAGAAAATGAAGCAATTAGTTTAGTACAAAACACGTTTAGATAGAAGAGCGTGAAGTAGAACTTCGTTTGACTGTTTTGGTAAATAAATCTGTCATTAGGTATGTAAATCGGGGATTAGTAATTACCAAGGACCGAATTAGGGTGGCATTAAATTGAAATAGATTGTAACTCATTAGGCGGCGTTAAAAAGCTGCAATTAAACGTAACTGAAGTGTAATGCGCGTAACTTAATCAAATTAGCTCGAATTAAATTAAGTGGTTTTTCCGGTAATCTTAATGGTTGGCGCGAATGTGTTTTAACTCTACTCCTGGAGTCTCTTCCATGTTTAAGGGACCATGCTCGTAATTATCACCGAAATAAATCACTACAGAAGTCAAGTATGAGAAACTTACAGCTAAACTATCGTCCTAAACCACACACAATTAAGTCTGGAGCACTGCAACGTCATTCTCTCGGCTCCTCCGCCGGATTTTTTCCTTTCGCCACCCTCAATCGAAGGCGACACAATTGTAAATTACAACCAGATGCGTCAGGAAGAGTTCTCAAAAAAAGAAAGAAAAAGGGCGAGTAAGAAAAACAACCGGCAATAAAAAATCAACCGGCAGGGATGAAAGAGCGCAAAAAGTGGCATCCCAGTTGCCCTCGCGCACCCTTAACTGCATAGCTGGCGCGGTTCGTTCTTTTCGGCACTTTCTCAACCATTGTTTCCGGTACATTTGACGTGTTTCCGAGCCATATTCTTGTCCCGGAGCCCCTTATCACCTCGCCTATCACTTCCTCTCCGATTATCACGATGCTTCTATTTTATCTCATCTTGACGTTGAACGTACTCCACCAGTGGCCCCACTTGAACGATGACTTTATGCCGATGTTGTTTCTTCTGAGAAGAAAGGAGACGACCCTTCGCTCTAATATTTACATAACTAATAAAGCGGCTCATCAGTTGCGACCGTTGTTTCTTGCGTCGCTTGGACGCGGGCTAATTAAATTAAATCGGCCAGATTTAAATTAATTTGAATTAAATTAAAACAAATGAATGGTGAGGTTTCAACTGCGGAGGCGAGTTAATGCCTCCGAGACCAAGAGATTGTGATACAGCAGGTGGCAAACATTTTTACGGCCGCAACTGAAATCATTTACTAAATGTAATGGTGTAATCACCGATTCTTTAGCAACATTAGAAACGTTTTTTAACGCCTCTAAAACAACCAACAAAAGCATGACGAATATTTTTAATCGAAGTAACTGAATCACACACCTAATCAATAATGATGCTAAAATTATTTCAGTAAAAACTGAAACGCACATTGTAACAGGTTGCAAAATGTTTTCAATAAACCCATTTATTGTTGCTCTCGCATTGCCTACATTTAATGCATAATTTAAACCAGTTGATTTTCATTTTGTTTCAACGGTGGTGGTTTTACCACATTTTATGGTTGGTCAACCAACGTTATAAATATAATTTTAATTTCAGATGCTAGTGGCTCGATATCTGCTGACTGGTTTTGTTTTGGCCCTTGCGTTCGTCCATTTTGCTGCACTCACTATGATCCAGCCTCCGTCATGTCCTCCAGAATGTATTTGTTTGTCTCAAACACAGGTAATGTTTTTTATTTATACTCTCAAACGTCGACCCAATTTTCAAATCTCCTTAACAAATTTGATTGAGAGTGGACTAAGTTCTAGTATTGTCCTGTTGGAAACAAACAAACAGACAAGACACTATTATATAAAATCTGAACCGATTTTATAAGAAGAAACGTTGATAGTAGATGGTGATATTGGATGGTAGATCTGTACTGAAATTGAAAAATATTGGCAATTGCTTCTTTGGAAGCTGCACCTATAAATTCTTTATTTTTCCTTAGGACAAGAGTAATTCTTTACAATATTTTACGTTTACAAAGCACAGTATTCCTTGTTCTGTATTTTGAAACTAAAAAAACCTGCAAACTATAACTTACAGATTTAAATAAAAATTAATGATCAAACTAATTCGTTAAACTTATAATGAAAAAGAAAATATGTTAATTTTAGTTCTTGACAAAGTTGGCTGCTTTTTCTTTTCTTAAAATGACAGCATTGAACTTAACTATACTCCGTTCACTTAAGCAATATAATAATCACGTGCACACCACGCAGCCATTGATTGATCATCTGTCGCCTCTCTTGCGAGTCATCTAAGAAATAAATTTCAGTGGCGTAACAGAAGGTACTCTGAAATTTCCTATTATTAAAAGTGTGAAGATAACGACTCTCTCCAAAAAGAATATGAAAAATAATAAAGAAATAAAACAAGAATAACATAATAAGTGACACCAAAGGAGCTTCTTTGATCTGACACTTATGTTGCTTCTTTTTTCAATTTGTTTAAATAATATATTCGTATTCATTAATTCTAATTTTATGATTTTGTTTTACTTCTATTATACGTTCAATTAAAAACTTCATTTGGTAGACAATAATTTGTTTACCATTATTGTTTGTCGTTGCTTTGTAGGCAAAGCTTTTGTTATCACAAGTAATGCGATTGTTGGGTGTTTATTTTATTTTTGGTTTAACAATTTGGAAACGACAATGCGTTCTGAAAACTGAAACACACCATAAGCCAGAGCATTTTATTGATTCAAACCGCAAATGAATTAACACAATTGACAGCTTAGCACCTGTCTGACCACAATCGTTCAATCCTAATTATGTTGTAACTTGGGCATTTTAATTTCACAGAAAGATTTGAACACGTCGTAATGATCATGACAAGAGAGTAATAATAATTTTAATTGGTCGTTATATATTTGTAAATATTTTTGGTTGATTGAAACCATTTTAGAAAAATATGTAAGGGGCTATAGTATTGCCGTTATAACTTTTTATCTGCTCTGCCCACATAAATTGACCAATGAAAATCAAAGCCAGATTCAATCTGTATAATTTTCACCACATTTGCCACGTGAAAAAGTTAAGGTTAGAATTTTGCTGCCAAGTCTACAATTATTGTTTTCGGTTTTAAAAAATAAAATGTCATTAAGACAATTCGAATGTCAGAATGTTTTTTCTGAGTAAATCAGATCGTCTTAACTACCTATTTGATTGGTAACTAAGAAAATGTAATGGGCGGGCCAGATAAAATGTTACATTGTCCTTAGTATAGTGATAGATATTTTTACAATCGTCAAAAGACATACTTAAATCAATGTGAACTTTATATTAAAATGTAGCAAAATTTCTCGATTAGAAAAATGTGTCTTTATAATTATTAAAATTTTTCAATTTTCTGTTATTCTTGGTCCGTTTTCGAAATATGTATTTCAGTTTCGAAATCTCAAATCTGGAATATGAATTTGCCAGCTTTCACATAATCTTTAAATATTTTTCCGAAAAAGTAATTTTGATAAAAATATTTGTCAAGCGTTAATTTGCTATAATGATAACATTTAAAAGAGTAAAATTTTAAAATAAAACTTAAATTTTTTAAATCCACGCCGAAGTAGGTCAACATATTTTTAACACAGTAATTATTCCTTTTCCAGACGTAACAGTTTTGGAGAGGATCTGTTATGTACTGTATTGTTGTCTAAATATAACTTAGTGATTATTTCGTGGCCTAAATAGTAAACCACATTGGAGATTTGAATAGCAATAATTAAGGCCCCAACTGGCACGGAGTGTCAGACAAACTTGACTTCACCCTTTACTGTCTAATTTAGAAAGATTTTCTGACTACTAAAAACAACATTGTATTGATTTGAACACAATTTTTTAAATATCAAATTAATTGTTAGAATAATATCTCATTTTGAAAAACATTTATGCAGGTTAATTTAAAATCGGCATCGTATTCTTCAATAATTGATAAATCGGTAACATCTGGAACATAGTGTTAAGTTGCATCCGTTAATCTGCAATAGCAGGAAAGCATTCATCCTCATTATGGCCGACAGGCGGGAGCAAATGTTTAATGACGTAGCGACGCCAGGCCAAAAATATTTTCGCACATCGTCGCCAATCAGCAACAAAAAACCTGGAATCCGTCTCTGCGTCTCACCCTAGTAAATCACGACTGCAAGGACCTTTCTAGATAAGTCCAGGCGTGTAAACCCCAATTGACTTCCGGCCCGGACCCTCCATAACTCGACTTTAACGCTCTTAATTTGATTTTTTGTTTCAGGTGCTGTGTAATTCCGGTGGATTAAGAGAGATCCCTGTGAAACTGCTACCTTCAACTGTGGAACATCTCTCGCTAACGAGGAACCACTTTCCCATCATCAAGAGCGACGCCTTTGCAGGGCTGCGATATCTACGGAAACTGTCTTTAGACGGGAACAACATATCAATCATCAAGCCGTTCGCCTTCAGGGGCCTTCCGCGTCTTAGGGATTTGTCTATACAGGTCTGTCGAGTACAGGAATAAAATAATTTAGAGACAATAATTTCTTTGTCGGCAAAAGTATATTTTAAAGAACATATCCACGCAGGTATACTGTTTTCTCAATTTCGTTGTAAGTCGTAAAATTTTATTGCATATTATGAGCCATTGGTTGGGAAGTGGCGCAAAATGTACAATACAATCCTGTTTAAAATATGACTTGCTACCATAAAATTTTACGACCTACAATCAAATTGAGAAAACAGTACACACTCTACATTTAGCATTTGCGTTGAAAATTTTTAGGTTTTTAGGTGTTTTGGCTGGTTTGTCAAACTACCAGCCTCAGCACATAAAACTTCATTTTTGCTCCTAATAACATAATAATCTATTACGTATCCACTACAAACTTGAATCTTTAGATAATAATAATACTTTCACTTGTATGTTTTCTTTATGCAGCAAACCCCTCTGGCCACCGTGGCTCAGTTCGCCTTCGCGGGCCTCCAAAACATCACCTCTATCTACCTCAGCCACAACAAAATCAAGAAGGTGGAGGGTTACGCGTTCGCAGGAACGTCGAATCTGAAACTGCTGGTCCTGACTAATAACCCCATAATCAAAATCGAGAGCAACGCGTTCAGCGGTTTAACGAATGTTGAAAGGCTGAATTTCCCTTCGGGAGTGCGCGTTTTAGAGCCGGACGCTTTTAACGGTTTAGACACCGTCGGCTTTTTAAAATTGGCCTTCATGGACTTGCCCTCTCTGAAAGAAGGAACGTTTCGGGGTTTAACGAACGTCGGTGTGCTGTCCATACAAGAGTCCGATCTAGGCGTGATCGAGAGTGATGCTTTCGACGGCTTAACCTTCATCAGCAACTTGTACATCCTCAACAACAAGATCGACGGCATCCAGGAGCTCAACCTGACGCAGGAGCAGCGCATCGGGTACCTCAAGCTGCAGGGGAACCACATCCTGGAGATACCTCGCGCCGAGACTCTCAACATCGGTGTCGATAAGTTGACTGTGATAGCGAATCATTTTCCTTGTGATTGTCACATACACTCGCTGTTGGAAGGACCTTTAGCTAACGGTAGTTTACTCGAGTTTATATCGAAAAATTATTGCATATCGCCGCTGGAAGTTAACGGTAGGCCCATGAGTGATATAGATATCGACTCGATAGGGCGATGTCAGGAGGAAGTTACTAGGGGCAATTTAGAGGCTTCCAAAGACTCAACAAGTATGTGCTGTAAAATGAAGCCACAATTATCGATCCTCCTCTGCTCGTTCGTTGCCGTTTTCGGCAACTTGAGGTGAAAATATCGGCTGGAATCCAGTGCATTTCAATGATGCAACGGTCCTTGTACAGTTTATACGCGCAAACGGAAAACTTTCTTCGCTATTTGTGTTTAGAATGTAAGCAATAAAAGGTAATAGTACACCGATAGGAAAACAGACAACTTCTGTAGTGTGATTACAACGAATGCGAGCGATCGGTAATTTATTTGAATTACACGTGGACGTGACGAGACTGCAAAGTCCCACTCTATTTTTGCTTTCCTAGTTAATTTCCAGTGAATTTGAAAGATTTATTTTTGATCCTGTTTGATATCTACTTGTGTCAAGACTGATATTTCTGTCGTTACGGAAGTGATGAGAGCAACATGTGGCGAATGAGGGTAAACTAGATAAATAAAAATGGAATTTTGCAGCTGTTTTAAAAGGTTTTTGTTATTATAAACGCTTTGATTTTGTTCTCTCTTCCTAAAATAAATACCTCACTAAAATTGAAATGTCAATTTTTGAAATTAAAATCACAGTAAATCATCAAATATATTTTTTATTACCGAGTCGGTTATAACAAAACTCGTTATTTGTTATTCCGTACTGTAATTATTTTATCCCCCTGTCCCGAACATTCCAGGTAGGCCTCGGAGCTTCGCAGCGCCTTATGACACATTGTTCATCGAAACCGGTGACCTCTTCATTTGAGATCAGGACTCTTTATTATCAGTGAACACCCTCTGAATTCTTTAAATTAAGAAGTTTCTATAATCGGTTATTGTTCACTTTAGCTACTTCTGGAATTTTCCCGTTTTTTCTGGCTAGACAGCCTCAGGACATTTTCCTACATCGTTTTCCACCACTCAAATCTTGTGCAAATGAATTTTCCTCGCCCTTTAGTTATCCTAAGACATTGGCGCGACATTGACGCGACCTTGAAACACAACAAGAGAGAAAAAAAGGCATTTGCACAAGGTTTGAATGATGGGAAACGATCTAGGAGGACGCCCTGAGGCTGTCTAGCCAGAAAAAATGCGAAAATTCCAGCTAAAGTGAACAATTACCCTATAATAATTAATAAGTAAATTTGTTTGGGTTAAAATTTGTTTAGGCAGATTTTCCAATTTATCTTTCTAAAAGCTTTTTTTTAACCCGCTTTTTTGTTTGTCTGAAATTTTGAAACTCAATTTTCACTCACGTAGAAGTAAATTTGTGCTGCGATTTCTCTCCACAAGTCTATTCTTGATGACAACATAATAAAAAATAGTTACTGAGTTTTTTAGTGTGTTCCTTGCGAAATGTCCTTTTTTACTGTTTCACTTAAAACGTCCAGAAAACAAATCCAGACATAAGAAAATTGTTTAGGCAATTTCCTAGACAATGAAATTCTCTACAAAAAAGTCTGTAGTGGCATAACTATGTCTAAAGTTAATCATTTATTTATTAATAAAGAAACAGTAAAAGCTGAAACATCAAACATCGTGAAACACGTTCACAAAAAGGAGATAGGAATGTAGAGAAAAATGTGCAAATTAAATTCAAGAGGGTAAAAGGCAAATATTAAAAACTTCAGGAAAAACGAGCTACTGAAAGATATTCATAATTAATAAAAACTATTCGAGTTAAGTAACATAATTTAAATGATGAAAGACGCTTTCAGTTGATTTTTGTGTTTGAAAGAAATTGTGAATTAATAAATTAGAGTTTTCTGCCAAGGCGCAGCCGAGGCTTAAACAGGCGAGAGCAAAAGACACTTTTTGGAAAAGGTGCACATTAAATTTTTTCGGCGACCACACGAACTACAAGCAGAAGACATCATTGGAAAATTTACAAACTTATTTTGTATCTAACTTTTTCAAATAAATAAATTTATTAATACACACTAACAATTTTTTAATAGTATTTGTTATCAGCTTGCCAAAAAAACTAGAAATTTACTATTTGCCATAAAATTATTTATTATTAAATTATCGGTTTTGTCGGTCTCATTGTTAACTTGCTAAACAGAAAAACAGATGGCGCCACGGTCAGCGTCCGAAAAAGAGTTACTTTTCGTCCGCTTGTGAATACGTAAAATTACCGTTTTCATTAAGGCTGCCTAAAAATTCTTTTATAAATTGTATATATTTTTCTGTATTCCTTACGTTCAAATGAAATACTTAACAATATACAAATATTTTCGTAAATTTGTTAATTGTTAAAATATTTTTAAACACAACAAAATAATCTTTCATTGCAAAGTTCTAAGACTTTGAGGGAAACAGCAGTCATCTAGATATTTCATTTCAATTTATAACTTATTGCTTGAAAGAAAAGTTTTTCGTAAACATTATTTTTCTTGTTTTTACTTATTTCGCCAACAAAGACACTCGATTTGTTTCACAAATTTCGGAGTTCCTCTAGCCAGAACGCACAACTAACGCAGGCTCAATTAAGAAAACAAAGCTTTTCCGGCGAAACAAAGCTCTCTATCGCTTCGAACGTAAAAAGCAACGCATTCAGCCCGCCTCATTCAAACCGGTTAATTACCATTGCAACCAATTAAATCACAATAATTAAACCAGGAATATCAGCCACACAGTAGATTAAGTGTGCTACTGATAGGAAACTGTGCAACCATGAATTGGATAATTACGAATAATTGTTTGGGGTTCAATAAACCAAATTCACATCCCGCATAACTAACTACTTTACCATTAATCAAATCACACAGATACCACCCAACAATTTCGATAAAACCCCCCCACCGTCGAAAAAAAGCTTGCCACCTCATCCACCATAGACATCGAGGGACAATTTAATAACCATTCCGGGGTGAAACGTAACGGCAAAAGTAATTTATTATCGACGCAGGATAGCTACATTTGCTAAATTTCCTGTAGTATGTAACCAAAAATATCCTCGGGGGTGTCGTTTTGTTTAAGCACTTGTAACAAAATTACCCCGTGTCGTGTGTCATAATAAATTGAATAAATTATCGATCGCTTATCGAATTTACGTTTTTTAACACTGCCAACACGTTCCCTTTCATTTCGTCGATGTAAATAGATTAGACGTGTCTATTCAAGTCCATATCAGCTTGTACATAAAGAGAGCGCTGTTACGTATACAGAGTGTTCATGAAATATTCAGTGAGGATTATGTGCATAAGAAGCGGCGTCAATGTTGCTTATTTTCTTCTGTTTTACAGTGACAAATGTGTTGGAACTTCACAAGTTGGCGTCGAGACTATTTTTAAAGCCTCATTGATTTTTAGATTTGTTTTACATTCGACGGTACGCATTGTATTTGTGTACATTTTAGAATTTTTGATAAAAGATGTTAAATGGTTCTACTCGTGACTGTATCATTTGTAGGCTTCAATTAGTTTATGCAGGTTGAGGACATTTTTCTCTAAGGACAATCTAGACGTCCTGAAAATTGTTATCTTTTTTTTGAAAATTTGTGACATAATTTGAACGTTGTCAAGCTAATAAATTAGAAACTTTTTTCCAAGATACATAAATTCCAATTTAGAAAACTTATCCCAAAAGTTTCTATTTTTTTAACAATGGTGTTTTGTTCTAGAGAATAATTATTTGTGAGATATAAACGAAAAAAGCTTTAATAAACAAGCTTAATTAGGTGATCCAATATCATAATAAAAATTTTGCTGCTCGATTATTTTTGTTTATGAAATGTGTTACGTAGAAACTACTCTCGATTTTATGTTGGTACACTTGACTGTCAAATTCAAATATAACAGTTCAAAAATGAAAATAAATCATTGTGAATCTAGAATCTTAACCTAGAAAGCGAACCAACAGACAACTTTTTGACAAATGACTAGGCGTACCAATTATTCGGGAGTGCCAACCCACTAAATTTGTCTCAATCATTAAAAATCACCCCGGACTATCAAAATACAAAATTACTCTTAAGACACTGTTTGTAAAACATTTTTATGAAGTTTTTTTTATAGAAGCTTCAAAAAAGAAATATCGAGTTCTTTCTCCTCACCCTGTACTCAAGATGTGAAGAGTCAACGTTCAATCAATCTTGTGAAATAATCAAAATTTCCGCTTATCGATTTTGGTGTCTGTTTACGTGTGATTTGGTTAAAATTATACAAAGTTTTTAAAGTAAATATATGTAGAACGTTAGTCCTAGTTTGTAACGAGCAATGAATAACAATGTAAATTAACGTAATTATGTATACGACTTTGATGACGAATTTGCGTTAAATTAAACAAATTGACGATTAAATCTACACGAAATTATCATAAGGTCAGTGCCTCTTTCTGTATTATACCGTAATGAAATATCAATTATTGGTCGGTAATCATTGTAAATACCTATGTATAAAAATGTCGATGTTTTTCGTTGTAATATATTGTTTATTAAAAGGATTTTCGAAAATCTCTCTATCATTTCGTCCGCTATAATCCCGCACAAGAGTTTTATTAGAACCCATACACACGAAACCCGAATAATCCCTTTTCGTTGTGGTGCTGACCTTCTCATAAACAGTTTTAGTGCCACATAATTACCTCGTCGCACTGCAGCAGTACCTTTAATTTATTTTACACCCTGTAACAAGCCCTTCGCATTTAACAGAGAACAATAAAAGGGATTTCTATTACAAAGGAAAGGAAAAATTCTTTGGTAGGGAAATACGGCAATCACAGCCGCATATCATTAAAAGGGTCTGCGGTGAATGGACTGGAATGTTGGATATTATTACAGCCATCAAAGCTATTCAATTCGTAAAGTAGTATTGTGCCTACCTTCACAAGATTTTATTTACGGGAACAAATTTCATGCGACGCACTTCAATTATTTAGTTCATAACAGTTTATTCCTTGTAGTGTAAAGTTGGTTTATACATTTATTTCTAGATCTTGCAATAGATAGAAAAAAAATGTGTAGATAAAAGACAATCAAAAAATCTTGAGCGAAAGCAAAGGAAATCAAGCAAAAGGGTCTTCATTTGTCATGGATTAATAACCACTTTCAATCCAAGACTGACAACTGGATTCAGATAGGAACAGAATTTCTATTTGTTTTATGTTTACTCTGAGTTTACGCAACGTCTCGAACATTCCAGGTAGGCCTCAGTGTTTCGCGATGGACTATGACCCATCACCTGCAGCTTCAGAACATTTCTAGCAGCGTTCTGCGTATGCTTCCCCCGTTTGAGTACTCATTGTTCTTTGCTGTTTTGTTAGAACAACTTTTGCTACAACATTTTATGGACCTGTATTTAATTAATAAAAAGGTAAATAAACAATATTAGTAATAAAAATAAAAAATATTAGTCCTTATGTGTGCCAACATACTCTAATCTAATATCTAACAAAATTTGTACCCTCATTTTTAACAGAAGAAATTTTAAACTCACACTTTAAGAGAATTTATATTCAAATCATTCTTTCAAGGTAATAAAAAAGAAGTTTTCCGGGCCATTTAGAACGGTAATGTACCAGAAAATTTAGATATAAGCAAACTTAGAAAGAGCTTATTTGCAAAAAGATTTAAAGTAGTGATAGTTCAACTGGTTACTATTTACAAAAATAATCAATTAATGTTTATTAACGCTCATATTTTTTTAATTTGCTTTAACTAATTTTTAAAAATAAGAAAACTGTAGAACCTATTCACACATGTTTCTTATTACTAATTAAAAACAGCATGAGCATTTGTTTCTAACCATTTCCTACATATCATGTTCTTATAAATAATACATAGGAGTATGTATTTAATTTTTAAAGAGATTCCTTAAGCATAAAAAATTCGTGTAAATGTCTTCCTCTGGGACTAAGCTGGGCTTTAGAAAAAATATATACATCACACATCTATATTAAGGAAACTTCCAAAAAGAAAAACATAAGTACCAAAAGACAAAATTATACAGCATGCTTCAAAAGATTTATGGAAAGGAGCGGCTGTGAAAAACAAGTACTGAAAACGTGTGGCTTAGCTTTACAGTAGTACACATAACCCAAGTGCTATTGGACCATACCAACGGAACAACGGTTCACTCAAATGTTAGCAACTCATGCATATAGGAACCGTTTTCAAACTAACTAATCCGTTACTTCATGACAATTCATGTTAGATGTTTCAAACGTATGGTACGTTTACAAAGCTAAAATTTTTAGTACGCGTATATTTTATTACATACTTAGTACAAGAGAATTTATTTTTGAAAAGACAATTTTTTATTTGTTTTCATTACCATCAAGTTTGAAGCGTTCCATAGACATTTTATTGATTGATATCTGGTTAGCAGGGAACGTTTCTCACATGCTAAAGCAAATACAATTACAATAGAAAGGAATATTATATTTGCCAAATAGTTACACTAAATTCGTTAGTAAAATATGAATTATTGCGTAATCCTTGAAGAACCTTTTATGTTATTATTTCTAAAGCAAGTGCTAAAGAAGTATTTGATTCATTTAAGTTCATCACAAGAAATACACTTTGATGTTTTAAATTTTCCAGTATAACTTTTCTCACAGTTTCAATGTTTTCTTTTTCTCTTCAAACGAGATGTTCAGTTTTCACTTAAGTAATAATTGAAAATTTAATCCCAGACACCTCCATAAGCAAACAACTTGCCAGTGGACAGTGTTTCGTTATGTAAAGTGCCTAAAGAGACTAGTTCATTTTATGCAGCGCTGTATCCACATAGTTACTAGTGCAAACACCCTGTCGTTCCTCCTTGACTGACCTTGCATACCAATTTCTACCTTGATGCTTCCAACACGTCATCCGGATTGAAAATTTGGAAACCTGGCGTCCTATGATTTTTTTTTGAGGAAACCTCTTAATTATGCCAAAATGCTGATGCGGTTTAAATTGAACGATGGCTTTTGCTGTCAGTGAAAAGCGCTGTACTTTTCCACGAGAAGTCAATTTTGGCGCAAAGTGATATTTTAAAAGAGAAAAAATGTTAGTCAGTGACCTAAAACAAAACTCGTTTCGTTGCCTGTTGCTGGAAACCGGAGTGGCTCTTGGAAAATAAATACATTGCATTAAGCCCAGATATGCAGCTGTATTAAGCACATCTGGATGCAGGTCGTCGTGTTCCCACGGTTTCCTCCGCTCTTTCCAAGGCGCCGTTATTCATTGTTATACTCCGGCGATGATAGGAGGACGAACCGGAGTCCGGAGTCTCGTCCACTTAACGGCGATAACTCCGCTTGCGCAGCCCTGCCGGGAAAATATATCATTATATATATCTGCATTTTATGCCTTTTTATTCTGTCCGGAAAGACTGCAACGAAGGACCAACTTTTGTTTTTGCTTTATCGAGGTGGAATTTATTAGCGGGATTTATCGCACCGGATATTATCGGAGATTCGACGTCTTCTCGATAGTGGAATTTAATTTTTAAACACAAAAACGTACTCCACAGGAGATGCTCACGTTTAAACAACTTGAGAGATTGATGGTGGTGCTGAACTTATTTTTGTCAAACTTCCTAACGAGATATAAATGTGGAACGGTAATAATGGAACGAAGTTGTTTCGCGTTTTCATAATTTCAGACTCATTAGTTTGGGCTTGTTAATTGTGGTCGTAATTCTAATTAATGCGTTTTAATAATGATAAAAATTTTCATTTGCACCTACAGCTCGTTGTATGGTATTTTATTGTCATAATAATTTTCTCTCCTGTTCCATTTTAGTATCCCTTTACTGTGCCATTTGTTTTATTTATTGTCTTTCTCCAAAACCAGAGACACTGCGCTTTCTTTTATTTATTTGTAGATGCTGTGCGGACAGCATGACTTAGTGAATTTACCACACATAAAACAATTTTCCCTTAAATTGAATTTGTAAAGAACATAATTGACATTCATTATATACACAACAAATTTAATACAGTAAAACCTCTCAACAACGAATATCAACGAGGAATCTTTAATTGTCCGTTAATGGGAGATGCCAAAATTAATGCATAGTTACGTTTCTACCAAAATGTTCGTTGTCAGAAGGTGTCCGTTAAGGGAGGTTTTATTGTATTAATACTATTTCTATAACGATTATTACAACTTAATGAGAACGATTTACTAAAACTGTATTAATTTATTCTAGCAACTTCTTTAATTAGTTACTGAGTTTTTACTCAACAGTCTCCTTCTAATAATATCTAATTCCTAATATCCGCCTTCAAATGATATCCTGGGCGGAATAGGCGTTGGAAAAATTAAACCGTTCAGAACAGTGTAAAGTTTAAATTTCCCGCCGTTTGACACGAAAGACATTTGTTTATGTTTAATCGGGACATAATAGAACATATTTGTTTTCAGCAAAGAGTGCCCTTAGATATTTGCTTCGAGAATAGGAATCCTTAAGTTATTCTATTTTTAATGTAAAACATTGTAAAGAGAGAAAAAAAGAAAGATTTTTTGGCTTTAAATTTTAGGTTATCTGTCAACATACTCCAATTAATCTACGCTTTAAAAAAGCACAACAATTGACTGTTTCCAACGCTTTCCCAGCCCAGGATTTCATTTGAACACGCGATATTATTGTTTACGTACTTTTACAAGAAAAAAAAATCAGTACTTTTGAACTGTTGCTTGGAAGTCAAATTTTGAATTTTACTTTAGCCTGTTAAGCTCTTCTTTTTAAATAGCCTATAGTCCAATTTTTCACCTTTTGAGGTGACGTCACGATTTCCTTCCTCGCTTTCTCTTTATAGAAACGACAGAAACAGAAAAAAAAAAAACAAAAAAAGGCACGTTTATTTATTGATGGTCACTTTGAGGTTATTTTATGCTCGTGTCAATTTGACAATTTTTAATTTCTTTCACTTATTAGTTATTACATTGATTACAAACATAACCTTTCGAAGCAATTGTCAACAAATTTGAAACATTATAGTTATTTATGATCAATTCAAATTTGTTGCTGATCCTGGCTCAAACATACGTGAAGTTACTAGATAATGACGTTATCGCAAAAGGGTAAAAATTGGACTATACTCTTAAAGCTAAATTGTCGTTTTCTTAGGAATTAAAAATTATATCGTAGGATTGTGAGGGATTGAAAATAAATATAAAATTAAAAAATAAAACAGTTTAAATTAAAATCAAATATCTTATATAATATTAACCAATAAGAAAATGTTTCTTTGTCTCGGTTAATTTCAAGTTTAGATAATAGACCTGAAATTAGCAGAAAAAAAATCTCTGAATAAATAATCGACCAAAATAAACCTTAAAGGGGCTGTTTATTTATTTTTGTTAAAATACAAAGTCTAGACTCAGAAAACGATGAAGGAATAATTGAGTTGGGTAAATATAAAGCCTAATAAAAGTACACGGCTCATTAAAATTAAAAAAAATTTGGATTACAATAAAAAGTTACATTGTCTGGTTTACTTTGAAACTCAATTTCTTTTATTTGCTCCGAGTGAAATTAAATTTAATTTGCACACAAAGCTTTATGAAAAAATGATTAAGCAATGAAAACTAAAGTTAACGATGTGATCTGCCTGCACCTTTAAAGAAGTATTCTTTACATGCTTATTATAAAAATACTAATTAACAAAATAAGAAAATATAAAAATATTTGTTGATTTAAGCCGGTGGTATTAACAATAAGGTACATTTCAAACTGTCAGTTAACTGAAGGATTTATAAAGAAAATAAGAAATCTTGATAGGGGAGCTCATAAAGAGAAATATAGAGACATAAACGACAATAAAATATTCTTGTATTTACAACCTCTCTAAGACGGTATTAAGATTGTCAGACATGTCATTCCCGAGACCCTTTAAAGCAAAAACGTAAAAATCAATCCGCCATGTAATTTGTCTTTATTGCCCTAATAACTTTTATGTCTTCGGTCCATCTTATAAAATTGTCACAAATAATAAAAGAGAAAATCGTGTGATATTTCCGAAGTTTTAATAATTTCTTTGGGTATTCAACGTCGCTAACTCCAAAACTCCAACGTTTGCAATCTGAACCTCCGGACACTCCTAATTTTCGCAATCGTCGTAAACAGAATTATGGCCTCATAATAGATATTAATGAAGTGTGCGCCAATTTAATTATGCAATAAATCGAGACCACGACATTCCTGTGGTCGTTGAATTCTGCACGGCTCAAACCGACCTAGGCTATACGACTCACCTGGGATCCTAGTTCAAACTGTTAGTCTTAGTGAAAACTTAGCTTACGACCAGGAAAACTGTCTAACCTCCGCCACATTTCAACTTCAAATTGAGATCGTTTGTTTAAATGCAAGACAAATAACACCGGAATAATATTATTCTATATTTGAGCCGTCGAAACTAATTATTTGTTTTTTTTGCATTTGCGAGATGAAAATCGAACAACAATATCCCAAATTACAAAAGAAATGACACAAATAATGGTTCAATTTTCTCAACAGTTCTTCAGAACGCACAGATTGAAAGATCCCCTGACAATACATACAATTATACTCAGCCAAATTTACAATCTTCATCATTTAGAATGAGTCTGAGAGAAAAACGAGGATTTCTGCTCGTAATAACAAAAAGTCCGTCGTACATATTGTATGTATGTATAACTTGTGCGCTTATAACTAAAGAATTTTTGACTAGATTTTGATGAGGTCTTCTCTAATAGTTAGAGTGTTTCTTTATCTTAGGTTTTAATATACAAGCCATTCACTACTTTGAGAGGAGACTGAGTAATAACGAAAAAAATGAATTTTTGCGCAAGAATCTGGAAAGGTAGTCGACGGCAACAGCACCCTAAAGCTGAGTTGTTGTAGAAATATCCCTAATAATAAATAAATCTTTTACAAAAATCCAGCATTAATTTAATTAATGAGCAGCTTATATTAAAAACAAAAATTAACTATATTCTTTCATAACTTCACTTCGATTGAATATTTGCATAACAGAACTTAGTTTCATGCAGTTCTGCCAAACTCAAATTTACATAAGGGGTGTTGGCTTCAAAGTTTGTCATGTTATGAACTAAGAATATCAACAGAAGACGCCTCGATAGTGTATTTTAAAGAGTATAATATGACGAATATCGTTTTGTTCGTTGTGTGGTTGTTTCTGGACGGTTTGGTGTGCCATTAGACTGAGATTAATTATACAGGGTGTCCCAGAACTCGCGGATCAAATTTAGAGTGCGTTTTCCTTGATGGTAATGAAGGTAAAAAATGTTTAGAAAAATATTCAGGGTGCAACAGCTTTTTAGTTATGAATTAATCAAATTGACCAATAGAGCTCGATCTAATTTTCCCTTTACAAGAAAATTGAGTACCTTCCCTCAGTTGCCAAGCAACGTGTAATTCGTATGAATGTGGTATGAATCATAAAATTATTTTCAATATTTATCTGGTCGGCTTATCGGAACAGACGTCAAAAGTGACAGCTACTTTTGAAATTACCAAAAATGGGATAATTTCGCAGGCGAACAAATGTATAATAGAATCTTCATCAGGGAACGCAAGAAGTTTATCCTTCCGGCCATGAATGAAATATGGTTTGTTATGAGTGAAAATTTCCAGAAGAATTGTAACCTTGAGGGGTATGGGAAATTGACGGGAGGGATATGATGAATTGAATCTTTGTTGATGGAAGGTAAAATGGCGACGTAGCGTCAAGTGAGTATGTAATATTACTACGTTAAAAATCTTAGTAAAAAGTGAAATATGCAGGGCTGTGAAGTGAATCGGAATCACAAGAAATGTATCCTGACTTCTGTGCATACACTCTGCATCTGCAACGTATTAGCGCAGCTACACGAGCGGGATGCGTCATCGTCGAAATGAAAGAAAAGACTTTTAGGAACATTTTTGACATTGCAAAAGGCTGGAGTTACACGTAGGTTTTGAACAACAGATCAAGCGCAGTGGCAGTTCTGAAAGAAAGAAGACAAAACTGGATTGAACTAACCTCGGTATTTATTTTAGCATCATTATTAGTAAAAATTTAAGATCAAATTTTATAACTTAAACGATGTAGAATGCAACAAATGAAATAAAAAACATGTAAAATAAAAAGAATAATTTATAACAAGTGTTCAAAATAACCTTGCCAGTCTAAGCATATTAGGAATAACAGTAGCCAGTGTTTCGTGAATTTGGTCATTTAGTTTTTCTAAAATATTGATAGATTCGCGGTAAATATAGTTCTTCAAATATACTTCTTCTACTGTCGTCATTAAAGGACTGAAGAACAGCATCTTCAGTCTCTGGCGTTCTAACTTCTTGCGGGGGACCACCAATTTCTTGTCATGTAGGTACCAAGAACCCAGTGTCTCCAGCACGATCCACCAACCGTAGAAATACGTTATAGCAAACGTCGTGGAAAACGTATTGCATATTCTCTTGCATTCTCACGTGCATTGCGCCCGCACTCTCTATAAAGTAAGAGCATTTCGGCACACATGATTTCAAAACAAAGTTTGAAAATTTCGAATTAAATTATAACTTGACGTTGTCAAAATCTTCACAGTTGCCCAAACATTTACTGGAAATTCCATACCATTCTTACTAGAATTATGTTGCTATGCAATTCAAACTGTTGGTTAAAATTACCTGAAATTCAAATTAACAGCGTCCTTCTGATTGGTCAACTTTAATTATTCATTACAAATAATCGATTATACCCTGTACTTTTTTTTAAACGCTATTGCTTTCAGCTATCACCAAGGAAAACGCACTCTAAGTTTGATCGGCGAGTTCTGGGACATCCTGTATAACTAATGAAATAAGTGAAGTTAGTTAAATTAAACCGTCAGGCAAAAAAGTGGACATGTGCATTGCACGATTAAAACGTTGTCCGAAAAAGCTGACAAGCCGGAGTTAAACGCGCCACTTAATTAAGTAGTTAAACCAAACGGCATCTGCTCCTCATCATTATTTACACTATTCCACTTTGAGAGTGGAAAAACCGCCATAAACAAACATCCAACTGTATCTCAATTAAGATCCAACCGGCATTAATAAAGATGAACGTTGCACATGACACGAAAATCATTAAAACACCGAAGAAGCGAAAAAATACGGCGATAAGTGGTGGTTTTCTGTTTTTGACAATATAAATTCGATTGTTTGCTTATGGTCTGTGGAGATTCTCTTATGTATTTGAAATCGTTGGCTGTAAATAATCTGCAGCGGCGTCTGAAACCGCTATTATTTACGTGACACATTTTCAGGCTGGGATTTTTACAGCGCGGGTGAGTTAGCATTCCCGATAAAGAATTTATAGATGTCGAAGGATTTTTTTTCGCTCTTCCCCCTCTAACCTTTATTCATATCAGAGACAATACCGATACAAATAAATGCGTTCTCGCTCTGAAACGTCTTTCGATCGATGCCGCTCTTCGATCACCGTAACTAATCATTTCGGTAATTCGAGGTCGGGCCCGCCCCATTAAAGATGCAGTAGTTTCAGTTTGTTTTGGGGAACTTCCGTCTTCCTTAATCAGCTTATTTACACCCCCGGACACACTCAAACTGTTTAAAATATCGCCTTTCGTTTTAACTAAGACAACTTGGACAAACACTGCACGATGTTTAAAAGTTCGCTTTTCTACAATTTTTTCTGGGTTATCCTGTTTTATGTTGTTGTATCACTTTTTGATATTCTCTTCCATTTTCGCCGCACTAATATTTCAGGATTTTATCCTTCCTTCCTTATTGTCCTTGCAAAGTTTATAACACGCTTCCTGTTCCTATATTCAACGTTCTCTTTTCCATACGTTTCCACATCTCATTTCCGTGTAATATCACATTCTTTATTCTTGTGTATCAAAACCCATTAATTTGATGTTTTGCTATCCCTGCGTTTCAATTGTTTTTCTCCCATGTCTTTTAATCTGGCATTGTTGAATTCCCATTCTCATTTATTTTATCTTAAACGCCACACTATTTTTAATACACAAAAAAAATACAAAACAAATATTTCATAAAAAGTAAAATAAAATAAATCTAGAAAACAGGAAAAAATTATTAAGTGATAAGATGAAAGGACAGGTGATAAATGAGGAGAAGGTAGAAATGGAACTAGTGATTTTGAAAAATTTAAGAGACAAGAAGATGAGTTGGAACCTACTGAAAGTAAATCTTCTCTTCCTTCTATATTTTCCAAAATTCAAATATTTTTGCAGTTAAATTGTCGTCATTTTTTCTTTTGTTACCTTGTTTTCACCTTATCTTGTCGGCACAATTATCTTTTTCTTTGCAGATATTTTTCTCCTTTTTATTTGAATTTCCTACAAAATAGAAGTACGACATTTTATTGTTACAAATGTACAATCTTCTGCACCGCCAACTGTAAATTTAATGATCTTATTTATACAAACATCTACTTTATTGAATAGCATAACACGGCTCCTGGTAACAATGGGTTTAAGATAATAGAGTTGTTTCTTTCAATGGCAAATTGGTTTGAGTCATGTTTGGTGTACAAGCAAAGGAGTCGTAAACGTAACGGTCGAGGAATATCCATGTTTACCTCAGAAACGTGTAACTGCAACAACAGAGTCCTAAATTCAATTCAGGTAAGACATTGTTGGCTGTTTACACTTAGAAATCCTTAATTCAGTATTCTGCAGAGAACTGAACGTGATAAAATTGAAACAGGATCAGTAAGGCGCATGTAGAAGACTATTGGTTGGGAAACATCCAAGAGACAAGCAAGAGTATTGTAGAAACAATAATATCTACATTTGGTGTAGGCAATAAAATGAAATTTAAATCTGGTTTGAGGATAATGAAAATTTGAAAGGAAAAAGACAACAACGAAACCTGGAAAGCCATCGCCTTTAAACAACATAAATAAAACATGAAGCCGATTTCGTCGGTGCTTTTAAAAATATCGTGCTCAATAAAGGGATTAGCGCGGGGACGTCGAACTGTCAAATGCCATGTGTAAACGTTAGAAATTCAGTCAACAGAGGGCGTCTAACTAATCTGCAGTGTGAGTGGGTCCGTTGATACGTCATAATTTCGATTCTTCTATTCAGCTGGCAGTGTTTTCGCAATAGCTTAACGGTAATCTTCGTTTCAATAGATCGAGAGACGGATTGAAATTACACTTTGAAAATGTAAAATCCCAAAGACCCACACTCAAATTGAATTTGTATCTACAAGTCTGTGACTCGTGGATGTGTTTGTAAGTCGCAACTTCCAATAAGAGGGAACGTAGTGTGGTCTCGCACTCCGTCTTTTTTCCACCTGGTGGATGTCGGATGTCGCGTCACTCTGATAATATTCGGTCGTTCTTGATTCCCACATATCTGAGGCGGGCAAGAGGATAAAGAGCCTTTCCTTATGTTAACATGAAAATCAGCAGGATATTTGCACGCCGGAGACTGTTTGGTATGCATTAAAAGTGTCTTACCGCCTTCTCAACGCCTCGAAAGGTAACCTGAAAAGTTTCAAATTTATGATTAAAGTAAGGTTAGAAGCCGTGCTGGAAGTTGTTTAATTGTAAAAACAAGAAGGGGGACGCTTCTTGGACCGAAGAGATAGTGTGCAGGTGTGCAGTTATTTCAATGAGTAAAAAATGCAAAAAAAAAGTTCAATAAAAAATTGCGGAACTTATTCATCCTAAAAATGAGTGCAAGGCACTGAGGACAAGTTTGAATTTTGCAGATTATTTCTACTTCACAATGCACCTAGAATTGCTGCTTTTTGATTCCTGCAGACCATCAGAGTGGATTTAGCACTGCAGGAACAATTCTATAAACCTTCTTTTCTTTGATATGACACAACTCATACCGGCAGTGGAGTTTTTGGAAACAATTAAAAAAATATTTCTACAAAGACTTTTCTTTCACTGGAAGACTGATTCTATTACGTATGCCATTGTCACTATTTTTATCAATATGCGTCCAGTTTTGTTCATTTAGGCGAAGAACTTAACAATTGCCAATATACTCCTACGTAAATTATTCAAAGAAAAAAATCCTGTTCTACTTGTGAACCTTATACAGGGTGTTTCTGAAATACGTGAGTTAATTTTAACCAGTGAAAGAACTCGCCAATTTATGAAACTTTTCTCTATAACATTTTGTAAAATTCGTAAAAGTATTCCAAGATTTTTTGCCCCACAATTTTTACCAAACGAGTCGTTTTCTGTGATTAACTAGTTTCTATTTTTTGTAACCATGAGAATCTAAATTTTGATTATTTATTTTTTTCTATAACAATGGAACTTTTTAACAAAGCTCCGTTTCTATCACAACAGAAAATGTTCGCCCTTATCCATAGGCGGGTATACACTTTGATGGTTAATTTATTCCTACTATTAAATCAATTTGTATTGCTTTTTCGTAAAAATGTTACAGAGAAAAGTTCCATGATTTGGCGCGTTCTTCCACTGGTTAAAATTAACACACGTATTTCAGAAACACCGTGTATAACATATTGACTTATCAAAGATCCATCAACACGGCAATTGGCATCAAAAAACATGCGGCAACGCTGTAGAACTTTCATCCAGGGGAAAATCAAAATTAGATTAATCTTCTAAATTCCTCCACATGTTATTCTTTTCTACTGCATTATATTAAATTTATATTTTTCTTAATTTAATGCATGAATTTGACAAAATTAAAGTGTCATTTCAGTTGTATCAAATTTAATTATAGGATCACAGGGATATTGATTATTTAACCAATAACCAACAGGTGTGGTTGTGTGTGTAAACAGGTCATAACTCGTAAATATCTACAAATAATAAAATATTATTATGTTGTGTAATCTAGATATCACTTTCTTACTTCATTAAAGCAAAGAATAATAAATGTGAGACAGAAAACATGGATAATTGCATTTTTTGTAACATTCGTTTGATGTGTATTTCTTATGAACACCGTTGTGCTTTCTGACAGAAATTTTCTCGAAAACAACTAAATAAGCGTTAGGAACGATACCAAACAATGTTCAGTGATATATCATGTTTTATTTTGTGGCTTCACAACTGACTTAGAGAATGGCGCAATTTACAATTTGCAACAGACTGCTCTTTACGAGAGGTAATACTGTACGATGCAATTGTAGTATATTACACTTTATTTCAATCCTGACGACTTGAATGCAGTTGATGTAATGTTATCCTATTGTACATTTCTAATGAAATATCTTGGCAAAAGATAATGAGCCATGTGATACGTTTCATTACGAAACGATAACTGAAAACAAAAGACAGTTCCAAATGGTTTAATTACAACCAGAAAGGAGGTTATTTTTTGCTAAATGTTTAGAGAACCAATTTGTGTACAATTTAGTTTTTTCTGTGTTATCAAAAAATCGTCAAAATAGACGAATAGTAGAATGTCTCAACGTTTTGATGATATTTTTTGTTCTAATGATGACGAGTCAATGACGAGTATTCCGTCATTATCGTGCGTTTGCCTCTTCACCCATCCTCCGCCTCCGCCCATGACTGATTTTAATTAGTAAAGAGCGAGCCCGAACACGGAGCATTAACCGGACCCATATTTCAGATGAACGGTGAAGTGAAACAGCCTTAATCCCGTGTTTTGCAAGAGATTTAGGCAGAACTGTGGGGCTGGCCGCCGAGCTCAGCAGTTGTGGTCGGAGGTCAAATTCAACAATAAAGAAGCCGCCGACGCTGGTCATTCGGGCTTAACTAAGCTAAGCTTAAATTATAGTGGGGCATGCTGTAGCGAGTCCTGCTGTTCGAGCAGCTTTTAACACTAATTCCGGCGTCTGTCTCGCGAATATCAATTAGATATTGACGAAGCGGGACAGCACCAGAAAAGTCGTTTTATTGCGGTGCATCCTCCTTCTCCCAGACGCTCTCTTAAAACCCCTCATTGACTTGGATATTTTAAAATTGTGAGTTGGCGTCTTGAATTTTACTCCAAGGGGATACATTTGTATTCATACTTTATTTTAAGGTCATTTATATGTCACTTTTTATGTTCAAACTAAAGTTATGGCTTCAAAATAAACATATAATAAGGTTCAGTACAGTTCTTTTTACATTTTTAATCGTCTTAATGATAATGATTCCTGCAATAGTTTTATCTAAAGAAATAACAATTAAAAAAAAAACATTTTTCTTTCTATTTCCCACCCATTTTTTTCCATTCTCTCCCTCCTTTTCCATGTCTTTCATCCATCCTCTCTCCCGTCCATCTTCATTCAGTTGTTCTCTCCGCTCCTTTCTCTCCCTCTCTCTCTCTCATTTCGCTACATTCATTCCACATGTGCTCAATTGTCTCTCTTTTCTCATAGCACATTCTGCACCTTGTTTCCTCTCCTTCCGTCTAATACCTGTTTCCTCTCTCCTCAATCCAACATCTAAATCTCGCCATCATTTTTCTTTCTTTTGCACTCTCTCCCCCCAGGTATTCCAGAATTTCCTCTGTCATACACCTCTCATACTCCCTGTTGTATCTGGATTCTTTGATTCTCTCCCTTCTTTCTTGCTTTGTGTCTCAGCTTTACATTCATCCATTTTCCTTTTGCTCTCATCTTTCCACTTCTTCACCATTCCTCTGGTAGTATTTCTCTCTTTCCTTCTTCTCCATGTTCTTTTTCTTTTCTCTCCAGCATTCCATTACTATCCGGCACTCTTCCCTTCCGTCCATTTTGTCCTCAAACTTTCCCGCTCTCTTTTCCGCTTTCACTCTCAGCCTCTCCTTGCACTCTTCCCTCACTACTATGTACCCTGGTGTTTCTCTGTCTACTCTTACCACCCATCTCAGATATTTTTCTTGCACTCTCTATACCTTCCCTTCTTTCTTCCACTCCCAGATCTCTGCCCCGTACATCAATACACTCTCAAACATCATCATTCTCTTCCTGAAATCACCTTCCCACTTTCTCTTTCTTATTCCCCACACGCGTTTTGCTTTCCTCATTATCTTCCTGATATGTGCCTTATCCGTGGCTCTTTCGTTGAATGTGTAGGCCAAGTATTTGATCTCTTTTACTTGTTCTATCTTCCTTCCTTCTCAATTCCACTCATTCTCTTCACTCTTCCTCTTTCTCTTGTTGAACACCATCATTTTCGTCTTCTCAACATTCACTTCTACCTTTTTCTTCCTCACATACTTTCCCAGGATCTTCATCATTTGTTTCATTTCTCTTTCGCTCTTTGCCACAATTTTCTTCAAGAAAGCAAATATTCTATAATTGCAAAACTTGGATGTTGAAGAAATTCTTCTCATTGTTGTTAAAAGACTGTCCAACGTATGATGTTTCTTTACGACAGTACTTCTTGAACACATCTTCTTTTTCAAGGTTCTCCCACTCAATCAGTATTAACATGCGACCTTTTAGATGTTGACAGTTTTTACCATTATGTCATACACAAAATTAAATCCTTGGTATTGCTGTAATTGCAAAAGAAACGAAGATACGGTTACTACTGTATGAGGCACTCCTCAACCTTACTATCAAATGTTTTTCTATGTGAATGCACATTTGCACCAATGTTATTAAGATAAAATTATTGTTTGTTGTTGAATTTGAACTTTTGTTCTGTGACAGTTGTCGACATTTAGTAGTTTTCCAATTGCATCTTGCATCTAGTTGCATTTATTTATAGGATCATTAAGTATACGTGGAACGAATGCACTCCCTATATGCACCTCTTGTTGAAATTAATGCCAGTTTCGTGGAGCAGTCGTGAATTATCAACGAAACCACCTGCAACTGCACCAAGCATCATTTATTTTAATTCAATTATCTGTAATTTACCCTTGGAGACATCGTGCGCACCATCAAAAACGAAAAAGCTCTCCGTCGCGTCGTTCGCTTCCGATCGGATTTATTAATTATCAAAATTAGCAACCCTTGTGAAACTTCATCCCGTCATGATTGTTTAGCATCCTGGCCGTGTATACTTTAATGAGCTGTAGTAATCAGGATAAAGGAGGTGGTCCGGGTATATAAGCCGGACCTTTTTAGGGAGCCATCGGTGGTGCATATTGATGTTGATTAGCGTTGAAGGGTTAGCGAGGGAGGCGTGTGGCATTTCGCAGCTACACAGGCCTTTGTGAGAGGTATTGGCGGCTCTGAGGGCGGGTTATTGCTTATTCCGGTCGGAGCGCGGGTCTTCCAGGAGACCTAATGAACTGCAGACCACCACATCGAGGGTTGGGAGGACTAATATATGCTAATGTTGACTTATACCAGCTAGCTCTCACGCGGACGCACTGATTTTCACACAGGACGATTGCTTAATTAAAAAAGTTTCACGAAACGAAGACGAAGACCGAACGGAAAAGAGAATCAGCGAAAATGTCGTTATAATTTGGACACGATGGCGTGAAGGCTTCAGATTCTCAGGTCACACTTCAGTTCTACATTGAAATTGCTTGCCATTCAGTGTTACACTTACCAATTTCACTCTCAAGAAGTTGACACCGTTCTTGTCTAAATTATTGGCGCCATTGATTCTAAAAATATGGCAATAGCAACTAAAATCGTACAGCAACAATGAATTGTTAGTGAATCTAGCCTTGTGTTAGTAAATTTGAAATGTTTTTTAATCAAGTTATTGAGAAAATATTCTACAAAAAAGCTTTCTTATGTCAATTATCAACACATCATATCTTGAAATCTTGAATAAAGCTCTCTTCTTAAATCGCATAGACATACCTACAAAATTACAAGTGCTTTATATGGAAGTAATTACTTACACAAAACATTTGCAATCTACTTATTGCTCAGACTTTTATGTACTGCTTTTACATTCAATGATATTCGCCTTTAGAGCTTTAATAAAAATTCTCTTTAATTATTCTGTGTATTATAACAAGGCTCATACTTGGTACTTTATGAACTTACAACACCGACCTGATGTAGGTCAGATGGATTTCGCTTTATGTTGTTTCATTTCATGTAGCATTTACAATTTTTGTCGAGTTTTATTTCCTGGTCGTCAAAGGCGCAAATTACCAAATTAAATATTAACACTCGACCGAGCCACATTAACGTCAGTGGCTTCCCGAATGCTACATCAAGAAAAAATATTGTAATAACACGTGAAACCAATAACATTTTTCAG
Organism: Tenebrio molitor; assembly: GCF_963966145.1. Taxonomy (NCBI): domain Eukaryota; kingdom Metazoa; phylum Arthropoda; class Insecta; order Coleoptera; family Tenebrionidae; genus Tenebrio; species Tenebrio molitor. Next base: position 7,855,490 of record NC_091051.1, read on the forward strand.
CTGAATTTTAATTCAGAATAAGAGGATCTCGCAGACGATGTGCTTTTCATTTATGGGAAAATTCTCGATTATATTTTGCACTTTATTTCAACATGACGTTACGCCGAAGAACCGCTAACGATAAATCTGTACCGAGTACGTTGCGGTATAGTGAGCTCGCCTCGTTTATTTTTGTTTCTTCGTCTGATTCTTTAAGAGATTTAAATTTGTTTGCTGTGGTACCATTACAAGACCTTCAAGATACTGCAGACAATGGATGTTAAGATAGTCCTGTATTATTACAGGAAAAATAATTTGAAACACATGTATTTTATAATGGCAAAACTGTTCTAAATACGGTCCTGTATAGATTTTAAGCTCGCTTGAGTCGACAAAAATTGTACGACCAACACACATGATTTTGACGTGGTCATTTCCCCTTTAGACCTGAATTAGGGAAGCGGAGAAATAAATTATGATATTAATCAGCAGAATTATTCAAAAAGTTGTTTGACGTATAAAACTATGACTTTTTTATTTAAAATGTCGGTAGCTGTTTCTCGTTAGAAAATAAATAAAAATTATGACATTATGGGCATTTGCAACCGTCGAGGCCTCATCCAGACATAAATATTGCAGAGTTTCCAGGAAGCAATTTCAATGTTTGAATTGAAGTGTGACCCGTGGGATTCGGAACTTTCGCATCATCATGTCAAAATTATAATGACGTTTTTAGTCTTTTTCAGATTCTTCTTTCATTACCATCATCATCAAAAATCTTTGCAAAGTGGTACGGCGACCTGCGCATCTGCAGATCTGTCCCTCTTGGAACACGTCTGGGGCACGTTGACGAGGGTCTAAAGGAACTGCAAAAGCAACTGCAGCGTGTGCTAGTCCAAAGCTATTAAAATACTTTTTTCAAAATTTATGTTATTTGACTTTATAACCGAAAGCTTTGTTTGTTGACTTGCCTTTGTGTCGTCCTGCGATGGATGAAAATGAGACATTCTCAGTGGATGACGTTAACGCCGGTCCTGTCCGTCCTGGTTAAAAACAATGGCAAATCGTAATTAAACACCCGTCTCGAGTGTGTGAATTAATTCAGTAAAAAGCGATTCCTGGATTAGACAGTTGCAAGCGCGAGAACCGGGGGAGGCCACAAAAGCATCTCAACTTGACACACCATATATTCCATTTTAAGGATGCGAATGTCTGTCACGGATGATACACAAAATAGACACACACGCACACAGTTATGTACGAAACAGACGAGTGTTAACTCGTTACAATTTGGTTCATTTAGCAAACGTTTGACGACTGTCACCGCAACTACGAAACTCGGCAACTTGTGAGGTTAAGATTTAATTAACGTAAGAACTTCTGAAGGCCGGAATTGCGGCAGATATTACAAGAAATAAGCTACACCCTGCCTGTGTACGTCTCCTTTGGGAGTGCAGACTTCTTATCGCGCCAACAGAAGAAATTTCCACTTTGTTGTCTCGTAAACTTGCCAACGGAAATATGGAGGAAAACTGTATTTGCCGCTTTCATAAACTAATGAACTGTCACTCGAAAGAGGATCGAGCTTTTCCTTCTGATAGTCTGTTTTCGTAAATAATTAAATCTTTTTTGTATGATAGGGTACAAAAAGTTTTGAAAGATTCAAAATATTCTTGATAAAACCTACCTAAATCTATTATTGTCCGTAACAGAGAAAGGAAGCAGTGGAAAACTGCAAATTTTCCGTTTCCAAAAGCGTCCTAGTATCCGTGTTTTGGGTTAAAGAGAGATAATAATAATAATTGATTATCTTCCAAGGGATCACATTTGTAAAACCAGATGAAGAACGGCAAAGAAGAACGTTGTTAGATATTTTTTTCCTAAATTGAAAATTTTTCACTCTGCAAAGAGATTTTGAACAAATGAAATTCTTACAGTTAGTGAAACATATTTTGCCGATTTAGAAGAAACCTATTTTTAGGTGGAGATTATGTAGAAAATTCAGAAAATACAATATGATCTACAAAAAAAAAAGAGAAAAGAGGCGGTCATGGAAAACAAAACTTATGAAAACATGTGGCGTAGCTTTCATCATACTGACAGCGTTGGTAGAGAGACATTTGTCCAGAAACTCCAACAAACAAGGTAACCCAGTTACCATTTTCTTCGTTCCCATTTTAAATACAGGATTCTATCGTCAATATTTTGTGTTCGTTATTGAAAACTATTTTTCTCAAATAAACTATACGTAAATATCAAAAGTGACAGGTGGCAGTTGTCATCGGGCGCAGTTCGTATCACGATTTTGTTCAGGGCACTCTCCGCACTTTCATTGGCCGGCCAATGAGCGGGATCCGTTCGTGCCGCGTTTGGTCCCAACTTTCGTATAAATACTCGTAGGTGACGCCGGCCAAAACTCGGCCCACTTTCGTTCACGCTCTAAACGTGCTCGTTCCGTTCACTCCTCCCCCTTCCCTCTACAAAAAAGACTGAGACTCCGTAAAAGCGAGCGGGACAAAAAGACGATGCTCTTCTTCGAGACCACCTACATCTCGAGAGACTTTTTCCAAAGTCCCTCCGGCGTGAAAGAGGCCCTTTATCTCTTTTTTTTAATCATGTAATATTCAAGGGTCTTACATAAAACTTTAAAAAGGAATTGACATTAAACAATTGTTTTCTCAACTGTACTAATTTTCTATTGCATAATTTAACGAGATTAACAATGCAAAGAAGTAAAATAATATCTTTTTATACTCGTAGAATAGTTTCTAAGAAATGTTTCATTTGAACATAATATGTAATGTGAGAAATATTACGAGAAACAAGATTTAGAAAGTGTTTAATTTAATTTAATTAAAAATATGACTTTGAGTGACTTGGCAAATTGATAAACTGTACGTAATCCTGTCGTTTGAGACAATAGCAAGGTGTACTTATTAACTGATCTCAAGGGTTGTCACGCCTTTGAATTATTCATGTCCTAATTTTCATTAGCCCTCCTTACTAATTCAATAATTTGCGTGGTGCTTTACTCATAAAACTCAAAAAAGCACCCGGTTTCACACACGTGACATATTTAACCAAGTACCTTCATCAAATATTAATTTCAATTAATTTTCTCCTAATGAAATATAAGCCCATAATTATTTAGGCGAGGGTTTAAGTTGTTATTCGACAATAATGGATATACAGTTCAAATTGCAAATGCTGTTATTACCCTTTGGGTAAATTATAGACACTCCGTTATTCTCAAAGATTTGATAAAGATTTTGTAACGAGTTCAATTAAATTTATTTACTGAAGATTCCATTAACCATTGTTTAAATCCCCCCACGGTCAGATGAAAAAAATTACAAATAATAATCCTAAAATACAATCATCAAGATGTAAAAATATTCATATATTCGAGGGTGCAGAAGAATGCCATAACAAAACTGGTTTACACTGTGTTCATTAAAAAATATTCTGTTCAAATTTTTATCAACAAATAAGTCTGAAGTAAAGAGCGTTGCAATCAAGTGGCGCTGCTCGCTTTTGTTTCAGTTAACGTGAGGCGTAGCTGTATCAGATGCCAAACCGTAGATGTCAAGCGTCAAAGTAAGTAATAACTATCATCATTTCAAATATTAGTTATTTTCTCAATGAGGTATTATTCTGCTCGCAGAGTTGATTTTCCTTATTACTTTGATTTTGTTTATAAAATATATTGGTGCGCCTTTAGCGCCATTGTGCCATTCAATTACATATTCAAATATGTTTGAAGTAATGCATGGTTAAGATTGTTTTAATTTTTTTCTAGTCAAAAGAGCTTAGTGGTAATTATTCTTTATGTTGTAAATTAAGTTTTTCCGAAGAAAATCAGAGCGTCGAAAAGACGTTACCATTATGAAAACGTACCTAACGTTTGATAAAACCGCACAACTAAATTTATTGTCGAGTCGAGAAGCTAACAAGGACCTTTCGAAAATGAAATTACATCGAAAAGAATACTGAAACAGTTTGAGGCTACATAAATCATTAAAACTTTATAAGGTTAATAATGTCTGAAAATTCGAACCGGTCTGCGTCTCGGCAAAATGTGTCGTTTCATTTCGAAATTAATCAAAAGTAACGCCATCACGTTAAAAGACAAACCATCGCTAGTTAAGAAACGAGCTTTCTCAGAGCCCCCGACAAAATTTTAATTAAAAACAATTACATTATTGCGTAGTTACAGGGCTTTAGTCGAATAAATACCAGTGAAGAATAAAGCCGCCGAAAAAGTGAGAAGCCTGTATTAGCTTTTATGTCGGCAATGTAATGAATAAAAGGGCTTCCGCCTTGTTTTTGCGAAATTGTAATTTCGCCAAATCAATAGCTTTGTGCAGCATAATATCATAAGCAGGATTATGTTGGTTCGTTTTATGATGAAACAAGGCCTACTTTCCCCCAGTAACAAATACGAGAGCAACCTCCTTAGCGATGAGTTTGTTAACTTTGCTGCTTCATCTTCTCCTCTTGACGGTTCTCGATTAAGCATTGTCCCTAAAACTAACTCCCTGTGAGAACATCCTGCCCCCATTAATGCCGATAAGGAGGTATTCGTTTTAGCGCCGTTACACTAACGCAAATTTTTTTCTCTCCTCCGCAATCGCTAAAATGTTGTCGGAAAATCAAGCCTTCGACACGTCCGAACTCTAAAAGAATCATTTCATGTAGCTGTTCGCAAGCAACATAACCGATACGCGCGCCTATAAAAAACTTTGTTGGTTTAATCAGATTATGGTTACAAAGCGGAGTTGAAGCGCAGATCTGAGGGCTGCAGCGTGAAACAGTTTCTGCTCTTGAAAGCCTTTGTGGGATATCGACAGCTCATGCTTTTGTGCTGAATTGTTGGAAATCTTTTCAATATCTTCTCGAAATTATTCAACGACTTACTGCTATGAAATGTTTCCGTAATTTTATTGCCGCCTTACAAAGGAACACTGTTATTATCGCCGCTCTATCTAATCATCTTCTCAAACAAAATGAATTTAATCATAACCGCCCCTTTCAAACAATCCTGCAACCGCAGATACACTCGATATTGCATTACCACCACTGCTAATACTATTTGTTCGCAACCTTCATTAATAATACACCGTTTCAATTTATTTCTCATTTACATTTTTTCCCTTGCAAAATATTCCAACATACGAAGAATAATCCGAACGCGTCCGCAATTATCCCAAGTTCCCCATGAAGCGTCGAGGCTTACCTGGAATGTTCGAGACAGGGCCGTATCGGCATAAAATGGTGTCACGAGATATCTCATAAAAAGTAGTGTTGAAAATGCACTTTTACAAAGAAAAATGGGCGGAGAGAATAAAGTTGTTCTAATGACTTTGGTAAATTCGGTCTCCAGAGATGGATCTGATGCAGTTCCTCTTGAGCCCTCCTTACTCAGTCATCCTCCTCCCTACTCCGATTTAACTTTAGAGAATAATCGTTGAAGAATCATTTTGTTTGTAAATTGTGTTGTTTTTGGTTGGCTATAGCGAAATATTATTTTATTATTATACAGGGTGTTTCTGAAATAAGTGCGTTAATTTTAACTGGTAATAGAACTCATCAAAAGGAACAACTTTTCTCTCTGCCATTTTGCTACCCAAAAACGTGAAACAACCAGATTCTTACGAAGTGGATTTTTTGCTATACGGGTAGATTTATTTGAATTTCGATTTCGCCGTTAAAACAGATTTTCTGGATGAAAATGGATGTTTTTTTCATATTAGCGCTGATCTCAATTAGTCATGGCAGTATTTAGTGGCGTAGGGCTATTTTAGTGAAAAATCTCTCCAATTTTTTTTTGGAATTAAACATCGTTTTTCGGCAAAATGGTAGATAGAAAAGTTGTTCCTTTTGACGAGTTCTATTACCAGTTAAAATTAACACACGTATTTCAGAAACACCCTGTATATCTGTGTAGCTATCCCAAAAACTTTTGGCCTGCAATGAAAAACGTTTCTGCGACACTTATTGGACTGGAGTTGTTTTATTTTCAGTGCTTATTTTTAAGATTTTCAGGGCGCGAAGTGAATTTTATTAATGAATCCTCCTCCCACGACAATACTGCCTTAACCAATTTTTACATAACGTAAACAATGTTAGCAATTTTCTCGTTTGGCTGTAAACAGTTTGCTTGTGAGATAACAGGAAGTGTGCTTCTCGAGGCAAGAAATCTCCCTAAACCGCTTAAAGTGAGATAAGAGTCATCCTAAGCGTCGACAAATTATAAGCCCATCGAAAAATGCTTGACGCTCCAACCACTTTCGGCGTTTTTAAATATTCACAAATATGAAAGCGCCAGCTTTGAGAGCTTTAGCAATTTGTTAGGATCACCGTTCGCGACTGCTCCAAGATTTCAGTCTCGACTCTGATCCCGGTATGATCATCGGTTGTTCATTAAGGTTGGCTTGTCTGCTTTTAGCTCACGTTTTCGGCGGCCCATCCTTCAGATAGTGGCGTGCATGTCACTAAACGTAAGTTAAGGGTAGGTTACGAGGGTTCATTCTAAATCTCTCACGCAAATTAAAATCGGGGAGATAGGCGTGATTTTTTTTATTCATGGGTATTAGGTCCTCTTGTTGTGTGTTTCCGAGAGTATGTTTACATTGGCGATGGGGTGAACGCGTGCATCTCGTTGTTTATGCTTGCATGTAAAAATTTCGTAAACAATGTTGTCAACAAAGCAAATGAAGCAGTAATCGATAAGCCGCTCTAAAATGTCGTTTCACAGATTTATATCGCATTTTACGCCCGGACGCTTGTACGCCGTTAAACGCCATACAGGGCATTAGAGGTGTATAATTCAGCCAGAATATGTATTGAAATTGAGTTAACTTTGTTCCAGAAAAGAACAATCAGTTGCATTTAAAAGTGTTTTTCCAATACACCCGCCGGGCTCTGTAATTTGAACACAGTTCTGGAAAATCAGTTCTAATTCCAAGGATATTAACAACTTTTTGCTTCCTGTTAGCGACTGAACTAAAGTTTAAAAAGCTGTAACCTCAGGTCTTGACAGATTAGTATTCAAAAAAGCTTAATGATGAAGTATTTAAATCTTAACTACGATAGTGCTGAAACCGAGCATTGTGGCGCAAAGCTTAGCGCGCCGCTTTGCATGCGGGAGATACTGGGTTCAAATCCCAGGACCTGGGTGGGTTTTTTTCAGGGGTTTTCCCATTCCCACAACATCTTTGATATGAGCACAGGTCTCATATCAAAGATAAGGCAAATTCTGGGTCAATACTCACCCCTCAGTACCTAAAACCCTATTTCTGCACGTATCCATCCCGAATCTTCCAGTCATCGGGGCCGAAAAGGTGAGGAAAGTCTCAGCAGCCCGCCCTCCTTCGGGAAGGAATGAAAAATTGCACGTTTACCCTTACCTTTTAGTCCTGGAATCGAACTAAGTAGGTATTAAAAATAAATGATTCTACATACTTATTCGATTTTCTCTAGACGCACTAGTGAATTCGTATCAAGGTAACTGAATATTTCCTAGGAGTGAGAAATTGTTGATGCTTCGTTAAATAATACAAGGTACAGGTGCGTAAAATAAATATTTGGCATTCTTCAAAAGTTTATTCTGGCGTTATAATTCATATAATACAACCGATTCCATTTTTGCTACATCTAAACGTCTACATGATAATTTTTTAGCTGTTCCACAGTGGTGCTTCTTATTTCGTTAATACCAAGCTCGATATTGTACTCCTTTGATAATATATATTTAATTTCGTAACCCAGAAGCGAATCCATTCCCAAATCGGACAATGTCTTTGAATCATCAATCGAATCTACATCCTTGATTCCAAAAAGACCAGCAATTGCTTCAATGAGAGTTTTCTTTTCACTCGATTCCTCGTTATCATCGGTACACACGCAGCTGATAACAACAGGTGCATCTTGCTGCAGCAATTTGTCTAAAGTTTCCAAGATTGACCGTATTGGCTGGGTAGAAGCTTCCAGCATCTTGACGTTTCCTTTCATCCCGGCTAAAACACCGACATCACCGATGGGCCCCCACTCAATGGCTAAACCTGGCAATCCATCAGCTTGTCGTTTTTCACAAATTCTCTCCATGGCGGAATTCGCAAAACCGTAATTGGTCTGACCTGTATTACCTATGCTTGATGTTATTGACGAGCAAACAACGAAATAATCCAAATTGGGGCAAAGCTTTCGGGAGAGAATGTCCATATTTTGAGTGCTCCAAGTTTTGGGAGCTAAAACATCAGCGAAGTCTTGTGCAGTTTGTTGAGTGATCATTTCATCCCTCAGAACTAGTGCCGAATTGAAAATTCCTCCAACAGGACCAATACGTGAGGCAGCATTTAATAGATTTTCTGCTTCTTGATAGTTGCTGCTGTCGGAAGTATCAACCAAGGCGGTGACTCCTTGGTTCTTCCATTTGTGCAGACACAAAGACTGGTATCCACTGGTGATGCCACGACGAGAGTTGAGCACTAGCTTAGTAGCACCTCTCTCAACTAGCCAGTTTGCTAATTCTACACCAAAACCACCCAAGCCACCGACAAGCACGTAGCATTTATTTGGATCCATGTATGTGCGAGGAAGAGCCAAAATTTTGTTTTCCGGTCCAGAAGATATTTTCATTACAGATTTTTCTCTACGATTGTTAACATGTTTAAAAACAGACTCTATATCGTCTTTGTCAAAAACTCTATACTTCAATGGAACAATAAGTTCTTCCTTCAAATAATCGTTCAAAGTTTCAGTTATTTGACTCAGAATCTCCATTCTTTCTTTGAAAATGTTGGAAACAGTGATGTTATGATAGGAAAAATGTTTATCCAAGAAGTCATCAATTACAAAATCGCTGCTCATATCGATGTCACTGTCTATTTCGACGAAACATCCACCTTTCGCTACACAATTCGTTGACAATCTCAACAGTTCAGAAGAGTGGCAATTAAAAATAATGTCAACACCCCTTCCATTCGTTTTCTTCATTATGACTTCGTAGAATAGATTATCTTCAGAATCGATTATCATGTTTTCTTCTTGTAATTTAGGAAAATGTTTTTTCAATAAGTCTGTTTGACGTGAATTGCCAACAAAGTAAACCGAAGAGCTTTTAGTGAGTGTCAAAGCTACTGCCGCTAAGCTAACACCGTCTGTGCAGTTATGGATAAGAATAGTATCGTTCGGGGAAAATCTAGCTTGAACAAATATGCCGTAGTAGCTCTAAATAATTTCAAATCAAAAAATTGATTTTCTATAATAATTTGTTACTTACAAGTGTATAAGCAAGGGGGATAGTAGCAGCCTCTTCAAAAGTCAGACCGCTGGGAATATTCCAAGTGAGATATGGATGAGCTTCTACTGAAGTAGCCACAGCACCCTTTTGAACTAGTCCCATTACCGTAATCCCATCTTTGTTTACACCAGAATATTCCAAACCAAGATGTTCGTCACCTGGATAAAATCCAGCTTTTCCATTGACCACCAAAAAATCCAGTTCATTGATGCTGGCACATTTTACCGTCACTTTTATGTCAGACAAATACGGAGAGCTTTGCATCCACTGCACATTATTGTTATCCTTGATGAGGCAAGCATTTCGGTACAAACGTGATTCAGAGAGTTGCAAAGGAAGAAACCGGTACGTACCCCAAGAGTTATTTTGGTAAACATTAACTGTCATATCTTTTCTTACTTGTTCCAAATAAAATTTAGATCTGAGTGAAAATGGTTCCATGTTTTTATCTCCTCTTATAAAAAATATTCTCAGGTTTGGACAGATGTGTTCTTGGCGAATACTATTGAAAAGACCAACAATTCCAGAATTGAAGTCTTCGTTTACCAGATAGATTCGTGAGTGTTGGTTTTGTTCCTTACTTATGGCAGCTTTTAGATCTTCAATCCATTTGAAATTGTTATTGTTCACCTTAATTACGGTGTATTGCTCAGGAAGCTTTACCCAACGTCGGAGAAGAACATAAGTTCCTGATTCTGTCACGTGTTGATAAATAACTTCAAAGTTTGTGAGTTCTAAGTTTTGAACTTTGCCAAAAATAAATCTAACTTTGTTGCTACAATTTTCAATAAATTTCATATGATCGGGTTTTATATCCTGAGTAATCAGAAGATCATAGTGGTCATCAATTTCTTTTCCGATTGGGCCAATTTTATGAAATGTGGTTCTTTTGAAACTAACCCTCTCCATCATGTCCCTAAGTATTTCAGTGGCTTTGTCTGAGTCAGTCTCGGCAATTTTGATATTCAAGTTTTCAACAGAATTTTCAGTAACAATTTGCGAAACAACATTAACACTGTGGATGAAAGAATCCATTTCCCTTTGTGTGTCATAATTTTTTACAAAAGCGTATCTACCTACCACCGGTGATATGCTAGAATGGTGTCGTTTTACATTCATTCCGACAATGTGTTTTATTTCTATACCCCCACATTTTACAGACTTTATGTGTTCATCATAACTCAACTTTAACAATGTGTTTAGAGCTACACATTTGAAATGTTTTTCGGGGTGAATGACTATTTCCTCAAATCGCGTAGGAAGACAATGTTCTCTCGTTTCAACCCCCAATACATAGTGGATTATTGTATCAATAAACGCTATCCAGTTCTCGTTCCACTTTAAAACTGCAGATCGTCCGACAAAATCACATTCCTGCACTCCTAAGAAAACTCCATCGTAATTGAAACCTCTCAGATGCATAAATTTATAAAAGTCGTCACTGGTAAGTTTCAATTTGTACTGATCAGGTAATGAAGATTTTACGTTATCAAGAGATTTTCCTTCGACATTTTCGTGAACGAAAATCCATCCGGTTGACACCGGTACTAACTCATCCTTCAGATGTATTTCAAAGTAACCGCTTGTTCTACAAATATTCACAACTAAACTGGTAACAGAATTTCTAAGAAGAAATGTCTGTCTTATTGTTTTCACATTTTTGAAAATTACTGGTAGCTTTGTGAAAGATTTTTCTAACATTTTTGCAAAAGTAGTCCATACTAAAAACTATTTAATCTGACAACAAGAGAAATAAGACATTAAAGAAACTTACTAAATATCCTGAGGCAGGGAGAACGACTCTTCCATCAACAGCGTGGCCCTCCAGAAAGTGATTACTTTGCTCGTTCATATCTATGTCAATGCTGCTTCCGAAGGAACTTTGCGCGTTGTATTTAGGAACATGCCACTTAACACTGTGATCCCATTTTATCAAGCTAGATATCATTGGCGTGTCAATACTAACTGGGAAAGATACAGTTTTGTAAAACTGCGTTAAATCCAAACTCCCACCATTCATGTATAATTTTCCAACACTGGACAACAAATAGTCGAAATTGTCTTCACCTGGTTTGACCAGCGACAACAACGTAACACTCTTATCGAGTGCTCTTCTTAAAATTGACTGGAGGAGACCCATTGGTGCCACCTCGATTAAAATGGCATCTTTGGGTACATATTTCAGCAGCTGTCGAAATTCAACTCTGTTCAAGTAGTTATGGTAATGATATTCTGCTGAATTGTATCTTCCCAATTTACTGTCCCATTCGCTTTCAGGGACCGTCGAAGAGAGCCAACGCTTTGATCTCAACTTGCTATCAGGCAACACATTCTTCACGAAATTGTACATTTTTGAGGCCGCTGGAGCAAGAAGTGGACAATGTAAAGCACGATTCGCAGTATTTACAACTTTGTTGAAGATTCCCCGAGTGGTCAGTTCTTGACAAAAGTCTGTAACGGCTTGGTCAAGTCCCGATATTGTCACACTCTCTTCGGAATTATCGCAAGAAATGAATAATCCTTCGGGGAGTATTTTTGAACACTCTTCCGCGGAAAGTCCAACGGCTGCCATCAGTCCAGGTTCTATCTTAGAAGTAGCGACGGCGTAACCGCGAGCGTAAGCTATCAGCGTTGCTTGTTCAGCGGTAATTAAACCGTCGGCATAAGCACAACCTAGAAGTATTCTTCCAAGCACAGATTCCATACGCTTTACGATATACTTACCGACTTCTCCCAAAGAGTGGCCCATGAACCCTGAAGGTTCAATCTTCATGGAGGTCAAAACATCGGTCAGAGACACCGAAACAGCAGTAATAGCTGTAAAAGTGTTGATAAGATTGTCGAACGTTTCTTTCGTTCCATTCGTGACAACATTTTCTAAATCGATTCCGTAGGGTTTTACAGCAGCAGCGCACTTTTGCATGGTGTTACGAAACACATCAATCTTCATCAAATCTTTAGCCATTTCGGGCCATTGCGAACCCATGCCGGAATAAACAAACCATATTGGACGCTTCTTCGATGATTGATTAATTTCGTAGTGACTCTTGTCAGACAAGACGGCGTAGCCACGATATGTCTGATTATCGATGGGTTTGTTGTATACGTGGTCAATTAGCGACAAGAATTCTTCATTGGCCTTGTTTTCAACAATTGATTCCAACATGAGTTCCACAGCTTCTTTAGTTCTGCCACTAACATTGACCAAGCGGTAGGGTAAGTCATTGGTGATGTTCCTCTTTTCAGTATGTGGACGTACAACAGCATGGGCGTTTGTTCCTCCCCAGCCGAAGGCGTCGACTCCAATTAAACCATTTGGCAAAGGTGTATTCTTCACCATCAGCTGAATTAAAGCATAACATGGAGATAAAAACAATAGCAATTGTCAAATTTTGACTGTCTTTGTTGTTACGAGATATGGTTACAAAGACTCACCTTCAAACGTCCTTCACAAATACCTTTGATTTTAGGATCGGGGTTCTCGTAATGCAGATTCCCTGGAATGAGTCCAGTGCGAATGGCGATAATAATTTTCGTCAAAGAGACCAAACCCGAAGCAGATTCGGTATGACCGAGGTTAGATTTAACAGTTCCAATTAACAGCGGCTCCTTTCGTCCATCACAAAAGAATTCATCAATAGCTTGAGCTTCAATAACGTCGCCGACCACAGTACCAGTACCGTGAGCTTCCATATAATTAACTTCCAATGGATTGATCTCAAATTTCTTGTAAACATATTTCAACATGGCTAGTTGGAACTGGTATGACGGATGAGCAATCCCATCCCGTTTGAACCCATCAGCATTGGCACCAACACCAGATACAGTAACGTAGATTCTTCTACTCTCTTCAACCTTTTGCAAAATCACAGCTACTATAGCTTCCGATTTAGCATATCCCTTCCTGTTTAAATCAAACGATCTACATGTTCCATCCATATGCAACACTCCATATTTTATCAGCAACTCGATGCTTTCACCTGGGTCGAACTGGCTTTGTGCTGCACACACCACAGCCATGGTACAATTGTCGTTAAAAATGGAGTAGACAGCTTCAGTCAAAGCATACAGTCCACCTGAGCAAGCCGTGTCCATGGCCATACTGGGTCCATTAAAATCGAAGATGTAGGAGATCATATTGGCTGCAACAGCAGCCGATCGCGAGAATATCCCACCAGTGGAGCCCACATCAGAGTAAACATTTTTGGTGAGAGCGAGAAACACTCCAGTCTTTGTTCCGCGCAATTCCGTTGGGTTCAACCCAGCGTCCACTACTGCTTCGAAAACAACTTCTAAGAGTTTTCGGAGCGTGGGATCGTAGGTGTTTGCATCTTTCGGATTGATTCCGAAAGAGGCGGCATCAAAAACGTCAAAATCTGTTACCAGACCTAGACGGGGAGATGTCTCCAAGGATTCGTGGGACCATCTGTTGTGGTTGTTTGTCATCAGGTCGGTACCAGCGAAGAGTGATTTTTGCAGTTCTTCGGCGTTGGAGCAATTGGGATAACGGCCAGATATGCCAGTGATGGCGATTGAATCTTTTCGTGGTAACCTTCCAAAAATAACAGTCAGCAAGATTTTTGTTAAATAAATGTGATACTTACATATTTGTATTTGGTCTTGTCGTTTCAAAACACAACAAAAATATAAACGGGTTCCCGAAATGTTCGCTTTTATATGTTAAATAGGATCAACCAATAATAATGATATGTACAATATTGATATCCTTATGCAAACATTACTTCCAGTTATCATTAAAAATGACCACAGAATTGCTAATCTACTGGTAGTTATGCCGTAATTAATTCTGCTTTTTTCCTGACAATAGCCTTATTATTATTCATTATTTTTAATTTGTTACCATTTGTTTTTAACATTGTGGTAATTAATTTATCCAAAAGTTCTCGGTATTGTTTTTTAAATTCTTAGATAATTTTTTCTGTTGACCCAGCCTTGTAAAAGCCATACGTGTTTTTGAAATATTTATGATTATGATAAAAAAGAACCACAAAGCAATTAGCATAAATCATAGAAAGTAATGACATACCGGGTGTAGAATTGGTTTACGAGACATAGGATTTTACATGTAAAAATAAGGAGATCCAATTATTGGCTCCCCTAATAATTTTATGCCAAAATAGTTAAAATGAAAGTTAGAGAGAATTAAAAATACTGTCTAATTCCACTCTTTGTTTTTTTCTAACATCTTGTGGTACTGAAAGAAAAGCAAAAAAGGAGTTAAGACAAAAATACTAAAAAGCAGTACTAGCAATGAAATTTGAGTTCTAAAATTATTTGTCGGGTGGTTTCACTATTATTTAATTTTCTTTTGATCTGCCCTTCAAATGAACTCGTACAGGACTACAGGACGAATGAAGAGGTATCTTCCATTAAATGTTCAAACTTCTCTCTAATTCTTCGAATTATTTCTATGGATGAAATTGGTCGGTCTGGGAAATCTGAAGCAAATATTGCTTGGAAGTTTCTTAAAGAAGACCCTCCGTAATACCATTTAAAGAAAGAAATAAAATTTCATGCCTAGTAGTACTTTTTAGTATTTTTGTGTTGACTCTTTCCTTGCCTTTCTTTCAGTACCACAAGATGTTAGAATAAAACTAGGATTGAGGGAGCTGAGCGAGAACGTAAAAAATGCAACAGAAAAAAAAGAGATAGAGATAAGAGAGAAGATGGGGCTGTGGAAAAACGAGTGGTGGGATAAAGAATGCAGGGAAGGGAAGCAAGCAGCAAGAAAGAAACTAAGAAATTGGAAAAAAGAAAAAGCAACGAAGGAAGAGTACAAGAGAGCACGCAAGAGGTACAAATTAGTATGCAAAGAGAAGAAGGAAAAGAAACGGATGGAAGAAGAAATGAAGATGAAAGGTATAAAGACGGAAGAAGAGGTGTGGAGATACGTAAATAGGGAAAAAAAGAAAAAAGGAGAAATAGTGAGTGATAGAATTACTATGGAGGAATGGAGAAAGTACTTCAGTGAGTTGTTGGGGGGTGAGGAAAACAGACAAGAAAAGGAAAAGAGACAACACAGAGTGGGAGAAATAGAAGAGATAACAAGAGAAGAATTAGAGCAACAACTAA
This sequence comes from Tenebrio molitor, assembly GCF_963966145.1. Classification (NCBI taxonomy): domain Eukaryota; kingdom Metazoa; phylum Arthropoda; class Insecta; order Coleoptera; family Tenebrionidae; genus Tenebrio; species Tenebrio molitor. The sequence goes on from NC_091051.1 coordinate 7,870,866, forward strand.
GAAAACTGAAAAGGAAAAAGGCACCGGGGAGGGACGGTATACAGAACGAATCGTGGATATATGGAACTGAAAGGGAAGTTGATAGGCTGTTAGAGATAATGAATGGAGTGTGGAAGGGAGAGGGCTTCCCCCAGGAGTGGAAGGAGGGGATAATATGCTCCATTTATAAGAAAGGAGAAAAGGATACAGCCAGCAATTACAGGGGGATCACGCTCCTTAATACGGCATATAAGGTATACGCGATGATTGTGGAAGAAAGACTGATGAAGGAAATGAATGAGCGGGGTGCGTTACCAGACGGGCAGGCGGGATTTAGGAAAGGTAGAGGGACTATGGACAACGTATATATCTTGAATCATATAATAGGAAATGAGATAAAAAAGAGGGGTAGCAAGATATATGCATTTTTTGTAGACCTGAAGGCGGCTTTTGATAATGTGGAAAGAGACTTACTGTGGGAATACTTGAGAAAGAAAGGGATAAATGAGCATCTGGTAACAAAAATAGAAGAGATATATGAAGAGACGATAAGTAGAGTGAGAGTGGATGGAAGAGTGAGTGAATGTTTCAAGACGTATAAGGGAGTAAGACAAGGTTGTCCACTAAGCCCCAGCCTGTTTGCAGCGTTTATAGGAGATATAGAGGAGATGTTCAGGAAGGGCCAGGCAGGGGGGGTCGTGGTGGGCAAAGAAAAAGTGTGGTCTTTGGCATACGCGGATGATTTGGTGGTGCTAGCGAGAGAGGAGAAAGGTATGAAAGAAATGTTGGGAAACATGGAGAAATATATGAGGAGGAAAAAGTTGACGGTGAATGTAGAGAAATCCAAGATGATGGTGTTTAGAAAGGGGGGTGGTAGGAGAAAAATAAATGAGTGGAGATGGGAAAAGGATAAAATTGAAGAAGTGAAAGAATTTAAGTATTTAGGTTATGTGCTGAATGAAAGAAACACAGCAGCAGCACATGTGAGAGAGTTAGTGAAAAAAGCGAATAAGATAATAGGAGCGGTATGGGGGATAGGAGAGAGAAAATTTGGACATGACTTTAGAAGGAGAATAATGATGTTTGATAGTCTGGTGAAAAGCGTGATGATGTATGGAGCGGAAATATGGGGATGGAGAGAGCAAGAAGGGTTGGAAGGGGTGCAAGGAAAATATTTGAAATGGGTGCTAGGAGTAGATAGAGAGACACCGGGCTATATAGTGATGGAGGAAACAAAAAGGGATGAAATAAGAATAGAAGCAGGAAAGAGAGCAATAAGATTTGAGGAGAGGTTGATAGAGAGAGGAGAGTGTAGAATTTTGCAAGAGTGTCTGAAAGAAAAAAGGAAAGAAATAGGAAAAGGGGTATGGAAAGAGAGGGAGGCATATTTCGAAAGAAATGGGTATGCAGGAGCGGAGATAGAAAGAATGCGAGAGGGAGGCAGAGCAATGACAGATGAATTGGTGCAGAGAGACAGAGATGTGCAAGTGCAGGAAAGAAGAACGAGAATTAGGGAATCTAGGTACAATGGGAAGTATGAAAAAATAATAACGGAAGAACTACCAAAGTACCTAGGAAGAGAGAGTAGAAAGGAGAGAGTGATAATAGCAAGATTTAGGTGTGGAAATGAGGAGAGAGAGAATAAATATTGGAATGAGGATAGGATTAGAGTGTGCAGGATGTGTGGAGAAAAAAAGGAGACGATAGAACATATGTTGAATGAATGCGTAGAATTGAGAGAGAGAGAGGAAAGTAGAGAAGAAATGTTGAATGAGGACGGAAGAGGGATCGAATGGATGAAGAAGGTTGAGTGGAGAAGAGGGACAATATGTGGGGAGGGATAATTGTATTTGGAAAGCTGCTAATTTGTTATTGTTTTGAATTATTGTCTTATTTAGTTAGTTAGTTTTAGTTATTATATTATATTTTATTGAGTTAGTGGGAAATGTCGAAAATCGGATAATTTATAAACCTGTATAGGTATTAAATATACATACAACAACAACTAGGATTGAAATTAGACAATAATTTTAATTCTCTTTAACTTTTATTTTAACTATTTTGCCATAAAATTGTTAGGGGAGCCAATAATTGAAACTCTTTATTTTTACATGTAAAATCCTATGTCTCGTAAACCAATTCTACACCCGGTATAATAACTTAAAAACCAAGACATTCAAAATATTAAAGCCGCCGTAGGTGAAAAGACGTTAAAAGTCAAAATAAATTTAATCGCTCAATTTATACAAGTCTGTTATTGTCTGATGACCTATGACACATAATGCCATATATTCCATAGAATTTTCATACGGCTATAACAGGACATTTAAAATTCTTCAAAACTGATGTCTTAGAAATTTTCCAACAATCAGGAAAACCACTCTTTTCAACAATTATGTTGAAAATGATGGATACCCGTCCTTAATAGGATATATTAGAATTCTACCAGGACAATTTTGGACATCGACTTAAATGATTTTAGCTCTGTTAAAACATCTCCCGTGATCACAATAGTAGATTATATTATTAAGAGTAGAAGAGAGTCTTTTTGTGCTAAGCCCAAAGATTGAAGACCGAGACAGAGTCGAGGTCGACAACTGGGCGGAGCACAAAATGACCTTCTATTCTTAAAGATATGTACTATTTTATCTTCAAGCGGATCACATAAAAAAAAATCAGGAATTAACTCGTTTATTTTCTTTTCACGGCCAATTCTACTGAATAGGAAGGACCTTAGGTGAATCATTTTTATAACTAAAACTGTTAATGTTGCACTTTTCTTGATCTTCTTGTGATCCCACGTTTAGATAACCATACACAAAAGAATTTTCAGGAGTGGAAAATTGATGACACTTGGTCAACATAAAATAAATATTTCAGATTCTTAAAAAATTTATTTTGCCGTTAGTCCAACAATACTAAGAGAAACTTTTTCGTTACATACATCTAGACGTCTACTTCTAAATTTTTGATTTGTTCTACTGTGGTACTTCTTATTTCGGCGATGCTAAGCTCGATGCTATATTCGCTGGCCAATAGGTATTTAATTTCGTAACCGAGAAGCGAATCCATTCCCAAATCGGACAACGTTTTCGAATCATCAATTGTGTTGACATCTCTGATTCCAAACAGGCCAGCAATAGCTTCAATTGGAGTCTTCTTTTCGTTAACATCCTCACTGTCGTCTGTACACACACAGCTGAAAACAACTGGTGCGCTTTGATGCAGCACTTTATCCAAAGTTTCCAAGACCGACCGAATTGGCTGAGGAAGTACTTCTAGAATCTTCACGTTGCGTTTTCGATCAGCTAAAATACCAACATCACCGATGGCACCCCACTCGATGGCCAACGCTGGTAATCCATCTTCTACACGTCTTTCACAAATCCTCTCCATGGCGGAATTGGCAAAACCGTAATTCGTCTGACCTGTGTTACCCACACCTGCTGTTATTGACGAACTGATAACGAAGTAGTCCAAGTTGGGGCAAAGTTTCCGTGATAGAGTGTCCATGTGTTGAGTACTCCAAGCTTTGGCAGCTATGACTTCGGTGAAGAGTTGGGCAGTTTGCTCGGAGATAATTTTATCTCTCAAAACCAGTGCACAATTGAAGATTCCTCCAACTGGGCCAAGACGGGAAGCAGCATTCAAGAGTTTTTCTGCTTCTTGATAGTTGCTGCTGTCAGAAGTGTCAAGTAATACGGCGACTCCTTGAGATTTCAACCTGTGCACACACAAACTCTGGTAGCCATTGTTAACACCGCTACGAGAGTTGAGCACTAGCTTGGTGGCACCTCTCTCAGCTAGCCATTTTGCTAACTCTAAACCTAAACCACCCAAGCCACCGATAAGTACGTAGGATTTGTCAGGGTCCATGTAAGTGCGTGTCTGAGCCAATATTTTATTCTGAGACTCTGTAGATATTTTAATTATGGGTCTTTCTCTTCGATCGTAGGCATGACTTAAAATAGATTCAACATCGTCTTTGTCTAAAACTTTGCAAGGCAAGGGAATAATACTTTCTTCTCTCAGCTTTTCGGACATATCTTTCAAAGTCTCCATACTCTCTTTGAAAATATCGGAAATGGTGATGTTATGATAAGAAAAGCTCTTAGCCAAGAAGTCTTCAATCACAAAATCGGTACTCATATCAATGTCACTGTCTACTTCGACAAAACATCCACCTTTCGTTATACACTTTGTTGACAATCTTAACAAATCAGAAGTGTGGCAATTGAAAACAATATCAACACCCCTTCCATTTGTCTTCTTCAATATGATCTCGTAAAATGGGTTATCTTCAGAATCGATTATCAAGTTATCTTCTTGTAGGTGAGGAAAACATTTTTTGAAAAAGTCTTTTTGATCTGGAGTGGTAACAACGTAAACAGAACAACTTTTAGTCGCAGCCATAGCAGTTGCTGCTATGCTGACAGAATCTTTAGAGTTATGGATAAGAATAGATTTTTTCGAGAGGAGGCCAGCTTGGACGAATATTCCGTAGTAGCTCTAAATAAATTGGAAAAATCACAGTAAAACTTTTAAGCATAATCTAGTACTTACAAGTGTAAAAGCAAGAGGAATGGTGGCAGCCTGTTCAAGAGTCAAAGTGGGGGGCAGAAGCCAAGTGAGATACGGATGAGCTTCCACTGTAGTAGACAGAGCGCCTTTTTGAACCAGTCCCATAACATTAACCCCATCGTTGTTTACACCGGAGTATTCCAAACCAAGATACTCGTCGCCTGGATAAAACCCAGCTTTTCCATTGGCCACCAGAGAATCCCATTTATTGACGCCTGCATATCTTACCATGACCTTACTGTCAGACAAATATGGGGAACTTTGCATCCACTGTACATTGTTACCATCCCTAATTAGAGACGCATTTGGTTCTAAACGTGGTTCAGGGTACATTACAGGAAGAAATCGGTATGTACCCCAACAATTGTGTTGGTAAATATTAACCGTCATGTCTTTTCTTATTTGTTCCAAATAAAATTTAGATTTTAGTGAAAATGGCTCCCCGTTTTTGTCTCTGATTAAAAATACTCTCAAGTTTGGACAGCTTTGTTCTTGGCGCATGCTATTAAAGAAACCAACAATGCCAGAGTCGTAGTCTTCGTTTACCAGATAGATACGTGACTGCATGTTCTGTCCCTTTTTAATGAGAGCTTTTAAATCTTCAAGCCACTTAAAGTTGTTATTGTTCACCATAATTACGGTGTGTTGCTCAGGCACATTTAGCGAACGTCGAAATAGAACATAACTTCCTGATTCTGTAGCGTGTTGGAAGATGATTTCAAAATTCTTCATGTCAACGTTGTCGACTTTCCCAAAAATAAATCTAACACTTTTGCTACAATTCTCAATAGATTTCATTTGGTTGGGTTTAATATCTTGGGTGATCAAGAAATCATAACTGTCGTCAATTTCTTTTTCGATCGGGCCGATTTTATGGAATGTAGTCCTTTTGAAAGTAACTCTCTCCATCATGGCCTTAAGTATTTCCGTAGCTTGGTTGGACTCAGTTTCGGCAACTTTAACATTCAGGTTTTCCACAGAATTTTCATGAACAATTTGCATTGCTAGATTAACACTGAAGATGAAAGAATCTATTCCTTTTGTTGCGTCACTATTTGGTATAAAAAGACATGAACCTACAACTGGTGGGATTCCAGACCTGTGTCTTTGAACATTCGTTCCACTAATTTGTGTCATCTCAACCCCACCGCATCTGACAGATTTTACGTGGTCGTCACAACTCAACTGCAGCAACGTGTTTTGAGACACACATTTTAGGTGTTTTTCGGGGTGTATTACAATTTTCTCAAATCCTGTAGGGACACAGTGTTCTCTTGTTTCAACCCCCAATATGTACTGAACCATTGTATCCATAAAAGCTATCCAGTTCTCGTTCCATTTTAAAACTGCAGAGCGACCAACGTAATCGCATTCTTGAACTCCCAAGAATATTCCGTCGTAACTCAATCCTCTCAGATGCATGAATTTATAGAAATCGTCATTACCAAGTCTCAATTTGTATTGGTCAGGTGTTGTAGATTTTAAATCCTTGTTGCATTTGTCTTCGCAATTTTCGTGAACGAATATCCATCCTGTTGACAGCGGTACTGAGTCATCCTTCAGAAATACTTCAAAGTAACCAGTTGTTCTACAAATGTTTACGATTAAAGTTGTAACAGCATTTTTGATAAGAAGTGTTGCTCTCATTGTTGTCACATTCTTGAACATCACTGGTAGCTTTTTGTAAGACTTTTCTAACATTTTTGCAAAAGTGGTCCATACTAAAAACTAGAAAAATCCTGGTAACACAAGAAGCAAGATATGAAAAAACTTACTAAGTATCCAGTAGCAGGGAGAATGACCTTTCCATCAACTACATGTCCTTCCAAAAAGTGGTTACTTTGGTCGTTCATATCTATGTCGATGCGTCTTCCGAAGGAAGTCTGGGCGTTGTATTTAGGAACATACCACTTGATACTATGATCCCACCTGATCAAATTAGATATCATTGGTGTGTCAATTCCAACTGGGAAAGACACAGTTTTGTAAAACTGCGTCAAATCCAAACTTCCACCATTCATGTAGTATTTTCCAATACTGGACAACAAATAGTCGAAATTGTCTTCGCCTGGTTTGACCAGCGACAACAACGTAACACCCTTATCAAGTGATCTTCTCAAAATTGATTGGAGCAGACCCATTGGAGAAATCTCGATTACGATGGCATCTTTAGGGATATATTTCAGCACCTGTCGAAATTCAACTTTGCTCACGTAGTTATGGTAATGATAGTCTGCCGAATGGTATCTACCCAATTCGGTGTCCCATTCGCTTTCGGCGACGGTCGAAGACAACCAACGCTTTGATCTCAACTTACTCTCAGGTACCACAGTCTTGACAAAATTGTACATTTTTGAAGACGCTGAACCAAGAAGGGGGCAATGAAAGGCGCAATTCGATGTATTTACAACTTTGTTGAAGATTCCTCGACTGTTCAGTTCTTGTACAAAGTCATTAACGCCTTTTATAGTTCCAGAAATTGTGACACTCTCGTCGGAATTGTCGCAAGCAACGTACAAGTCTTTGGGGAGTATTTTTGCACATTCTTCTGCAGAGAGTCCAACGGCAGCCATCAATCCAGGTACAACGTCACTAGTGGTAGTGACGGCGTGACCTCGAGCGTAAGCTATGAGTGTTGCTTGTTCCGCGGTAATTAAACCGTCGGCATAAGCACAACCTAGAAGTATTCTTGCAAGCACAGATTCCACACTTTTTACGATATACTTACCAACTTCTCCTAAAGAGTGGCCCAGGAACCCTGAAGGTTCAATCTTCATGGAAGTCAAAACGTCAGTCAGACACACGGAAACAGCAGTGATAGCTGTAAAAGTGTTGCTAAGATTGTCGAACGTTTCTTTCGTTCCATTTGTGACAACATCTTCTAAATCGATTCCGTAGGGTTTTACAGCAGCAGCGCACTTTTGCATGGTGTTCCGAAACACATCAATCTTCATCAGATCTTTAGCCATTTCGGGCCATTGCGAACCCATGCCGGAATAAACAAACCATACTGGACGCTTCTTGAACGACGGGTTAACTTCATAGTGACTCTTGTCAGACAAGACGGCGTAGCCGCGGTATATCTGATTGTCGATGGGTTTGTTGTATATGTTGTCAAGAAGCGACAAAAATTCTTCGTTGGTTTTGTTTTGTACCGCTGATTCCAACATGAGTTCGACTGCTTCTTTAGTTCTACCACTGACGTGGACCAAGCGGCATGGTAAGTTGTTGGTGGTGCGTCTCTTTTCAGTGTGAGGGCGTAGAACAGCATGGGCGTTGGCCCCACCGAAACCGAATGCATTTACCCCAACTAAGCCACTTGGCAAAGGTGTATTCTTCGTGTTCAACTGTGTCAGAAAATAATCAATAAATAGCAAAACCAACTTGTCTCAAACTCACTTTCAAGCGTCCTTCGTAGATACCTTTGATTTCAGGGTCAGGGGTCTGGTAGTGCAGATTTCCAGGAATCAGTCCAGTGCGAATAGCGATAATAACTTTTGTCAAAGAGACAAGACTAGATGCAGTTTCTGAATGGCCAACGTTAGATTTAACAGTTCCAATTAGCAAAGGTTCTTTTCGTCCCTTGCAAAAGAATTGATCAATAGCCTGAGCTTCTACGACGTCGCCAACTATGGTACCAGTCCCATGTACTTCCACATAATTAACTTCCAAGGGACTAATGTTGGATCTTCCGTACGCATCATTCAACATCTCCATTTGAAGCAGGTAAGACGGAGAACCAAACCCATCCCGTTTGAACCCATCAGCATTGGTACCAACGCCAGCCACAGTAGCGTAAATTCTTTTACTTTCTTCAACTTTTTGCAAAATCACGGCCACGATAGCTTCAGATTTCACATATCCTTTTCGGTTTAAATCGAACGATCTACATTTACCCTCCAGATGTAGGACTCCAAATCTCAGCAGTTCCATGCTTTCGCCTGGGTCGAAGTGACTCTGCGCTGCACATACCACAGCCATGGTACAATTCCCGTTTAAAATGTTGTGTACAGCTTGACTGAAAGCATACAATCCCCCAGAACAAGCCGTATCTACTGCCATACTAGGCCCGGTAAAATCGAAAGCGTGATTTATCAGATTTGCCGTGATAGCAGACGATCTTGAAAATAATCCAGCGACAGGACCCAAATCAGAATAAATATTTTTGCTGAGACCGAGAAATACTCCAGTCTTGGTTCCACGCAGTTGCGTAGGATTCAACCCAGCGTCTACTATTGCTTCGAAGACAACTTCCAAGAGTTTGCGGAGTGTGGGGTCGTAGATATTTGCATCTTTTGGATTGATTCCGAAAGAGGCAGCATCGAAAAGGTCGTAATCTTTTAGTACACCTAAACGGTGAGATGTCTCCAAGGATTCGTGACCCCATCGGGTGTGATTTTCTGTTACCAAATCGACACCAGCAAAGAGCGATTTTTGTAGTTCTTCGATGTTGGAACATTTTGGATAACGCCCTGATATACCAGTGATGGCGATGGAGTCTTTCAGTTGCACCCTTTTAGAAGTAACAGTCACCAAAGTTTTTGTTAAAGAAATGTCTTACTTACATGTTTATATTTGATTCTGTCACTTCAAAGCACAAGAGAACTATAAACGAATTCCAAAAATTTTCGCTTTTATTATATTGAAGAGGGGTTAAAGGCCAACACTAATTATGTGCCTAATTATAGATAAAAATTACCACAATTACTATTCTAATGCTAATTATAACATAACTAATTCTTTTTTTCCTAGTCCTTTTAATTAATTAATTATCTGCAGAGCGTCGTAGCAATTAAATATTTTTCGTTTGCTGCAATAGCAACACAATCCAAAAAAAATCACTTTTGAAACAAATGTGTTTGTGTGCAACCGTACGCGAAATGAGCACTTCGCGTGCGTACAAGAGGCCCCGAAATTGAATTTCGCAGCTGTTGCCTTGACGACGGCCGTAAAAGTAAAAGTCATTTTTATATTTATTTATTATTACAATTACAACATATCTATCTGCATATTTCCTGTGTAATGTTACAAAATCTGGATTGGCTACAGTAAAAGTTTGATTTTGTGTCAGGAACGGCCACTATTAGTACAGAATTTTCATCCGGTTTGAAATTTCCGCCAATTTCAAATGAGACAGCCGCATGAGGTTAAGGAGTCGATAAGAAAGATCCCCATTATCGATCTATCATCTATATTCTATATGAAACATTTATATGTGAAACATACACATGTGAATTAGGTTAATTTCGGTTAATTTTTCACCGATCAAAAAGAGAAATATCTCGTAACATTTCCTGAATGTCATCAACAGACATTTTGGTTTATTTGTGCCTTTGCACGGTTCCTGATATTTCCACGATTAAAATAACCTAAAAAGGAGCAGATGATACAACCTAGCATAACAGAACTTAACATTTACCTTCCACAATAAATAAATTCCAATAAATAGGTAAGCCAGTACAACATTATCCGACACGGTTTTGACATTCTTCTTGTTACATCAGTCTCAAAGTCACTGTAACATTTTTTATATTGCCGTTTCGATTTTTCAGGTTTCAAATGCGACACTGCACAATTTATAATATTTTTTTAACTCTGGATGAGTACACGGAACTGAAACATCGTAATTTTCTTCGAATATTTTTGCAATTTTTTTCAAAGTGAATTGTTTTATTTATGTCGTTTCCATGGCGACATGGCGACATGCAGGCCGACTTTATTTTTATTGACAGTGAAGGAAATTTTACTTGTTCATTTTATAATTACAAATTTTCGGGTTACGCACAAAATGTTGTGTACACCTTGGCTACGAAATCCTTTGACGACCTCGAGATTGTCTTGTCTCGGCCGCAAAGCGGCCTTGACGACAATTTTTCTCTCGGTTCGTCAAAGTACGATTTCGCATCCTTGATATACAAATAACTATTAAAGTCTTCGTTGCTCTGGCATGACATATTATTTCTTTTGCTATTTGGCGATCCTATATTAGATTAAAAGATATGCCAGTGTTACTTGTTTGCCATGATAGGACGTCTAGTAACTTCAAAATCATATTTCTTAAGTTGTGCTGCTAGAGACCACAAGTAATATGTCTTTTAAATATTTATGGTTGCGATAAGAAAGAAAAAATCACCCACTTGCTATAAATTACAGAGACATGCATTTTTCTATGCGATAGGATAATTTTTTAAGAATAGCAAGTGTCAGATAACAAACAAAAAATAACAAACATACTTTAGGAGGTATAATAACTCTTTTGCTACTCCTCTTTCCTCAGCATTTTTTTTTCTTAGTACACCTGATCCAGATGTGTTTTCTGTAACTGTTAAGGTATCTCTCATGGGCTGTGACCTTGGAAATATCTGCGCGAAGGCGGAGCGATAAACCAGTGAAAAATAATAATAATAATACTTTATTAGCATACGCTATTTAAATACAAAAAAAATAAAATAAAATCAAATGCTACAATACAGAATGAAAAAATATATAACAAATAAACAGACATCCCAAAAATCAAAATAAAAGTATCATATAAAAGAACCGATTTAGAATCCGAAAGGAAATCGGCAACCGTGACCACAGGATTCTACCAGAAACCAGAAAATCTGTAAATGAAAACTAAAAACGTCGACTTTACATGCAAAGAGACAACCAATGACGATGTCTTCCGGTCGTTTGCGGAGATATGACTCATAGCCCATGAGAAAATCCAACAGCTATAACTGTGACTTATGTTTTGAAAATCATCAGTACGTCCAAAGTGATTTTTGATAAAATGGCAAATTATTAATTGCCACAAGTTTTTCCAATATAAAATATAAAATATTCCTTTTTAATTAAAACTTTCGTGGTTACACAGGAGAATTGATTTCACGCCACAACTACAAATTGTCAATTAAAATTTGTCCCACATCCAAAACTGTTTCCAGCATTCGGAGACAATGATATTTTTGCAGTTTCATTCGAATTTCTTGCACGAAAAGTCTCATCGGCTATAAAAATAACTATGGAGGAACGTGTAATAAGAAATAAATTTTTAAAAATGATTTTTGAGTACGGTTCATGTGCCATCCTATAAAATAAAATGATAAAATATTCATGAATGTGCCGGAATCACGTATGCAAATAACAGTTTAATGAATATTTATAACCGATTCGAAAAATCAAAATTAATTCAAGTCACAATTAAAAGACTCCGGTTCCTTGCCGGGGATCGTAAAAAACCGTCCGGATTCGTTTCCGTCTCATCTTATATTTTATTTAAAAATGATGCATTTTCGCACATATGTGCTGAAACAAAATAAGAAATGATGCTGCCGGATCGTGTGGAGAGGTCCAAGTCGACTCCGGGACAGGCCGAGAGCAACCGGATCTTTGATAGATGTTCCACGCCTCGGTCGAATACTAAGTGGCTGGAGTTAAGCCTCTACTCCAGAACCCATACTAACATAACTTATTACATATATCAGTTATATTTCTACTTTCGCCTGTGTGAACACTGATAATATTACATTTTCTAACTTCTGGATAATTTATGCCTCGCCAGCAGATTTTATTTTTATGATCATCGAGGGACCAGCGTTTTTAACACAAAAAACCGATTTCCTCACTGTTTTGCACAGATATTATGGTCTTGTAGCCAGCCCCAAAATAAAATGCATTTTCATTTTAAAAGTATAGGTACATGCCAAAACTAAATACTTCTAATGACTAATTATAAATCTTTAATAGTATATTATGATACGAGTCTTATAAAAACCATTTTATCGCACGCGCGGTTTTAGAGCACGACGAGCGCAGCGAGGAGTGCCCTAAAGGAGTAAGTGCGATAAAATGCCTTATAAACGAGATGTCATACAGTATTTTTTCTACTTTGCCACTTTTTCAATGAAAAAAAAATAATTAAAATTTAAAACCGTTAAAGTTGAAGGATTCCACCCAAGGTCACGTCTGCGGTCTGCCGCGACACCACGGTATCCGTCAAAATTAAAAAATTAAATTTCACTATTTTTAGTATTATTATTATATCACGCTTTTTCCTATTACGATACGCAAAACAGTATCGTAATAGCATCAGTACGAACGCAAAGTCGAAAAAATTATTTTGGAAAACCTACCAAGGAACACAATTAATTTTTTATTTATTTGGTACCTATGTATATTGGAAGAAATAAAAAAATAATAAAATCTACCAATTGCAATTCATTTTTAATAGTATGTTATTCAACGAGCGTGTAATGATGGCTATCACTCAGTAGACTGAAGTCCGAATGGGTAGTGGCCATTACATGCTAGTAGATTATGATACTTTTTCTGCCACGTACGAATTTAATCATTTTCAATTTCAGAATTTGTTTACTACTTGTTTTTAATGAAAACGTGCACGTTTCGCTGATGTACCTACCTACGCGCATATTTAAAAAAATAATTTTAATTTTTTTCTCCTTAGTATAGGTAATTTTCCCCTTAATTGCGCTCATTTTATTAAAAAAATTAGCATTTACTGTTGTTATTATAATTATTATAATGTATTATTCTATTATAAACAATCGTTAAATTAAACGAACGTCGTCGTAGAGAGGGCATAGAAAAACTTGTATTTTAAATAAAAGAGATTCGATTTTGTGATTGCTTTGGGCAAATTCATTATGGCGGTCGTGGGGTATTTATTTAGGAAAGTCAGTTGCGTTAATTAGAAGAAAACTGTGAGGGGATGTAGGATAATGGCATCGTGAACGAATAAAAATAAATAGTCAACACAATATGGTGCACGATAGAGATATTTCTAATTTACACTCCATTGAACAATATGGACAAAATGACCCCTGGTTCGGTTAGCAGTGTAACAAAATTGATCCTGCCGTTTATCTAACGCCTGAATAATTGCTGCAGATTGCCAACATTTGTTACCCTTCTTGGTATTGATTGCCTTTATTTCTCCGAGACCTATTAATAAAAGAAACAAATCCTTTTCTAAAACGGCAATGGTAATTATTTACCGACAGAATCGATCTTGCTCTATTTTAATTGCCAATCTCTAAAATTATTGCCAAAGTTGGTACTTCGACATTGGCCTTAAATAATTTTATTCATCACAGTTTTCCATTACTTGAATGTTATATCCAGATGAATATAAGAGAGTAAATTTGTACCAAAAGATAAACATAATATTACATGTGGGGATGCAAGCCCGAAATGTACATCAATTCTAGAGCAAAACAATATGTTTAAATTTTAATTGAAAACTGTATAGGGATAGTAATTATTTTTATTTCTCATTTACATATATGTGAAGACCTACATTTTTAAGTGGGATGTTTACACGCACGAGCGCAGCGAGTACTGTTATCCCACGCCAAAAAAGTGCTTTATACACTTTAGAGCATGATTTTGATTGAAAATAACTATGGTCGGAACGTTATATCGGGCCTTCAAATAAATATATATTTAGAGTAGGAGTAGGCGACATTCTAATTCTGTTAACAGTGTAAAGTAATTTTTGCAGGTAACCAATTATTCTCCGGAGTTACTCAGGTTAGATAGTAAGCTTTTTCCCAATTTCATAATGTCATATTCCGTGGAGAATGCACTACAAAAATTAAAAATATTTTCTAACCTAATTTTATTTCGTTAAAATGTCAGACGTTTCTTGTGTCATTTTCTACGCTCGAAAAATGTTGCAAACAATTGAATTTCCATAGGTTGCTCTAAATATAAATTTATTTGAAGGCCCGTTAGATGTGGACTGGGGACTTGTCGTTAAGTTGGCACTATACCAGGAAAAGTAACTAGGCGCGCTTATAAAGTATTTGAAATTTATGAGAGATTTCTCATTAAAGTATAGTTCAGTCATACATTTTAAGCGACCTTGAGTTTGACAATCCACATCTAAATCGTTTTTACTATACCCTTTTTTTAAACATATGAATAAATGTCAACTGACTGTTATGGTGAGCAATTTTAGCTTTGGAGTCACCCTTGAGAGATAACATGAAATGCTTAGTAATGCTAAATAATTAATAATTGGATCTACGAGTACTTACGTTAAGATATTTTAAATAATTCAAACCAAACAAGAACTAGTGGCGATTCTCATTAAAGTTACCTTTAACCCCTGAAGCTACTCTTCTAGGCTCTCAACCACCTTCTGCGAAGGTTGTACAGCAAAAGACCAATCCACTTCGTTTACAAATTTTACTAGAATTTGTTGTTTCAAGTTTAAGCCCGAAAAAATAGAATCTTCGTAATTGTTCAAATAACTCTGGATGGATTTACCGTAACACATATCGTACACACTCCTTTAGTATGAACTAAATTTTTAATATAGATACTCTCCTTTTCACACCCCCAGCACACATTTTCTTAGACTAACAGCAAGGGAAAATATGCTCTCCAGAGGATATTTTCACAGCTGCGAAAAAAGAAGTCCTTTGAGAGTTACTGATGGATTGTACTTTGCGAGAATCTGCCCTAACTCACAGATAATAAGTTAAATTATTATTTTCTGGATTAATCGTCATTAAGTTAAATTGAAAAATTGCAAGAATTCTTTTTGTAAGAGTAATTTTTTTCTAAAAAAAAGTAAAGTTACTTTTTATAGAGTTATTAGGTACCTATTCATAGAGGATCATTTAACCAAATCAGGATCGAAACGTGATTGGGAACGTTTGCATGGCAGAACAACTAAAACATCTGGAGAAGCGTTGCCTATTGGTGTATTCAATGTTCTTTCTTCGTAACGATAGTGATGTTCAATGCAACATGCAACATTTGTTAATCTCGAAGCTGCTTCAGAATGAATTGTTTAGATGTATGTAATAGATTGCGTTGTAGGCAATACTACCGCATAACATGTGTCAGCAAATTGATATACGACGAATTGGATTCACATGTCGTTCCAATCTTGGAAAGCAACGTGTTGAGAAATAATTTTTACGATATCTAGACCGATAAATCTCGTGATCGAATTAAAAACCAATACAATGCAAGTTAGACATAAAGTGCAATATCGAATCGAGTAGGTATGAGAATTGCAGTATGAAACGAGCTCTCGGTTAAAAATAAAACGTCGTAGACCTCTAATCCTTCCGGAGCATTGTAGGGGTTTTATTGTCTCTTAGTCGGCGAAATAAGTTCGGATTTTTCTAATTTAGGATCTAGGACTAGAGCGGAAGTCTTGTAGGAATATGTACCCGGACCGAGATTAATTTATTTCCGTGCAACTTCAAGACAGGAATAGCCCGACAATCATTGTCTTCCGTCGGGATAACAATGAAGGATTAGCTTCTGTTTGCCAAAGTGGGACTTTAATCGATGATCAAGACGAACTTTTGGTAGGCGCTCCTCTTCCGGTTGGAAATTGTTTTTATATTAACTAAATTTAAGTTATCAATCAATTAGATCTATGCTTAAGGAGTGTTCGGATCGTCTGCGAGATCTGCGGCTGTTTGGGAATTTTAATCCTGGGATTTTTCTTAATTACATTTTTCTTTGTCACTCGCATTCATGAAAAAGTTCTTTAATTGATCGACGTCATTTATTAAAAGTTTTCTATAATTCCGGTTTAAAATTGGAAAGTGCTCGAGTGCCACTAATCAATTGTAATCAATCCAGATAATTTTCAATGAGTTTCGGGCATTCACCAGAGATTCAATCACCAGCACGATCACTTTTTTACTCGAATCTCCCATTCCGTCGTTCTTAGTCAATTCTTGTCATTAGCAGTCGCCCAACTGTTTTTGCTTATTATTTTTTAAGCACTGCATTAGCCAGCGAAAACCTCTTGTTTGTCAAACTAAAATTCTACTTTCAAACGAAATTCATTACCTTTTTATTAAATGCACCATTATCTGCAATACACCTATAATGCGATCAGATTTATACGATTCTCTTTTATTAGTCGCCACATACCAGTATTTTTTGCTTTCGATTTTCAGAAAGTAATTTATCGGGTGTTCATTTAAATTTCTCCTGAAAGTTGGCGTTGAAGAGTCGATTGTGAACGCACCACGGACAACAGTTCACGGAACAGCTGTTTTAATCTAACCTCACTTTTTGTGTTGTTTGTGTTTTTACTACGAGAGGCTAAATAACCCAGGACGATCCTTACCAATACGCATGCGTTAGTAACTTGGGTGCTTTGTTGTTACATACCGCATGGTACAATCGCGGCCATCCAAAAGTGAACGTTTTTTTTTATAGTTTGATATTTACTTTAAATCATAGGCGTCCTAAAATGTCAAAGTTTGACACTAGCGATAAAAAATTTATTGAAACTATTTTTTTTTAAATGCCACATCTCTCTCCGATGCAGACAGCTAGGGCTATTGCAAAGCTAGAAGAAAATTGGTCGTTAGCTGCTGTGGCGAGAGAATTACATTGCAGTAAGACTTGCATCTTCAATATAAAGAGGGGTTGGCAAGAAAACAGGCTAGAGAGGCCAATGCGAATAGGTGTCGGAAAGGTTTCTTTACTAAAGTTTACTTTCACTTTAATAATGTATTAATTACTTCTCAGTCTCATTTTTATTATTACAACTTTTTATTATTAAAATAGTAACGCCTGCTGCACGAACGCCAATGAATACAGCCTGATTTAATCTAACGAAAAATACGGAAATTTTCGCAAGCTATCGTTCACTTTTGGATGGCCGCCATAGTACTGTACCGCGTGCTGCGCGTAAGGCAAAGAACAGTAGATGAGTAGAATACAAACTAAAAATATAATTATGTTTTTAGAATCTTTTAATAGGTCTATTATTGTATTCAATTTGGAGTCGTTTATGACTAAAGTCCATTCAAAAATCAAAAAACCACCACCTGTTGCTTTAGGTTGGTAAAATTTAAATAACCCTAGGTAGATATTTTTTCATACTATGTTGGTGAATATAAATTATGACATTTATTTGATTCAAAATAAAATTCAATTGCTTTGAATTTCGTTCATATTGTTTTATTAGCAGCACGTTTCATTTATTTATTGATTCTTATTATTTTTACTTAAACATGCCCAGTTGCTGCTAAAAAAACTGTGATGAAATGTTTGCACAACGAGTTTTATAAGGGTTGATTTGGCGCACGAATCCCAGGTCTAGAAAACGACACGTAGGCGAGTTTTTTTATGTAATTTTTTTAGATTTTTTTTTTAAATTTTTAAATAAAAAAATCAAATTTTCAAATTCTAGGGAATTTTGTATTATGTAATTGGTAATTCAAGATAAAGGATGCAACTACATCTGCAACATATGTTAAAAAGTAGAGTTTGAAGATTAATATTGGAAATTTTTTGCTGTAAATGACAATAATACACTGAAATATTGATAAAAATTTTCTTAGAGATCTATTAAACTACGAGTGCTTTAATAGATAGCCATAAACGACTCCAAATTGAATACAATAATAGACCTATCAAAAGATTCTAAAAGCATAATTATATCTTTAGTTTGTGTTCTACTCATCTACTGTTCTTTGCCTTACGTACAGCACGCGGTACAGTACCATGCGGTACATGTAACAACAAAGCACCCGAGGACCCGAGTTGCTAACGCATGCGTATTGGTAAGGATCGTCCTGGGTTATTTAGCCTCTCGTTTTTTACTCTGCACACTGACGAGTGGAGTGTTCACAATCGACTCTTCAAGGCTAACTTTGAGGGGAAATTTAAATGAACACCCGATATTTTGAACTTGATCGTACACTTAGCAAAATTGTTATTTAAGTTCTCAACTTAGCAACGGTTCCCTAGAATTGGATGCTGAACCGACTTGCAGTAAATACAAGTTTCAAGGTTTAACAGAAGCACAAGTTTTAATCACCATCTGCCACCTAATCATGCAAATATGTGTTAGAGAAAGAATTTAAATATTACAACCAATCAGATTTGCTCGTGATAGTTCATTCTTTAAATAGTATTAAGAATCAATTTTAGAAGGTTTAACGTAGGTAATGAAAAAATGAATTCTTTTGGACATGCTATACGTGTTCATCGTTTTCATTCCTGACATGGAAGCAAATCTAGAAAAAAAAATGTATTTGTTCACAATGACACCTGAAATGCCAATAAATGGTTGCTGATGAGTGATGAGTGATGACCTTTACAAAAAATTATTTTTTAGGCACCCTAAATGAAAACGGTAATTTTACATACTCACAATCGGACGCACTTTTTTTAACGCTGACCGTGGCGCTATCTGTTGGTCTGTCTAGTAAACCGACAAAACCGATAATTGTCCTGTCACCATAAATTATGTAAATAAGTAATTGTATCGCAAATAGTAAATTTCTAGTTTTGTTGGCAAGCTGATTGGTAACAAATACTACAAAAAAAATTGTTAATACCAGGTGTCCCATCTAAGACTTTTAGGTCTTATATCTCTATTATTTATGGACCGATTTTTATGAAATTTAACAGATAGGTAATTAATAATTTAAAGGGTGGAGATTAATTTTTTATTAACAGGGCATTTTATTATCAGTAACAGCAATTTATTCTTCATTAAGCTTTTTCCCAATTTCATATTGTCATATTCCGTGGAAGGAGAATGCACTACAAAAATTAAAAATATTTTCTAACCTAATTTTTTTCGTTAAAATGTCAGACGTTTCTTGTGTCATTTTCTACGCTGGAAAAATTTTGCAAACAATTGAATTTCCATAGGTTGCTCTAAATATAAATTTATTTGAAGGCCCGTTAGTTCATGCGGTCGCCTAAAAAATTTAATATGTACCTCTGCCAAAAAGTGCCTTTTGTCCTCGACTGTTTTAAGCCTCGGCTGCATCTCGGACAGAAAACCGAGACTCGGACGAAAAAGATGCACTTTTTGGCCTTGATACGCAAATAGAAATAAGTATTACTTCTGCTACGAGTCACTAATTTTTCTTCATGATCATATTTATTCTTTCAGTTTGAGCCAAACATTTTTAAAAGTCTTTTTTTTCAGTTTCTATATTTTCTACAAAAATATTAAGTCAGTTATAGCTAATTTGCAGTAAACTGACCCATCTGACAACCACTGACGTGTTATTTACAGTGATATGATAATATAACTCTACTTTTTTAATTTTCCACTGAACAGCGTTGCTCAGTATATTAAAAATATCACTACTTATACTTAATGATCTACATTTAAAAAATGGATCCAATGATTCGAGGGTTATTAAAATCAGGTTCGAGCGAACAAGAACTTGCCCGAATTATTACAGTACAAAGTCTTTCATATCCCGTGCTCTTAGACGTTTTAGGTAAACAAAGGGATGTAATAAAAGACGCTGTCCAAACCTTTGAAGACTGAAAGGGTTTTTTGCAATTAATTGTTCTCAAAAAATGTATTATAAATTCTTCGACAGATTATTTATTACTCACACTTGGATCCATATTCACCATAATCATCACCATTATTATTATCATCAGTACTGTAATGGTCCGAATAAATTAAGAATTTTTGTTAGTTGTAAATTTTAATATTTGGGGCGTTCTTGCTATGGTCATCTTTTCAAAAATAATTGTATTCACAATTTGTTCCTTTGGAGCTTCTGTGATCCGCAGAAAACTGCATAGTACTCGTCGTGAGTGAGGTGCCAACCCGACGTAGAGCACAAGAGCCATCGTCAAATTAAGGTAGTTCCAGCTCCTGGGATTGCATGGTCGGCATTTAAAAATTTAGTTTTAAGTTGTTTCATGTTTTATACGTATATTTATTTCACTCGTTTATTTTTTAATTAAATTTCAATTCATTGGCCAGCAAATAAAAATTTCCTTCACTCGTTTGTCTACAAGTTTTGTTTGGACCAAACTCCACCAACACGTTTCCTTGTTAAATAAAATTTTAATCAAGTGTGTTCAATCGTTTCATTTAAATAACTCTTCCAACGCCGCGGGCTTTCGAAGAATCTGAATGAACGAATCATCAAAAGAAACACAACACATCGTCGGATTAAATTGGTTTTTTCTTCTGTTACAAATTTACACAAATTTTTGCGAGGAGAAAACGAGAAGACCCTCAAGGGCGATTAAAAATTGTTGTGTTAGACGTTTGAGCAGTTTAATTAGAGCCAATCAGCGACGACTAGTTCGCGTTAACGAGGCGGTGTAGTTGAAATATTTTCCAAAAACTTTGGCTGTAATCTAGCAAAATATTGAAATTTGTTCGAGAAGAGAAAGAGATGAAATGTCATACATAAAGTGCGGCAGCAGCGTGTTAATTGATCATTAAAAGTTTCCTAATGATCGTGTCAGTTGACTTAATAATAATTCATATCCGACCAGTTGTATCCCGGGATTAGAGATATAATCACAATTGTAGCAAAACTGCCGACGGAGCGTTTATTTGTCAATAATTCGTGTCCTTTTTCTACATTGTGTCGACGAAACATGTAAATTCATCGAGTCTCCCGCGAGAGCAGTAAAACAGCGTCAAATAGACATCCTTTATTAATATTCAAAGTGTTTGTAACTTTGTAAAGTTATAAATTAGAAATAAGGTTTTAAGCTGTGCGGCCTGAATTAATACTAACATAAAATGAATATGTGGGGTAATTCGCCCTGCGCACAAAAACACCTCCTTCTTCCCTATTTAAAATTCATTCCATACAAAGTACTTAACAACATAATTGAGAAACTTTAAATACGAAATGACGTTATTACCCATTTGAAAATGTCGCGCACTCCGCATTAACTAGGCGTCGCAACGGCTTGCAAACCTTAGTTAAGACTTGCAAAATTACAAGATGCGATGTGGTTTACTTGTGCTTTTAATTACGCTAAGATTGAAGACGTTCGGTCAAGATATTTTTCTCCGATGAATTTTGCGTACAAATTGTGAAAGTGGTGGGCCCTAACGCTTTATTAAGACTATAAAGCATGTTGATTACAACAATGTATGGGGGGAGGATGAATATAACTTTCTTAATGTGAAAATGCGGTCTGGGAAAGTCTCAAGCCAGTTTCATTCTGTTCGGTTTATTGCACCCTGGAAATTTTCCCTTATATTGGAATTTTAAACAAATCAGAACAGGGACTAAATTGAAATTTATTATTTATTTTACTTGATACAAAACCGTACGAAATTTGATCATGCAAGAATGTCAATGCAAAATGAATAATAATGTTAAAAGGTAGTTTTAAAGGAATTATTATTACCTAGTATAAATATCAGTACCTAATGATAAATAAATTCTGCCTAGATGCAGCGCCGTTTTCTTTAATGTACCTATATTTTTAACCAGAAGGATAAATTGGAGAATGAAAAATTTGAATCATTTTGTTATAAGTTTTTATTTTTTATTTTTTTTTTGTACTTTGATAGTTTGAAAGAACAGCATGTCCTATTGTTTAAAGTCGAAAAGTCGATTGTGAACGCACTGCTCGTCAGTCTGCAGAGTAAAAACGTGGTAAAAACACAAACAACGCAAAAAGTGAGGTTAAATTTAAACAGCTGGCCCGTGATTTGTAATCCATAATCGACTCTTCAACGCCAACTTTGACTTTTAAATTTAAATGAACACCCGATATAGTATGAGTGTACTGATTCCTCATTAAAATTACTTAAAAAAAAGATTTTTTATTAAAACATTTTTCGGCATTGGAAGCGTCTTTAATGCCGACACTAAAATCTTGAAAGTGCGGCATCTTTGATCCGTAAATGATGAAATATTGCTTTGTTTTTACCAGTTTTCAGCATAGCGCTGTTCACCCTTATCTTCGATCCCGCTTGCAAACAACATACTCACGTACATTCATGAAATAATATATTGACGTTATAAAGGGAGTTTGGTATTTAACCCAACATAAAGTTACCAAGATGTGATCAATAAATTCCGTCCTTTAAAATTTCATCAACAATACGTCTTATCCAACCTTTCTTGTTAGAATACCTCGTAATCGCAGCAATAAACCTTCTAACCTATCTCAACCTTAATGTCCTTCTTCCTTTTCTCCCTCTCTATTCTTGTTTAACAATCTCTGCTCTCATCTTTTATCACACTTGGGCCGACTTTCTTTTTTATATTATCAAATGACCATTAATGAAATGAAACCCTCCTCAAATCACGACGCACTAAAGCATCTATAGATAATGCGAGATGTTGAAAGTGCGATCGGTGCTATTGCTTCTTCAAAATACTTCAATACCTCATCTTTAGGAAAAGAGATATCAACGGATTCATTAAACTGCAGAACTTTCATCAAGTTTCGTAATTGTTTTACTCTTACACTTTAGAATGGAACGTATATGTAGAAAACAAAAACATTTTATGAATAAAAATTAATCAATAGTGTTACAATTTTAATACAGATAAAGAGATTTACATAAATTAAGTGATTTTAAATTGTAGATAAATTTAATGAAACATGTATGTATGTGTTAAATTGTCTTATTCAATTACATGATAATATATATGTAATTATTCCTAAAATTCGTAAATCCTAAAATCTAACCTTGAGGAACTCCTGAATCAAAAGCATAAGCACCACACATCTTGTCAACAATTTTTGGATAAAACTGCAAAATTTAAGGCCAGTTTATAGAAAGAGAATTAAAAAGGTAATTCGAATTAAATTAATGGGATGGAATGGGATTAACCCATGAATCAGAAACTTCGATTGGTTCAATCTGATCACGTGTTCAGTTAATCTCGCATTTGATTACAATTAACTTAATTTCGCTTCTGTAAACCGACCTTCAGTCGAATGAGTTGTTAGTCATGAAAAACACAGATATAATAATAAACTGCAGTTTCTGTAGTTTGTTGTTAATCTGTGTAGATGGTAAAAAAAAGTATAACTTTTTCTATCTTGTTTTTTTCAACTTCCGAGATATATCCCACAACGCACAATCGCTTATACGGAAAAAAAAAATGGCTTCGAAGTAATTTTTTTGACAGGACATTAATGTCATTAATGTCATTAATGACTTACTTCAGTAGATATCGGTGTTGTTATTTACTTACAGCATTAGAGTTGTAAGTTCAACTTTTAGATTGTTTCAACAACAATTGTAAGTACATAGCTATAACAAAACGATTGCGCGAAAAATATAACTAAAATATTCACAAACTTCTATACTATCATAGAATATAGTATTTTGTAGGTAGTATAAACCTATACTACATTAAATCTTCGTACTAGTAGTGTCACCACGTGACGATCTAACAAACTAAGTGAATTTAAACAGATTACATTTTCTTCTCTAAATGCACAAAAATGAAACCTGTACTATTTGTAGACTAAATGAAAAATGATCCTCAGGCACTATGTTGTAATTGTAAACACTAACAGAGAAAATTAAGAAAATACAGGGTTTTTCACGAGTGATAGTGAGCCCGACGGAATTGAAAATGCAACCCACAATACATTAGGAAGGTAAAGCTGAATTTTACCGCGTCCATATCCAGCATTATGTTCCAATTGTATTGTGGGTTACATTTTTAATTCCGCCGGGCTCATTATTGAAATATTTTAATATAAATAGGATAACTGACGTTTCAAACGAAGCAAAAATTAAAAAAATATCTTTTTGTCATATATAATACAATAGCTGCTTTCCAGGTATCTACGCGAGTAGTTCCGAACTACTCCAGGAGTACAACAAGTGTTCCATGTAATTTGTGGAACTACTCCAGAACTACTCCGTTATACCCTTCCCCTGCCCCCTGAAGTACCTACCTAAATTTTGGTACTCGGAGTTTTTTTGTGGTGGGGATGTTAAGAAATGTCAAATATACGGCGGGAATCGGACTCAGATGACACTAATGACAGTGTACAGTGCAGGAGTAAATTCAGCATTCCAAGCGGCACAAACCAATGAACAGTTCGGCGTAAAACTGTTCGGAGTAAATTACTCCCACTTGGAAAGCAGCTAATAAGTGGTCTAATTTTTTCCGACAAAATTTGTCATTTAAGACATGAGTAGCTTTTGCAACGAAAATTACACGAGTCGACGAAGGAGACGAGTGTAATTTTCCAAAAGCAAAAGCTACGAATGCCTTAAATGACAAATTTTGCAGAAAAAATTAGACCACGAATTGTATTCGACTTGACAATCCACCGAGAAAATTTTTATCGAGTTGACCTAATAAATCTGACGTTTCATTTTGACATAAATTTTTTCGCTGAAAAACCACTAGTTGTTTTTTCACTCAGCTGGTTGTTTTTTCACTCTGCTCGGTGTTTTTTCACTATAAATCAATTTGATTGGTCCAAATTTGAAAAATGCTGCAATTCGATTGGTTAAAAATTTTCGAGTTGGATTGTCACAATATTATAAGAGAATTTTTTTTGTTATTTACCATAATATGTACCGTTATTTTAAAATTTGAGTGTTTTAATTCGCGTAAGTACTGAAACCATAGTGTAAACAGTTCTAGCAATCTGTAACAAAAATAGTTAACACAATTTTTTTTTTACAAATTATCCAGTTTACCGACAGACCCAGCTGATAGTTAACTGCAATATTTTCGCTGAATTTAATTTTAACGGGTACCAGAGAGTTTGCAAGCATCATTAAATAAATTTTCTTATTTTCTCTGTTCCAGTTGTACCATTTGAGCGTACAATACGTGTCAAAACTCCGGCTAGACTGAAAACTACATTAACGCAATTTAAACAAACTCCACTCAACTTACACCATCTTGAATTTGCTGACCAGCAAACGCAACAGATGCAGCCGTCGAGAAACTTGTTACACCCATCAGAATTATTCTCATATAAGTAGTTACAAAACCACCCTCAAACTATTTATAGGTATGTGAAGGCGAGCATTGAGAAATAAGGGACTTACCGTAAATAAGAAAAACATCAAACTGATAATAAATAATCCCCCGGTAATCGTGTACAGTAAAATGACAAATTTTAGTTTTTTCATAAACAATGCAGCAAGGCTAAAAGCACACAATTTTAACATACTCGTAAATAAAGCAACAGTTTCAAGATATTTACTCTTGTAATTGATTGTGACGGTCGATAATTGTTTTGAGATTATTTTTTATTTCGTTTTGATAATCTTCACTGTTCAGCAAATCGGTATCATCTCGATTTTGACCTAAATCATTAATGGATTCCACGTGGTGCAACATTATGTCAATTTGAAACTTTACGTGAAATGTGCTGTACAAGAATTGGAATAAACTGGTCACTCCTACGTAGCATAAAAAAGCACAACAAATGCCAAATAAGACAGAAATATTATATTTCCACGAAGGAAACATAAAATCCTTAATTAAACCGTATATAAAAAATATATCTTCGTCATCATCCTGGCCCGATATCATCAAGTTAAATCCCCCCAGTACTGACATTATAGTATTAGCAATAACAAAAGCAGTGATAATTTTGGAATTATTATTGATATTCTTTGATATTTTATTATTTTCATCTTTGAATTTCCATAAAGTTAATTTTGATAAAGTGGGTGATGTGGCATCACTAAATAAAAGTTGTCCTGAAATGGTCACTGTGGCCTAAATAACAGAATCACAAAATTTTGTTTCGATGTTTAATAATGTACTTACCAACTGCAGTGCGAAGTACATGGGGGCATATTGCATAAAATAATATCCATCAAATATTTTTACAAAATTGTATGTTTGTGCAAGAGTAATTAATAGGCAAACGTTTAAACTTAGCAGTAAAAGAAACTTCATCGTCTTATTTTGAAAAACGTCGACACATACAAGTCGCACGATTTTTAGACAATCGTCTGGAAAATGAGATCAAAAAGTTTGTTTAAAAAAGATAACGTACCTTTAGGGTAATCTATGATTTCAAGCTCCATATGGTCGAATTAGATGAAATATTCTTTGTGATTTGGGGAGCGTTTTCTGTGACTAAGCATTATATCGAGCGACTTTTTTCTTAATTGTCGTTATGGTACGATATGAAGGACAATCTTAATTATACGTTACTCAATACAAATGTTTATAAATAGCAATATAGACATTTTCATGTGAATTATGTAGCAAGATGAAATTCGATGGACCACCTGGTATTCATTATAATAACATTTAGTAATACACGCTAAAGCTGACGCGCGTTTCGACAGCATTTTGTCGTTCTAATGACGACAGCTTTGCTTTTTAACTTTTCTTAATAATTTTGGTACCTAAGATTAATAACAATGTATTAAAGGCACTTTCAAAAATATACATTTTTCAGGGTACTGTAAGGCCACAGACAGGACGCAATGAGGACACGGACAGGACACAGGCAGAACACACACACATCACAATAAGGACACAATCATGACACAGTGGCCAGTTTATCATAATCAGAAAACTACTAAAAGAAAGAACCAACCAGATCACGTTTTCTTTAAATAACAATCATAATTCACAATAAATAATTTCATGTGTATTCAAAGAAATATTTTTTGTAACTACATATTAAGATTTTTTTTATTTTTACATTCCCATTTATATTTTATTACATTGAAAGTAAATTTGTCGGTTAACTCACTGTTGTTCATAGTTTTATTTTTCAAAGACAATACGAGCAGAAACAAAAAATAATATGACAGAACGTGTAATAAATATTGCGCAACGAAAAAAACAAAACTGATAATAATTGTTCTGTCACCATAAATTATGTAAATAAGTACATAATTGTATTGCAACAACTAAATTTCTCGTTCTGTTGGCAAGCTGATAAAAAATGCTATAAATAAATTGTTAATATGTATTAATAAATTTTTCTATTTGAAAAAGTTAGAGACAAAATAAATTCGTAATTTTTCCAATGATGTATTTTACTTTGTACATAGTTCGTGCGCTCTAACAATTTTATGTGCACCTCTGCCAAAAAGGGCCTTTTGTCCTCGCTTGTTTTCAAGCCTCGGCTGCGCCTCAGCCAGAAAACTCAG
Source organism: Tenebrio molitor (assembly GCF_963966145.1). NCBI lineage: Eukaryota > Metazoa > Arthropoda > Insecta > Coleoptera > Tenebrionidae > Tenebrio > Tenebrio molitor. The sequence goes on from NC_091051.1 coordinate 7,898,275, forward strand.
ACTCGGACGAAAAAGATGCACTTTTGGCCTTGGTACACAAATGTCATATTATTATTAGCACAAAAATATTTGATAATACCTACATAGTTTTAAATGATATACGTATCTATTATTCAAAAGCATTCTAAATCTGACATTAACTTACGAACAGAAATGCTATGTTTGTTTGTTTAATTAGAACTGATTTAACATGAAAGAACTAATAATATTTCTTCCGGGTCTACAAAATTTGGATGTAAAATATTTTTTTTTAATGAACAAAGCAACACAAAAATTCGATGATTATGAGGCAAATTTTCTGTCTTTCGATAAAAATTGCATTATGGAGAAGTTCTGACTTTCTATCAATTCGTCTTCCTATCCTATTACGAGTATGTCCTACACCTATTCTGTTGGGGCTAGATGTGGAGAACACGGTGGTCACAGAAGACGTTTGACCAAACAAGAAATGTGCATGTATGTTATCAACATCTTGCAACAAAAAAACATCCACCCATGCGATAAATTTGTAGTCCCGTATTGTACCTATACAACTGTACATTATTTTTTATTCTTCTAACTAGTCCTGGTTCGTTTTTATAATCAACAAACTTAGATCTTGGTTACGCTATTTTTAAAATTCCAAGTAATGTTAACTAAAATCATGAATCAAACCAGTAAAAATTCAAATCGTTAAAGATTCAAAATTTAAATTGAAATCTTGACTCAGTCGTCTATTAACAAAAATATAAATAAAATGTATTCACGTTGTTTTGGCATATAACTTCCTTTTAACCCTTCCAACGGTGCAGCCTCTCGTAGAATTGAATTAAATTAAACGATGAACAAAACACAACGTAGGATCAATAAATATTTATTTCTCATATTCATTTAGTTTCGTATTTCCCGCAAAAATATCAGCCGAGGGAAAGTTCCCCCACCAATAACACACCAATAAAAGCGAAACGCTACAGTGAGGCCACCACCAGAATGACCAGGGAAATTCGAAACATTACAATATATTTATACCAACCTCTTTTATGTTAAAAAAATATGTATATATCTTCTATTTTAGCGATAATTAAGATATCAGGTACATAAAATTATAATTGCCCTAGTGATTGAGAAATTCCCCATAATTTTGTTTTGGTGATCACGAATGTCTGCTCTTGTAGCAGACACGTTTGGGTCACTAGCAAAATTATCTGTAATTTTTCAATCACGAGGGCAATTCGATATGAGTATTTACCGAATGATCGCTGCAACTTAAATGTATTTAATTAATACTCGTATTGTTAATCATAATGCGTTTTCTTCAAGTAAATGCTATAAAATCTCCGATTTAACTGACGTGTAAAAAATTATCGATAATTTTTTGCAGTGAAAAATTATCGTATAATTCCAATTTGATTGGTGCAATTTTAAACAACAGAGCATTTTCATTGGCCAAATTTTTATGAGGTAAATACTCATATTGATAATAATTAATGATAAACATGCATTGAAAAAAACACTGACACAAACTTTTACAGTTACTTTGTTCGCCACATGCACATTATGGACAACTGGGTAATTGGTATCGATTTAGGCACAACAAATTCTTGTGCAGCTTACTATAAAAATGGAGCAATTGAAATTCTTGAAAATGCGGAAGGTGAAAGAATTACACCATCTTTTGTATATTTTTTTAAACAACGATTCATATTATTCCTAAACATAATTGTTGGACAATATGGTGCTCACATGGCAAAAAATTTACCAGAAAATGGAATTTACGGTAAGTATTATACTATAAATGTGTGTAAAAATGTATCTTTATTCATTTTATATTTCAGAAATTAAACGATTTATTGGCAAGACTTACCAAGAAATCAATTTGCAAAATAATCTGCAATATTTCTCATTCAAAGTAGAAGATGATTTTAATAATCCCATTATTGTGATTCAAGATAAAAACAAAGTGTTTAAAAAAACTCCTAAAGAGATAACTACTATTATTCTACAAAAAATTAAAAACGATGTGGAAGCTAAAATAGGAACTGTTGACAAGACTGTCATCACTGTACCAGCTTATTTTAATACAAGTCAGAGAGCAGCCACTTTAGCAGCTGCCAAAGCAGCTGGTTTCACAGTTTTGAAACTGCTCAATGAACCAAACGCAGCCGCCTTGAGTTACTTTTTCAAAAATAATGTCGACGACGAATGTTATTCTTTGATTTATGACTTAGGAGGCGGCACATTTGATGTTAGTATTCTGAAAAAGACTTTAAATAATATAAACATAATTTGTGTAGATGGAGACACAAGTTTGGGAGGAAAAGATCTGGATAATCTAATCGTAGATTATGTATGTGAGAAACTAAAAAATGAGTACGAATACAATCCAAAAAGTGACAGAAGAACCATGAGAAGAATGCAAAACGAGTGTGAGATAGCAAAGAAAACTTTATCTTTTGCAACGAAAACTTCAATTATATTTGAAGCTTTCATAAACGATCATGACAAAGTTCAAATTGATTTGACAAGAAAACAGTTTGAAAAAATGGGGGGAAAACTGTTTAAAAGAACAATCGAAATTGTTACAAGGTGTGTGAATAATTCCGGAATAGCGAAAGATGAAATAAAACATGTAGTACTAGCTGGTGGATCAAGCCGTATTCCAAAAATACAAGAGTTATTATCAGCTTATTTTGATGGAAAGACTTTAAACAAAAGTAGCAATTTTGAAGAGTGCGTAGCTGAAGGTGCAGCGCTTCAAGCAGCAATGTTTTCTTGTAACTCTGAGCAAAGAGTCGATAAAATTAAAATTACAGATGTGATTCCATTATCTTTAGGAACAGTGATGAACTGTGGTGAGATGTGTTTCATAATTAAAAAAAATACGCCAATACCTACCAGTAAATCCTACAATTTTGCAAACGTATATGGCAACCAAACTTCCATAACATTTCCGATATTTGAAGGTGAACGTTTGGAGGCTACAAAGAATCGTTTGTTGCATGAACTTAAATTGTACAACCTTACACCTGCACCACCAAGGCAATGTCAGCTTATCCTTACAATGAACATCGATCAGAACGGAATTTTAACGATAGAAGCAAAAGAACGAAACCGCAATAATGTCAAAGAAGTAAAAATTAATTACGCCCGCGGCACTCAAAGTGATAAGGAAATCGAAACAGTATTGCTCGACACCACAAATCACAAAGCTGAGGACCAACGTTTTATGACATTTGCTAAAAAAAAAAAATATTTGCTCGATTACTGTGTATCTGCAAAGTATAATTTTGAAGAGCTATTGAGGAAAGATGATAAAATATATGAATTATGTGAAAACACGTTAGAGCTCCTGAAAAGTTTACAAGTCGGAAATGAAGATATAATTGAAGAATTAACCAAGGAAATTAAAGAAAAATGTGACCCGATTGCAAAAGAATATGGATTCAAATATATGGAGGATTTATAAATAATTCATTCAAGTAACATTTTCTATATCTTCGGGTTACTTTTACAATACAGATTATAATAAAGTGTAGAAACCAATCCTATGTTATATTATTAATTATACACGAGTAGAAGATAATTTTTTTTTCACACGGTAAAGATTATTATGTTTATTAAACTACTATTTTGGTATTTGCTGTCCCTAAAGAGTGAAACGTTTTTGTTGTTAAAATTTTTAGGAAAATACATACAAGTATATTATGTGAGTAAAAAATTGCATTTTAATTTTGAAACCATCCCTGCACAAAGCTCTCACTAAGAGCAAACGTGGCTGCTGCATTGGTTCGAATTTTCCATCCCGACAACAAAAACGTCATAAAACATTCTAAACATTCATCCCGAGCTTTAACAATAATGACGAAATCTTTTTATCCATTTTCTGCATTTGTACGAAGATAATGTCAGTAATAAATTTCCAAAACATGTAGCAGCCACGCTAAAACATTACGTTGGATAAATTGTCATACAAGGTTGAAATAGGTGACACATTCCGAACTGGTGCATATTAAAAAAATGTAAAAAGCTGCATTAAAAAGCAGTGTTAAATGTTTTACATAACCTTTATATTCGTAGATGTAAGATTATTGGTGATAAAATTGACAATTTTTGGTTGCGAATTTCTACGGGGTCATTATAAATGTTTCCAATGTTTGTCACAACTAGTGGGCGTAGCGGCGCACCTAAAGCATAGCGCACAGCCACCTACGATGGGACAATCATTTATAATGACCCTGTACATATTTCTACATGTCTTAAGATCGCTTCTGTTGATAATAATTGATGTAAAATTTTAAAAAACTGTACGCGAATTAGGTTTTGGTAAATTCAACACATCTAAGTAAAAATGGTTATTTTTCAAATGATTTAGCTAATTTACATCACAGCCGCTCATCAGCGGAGATAATAACTTCACGGACGCTGGTCAGCTCGTTAGATGCCATGACAATGAAGTGACATTTTAGCATTATCAATGCAGCAGTATAATGTCATAATTTACGGACGTTTGAAGAAAAAATCGTTTTTTTAACACGTGAAAAAAATGAGAAACTTTGCGACTTGACAAAGATGCAAAAATGTTTTTTGACGGTTGTAGAAAAAAAATTATATGTAAGAAAATGACCCACATCACGCATAGATACTCGTAACTGTGGGTGAATATCAATTTTTTAAAGCAATTATAGAAAATAGTAGTTTATTTAACGAGTTCGTGTTCACTCGCGTTTTAAACTGGCCCACTCATGCCAAAAAAAGCCCAATTTACACACGAACGAGTTGAATACAAAATTTTTTTGTTCGACGGACCCCTTAAAGGCTCCAATTCGCTTATAATCTTTAAAATTAGTTTGACGTTTCGTTCTGACAAGTTGTGACATTTATCAAAATCCGTTCACACAGGAGAAAATTCTGACATTCTGACAGTGCGAAGGTTTGTGTTCTGTGGTGCGAACAAAACAAAACTGTTTATTTAAGATTAATAAAAACAAAATTCTGGAGCATATATTTTTAATTTCTTTTTGTTTACAAAAGAGAGGTTGGTCACACTGTGAGTCACGTCCGATATTATTTCCGATACTGTACGAATAGGTTATCTTTATGTGTCTCTAGAACCGAGCACAGAATCGAGTAGAGTCGAGGTCGAGGCGTATTTGTCTGTTTGTTGAGAAGTTGAAAGGTGTAGTTCTAAGTTGAATGGTTTGCTTTTCGCATTTAATCGTATAAGAACATATTGAAAGATTTTGGTGGCGAATTGCTGCAGAGATAACAATGGAGACCGACATAAATACAATAATAAAAGGAAAAGGACCAGAAGCGGTCCAGTCTCTACAAAACTTTGTGGATGCTGTAAGTTTCAAAGGGACGAAATAATATCTACTGATTAATTTATTTTTATTTAAAGGCGACGCAAGTTTTCGCATTCCCAGAATTGAACATAAATAGCAAGCGTAAACAGTTGTGGGAGGCTCTGTTTACGTTAGCTAAATCTACAAAAGATCAAACAGTGCTAATGAATTGCTTCATAGCTGTCCGTATCCTCAGGTACCAGATATTGATTATGTAGATAAACAGTTAATCTGTTGTCTAATTTTAGTAGGGAAAAAAAAGATTTAAACGAACTGATAACAGCAGAATGGTTTGAGCTAATGCAGACACACTCAGGTTTAAATGATGCCAAATATGCTTTCGATGATAAAAAATTACTTGTGTCCATTGAAGTACAAAAAAGCTTGTGTAATTTAGTTTTTAACAGTCCAGTTGCAGCAGGCATGTGTTGTAAAAACGGAATTTTACAACAACTAACTGAACGTTTGAAGTCATACAAAGAACAAAAAGTACCAGATGAAATCAAATTTTTTGATGTCAAACTGATTTTTTTGCTGACCGCGTTATGTTCAGAAACGCGGAACAAAGTGAAGGATGAAATGGAAGGTGTAACATCGCTGGTAAACCTGCTCGATTCAGTTCTAAAAGAAGCTGCTGAAGAAACGTCATTTGAAAAAATGAGTTTAAACGTAAATCGCACCATCAAGAGTGGATTTTAATTTGAAATATGTTCGCGTTTCAGGATCAGAAAGTTGATGTAGTGTGCGAAATCTTGAAAGCGCTTTTCAATCTCACGTTAAATTCGTACGGTAGCAACGACGACAAAAAAGAAGATGAACAATGCGAACATTTGGTCAAGCTACTGCGAATGTACATCCTCATACCCACCAGTAACAAAGAGAAAACTGTGGTCCTTCAAAGTAACATAATCAATTTGCTGACCAACATACCTAACGAGTATTATAAAATGCTGGTCACTCCTGTTCAACCTGAACAAGACATTTTAAAAAAGTTCCAGTTCGATGGTCAAAACATGACTGCATTCTACGAAATTTTGGTATTCTTGAATGATCAGTTTACAGTGACACCGGTAATAATTGAGAAAACTGTCGATCCAATTTTTCAATTTTTTAATGTAGGGCGTCTACAGACAGTACGAAATTTTACTACCGGTAGTCACCGTGTTGCTAAAATCGGCCACTAGTGAGCGCTGCATACGGAAGTACCTCCGCCTCCAGATTTTACCTCCACTGAAGGACGTTCACAACCGTCCAGAGCAAGGCAGCACGCTTCGCAACCACCTTTGCAGACTCCTGACAACTCCGATGACGCAACTGAGGGATGTGGTCGCCGAATTGTTATTCGTTTTGTGCAAGAAGAGCGGTAAAAAGAACGTCAATTTTATATTCACTTTTGAAAGTAGAGATTTTCAGTTAAACGAATGATCAAGTACACGGGTTACGGTAATGCTGCCGGCCTCTTCGCCCAACGCGGGTTGTTGGGGGGTAGGTCTGACAAAGGGGAAGCCGATTACAGTTCTGGGAGTGAAGGCAGCGAAACGGAAGAGTATGCCGAGTACAAACACGGAATTAATCCCGTGATTGGTTGTTACGAGGAGCCACATCCAAACGCAATGGAAAACATGACGGAAGAACAGGTAGAGATTATACAGAAATGTTTTTTCACTGTTGGGAGTAAAAACACTACCTGCTTCAGATGCGAAGCTTTCGTAATCGTGTGATCGAGAAAAAAAATTGGATAAGCCGTGTCTATCATGGTTCAGTTGGCGGCCCTAGTTTAATAATTGCTGTTGTCAAAGAAACATTAAATTATTTAACCTGTAACGGTGAAATTGACGTTTGTCAAATGCAGCAATAATTAAACTAGTGCTGCCAACTGAACCATGGTAGTCATGACTTACTCAATTTACGATACTTCACCAAAATTGACATTTTTTTTTAATTCTTAATGTAACTTCGGACAATTTTACTTTTGGTTTTTCTGATAATAAATAGTTTTGAAGAACCCAAATCGGTTACATCTGTTATGCAAGCTCCCGTTACATCTACGATACGTTCCACCTATAAAATGCGTGTTAAAAAATAATCGTAAAAAACGTTTACTGCAGTTGCTCACTTTCCATCATCAAATAATATGTATTTATCATCGGAACCTTGCATTTAAAACGGATTAAGTTGATCTCCAGCTAACATTTTCGATTTTTAAGTTTCTACTATTCGTTCCTTTTCAGAATTTCTTGATGTTGAGAATTTTCAAATTCAGTCATTTGCTATATTTAAAATATAATTTAACTCTTCGGAGCCTCCCAACGGCGTTTTCTATATTACATTTTTCGAATTCGCTCATTTTCACGAAGTATTATTATACGAAGTTAAAATGGCGAACCGTTTGATGGATCTTGTTGACACCGTTGCTATGGTGAAATCGCACAGCATTCTTTACGAAGTTTGCATCGGTAGCGCAAATAATTTTCTACTGTCAAATTCGGAAGATTTTACTTGTTTGCCGCCATTTTGATTTGAATTAAATGGCAATGTCTTAATATCTTGTTAATGAATTGGAATTAAAAGGTCTCCATTCATGACTTGATTCTCTACATGGAAAATTACTTTTATAGAAAGAGTATGAGGCTATGAAACTCGTGGAACTGATGGACACATTGACCAAGTGTGGGGCAATTCAGCCGTGCCGGGTGGGGGCCGATGGTAAACCGCATCCCATCAAGCATGTCCTACAGCTACAAGAAGGTCTGAAGAGTCAACAACTCGATGAGAATAGCGATAGTGACTGAGTGATTCTTCACGTTGTCCAAATTTCTTTAATTATAATATGTACTACGTATTTGAAACTAGTCTACATTGATGTGAATTACGATCATAGAATGTCATCCTACTTTTCTAGAATTAATCTATGATCAGGTCTCAATTATTGTCTGTAATGCATTTAACTTCAACTAACGATTTGTTGGGAACACGACTGGGTTGTAGCAAACTTAGTGAGATTATTTTTTTATTCTTTATAATTTATGTGTCGTTGAGCCACAGATTTATACATATAATATATAGATATATTTCGTTGTTGTAAGTATTAAATTATTAAAAGTATGAAGTAAAACCGTTTTTTTTTTCATTCTCTAAAATTCCCTTTCCGGAAATATGTAATTTTTTGCGTGGTAATAAAAAAAACGAGCAGAGTATATTGTTTAATACAAAAAGTAAAAATTAGTCTACAATGTTAACAATAGTGATCCTTAACAAGTAATTTATTCTTTTTTCACACCTTTAGCCTCCATACACAACCTCGCAATCAGTCCAGACATTTGGACCAATGAACACAAACCATCCACAATCCTCATGTGTGTAATTCCAATTTGCTTAATAAAGGCGAGTTTCAAAGACTCTTCTATATCCATATTTTTACACACTTTAAAAATATTCTTAATAACATCTTCAGCTGCATAACCCAAATTCCATAAGTGTTCGACAATCTATAAATAAAATAATAATAATATACATAAACTCTATCAAGTGTCAGTTTAATACCTTAAATGCCTTCCTAAGGTCTCCACTGATACAACTATTCAACATATCCTTGATCAGCATAGGGTGAGGTTCATCACACACTCTAAAGACATTTGCAGCATTCACAATACCAAAACCGTTATAAGTCGACTGTAAATTATTGAGTGCCTGTCTCATATCCCCCTGCGCTGTAAAAACAATCGCTTCTAAACCATCCTCAACATATTCAACATTCTCCTTCTGACACACTTGTATAGTTCGGGCCAAAACTTGAGCGTCCGTCAGCCGCGAGTATCGCAGAATGGCGCAGCGGGACTGAATCGCTTCGATGACTTTTTCGCTGTAGTTGCAAGCTAACGCGAATCGAGTCGTGTTGCTGTATATTTCCATTGTACGTCGCAATGCCTGTTGGGCCCCCTCAGTCATGCTACAGACGGCAAATGTAATTACGCAAGCACCAGCGACAAATACGTACCTGTCCACTTCATCTAAAATAATGATTTTGTGGCGTCCCGGCGGCAATGTTACTTTTTGCTGTGCAAACATTTTGATCTTGTTTCGCACAACATCGATGCCGCGGTCGTTGGAAGCGTTGAGCTCCAGGACGGCGTCCTTTAACGCAGCGCCAAGAAGAATTCGAGCTAAGCATAGGATCGTCGTGGTTTTGCCGACGCCAGGGGGGCCCTGAACATCGTAATTAATCATCAGTGCAATAATTAAGATCTTAGTACCTAATATAAAGAGCGTTATGGAAGTCCACGTAATAAATTTAATCACCAATGGAGGAAGTCTTTAAAATACAAATTTATTACATATTGATCTTTTTTTAATCGAATATTGTTGAAACGAAAGGGTGAATGAAAATGCTTTTGTGCGATAAAAACTATACAGCTTTTTTGAAAAAAGAACTATCGCTGTTCTAATAATACAAACAGTTTTTACTGTTTTACATTCGCCTATTTTAATTGTGTAATTTTTTTTTTGTGCTTCGTTATCAATGGATGTTAAACACATGAGCGGGTATGAATTTTAGGGTTCAAATGATATTTAATTCTGTTTTGAATAATTTGCAGAAAAAAATAATCAAAAAATCTATTACGTGGACTTCCATAACACCCGTTATATGTATAGACAAAAATATGACAAACATATTTATAGAAATAAGCTGATGTACAATGTATAGATGCCACTATTAGCATAACTTATAATATCCCTTACAGTGTTGCATGGGACTTATCCTTGTACTATCTAGCCTAAGACTAACTTGTAAAATTCTCATGTGCAAACAAAAAAAATATTTTTTACATAGTTTCATTATAAATATTTTGTTTCATATTTTTTAAACCTAATATTGGTTTGTGTTCTCTACGCTTTAGGATGCTTTGATGCCTACCATATTGAAAATGATATATGCTGATTTAAGAACTAAAAAAAATGTTTTGAAAGATCACTCAGCTAAAATTTTACATTTTTAGAAGTTCCAAAAAAAATTCCAGCACAGAGCTTAATCTCAAATACCTACAGCAATGATTAAGTTTGGAAGATTGCCTTGTTTTGCAATCACTGATAGGCGATTTGTGGTGTCTTCATTACCCACTATTTCTTGAAATGTTTGTGGGCGATATTTTTCTATCCTGAAACAGAATCAGTCGAAAAAAAATCATAACTTGTGGTTTGAGGTTACCAAGGAAGGTTATCCGATTTTTTTGGTGCATTTTGATTTGATTCTTTCGAAGGACCCGGTTGTACGACATCTTCGACTTCCATTGTCTCCATTGTAAATAACAAAAAAATTATTAATTCTACTTTGACTGCTCACTTTGCACAAAAATTATTTCCCACCAAAAATTGGAAAGTTGGGTTATGTTTGTTTGTATTGTTGACATTTAACGAATGACAGTTGCTCCAGTCATTCCGTCTGATTTTAACGAAATTGGCGATTAATGAATATGTGAAATTAGATTATTAATTGTAGATTGTTCTAAGTTTTCCCATCATTTTAAACAAGTGAGTTAAGCTAAATTTAAAATTTAATTATTGTAGATATTTGCAAAGCATCCCTCAAACCGTCAGCCAATCACGACACAGATTTTTAAATTCGAACGTTTTTAAATCACAGTTGCCAAGTTGCGCAACATTTCTGAATGTTTTACTGCAGAAAATATTTTTTACTTCATATCATGCCTCTTACGCTGTTTTCACAATATACAATTTCTTTCAATTTTATGTAACAATGAAATTCTTTATTTTTAGAAAGAAGTCGAATATTCAATTATTGTGCAAAAGGAAAATCTGACAACTATGTGTGGAGCATGGATCAACTGTCATCGAGTTTTTTAAACTGTTTTTGTTGATGTATTTGTAAATGGTGTAAAAGTTGTTTTAAAGAAATTGTTGATGTGAATTGTAAGTTTTAATCGTAATAACATCACAATTATACAACTAGAATGTAAAAATCGTTCAATTCAAGCAAAATTGAGGCCATTTCATTGTTCAAAGATGTAATTGGGTGCACAGCAATATTATTTATTATTAATAATTTATTCAGAAATCGTCGTTTTCTCACACGAGTCCCCTTGTTTGTTAATTCCTACGCACTTTTATCTTAAACAATCAAGTATTCACCTTCTTCCCTTTTTCACCATTGCACTTATTATCTTACCACTCTTATTCCTGCCTTTATTCCTATTTTATCTCTCTCACAATCTGTATCTATATATTTATTCTGAATACTAATATGAAATGATTCATTTAATCGTTTTAGAGTTTATCGTTTTATTACATCCTCATATCTATTTTCTTTCATCAACATCCCTTCAAATATTAGGTAGAATCTTTTTTTATTAACATTTTTATATAACTTGTGAACTGTGAAGAGATTTGGTCGCAATGCGTTACCTGGTTGTATTCCTTCTTGTTTTTTTTTTGCTAACAAAAAGCGCAACCAAAAATATTTTAATTTCATAAATAAATAAATTTCAGGGTCAATAATGGCCACAATCCTTTTTACAATCCCTGCAAATCGCGCAGACCTTCTTAGCGAAGTCCACAGCAGTTACACTGTGAAAAATGTTATAATACCTGCAGAGATTATTTCAAAACTGGAAGGTACTTCTTTTTTTATTTTTTTTTATTCAAATTTCTAATTAAACTTTTGATTGACACTTCAGAAGCCCAAACGTCTTTCAAAGAGGAAGGACCAGATTTCATTTTGGAAAACTTTGACACTTATTATTCAGTGTTGCATCATGCAGAGACTTTGAGACCTGACGTCGTCCACAAAGCTTATAATCACTTATACAAAGCAGTGAAAGAAGTGAACAATACCATCATATTCTTACTTGATGATCCAGACAGTTTAAATGAAGAACTGAAAACGAAAATGGTGAACGTTCTGAAAATGTTAACGTACATCTATATTCAGTTCGTCATTTACCTTGAAGAAAAGAAGAGGAAGAATCAGGACGATCTGGTTGGTGGTAAAGGCAAAATAAAGGAGAAAAAAGGAAACAGTTTTTCTTTGGACAAGGTGCAAGCTTTGAATGCTTTAAGCAGCATAATTCAGACCGAGATTAATATGTTCTGGGAACCCCCCATAGTGGAACACGACTATGTGGCATTAGTGGCCGAGTTGTGCTTTGCGTTGTTGCACAATCAGTCGATTAAACAAGAGAAAGAAGTACTGACGGAGATATTCGGTGTGTTGGGCAACTTAGTAAAATCGTACGATTATGGCAAGACGTTCGTACCACGTTTAATCCGGTCAATTCGCATGTACGAACATGTCGTCCATTGCGTATCAGACGGGATCAAGATGATGGTGAATCAGTTCAACTGTCAAAGTTTGATCCACCATTTTGTCAAGGAAGCAACAGAATGGCAAGTGGACGAAACATTCCAAGATGTGCAAGGTACTCGTTGCTGTTCGATTTTTCTGACCGAATTGGTCGAAACCATACCGGATTTGATACTCCCAGAAGTTATGTACTTGAACAAATATTTGGCTCACGAGGTTTGTTCGTCCGTCATGTTTGTAACAATTCTTTGAGAAATTTTTCAGTCAATACCTCTTCGCGTTGCCGTTCTGAACGTGATGACGGAAATAGTTTTGAAAATGTTGACCAAACACGATCTCACCGAAGAGGAAAAGGAATCGCGCGACGACTTACTGGAGGTGATAATCGAACACATCCGCGATGTCTCAGCCGTGGTCCGATCGAAAGTCATCCAGAATCTGACAAAGCTGCAAAAGGAGAACGCCATCCCTCTGGCTTTTCAGACTGAAGTTCTCTCCAAAGTCAACAAACACCTGTACGATAAGGCTGCCGCCGTCAGGAAGGTCGCGATAAGTTCGATCACTACGTTTTTGGAACACAATCCGTTCGGGGCGAACGTGGGTATTGACCGGCTCTGGAATATGTCGTGGTACCTGTTTGTCATTTTCAGCTGCAACTGAGCAAAGCCGAAGAACAGTTGACGGAAAAGAGAGATTTGCTCAACCAAATGGAGTCGGCATACAAAGAAGCGCAGCTCGCTAAGATCCAGCAGTTGGAAGAGGAGTGGTTGGGTATCGAGAACGAGTTGAAAGACGTTATTCAACAGCAGCTGGATGAAGGTGACGACGAAGAGACCGAAAACGAGATTCAGGTGGAAACGGACGAGGCCGTCCAGCGGATCAGGTCTCTGTTGCGAGATAAGAAGTATAAAGAGGCGTTTATGGTGTGTCGCCAGATGAAGGACGGCATCGAAGAGTGCAAGGATATGAGGTGAGTAAGGTGATTGGTTCTGCGTGTGTGGGCGGAGGTGGGAATTTAAATAATAAATAAAAAGGAAACACACATGAATTAAATAATTCTCGACAGAAAAGTGAGTGAAGAGCACGAAGCCAAGATGTACCTCGCCATCCTGCATTCGATTTTCATCAACACTGTCAAAATTGTGGAGGAATTGAGAACTGGTGCCGGAATGACAGCTGAAGACATCCAAAAGATCCAAGCCCTCGAGAGCATCATCAAATACTTCGAAAATACGACAGATTTTTTGAGGATCGTAGATGCGGCCATAGAACCGATGAAGTCGTTGTTGTTTTCGCAAACAATGAGCGATACTCATGAAGCTATACACTTTTTTGTGACGGCTTACCAGTTCCAAATCGACAATGCTTCTGGAGGGATCTTGGGTAGGTCTAAATATGTATAGAGAGATGAACAAGAAACTGAGCGGTTTTGTTGCAGAAATGTTAAAAATGATGCGATGTAGCGAACAAGAACGGAAAACAGCGGTTGTGGACGCTTTCAAGAGTATTTATTTGACAACGGACACTCGGAACATGGCGTGAGTATTTTGCAATTTGATTGGAAACCAGCAAGACCGATCAAATATGGTGTTTTAGGGAGCACACCACGACGATTTTGAATCGATTGTTTGCTTTGTTGAAAGACCTGAACTACGACAGTTTGGATGATTTTCAAAATATCGTCACGGAGTGGACCTCGAAGGGTATTTTGGACAACAGCGTAATCGACAAGTGTTGGCAGTACTACACCCAGCGGGAACAGGTGTCGGACGAGGACGCCCGAGCCGCCGCGGAGCTGCTTCGGATGGCAGCGATGGGCAGGAACACCATCATAACGAAAAACATCAACGTCGTTTCCAACATTATGTTTTCGGAGCGGCACAAAAGCGACATGATGTTCTTGGCGAGTTGCTGTCGTCTGTTGGCGGTGGCGGGACTCGACAAGATCGACGTGCAAAGCGACAAACCGCCATTCAGAATCAACCACCAAGATGCCATCTTTCAGAATCTGGCGAACGTTCTAGTGGAGAATTTTTTTGAAAAAACTTCCTACTTCTCCGAGGCGTTGCACAACAGTTTCGACTTCATTTTTCGCGTAATTAGTCCCTCGATTATTAAACATTTTGTACTATTTTTAACGGTGTAGGTGTGTTCTAAGCCGATCGAAGTTGGCGAGAAGATTTTGAAACAGGTCGACCACAGATTGAAGGAATCTCCGAAATTTATGTTTCTTATTATCAGATTCTGTGAGCTTTTGGGTTGCCTCGCGATAAAATTGTTGGGGTATTTGGACAATAACGTGTACAGGGAGTTGAAAAGGAGGAATTATTTGAGGGAAGAGCGAAAGAAAACTACTAAAAATAAGAAGAACAAGAGAAATAGCAGGACGAGGCGAAGCTTGCTTAACACTACGTCAATGAGCGAAAGCAGTGCAGTGAGTACCAACTAAAGCAAATTATTTGTTCACTCTATCGTGCGAAATAAATTTCTTTTTTAATTTATGTGTTGGCGCATAGATTCGTCGCCTGTTCTGGATTTGTAAATTTGACATTTGACAACTCACAATTGTAACTTTGTAGTTTTCACTGTTTTATCGTTTTTCAAAATATAAATTACGGTATTCTAAATTAAGACGACGAAAGAGCCTTTTTAATTGTTTTTACATTATTTTTTTTAATATAAAATTACCTTATCTAATACATAATCCCATAATCAGTTTATTTACATTGTTTTTTTTTATAGTCAAGGTATGCTGTGTAAAGTACGTGGCAAATTTGCACAGCACACTAAGATGTTAGAAACATTTGTAACAAGTACCCTGTTATTTATTGGCGATTCCAGCTATCAGTGAGACATCTGGTGTGAATTGTTTGCAAAGTTTTAAGACACACTCAAGCCGGTGGCTATTCAAATGATTTGTGTTTTTAAAACAACACAACGGTTTAATTGAAATTTATTATTTAAAAATTACTAAAAATAAGACCGATAAAACAAATTGCTGTTTTTGGCTGTAACACGTGTCAAAAAAACAAACAAGAAGCATGTTTCTATTTATTTCCGGGTTGTGGCCTAAAAGCAAAATGTGTTTTCATCGGAAATGTTTTCGGTTGTAAAGACCGGGTACAGAGAAGGAAAATATGGGGAAGTGCTTTATTAATGGGAAAACCTTCCTCTAATTAGATGAGGGTCTGTGGAAAACACTTTAAAAAATAAGACTACATTAATTTGTAAGTTAAATAGTATTTTAAGGTTATATTTTGAAATGATTTATATTGGGTGACTACTCAGGGCACTTGTTTATAGACATAATTCAGAAATTTCGTTACCTTCTTTCCACCACTTTGGTAGGACCACATAAAATTAACAACTTGGCGCACAACACTTTTACGCCTTCCAAAACACATCAGCTTTCTGCTATTGCCTCTAATAAACTAAAGTATTGTGTAACCTTAAAAAACCATCACAAAATCCGCAATTTCGCGTAAAACCAACAACTTATGTATTTTAAAAAATAATGCACAGACGTAAGCCGGATCGAGCGGGAGTATGACTTGGCAACAGTGACTCAGTGGCGCCCCCAACGGTAGCCGAAAACGCCAATGTCAAGTTGATAATGAAAATTTTTTTTTTTTATAGAATGATAGCGTCCTCGTGGGGGCAGACGCCGAAGATGCGGACGCCGAATTCATTCTAGCCGTGTTGGAAAACGACGTGGTTTCCACGAAGGGTGTCTTGGGTCAATACAGCGGCTTACTAATAAAGATCTGCCAGAGACCCGACCTCTACAGCGATCTCCTCGTTCAGCACGCGGCAGTGACGGCGCTGATGAGGTGATCCACCCACCTAAACGAGTTTCCGCTTGAGCAAACCGTCCCGATTTCAGGTATATGTTAGTCTCGAGCAAATTCTGCAGCGACAACATCAGACTACTGTTCACCATCTTGGAGAAGACTACGTATCCGGAAATCAAGTGCACCATACTGGTCCACTGTTCCGACTTGTTGACCCGTTTCCCGAACATCGTCGAACCGTGGAGTCCCCGACTTTATGGAATGTTGAAAGATCCCCTCGTCGAAGTCCGCAAGAAGGCGTTCTTCGCGTTGGCGAACTTGATCCTGAGAGATATGATCAGGGCACACAGTCACATATCGGAAATGGCGGCCTGTCTCATCGATGAAAATCACGAAGTCAGCGATATGTGTCTCAACTTTTTCGAGAGGATGGCGCAGAAGGAGAACAATCTCGTCAACGTTATTCCAGACATTTTCACGCATCTGGTCAGGATGGACCAGATCAACGAGGAACAATTGAGGTTCATTCTGAAGTGAGTATGTCTTTATTGTACCCTGTGATTCACCCAAATATTTAATTAGTAAGTGAGAGATGGGGGTGCAGAAGAAAAACTCAAGTTTCATTCCATTTCCTCTTCTGCAGGTTTCTATTTGACTTGATTGACAACTCCAAGCGAATGGAAAATCTGGTGGACAGATTCTGCTGCAAGTACACCCCCGACGAGAACTTCAGACTAAACAGAAACATAACTTACTGTCTATCTTTGATCAATTACAACGAGAAAGTACTGAAAAAACTCCGAGAAAAGTTTCCGATGTACCAACACCACCTTCACGACGCGGAAATATATTCGACATTTAAACAGATTCTGGCCGAATGTGCCAAAACCAAGGCCGGTAAAGCTGATCTCAAGGTAAGTGTGACGAGTTTTGTAGGAAAAAAAAGACCATTTTTTTTGTAGCCCCTTGTTACGGAAATTGAAAATTGCATCGCGTCAGTTTTTGAAATCAACGAAGACGGACAGCCCGCGAGGCCGCCACCAGTTCCTAAATCAGCGAAGAAGGCAAGAAACAAGCCGAAGAAGAAGAGTGGGAAAAAACAGGCGAGCGAGAGCGAGGACACTTCAGAGGAGGATTACAGTCCTAAAAAGAAGACGGTGAGGAAGAAGTCGGCGAGGAGACGGAGCAGCAGTTGAACTGTTTTTTAATATTATTTATTTTTGTACGTTGACATAGTAATACATAGTGACCTCAATAAAGAATTGAAGTATTACCTATACATTATAGACGGTTCTGTATTTTTAATTTGCATTATAATTAAAAAAAGAAATAATTTACATGTGAATTTCTCAAATATTTACAGATTTACACTGCGACTCTAGGTGGCGCTGGTGCAGTGTAAGGCTCGTCAACGTCGTGTCCTTGATACAGACCATAAGTCCAAGGTTTCAATTCCCACGGGACTTGTTCCTCCATTTCTGTCAAATTCACACCCAAGTCTTCCAATGTGGGAATTTCTCTGTACACTTTATCCGTCACGTGTTCTCTTTCCACCCTTTCCCAGTGTAGATTGCCGATAGGGAAACCGATACGACCTTTCTCTGTCATCGTGACTCTTAACTGGAAGATGGGATCGTAACGCATGTCATAACGCCAATATCCCCAATTTTCATCTTTGCGCATTATCCTGTAGAACCAGTCTACCAATTCCGACAGATAATATCGTTTTGGACTGCAATGATTCAAATTAACGTAAATATACTTTTTGCATATTGATTATGAAAGTTGACTTTTTTTAACAAAAAAGCTTAATGAAAGTAGTACTTTTTTTAATCATTTTATCCAATTCATTGTCAAAGAATATCTACCATACATTTCTGTTTTTTTTTTGCATAAATCCTTTTAGGCCAAATTTCTCACCTTACAACAACATGCAAAAAAATGTCGTGTACACAACACGTTATGATAGTCTCTGTTTTTCACTCATTTGCTTAATTAACCCGGGCTCCGCCCTCGTTAATCAAACTGCAAATTCATGAAAAAAAGTATGACTTTCATAACTAGTTGCACAATATACTATTAACAGTTTGACGTATTTACCCTACAGCTTGATAGATTTTGCCGCACGAGTCTTGGTCTTTAATGGCAGCTACTACTCCTGCCGCCACATCCGATACGTGAATTGGTTGTTTAATTGTCTCTTCGCCCTTCTTCCACAATGGAAGCCACTGACCCTGACGCCTCCACAACCCTGCATAATACCTAAACATAATTTGCTATTAAAAAAAAACCTTCAGAGGAATTAAACAATTTAATGTATTTTATTTACTCATTTACCTTAAAAATCTGTCTTCTTGGCCATATATATCTGCAGGCCTTATGATGGTGGCCTCAGGGAACTCCTCTAAGACAGCTTGTTCCCCTCTCCATTTACTAGCCAAAAACTTTGACCCCTTCTTTAGGATAACTCTTTCTGGCGATCGTGCAGCGTTCAACGACGACAAATGAATGAATCTCTCGACACCTGATCTCTTAGCCACTTTGGCTAAAAGGCGTGCCCCTTTAACATGAACATCGTCAAAATTGAAATTTCTGGTTTCCCAGTCCCGCCCGACTAAATTAACGACGACGTTTGAATAACGTAAAACCTTTTCTATGGACTCTTCATCCCGCAACTCGTATGGATGAAAATATACTTGTCCTAAATCACCGCAAAGTTTTAGTGGCCTAACATCATAGGCATCTCCTCGATATGGTAAAATCAACTGTGACATTTTTTAAATGGTAAACGAATCGAGTATATTTTATTGGAATCGTCACCTGTGTTCCAACTTTGCCTAATCTGTTGCAAACATAGCGTCCAACAAATCCTGTACATCCGAAGACTGTTGCTACAATACCGTTGAAACTGGAACGGCCGCCTGTACCCCTTTTTAGGGCTGCCAAGTTATAAGCGTTGTTCTCGGTGCTGTAGTTTGCCGCTCTAATATAAGCGATTCCTATTATTCCAGTTTGTTGCTCTGAAATTATGCAAAAAAGGTTTGAGGTTATGTTATGTAATAAATGGCTCAGAGACAAAACAGCAAAAATGCCACATTTGCAGATATTTGTTTCGGTCGACGTTGAAATATTGATGCTTACCCAAATACGTTTTTTAAAATGTAATAATACTTACTCAATAACTGAGCACCTGTAAATATTACAGCCGCCATTTTTCCACTACTATTTGACAATTTGACATTTATTAAATTTGAGGTAGATCGGTTGATCTTGATCGTTGACTTGACATTTTAATTACAGGTGGACACTATTCAGAAATACATTTTCAATAATTAGAAACAAGATTTTGATTTGTGCAATAATAAAATCTTAACACTAATACTAATAGAAATTGTCCCTTTTTTTCTTAAAAAAAAATTAAAATGAATACCTATAAATATTTTTTGAACTTTTTACTTAACTCTTGAATCTTGATTTAACATTGGCGTCTAAAGAATTTTTTTGTAAACCTGTTCATTGTGTAGAGAAAATCATCTTTTTTACATCATACCGAAGATTTTATACAGGGTGGAAACTTTAACTGGAATAAAATTTGTAAAAATACCGAAACAGGATAATTTTTATTTTTCCTTGCCCACATTTTGACGCATATGGTTTTTGCATAGCTGCTCCCGGAAGTGCGCAACCACCCCCAACTTTTTTTTTTTCAAACGTTTCACTCGCATTTTAAAATGGCCCACGCGTGCCAAAAAAGGCCCAATTTACACACAAACTCGTCAAATAAATTACTATTATGGTCATTTAAATAATTGCTAACATCGTTAATAGATTAATTAACTGACTTTTCTCTCTCCCTTACATACATATAGGATGTTTCTGAAATACGTGTGTTAATTTTAACCAGTCGAAGAACGCGCCAAATCATGGAACTTTTCTCTATAACATTTTTACGAAAAAGCAATACAAATTGATTTAAAATTTGGAATAAATTAAATATATGAAATTAACCATCAAAGTGTATACCCGCCTATGAGTAAGGGTAAGGGAGAAAATTTATGCAACCATTTATACATCCAGCTGGAACCCAATCTGAGTTTGATCTATTGAGTTTGCGCAGCATGGTGTTTATGTTTAATGCCATAGTTGTAACCTCACATTTTATCATTTTATCATTTTAGCTTTGAAATTTGTGGGTCTTGAGACAATGGCAAATGGTAAGAGGATATAAACCAGCAAAAGTAAATTTCAACCGAATTGTTTTAGCACACCCAATTGCCGTTCACGTCAATTGCCCGGGCGACGAAAACGATCTCGCGGATGTGTCAATCAGGCACGCAGCCGCCGTTGATTTGTTCAAAAGACAATGACCCTTAGGGGCATGTGTGGAGAAGTTGTTCCCATTAGAGGAAGAGGAAGAAAAAAGTGTGCATGGCGAGTGCGGTATACCCGGGATATGAATCGAAGATTTCTCCAAATGAATGGTGAACAGCTGGCTTTAGATATCATGAATCTGCAGCCAAACGATACAACGATTGTGGAAAAAACTAGAAGTATCTTCCCCCTATTTATAGAACTAGTATACTCATGCAGATGTAGATGCAATGTATCCCGAACAGCAAGTGTGTCAATTAAAAGATGTGATTCTGTTGTTAATTTAAAGGTGGAGGAGAATTTAGCTAATTTAAAGTTGGAGGAGGATCTCCAAGAATATGGTCTGATTTCATGATCAATTTGCCAATTGATGATTAGAATGTTAGTATATGAATTTCAATGTTATATCAACTATTACATCCTAGCTGTCAGTTAGTAAAAGCAATACAAATTGAATTAAAATTTGGAATAAATTAACCATCAAAGTGTATACCCGCCTATGGGTAAGGACGAAAATTTTCTGTTGTGATAGAAACAGAGCTTTGTTAAAAAGTTCCATTGTTATAGAAAAAAATAAATTTTCAGAAACACCCTGTTTATTTGAAAATCTCTTGACGTTACTGTACATCTTTTTTTAATTGCAGACCATTAGGCACAATGCTCGAGGAAATTTGATATCTCTTACGCTTTAATTGCAAAGAAACTTTAGAAAAGCGTTATAAAAAGTAACATTAGAGCGTGATGGTACTTTTTTAAAATAATTAAGAGTAGGTAATGCGTTTCCAAAGTAAATCGTTAAGAAGTTTTTTATACACCGCGGTATTTTATCATTCTTCCAGTGACTTAAACTGAATGATCTAAAAATAAGAAAATCGTTTCAACTTTATTTTTACTTTATACTTATTCATTATTGTTAAATTGTGAATTCAAACTTAAATTCGAGTAATAGATGCGAAACAACATTTTTCCACCTTCTAAAATGATGGACACGCCAAAAGATACTTTTGTTGAAAATTGGCATCCCTCTATTTATTTCGGTAGTTTTATGTTTGGCGATGTGGTGTGGTATCTACTGGCTCTTTTATTACATCGTTTGTCGTAAATTATAGCCAATATCTTTTTATGGTGTTATATAACACTACCATTATTTTATTCCGGAAGGGATAGGAGTTTACGTGACAAAATGTTTTTCCTAGAGATTATCTCCTACATTGCTCTGGTAATTATCACATTATCAGTAACAAAAAACCTTCACTGATTTATTTCCAAGTTTCAGATCTAGGAATGATATGGCTGGATATAGCTTACTACTAGGTGGGCCCCTTCAGAACACTTTGTTTTTTAAAAGTTTTTGATATGTTTTTATAGCATATTAAAAAAGCCTTTGGTTCATGGACCCGTTCAGCACAACAGTTCAAATATTAAGAATTCTACTTTGTTATACGACCACGCAGAATGTAAAAATACAAAAAAAAACAGGGCTGTGAATTCGCTTCGCTCATGAAGACCTTGTCCGAATTTGTTTTGACGAAACCGTAGGTATACATTTTTGTGCTGAAGTGGCCCAATAGAAAAAACAGAGTGATTCCGAATTTTACCCTGTTATAGCGACAATAAGATTAGCATAATATAGAACTACGAGTATGTCAAAATAGATAATGATTTTAAAAGAAAATTGATAGATTTTTCCGAAGGGGTAGAACACCTTGTATGTGAAATTGATGTAAAAATTGTATTTATTAATAAATTAGGATACAGGTAAAAAAAGTCAAATAAATGCAAATAGAATTAACAAAAAATCAAGAAAAATTGGCTATAGACGCCTGGAAAAGTAATAAGGGTATAACGCTTAAAATTACTAAATATCATTATAATGTTGATATTAAAGAACATCACCTTTATAATGGGCACACATAATTGAATTATTATTTGCAGAATGTTCAATACCTAATGTATGTCCGATTTCGTGTAATAATACTGCAAAAAAATTAGTTTGACCATCAGGTGTATTGCTTGATTCACCAAAATACCTATTTTCTGATTTATCAAAATGAATTCCTAGACATTCATCATTATTTGGAAAGAAGCCATGTGCTAAAACATTACCTTTTCCATCAAAACTGCTAGAACATACTCCTTTTTGACACCGTGAATTATGATTATGTTGAAACAGCGTATTAGAAGTAAGTATATTTAATACTATTCTCACACTCAATAATTATGTACAAAAATGAAAAAATTGTATTCAAAAACTAAATTAAAAAAAAAAGGGTGAGAGCCGAAAGCGAAGCCCGATATCGTCTTCGACGCTATTCTTCTACGCCGCCCACGATCGGCGGGACCGTTCCCTCGGGCCTCACCTCGTTTTCCAAAAAAAAACGCGAAATTCAAAATAGAAAAGGAAGTCGCGCGGCGGACGAGGACACAAAAGATAAAGAAATAAAACAAACAGGAGCTCTTACAAAAAAAAAAACTGTTATCGCTCTAACCAGCCGTTTGCAGGCGAGGTCACCAGCAGACCGATAACTCGAATCCGAACAAAAAAAACGTTATGCTTGAAACGACGCGCTGGCTTCGGGAAAACAAAAATTTTTTTCTATCACCCTGGCCTTGATCGTCACGGGGCGGTCGAAGTCTCTGGAGACCTGGACGTTCCTCGGGGACTTCCTCGGGCCCACTGTGGACGACGAAATCCGGGCGTGGAATTTGATTCCGCACTCGGGCGTTTGGTTCTTCACTTCCTGGACTTTTCTTCCAGCCTCACCCTCTTCGGACCCTCGACGTCTCCACACCCTTTTCTCGCCGTTTCAGCCCCTTTCACAGTTCCGCACCGATCTGACCTCCCTGACCCAAGACCAAAGACCAAAAGCCGAAACACGACTGACCAAACTTCAAAGACCTCTCCTTAAATCTGCACTAGTATCTCTCCTTTATAGTTTCACCCCTCTCAATTCGAATTTTTGCATTTTTGGCGGAAAACGGACTCGCAGCGAGTCGTGCGCACGGTTATCGGATGATCAAGAAAAATTTGCATTTTTTAAAATGTAACACTCCCTATCTCAAAAATCGTTCAAAATCTTTGAAATTTCAATAGCTAGAACTAGTATTTACTAAAAGTTTCAATTTCACATACAAGGTGTTTTACCCCGTCGGAAAAATCTATTAATTTTCTTTTAAAATCGTTATCTATTTTGACATAGTTCTATATGCTAATCCTATATTGTCGCTATAACAGGGTAAAATTCGGAATCATTCTGTTTTTTCTATTGGGCCACTTCAGCACAAAAATGTATACGGTCCTCATGAGCGAAGCGAATTCACAGTCCTGTTTTTTGTATTTTTATCTTCTGCGTGGTCGTATAAGTAAGTAGAATTCTTAATATGTATTTTAATTGTTGTGCTGAACGGGTCCATGAACCAAAGGCTTTTTTAATATGCGTTAAAAACATGTCACAACCTTTAAAAAAATAAAGTGTTCTAAAGGGGCCCTCCTAGTAGTTAGCTTGTAAAAGGGAATTAATTGCTACTAACGAGAAATGTTGTAGTTGACTAATTTGAAGCCTCGTCGTTTTTTTATCGTGAAAAGAGACCTTTAGGTCGACCTTCGAATAAAAATGTACAGCGAAAATAATAAAGGAAAATAACATAAAAAATGTGTTTTAAGGAGCTTAACGACGGAGGCTAAATGACCAGCAACGACGTTCACGTTGTTATGTTGAATGGAATTTGGCATGAAACCCGAAATAAATTATCAGTTCAAGTCCTCCAAAAAGTTTTCTTTTGAGTGTTAATGGAAGGAAGGCGTCACCGCCGGCAACCTCTTCTGTTCGGCCTAAGCATCTCATTAAGATTAAGATTATCCACAACACACGGTCACCCAGATTATTGCGTGTCCACGTCATTCCTTTCGTCCAGCTAAACAATTCTGCCCAAAAACCGGTATAGATTTCGGCGGGGTCCAGCTTTTCAGAACTGCACAATTGGAAAATAGTTACGTCTAGGGCGCGAGGAAAGCGAAATTTAAAAGCTGCTCGCATTCGCCCGGAACGTGGACGGACTGGTAAGGAGGCAAATAAGAAAATGTAAAAGTGCATTAAATCCCGCAGTTAGCGCCGTTGCATCGACACTGGGATTTATCTTCTGGTGAGAACGTGGGAAGGCGAAATCTGGCGCGTTTACATTTATGGGTTTAATCTGTGGTACCATTGTGGAAGCAAATAAAAAAATTCGTCCTGAAGTAAATTTCAAGTTTTCGCCAATGATTCAAGATAAATTTGCATCCGAAGTTCAAATCAATTTTGATCGGTAAAATTGAGCGGCACGTTCCAGATGGGGTCATTTCAGTAGCCAGCAAAGCAAAAAGACAAATAGTCGTAAGTTGAATGTTGTTCTTTAGTAGAGATAGATGAAAGAAAATTACATTCACAAGAATTCAAACACTTTATCAAAAGACTACTACAATATAGAATGTTACTGAGTAATATATTTGGTTTAACACTTTAACTAATGCTACTTCCTCATAAAAATGAGACTTTTTTCGGTTTTTTGAAAATTATATTTTTGAACCTTTTTTTAAACCGTTTAATTTGAATCTCATTATCAGTTTTTGACTAATTTTATATGGTAAGTTATAGAAAAAACCCTGTGATTCAACCTGTGATTATAATCAAATCATTATCGATTGAGGAAATGCACTAAATACTCGTACTTTAATAATATTGGTGAAAATATTTATTTTTATTTTTTAGGTGTCGGAAATGTTTTTCGTAGTCGGATGATAAAAAATTATGTTTTTTTAAATTGCAATTATTCTTTTGGGAAAGCGAACACAGAGGTACGGTTAACATGTGAGGAATCAAGTGTAAAATTGCATTATATACATTTCACCGACAACGCTAAACGTGTTGCAACAGGTAGAATGACATACACAAGCGGAAAGCAAAAAAAAATAGTAGAAAGGGGATTAAAAAGTCTGCAAATGAAATAACTAGAAAAGTACATAGGTACTACATATTTGATTTCTTGTTAATAAACTCTTAAGGTGTTAAGAATTAAAATTATATATGATCTCTGCGATAAAAGGATTTTTAGGGTAACACAAAAACAGTATTCTCCTGATTTACGTTACTACTGTCCTAAGCAAATTATTTATTTTTTGTTACTATTGAGAAATGTGAAATTCTGAAGTGTAACATAGAAAGCAATTTTTTTCAGCCTATTAGCAAAATTTAACAATAGAAGCAATATTTTTGTCTTGATTTCACGTCCACGTGTATCGTTGTTTGCGCGAAAGCTCTTCATCTTGCCATGCTTCAGGGAATAAACTTTGTAAACTCTGACAAGAAAGCTTACTCAACTTGTCAATTTAAAAGGTGATGAAAAAGATATAAGCTATGATGTATAGAGCCATTAGACAAATACAATTGTTGGTTTAAACTCTATTACAGAAATAGTTGATGCTTTTATGTGAACAAAACAAATCAACTAGTACTAGATAAGCGATTGAAATAATTTCGTGATAATTTTTCAAGTATCTGGTAGGGAAGAGTGAACGAGGTGAAGTAGGTACGAAGCTTAAATCTGATGTTGCATTATTTTTTTTTATCTAATTTGAATTAGAACATATTATATGATACGTCTTAAGAAGACACATTTGAATAATCTATTTTATTTAAAAATATAGGTTTCGACCAATAATTCATATTTCAAATATTCTTTAAGTTTTCCTCATCTTTGCTCCCACATCGGGAGCAATAAATGATAAACCACTATTACTAGATGAACTAATTTATTTGTTTATAACGTCCTAGTTTTTATTGATTTGTTATACCGTGCGATCAACAATTATCTAGATTAAAGAAGCCTTTGAGATTTTGGACGCATGTCCAAATCTAGACGTTCAGATGCTCTGGATGCATGGAAGTATTTTTGGTTGCATACACCTGTTTCAATTTTAATTTAGAAATTTTAGCCGAAACTCGGTCAAACAGGCAACAATGCTGTATGTCCATTTTTCGTTATTGAAAACACCATTACGAAAGCAAGATTCAGTGGTGAATCTTTTATGTTCTGAAGTAAAAACGATTTTTGCGTTAAAATTTGATTAATATTAATAGTGACAGTTGTTTGACGTTTGTCAGCTGAGTTAGCAAAGATACGTAAAATCTGACACTGTCAAAGTCATAGCCGCTTCTTATCTAAGTAATTGTTGATCGCACGGTACACGGTACTAATTTAATCCCAATTGTTAATTTCAAGTCTTCTGTGTTTTGTTTTGATAAATGTGGAGAAAATTCACAACAGAAGTCACACTAATTAAAACTACTTAGAAGTATCCACAGCGAAGTTGCCAAGATAGAGTAAGTTGTAAATAGTAGTATTCTGTGTGCAATGTCAAACCTAAAAAAAAAATTATATTGTCTAATCCAATACTGGTACCCAATACTGGTACGTACTATCGCGGCCAAAATACTTTGGTCGTCAATGTTACATAAATGACATTCAATTGTAAAGCAAACTTTAGGATGTTTAACCTTATTTTTTACTACTGTCAAAATTATTTTAGTCTATCAGTGTCATACGGGTGGGGTAAATCCCAGCTGCGGAGGCAGGGTTCAAAAGCAAAAGATCAACGTGGTCGCGGTTTAGACAACCTTCAGAAGTAAGTAAGACGATTCTATATTTATCAAAAACTGAAGGTGCCATATTTTTGACAAGAATAATTTGAAATTGTCATGTATATTGACATTAATACTTGATTTACATTTGAAGTGTCAAAAAGTGACGACCAAAGTATTTTGGCCGCGATAGTACCAACCCAGACAAGTTTGTAAGTTGAAGAGTCGATTGTGAACGCACCACTCTGCAGAGTAAAAACACAAACAGCTGATCCGTGATGGTGCGTTCACAATCGACTCTTCAACGTCTACTTCGAGGTTAAATTTAAATGAACACCCGATACTACCTTTGACGTCAAAATCTACAGCAGTATTATCTACTTACTTGTGCATTTTGGCCTTTGCTTCTGGTAGAGTGCTTAAAGGATCGTTAAACAGGTATATTCTCGCACCTTTTTGAAATCCATTGTGTTGGCGATCCCAATTGATTAATCTTACATCGCAAGGAAACAACTCTCTATCGCTGTCGTTCATTTTATCACATAAATTCTTAACATTTCTGTTGGAAAATGTTCGATATTTGTTTACAAAAGAATATGATAAGTCAATAGCGCGCTCGTATTTTCTACTTTTAACAAACATTTGTGGCTTCTTCAGAGTTATTACAGACAACAAATCCACCAGAAGTGATGGTATGTAATGGTACAATACTTTCAAAATAGTGTGCCAAATTTGACTGGTAGCAATTGTAAGTCGAGGCGTCCACATAGCTTTACTTAAAGGATAACGAGAGATTTGTGTTTTAAATGAGTGAAAGAAATCGTGGACAGAGGTTGGATTGTCAGTCGAGGAGATGTAATTGTAAATAGGAATTGGGTCTTGGTAAGGAATGTCCCAAGCGCAAGCTATCAATGCTGAGGCTACAAGGTCAACCGGTACAAATTCTGCTTTGGGACCTTCTTCACTAGCAACAACTCGGATTATTCCCAAGGACACAACTAACAGAACACCTAGACTTGCAGCTGAATCCATCCAGTTCTCAATGGGTTCATTGTAGGAGGGAATTACTAAAAATGTTCTATTAGTGAAACTTTAAATTACTGAATCTTACCAACCTGCTCCCACTCGACATATTCCAATAGGTAATCCATCTGCAGTCTCTTTAACCAAAGATTCTGCCAGAGCCTTGGTAAAAGTGTAAGTGGTGGTCCATTCCCTTAGAATGCTAAAGCACCACAAAGTCAAATATAATTGTTTCTTACCCTTACAAGAGTATTCTTTCAAATTCGAACTCCTATATTATTACTCTATTTCGTACCTTGGAGTCATCCGCACTGCCTCTTCTGGAGAAAGTTTTTGCAGTATAGACTCAGCTTGCTGGTAGTGTAAGGGGTGTTCGTAAAAGACTTCGTCGATGGTGTCCAAATGCCAATAAACATAAGCAGTAGAAACGTGCACCACTGCCTAAAAAAGCTTGTAGAAAATTTATCGTAGAATAATCATTCTACATTACTTTTAAATCTTGAAATTTCTTGCACAAGTTCAGTAAATGTTTTGTTCCATTTACGTTGATATCAAAAGCGATTTTAATATTTTCGTTGAAATTTACAGAAGCAGCTCCATGAAAAACGATGTTGATTTTTGACATCAACTCTTCTTGATCTTCCACTGACAAGTCTAAATTTTCTTTAACGCAATCACCTTCGATTGGAACTACAAGCTTTTTATAATCTGGACGTTCACTCTTTAGTCTGTCAAATAGCTAAAAATAATTTTGACATTTTCTAGTAATTTTGCTGTACCGACAGGTATTTACCGCACAATTAAATATCTTCTCCAGTCTTGTCATTTTGTCGACACCTTTTTTGTTTCTTATCAAAATATACAGGGTGGCTACATTGGTGCTTCGAAGAAGCTTCTCGACCAGGACTTTTCCCAAAAATCCAGTGGCCCCGGTGATAAAGACATTTTGGTTGTCGTAAAATTGGAGAATTCTTGACTGCGTCATTAGAGACTTTTCTAGTAGAACATTTTACAATTACTGTGTTTTTTTATTACCACATTTCGCGAAGAAGACTGAGTATAACAGCTCGTTTTGTTCGATGTATGTCAATAAAGAAAGCATTTTTATGAATTTAAATAAAGTAAATGCCCTTCAATTGTTTAATTTGGTTAACAATCGCAATAATCAATTTGTTTGTTACTAGAACTCATTTAAAGTAGAAATGAATAATTTAATATGAAAATGTAAAATGTTCCGGTCTTGTATTTTTTGGCCATTTATTAATTTATAATATCTATTTTTATAAAACCAGAGCTAATGAAGTGCAAAGGACTCCATTATTCTGTTTTTTATCGCAAATTTATTTTAAACAGGTTTAAAAAATCGAAATGAAAATAAAAACATTTAATAAGAAACATTGGGTGTTATTTATCAAATATTCATAGGATATAAATTGGATTTAATTTGTTAAACAATAACTCTACCAACAGGAAGAAGGTTAAAAGCCATTGATTTATTTTAATGTGAAATTATAGACATAAAAGAAATAAAAACCATTATTTGCAATTAAGTGAGTTGGATTTTTCATTAGTTTTCAAGCCATTGTTTTAGCATGAAATGTTTGTATTTCTGATTCTTTTTCCCTTGCTTTCTATTTGCATAATGCTGACCAGGGAATTGTACATCCAAAAATAATGGTGTAAATTTGCCATTTTCTATCTCCCCAGAATCAATTATAAAAGGGTGCGCGGACCCTTTGTAATTAAACGCGCCAAAATTGTAGACCGTGCATATTTACAAATCTGAATAACAATGCGATTTCTTCGTGTTTTCATTTAAAGTGAATTTTTGTTACACATTTCCTGTTTTCAAGAAAAAATACGAGTATAAGTTCTCTTTGGGGGAATATGTGTGTATCAAAAACGTTTAGTCAGATCGTAAAATATTAAAGCAAAAATACTTTTCATATAAAATTCAACAACACCGAGTTAAAACACGTAAATGTAATTCCAGAAACTCTCAAACAAACAAACAAAAAATTGATTATACGTATTTCAGTAAGTTTATCAAAATAAAAGGAGAAAGCTTTATGAATAGCAAATGGCAATTAGATTGTCCCAAATATTTTGTACTATTGTTCATAATGTCAAATTTCACGTTTAACTACATTTTAACGAACTCTTCTTCTGCATAAAAATCACAATTTTTCACTTTAAGTAGTAGTAACACCCCATTCAAAATGAAAATACAAGTAAAGACATATTTTGAGTAAAAGGTACAATAATGTTTTTAGATTGAAATATACTCACATGTACCATAAAAACGAGTTTTCTATTTAAACTCTTCTTGAGTATTGTCAAGCTTAAATTCTTTTGATACCAACAGCGACTGCTTCGTGGATTCATGCACATACATCAAATATATCATGAAATATAAGTTACTACTAATAAATAATAAAAGTATCATACTAATTAACTCCATTTTAAAGGCTGTTATACATGTTATTAATTACTTATTTACCTACAATTAAACTAATGAGAATGCTAATAATCAACAAACAACTTCTGTGAGTAAAATGCGCGTGGACAGTACAAGCTGCAAGGTGATCAACAAGAAACCAAATCAAGAGTGCTACCTCATCTTTGTTTTGTCAAAACGTCTGTCTTAGCTTGATCGTACACATATAAATATACTTGTTATACACAGTCCTTTTATTGGTTGCCTACCTCTCGAAAAATCTATTATTAATTAATTAATTGTTAGTAATTAATGCTTTATCTTCAATTACAGGAAACGTCCGTAAACTTTGCCGAAATCGAAAACTTTTTTTCAACGTTAACGATAACACCGTTGCTTTAAAATTGACGTTTCTTTAACAATTCACCGCAAAACCTGCTCTGATTTGTTTTCTTTTTGATCACAAACATTTTATGGAAGTGCTTGAAATAATTACGAACAGTTGTTTTAAGTCTCTGTTAGTAATTTGTGAAATTAAAATTCTTTGTTTTTGAATATTTTTAGAACAGACCATATCAATTAACATATAAATTGAAGCGTGGTCAATGGATTGCGGGAAGGAAGAGTGAAATAAACATATTTAAACGCCAATGAAACTCAATTGTATTTTTAAATTGTCATTTAACCCAAATGACAATGACAAACACTAAATGACGATTGGAACTACCTACAAAATAAAATAAATTCAATTTTAATTATTTTTGAAGCAAAACATTATAAAACTGATAATTGATTGTGATTTAACAGTATGTACTTTAAACACAGGCTTGACTCTATTTAATTTTGTAAAAGCTATGCTAGCAAGATAATAAATCAAGTATTTATAAACAAATCGTATATTATATTCTTTTGTAAGGAAAATAAAGACGAATCGAATGAATAGAAAATGGTGAATAGTCACGTCTCATTTCTGATCCAATAACATCATGTCCTGCGTAATCTAGTTTGTATTGATGTCCACTTCTCTTCCCGTTGCTCATATCCTTTTTTCCAATCCTCGAGGTAAATGCACTCTTGCACCCTTACGCATGTCTAATAAATTTGTCAGGACAAGGAACAATGCATTAAAACTTTCTTATTACTGTACGTTTCTTTAGCTAAAAGGAGAAAGTTTAATGATACTTTTCATGAATATGGATATCTGGTCTATTTGCATATTTATACAACAATTTTCGACCGCCTTAAAGAGCCATAATATCGAAGGGCTTCCGATGGTGGTATTGTGTCTGACTATTCGACGAACATGCTAGAATACTAATTTGATACGTGCTTTATGATGTTGATAGTCTCCAAAGTATCACGTCTTAATAGGTATCTATCGTGTGGCTTTGTGTAAACATGAAATTAGACTGTGATAGGACACATAGGGGTTGGATACCAGCTGGAAATAGAGTCATTTTTCCTGAGATAGGGACTGTGATGTCGACGACCCTCCCATTAATCCTCAGCGAAACTATGGACACACTTGTCAGTCGAAATTATTCACTTCGCTAACTTCACGGTGACGTATTCTGCAAAAGTTACACAATATACAGAGTGAAACTACCCAAGTTTAAAGAGAAAAAATCGGGGTACCAGATAACTCTGAAGTTAGCTTTTGAATATTAAATTACAAGAAACAATAGAGTCAGAGAAATTGAAGAAAATATTTTGATGCGAATTTCAGAAACCGTTGGAAAAGTTAGGGAAATCATTATAAAGTGAACCGAAAACTTCAATTTGTCATTTATCACAATAAAGCAAGGTATGATCAAAATGAGGTTATGTATCTGGAGGATTTGTCAAAAAGTGGGAAAATTTATTTGAACACTCGTTATAATATGGCAATGCAAAATAAATTGGGAATAGTACAATTATTAAAATTTATGGTGTTAAAACAAAAGAAATAGTCTGCTCTTTATTTATTTTTATAAAAATTTAGTATTTGTAGAGAATAAAATTCTATGTCTTAAATTTGGAAGAATCCGAGGAGAAATTAAATTATTTCTTTACATCGTTGTGATCGATTTTATAAATGCCTAATATGTTTTCGGTGTTATTATCTTCGATGATATCCATGAGCTGCAGATTCAAGAGTCCACAAGACAATTTGATGTGCTGCTCCGGTCTCACGAGTCATACTATCGCTTACTACCAGTTTATGTTTCATGAGAGAATGTGATGATTGAATAAATGAGTATTATCCCTTCAACCAATTAAAACTTAAAAAGCGCTCACGTCCCACATGAATTATATTTTCTTTGTTACACTTTCTGTTTGCTGTTACATCATGTTTTCTGATAGTGATCCTTCGATGCAAAATTACAATAAAAAACAAACTTCGTTTGCTAAATGCTATAGCAAACATGTCAAAGGTAAAACGAGATCAAACAGATTAAAACCATCAATTTATGGTAGTATGGAAATAAAATAGGAGTAAAAACAGTTGTGTGCAGTTAAGTTAATCGCGATTTTTATTAGTTTTCGGCGCGTTGTACTGGAATGGAAAATTTTAAATATCCAATAAATGGTTATTCAGAGCACGATAAATTAAAATGTACCGAATAGAGCATTAATAAATGTTCACACTTGTGACACTTTTTCTGGTCGGCAATTTGCATAATGCTGAGTGTGGAATTCTATATCCAAAAATAATGATGTAAATTTGTCATTTTCCATTCCCTAGGATCAATTAAAAAGGGTTCGCGGATCCATTATAATTAAACCTGCCAAAATTGTACATTTACAAATCTGAACAACACGATTTTTTGTGTTTGTGTTTTGCTTACGTTGCGCTAGTAAATACTGAGCTCTTGACGAAAAAAATCAAGTACAATTTGTTATTAACATTATTCTTACGATCGATCAGAAATATTTCCATAATAATCAGAGCAACGATGGAGAACTGGTGTAGCCAAACACAAAGAGTACAGCATAAGTTGTTAATTCAAATTTTTTAACATGAAACGCAAAAACTTCTATATTAAACCTTATAAAAAAGTAATTACAAAATTAATTTCATTTTAGTACTTTGAACTCTCTGATTAGTTTCATTGCCTTTCAGGTGTCTTATTTTTAGAAAAGTAATTAATCTCTTCAAGTTTGTTGGTAACTACCAAGTTGTCTGTGACGCCAAACTCAACATTTTATTTGTCAGATATTGAAAGAGTTGTCTGTACAATTAATTACAATGTCATTGCTCCCAAGATCATTAAAGAAAAATCGAGTTTATTGTTATGAATCCAAACTTTGAAACTTAAACTTTGTTTTAGAAGAGAATGTAATTTTAATCTTCCTCCAAGTAGTCTGCACTCTCGTCATTCTTATTCTCTCGAGGACACTTCAACTGTTGCAGACACCATTGCTTGGTTTAGAAGAATTTAGACAGGACTCTTTATTATACTTTAACACTGCACTCTTTACAGAAAGCATAATTGTTTTGCCTAGCGTGTTTCGTACATAAGGAAGAAAAAATATAAAAAATGTTTAAAAATTCCAGCAAACTAAAAAATTGCTCGTGTGTACAAAAATTACCGCAACTAAAACGCTTAAAGTGTGGGGCATGGGAATGAGGGGAAGAAAGACTGTTATTGCAGGGTTTCGTTATTTGCCTACATTTATTTTGTAGGCTTCAACGAATCGAAGTTTCGGGTTGGTCTAATAGCTTGGGAGCATCGTTAGTCCAAAGGCATTAATCTTAAAAGAAATATTATTAAAACGTTGGATTTAAAAAATACACAAGTGTAATCTTCTGCTTTTCTATTTTCTATCGGGATGTTGATCTTAACAAAGCAATTAAACATTTTTTGACACATTTTGTGTTAAAAATGATTTATACAAGGTGATTCACGAGTAATAACGAACCTAACAAAATTTGTGATGCAACCAACAATACATGTCCCCCAAAGTTTTTTAGTTTGTGTTTTTATTAATTATTCCACATAATGATTTCGATTAAATGTGACAAATGTAATGTCGGGCATGTTGACAGTGTTGTATAAAATTAAAATAGTTAAAGTCCGCATAATAGGTGCAAGTGTAATATTGGCTGCATCACAAATTTCGTAAGGCTCATTATTACAGTAGTAGAATTCCTTATTATCGTCTAAATGAGAATTAATATATTGTTATTCTTCAAGGTGGAGACTTCATCTCCGCCTTGAAGATTGTTTAACCTCTCTTATGTAGTCACTTCGAGCGTCGCCGTTATTTTCTTCATAAAGCATTTAAGAGGCTGTTCCGGCTTCCGGGTTCCCAATAGGTTCATTCACTTAGGTACTATCACAAAAAGAAGTCATAATGTGTTGGTGAATCGATTCGGCTGTAGTGTGTTTTTCGCCATACGAACCAATAATAGGATCGTCAAAAGTTCTCTCCGTTCCACTCGATTTTACAAAAGCGTGATGTGCCTGAATTGCCAACAAAAATGCTCACTGGGGATGTATTTTCCCAGAAAGTTTCATTGTTAATTTTTAGTGCGATTCTGTGAGTGCATAAAGACAAAAATGCACCGTTTTTTACATAATGGGGAAAAAAATTGAAATGTAACGAGCTTATTTCCACTAATTGCTATAAAGCAATATTTTAGACGTTTGAGATTCCTCGAGCATCATGTGTACTTCATTTAAGCTCATCTCTTCATTATTAACGAAAAAGCATTCGTTTAATTAGAGAGCATAAACTTTTATGGGTTAGTAGAAAAAACGCTTTAAAAATGAAATAATTTTTATAATTCGCTACAAAACCTGAATAACCCTTGCGAGATCTTTTCAACTTGTAATAAATACCCGAACTGAAAACCGGTTGCACTTTGAGGGATTTGATCCTTCTTGGGTTTGTTTTTGCTCGGTTTACGCTACATTAGTATCACAACTTGTTTCAATCTAAATATTCTAAAATATTATTTGAAAACGTTGTTTATCTCAAATGTGCATTTAATGTAGCCTACTTTTCGTGTTTGTATCAGTGGGGCACCCACGCTGTGTACGACATCGGTTTGAACTTTGAAATAATATCCCGAACGAAATTTCATGTTGTTTCGCTGAACTTGAAAAGTTAACGAAGCGGGTTTTATTTAATGAATCATCTTTAATTTATGCCTTAAACTTTACAAAAATTTGTTTCAGTAAAAGCTCCGAACTTTTGCTTATCAAAAATTTAATTTATTGCACGTGTATTTGAATTCGACTAATGTTTCTTTAATCAAAATTGTTCCGAGGAAGTAAAAGAAATCGTTTCGCGACTTATTAACATTTTTTTCTTTGCACTGAATTAAGTTGTCTGATATAAAACTGAAACGTATTTGGAAGGTCGCATCGTCCTGTATCACTTAAGTGGGATAAAGTTGGTGATGCGAAAAATAACACAGTTTTTAGATTAATTAGAGCATCGTTTAAAAAATATTCAATTAAAATGTTACCAGCCTTGAGAGAGGACTTCTTCTGTATTATAAAAGGGGACACGGCATTGAGGCCGGATTTAATTATCGTTACTGATAATTATTTATTTCTCTTTACTTTTTCAACATTCAAGACTGAATACTAAAATTAAGCAACAAAGAAATGAAATGACAATGACAGGCGCACTGGCGGCCACCCATTTACATATTAACCGCGTCCAACATTGCTTAACTTCTTCATTCCAATAATAATTACAGTTTATAATCTAGTACGGCTTCTGTAATATTATTTATATATTATTTTAGACCCAAACAGGAAAAATCACAAACATTCTATTTAATATTAAAATTTTCAAAACATAGTCAAAAATCTTAAGATTAATTTAGAACTCATTTTATGTTTA
The DNA here is from genome assembly GCF_963966145.1 of Tenebrio molitor. Taxonomy (NCBI): domain Eukaryota; kingdom Metazoa; phylum Arthropoda; class Insecta; order Coleoptera; family Tenebrionidae; genus Tenebrio; species Tenebrio molitor. The sequence goes on from NC_091051.1 coordinate 7,934,997, forward strand.
AGATGAAATAAGATATGTAGAAAAATAATATTTTAACAGATTTGGGATTAGCAAGCAGGCAAAGCTTATAATATTTATACACATGTCAAAAGTTTCCAAGATGGTACTACCAAACACAGCGCGACATATTTGTTGTATTATTAAGCAGATGATTTATTTATGACTTTGAAACCTTGCCATAATATTGCGGAAACTCACACAAGAAACTGTGAGGTAAATTATTTAAAATGTATTTACTTTTCGTGAAGGTTTGGGTTCACTTCCACAAAATATGTTATTTCATATTTAGAGTGCAAATAGCACAACTTACTGATTTTCTGAATCTGTTTTTTAGTCCACTTACGACTTCAAATTCCAGAATAACATGGTAAGTTTTTTTCGCTTGGAACTTCAAACGCAAAACTTTTAATTTTTAATTTTTTAGTTAACTTTATGATTCGATTAATTAAACTTTTCGCTGGTAATCAAGTTCAGCCCCCGGATTATCAAGAAACAGATGTGGGAAGAATTTTTGTTTGCATGTGACGTCTTACATGTACATATTTAAAGCAGTGAGACGGTGATATGTACTACATCCTGAAATTAGTTTTCGGTGTGGCAAATTGACTCAAAAGCTCTGCGTTGATCGGAAAGTTCTGTGTAAATTAATATTAAATAAGTCAATAAGTTTCGTTGTAAAGCGCAGCAGCTTTTGTCGGTAAAATGGTATAAAGGCAATCCTCGCAAAGAGCTGGCAATTAATAGCGGACGCTGTGGTCGTAGTTTGCTTTAGTAACTCGGGGAAAGCTATGAAAGTTTCATGTGGCTGCGTTAAGAATTGCAACATTACAATGCAACTCCACGTGTCAGGAGTTACAGAACAAGTTTTAAAAAGCTTCCAACATTTTGAAATGAAGGATGAAGGAGATATTTAGCAAAAACTTAATTTTGACACTTTCTATTTTAGCTAGGAGGGAAAATCCGTAACTTCGGTGCTTTTTAGAGCAGGACTAAAAATAGTCACAGTGAATATTTGTATAGGATTGTTTACGCAATCTAAATTATATCTACTAATAGTATGTACATAACATACTTATTTATTTCTAAGAAAAAGGAAGTGTGCTTATTGTCATGTTTATTCATTAATAGTATATTATGATACGAGTTTTATAAGAAGCATTTTATCGCACGCACGGTTTTAGAGCACGACGAGCGTAGCGAGGAGTGCCCTAAAGGAGTAAGTGCGATAAAATGCCTTATAAACGAGATGTCATACAGTATTTTTTCTACTTTGCCACTTTTTCAATGAAAAAAAAAATTTTAAATTTAAAACCGTTAAAGTTGAAGGATTCCACCCAAGGTCACGTCTGCGGCCTGCCGCGACACCACAGTATCCGTCAAAATTAAAAAATTAAATTTAACTATTTTTAATATTATTATTATATCACGCCTTTTCCTATTACGATACGCAAAACAGTATCGTAATAGCATCAGTACGAACGCAAAGTAGAAAAAAAATATTACTTCATTCTTTTTATGTGTTATACAGGGTGTCCCAGAACTCGCGGATCAAACTTAGAGTGCGTTTTCCTTGGTGATAACTGAAAGCAATAGCGTTTAAAAAAAAGTCCAGGGTATAATAGATTATTTGTAATGAATAATTAAAGTTGACCAATCAGAAGGACCCTGTTAATTTGAATTTCAGGTAATTTTAACCAACAGTTTGAATTGCCTAGCAACATAATTCTAGTAAGAATGGTATGGAATGTCCAGTAAATGTTTGGGCAACTGTGAAGATTTTGACAACGTCATGTTATAATTTAATTCGAAATTGTCAAACTTTGTATTAATCATGTAGGTATACAGCTGCAGAGTATGCCGAAATGTTCATACTTTATGGAGAGTGCGGGCGCAATGCACGTGAGGATGCAAGAGAATATGCAATACGTTTTCCACGGCGTTTGCCATAACGTATTTCTACGGTTTGTGGATTGTGCTGGAGACACTGAGTCCTTGGTGCCTACATGACAAGAAATTGTCATGTGGTCCCCTGCGAGAAGTTAGAACGCCAGAGACCTAAGATGCTGTTCTTCAGTCCTTTGATGACGACGGTAGAAGAAGTATATTTGAAGAACTATATTTACCGGGAACCTCTCAATATTTTAGAAGAACTGAATGACCAAATTCACGAAGCACTGGCTACCGTTATTCCTAATATGTTTAGATTGGCAAGGGAAAATTTAATAAAACGAGCTCGCCTATTCCTTCAGATGAAAGGTGGTCATTTTGAACACTTGTTATAAATTATTCTTTTTATTTTGCATGTTTTGTATTTCATTTGTTGCATTCTACATCGGATAAGTTATAAAATTTTATCTTAAATAATGATGCTAGTTCAATCCAGTTTTGTCTTCTTTCTTTCAGAGCTGCCACTGTGCTTGATCTGTTGTTCAAAACGTACGTGTAACTCCAGCTTTTTGCAATGTCAAGAATGTCCCTAAAAGTCTTTTCTTTCATTTCGACGATGACGCGTCCCGCTCGTGTAGCTGCGCTAATACGTTGCAGATGCAGAGTGTATGCACAGGAGTCAGGATAAATTTCTTGTTTCTTGTGATTCCAATCCACTTCACGGGCCCTGCATATTTCACTTTTTACTAAGATTTTTAAGGTAGTAATATTACTCACTTAACGCTACGTCGCCATTTTACCTTCCATCAACAAAGGTTCAATTCATCATATCCCTCCCGTCAATTTCTCATACCCCTCAAGATTACAATTGCTCTGGAAATTTTCACTCATAACAAACCATATTTCACTCATAGCCGGAAGAAGAAACTTCTTGCGTTCCTTGATGAAGATTCTATACATTTGTTCGCCTGGCTTTGGTGAAATTATCCCATTTTTGGTTATTTCAAATGTAGCTGTCACTTTTGACGTCTATTCCGACAAGTCGACCAGATAAATATTGAAAATATTTTTATTATTCATACGAATTACACGTTGCTTGGCAATTGAGAGAAGGTACTCAATTTTCTCGTAAAGGGAAAATTAGATCGAGCTCTATTGGTCAATTTGATTAATTCATAACTAAAAAGCTGTTGCACCCTGAATATTTTTCTAAACATTTTTTACCTTCATTACCATCAAGGAAAACGCACTCTAAATTTGATCCGCGAGTTCTGGGACACCTGTATGTGTCAAGATTCTGCTTTTACAATTTTGTTGTTTGCAAACTCCCAGACTGAGGTTATTCCGATGAGTGATGAGTAAACTGTTACCAGGTCAATAAAATAGTGCTTTGAAAAGCTTCAAGTTTAAGCCTCATGTTACTGTATAAATAGTTGTCTATTCTAACTAAAGCGCTATGCACTCACCACATGAAAGAGCTTTATTCCCGTTGAATCACTCCGCAACACTAACTAACAAGCCGTTAATGACCAATTCCAGCAGATTTCAGTTTAATATTACCCTGGACGAATCCACAGTGCGGATTTGTTGTTGGAAAATTTTGTCCCTTAATTTAGGACGCACAGACATTTTCAGTTATTTTATTAAGGACTAAGGTTTTATTAGGGACGACGCTCGACTGATGGTTAATTTGTATATCCGAAATAGCTGCGACATAATTACATCAAGCCGACTTCACTTCAACTTGTGACGCGCCATTATCCTGGATCATAATTAGGATCGTTTTTTCGTTTCATTTAAAAGTAACGGTATCTTCGTGCAAAAAAAAATATTAACCGTGGTCTGGAACTAATGAAATGCGATCAGGAAATTAATAAAAATTTGCTAAAAGAAGGTTTGAAATATCTCCTTTTTCTTTCCAATTAATCGAAAAGTTCTTATCCTTGTCGGTAGGTATTTCTTAGAATTTCAAAAACGTAACATGCTCTCTTCTACTTAGCACTTCTTTTAAATCGTATTCATTTTTCGTGTCACAAGTGTTTCCTTTCTAGAAGTATAATTGAGAAGGTTTCACGTTATATGACAAGGACTATGTAGTTGGCAAAATTTGTTGTATAAGTAAATACCATGATCGTCTGCGGAAATAAGTGGAATAACGAACAGACTCTGTACAGTTTTATTTCATTCCATAAAATAGAAGTAATAAATGTTAGATAAAATTATCGTACGCTTGGCAGAATCGCTAGAAAGAAGCTTTTAAAACGCAACAATAAATTGCAGGCTATCTATCATATTTTTTACAGGATTGTGCCGCTGTTTATGTCACAACATACGTCTTGATAACATGTATCTTCTAATGGAGAGAATCATAAATGTCCCAATTGATTTTTTAAAAGACATTGTTATGAAAAACTAAAGAAAACAAATGAGAGCAGGCGTTGCAAATTATCTGTCAGTCGTAGCGGAATCCTATGCATGGGCATAGACAATTTGTGGTCTGAAACTGTGGAATTACGAGTATAACTGTGCATTTTATTATTATTAATTGATAATGGAGAAAATTTATAAAATAAACCCGAGCAACATTTTACATTCGTAAGAGGGTAATTTATCCGCTTTATTGCCAAACGCGACACCACTCGAAGCAGATTTTTCGGTGAAATGTCAAAGAAACGTTAGTTTTAAAGCAACGGTGTTGAAAAAAAGTTTTCGATTTCGGCAAAGTTTACGGACGATTTTTGTGATTGTAAGCAATAATTATCCCAGAATAATTGATAAAATTAGTTTTGCCATTGAAGATAAAGCATTAATCATTAACGATTATAGATATTTATTATACAAGTGATTGATTTGCTGTTAAGGCACGAGTGTAATACATAGTTTTTACAACACCTCCACTGAATTATAAATAAAAATAAATTATATTTAATTATGGGTGCATAAGTCCACTAGTGTTTTATAGACTTCATAATATATTCAAAATCGGCATTATTATGACGTCATAATTAACAGGTGTTGGATAAATGAATTAATAATAGATTTTTCTAGAGGTAGGCAACCAATAAAACGACTGTTCATAGCAAGTATACATACGTGTATGTGTACGATTAAGCTGAGACAGACGTTTCGATAAAACAAAAGATGAGGTAGCACTCTTGATTTGTTTTCTTGTTCACTCTGTATGAAATAGCACTTGCAACGGAATTATCGTTACTTAATCAGGCCTCGATGCTGTACATTTCCGTCAAAAGCGAGTGAAATATTTGCATAACGGTTGAAATCCTGAAATTTCCTATTAAGCGCTCTATGACCATCATTATCCTTATAAGGACGAACAGTTCGATTCGATCATTTAAAACCAGATGTGCCATGGAACACAATAAGAAGCGCATGTCAACAAACTTTTGAATCGACGGCCACTTTCCTTCAGTATCCCGAAAGCCGTATGTCGTGAAACATTGCACCGAATCAGCGGATCGCCGGATCGGACTCGATTTCGTCGAAACTATGCACAGACTTTCCGTGTGGTGTTTCCGATAAGAAACTGATAACCTGTGAGGAACTTCAGGCGAGTCTGAATAGGCCGAAACAGGCGATAACGTAAGTTTTGAAAAGTTTGTGTGAAAAGCTCTGATCCGTTGACGCAAAACCGCAGATTATTTCTTGTCGCTCTAAATCCTTTGTAACAGCTTGACATGTTAACCGCGCTCAAATCTCCTGAAAAAACTTGACGATGCGGGATTGATGTGTTCGCCGGGCTTTTAGATGTAAATAAAAACTGTGACAAAGAAGTTGCTGGTGCATAATGTATCAATGGAACTTGTTGAATAAGGAGGATCGATATCTGGGCCGAAATTGTGCCGAAAAAATGATAAATTTATGCGTAAAGTTTTTATGTGTTGCTTTCGTCTAATCTGAATCTGTTTGATTTTTCAAGAGCTTTCGGGCTTAGTACACACGAAAACTATTCACAAATTATTGATTTTCATATTCCCTAATTTGTGGTTAAAGCCGCGAATGCGAAGCAATTCTTGTCGGTGATAAATCACTCCGAAGATCAACAATTCATAATTTTTACCTCTTTCTTCCCTTCACATTTTTTTAAATAAAAATACTTCGTCTACTCTCATAAATTTGTTTCAACTGATTTTTTATTATTCAAATAAACTCAATCAGATTTATGGGATTTAAAACATGGCATTTATCATCTTTTTCTCTTATTATATTTTCAATCGAAATTTATTTTTGATGAATTGTTTTATTTAGGCGACACATTCGCTCTATATTTAATTTGTATACGTAATTTTCTGGTCCTTTTCTGACGTTGTAAAGGATTTTAGGCTTAAAGTGTTGGTCGTATTTTAAATCGCCCCGAAAATATAATTCGTGCAGGTAATCGGTTTATTTTATATAATTTAATTCGTTTGAAGCTTTCACGTTGCTCCCTGAAAATAAACATTTCTTTATAGAGGAAATGGTATCATTTCAGTTCCGCAGTAGATATATCAGCAGCAGGAGTTGAGAATGTTTACAAACAAATTCGTACAAAAATGATGAATTCTGGGTTATTTTTTTTTTTGTGGAAGGAAAAGAATTCATAAAATATTGCTTGTGCTGTAACGAGCTGGGTTTGTTTTAAACATTTATTTAAACTTAAATACTGCAACGATTGGATGATCCAAGCAATTAATGCTAAAACCATAAACCTTTTCACATTATTTACAAACGTAGTAATTATTTGTAAACACTGTTGACCTGTATAGGTACATATGCAACGCAAAATTTTTAACGTTAGGGCCATCAAAGGGTCATCAGTCTAACGAATGTTTGAACTGTGATAAATAAAATAAATCAATTAATTCATTACCAAAATGATGATTATATGAATATACTTCTGAGAGTTTAAGACAAAGAGATGTCTTCCGATTCGCACTTCTTGCGATTTTACTTAAAGTAATTTTAAAATTAATCTAGAAATGATTTCGAGGCTTTCAAGATTCAATTTTTTTATTTATAATAACAATAATGTGGTTTTAATTTATGTAGGTCACTCCACAAGAACTAACTTTTTTAAAACCTTTTTAAATTTAAATTTTTAAATAAATTTAAATAAATTTTAACATTTTTAAATCTCTCTGCCCTTTTGGTTTTGGATACATTTTTTAAATTTATTTTTTATTATATTATATTCTCAAAAAATGGTTAACATCATATAATTTTTTATATGTATATGTACATGCAAGAATACAATATTTACTGTTAATATTAGTTTTAATAAAACCAGAGATAGTGGTGTATAGAGCAATAAATAAAAAACATTCAGTGTAAGGCTTTTTGTACTGATAATGAACTGTAACGTGGGTTTATTCAATAACGTTTATTTATTTAGTTTACAAACAACTAACAAATTTCGATACTAATTTAGTAATCCTCTACTGACAATCAGCTACAATTATTAACAATATTAACAACAAAATTGGGCTGTCTGTCTGTTAATTCCATATTTAAACAAATTTCGCAATTTTTTCGGTAGTTTACGCGATCCAGACAGTTTAACAATTTTTAGACTTATTGTCTGTCTGTCTGTCTGGTCTTCTATTTAAATCTAAAACCAAAAACGAATCAATCCATTTTTCTCAGATATACTTTGTTAGAAGCAAAAAATTCCTGTTGTGTTCTGCACTTCATTTCATCACGATATGATGTCAAAGAGAGAGAGAGAAATAATTATAAATCTATTCCGAGTATATTGGGATGAAGTGGGTTCGCCTCGCTTATTTTTGTTTCGTCGATTTCTTAAGCGAGGTGCGGTCGTGTCACCTCACGTTTGTCTTTTTACTTTGCAGTCACAAAGCCTCAGGTAAACCCTGGTATTACCTAGTACAGAGTTATTATAAATGTTTCTAACATAGTTCTAGTTGGCGTAGCGGCGCACCTAAGTAAAGTGCACAGCCACCTACGATGTTAGAAACATATACATACTTATAATAACCCTGTACCTAGTAACGTAATAAATTTAATATGACAAATGTCTGGCAAGTTGTTAGAAAATATTTGAATTATTAATGCAACATATCGGGTGTTCATTTAAATTTATCCTGAAAGTAGGCGTAGAAGAATCACCACGGATTACAGATTATGGATCGACTATTTAAATCTAACCTCACTTTTTGCGTTATTTGTGTTTTTACCCTGCAGACTGACGTGTGGTGCGTTAACAATCAACTCTTCAACGCCAACTTTGCGGAGAAATTTAAATGAACACCAGATATAATCAATAAACAAATGATTATTCATGAAATTACGAAAATTGTACACTGTTTACGTAAGGAGGAACTCGTTTCAACTTGATTTTTTTTTACGTTACAGTGTTTTTCTTTTGGTTTTCCTCTTTTGTCAATTGTATTTCACTATTTCTCAAAACTATTAAATATCAAAGAGACGTAAATATGAAATAGTTTTGAGAAATAGTGAAATTGGCAAAAGAGGAAAACCAAAAGAAAAACACTGTAATGTAAAAAAAAATCAAGTTGAAACGAGTTCCTCCTTACGTAGAGTTAATCGTGAAGATAAATAATGATTTTCTCAAATAAAATAAACGTTTTTCTTGGAGTGATTGCTCCTATATTCTTAAAACCTTAAAACTGCTTCGCTTAGAAAAGTTTACTCTGTTGTTCAGATTCCTTATAGAAAATGTATGGGAATTTCTTTACATTTTTTACACAGTGAGAAAATGTTCTGTTAACAAAAAAAAAACAAAATTATATAGTTATTTATTTTTCTTTATACCATACTGTTATTTATTAGGATTTATCAGTACTCAGTGCTTGATTGATATGACACCTATAACAGTCTAGGCCGTTATTCAAAATTATCAGACCGAGGCCGTTATTTTTGCTGCCGTTGCTACGGTTACGGCACAAATGACAACTAAATTTAATTTTTGAAGTAAAGAGAAATGTCAGTCTTACAAGTAAATGTTAAGTATTATTGGTATAAAGAAAACTATAAAACAACATATGGCCGATATGGATATAACAGACTCGGTTGATTATAAAATCTCGGGTCCGCCTCGATTTTACAATATCTCAACCTCATCTGTTATATAACCCATATCGGCCTAATACCGTTATATACTATAACGAGTTCGTGTGTAATTTTGGCTTTTTTTGGCATGAGTGGACCAGTTTAAAACTCGAGTGAAACGAGAGTTTTAAATGTCCACGAGTGCCAAAAAAAGCCCAAATTACACAAGAACGAGTTGAATACAACGTTTTTTTGTTCGACGAGCCCCTTAAAGGCTCCAAATCGCTAAAAATCTTTAAAATTAGCTTGACGTTTCGTTTTGACAAGTTATCAAATTTATCAAAATGCGTTCACACAGGAGAAAATTCTCAAATTCTGACAGTGTCGAACAAAAAAATCCATTTCTCATCAATTTTTTAATAAACTGAAAAAATGCAGTATTGGTGGTGTTAGATTTTTTTAATAGAACTCTGTAATGTCTTTCACATTGTCCTGATTTCTGAATAGCAAAATCGTAAGTTAATCAGTAACTGCAATGGATTTGAGTCGCCATCATTTATTTAATCGTCTAGTGTTCTCCGGAGATCCAAACTTTATCCGCTGCTTTTCCCATTGTTAATAAAGCTCCGAGGAATATTTGCAGAATCTCTTAATCTTGCTATTCTCATGAAAATTAGAAAATCAATTCTACTAAAAATCTTAGTTCCATATTTGACTCAATTTTGGTTACAGCTGCGCTCTACATTTTTTCCTCCCTTTTTTGTAATCCTGTAATTAGCCTGTTCAGTAGTGGATTTATAAATCAATTAAGTACAAAAATTGCAGCCGTGAATTTAAAAATTTTCTTAAACTTCTAAGGCACTAAAACGCGGAGTAGAAAATTGAAACAAGCAACAATTTACAAGGCGGCGTACAAACTTTTTAATTTTCGTTCTGATTAAGCCCCTTGTGCATATGTGGCAAGTGTTCGTTTCAGTGCATTCATGCGAGCTCTACGTGCACGTACTAGCGCACTTCTTCTTACAAAATCGTAAGAATGAACTTGGCTTGGCTGAAAAGTTAGTTGCACTGAAAATAAAAAGCGAGCGGATCGATGGACAAGTTGCTCCGACGAGTGCTGTTTATAGAATTTGCTCGTCACTTCTGTACAATGCAAAGTTTACGACAACGTGCTTTAAAAGTTATGCGAATTATATTGAAACTTGGTACATTTTTTCTACGTAAAATAACAATACGCGAGCTGATGACACGCAGGAGATTGCTCGACGATGATCAAGATGTTTTATTTTTTCCAGACAAGATGAAGTCGTTTTGTTAATTTTGTTGAAAGTTGCAGAAGTGAACAAAAAAGAGGGAAATATTAGAAAAATAGAGTGACACGAAGTTGGAGGAAAATGGGGGTGTGATTGGAAAAATCAGAGAGAAAACTTTTCTTATGTGGAAATTTCGTGAAAGTATGTACCGACAATTTAAAAATAAATGGTACCAAATCCTTTCTATTGTTTGGAGCAAGAGACGTGACACACGTAAATTGCTTCAGGTAAGAACGCAGTAATGGAAGAGCGCTGCGACATAACACTACAAGAAGTTTGTTTTTTGTTGTTGCAAATCGACTCACATCAGCATAATGTTTTCTCGATCAGAATTCCATGCAACATCCGGTGTGTGCCAACAAAATGAATTATTGAAACATCAAAAATTACGCAGTATTTGTACCGGTGACCTAATTTCCGTTCGAAATTGAGCCATTGATTCGCTTCGGCGAAGACGCGTTAAATTCAAATTTGGTTTTCTTTGGCGATAAACGCCGACTTAATTATTTGACTTGATATATTTCTTCGCCTACAAAACACGCTTGCCAAATATCGGCAATGATGGGTTTTCAGCCACTCTAATGGAACCCAAGTAATTGGAAACTGGAAACCCTGCGTTTACTTCTTAATTAATCTCTGATGTTCTTGCCTCGTTTAACAGTTTTCTTAGAGCACACGCGAGATGGTCATCGTTTTCAAGTGGACCAAAGGGTGGGATCACTCGGACGAATTTCCGTGAGGGCAGAGTCGATAGAACTTTTCCGGGTTGTTAACTTCACCCCGGAATCATCTCTGTGTATTGTGTAGTTTTTTGCGAGATTATTTGTTGCGGCGTCGTAACCATGTGTAATTCTCCATTCATAATTCGTCCCGGAGGAGATGCCAGGCGAAAAGATTTATTCGGTTTAATTGAGATTTCTACTTCAGATCCCTTTGAGGTTTGCCATATACTCGCAAGTAAGTGGAATATTTTCCTTTGAGAGTCATCCGCCAGAAGGCAATGCATAAGTCGAGACGTCATTCATGGAAATTTAGATTTGTTACTCTTGTACTTCGCGTGGGATAAATGCCAAACACCAAACCACCTGCAATAAATATTAATTTTGATGAACACGTAAAGGGTAAAAAAATATTTGCCCAAATTTTCGAATTCGCCTAATATGGAAATTATTTTTTTAAATCACTCCCTTTTATGTTGATTACACCCAGAGGTTAACCCACCATGTTTTTAACCTAATCTTAAAATCGTGTAAATAATTTAACAATCCTACCGAACTAGTTATCAAGAATTTATTTGATTTTCAATAAAATAAGAATAGCGTGCCAATAAATAAAAAATAAAACGATTTAAGAAATTCTTTACAAGCTGACGTCGAGTTAAAACATTTTTAACGAAGCCCTACCCACGAGAAGCTTTCACCCATATTTTTTTTTTTCACTTTCTTAAATACTCGCTCACGTATTATTTGAGTTTCTCCACTTTCATATTACCGACAAATATTTTATTAAATACTCAATCAGAAAAATGCGCTAAACGTTTTGAAGAGAGTAAAAATTGAGTGGATATCACTTGGTATTCTATTTTCGGCGACTCTACAGAGGTATAAAATCATTTGCGGTTTTGAACACGACAATGCTCTGAAAGGTTTTTCAGGCGAGAGTGGCAACTTTCGCTGTTGCTGTAGGTGGAATCGTTGTAGAAGGACGACCGACGCAATTCACCAACAGTGAGAACTTTGATCCACTGTGCTCGATTGGGGCTTTTAGGACTTTATTTACTCACTTTCAAAGACTGAGATGCTGCGTAGGTTCAAAAGCTCAGGACGAAATTCTGATTGGAAATTGTAATAGACAGATATAGATCGAATTTTTACAACAGAAAAAATTGTCAGTGTATTTATTAACTTCTACTAGGAATAACACCGAAAAATTTTTCAGTAATCAGTAGTGGTGATGACATTTTGTGGGACATAATGTTATGGTGATAAAGTTTTGCTGTTTTTATTATTATTTGGCACATTTTCCTTGCACATTTCTAATTGTTGAGAGTGTAATATGTAAGAAAGCTTTGTTCAAAGGCTTTTGACAAAAATTTTTTGTCACACGTGCCGTAACTTACACAGCGTGGAGCGTATTTCTCATAAAAATAGTTTTTCAAAACTAAAATTGTTTACTCAACTGAGCAAAAAAATAGAAAGGTATTTTCGGGATGGTTGTAAGGTCAACAATGAGTGGTCCTATTCAGTGCAAACAGTTAAAGGACTTAATTTATCTTAAGTTCAGTATGAAATAGATTTGATTAACTTGTGCATTCAAATGAACAGAACGGTAATCTTCATCATCCTTAGATAAATGTTTCACACATTCGACAAATTCTAACTAAGTTCCTTTGTTGTGGAAACGTAGATTATATAAGATTAAACAGGTACATATGTTATAACCTATAACAAAGCAGATGAGAGTATCATTGTGGTTGTTTTGATCTAACAGATTAAGATAATAAAATAGTAAATTTACGTTAGACTTGTAATAATAGTATAACAACACGTGTGCTGTAAATCCCAGAGTTGCGATAAAGCTCCATAACTTGTTTGTTATTAAAGATATCAACTTTTACCTACCCAGTTTGATTTCATTTTTGAATTCTATGCTAAATTATTAATCAAATTTATACAGGTCGTTTTTACTTATCTGCCATCCTTTTTGATCACTGGCGCTTTTTTTACCAGAATTTCGAATTGCAGGGGTCCCTTCGAAAATTCGTACCTTCCAAATCGTTGCAGATAAATCAAAATGATTTACGCTGTTTGATTTCTGATTGTTTGCCGCTTCTGCTGAAGGTTTACCTGTATTACTCTTTCAACTGTAATAAAACGTAACGTCACAATTTCCTCATTCGATGACAAAATTATCCCTAATTTCTCCTGGCGTGAACATTTTTTTCTCTTGAGAATTGTGTAAATTTTCACTTGAATAACAATAACTAAATGTGTTTGATGTTTAGTAACCGGCAGATAAAACCCATTTAGGTCTGTACATATTTTATATATTTTATTTATAATGTTGCAGCTCCTGTTTACTCATATTTTAGCTCGAAGCAACCAATTCCCCAACAGAGTATATACCGTAATGCATTCTTTATTTTCATAAATGGGATCTGTTGGGTGTCAGCCAAATAACAATAAATGTGGTTTATTTGTGGTTTAACCACAATTTTGCGAGAATTGAATAATTTAGGGAAAGTAAGAGTAATTATTATTTTTACGCACCACTTAAAATATCAAACTAAAAAAAAGTTTTCTTGCAGAAATTACCTTTTAAAAAATTTACATTTTTAATTAATTTTTTTATTAAAATAAAAAACATTTTCTATTAACTGCAGTATTTATAAATTAATTAAACCCCTCAACATCTTTTTAATGGCTACATAAAACTTAATCAGTAATCGGTTTCTTTATACAGGGTGTCTCAAAAATTTGCGAATTTCGAATTCAGTGCGTTGCAGGGGGTGACTTCAGTAGTCAAATATGGAAATAAAAAAAAATCGGGACTCCCCCCCACAAAGATACATTGGTCTGAAAGTGCACTCTTTGAACTGCGTTTTCTTCAAATACGGCTGAAAAGTTGAGTGTTTATTGTTATTTATGGTGTAGATGATTGTGAAAAATAATAACGTAAAACAATTTTTTAAAATTTTTGTAATTTTTGTTAAAAATGGAACGGCAACGTAGCTAGAATAGTATTTTGTTACTGTGGATATGCAGGCTGCTATGAATTGAACAAAATTAAATTATATCTTCTTCAGGAGCTCCACTGGGTCCTTCCCTACCACGCTCTGAATTCGGAATTCGCCATTTTTGAAACACCCTGTATTTTTTATGATGACATAGCGTAACATAACGTAACTCATTAATGTTTTTTTAGGTTTCTCTATTTCTACTTCACTTCTTTATTAATTTTTTTCATTTTTGTAATGATTTCCATAATACATTCTTGGTAACTTGATATTTATCAATAATTTTAGTGTCCATTTTGTCGTTCTTTGTGTTTAATTTGCTTCTTAACCAAAAACCAAAAAAGATTGTGTGAATGCGCTCTCTCGCTAAAGTAATTTTTGCAATAATTCTAAAAGAGCAAGACTAGTTAACACTTGGCCTAACCTTCATTACGTAGATTATTAGCTTGAACTTTCCAGCCTGTCGGGAATTTTTATAGTCTCTTGAATCCTTTAGTCTCGCACGCAGCGGAGTCCTTTTTTAATTCAACTTCCACCAAATGAATTTTTTTGCAACGACGACAACTTGTTTACAAAACGTTGCTTTAAGGGTTTTTAGTGTTTCCACATTATCAAAATTCCTCGGCAAGGAAGCCACAGAAACACTGAATTATTGTGAGGTTGATGGCATTTTCTAGGAGAGCAGTGATAAGTACCTCATTTAAAGCTAAACTCCAATAACGTTCGCTGTTTGCTCTATTGTGCCGTACATTACCCTCCCTGATTGCACAATTTACTTTTAGTAACTCCTGCAGCAACATCCACATTATTACCCATAAAACTGAGAGAGGAACGCGATTTATGACAACATTTTAAAAATTTAATTAAGTGACTATTTCAGGTTCTTTATTGGATTTCGGTAAGTCTTTGTAGAGATTTTTTCATGATGAACTACCTCAATTTCCGTAAATGGTCTATATGTTCCCAACTTTGGTGTTTAACTGCCAGAGCCAAATTAAAAAGAACAAGCCAGGACAATGCAGACTTACTTTATCATGCATTCATTCTTTATTTTTACATTACATCCAATTTATACAGAATTGTATCGTTTAAATTAAAATCTCAATCGTCTAAGTTAGATGAAGAGATTCCAGCTGACCAAATTCCTAACAATTTAAAACTATTTCAATAAAATATCTTTCTGCATTTTACACATACAGCGACTTTGAATCTTAACACCCAAAGTAAATTAGACTTTAGTGAACCTTAGTCTGAACTAATCAAATGTGGACGAAACCAATTGAAAAACTGTCGAGTGTTAAGTTATCATGAAATGTAAAATGAAGTAAAATGGCGAAGAAATTTAAAAACTGTCAATTTTTCTAATTTTTACTGTCGCACTAATCTTCAGCAGAGATGATTATTTTAAATGAAATGTTGTAAGGATGTTTTTGTACTCATAGCCTTGAAAGCAACGCTTCCAACATCCAACGCTCGCTCCGAAACGAGTGTTTCCCGATCGACTCGAATGTAAAAATTGCAAAAAACACTGGCCCTTTGAGGCATTCAAAAAAAAACTGTCCTGATAATAATAAAATTTAGTTAATAAAATACAACTTCTCTGGGTTTTCCTCCATTAAAAAATTACGGAAAGATTTATAATCGTTGAAAATTGTTCCTACAAAATTCACAAATTATTGCAAACATTGAAATTTCAAGTGAAGCAATTGTTTCTAATAACCAAAGATCAATGACTACTGGGTTTTATGTTCGTTTATGTTTAATGTATTAAAACAAAACATTTTAATTTAATTTCATTTCTTGCGTGAAGACATCTTCCGTTCATTCGCGCATTAATTAAAGGCACTTGCTCCTTCGTTGCTCGTGCTTTAAAAAAAGCGCTCATGCGGGAACATCGTCTTCCCGCACTTGGTTCGTAAATAACTATTTAAAAATTGGATGTAATTTAAGCAAACTGAAAACATCATGGGAATAATAAATATATGTATAATATGCGGTTTACAATCGATCATTGATAAATGTAGGATTTGCGGAACTGAAGGGGAAACCATTGAACACATCATTTCTTCTTGCACCGTTTTGGCTCAAAGCGAATATAAAAAACGTCATGATATATTCGCAAAAATTATACACATGAATTTAGCAGTTAAATTCAATTTATTAAAGGATACACAACCACATTACATTTATAAACCAGAAAGTTGTTTAGAAAATGACAATTACAAATTATATTTTGATCGCACAGTTTTAACTGACATTCACATTCAGCATAACAGACCAGACATTATTATTTTAAATAAACAACAAAAGCAAGCATATCTTTTAGATATAGCTGTTCCAAATTCACACAATATAACACAAACATATAATACAAAAATTAATAAATATTTAGAACTATCCGTTGCTATGAGAAATCTTTGGTGTTTAGAAAAAATTTCGATTTTACCATTTATAATTTCAGCAACGGGAATAGTACCGCAATCTCTTTTTAAAAATTTAAAAATTTTGGACTTAGAGAACACATTGGTGGTTGAAATTCAAAAAGGTATATTATTATACTTATGTCACATCGTGAGGAAATTCCTTAACATTGACACAGAACATAAAACACAAAAAAGTCAAAATGTGGAGGCGAGACGCCGGTAATTATGTTGATAAGCACTGCACTATTACTTGATAGTATTATCCGTAATAGTGTATGTACTCCGGCAAAATTGCCTTGCCGCCGGGTGGAGGTGGGATACGGTAAATATAATAAAATAACATATACAAAGCGGAACTTGATAGAATTACGTATTGATTTTATTCAAAACATATACTTTATTTCTTATTTCTTGTTATCCACCATGCAGAAATAAAGAGAAATCTGATGAATAGAATTATATTATAAGATTTTCAATTTTACATTTTAAATAATGCACTAGGAAACAAATCTCCTCGTTTCAGATTGAATAAAGCTTCTTATTCCGGAACAGCAGAGAAATTAGAATAAGACAGTTATTTTTAGATTGGAGTTAAAAATAAGATTGTGTAGGTACTATTAGATAAGTCATTATTCATAAAAAGCCAAAAACATTTTTTTTTCCTTGATTCCTTGATAAAAAGTTTCAATGTCTTTGCAGTGCAGGATTTGTGGATATAAAACTAGTACGCGTAATTACCATAATATGAAGAGACAGATGCACACCTGATAAAATAGTTTAGAGGTTTGAAAAGAGGATAAGATTTGATGCGTCTAAAAGTCGTATCGCTCTTGACAATTGCAATTTAAGTTTTACCGCTACGGAAAAATAGGAGTTTAGAAACTATGTAACTCCGCGGCAGACAGGTGTCTTAACCGGAATGAGTAAGTCACACAAAGAAACTGAAGGAAGGTGAAGTGGAAGGATCTGTAACATTCCTACCACTTAATTGCTCCTTTGTTGCAGAAATGAGTGGTTTAATGATGAGAACTTATAAGTTGGCAAAGGACAAACAAGATTTATTTATACTTCAAATTTTAGGTTATGGGTTAATTTTGATAAAAAATTTTGATGAATCACAATTTTTCTTTCAACATATCAAACAAATGTGTTAAAATGTACACACCAGTAATTATAGCTGAGGTTAAATATTGTTGAAAAACAATTGAATGTTGTGAAAAAAGGTGTATTTTCCGTTACTCAATTCCACGGACATGCAGATGATATCATTTTAAGAGTAGAAGTGAGTCTTTTTGTGCTAAGCCCAGAGATTGAAGACCGAGACAAAGTCGAGTGTACTAATGCCAAAGTTTACTTTTTAACGTTGAACGGCCATCTTGCTATTTTTGATTATATCTGTCATCCGTGCACATGAGCGACTCGTGTTACACCACAGTGGCACCGGTTAAATATTGGGTAATAATTTCGTTATTTCGCTTTTTTAGAGGCTTTTTTTAACAGGGATAATTTAATTATTAAGTATAATAAATCGTGAGACATGCTTCAAATGACATTACACTTGACTCGGTCGATTGATTCTTTAAAAAACAAATAAAAAGTCCGATGAAAAACATTTGTCAAGCAGTGAAGAATGCTTAGATAGCTTTGTGATAAATTTTATGTTGACAACTTGGTAAAGTCTGTGTCGAAATATTGTGGTGCTCTTGCTTGGGCCACGAGGATGAACTTTGCGGCAGTAGAAAAGTGCAATCAATACTCACTCCAGTGGGTAATAGCCATTACACGCGAGTATATTTACGAAATAGTTTCTCTGACCTACAAACTCTTGACTTATTATATAATTATTCCCGAACGACCTTGGACTGCAAAAAGAACCTCCATAAGAAAATACTTAAGATTTTGGATCAAAACTCCCTTAATGTAACTATTACGTCATCTGAATAGTGTTCATATGGTGAATCTTGGATGTCTCCTGACCTTGCTACGATAAAATGTTCCTGTTTTGTTCTTCTCTGTCTCCAATTTCTCTACCACACTTAATGGATTAATCTGTTGTCAGTATATTTTGTCTTGTATGTACTGTCTCACTAGTTATAATCTTGTTATGCACGTTAGTGATGATGAATTGGATTCGTGATCTGCTTTACAGGAGAGTGAACGTAGCCGGTTAATTTTTTACTTCTTTTTCCTCGACTAAAAGTGACCTGATTTTAATAGGCAAAATTGGGAAAAAGCGTAAAAAGAGCAGGATCCTTTCTCTGCATTTAACCTTCATTAATTATAAAAAGCCGGTCGGTTCTGGCAATAAAAGACGATTGAATAAATTAAATCTCGAGTAAAGAAAAATGTATGTTGGCCTTTTTGTTAAAACAATAACTCTTCTCATCGCAGCTTTGGGTGTTGTAAATTTGAACAACTTTACAACGAGAAAGATACCGATAAATGTAAGTTCCTGAAATGTTTGTCAAATTAAATTTTTACACAGGTCTGCGATCTGGTGTCTTGAGTGATCTATGTAACACCGAGAAAAACAGTGTTTCTATGTTTTGTAAGGAAATCTTGAAAGTTATTGCACGGTTTGTCTGGTCTTAAATAACCCGTAAAGAAAGTCAGGTGTAGCAGTTTTTATTATAATCCTGTCTGAATGGCGGCTTGGAGCTTTTTATAGTCTTCAAGACTCGGAATAGATTGGTTTTTTGCTAGTGTTCGCATATATGAATCGAATCAGAATCGCGAACTCACGACAATAAAAGAAAACTTCCAGAACCACCAAATACCCAATTAATATTCATCTGATCGAGGTAAATACGTGCGAAGAATTTATTTGGATCGTCAAAGAAACACTAAAGGATTTGTGCTTTAAAGGCTCACGATTAACAATTCACCAAGAACTTTTCAGGTGATATTGCAAAAGTCCCAAAACGTCAGTTTACCGAAAGTTGAACAGAAAATTAAAAGGGGTTTGTTCCGCTGAACCAATACTGCAATTCCACTAAATAAAAGGCAGCGAAACTTTTCTTGAACAAATTGTATAAATAGCTCCACATTTTCCGAATATAAATCACTGATTAAGTTGAGATAGTTGAAGTTTTCCCGAGAATATTGATTAGCCATTCCGGAGGAAAAGGTTCCAGACACACTCCGGCTTTAATGTGGCCACGAAGAAAAAAGTTTATGGCACACTTTATCATTGCTTTTGTGGTTATTTGTAAAGCATATTTCAAGGAACAGTCAAAATGGGACGCCGCAAAGCGCACGTTGGAGTAATTTTCTATTTCATTTTATACGATCCATCATCCAGTGACAGTTGGTGTTTTCGTTAAAAAAAAATCTAATTAAACAGGTGGACTCACCCGTTAATCCGGCGTTATTAAAATCATAATATGACAAGCAGCTTTTGCTAATTTGGGTCAAGTGTATTAATTATTAAATTAATGGTGACATGACATTCACGTATAATGAATATCGTTTTTCTTTATTAGTCCTGATCAAATAACCTTATCAAAATTTGGATTCCTCTGTTTCCCGTTTAGATACTTTTTTGTTTGATGTATTTATACTCTAGTTTTGCTTTTGAAATGTTTACAAAATCGCAGGAAAAGGAAATTGCTTGTAACGCTCAAATCTATCACGAACATTTTACGTTTAGCAACCCTCGTTTTATGGTTCCTAACGTTGTTAAATTTGTAGCTCTTTTAGTTTTACGTTCATAAATTCTTTTTAGGTGTTTACTGCTGATGCATGAATACACTTTCTCATGGATTTAAAAGTAATGATATTATTAGATACCTATGGTAGGCTTTTAAAAAATGCACAGAAATTATTATACTATTAGTGCGTACTTTGCATAATTAGTCTAATTATAGTATATGATATGACTCATTAAGGACCTATGAAATAATTTTAAAACCTTAAATTAGTCTCAAGAGAAAACAAGAAAGATCAATATCAAAACCAAACCACTAAATTCTTGAAATTTTTTGTGCTCAAATTTGAGAGAGAATTAACGATGAAAGATTATTTTTACAGTAATTAGCTCGGTTAGTAAGTTAGTCTACTTTTATTTAGGATTTAATTTCAGAACAGAAATTGCCGAAGAAATAAAAAGTATTATTTCAGTGACTAAATTTCGTCTTTGGGCGAAGCTAAACCAATTTGTGAAACGGTAAAAAAATACTTTTTTTCTGTAAGACAAATACGCCGTTAATTAAGTCTTGTTTTCGTTGTCCGATTTCATTGGTTTTTCTTTTTGTAATGATTGAAGTATGAACAGTTTCATTGGTACGTTTGGAAGGCAATTACTAATTAATTTGAATTTTGATGCAAGTTAAAGCATTTTATATTGAACTTTTATAAGCAGCAACATTATTACTGGTGGCAATTTATAGCTAATATTTATAATAATACTTTTTTACAATTTATTAGAAAAATTCAAGCTAAACATTATTATTTATTACTTTTTTTTTTTAATAGCCCCTTTCACTGTACTGGTCTATCAGGTACCTTGCGGTCGGCTTGTTATTTCCTCTCTTTTTTTCCTTTATGTGCGGGGGGGTTCCGGGGTACTTTCCCCGGCCACCCACGCCCCCCCTCTCTTCTCCTTTTTCCTTTCTGGACAACACAACACGAAATACAGCACAAACATCCATGGGAGGCCCATCCGGCCTGGGATTTGAACCCTGCTGACCTCGCGGTGGTGTCGGAAGAGTGTCGCTCTTGCTTCCACCACCCTACCGTCAGCCCTTGAAAGACATACACACACATCCATGGCCCGGCGGAGGTTCCTTCCTTGGAAAAAATCCTCCCCCTTCGGTGAGATTCGAACCCACTGGCGCCGAGACCGCGACCTCGGAGCACTGTCACCGACAGCCATGCGGCCACCGAGCTACCTATTTATTAATTATTATTGCCCTCTTTCATAAGAATGCAAATTATTGTTTCCATATTCATTTTAACTGTGTATTCAATTTTGTCTTGCTGTTATTTTTTATTCTAGCCTTGCTTTGATTAATTTCTTGTCACATTGTTCTAAATTCATGGCCCGATAAATTCTTCTTTACCAAGAATTAACAATCTGTCTAATTTCCTGATTCCTGATTTAAAAAATAAACTGTTTTGATGGAAAATCAGAATATTTTGATATACTCGTATAAATATTTTGAAAATATTTAAAAATTAATTAATTCATTTAATTAAAAAACTGAATTCTACGAAATTCATTCACATTATACTCCTTCAAACTTCAGGAGCTTTAGTAAAAGTTTGTGAGTGTAACCCCACAAATTAATTTTCCTTTCACCTTATCTAGAGTAGTTTCCACAGTTTAAACATATCCCTTTCATGAACGTTTTATTTTAGTATGCTTATCCAAGCGTTCAGCTTTCATTTTCTTCTATAATTACAGCATGACAGTTTAGGGTGCAGATGTGTTCATTGTACTGACTTGAAAATCATATTGCGCATTGTCAGAGAGTTTGCGGAAAAGCTCTCGTAAACTAAATATTCCTCTCGCTTTCATAACCCCGAATAATTAAATTTTGAATCGATAATAAGCTAACTAGAAAAAAGAGAGACTTTTAACAGGAATCGGAGATAATTGCAGGACAAATTAAATGTCAACTCAGCATCCTGTTCAAACAAAGGCAAGCAAACCATACTGGTGTATCTTAAGTTTTCTTTTTTTGGCAACACTGGAAATATCGTTTCAATTAATACGTTGGCGCAAAAATCACTATCCTGTTAAGTATAGAGTGGTGTTGTTTTCGTACGTTATTTCAACACCTGCTGTGTGATGGAATGGCTGCGCGCCTTTCTGTATCCGTATATATTTCAATAACTGTCAGGTGAGAATTTCATCTCGTAGGAAGGAAAGTAATCTCGTCAATTTCTTCTCCGGACGGATTTCCTCGTCCAAAACAGATTAATATTTCTAATTGTTTCAGGAAGCAGGTGCGCTCTTGACTGAAACAATGGATTATTAAATTTGCCGAAAATTAAACTTCTCAAAAACAGAGAGAGCGGTAAATGAGGTAAAGGGTGAAATTTTTAGGTGTTTTGAAACAACCCAAGAATACTGTTTATGTTTGAACAGCTGCTGCTCCAGGGCAATTAAGACTTTCAAAAACGCAATTTGTTATCTGGATGTTTTCCCTCAAACTTTAATTAATAAAAATTAAGATAAAGCTAGGTGAGGTAATATTTTTTTTAAATTGCTTCGGATTATTCTGTTGTGTGCAGAAGCAGATTGTTATTAACTTTGATGAAAATTGGAACTGTTAAGAAAACTTTACGTAATTTGATACCTATTTCGCTCGTGTTCATTGTGCATCTCTCGTCAGTGCTCAAGATGTTTACAAATATGTATCACGTTTGAAGCAAATTATTCGTCACAGCTTCCGGGTTCACCGCAAGCTATAAATTAGCGTACATTCGGATATCCTATGCGACTAATTAACTAATAATTAATCTAAGTAGACTACAGGTGATACTACGGTAGCACTTTACGAGCATTACATTGCTGTAAAGGTGCAACGTAAAATCTTTACCCCAGATTTAATTAAGCGACTAATTTAACTGGGCGTTAATGTTAATGCCAATATTAAGAAAACAAACAAATTAAATGCAGTCAGCAATTTAGGGAGGGTTGTATAAATATAATAATTATATGAAAAAGGTTCTGTACAGTACTTTGAGCCAGAAGCAGAGTTCGCTCATTTTTGTTTTTATTTTGAAATAAGAAAATATATTCTGGTTAATGGAATTTTAGTTTTTGATGAAATTCTTGTAGTAGGAGAATAAAATTATATATTTATCTTCAAGCGGTCGAAAATCGCACTTTTGTGTATCTCTATCGAAAGGGTTGAAAAGGCTTTTTTTAACAGCACTTGAAACACTTCAAATCCTAGGAGTTGAAATGTCCACAAGCGGCTCGACCGGGTCAAATGTAAGGTCATTTGAATCATTTCTTACGACTTATTTATCAACAGTTCCACGAAATATTTAATAATTAAATTATCCCTATCAAAAAAAGCCTCTAAAAAGCAAAATAACGAAATTTTTACACAATATTTAACCGGTGCCACTGTGGTGTAACACGAGTCGCCCATGTGCATGGATGACAGATATCAAAATCAAAAATAGCAAGATGGCCGTTAACGTTAAAAAGTAAACTCTAGACTTTAGTAGACTTTACTATTATTATTGAACAGTTATCATTCAGAGTAGAAGCTCTTTTTGTGCTTCCCCTAGTTGTCTGGCCTTAGCACACAAAGATTCACTTCTACTCTTAATGATATAATCTATTATTATTTTCCTGCCGCATCGATTGATCGGATATAAATATGTATTTCATAAATTAATAAAATAATAATTATTAATATTTTCTCAATTTTTTTTCAAACACTTTTAGTCTAAGTACCTAAACGGCATTAATTGTCTCTTGAAGATTTTCAGCGGGCTTATAACATGTGTAAATAAAATATAAGTTGGACAACTTGTTTGTGTGAGAAACTGAATATATTTTTTTTCTTTCGCATACATTTATTTTTATTTTATCCCCTACAACACACTTGGCAATACGCCATTTAGGGGACTAAGTTACAGTTTGGAAACTTGGAACCAACCAAATAGATGGAGAGATCGAAATGTTGGACGTTTCCCTTTTGTCCACATAAAAAGCTTAGATTACATTGTTATATGTACAGGGTGTATCCGAATTCGACCGACAAACTTTCAGGGGAGATTCTACGATCAAAAATAAGCATAAAAGTCTTAATTGATGAGGGGTCAAAAACGCTTAGTTTGCGAGATAATCAACAAAAACATAAAAACAATTACGATCTGAATTCTTGGATTTTATGGGGTTATCTGTGCATTGAATAGGGGGGCGAAATTTTGACAATTTTTGTAAATTGTACATTGTTCCTTTTTATTTTTGTACGTTTCATCAAAACATTCCACCAGATTCCTTTTGTTGCTGGTGAATTTTTAGTCGATTATCTCGCAAACTAAGAATTTTTGACCCCATATGTTTTATGCTTATTTTTGATCATAGAATCTCCCCTGAAAGTTTGTCGGTCGAATTCGGATACATCCTGTACAGGGTGGTCCAACACTTACCATTTTTGCGATTACACGTTTAATAATTGTCCAAAAATTCTGAATCTACAATTAATATTCTATGATTGAGCATGATCAATTTTTTTCAATTAAATTTTTGTGATGGAGCTAACTTTATAGCGATTTAATATCAAATTGGTCCAAATATTGGAAGCTTTTTTTTGCTCTACTAGTTACAGAACTCCTCACCTTTTTGATTGATCCACTTCCGACTTTGAATTATAATTAGGTAATAGTGAAAATTGCGATCAAATATCAAGTTAAAGAAAGCTGGAATCCAAGACCGTTTATGGTAGAGCTGAATAGGACAGCTCGTAATGTGATGGCCCCCCAATAAATCTTTTTGACGCAGGGCTGTCGGCTCCCCCGAAACCATTTTTCAGGTCAGTACTGGTGAAATTCCAGTTTATGATAGAAACGATTCGCAGCAAGTAGAAATAGATATTTTAGAAAACTGAATATTCAATAATTTCAACTTCATTACGTAATTTATTTGAAAATTTCTTCAGAATGTTTGCCGAAATTGCTAGGCGTAAAATAGTCGAGTTCGGCCCTGACAGGCTAAGTACCTGCAGTTTGGCGATGGGGTATTGTAAATCTTACTTCTGGTTTGGTTTGTGATTAGGCCCTTAGTGTAACTGCGTCATAAATTCCTGTCAGTTGTGCGGCACCTTCTTTAATTGCAAATAAATCGGCAATGTGATGCGTTTTAATTTTTTTTATTTTCAGATTTTTGTTTTCTGTATTAGTTTGAACCTATTTAGATTAAAAATTTTTTTTTGAATTTTGATTAATTTAACTTTATCGCCTCTTGACGCGAAACCCAATTGATAATAAATAAAATAATGGGACAGGCTTATAGCTCCATAATGTGTGTCTCTTCCTAGCCAAGCGAAAATTTTTTTCGATAGTTAGAAACCGCGTAATCGCAAAAATGGTAAGTGTTGGACCACCCTGTATATACCAGTTTTAATGTTTTATTTCGGTTTTGTATGTGCTTTGGTATCAACTTATAAAAAAATCTGCTTTAAAAGATTTTTTGGTGTAATTGTGACCACATCAATCCCTCTTTGATATTTCTGCTTTTGTACTTCATCTTGCACATTTGAAATGGGAAAAATTGTGTGAAATCTTCTGACATTTTTAAAAAGTGAATGTTATTATGAAAGCCCGATCATCGTGGAAAATTTGTAGAGCTGTAAATTTTCCATCACCAATTTTTCTAGAAATTAGGTTACTTCGTAGCCATTTATTAACTAGAAACTTCGCTTAGAAAGTCATTAATACCAATACTTCAATTCACTAACTGACTCTAAGGCGTCTGTTTCGAACATTCCAGGTAGGTGTCATTATTTATCGAAACCAGTAATATAATCGTTGAGAGAAGGTGCTGCTTCTGGACTCTTCTGGACGCGTTTCGATTGTTCTTCATGCATCACAATACTTTTGACTTATACAGGCTGTTTGATAAAAAACGCCTCAACCCATAACTGTTTTATTTATTATCCGATTTCAATGAACAAAAAAACCGAAGATATGGTTTTTCATGCGCTACGAAGCAGCCATAAAATAAAAATTTTTTGGCGTTATTTTCAGTAGCTTACGATAGTCAACTTCTTTTTTTTAAATGGACACATGTAGTTTTTTAGGCTCAGTCTGATAAAGTTTTTTTTTCTGAATCTAACGATGTATTAAAAGTTATCGTTTGGTTCATAGCTGACTGGAAAAAAAATTAAACAATTTTTAATTGTGGTTCAGTTTATTATGAAATTTTCAAGTGTGCCGTGAAAA
Source organism: Tenebrio molitor (assembly GCF_963966145.1). Lineage (NCBI taxonomy): Eukaryota > Metazoa > Arthropoda > Insecta > Coleoptera > Tenebrionidae > Tenebrio > Tenebrio molitor. Next base: position 7,961,291 of record NC_091051.1, read on the forward strand.
ACAATTGGAATACAAATAGCAACAAATGTCAAGTGTGAGTTTGAAAATTTTCAGGTGCAATCTTGAAGAGTTTTATTATTATTTTCTTGGAAAACATAATTAATAATAAAAAAAAAATTTTTTAATTATTATTATTTTTTCTATTAACTTTTGGTTTTTGACTAATTACGATTTTTATTACACTCGAACATAAAATAATAGTTAAATGCATGACTGACAATGTTATTTTATACTTAAATAAAAAAAGTTTAAAAAAGCAGATGAAAGCTTCTAAGCTGACGTTTAGATGACATTTATCGTATTTTGTGTTCCGATTGTTTTTCACGGCACTCTTAAAAATTTTATAATAAGCTGAACTACAAAAAAATGTTTTTTTTTTTTCAGTTAGCTATGAACCAAATGATAACTTTCAATACATCATTAGATGCAGAAAAAAAAACCTTACCAGACCAAGCCTAAAAAACTACATGTGTCCATTTAAAAAAAAAAGTTGACTATCGTTAGCTATTGAAATAACGCCAAAAAAAACATTTTACGGCTGTTCTGTAGCGCTTGAAAAACCATACCTTTGATTTTTTTGTTCATTGAAATCGGGTAATAAATAACAAAGTTATGGGTTGAGGCGTTTTTCATCAAACAGCCTGTATGTTTTAATATTTGGATTACTTATCACGTTGTCAAATGTCTCCCGTAGTTAAAATAAATAATACTAATTAAAAAGCTCTGTACCCAAACGTTAACGTGTTTACGCTTACTTTTAAGTGTACTCCACGAGAAAACACGAACTTTCCTTAACAATCCTTGCACATTACTACTTTCCATGACTTTATAAAATAAGCAACATGACATGAGTAAAAGCTAAGGAGCTTTCTGGCCCATTTTCGCTTAACCTACATTCCACTTTTCTGAAAGCTCTGTGAGCGCATTACAATTCCTAGTGATGCATTTTTTATGAGAAATGCTGCGACACATGTTAAATCTGGGCAATATGAAGCTTTAATCTGGATGAGATCAAAAACATATTACCGTGTTTTAATATCAAGATATTTCCGTTGCGTTAAATGAAAAAGCGTGTAGTTGACAAAACACTTTTCGATTTCAGGGTTCGGTGTCCTGTGATGACACGCGTTTAATACCGACAACCAGAAAAAACACGTTTGCTATCGCGTGCAACAATAAACGAAATGGGGCCTTCAGCATTCGACCAAACCATCAGGAATACGTTACAGAAGCGAGCTTTATAGGCTCAGGTTTCATCTTTTTAGGTCATGTTACGAATAAGACTCCGCGCGGGGTTTTGGCTTGAGCATTTTTTACCACAGCTTTATGTGCTAATTTATAAGAATTTTGACGTGGTTATTTTAAATTTAGGCCTAAAAGCAACAATGAGCTGACAGGAGCTGAAGGAAATTAAAAGTACTTAAATTACAAACAATGTTTATTTGCGATTTTGAAAATGAAAGCGTAACCAAGCAGGGGGATTTCTAAGTGAAATTTTAATTAGATTAAGTAGAAAATGATGTTTTGTGATGACTTGATGAGTTGGTGTGTTTATAAAAATGTTTTGCAGAAGTTGCTCTTGGATATATTTTTTTTCGTTTCTATATTATTTTAAATTTCACTTTACAATCGTTTCCTTGGAGTAAGAAACTGGTTGCAAAGAAATCTTGTACCATAACATATCGTGATTTAATTCCGCCTTTGCAAAATTTTTTGTAAATTGAATCAGCAATATTTCTTTCTTTCTTTCTGGTTTTATATCGTATTCCAAAAGGCGCTCTGACATATTACATTTTTTATATATCTCTCTTTTTGCCATGTTACTTTTGTACAATATTACTAATACAAAATATAATCAAGCTTCGGAGAAACTTTCAATTTCTGCAAATAAAAGTGTATTTTTTGTATGCCCCCAACGACCGCAAATCTCGGTGGCAGAGTGCTTCTTCAGGGCAAAGTATCTTGTATCTACTCATATATCGTCTCTGGATGTTAATAATTTATCTGAGATGTTGGCTCACTAAATCCGTACGTTTTGAGAAAATGTATTACCATTTCCATAACATTAAAATAAATTTCGGTAAAAGATGAAAGTTTTGAGACGATGCAAATTGATATTACGTCGTAAGAAATACTACAAATCAGAATTAAAAATATTTCTTCATTTTATTCATATTTCCCTTGGTGTGGATAGTAAAGTTGAGAAACATGCAAATACTTCCTAATTATATGGAAATCAATTTATTGCAACTATGTTATATTAATGGAAACCGCAGGTTTCAACTTTACCTAAACTATGTTGGGAAGCCGTATATAAATGTATATAACTGAAATATAATTATTTTATTCGTTTTTTAAAATTTGACGTCGAAGTTGGCGTTGTAAATGAACCACACGTCTTTAAAAAACACAAACAACGAAAAAAGTGAGGTTAGATGTAAACATCTGATCAACCACTCGTCTTAAAAAAGACTGATTTTTTCAAATTGCACATTATTAAAAAAACGCAAAAAGTGAGGTTAGATTTAAACAGCTGATGCTGATGAGAGTTGTCAAATTAAAAAAAAAACACCCGTTATATATTCAAATGTAGGAATAAATAAACAAAAGCATTCGTACGACACAGATGTTTGTTTGTTTTTACATTTGTAACTCAAATTAAGCCAATAAGCTTCACCGAGGAGCCAGTGCTAATACAAAAGTAAATACTAAAAATCATGAATGGTTGAATTGTTCTTTAATTTGTTGTTCGAACATTTTTCACAACAAACATTTTCACGAATGAGCGAGCACAAATTTGCATTACTAGCTTCTGTTCTGTTTTAGTCAACAAAGTGATAAATGATAATGGTAAACGTGATATGATAAATCTCTTTATCTCGTAATTAAAATTGAAGTGTGTGTCTATTATTCTAAGACAATCTGTCTGTCTAGCTCTGTGTTTGACTTAACTTAAGTCAAAAACTAATGAATTTTCTTCAAACAAGCTATGTTAGAAAGAGACCTGATTGCGTTCTGCGCTTTATTTCATCACAATTTGACGTCAGAGAACTACAAATTTCGTAATTCTTAATTATTTTTATTTCTTAATTTGTTAGATTAAGTAGATTTTTTTAAACCTACTTAAATCTTTTCTGTGGCTACTTATTTTCCTTACACCATGAATCAGTAGTGGATATGGGACAATTCAAAGAGTTCACGTTACAAATAAAAATTCAGTTTCATATTGACGTTTTCACATTTGTTAATCTATGCGGCAAAGCCGCAGGCAAACTGGAGTTAAAAATAAATATAATCGGATGACTACTACATAAAATTAATTTATGGATCATTTTATACCAAGTCAACCAATAAAACCTTGATGTCATATCGGATATCTAAAAGAAAAAGGGTCAAGAGGGTTTTGTCACAAAATCGTTTTGTGTTCCTTATGTTATAGCCTATGAAACCTTCTAGCTGTTACTGTTGTTTAATTTAACGACCAATTTGTGATTAAGTCTATTTGTTTGTCATTGCATTGTCTATTTTGATTAAGAAACAAAATTAACTAATACAAGGTTATTTACGAGTAATAATGAGCCCAACGGAATTAAAAATATCTCGCTTTACGTTCCAAATGTATTGTGGGTTGCATTTTCGTTCGGGCTTATTCGTACTCGTGAATCATCTTTTATGTAATGTTATAAATTGATTTATTCAAATGAACAAAAGGCACTTACTTATCACAAAAACGTAATTTTGCAACGGACTAAAAATCAACGTCGCAATCATTTGTCACTTAGCTAAACCTAACATACCATGCTGGACATGCGTTCGTACATTTTTCTAGAGCACATTATTATTTAAAGATCTGATATTTGTACTTTGTAGCTTACCATAAGATAGGTAAAAATATTTTTGGCCTTCTCAACTCTAAATGACATGTTTACACATTTTGAACAGCTACGGTATCTTGATTTTTACACACTAATCAAACTATCTGTCATTTTACCGCACGGAGTGTGTAAAATACCACGAAAATTTTAAGCTTTCAGGAACCTCCAAAAAAACTGTTGTTCATAAATAAAGTCCATTTATACAAAGACAAGATACCGCTACCATTGATCCGTTCAGTTTTCGAAAATGAACATAATTTAATTGTTTTCTTCTGAAAAATTGTGAATTCTGATGGCGCCATCTTGTGGTATAAATCGTAAGCATATCAGTTATCGGTATAATAGATAACTTTCTGGTATTTTATTAATCAAATGTCAGTCTTTGACAGGTTTTGCAAAATTATTGGTTACAACAAATTTCAAATTTGAGAAAACAAGTTGTCGGCCAAAAAGATTAATACATTACTAATGCGGTAGGTATTTTACATCGCTCGGTTTTTGTTAAAACATTCCCGCTGCGCTGTCGTGTTTCAATCTAAAAACCTCGCGCTGTAAAATGTAGCCTACCGCATTTAAAATGTAAATAACTATTTATAATTTTGAATGACTCGTATTTTCATTTTTTAATGAAAAAATTATGCAATACTGCGATTATAAATGAACACACTGGATTAATTTGTCATTTCTACTTAATATCTTTATGTTAGTTCAATACGATTTTATAAGACTTACTTAAAATTGGCATTAATTAAAATCAATTATTCTTAAACAATAGTATATTGTATATCAAGAGTTGAAAATGAAAGATTTCACACGAGTTTGCAGAATTGAGCCACAAGCCGTAGGCGCGTGGCTTAAGCAAACGAGTGTGAAATCGAATTTTCAACACGCGGTATACACAATATTTTTCCGACGACCACAAAAAAAACGCTAATATTCGGTATTCCTTCAAACTTCAAATATTATTCGACAGAGCTGCGGACAAAACATACATTGGTGGCCATGGTTACTACAACTGTGTGCAATGATTTCATTGCGCACAGGCTAGAAGGTATCTGATTGGCTAACCAGTTTCATTGCACACGGGTTCGCTATTTGCATGCAATAGCCAACTTTCAATCCCACCTCCACCCGGCGGCACGGCAATTTTGCCGGAGTACATACACTATTACGGATATTACTATCAAGTAATAGTGCAGTGCTTATCAACATAATTACCGGCGTCTCGCCTCCGCATTTTGACTTTGTTGTGTATTATGTTCTGTGTCAATGTTAAGGAACTTCCTCACGATGTGACATGAGTATAATAATATACCTTTTTGAATTTCAACTACCAATCTGTTATCTAAATCCAGAATTTTAAAATTTTTAAAAAGAGATTGCGGTACTATTCCCGTTGCTGAAATTACAAGTGGTAAAATCGAAATTTTTTCTAAACACCAAAGATTTCTCATAGCAACGGAGAGCTCTAAATATTTATTAATTTTTGTGTTATATGTCTGTGTTATATTATGTGAATTTGGAACAGCTATATCTAAAAGATATGCTTGCTTTTGTTGTTTATTTAAAATTATAATGTCTGGTCTGTTATGCTTAATATGAATGTCAGTTAAAATTGTTCTATCAAAATATAACTTGTAACTGTCATTTTCCAAACAACTTTCTGGTGTATAACTATAATGTGGTTGTGTATTCTTTAATAAATTGAATTTAACAGCTAAATTCATGTGTATAATTTTAGCGAATATATCGTGACGTTTTTTATATTTTTATATTGTAATAGTTATTTGTGCGAATTTACGCATTTTTCATAGTGGTCGTCGGAAAAGTAATTTCCACAGACCAGTTTACAAAATCAGGAGATCAATCACGATCAAAATTTATTCTTTTTGTTTTTTACCTCATATCGTCTCTATTTAGATAATTAAATTGATAAAACAATCTTTTACATCGCATTGTTGATTGCATCCGAAATTCTACAGAACCGCATCCTTCTCAATTTTCTTATTTTCCCGTTGAATTTGATTTGCGTTGTGTTATTTCTTATTTGTAACTAATGATTTTCTGAAAATAGAAACCAAACACATTCTGTCAGTTACATAAATTCTTCCATTTGCTTTCAGTTTTTGTGAGTTGCTTCTCAACATAATTTATGTTGTGTTTATTTTTTATAACGTCACGCAAAACCCTGTTCGTGACTTTTTTAAGCCTTTTTTAGAGTAAATAAAAAAGAAATAAACATATTTTATACATTTTAATAATGCATAGAGAAATCACTCCTAAATAAGCAGTGTGAGGGGAGTTTCCTGTCTCTGCCTACAAGAACTCCGAGCGATACACCCACCAGGTTGATTTGAGCGTTTGTTAATAAAATATTAATGTAGTCAATGTTTCTTATTGGCAAATCTTGGAAATACATCCTGTGAAGTTATTGACGTCCATTTCAGTTGGGATTCGCTTTGCTGCAATTCGCACTCTAGGCATAATTTCTTTCAATAAATGCTAAAACACTGAAGAGCAAAAAAGTATTTTTATTTTTGCACCAGAAGCACAATTTCTGTCAAATCTCCTTAAAATTTAATCCATATTGATTTTCCTGTTTTTTTTTTATGAGGGCAGACATTAATAGGAAACGTCTTCAATTATAGCCGATTACAAACGTATCGATCGGATTTGATTGACTACTCTGCTGGTTATGCATTTAACATTTTGGCAGAATTCAGTCGCGCCTTCGTCAAATACAAAATTAATTCCGCAATTCTACTAGTCACATTTTTTGTAATGAACTAATGTAAAACTTTTAATTAATTCAAATCGTTGAGCTGCTGTCAGTTCATTTTTCTGGACAAATTAGACGTGTTGCTCTTAGTAAGAATCCAATCTTCATAAAGCGAATTTAAGTAGTTTTAAACTTCTCGAGCTTAATAATGCATTATAACACTTCTGATGCTGATTTGATGACTAAAATCATAATTGATTTTAACAATGTTTAACGAAATTGTTTAAAACTAGCAAACTAGCAAATATAAAACTATATTTTCTTCAAGACGATACTTTCAATCCAGATCCAAATCATCTCAAAGAATTCATTCATTGTTCGGAGTCGCTGAAAGCGTCAGCTTTCCTGAAACTGCCAAATTTATTCAGAGCAGTCAATTAAATACGACGCTGAATGTTTATGTTTCTTTTCAGGTTGTATTTATTTTAACAATGGAACGTTCACGACTGATAAAAAGAGAGCTGTAACTTTTATACCTTTCCTGTCAAAGCAAGAGAGCTGATGAAAGTAAAATATCTTTTCACGTATCCACACGCGATACTTTTATCTTATTGTGCACACTGAAACACAGACACGGCTCTACGATTTATTAAAAACTTAATTCTCCCTACTTAGCCGACATTGCTGCAAGACTTCGAGACTTATAAAATGTAGCTGTTGGCGTAGCTTTTAAAGTTGTTGAAGCACTTAAACCCTCTTAGTTTGACAAGGTGTAGGAATCCTTACGGAAGACCTATGATTCACAATTTCTCCTCCAAGGATCAGCAATTCTAGTGGAAAGCTCTAGTGAGGATTTTGGTCGCATTACGTATGCAGTTTGCATTCACAATGTGGGCATTGTGTTTATTAAGCCAACTTCAAAGCAAATTGTGATTGAAGCTGGATATTGGAAGCTTTGCGTGATGGATAATTGATTTTTTGTTGTCGTTACGGTGTTTCACCTAGTTTAGTTAAATGATAGTGGATATTGACATCGATAAATGTTCTGTGAAATTTTATTACATAACTGGCATTTCATAGCTCCGAAACTGCTAGTGCCAAAAAGCGGAAATTCTAATAATAAATGAAATGGGTTGTAAAATTCAAGACAACAGAATATAAAGTACGTGATTTCAAGTAAACTAGGCTATAAATGGTTAATAAACAATAAGTAGAAAATTCCGGTGGAAGTAAAAGCCAGAAGTTTGACCAATAAGAAACATTCACTAGAATGACATTTTTTTTAAAAACGTTCAAATCAATCTGGTGGGTGTACTATCCGGGGTTCTTGTAGGCAAAGAAAACATAAAATGTCTGTGTAATTAAAAAGTATAAAACAGACTTGTTTTATTTCATTTCATTTAGTTTGCAAATCTTAAAATCGTTGCGAACACAGTTGTAAAAAATAAACACAATGGGCCGTATCACGACACCGTTATTAAAGTTGCCGTTAACTAAAATCGTGATTAAAGTAAACATAAAACGATATAGATTTATGCAATTATAACCTGCGAGAAAGAGACGAGTTCGTCACCAAGGTAATTAGAGTCATGATGAAATTTAATAAGGGTGTCGTGATACGGTCCAATATTAATTAATTTTGAGACTCAAAAAAAAATCAAGGCAAATATGACCAAGTGGAAAATTTTATGTTTTGGAGAATTAAACCGATAGAACGCATTTTGTGCCAGTTTTGAGAAAATCATCAATTACAACGTTAAAAAATCTAGTTTAACAGAAAAGCAAGGAAATTAAAGACACGTTGCAAATACGAATGCGGTTCTCTAGAATGTGATAACAAGAATTTCGGACACAGTTTAATCAACAATGCGATATAAAAGAATGTTTTATCAATTTAATTATCTAAATCGAGAGGAGATGAGTTGGATAAAAGATTAACCCCCGAAAAGAATACATTTAGATCGTGGTTAATCTCCTGATTTTGTGAACTGGCCTATGGGAATCAATAGTTTGTTTAAGGTCAATTAATTTAATGACAATTTTATCCACAACTTGGGTCAGAAAATTGTGTAATTTTTTACGTTAAAGACATCCAGGGTATTTCACGAGTGATAATGAGCATGGCGTATTTGAAAATGCAACCCACAATACATTTCCATCGTACTGTTTTCAAATGAAATTATGAATCCAGATGGCTTTGCTTCCAATAATTTTATTTGTCACAATTGACATTTACAAAAAAGTTAAAATACGACGATTAAAATGTATTCCAATGTATGATTTATGGCGAATGTAATAAAAATGCTTCTGCCGTTGCGAGTTTATGCAGACAATAAACATTTTCCCAAAAACTTTTCGTTTCATTTAACCAAGCGAATGACGTTTATGTCAAAATTTACGAAACTGCAAAGCTAACAATGTTTTATGTTTTTTAAATCAAAAACCAAATATCCACGTTTTCAATTCCGTGGGGCTCATTATCACTCACATTAGAAGGTGTCACGTTTCTTCTCGTGATGGATATGAATTTTATGACATGAATGCTATTCAATACCCCACACATAATAATAATAATGACCGTGTCGACCCCAGAACATTATCCCTGGACCACAACCACATTAAAATATATTTCAAAAATAATTATCTCCGAGTCATTACTGGGTCGCTTCTGTTTCCGCTTCTAAACCAAAACGAATTTATAATAGAAACGGAACCATAAAGATAAAAGCCGACCAAATTAAAATTGAGAGCTTCAGTTTAGAGAATATTTGGTGCGACGCTTTTGCGTGAGCATCTTCACCGCCGGTTAGGACGAGCTTTGAAGGTGAAAGGGAAGTAATTCCGGTGATCCCGGGCTTAATAACACATTCACTATCTTACAATACACCGAGCCTACAATGCGTTCCTAATTTAAGCCAATGCCGGACTCTCAATAGTTGATGTAAATTCGGTTTTAGTTTGCTGAATCGGCGCTTTCCCCGAATTAACGGAATTTATCGTGTCGCTCCACGAACGAAATCGCTAATTTGTTCGAACCCATCGGGTTCCTGATGGTCGCGACTAATGCGCAATTATTTAGTCGACGCTCGCAGTAAAATTTTTCAATTACCTTCGGTGTAGCCGTGTGATGGAATATTTAAATTGGTAATTTATTCGAAGACAACGTGCATTTTTCAGAAGAGATTTTGTTATCTGCCCAGCCAAGGAGCTATACCCGTCAGTGTCAAGCGACAACCTCGCAAAAACAAACAACTAAAATAAAATTAAATATAACTTCGGGATGAGTTTTTATGGTGCTGACTCGGTTTTATTCGATTGTATTCTATTGGCTAATGAAGAATGATTATTTTAAAAGTTTAGCTTTTACGCTTTTTTTTTTTATCCAAGTGGAACATTAATTACTCCGAGTTACAAATTCAAAAGTTTCGTACCTAATTAAGTGTGTTTTTAGTGTTTCCTTCGAAATTAATTGTTTTCGCTTATAAATCTCCCCCGAATAGGCTTCTAGATTTCCGGTCTAAATTTTCCGTGGTTTCTGTTCACCACATTCCACCCAACTGTTGAAATACTATGTGTGCGTGTGTGTTATTTATTACTGGCTAAAATTGCCTCTAAATTAACGCTAGATAAATTCATTATTATCTAACCAATTCTAACTAACATACGCTTCCTTTACGCGCTATAGGGTATTACCGAGTATTCAAATTAACAAAATTTTAAACCACACAAAAGCCGGAAGGGAAGCAATAATGTTTTGTAAGTATTAAAGCGTGTTCAGGTACTATTATTAAAATTAGCAAAGAGACGATGTAAATTCTAGGAGCGTTCCTAAATGGATATTTGGATTTAAGAGCATGCGAAAACAGCCTATAAAAGGGAATCTTCTTTAGGTAAATGCATTCACTTCTTTCAATTTCCTGAATATAAAAATTATTATCATTAATAAATTCCTTATTTTATCGAGCTTTCAAGTTATGAATTCGCTCCGGAAATGTTTTCGTTTTGTCGATGTGACATTAATAACAGATAACCACTAATTGTTCAGACTAGATGATTTATTTGTCTACACTGTTGTGCAAAATAGTGCTCATCAATTAATTGAATTGATCTGAACTAATGCGACATGCATAGTAAATAGATTTATGCTTTCGCATTGTGTTCTTGCTTCTAATTCAAGGCTCTTGTGTCGTTCAACAAAATAAAAGTTACTTCTAATGATGATGAAAAGACAGCGCAAATAACATTAAAAAATTATCTTATCACTTTTTTGCGAAACGTCTATTTCTGTGATTTTCTTAAATCTCTTCTTGTGTTGACGAGCTGGAACATTTGCGACTTTTTCCAAATGATTAATTTAATGAATTTATCAATTACTTAATATGTCTTTGTTTTTACATTATACCATGCAGTCGGATGCAAATTTCAAGTAAGTACATATTATTAAAGAAACCTTATCGCGTTTCCTCAGCACTTGCAGAACCTTCCTTCATTATCCAGAATCACTTCTGGATAATTTATTCCCGATAGATACAAGATAAATTTTCACATTCGGCTTGCTACACCAAAATGTTTCCAATTTCAAATCTTTGATGTTAAATTCAAATACCTGACATTTATTATTCACTAAATTTCATTATCGTTCATATTCAGGTCATTATATCGTCATTAGCGGCGAGAGTATGAATAATTAGGTAGTTGCCCATTACGGATGTTCAAACAATTTTACCAACCTCGTTCAATTTTTATGATGATTCTTCTAAATATCTAATATTTATCTAATTTTTTATAACCTTATTTACTGCATTTCACTGTGTCCAAATAAATACTAAATACAAGGTGATTCACGAGGAATAATGAATAGAAAATGCAACCCGCAATTCATCAGGTGAAAAACCCGGACATTTACCGCTTCGATGTCCGGCTTTTTGTTGCAATGTATTGTGGGTTGCATTTTCTATTCATTATTCCTCGTGAATCACCTTGTATGTGAGAATTTTAATAATAAAAAAGATACACCGTAGTAACAACATTTGCATAAAATTAAAAAAATATATCGCAGTAAGAGTTGATAAGTCTTCTTTAACATCAAATACCAAAAGGAATATTTTTCACAATCGATAGTAGGGTTGACAATAAATTCACAAAAAAGAGTCACGTAAAGGGTGATTGGAAGCTGGGCACCTTCAGATGTCTACGAAGGGAACGTTTCTCAAAAGGAAAACTAAAATCCTTGATTTGAGTCAAACGTCTTAAAATCTGTACACTTTTACTTAATAAATTTTAAAAGAGAAAATTTTAATTTAGGTACCAGAAAAAAGTTTACAACCCTTTAAGATATAACGTAAAGCAGAAACTACATGCGTGACATGTTTCTAGATGGTTCCTAAGTGATTTCTCATATAATCTGACAGAAATACATATTTCTTGTTTTAAGTTTATTACATTTTTATATTTAGGTTTAAAGAATTTTAATAAAAAGTGAGACCTGTAGCTTGTGCATTCAATGGTAAATACAATATGTATAATAATATTTTTTCGTTGTTATTGTTACCAATTAGAATGATTAAGTTTTCAGTCACCTTACCTTTACTTCTTTACTTATTATTATAAAAAATTATTTTCTTGCATGCCATTCGCCAAAATCCTTTTTTAATCAATGTTAACACAACAACTGGAAAATTGCATTTAAATCCACTACTTGATGTTGACGTGTGATTATCTTATCCAATCGCTCACGTGCATGTGAATTAGTGTCCGCAAATTTTCCTCGTCTGCGCCTCGCGCTTATTTTCATAAGAAAAAATTTCAGAAATAATTCACACACTAGCCTGATTTGTTTTGTAAATATTTGTTTTCTGTTTTCAAGAGAATTTTTATTTTATCATTACCACCTCCAACAACGATTCTTTACTAACTTTTCAAGAAATTATCTAGGCCGCTTATTACGTATGGATGACGTAGACGGTACAAAAGATATGAACACTATTTAATTTCGTTATAAGAAACAAACGTAATCGCCCTTTATAGCACAAATGAGATTACAATGCCCTATCTGACTAAACCACCCTTATTTATTTAAGCAGACACCGTTTTCTTATCAGTCTGTGCCTAATTACATCCCTGTGATCCGATTAAGCTCGATAATACTTACCTAATGCGTTACTGACATCGAACCGTAACAATTCAAATTTGACAGAAAGCTTGGGAAAATGAATTTATGAAGTAGCACCGATTTGATAAAAAAATTTATGAAAAGACCATAAAACTGAGATAAATGATGATAAAATACCGAAGCAGAAGAAATGGCCGAAGGAGGGATGAAGCAGTGGCCGATGGCAAATGAAATTTACAACGTATCCAACTGCATTTGACGACTGAAATTTACAACACAGAAAAAAACGAAAAGACAAGTATTTTACAAATCGATCGATCCTCTTGTTCCCTTTTTACAGCCTTTTTGTAGGGCAAAGCCTTCTGTCGGGAATAAAAATAATTTATATAAGGTGGAAAATAGAAATGAATTCCAATTTTTCAAATTGACACAAGATTAAATAAATAAGTTATGATTACACCTTTTTTAGCCTTTTATATATTTTTCTTTATTGAGTGTAGTTCCATACGTTCCAAACTTGGTGTTACGCAGAGCAGGAGTATTCCTGTGGGCCAACCATGTTGTAAAATATACAAGTTTGAACCAAACTTTAACAGAACTCCTGGAAACTTTAATCGGAAGTTTGTGTTTCACAAAATTTATAAAATCCCTTTTAATTATCACAAAACAATTTCTACAGTAATTTAAATTATGCTAATTTGTTGTGGGGTAAAACATTGTTGCTGCCTAGATTGCTATCAAATTAATATTATCAAAAGAAACTCTTTTCGGGAATTAACTTATTCGGAGTAAAGTAAAATGTTCTCTTCCACTATCTAGGTGTTAGTTCTTGAAAAATCCATGCATCAAACTAAATCTGGAGCACTAAACTTGCTGAATCGTAATATGCATTTTTATAAACCTGGAGTGGCATATAATTAGAACTGCTTTTCCCACTTGGCTTACATTTTCTTTGTTAAAACATAAATTACAGCTGGGAAATGTGAAAACGGCAAGATGCGCAAAACAGCACACAGAGCGGAAGTGGCTTTGTTTTACAGAGGGTATAAAAATTAAGTGTTTATTGAGACAAAGTCTGAACTTGATACAATCTTGCACGTTTGGTGTGGACAACAACGAAAGCAATTTTTTTTTATTAATCATTTACAGTTACAGAATAGGTTTAATTTTATCTTCTGACAACATTAGCTGCATACAATAATAAAAAGTCTCTTTTGATTTTAATCATTTTTTATGATTGAAGTAAAAACAAAATTAACGGCCACACACATCTTCTTCATTTGTAATTTAGTAAAGTAACTTTATTGCTTAAGTTAATAACACACATTTTATAATGGCTATTTTTCAGCACGTGAGATATAAGAAACATAAAAGCTAGTAGAGTGTTTCTCCAAATGTGTCTTATTGTTAGTACGTTCTGACAGCATTGTGAAATGTGTTCCTGTTTCGTAATAATTTAACTGGACAAAAGAGAATCGTTAATCAAAGTTAAACGAAGTTACCGTGTTTATTAAATATCGGGTGTTTTTTAAATTTCACCTCATAGTAGGCGTTGAAGAGTCGATTGTGAACGCACTATTATACAGGTTACGGATCACGGATCAGCTGTTTAAATCTTACATTTTACACAAGCGGTGCGTTCACAATCGACTCGTCAACGCCAACTTTGAAGATAAATTTAAATGAACAGCCGAAATATCGGGTGTTTTTTTTAAATTTCACCTCGTCGGTCTGCAGAGTAAAAACACAAACAACGCAAAAAGTGAGGTTAGATTTAAACAGATGATCTGTGATCTGTAATCGTTCACAATCGACTCTTCAACGCCAATTTTGAGGATAAATTTAAATGAACACTCGATATAAAAAATGTTAAAAATATACATTTGCTACTTTGTTCGAGACATTTAAAAAATATATTGCTAAGCAAGAATTAGAAAATGAATGCATTAGCTGAAAAGATTTAGATATAAATTTAAAAAAATATTTGTACGTGAGATTTTATAAAACAGTTCTTTCAGTTTCTGTCACAGAATAAATTTCGTTCGCTACATTTTTTTAATTTATTTTTTCAAACTTGACCAGAGTTAGGCCCGATGTTGAATAATTAACTAAACATCTATTTGTATAGGTTTTTAAGCCTATCTTTAATTCAACCCTTTTCCATTAACAGCAACCACCAAACCATATTCAATTAAAGCAAATTAGTGTGTCACATTTTAAGGGTGTCAGGTCAATTCAACAAAGGGTAATTTCCTTACGTAACTTCTAAAATTTGTTCAATCTAATAACTAAATATATAAAGATAATGGATCTCTTCGAAAATTTTATTGAGCAGGAAGATCTATTTGAAATAATTGAAATCATTCCCGAGCATCGATTTTTCACAGTTAAGGCAAAGACAGTTCATGATTTGGTTATGCCTCACCGAAACAAAAAGTAGGAAAATTCCAACAGAGTTATTAAAAGATTAATAAATTTGTTGCAACGCTCTCGTGGCGCTTTGATGCTCTTAACACATTTTTTTTTGTTTGTGCCTCGAGCCATTAATTTACCCTCGACATCAATGCTTTGTCGTCCGTTTTAATTTAGAAATTTAATTTGAGTTACTGTCCACGTGGCAAATCATCACTCAAAAGCACTCCATCAAAAGGGCAAAACCTGTTGCCACAACTGTTCCCTCTGGAATTATTCCACGAAATTTCCAGATAGATTCAGAATCGTTAATTTATTCCCTCCACATTGCGCAATGTTTTTATCCTGCATCCAATTTGGAATTTCATATGGTTGTTACTTTCACAATGTTTCAAATCCGCCTAATGCTCCATCATATTTTTATGAAATTTCAACCTAATTTCATATGTCCAATATTCAATTCGTTAACAGACAATTTTTCAATTGCCAAGAAAATAAATGATGCACCATTGCAGAAAACGATCTCTTCTATGCGAAACATATTGGAGAAATGTACCGATTACATTGCCGAGCTTGCATTTTACATATCTAGTTTCAGCAAACTCGGAATAAGTATGTCCAATATTTTCTGAAGTGTGAGTAATACTTTCAACGTGACAAAACGCTGCATTGAGCCCTATATATTTTATTTTAACAAAGAGAGATCTCCGGAAACTTTTAGTCGTTCGGAAGAGAAGTAAAATTGTCTTGCTGCTAGAGAAAAATCCTATTTTCTGTTTTAGAATTGAATAGATACTCGCTCTCGCTATAAAATATGAATAAGCATGAATAAGCAATCGGAACGAAAATTATTAATTTAAATAATCTCCAACTCATTGGCCTATTAATATTGATTTAGTTGCAATGTCAACAGTTGTGTGTCAATGGCATCGATATTGAAAATGAAACTGTGACAGCTCCAGAATCTTGATAATCTATCTTGCGGAAGATTGTTTCCGACACAACATGATTCACGGCAAATATTTGTAAGGGTAATTAGTGAATGTTGCAACGTTGTTGTCAATTTAATGAAAATACACCATTGAGCTTTATCACGTAAACGTATTAGCCACTGGGGCAAAATGTGTTGTAGTATCAGCAGGATTTGAAGGTGAATGCTTGCGAAAAGGGTCGAATGAACTTCATACACGTTATGATCAAGTCAATTTGGACCTTATGTCATAAAGAGTAGTCAAGAAATATACCTACACAATATCAAAATGAAAACTGTCCACATTTTAAATCTATAAGTGAATTAAGAGAAATTCATTTCAAGGAGTACTAACCTGAAATAATGAGTGATGACAAAGAACAAACAACAAACGAAGAACAAAAATTGGAATTGGGATTGGGAATTTGCTTTCTGTTGCGATAATTTTTGTTTTTGTTTTGAAACGAACTTCCCCTTGTGTGAAAGCCACCTCTAATTAAATTTATTGCATGTGTCAAACACACCTGAAAAGCAAATTAATCGTGTTATGTTTTAAATGTTTCATTTTATTGGCTTTCCGAGAGAAATAAATTGTTGTACGTATTAATTCAGTTTTATTTAATTAAAACAGTGAAATTATTTTTGTGTTTGTTACTGCAGTGCATGATGATTAGTCCGACGGACATATTTGTCATTTGGTGTGACACTTTCTGAGCAATTATTGCCATAATATAGCCATTACAGAAAATAATATGTTTTGTAAAATACGCAGTTTGTAGTAATTTATAGTATGGGGCTTCAAATTGCTCAAATCGCTTGATAAAATAATTATTCTGTGAAACAGAATTACTTTTACAAACATGATAAAATAAATAATTTGAGGTACAAACAAAGAGCTTGAAACAATTTTATCCAACACCTATTTATTATGAAGTTATAATAATGCCGATTTTGAATATATTGTGAGGTCTGTAAAACACTAGTGGACTTATGAACCCATAATTAAACTCTTTTTATAATTAAGCAGTTAGAGGGAATTGAACAGCATCTCTGGATTTTTTCGGTAGCGAACTCGATTTAACATCTTTCGCAATTTTTTCAGGGAGAGAACTTTTTCTTTCCATTTCGATCAATATTACGAGTTCAGAAGCGGTTTTTTTGCAACATTTTTCTCAAATAATAAATTTGTTGTAAACAAACAATTTGTCATAGCAACCACATGGCAACCAGTTCATAAGTTACCAGCTTTTAACGCTATAAAATTTTTGGTTTTTGACGATGTTGTAAGAATTGTTATAGAAGGTGTTCGATAAAACACTAGTACCTTAACAGCAAATAAGTCACTCAAGAAAAATTAGCCCACTCGTGACTAAACATTTCTTTCGTGACTTATTTACCTTATAAGACACTTGTATAATAAATATTATTCCATTAATATGACGTTTTGCTTCCAAGGCTTATTTCATGTTATTTACTAGTTACTACGACCACATATCTATTCCAATTATCTTGGAATCATTTTCCCTTCAACAAGTTAGATTCCGTATCGATTCGTTCAACAGTGACAAACTACAGTTGGTGTAAACTGAGATTGTTATATAAACACAATAACACACTAATCTCTGTGATAACGAATCTCCCAAAATACCAAAACAGCTTCTTGTCAGATAAATCTCGCCTCACGACAATTTAATATCCAGTCTCGGTTAGCTGGCAGATTTGAGAAATTGTGATCCGAAAATAAACGTGATTTCCATAATAAGCAATCAATACGTTATTGGTAGCTTCTTTTCTTCCTCATTCTTTGAGCTTTTAAAAGCTGATAAATAAATTATTTTCGAATTACCTATGTTGTCATTCATAAAGTATAAACACCCACCAGGTGATCCAACTGGAACTTTTTTAACAGTTCGAGACAAGTTTGTATTTGCATCGTAAACAGATTCTTCCCCCACAACTGAGACCAAACATTTGATTCTAGAGGAAGTTTATTTACAGAGCTACAATGAGAACGAACAGTTTCAGTAAAATGTAGAGACTTGTCTCATTTGTAGGTGAAGTCTATTGTTCTTTGACAAAGGAACAAAAAATATAGGTTGATTCCTAATCAAGCATTTTTTTTTTTCAAAAGAAAGCTACTGGTTACTTCTTAGTGTTCGATGAAAAAAATTCACAATCAAAATAACTGTCACAACTAAAGAACTTCTTTATTCGTTAATATTTTTGTCGAATTAGCAAAGCAATGGTGTTGCTTAAGTTAATAACAAACATTTTACAACTGCAATTTTTCAGCACGTAAAATACAAGAGACATAAAAACCAGCACTGTATTTCTGCAAATATATTTTATTGTTGGTCCGTGCTGACGAGATTGTAAAATGTATTTCTGTTTTATAGTAATTTAACTGGACAAAAGAGAAACTTTAATCAAAATTAAATGAAGTTACCGTCTTTATTAAATGTGTAAAAAATGTTACTAAAATATACATTTACTCCACTGTTGTTAATTAATAATAGATTTTTCGAGATGTAGGCAACCAATAAAACGAGTGTGTATAGCAAGTATACATATGTGTACGATTAAGCTACAACAGACGTTTCGATAAAACAAAAGATGAGGTACCACTCTTGATTTGTTTTCTCTGTATTTGTTGTAACGTAGACTGTCCTGAGTAAAATGTATTGGCTACCATTTGTCAGATCAATCACCAAAGAGGACGCAGAACTCCAAACTGAAGTCCTCTGTAAGAAAAAAATAGAATGGAAGACTGTCCATTTGTTACTGCTGTAACAATTAAGTGATTTGTCAAATACAATTATAAATTTATATACAGGTTATTTCACAACTGATAATGAGCCCGGCGGAATTTAAAATGCAACCCACAATACATTTCTAAAGTGAACCTAGGTGTTTTAAATGTAGTATTGTTTTATGAATCCATGATGGCTTTGCTTCCAATAATTTTATTTGTCACAACTGACATTTACGAATCAGTTAAAATACGAAGATGAAAATGTATTCGAACGATGAGAAAACAGACATGATCCTGATTTATGGTGAATGTAATGAAAATGCTTTTGTCGTTGCGCGTTTATGCAGGCAATAAACATTTGCCAAAAACTCTTCGTTTTTTCAAACCAAACGAATGACGTTTATGTCAAAATTTACGAAACTGCACAGCTAACTATGTTTTATGTTTTTTGCAAGTGTATTGTGGGTTGCATTTTCTATTCCGTCTGACTCAGTATCACTCGTGAAATAATCCTGTATGTAAAAAAAGCAACTCTAATAAATTAATTTTAGTTTAATTTTATCTCGATGTAAACTTCTAGAAGTACATATTAATTAGTATTTAGTCTTAAAGACAAGCACATTTCTTAATCTCACGTACTTAATTCAAGGAAGTTTGAAATTCTGTGGTGAAAGGAAATTTGGAATATCAATAAGAGAGCTGCGTTTGATGGTAATAGGGAGCTAATCGACGTTATTATATACAAAATTATACTAAAAAGCACATAAAATTAAATTTCAAAATTTCTGAACTCATCAATATAAGAATAACAGATATTTTCTGGCTTTCCGGCCTAATTATTATTGATTTTAATCCCAAGTGTATTAACCCACCTGATCAGCAATAAGAAATTAATAAACCTCCAAAACGTCGGCAATGTAACTCGTAATTTTGTCTCTTCCACACACAGAGACTCGACTTGGTCTCATTAAAGACATCGTTCGTAATATGTTCTGGAATTTCTTTTTTCATATTACGCGAAAAAAAAAAATTGAAATACGTAGATAATAATAATTAAATGAGAATAATTCGAGGGAAAATTTTAGAGTCTCTTGAGTCACACTCTTCTTACTTTTATCTCTTATCGTTTGGATGAATGTGATGCTTATCCAAGCTCCTCACCTGAGACCGATGTCTCCCGCAATTAACCATAAACTTCTTGTTCTCAATTAATTAACTTTTAGGACGCCTACATTAATTTTTATGGCTCGGAGTTTTGTTTTGCGTCCAGAATTGTGGATAAAGTGTAATGATGGTTTATAATTTAGCTGCGCCCAACACTCGGGTTTCACAGCTGCAGATAAATTGGCAACAGTTGAATATTAATGTCCATTAAATGTCTTCGTTGTTGAGTCAATATTGGGAGTTTCTGGGCGGAGGATTGGGGTGGAATGTAACAAAGAGAAAGATTCCAGCGATTTGATTTAATAGAGGGTTATGGAAACAAAATTTCAAAATATGCATGGTTGAAATATCAAATTCCTGATTTCGTTGTGTACTGTTTTGGCATGACCCTCTACTAGATAATAAACAAGGAGTAAAGTGAACTTCTGGTCTATACTGTTTTCACACCCTCCCTTTAACATAAAATCCTGCTGAAAATGTTGTACCTAAAATAACTTCATTTTACTTTATTTAATTCAACAAGAACACAAATCAAGAGTGCTACCTCATCTTTTGTTTTATCGAAACGTCTGTTTTAGCTTAATCGTACACATATGTATGCTTACTATACACAGTTGGTTTATTGATTGCCTACCTCTCGAAAAATTGATTAATTAATTATTCATAATTAATATTTTATCTTCAATGGTAAAACTCATTTTACCACTTACCTATTCTGGGATAATTGTTGCTTACAATTACAGGAAACGTCCGTAAACTTTGACGAAATCGAAAACTTTTTTGGTTTTGATATCAATACCGTTGCTTTAAAACTGACGTTTGTTTGATAGTTCACCCAAAAATATGCATACCAGTGGCGTCGCGGTTAGCAATAAAGCTTGTAAATTACCGATTCTTACGAATGTAAAATGTTGCTTTTGTTTATTTTATAAACTTTCTCCATTATCAGATAATTACAATAAAATGGACAATTATCTAAATTTCATGAGAGATGATTTATTATAAAGTAGCGTTTAAGACCACAAATTGTCTACGCCCATGCATTGAACGCTTATTTGCATAAGATTCCGCTACGACATGAGCGGTAATTTGCAACGCCTGGTCTAATTTGTTTTCTTTTTGATTACTTTGTAGTATAAGACATCTTTGTAACTAATTTTTCTTAAAACTGTAACAAGCTTTAGAAGAGGAGATAATATTCGCGTTATAAACCAAAACTAGCTCCGTGATTTACGGTTGCTTTAATTATACGCAATTCATAATTAAATCGTTCTAATTTGCCAAGGAGTTGGTTTGAGATTTCTAATTAACCAACCATCAATCCTAACTTCTGGAACAATGTATCGTAATTTGTGTAATCGTTATTTAATATTATGATAATTAAAATATTATTCAACAATAAAGCAGCTGTTGTATTGTGAGACTAAATAGTTCTAAGTGATTTTGATCCTTGGAGCTTATTCTTGAAAAGAGGATAACTTTAGTGAGTATAATAAAGTATTATCAAAATAAAGCAGACTGAAAGGAAAACCTAATGCATTTCAACAATTCAACAAAGTAAGGGCACTCTACATTACTTTTTGATTGGCCAGAGATTAGAGAAAGATCAAATCATTCGTTGAAAGGATTTTATTTTTTGTTAGCTGTAATTCAGATTTCAGATTGATAAGATTTATTGGAGACATTGTGGACAAGCAACCATGCTTCTCTACAATGAAAATGGCGGATGCGATTTTAACGATTACTGGCTCAAATAAGCTAGTTGTGCGCATATGTATTTATCACTTGTGCGTTAGTAACTGAAAAACTACTGAACAGAAATTATTTATATAGTCCTCAGTAACCCCAATGAAGAGTGTAAAATGATCATAAAGTTTCTACAGTCGTGTTTTTTTTTCCAATACTTTGCAACTCGAGCTATTACGCAAATTGGGATTTTAACGCGAAGCAACAAAAATTCTCTCTGAAATTGAGTCTTCGTTTCTCCTGCATGGTAATCAATATAATTAATTAGCAATATCCCGAAATATCGTCGTTGAAAGGTTTCCCGACATGCGCTTCCTCGGTGGCTTTTCCTGTATTCTTCTCTTGACTCTTGTTTCCTCCTGTCGGCCCTCGTATATGTTTAAACCGAGTTTTATCAGATCCGCCATGTTTCTTGATTTCTAAGTATGATCCTGAATTTTAAACAACTTCTGCGCTAAATTGAATCTACGATCTTGCCCGATTCATAATTACATGTTCGTCTGAAATAAAATTCCTGCGCCACCTATATTTACCCTGTCTCGGTTTGATATAAATTCCGTTATCCTCTTTGATCGGTTCTTGTCGCGTAATTATATGGAGGAAATTGTGTTTTACCTTTGTTACAATAACACGAAATACCTCTTCGTTATAAGAAAGCGCCATTTCCATCAGATAACGCGATCTTTCGTGTTAAAAGCTAGTACATACTTTCAAGATTTTGTTGCTGGAAACGACATCCGTTATTTTTTGCGACACATATATTTTCGTAAGAACTGATTCCCATTCGATTAAAAAACTTGAAGAGTAAAAACCCTTACCTTTGTGCAAAATTTGAAAATTTATATATCCCAGCTTGTGGAAATATTTTTAGACAACAAACGTGTGGTCAGCATATTGTGTCCATCCAGGCGTTGGGAATCCTTCACATTTTTTTCTAGAATAATAACAAAAAGAGGATCTGCAAACAGAAACCACAAAAACTAAAACACACTGGCGGCCATAAAAGTAGCAACCACACAAAAGAATTTGAATATTAAATTGTAATTCATTTCACCGAAGTATGTACGTAGTGTGCATAGAATGTCATTTTTCAGTCACTGTTATTTCTTGTTTGCAAATTAATTTTTACTTACTTCTTCGAAGTGTTTTTAATTAAAGAAACCACCTGTTATTTGGTATTTTGGTTTTAAAAATTGTACTGTACTAACAAAATGACGATACTCTCTTCGAACCAGTAAACCTACACACAATACTGCTGAGAATAAACTTAAACTGTGCAGGGGAGTTTAGTTTGGTTTAAAGTAAATTATGAGGAACCCGACTTCCAATTTAAGCTGCTTAACACACCCCAACCAAATTGGATAATTTCTATCGAGACCAAATAAATTAATAGTTGCGCTACCTTGTCGTCTACGAGTATGTACTTGTAAGTTGAAATTTGTGAGATTAATTTTAAGTTTGGTGGTTGTAACGATGATACTAATAACCTAATAACTCACTTGTTGATAGTGAGCAACTTCCGACCGATAAGTAATAATATCCCTGAAAGTTTCCTCTCGAACACATATTGTCGTAAATAATGGGTTTGGGATAGAAAGACGGACCACTCCTTAATACTTACTTTACTTTACTTTTCTGCCAGCTGTTATAAGGACGGGATCTCAATAATAAGGACGTCCGTGAGGGATGATATCTTTTATGTAATTAATCGTTTGCTGACTTTTCCCTTTTCTTTGCTTTTGACGGTAAAAAATCAAGTTTAATTTAATCCAAAGTTTTGTCTATAAGCTTGCGGTTTACAACTGTTTTATTTCCCATTCAAATTACTGCTTCACATTAGATAGGAGAGGCAGACTTGAAATAAAATGATGATGGCTAGGGGTGAAGTGATAAGATAAGAGACATTGCATTTCATTGTTCAAATAAAACCTTCTTTGTCTATAAAACTGTTTCTGTATGTTTTTAATGTGTGCCACATTAAAGAAACAGTCATTCAACTAGAGTAGTCTGCGTTGTGGATCATATTTCACTTTAAAAGTAGATGGATGTTATTGCAATGTCGCTATTTTCTATGCACCGCGGAGTAATATTTTGTGCCACTTGTCTAACCAGATAACACGGACCAAAATGTGTCTCCGTTGTAAAGATATTTTATTCTATTCTATTCTTTCTGTTGCTTTCAAACAAGTAAGGAATATAATAAGGGATTTAACTCAATCACATTTTTACTTCTCGTCATTTTCATTTCCCCACACTTTTCCATTTTTTTGCGCAGCGCGTAATTTATTTAAAATGGGACTCCATTTTTTTTGGAGATTTGTGTGTACATAATATCAAACTTATTATTTATCTCTATGTGCCATGTATGTACTTTGCATTGATGATTCCTGAGATATCGATTTTGAATGAGAATAGAGTGTGGAAATGAAATTCCAATTTTCCAGGTAAATTTACACAAAATAATAATTTATTAAGATTCAAATGGTCAAACTATCGAATCCATCTTCGGGGCCGGTGTCGATTTGTGGAGGAAGAGGAGAGGAGTGAACGAAACGAAAACGTTTAGGGCGTGAACGAATCTGCCGGCATCACCTATTTATGGGAAAGTTGGAAACAAACGCGGCAAGAACGAAGCCCGATCATTGGTCGGTCAATGAGAGTAGGGAGTGCCCAGAACAAAACCGGGACGCAAATGGCGCCCGGGTGACACACTCTTGATTTGTTTTCTTGTTGATCACTCTGTACAGTCAAGTTGATATTTTTATTTTGGGAATAAACAATGCTCATTGGAAGCTAGATCTAGGGAATGATCAAATTTTCCAAGTTTGCATTGAATTTGATTTATAATTTAACGAAATAACAATACTTATCCGTGTGCACCGTTCTTATCCACTTATGAATTCCCAGAGAACTCTCTCGCGTTTTTGATCGCGTGGTGTGTTAGTTAAAAATTAATTATAAAGAGCTTTGAAATTTGTGGTACTGTGAACACACGAAATTGTTGGAAAACTCATGAAACAGCGTCGATAAAATCGTGCAACTCTTTTATTTTCTTCAAACAACTTCTGACAGCAATTCGCCACTTCCCTTACTGCTTTTGGCACCAACTTTCACATTGAAAACTGAAACTACATTGCTCTAAACCATAATCACAATATTTTTCAACAGTTGCCAGCAGGAAAGAAACAGTAGGAAGGCATCCGGGCAATTAATTAAGACAAAAGCGGGTATAACGTGAAACCGGTGAAAAAGGGATTTTTATTTTAAAGCGCGATAGCGCCATATGCGAGCTTTTCCTGTTTTTCAATGAAAACAACAACAAAAATTTCAGTGTTTTTGCCAACGCATTCACAGAGCAAGACCTAAAACACAATATAGAAGACAAATATAAACTTTGTCACACGTTTTACATTATATGAACTTTCACAATTCAATTTTCTCTCCACGAGATCCTATTCCTCATCTCGAAAACAAAGTTCCTTCAGTTATTGTTCGCGATCCATTATCTAGATTTTTTTGCATTTAGGTTAAATGCACCAGAAATAATTTGAATATTGAACACTTCGCTTTGCTGCTCCACAAATTTCAGCTTATTGATCTCTACCTCAATTTTCGGTGGAAGTAATGAATCACATGTTATTCATGGGATTGCCAAGTGTAATTATAAAATTTTTGCATGGCTAGATCGTGTTGCTAGTTTTAATGAAAAATTTTGACGAAAAAAGCTTCAATCTAAAAGTTTAATGCGATTTTCTAACATGGCACGGTAGAAAAATCACACTGTGACTATAACAAATGAAGTATTTCTATTTGAGCTACGACACAACAGAACTGTCGTTAGTACTAATTTAATTAATTATGCATCTTTTAGAACTACGTTAACTTTGCAAATGTATTGTGGGTTGCATTTTCAATTCCGTCGGGCTCTACGAGTATAACTTGTGAAATACCCTGTATACTTGCAATACTCGGTGTTTCAATGTTATCTGATAATTGAAATCTGTTCATTACTTTAAAGTAATGCATACACTAAAGTATTGATGATATTTTGTTGTAATTGTTAGATAGCGTTTACGTATGGTAATGCCTTGGGTTTCTTGTTTGATAAATCCAAATTTTTTATTACTAAATTCAGCACTAATTTGAAAGCTTTCAACAAAAAATACAATTTGTTTCTGTTCATGTCGAATAATTTCCAGTAAGATATCTTGCAAGTTTTATAGTTGTGGATTTTTAATACACTTTGTGTAACAGGGGAGTGTGCTTTTCTAAACAAAGATTATTATTGGTTTGACCTGAATTTCTTCGATGGTCGTTGCACTTTAACAGATCTGAGTTTTTCCAAGCATGAAATACCCACCGCCAGAGTGTAAAGAAAATATTATTACGTGAGAGAAGTTCAAGTAAAATTGCACACAAGGGAACTTGTTATTGGTTAAAGCGGAACTTACTGCAAATGAGAACAAAAATTTGAATAAAAAAAGACGTAGCAGTATACTGTTCATCACCGTAATATCTAACCCCGGATTAAGTTGATTATAAACATCAGTCTTTTTAATTGAATAATTTTTTACCACGAGTTGTATAAAAATTTCAAGTTCAAGGGTGCCTGGTTCTTCTCAACGAAAACAATGCTTATTAAATCATTTCATGACTATTAGGGTAAAGCAAATTAATATCCCATATGCCTGTTTGTTAGTTTCGCACAAAATTTAATAACCCATTTTAACTGTGTCACACTTTGAAGGGGGTACGACGTACAAAGGACGACTTTGTCCTGATAAGAGCTAAAACTCAGAAATGCTCCGAATACGAATCGGTCCTGTTGAGGTATCAATTCACATTAACTTGAACAGAAGTGGAACTCATTTCTGGAAATGTATATTTCGACAGTTTTTGTGGTGTTTTGTTGGCGATTTGGGAATACAAAGCGAATAATATCAACAGAATTGTGGAGCAAAGAAAGCTCAAATGTCTATGGCTTTGCCATTAAAAACACTCTTAATACCTGGCCCAAGGAGTAGGTGTAGTAGGAAGGTGATACGTTACCTACGGTTGAAAAATAGGGAAAGTTGGGTGTGGCAGTTTTTTTTGTTTGTTTCACTTCTGGTCGGTATTAGCCATTTAATCGGCTAAAAAAATCCATAAAGTCTTGCCTGGAATAAAAGGTGTTGACATAATCGTTTAAAAAAGCGAAGTGGGTTTAGGCAGCAGTGCTGGAGAAGTTAAGAAGTGCCAAAAATATATTTTTCCATTTAGCTCGCTCTGTCAATCGATTGGAAGTTAAGAAAAATGTACAGTGAGTCCTGGCGAAGTACGTCAACATGATAAAAAATTCATGTTGATTTTAATTTAATATTTGCCTT
The DNA here is from genome assembly GCF_963966145.1 of Tenebrio molitor. Taxonomy (NCBI): domain Eukaryota; kingdom Metazoa; phylum Arthropoda; class Insecta; order Coleoptera; family Tenebrionidae; genus Tenebrio; species Tenebrio molitor. The sequence continues at coordinate 7,988,407 of NC_091051.1, forward strand.
CGTGCTGATCAAATTAGGAGTGTTCGATTGTGATTGAAACAAACCTAAAAACCCCAAAAAATTAAATTGCGTAAAAAATTGCAATATGAAAAGGATCTCGCAGTAAATTCATCAATGGTAATCCTACTATTATTTTCAGCACTGACTCAAACTGACAAAACTGGTTTACCCGATAAGTTAAGTGGGTATACATATTACTAAAACATGCTGCAATAAATTTATAATGAATATTTTATAAATGTATGTATCACGTGCAAGCAAGTCTCAAATAGTGAATTTTTTTAACACAACAGTTTTTTGTAGTACCAATAGCGTGCGCAAGGAAAGGATACCAAAGAACTATTAGCCATGCAAATTTTATTTATAAGGAAAGAGTTTAGAATAACTGTTTCAAAGTATGTTTTAGATTTCCTAGTTTAATAGTCTGATGCACGTTCACCAAAATATATAAAAAGACAAGACTGTACTAATAATAACAATAACAGTGATTTATTTAGCATTGTTGTGGGAAGCGAAATATATTGTAGAATAAGAAATACAAAATGAGATAAGAAACTCAATATGTATTTTCAAGTAAATGTTGCCTGAACATGGTTTTAAACTTAAACAATAGTACATATTTTAAATGAAACCGATTTCATTTTGATTTATTTCCTTCACTACAAAAATACATATTTTATCTTGGAAACCAGAATTATTATTAGATGTTTCCACTTTCTTGTGTGTCTTTTGTTCGCCAAATAAATATTAAATTTCAGGCATGCATGTTGTATTAGGCCTCATTACAACTCGAGATGACTGTCGAGGCATTGCGATAAAAGAAATGGTGACAAAAAATATTAAAATATCGATAAGAAGTCTCTGAATGGTAGAATGGGGGGGAAAAGAAAATGCGAATATACAATAAAACGAAAATTTTAACTGTTTGTTTAATTTTATAATAACTATCACACAGTCAACTGTCAAGTTTCACATATTTGAAAATGACATGCCTGTGTTATCACACATTGCAATCAAAATTCCCCAAACAGATATAATTCTATTTTTATTCTTTTCTTTATTTTTTAAAATGATTTCCATATTTTTCTTAAACAAATGACGCAAATAGAAAAAATTGTACATTATACTCGTTTAATCAGAAGCATTGTAGCACTCGTGCTGTAATACTCTCTCTTACTGAACTAGTTTAATAGTCTACTATTTATCTACTATATAACATAATGAAATATGTTATTATTTAATCAAATTGTTGCATTTCAAGTACTTTTTTTATCTCAGTGTTAACAATCAATTCAATTTGGATTGTCACTATTCACAACCACATTAATAACAGCAACAATTCAATTATTTAATACAAATATTTCTCATTTTGTTCACCTCTGCGTCAATCTGCAACTAAAAATTTATTTCACCAACCAAGATTTTTATTTTTCTGCTCTTAAGATACCTCTTGAATGGAGATGGCCTACTTTGCATTGACACCTGTGGAATCAAAATTTTAAATTAGCCAAACCTTAGTCAATAACTGTAATTACTCCGTCTTCTCGGTAAGCTTTCTTAGAGAACGTTGTCGAAGTTTTTAATTAAAATTGAAATGGTCTATTAATTAAAACAGTAAGACATTAAAATTTTAGGAAAATGGAAAATGCATACTAAATATACCTTTTCATGATACAATGTTATATTGTGCCATTATTAAATTTTACAAAATATGTAACAAATATGAACAAAACGTCAGCTACATACACTCGAAAATGTACCGACTACTCCAAACGGATTAGTTTCTGAACGCCCGTTATACTACTTTTGGCAATAATAATACTACTAACATATTATAATAGTATTGATTTAAACCATTTCAATGAAAATGTAGCATTAGGACCTTTATTACAAATAATTTAAATAAATAAAAATTAAAACCTTATTTTTCACATGTTGGAGCGGTTAATTTTGCTACACTTTATGAATATGTAGGCAATGTTTTGCAAGAGATTATTTTAATATTAATTTCTACATTCACTTATACATGCCACATACATGTAATGTTAATTCGCCTTCATAAAAACGTAGATGTGCGTCGTCTAGGGCTGCTCTAAAACATGAGAGGTCGCCACAAAACTTTTTAAGAGTTCATAGCATGATATTCTTTTTTTGAATTACGACCGTTTTAAATCCAAGCTGCCGTAACATAAAAATAAAAATATAATTTACGTAGAATGAAGCAGTCATACCACATAAATAAATAAAAAGGAGCGGGAACTTGAAGGAATTACCAGTTAAAAATTTCCCGTTAGTGCTCGTACATCTTCACTAAATGCCCTAACAAGCAAAAAGTAAAGTTGCTGATTGTTCAGCATAATTAACCGTCAAGACTTTTAGTAAACTTTGAGAAAATTCTTTACAATTTTTACGGAAAATAACTTAATGAAAAGCGCTTAGTCAATCGCTTTCTCTTTTAATTCAGATCCGAAGGAAACGATTATTCAGTGAAGATTTTCTTTTTTGCTATTGTACTCGGAGGAAGTTCAGACAATATTTCATGAAACACACGCAGCAAGGAGGAGGTGTGGGATTTCCTTTATGTGACAGAGTCGCACAAATTATGGTACCTAATCAAATTCAGTTTCAACTTCAGAATGTTATGAACGTTGAGGTAATTTTCTTTCATAATTAATTAAGTGGAAACTATGCCATTTTCTTCCATCAAACCATTTGCGGATCGATTGTGCTGATTTATGAATATTAAAACAAAAAATGGAATTAATTCGGTAGTAATTAATTGTTTCAATTATTTCCGTCGAATACAACCTTGAAGTAATTTCCGGTCTGGATAACAATATGGATAATAATAAGAGAAGGAATCCGAGAATAATCTAAATCTCCTGATAGTCATTTAGATTTCGTCTTGTATCATGTTGGAAATCAAATGAACAATTTTAATTATTATTCTCATATTTTTCAAAAAAACAAATTTAAATTCGAGACTGAACAGAATAAATTATACAATGTCAAAGTAGCCACAGTCTTTTTGGTTTTTATTTTAATTAGCTAATTGAGCTGTTAATTGCTGTTAAAGACTAGATTCACAAATACTTCAAAACACGAGCTTTTACTGAATCCTTATTTTGTAACATTAAATACATTATGAAGGACTCGAGTCCTTCAATGTAACTTGCTAATTACTCTTGACACTTCACTTTCTCCAGCAAGCAATTAATTTTATATTCATTTTGTAGAGTGATATAAACAGACCATTTCCAGTAATTAAATAAAGGCGTTTCTAAATCTAATTTTCTTAGATCATACATTTCAGTTTTAATTTACTCAGCTCTCAGACACTTCCTGCATTACCTCGTCGCACTCTCCAAATGATGTTCGTCGCATTTACTCCCCTACAAGAGACAACAATCTCTTTCGGCGCAATTATTGTCAGCTTAAAAACGAGCTGAAATATAAATTCTAAAAATAAAATATTTTGAAATACAAATTTCTTGACATATTTCTAGACTAGGTACACCCACGCATCATTGCGTTTGCAGTTTTTATGATCAAACAAAAAGTTTCTCGCAGCATTCTCGGTCTATTTATCGAATTCACGTCTTCGGCAAATATTTCAACAACGTTGATTTCACTGTTTCAATATTCCTCGTTTAATAATTTGGGTGGATCCTGAGTCACTGCCATGATCTACAAATTCTTGTTGTTATTAAACATTTATAAGGACTTTAGTGCCGCTCCTCTGATCTACTAGTGGTCACGATCGAGGATTCACGTATGTCCTTCCAAGGCTGACCCAAAGTAAAAGGTGTTTCGATAAATTATTTGTTTGTGGCGAATTTAGGAAAATTTGTTTGGTTTGAGACGTACAATTTTTTGCAGTCTATGCTGAATTTAGACGCTTCACAAAATAAGATTACTATTATTCAAGAATTTCGGCGAAGAATTTATTTCCTCACTGAAAGAAACTAATATGAGAATTGATTTTGTCGTAACGTTACAAGATTTAATCTCCCACTTGAGGCGCTTGAGTTGCCGAGATGTTTCAAATAAAAGGAAACATTCTCTGATGAAGAAAATTTGAAAAAGGATCATATTGACATATACTGGGGGAGAAATGTAGCACAAAACATTTTTTTTTGCCAACAGTAAATTAAATTTTCTTGTTTTTAGGTGTTGTTATATTTTTTTTAATCCTGCATAACTTACAGGTGTTGCAAAATTTAAAAATGTTTCTTCTACATGATAATAATTATTTTAAAATTAAGAATTATATAGAGATATTTAGAGTAAGTGTAAAATACAAACAATTTCTTTTTCTTTGCTTTAAGACCGTAGGTTTTCAAGAACAAAAATAAATTTTATAATTACAATTAAAAGGACTCTATTCTCTTGCGATTTCCTTGGGAATGACTTTCCTAATTATGAAGACATAAAAACAAAACAGGATTTCTTAATTAAAATTTTTATTCTTAATTTTTCTGTAAGTTATACAAAGAGCCAAGGAAAAATTATTGTTCTTCGCCATAAACATAATAATCATTATTTTAATATTCCATTATGTATTTCTCAAAGAAGTAATTAATTATTAACTGAGTGAATGTTGTATAAAATGTATATATAAATAAAATGGTATATAAATGGCTATTAGCAAATTACCTACTCATATTCAACTTTTTTATTATTTGGTCACATTATTTGATTTAATTTTGTGGAAATTATGGGCGCTGGAATATACCTAAACCATTTTTTTAATTTATAAAGTTGGGCAAAATATTGACAAACCTTGACTTTATATTAGATTATTAATAAAAAACAAATAAAATACCTCTATTATAGCTTTAGTAAGAAAATTCTTACGATGTAAAAAGCTGTTAAACCGTTAAATGATTCCGTTTGGAAAGTGCTATTAGAGAAACACTTTGCAACAGACCGCCCCTCATAAAATTAGAAAATAAAATTTTCAAATTTATGAACCATAAAAATCTCTCCGAATTTGTCAGAAGAGCAAGACGAAAAAAATCACAATACATATTACCTAACATACGTTATAATTATTAAATGCTACCTGAATGCTGTAGCGTAAAGTGTGTGTCGCACTACAGAAATTTAGATAGACGTGATTTCTTTCATATTTTCTATCGGTCTTGTTACGCCGTATGAGTAATGCAAAAGAACTCAGATGTAAGAGTTTCTTTGAAAGTTTTTGCATTGAGTTTACAAAATGAATCGCTCCCTTACAAAAGTTTTTTCTTTTTATATGTAAAATTATAATAATGAGGTAATATTGAAACGGATCGTATTCGCAAAAACGAGTAATTATTATTCATTCGTGGATAATAGCTTCCTGAACGTTTTTTTAACAAGCATTGTGGAGAAAGCTTTTCTCGCAGATTTTATCAGACTTGCAAATTTCATTTTTCTTTAATGCCTTTTGTACACCTTGACGATGAGTGTCGAGGCCTTCCAACTATCTCAATAATCCAGCAAACCCTGATATTAAGGCATGTTACAAATCGTAGGGTCCAATTAGGACGAGAAAATTAAATTCCATTCACAATCTCTTGGAAGCCGAGGTTCGTAGGTGGTCCAACTAGGAAGAAAAATTCAGAGGACCTTTGACAGCATAAATCATCTGAAATTGTTTAAGCTCCTGAACGCACAGAAAATTTATTGAACTAGAATACTTTTCGAGATTATTTTGTAAGTTTGAATGCGTTTTCGGTGATCAAATGCCAACGCCCACACCTCGTTGTTTCGTTATTTGAATTGTTAATATCTGTTCCTGTAGAGTAGGGTGGATTTGACATCAAAATGCCGTTCACTGTACCAACATATATGAAAACGCAAACAATTCTATCCTTCACATTTAAAATGTAAATGAACTCGTTAATTTTTCACACAAAACAACACATCTTGTTGGCAGTTTTCCGTTCAATTTACTCAATCTTTAGTCAAAATGTTGAAGGTCACGATTCGCAATCAACTAGAAATCAAATTTGTTTGAATCAGGTTTCCAGTATGTGGACGACGTCCGATTTTGGGATAAAAATTGAATCTGTCGAAAATAAAACAGTTCTCGACCTGTTTACCCAAATGTGTGGCCAGATGGAATCCATTAAAAATAAAAGGAAGAGGAACACAATTCTGCCGCAGAAACCCGAACATCGTAAAGAATTCACAAAAGAGTTGGAATCCGGCAGAAACTGTAATTTTGCATTAATTAAATCGGAATAATAACATTTTGTATATTGCTGTTTATCTGATGAGAGTTAAGATAATAATAACAGTGGAAAAGAGATTCAATTCCTGTACGCCTTAGGACTAAAGCTTTTTTGGTAACTTTGTTATCAAGTTGAACAATAAAAATCGACATCAATAATTTAAGGTGAAGAATCGGACAAAGCTAAATGTACGTTTTTTTTATTTGGCGGAAAAATATTTACGATAAGAAATTCCCTCAAGAACAGTCTTACCAGAGTGAATTCGGTATTTAGAATTAAGTACCCCTTTGTGTAAAAGGTTGCTCTAAAAGAACATTTTCTTTTATATCCCTAAAGGTTTAAATTATAATTTATGATTTTTTTAAAATGTAAAAACTGGTAGAGACTTCATACTTAATTGTGGAATATTTTAATATTCATTCAACAATAACAAAATAAAATTGCCAGTTACACTGTTGAATACTAATGGAAATAATAGTAGTGATAACAACTAACCTGCGTTCAGAAAGTAATTCGTTCGAGTAGTTTCTGAACACCATTAAAATAATAACAGAAGTAATTAATGACAGTATGAATATAATTGTCCTATGTTAATGTTTCTATCACAATCTTTTTTATTAAAAATTTTAATAATAAAAATGATGATGATAATACGAGCAAATATTCACGTTAACATTGTAAGTGTATTGTTGGTTGCATTTTCAATTCCACCGGGTTCATTATCACCCTAGAATTATCACTCGTGAAATACCTTGTAACCTGTATGTATACTATTATTTACTGTTAGGGATTATTTAAAAAAAACCACTGCTTTGAAACTTCATTGACATGAGCATCAATGCGGTTGAAGAATTTTTCAAGAAAGTTGTATCTACGCGTTCAAAAACAATTTTTAATTCGAACCTAAATTCATGCACTTCTGTGATTCCACATTTTAATAAATAACTTATAAACTGCTGAACGTTAAGTTTAAATTAGACCAATTCGAGTTAAACACGCGACTTCACTTCAAATTATGATAATACCTGAAAATTTTGTATTGGAAATGATTAATTCGGAGGCGAGAGACTTTTCAACATTTAAATACGTAGACAGAATACATCAATCTGAACTAGAAGTGTGTCTCCATTATTAATCCAATAATGTCGACCTTGAAATGGGAGTTTGAAACTTGTGCGACACTTTGCAAACTACTAAAGTTTTAAAGTAAAACCTCGTTTATTTGACAGTTGGTTTAAACTGATGACATATTAAAGGCAGTTTTGTTCAGAACACCATATGTTATTATATCTAACACAATTCCACGATAAAGGAAGAATTTTAACAATTTTACAAAACAATATTAAAAACTCCCATTTTCTATTTACGACTCATCATTTTTTTCACATGATGTTCAATTTTTTATAAAAAGAACTGCTTTTTATTTGTACACTGAAAATGTTCAAGCTTCAGTCCCTTTTTGTAACATAAACCCTTTCTTCAGTAAAAGAGAAATACATTTCGGAAGGTTGCTCTTTTATTGTGAAAGGACTTTGTAAATATTGTACATTTCAACCCAGCTGTTATTGGGTTGCACTTATGTAGATATTCCAAATGTTGCAAATATTTGCGAAAATGTTATTAACAACTTTATCATTTGAGTGAATGTGTCGTCGTCAACTTATGACACGGCTGTCGCTTTCAGACTCGTAGTTCATGAGGGTCTGATTATCAAGCCTGAAAGGTGAGAAGTAGGAAGTTGGTGTGGGGTAAAGCTACTTGAAACTGTCGGTTGTACATGTTTATGTATGAACTACTTCCTAAGTTATGAATGCTGCTGTTGTCAAATATCTTTTGAGGCTAAATTCTCACTATACTTTTTCAAAATGCTAAAATAATCCAAAGTAAAGTAATGTAGGTACTCGTATATCAGTATATGTATTTAATTTACACTCACATTTCGATGATTTAATCCTACAAATATTTGCAATATTTTTTGAAAGAAATCACCCTACAGCAATATCCAAAAACTTGTTCAAATATCTGTCCATTCCTTCATCTCAGAATCATCCCCACAATACAATGAGTAACAATTGATTAAAAAATAAATTAAAAACATTACTTAGTTGACAAAATAATAATACTTACTTACTAAAATGTACCCAATTTGTTGTATTTAAGTTTTTTAATATGCCCTATAAAAAATTAATTACGTAGAAATTCAAGAAATAAAAGAAGGCAATTAATTTTCACCTAATTTACGAGTATTTCCCAAATTATTTCTTACTTAAATTTTTGATGAAAATATGTTAAATGTCAAAGTTGGATGAATTATTTCTTTCTCATGAATTTAATACCGCGTGGGTTTCGCCTTTGTATCAAATATAATTTGTGCATCATTTGCGGAAAGCTCAATGCTTTCGCCGAAAAAGTGTGAAATCAATAAGGGTTATTTCTCTTATTACACATTTACATTTTTTAAATGTTCTCAGCTTATTTTACCATAATATTTTCTCTTATAATTTATATGTACCTACTAATGTTTCATATCAAACAAATTAATAAAGTCCATTGTTTTGCAAATATTTTTTTCTACTTTGCGTTCACAATGGACGATTATGAAACCCAAACAGATGTCAAAGCTACTTTCTATTCCACGCAACTTATTACATTGTCAGATTGGTAACTTTCAATTGCTTTGAACTGAACTCTCATTTAATACTACGTACACATAACCTCAAATTGTGACATTCAAAATCTTCTATTGAAATGTAATACCACCACTTTTACTAACAATTGACATATTGAAATTAGTTAAAATTAAAATAAACGGCTCCTCTAAGTAAAAAAATATTTTCTTGTTTTTAATTGTGCAATTGTTCTAGTAAAATTTTTGCTATTTCAGTTCAATTTTCCATTAATATTATTTTACTAGTATTAACTCCTCCAAATACTCTATATTTATTTTTATAAATAAAGTAAGTAAATAAAAATGCAAAAGAGAAAAAATAGTATGTTATACTCGTTCCTTTGTGCAACAAGTAACTTTTTACAATACATATAACATATCTTATAACACTTGTTTCATAATATACTACTACGATTACATTTTTAATAATTTTACAGTAACATCTTATTTATTAATTATTTTATAATTGTTTCTTTTAATATTAATGCCAAAATTGTAGTTGCATTTGAAACCTGAATTGATTCGTCTGTTTGGTTGTAATTTTCCTAAAGAATTGTTGTTGAACAGACCGAATGTTCTTTTGAATTAAGCATAAATATTACTAAAAATCCGTCCTGAATGCTTCTTTTAAGCGACGTCAAGAAGAGCGACAATAAATTAATCACAAATTAAAAATTGCATGTTTACATCATTCCCGTCGTCCCGAGGGAATAAAGAATAAATTAATTTCAGCAATCAGAGTGAACGAGTGAAAAAGTTCGAAATGAGGTTGTGAAAAAGGGTCTTATTTAATTTCGTCAATTTCCTGTTCTTCTGAATTCCAACAATTCTGTGACACAGGTAAATTTTCTATTGGGGTTTGGACTCACCGTGGTCACAAAAAAGTATTTGCTATGTTTTTTCTCTTCATTATCAATTTTTCGGTCAAATTAAAGCGTGGGTAGGATATAAATGTGAAATATGCGTTTTTCCAGCAACATCAAAGGAAATTTACAACGGTGTAATTCGATTGCCTCAATGTTTTTCAGCTGCAATGACACTGAAAAAAATATTTTTCAGGGTGTAATATTGTTCATCAGACCGTTCTTAAAAACCACTCTCACATTTTATTTATTTAGTCAATTGAATTTGTAGATCATTTGCTTTTACCACATTTTAACATGTTTAAATTCTAATATGGATACAATGAACAATGAATTTCAAATAGATTCTTATGATGGTTTTATATTAAGTAATATTTTAAGACGATCTCGTACACCTACGTTTCTTTCTCGTTAAAATTAATGATACTACCTACTACCTTCTTTCGTTCGAAAACAACATCCATCGTAAATACTTCCACAATATATTTTTGTTTACAAACAAGTTTTAGTTTACAGGATATTTCACGAGTGATAATGAGCCCAACGGAATTGAAAATGCAACCCACAATACATTTGCAAAGCAAACCTGGATATGGACGCCGCTAATATCAAGGTTTACCTTGAAAATGTATTGTGGGTTCTATTTTCAATTCCGTGGGGTTCATTACCACTCGTGAAATACTCTCTATATTGATCAAGGCACGTGGATGCTGCTCAGTTTGTGTTCCGCATTCAAAATAATTTTATGAAACATAACTGGGAGTATCATAATTGCCTTTGAGTTAACATCTGATAAAAAAAATATGCTGGAAATTTAATAACCAAATTGGAATAGCATGAACACTTATCGATGTAAACAAGACACAAAATTTCCTTTCAATCATTGTGTGAAAGTCAAACTTGGCGCTGAATCCAAAGTTTGGTGATGAAAATTTGAATTGCATTAGACAGAAATTTTTTGAACATTTAATAAATTATCTAATTTTCTTTTCTGTGAAGGGAGAATCTATAATTACGAACATCAAAGCCGCTTATCATTGTATGGAGAATTGTTCGTATAATCGAAGAAGCCTCATGCAAGGGAGGCAATTAATTAGATTATAATGTGCTGCTAAGTACAAATATACAGACTGATTCACATAACTTTCCGACCCTAACGAAATTTAAATGCAGCCAGCAATACGTTTTTCATTCATAACTTGATTCCAAAAAATGAATTATTTAAAGTTTTGTATGGTTTGGACATCCCTCACAAAAGTCTCAATTATAAAAATTTTAAAATGGCACTAATCGACAATATTTCTTTAATTTAATAAACAGACTCATCATATATTAATATCATATCGATCCTTTAGCCATTGGAACACATTTTAATTAACAAAAATTATTTCAGAATTATACAAAAGGGAACTGTCAAGTGATTGTCAATAATGCCAGGAGCGTCCAGATTTCATAGTAAATGAAGGGATCAAGTTATCACTGAATAACGTATTACTGGTTGCATTTAAATTTCATTAGGGTCGGAAAGTTATGTGAATCAATCTGTAGTTGTAAGGAACTCTTTACATAATTTTGTGTCACTATTAAGGTTTAGAATTCTGTACATTTTAATATGTACTCTTGGCCCAACATTTTTTAGACATTTCTAAAAAAAATTATGTAAACCAACCATTAGTGTCATTAATAAATGACAATTATTAAAAATCACTTTGAAGTTTTTCTTTTGACATCAAAAAAGCAGGGAAATGGCATTATCGAGTCAAAAGTTGGGTTATATTCAATGAAGACCAATTCACACATATTTGTCAGTTAAATGTCAGTTGTGGCCAAGATTCTGTGTCGCGAGCAATAAATTTTGGTCGTCAATGTCATTTTAAAATTTGGTTAGATTGTCACAAATTTAAAAAATTTCCCTGCCTGATTATGCCCACGTCAACAAAGTGTCAAAAAATTGAGAAAAAAATGACAATTAATGTCATACAATATGATGATAGGTTATGATATTTACGACTGTTTTACAATGGAGCATTTTCGATTGCGTCAAAGAATGACCTTGACGATCAAAATTTGTTGCTCGCGACTGTACCACATGTCTGCCATAATAAAAAGATAATTACCCAGTAAGAAAAAACATGTCTTACAACTTGGTTGAACAAAAGTATTGATCAAACCTGAGTCTTAAAATAATGAGCTGGTGTTTTCAAATTATTTTGTTAATTAATACGATCCATGGGTAACAAACTAAAATTGAAGAAAAAAAATATTTTATACAAAGTTTTTACTTTTAGTAAGATACATGGACGAGATCTCACGAAATAAAGGACCTTATTCTAACCTAATATTTTTTTGGATTTAACAAAGTGTGCAGCAGTGTGTGTATTAATTTTGTATTATAATTAATCAAACCTCCCTTTTAATAAATTAATTAAATCAACAACAAAGTTAACGGGAGGAATCACATTGCATTGCATTGCAAATGGGACACAAGAGAGTGTCTGTTGATAATTGCAAGTGAACCGTTGCTAAATTAGTATTGCACTTATGGCAAAAAGTTATGCGCTAAGTGTAAGTTCTTGCTATTACACAAAACGGAAACTTCATAAATCCCACAACCCAGGGCAAAAAGTAATCAAGTTTTTGTTCCGCGTTTTAATTAAAATAAATTCATAATAAGATGAGAAGAGAAGGAGATACAAAATAGTGTTATATAAAAAGTTTTACAACCGAGGGTTGGGAAATTGCTTTGAATTTTTCCTAGATGATTACATTGACGCCTAACTGTAAACTGATAAATGGACAAAAGCTCAAAAATGTAAATACAGTGATGAGCAATAAATTTTGGTAGGTAATGTCATTATTTGGCATTACAGAAAGTTCTCTAGTGTTAAAGAAACATAACCGATCACATGTTACATAAGTAGTCATTATATTCTCTTCAAATAATTTCTCCTTTTTATAATTTACATTTGCAAATGAAATGATTTATAAATGAAGGAAAAGAAATAAAATTATTAGTAGTAGTAAAAATATTAATTGAATTTATTTTTATAATCTCTATGAACAATCTGAAAAATCAATAATAAAGAACGTGCTTTACGATTGATAAAACCTTCTTTTACCAAACTTGGTAACTCATTAAGTTACTGAAACTTTGATATTTTAATTACACAATAATGCAAATGAAGATTTTACGCGTTTAGCCAAAAACTATTTTTTTGGCAGACATGTACAGACAAAACGATCACCATATTTTAGCAATTTCGTCTACAGTAAACCCTCTACATGCCTTGACAATGAGCGATTAAGCAAATTACGTAAAGTGGAGTATTTACATGGCTTTGCAGTAACTTCAGAACTTCATTTAACTTGACGCACTAAATCCCGAGAATTATTTGCCAGCTGTTGACTACTTCTATGTACATAGTTAAGTTGTCACAAATTTTTTTACAAAAAAATTAACAACTCTACCGAATTTTTTTTTAATCATAATGTGCCTAAACAACGTTTGTTTGTAATTAAGTTAGGAATGCTTGCGGGTTGCATTACATTCTGCGACGTATTTTTATGCAAATGAGTCCTCAAGGGTGTTGGTGTTTGCTGAAATAACATGCTCAATCCTTGCGGAATCTGCTTAGCACCCTTTGTTTCCATAATATCCATTAATTCGTGTTACCACTGATTTTTTAGCACTGTGCAATGCAAATAACATTAGGTAGGTATTGCGCAATAAAAGTGCCAAACGCTCAACTTCTTGAATAGATGACACTTGTATAAAATGTTATTTGTTTTTTAATTATATTTCAATTTAAACCCGCAAGATTGAATATTTGTTACAAATAATTTTTGATTAAATTTGCGATCACATGAAAGCTGTGAGCTTTTTTGTTTGAATTACAATGAAAGGGAAATGATTGTTTTTGTAAAAACAGTTGAATTAATTTGTTTTACACGTTCAAAAAATGTAATAACTTATTCAAGCGACAAGTTTCTGCAACTGACAATTTCTGCGTAAAACAACGATGAAATTTTCCGTACAAGAGGATCCCTAAACACAATTTCAAACGTATTGTAACATATTTGGCATTGGTGCTTTGTGGAAATTTCCCTGCATGCCGATAAATAAATTGAATACAAGCGTGCCTACGTAAGAAAATGGAAAAACTGATGGCAGCAAATATAATTAAGTTTGAATTTTTCGTCGATTTTTTCCTTATGTATTCGTGAAAACCTTGATTTCCAGCAAATCTGCTGTCTCATAATGCACGAATCTGGGGGTTTTGTTTTATGCCTCGTTCCATACAGCCACCGGAAAAATGGGTCGAATAAGCCAGCCAATAATCAAACATGATTTATGTTCCGGGACGGGCGAGAAATTGGATAAAAAATTATCGGTAGATTGCCAGTCAAAAAGCGGAAAATTATTTACGAATTTTACCAATCGCGGTTAAATCGTAATAGTTTATCGGCGAGTCACGATCTTCGAGATTAATTTATTAGGAAAATCTCGAAAGGCTAAATGTGGCGCTCGACCTTTCAACCCCCATCGGAAAGAAAAGACACGGATTTTTGCGGCTTATGTATGCGGAAAGTGGTGGTTATGGAGGATAGTGCCATTTGACAACTCAATTTATGACAATGAAAGACGGAAGTAAGTCAGAGAATATGTGTTTCACGAACTGGCTCCGAAATTTATTATTCAGGACGTTGGCGACGAATTTTTCACAAATAGTCGAAACAAATGCAGCCTGATGACAAATCGCTATCGACAGATGTATTCAACATTTTCGCGTTGTACGTTTTAATTTTAAGCGAGTCATATATTTTATCAAATTAAATTAGTGTCGGATACATTTTTTGGATCTGTTCGTTGCAGAAAAACACGAAAAGTGTAACAAATTTATTGTTGACATGTTTTCAATTTTTTATTTGTTAGAACGACGAAGTTATCTGATTTCCGTGTGCAATTGTTCGTCGGAGAATAATGAAAATATATGGAGATGTATCTACGATCCTGCACTACGATGAAGAATTACTTCAAACTCATATCAGGAAAAGCTTTTTATTTATTAAACCACTACCTATATGTCACTTTTAGACGCTTTTTTAACGAATTTATCACCGGATTTACTCCATAAATCACAATAATAAAACGAAACTCAATTCTTGCTAAGCAATATTTTCTCTATTACCATATTTTACTTTTTGTAAAAGTTTATCCAACACTCTTATACGTAAATAATAAATCTTGACAGACTACACGAAACAGTTGAAAGTAATTGCATGCTCATTCATTCTTTTACGAAGAATTTTTAATTCTGTTGAAACAAAACACATGTATAGAGCGTTCAAAAAATTTAGAGGGCAAGTTGATTGGTGTTTGCTTTTGTTTCCGTTGACGCCTGGTGTAGCTTTATCTGCTGTCAAATCATAGACGTCACACGTCATTTATTCAGTAACAAGCAGTGGTGTAGATTATTTCGCAAAATATAGTTTAAAAAATGATTAGAAAATTTTCCTGATTTTCTTAGCGCTAAATGATGGTTTTTACTTTGCATTAATGAATTAATTTGCAATGTGAGATAATGGATTTGAACGAAATGCCATTGTAAAAGAGGGAAAAAATCACATCATGCTTGACCACAAATTTTTTGAACGTTTGTTACATGTAAATTCTCTTAAAGCAAAAATTTTTTTAATGCGGAGCCGTTTCTAAATAAACAACAAGTGGCTAAACTTTAAGGTGTATTCCTTGCATCGTTTAATTTTGTGTTATTTTGGCCAAACGTAACATCCTGAGTCTAAAGTTATTGTTCTAAACTTACTAAAGTTTCAAATCCATTAGAAGATATTCTAAACAAACATAGTTTAAAAAAAATTAAGTGACGCATTTGCCTAACTTTACAATTACCAAAACGCACCTGGCAAATTAAATTTCCAATTTGTAAGGAAGCCAAGCAGGTATTCACCAATGAAGACAAAACGAAACAACCAATACCACCTACGTGATATCTGCTTTTAATTGAAACCCCCATTTAAATTACTTCCTCCTGCACAGTGTCAAAAGTCTTCCATTTGTCTGACATTTTCCGTGCTCAGCACAAAACCGTTTGATTTAATACAGTCACAGTTGCCATAATTGTTACGAAATGTACTCGGTTTCGCTGCAAATGTTTCACAATTGCCATTTCCATTCTGTTTTCAATAATCAACCGAACCTAACCAAACTTACATAGTCTATAATCAGCCAAAAGCAACTCCGGCGTTTCAATGGGAGCGTTTTCGTAGAGCGAGTTTATTATTACGGCAGATTTTACGAACATTGTGGGGACATTTCACGATGGCGATAAACGACATTCCGCAGGATCAAACTTCCAAGTTTACGATAAAAAACTTACTCGTTGTCGGCGTGAAAATATTTTGTCAAGAATTTTGAAATTTCACGAGTTCCCGATGTTTATTGGGGCTCGTAAAGAACCGCGGTAAACTTTTTCCGGTGCTTATTTTCTTCTCCAGTTTCACTTTCGCTCACCTATTAATTTCGCGCTTCTCATGGAAATGATTGCGAAACAGGACCGTAAAAGGTGTAATTTTATTGCTGCGTACTTACCTTTATTAATTTTTGTTTGTCTTTGTGTCATCGCATAGCTTCGACCCTTCATAATCCCTTCACTTCCGTCGTGTTCGAATGCGTTGACATGTACGAAATCACAATATTGATGTGGCGAATTTCCTCATGCAAATCTGCGTGTTTTATGTTTAATTGCACCCCATTCGTTGCCCGATATGGAGGCGTACCCAGTTAAAACTTAGATAAGTCTTGCAAAAGGGTCTTAAGATAACAATTGTGCGTCTCCATTATATGAGAATTCTAGTCGACTTCCAAAGGAAAATGGGATTTGATAAATTGTCCGACCTGCAGTTTGAAAAGAGCGGATTAATGTGTACGGGCAAAGCACGGCGTATTTAACAACCGTATTAAGGTTTCAGACATTTATGATGGTATGAATGTGATTTATTGTTAACGTGAGACAATTTTTCATTTTTATATCTCTCCGATAAATATGAAAACACCTGTCGATTTTGAATGTATGTGCCACTACAAAAGGGTTAACAAATAAAATAGTTAGAGCAGCAACAAACACACCAAACAACTTTTTATTATGATTCATGAATTGAAACTACATTATTTTCTCCTCACGTTGCACCACAATAATAAAAATTAAAATGCTCTATAACAATAATTACGTTAATTATAATTTATGCAGGGTATTTGACGAGTGATAATGAGCCCGACGGAATTGAAAATGCAACCCATAATACATTTCCAGAGAAAAGCTTGACATTTTAATTTCAATATGTATCCAGTTTTTTTGCAAATGTATTGTGGGTTGCATTTTCAATTTCGTCGGGCTCGTTATCACTCGTAAAATACCCTCTATAAACAACTCCACAAGCAATAGTTAAGGCACTAAATAATTATTATTTGATCAAAGAGGTTAAGCAACACTGGATGCGGTCAATATTTCGATGGGTGGCCGCCGAAGAACAACTTTTAATGAGCTCCGACCTGGATGTCGTGTAAGAATGATAATAATTCTGCCAACGTTTCGTCAGCTATGCTGCTGACTTCTTCAGCGATTATGTTTTCTTCAGTATGGGTCTTTGGACCAATTTAGAAAAGCTTTTCGATGCATTGTTTCGCTGTAAGAGAGCTAAAATTTCTCGTTACAAGCATTTTTATCATACAAAAGTGTTTATTTAATTCCCAATTTATTTATTAAAAAATGTTGGTGTGTTAAATTTATGCTCGGTCGTCAGTGTCGGAGTCTTTGTACTTGAAATTGTTATGTCTTGGCATCCCTTGCGACCTCTCTAAAAACATTTTACGTAATAAGGGTGTTTACGAGGGTTATTTGCGTCAAATAATTAGGCACCTCGTTTTATCATCGTCCTTTCTGTGAATATCAAAGTGGCGTCGAAACGTTTCTCTAAATTAAGAGTATTAAAATAATTATCACGAAAAAATGTTACTGTCCATTAAACAAATTGAATAAAGAGAGGTTCGAAAACGAGACAGTCTGTCTTTTCGTGACATGGAAAATAATATTAGTGTGCCATTTTACTAGTCCTTGGAATTAACGTTATTATTTGTTAGATGTTTGAATGTTCGATAATGAGTTTACAACTTGCTAGAAGGCCGGATGTAATTCACTTAGCTTGTTTCGACTGATATCTAGTGAATTTATTTAGAGGCGTAGGCCGAGAAAGGAACTACTTCGTCTTCGAAATGTAATTTTGTATTTAAATTTCCAACATAAAAAACGTTCGTAATTTACGGCAAAAGCAGACCTTGGAGATGTGATTTATACAATTTCTATCCGACGAGGTGTTTGGTTTATTCGACTTTCTTTGATAAGAACATTAATCGATTCACTTTTCAAACATTTATTACGAGTATATGAGTGGCCGCTTTTACTATAATTATGCCCCGGTTTCCTAAATATTCACATTCTTTATAAATAAGTACATTGTTTTATTATTATGTAATAGAAAATATATACAGGGTGTTTTTAAAAGTTGTGCAAAAATTTTAACCACGAGCTACTCTTTTAATGTAGAACTCGGAAACAATATTTAAAAAATTCTATGTCAAAAAATAAAATATCATTTATTTCTTGAGCTACATTTTTTTTAATTGCTTTTACACCCTTGTATATCATGTTTTATAAAACGTACGCCAATGTGAAGTAACCCATAGGAAATATGCTTTAAAATAAGGAAACCGCATTGGTGTACATTTTATAAAACATGATATACAAGGGTGTATTTTAAAAATGTGCCGAAATTTTACCTACGAGGTTGTGGAACCAACGTAAAAGACTAAAAGCAATTAAAAAAAATTGTAGGTCAAAAAATAAATGTCATTTTATTTTTTGACATAGAATTTTTTAAATATTTTTTCCGAGTTCTACATGAAGCCAGTAGCTCATGGTTAAAATTTCTGCACAACTTTCAAAAACACCCTGTATATATCGGTGTTCATTTAAATTTCTGTTCAAAAGTCGATTGTCAACGCATCACGGATCAGCTGTTAGAACCTAATCTCACTTTTTGCGTCGTGTGTTTTTTTAATCTGTAGACTGACGACTGGTGCGTTCACAATCAACTCTTTGAGGAGAAATTTAAATGAACACCCGATATTTATTTAGAAAGGAATAAACTGAATATGTATATAACATGTTTCAACATTCTAAACCGTTACTAAATTGTACGAGCTGCGAAATCCTAAAATAAATTCAAATCATTGTGCGTGTAATAAATTAGCTTAATCCTATAAATTACCACATTTACAAGGACCAAAGCTGAGTTTGTTCTACATAAATTCCACGTACGAATGTTTCATGCCAATCGCTACCACTTAACAAATACAAATATGTATAACCAGTAGGAAAATAGAGAATTATTTTAAATAACTCTGTACTTCACACAGCGAAACTTGCCACGAGTAAAATATTCAGAAATAATTAATCTCTCAATAAAAATTTCAATTAAAACTTGTCCGGTGCATGTTTGCTGTTTAAACTGTTTGCAGAACAGGAATGATATGAAGTGGAGATGAGATACAATCCAAAATGTAATTAATAAAACATTCATAGAGATTAAATTTAATTGAATTTTGCAGGTCGTGTCTACCTTTAGACGTAAGTCAAATGATTCTACATTTTTTACAATATTTAGTCAAAATAAAAAAAAAAGCAGAAGAAGCTAAGTTTAGAAAGTTGTAACTTTAAAATGCATTCACGTTGTTTTGGCATTATGGGAGGCCATGGAAATTTCGCATTTAATTTGGTAGTAAAGCTATCTGTTGAATTAGGTTATGTTTTTCTAAGTTTGAGGTTATAAATAGCGTCAATGTCTAGTGCATTGTTGTCAGCAAGAACACTTTAGTGACGGAAATCAAAGAGTGTGTCCAACGTTAAAAAAAATAGCTCATGGCCTCCATTATGCCAAAACAACGTGAACACTTTAGTTCACGTCAAATTTGAAGCAACATTTTCGCTTACTTTAGCAAATATCAACAATGGTTTTAGTTAGCTGAAGTAAACAGTATTTTTTAAACTTAAAGCAAAAGACAGTTGTGAGGACAAAGAGATCTGCAAAGCCGTTTGTCCGCTGTGTGCTTTGGTAGACGGTTGATATTGCTTAAAACTTTTGTAGTAAATCAAAGTGTACAAGACTTCGAAATCGACACAAGAGATAAATTTTCCACAACAAAAGAAAAGACACACTCATGAGCCAGAGGGGTATACATTGTTAACAACGCTATTATGCACCCCACACAGATAAATTTTTATTTATATGAGAATGAGAATCTTTGTCCCAAAGATTATTTTGCTGTATGAGTCGTATTTTATTTTCTGTCGAAGGACTAAGCTTATAGACTTGATGAAAGATACTTAATCTACTTTTAAAATCACTGCCAAGCAAAACGTCAGTCTTCTTGTAGACAACAAAACATATTAAACATGAAACGTTTCAAACATGTTTTCAAGATTGAAATTCGCTTGAATACTTGTGGGATTTACTCAGGCAAGTCTTACGGCATCGCTAGAGAATCTACGACATTCTAGCTGCGACAAGATGATTGTAGAATATAAATAGATAATAAAAGAGTGAACCAGTGAGAATTCTTGCACTGATTTGAAGGTGGAATGCGCCCTGTTGCGGTTTAAAACATTCTGAATTAGATAGCGAAGCCCACAAAACGTTTACGGTGAAATCAGAAAACGAGGAACTAACCACTGGATAGTGGATAACAATCAAAATTGAAAATACTTGCAAATCCAACTTAGTCCAGAGTTTGTTGAATTAATTCGACCGATTTCCCAAGCAAAGTTTCCTGACCTAATGTTATCGGAGGTCTAGGGTCCAGAGTCGATAAGGAAACTCTAAAATCAGGATCCTGCTAATAAAACTAATTGGCATATTATGCGCTCGAGTGCTTGTAAATTATTCAGAATGGATGATCGATTTGAGTTGCGTCGTTATCAACCCGTGTCGGGGGATGCAGTAAAAGGAGATAACCGGAAAAATTACTCGAGAGCGACAAGAATCGACAGCCGAAAGGGTGCAATCATTAGGGCGAAAACACAAGAAGCAATTTAATTTCATGAACGAAATGACAGATTACTTTTAGACAACTGTTTGGGACACAGCTTTGTGTAATAGTTTCAAATTGGGGATAATTTGGGAGCTTTCAAGCTTCCCTCTAGCAATAAATTTGAAACTGGAGAAAAAATAGAAATGATGTTGTTTTCATCATCAGTTTTTCTTTATTATCAATTTTGTCTATTTAAATTTGGTTGTGGCTTTTCTCCATTACAGAAATTGTTTGTCGAAGGCGTCATCTTGCCCATACAAGCGTTGGGTACTGAAGCTCTTTCCATAAGCTCTATAAATTCATTTATATTGCGAGACATGCTTGGAGTAAAGTGGTCAATATTCGGTCGAAGTCTCGGTAAGCACACATTTTTTGAAAATGTGAAATTTATGGCGCAGTCAGAAGACATCTTGAATGCAATATTTTCAAAAGACAAGTAAATTGAAGCAAGGATATGGCGGATTGGTTGCTTCACCTGCGAGTTGTTTTTCCTAATTACCACCATTCTCTTTGAATACAAATTTTGTTGTCTGTTGTTAATAACTTGTCCCTAAGAAATAATTTACACTCGTTTCCCAGTTTGTGAAATTGAGTTTTCCGTAAACGCACTCCTTTGTAGAACAAAGTTAAATAAGAATTTAAAGCAATTAGATAATTAAATTAATTTTATATTTGCATAAGAATCCAGTGTTCTATTTCTCGAAAAACACAGGAGTAGGAAACCAAAAGATTTGTTAATTTCCTGCAAAGGCCCAAACAAGATTAACCGGAACACCGTGCTTTGATTCCCAACAATGGTTTTGTTTCTTTCAAACCAGTCTGGGAATTGTACGACTTGCATCATCAACGCAGCAAAGCATCACCCGACAAAAGGCCAAGGCTTTGTGGCTGAAAAGCGATTTAATTACGAATGCAAATAGATGAAAAGTGGAAGCACGTGGGTGCAGTATCTTTGATGTTATTCAGAAAGTGCTGGAAAAGTCAGGAAGAATCAACATCATTTCTTTCCGGATTAATGCAAAAGAAAAGTAAATTGACAAGAGTGGGTGATGTCAGTGACGGCGAAAATATTACACGTATTGATATCCAATAAAATCATTTAAAATTGGGTTTTTTTCGAGGAGGTAAAATAATGAAAATTTTATATTTTTATATCTTAGAACGGAGAATGTGCCACAGATTTTTAGCGGACATTATTTGATAAAGATCGATAGCTGTAAACCACGAAGAGTCTATTTTTATCCTTAAAACTTTATATAAAGTTGTCTGATATTTGCAAGACCTGGAGATAAAGTGTATTCTTCTTGATTCCAAACATTATTAGAATTGCTACTGCACTTTACCGGCTGCATATCGTACGTCGAGGCTGCATCTTTTTGACAAAAAAAAAACTGCAGGATCTTACTGTTTATCAACAATTCTTATTTCTCAATACTCACTTGAAATGGAACCAATTTATGAATTAATATTTAATATTAGTTGCTAAAACCACTATTTCATGTATAAAGTTCCTCTTTACTACTTTTCAATAAACTAATAAATCGAGTTAAATTGTAATTTGCTCGGCAAACAAAGTTTCTAAATTAATTAATGTAACTAGAAAGTTTTACCGTAACGATTCAATATAAGTTCTACATAGTTAAATTACAAATGTTTCGGGAACCATGAAAATTTGCAAAAATTAATACATAAAACAAAAAAAAAACTTTTTTTTTTCCATTAAAAGTGCAAATTTAATTAAAGCATTAAATCCAATTTAAGAGATCGTAGCAAGATCATATCAACAGTTTTTTGTAATTTTGAAGGATTTTTGTTAATTATTTACCATGTGGGCACATCATCGTGGATAAATAGGATGCAACATTAGTACCAAAGGTTCGCTAGGCAATAAAAGAAAAAAGACGAGAACCCGGCGTCCTTTTCCATCAAGCTCCCTCACACAAAAGCTGTGTTTCGATGGCTGTTATTTACAACGCAGGATTTGAAACAGCCCCCCTATTCTCCTGATCTAGCCCCTAGTGACTGCTTCCTATTCCTTATTCCTTATTCCGAAAGAACGTCTTCGAGGAACGGAGGAACCCATTTTTCTGACGAAGGTGATGACTTCGGTGAATGATTGGCTTGCGGAACAAGACAAAGTTTTTTTTCCAAAAGCACTAAAGCTCTTGAGCATCGATATAAACCTTTCAGCGAACTATGTTGAAAAATAAAATAATTTCAAATTTCTCAGTTGTATGTTTCTATGTTAAAGACAATAATTAATCAACTATTCTCGTAAATGACCATTATTCATTAGTGCAAACACATTTTGATTTAGGTACAAAAACCTGACCATAATAATTATTAAATATGGTCTGCCCCCATAAAAAACCACAGAAATCAATCATTCTATAAAATAAAGCATTCATTACTCCTCCCTGAAATTTTGTTAATTTATTTGTTGTTTTGTAGTTGTTGAATTCAAGAATCCGATTTATCTGTGTTAAAACCTCTAAGCCTTTTTGATTTTCTGCGAACAAGCGCAAAATTTACACAGCATCGCATTTATCCCGTCTTGTTTTGATATTCATCACTGTCACCGGGCTTGCTTAAAGGACTGTATTGCTTATGCCAGAATATGTGTCAACCCCCAGACATTTGTCAAGCGTTCCTGGCGTCGCAAATAAATTATTTCCATTCAACGCCAGCCCACTGACGTTTTTTATATGGCACATTTTTTCCGTTCCAGGTGGAGAAAATGTCAGCGATGGAAACGAACTTAACAAATAATGCACACGACGCCGGATTTACCATAAGACCCAGTGTTCAAACATCATCGACCGATCTGTTCAATTTCACAGGAAATTTCAGTCGCACAGGAGGAAGCGGAACTACTTCTTCTGGAGGCGTGTTTGAAAGCCAACTTATTATACCGCTCTATGTTATTATATTCGTGTTGTCGATTGTTGGAAATTCTCTGGTGCTGGTAACTCTGGTGAGGAACAAGAGGATGAGGACCGTGACGAATGTCTATCTTTTGAATCTGGTAAGTAGTACCATTTAAAAAAATAAAAATACTTTTGTTTAAAAAATAACATAGTGCTGCTGATTAATCCTGGTAAAGCTCTTTATGCTACCAACACGACGCGACGTCTACACAAGTACAAGCAATTAAAACAATGAGCTTTATTAAATTTTAATTAAACTAAACAAGTTAGTTTTAAATTATAAGTGAACAAATTTTACTCTAATAAGTAATAACCTAACAAATGTGACTTTACAGCAAACACATTTTGTGCTCGGATCACTTCAATGGAAAATTTGTCTTCTGTTTCACCAGTGTTATTAAATTTTCAAATAAATGCCAATCTACAGAGAAAGTTTGTGAATTTACGAGGCAATGCTGACAAAAGCAACTGCTTTAATTTCCACTTTATGTTATATCTTGGTATAGATAGGAATACGTCTACATTATACAACAAAGTATTGTAAAGAGTTTATGTACAGAAATAATTTCGATTTTAATATTTAAGGTAGTTGTGCACTTAAAAACTTTATAAAGGTAGACTTGGTGAACAACCAAAACCGAAAGTGGTACAAAAAAAGAACAAGTTAATGATGAACGAGTTAATTAAAAAACCACTGTATACCCTTCTCCCACGCTCTTAGTTGATTTTTTTATTAAAAAGGGCCTCTGCTCTGTATGTAAATAATATGCTACAATAAAAATGTTTAACCGCAGCCAATAAAGACAAATACATCGCTTTAAATTAAAGTGTTAAAATAATTTAGTAAAAATAAATACTAACTGATTTCGGATTTATCGAACAAATTTTTGATTGTCGTTCAGTGTTTTAAAAAATAGCAACAGTGAGCAATTTTATTTAAATAAATTAGTTTTTATAAAAAAACTGAAAAAACACCTGAAATGTATTTTTCTAAATGTTAAAATATTATAAAATTCACAAGATACAATAGAATTTAGTAAATAATGCATTAAAACATATTTCTGTTTGTAGAAGCGCAAGCAGTTTCTATGTAATATTTATGAGGTAAAATAAATATTTGTTAATTTGAAGCTACTTTACTGAAATGTCAAAACCATCTGATGATGTGATAGAATTTATCAAACTGTCTTGTAAAGCTTTTCAACCGAAGTTAATCTAAAGAGTTAACTCAAAACTCGACAGTTAGAAGAATTTATCATTTCCTAACAATTGCGGTGTAATTGCCGATAAATTCGTTATTGATTTTGCCGAAATACAATTTATTAAAAGTTTTGACATTTACACGTAAAGTCTTTCGCCAATCTCAGGTCTCTGGAAAGTTTATCCCATTAGTGAAATTTTAGGTACTTTTTTAACAACAAAAAAACCCGTATTTTTCACTTAAAAAAGTTATTTAATTATTATTTCAACTGATCATAATTTTATTTTTTATTTCTGTATTGATGGATGTCACGATAATTTTAAATTCAAATATATTTTTAATTAGATGGTAGTAAATAATTTAATTTCTAGTGTACAGAAATAAGTAGGATATTTAAAAATACGTTGAAATGTAAATGCAAACAAAGGTTCGAGCAAATCGATTGCGAAGTCATTTTTTAACGTTATCTAAATTTTGATGGCGTTGTCAATCTATCCAACTGCCAATTCACTGGAAATTAAAGATCAATCAATTTTCTTTTGCGTTAAAGTGTCTCTTGGTCGTATTTATCGACTCACAAAGAGATGCTTTCAGCGCTAATTAAATTTCACCTTTAAGATATTGCGGTTTACATTTTTTTATTCTAAATGAAAAATTAAAAAATAAGCAGGTAAATGTTCTCCACTTAAAACAAATGAATTATAAAATAAATATAAACAATAATTTGATTAAATATACAAATAAGGTGATGATTGTCATTCAGAGAATTTTGTTGGCATTAAAACGTGGATTTATTTCTACCGATAAATGAAAAATAATGAATTAATAAATAGCAATAACGTGCGATCGAATAAAAAAAAATCGAGTTATCTAAATTGTGCTATTCTGATGCTTTGATTGGTTCAAATCACCATTTTCGCCTACTCTAATTTTTTTTTTATTCGATCGCAGGGTACCTGCTCACGTTGGGAAGAACAGCTGTGGTGCAAATGACTGACCTGTTACTATGGCAACTCATATGAAAGTTAATGCCAAATGTGTGCGATTTGCACCATTAATGTTCATCATCCGACTGAGTAATAACCATTACCCGCGAGTTGAATACTATACTTTTTCTACGAGTATGAAGAGAAATAAGTTTCATTATTAAACTGATCTTTGAAACTGACTTTTTACAATTATTACTTTGCATACTGGATACTATTGCTTTAAATTTTGCGACTGGACTTCATCAATTAGTTGCTACGATATTTGCCGTAAGTTTTGAAATTATTATTCAACGGGTCGTGGCTAATGAATAATTACACAGTATTATACAATAGGAATAGAAAAACTTATTTTCTCAACATCCTTTTATGCGGATACAGTTCTGAAGTGAAACGAGCGTTTTAAAGGTCCACAAGAGCCAAAAAAGGCCCAATTTACACAAGAACGAGTTGAATACAACATTTTTTTGTTCGACGAACCCCTTAAAGGCTTCAAATCGCTAAAAATCTTTAAAATTAGCTTGACGTTTCGTTTTGACAAGTTGTGACATTTATCAAAATCCGCTTACACAGGAGAAATTTCTAAAATTCTGACAGTGTCGAACAAAAAAATATGTTTAAACAGGATACTTTCTTTATTTAAGTATATAGATATTTGTAAAAATTTTAAGCGTTCGCACATGTCATTATTTTTTGTCTAGAAAATCCATCTTCTTAGGCAACCAATGAATCACATCGTGTTAGTGTTAAATAGATTTACAGAGACAGAACAATAATTGATGCGTCATTTTCATTGTTTCATAAAATTGTTTAGAGCGTGAATTAAAAATTAGGAAGTGTAATTTATGTACAGCAAATTTTTGTGTTTCCAATTTCAAATTTCAACCATAAATTATCTACTACTGAAATATTAATTAATACCGGTTAAGTCCGTGATATATAAATAATCCTCGATTAATTTATATGCACGCAACCCTTTTCACATTCCCATCTGTTACTCCCAAATGAAATACATACATATCCATGCTTACATTTACGGGTAAATGCAATTAATTGTTCTAAAATATTGACAAATTTTCTACGTGACAAATTATCCACATTAGCACAGAGTGCTGAACACTGAACGACAATTTGTCCTTTGAAAGGTTTGGCAGAAAAATTAATACGTAATTTTGAAATGAAAAATATCTTCTTTTTGAAGGTACAAAAAAATAATATAGAGAAGAGTCTAAAATGAAAATTTCTACACTAATTATTTTACTTTGTTGTATTTATTCACTAATAAATCATAACTTGGCATATTGGGCATTTGACAATATAACAAATTTTAATTCATTACTGATATAATAAATTTATGCACACAAATAAATGTAAAGCGTCTCCAGACAAGATAGCACTTTTTAGAATTTTTTTTTGTCAGTCTGTCTATTTATTTGCATCCAGTTAACTATAAAGTTGATAAATCGATTTTCTTCCAACGAAGTTTGCTCTAAAGGAAAGATTCCTGATTATGTTCTGCACATTATTCCATTACGATATGACGCCAAGGAATTATGCAGTAGCGATAAATCTGCACCGAGTATATCACGGTGGGCGCGCCTCGCTTCTGTTTCGCCGATTTTAATCTTAGCGGCGTGCCGCGTCTCACCTCACGACTTACTTTTTAATTCTTAAGTATTGTAACTTCTTTCATTCTTAGACTAGAGTATTTGGTTTTAATTCGTTTAATTTTACTATAGCTTTTTATTTTTTCACAAAGATTAACAGTTAAATCACAGATTTACCCCTTTATTCAAAAAGCTTGATACTGACGTTGTCACATTTTTTACCATTTGCGAACAAAGTCGCAGACAAAACATATTCTCTCAATGCATTAGACGTATAATTTATTTACATTAATAAAAAAATACTCCTCCAGGCACTCTGACATGTTCACAGTCTGACCATAATATTGTATATGAGGTTTTTCAGAATAATTGCTTGCCAACGACATTAAAAGATATAAAAAAAATAATTTGCACACAAAGAGTCTTAATTGAAATGGCTTTGTTTGGTGATTTTATATCGTCAAGAGTTAAAAAATAATTACAAAACACTTTGCCTAAAGTGACATTAGTGTTTTATTTTTTGGATGCCAAGCTCTGTCGCTTAATTAAAGTAACAACGTAGAAACAGTGCGAA
Source organism: Tenebrio molitor (assembly GCF_963966145.1). Taxonomy (NCBI): domain Eukaryota; kingdom Metazoa; phylum Arthropoda; class Insecta; order Coleoptera; family Tenebrionidae; genus Tenebrio; species Tenebrio molitor. Next base: position 8,016,615 of record NC_091051.1, read on the forward strand.
CCTTAAAAATATGAAGACATTTATCCGAAGCTACAAATATTTTATGTCTTGGTTTTGGTTCCTGTTGGTAGTAAACCCAACTGTTATTGGCACAATTCCAAACGGTCCTCTAGATTGAGTCGCTTTTTACGCCGGTCTGCCCCGTCTAATGAAATAACTGAAGACTGTCACACCTTGGCTGAATCGGTTCATAATTTTTTTCAGGCGATCTCCGACTTACTTCTCGGAGTTTTCTGCATGCCGTTCACTTTGGTCGGACAAGTTCTGCGAAACTTTATATTCGGAGCGGCGATGTGCAAGCTCATCCCCTACTTCCAAGGTAACATTCATTGTCAGCACTTGCAGCCAATTGACGCTTTTTCAGCCGTTTCAGTTTCAGTCGGAGTTTGGACGCTGGTGGCCATATCTTTGGAACGTTATTTCGCTATTTGCAGACCGCTAAAGTCCCGTCGGTGGCAGACACAATTCCACGCTTATAAAATGATAGCAGTCGTGTGGTTGGCCAGCCTGTTCTGGAGTGCTCCGGTCTTGGCAGTTTCTTCGCTTAAGGCGATGAAGGGTCGAGGTAGGTTGATGCGACTAGCTCTAAGATAAGGATGAAGTTGGAGATTGTGGTCGCATTGTGCAATTTGCAGGTCATAAATGCAGGGAAGAGTGGCCGAGCAAGAGCAGCGAACAAGTTTTCAACTTGTTCTTGGATGCAATGTTGTTACTGATACCGGTTCTGATCATGAGTCTTGCGTATTCGCTAATTATGACCAAACTTTGGAAAGGTCTCCGCAGGGAAATCCAGCACAACACTTCCTTTCAGCAGCAAAGTGAGCAAATTAATGTTTATGTGTATATTCTGCATTTGTTTGATTGCGCTGGGAGTTTCAAATTATTATCACTTAAACATGAATAACTAAATTAATCTTAATACGCCAACGACCAGTGTAATCACTTGATGTTCAATTGAAACTGTTAGTTACTTAAATAAAATTTATTTCCCCCAAATTATAACTTTCTACCCCGTGATCTAAAACCATTTGAAATACATTACTCAAAATGAATTATTTTTATTTCAACACATTTTTATTACCTACTCCTAACAGTCTACCTTTTATCAGTTTTTCTGTCTTGGCCAATTCTGTTTAAATTTTCAGAACTGACTAAAATGAAACATTTCGAAAAAAAAGCAAGTAACTGTTGATTGAATATAATTGCAACATGTGTATAAAACTATTTTTTTTTACAAGTGGGAAGTTTACACGCACGAACGCAGCGAGTATTGTGGTCTCATGCGAAAAGAGTGCTCATATACAAGTTGCAGACATAATTTTTTGCAACAAAAAAATTGCCTAACTTAAGTAATCAGCTGAAGGTCAAAAGGTCACCATATTGAAATATGCACATTTAGGGATTTTTTATTATTTCCATTATTATTCCATTATTTTTTATAAATACCAGAAATTAATTTTGTGTTTTCTTCATTGCTGTGGTCAATTAACCAAATGTGAAAATGTATTAAGGTGTGTAATAACTAATAAAACTTTCTAAAGTGTAAAATAAAGTACCTTATCTCACTTCTGAAAAAATGTCTACCTTACAAGTAAAATATTAATTAAAGAAATCACTACAAGTTCTCGGGATATAAAATATTTTATGAGAAGGAACTAAAATGTAAATTGATTGCATGAGCGCAGCGAGAGCAATAATTACACGAGAGATAAAAAAGCAACTCATTATTAGTCCTTGATAAACAGATTTTTCTTAAATAAATAAAGAACCGAACCTTCTTCGTAAATCATGGGAAAAAATCTTCGATAATTTTAAAGAGTAACAGCGGTGACTACATTTACTACACGTGGGAGAAACTAGACTATTAGAGCTTCCAAGCTTGGAAATAGACTTTCTGCAGCACCAGCTGTAGGAAACAGCTAAATAAAAGGTCTTGAACCCGGAGTGTCAATGTCGTTCCTACACAAACCCTTGTATATTATGTATTGTGTTCATTACGAAATCTGCTAAATAAACTAGACCCACATTCACAACTAACATCAGGTAATGTTTAGTAATGTTTCGTATTAATTTGTGAACTTCATGAACATAGTAAAGCTAGGCACCTGAACACTGTTATTTAAGATGTCCCAACAAACAGTTTTAGGACTCGTTATGTCATTGTTGTCTTTATTTCTGACAGTTAAGCCAACTTATAATTCGCATATAATATGAGATTCTACCTAACAAATGTGTTAAAGCTTTTTTTCTATAAAATTTAATAAGTTGAACAAGGTAGTGTAAATTCTGTGAGAAAATATTTGCGGGCGAAAAATGATTTCAAAAACAGTCGATAAAGCTAAAATACTAACAAGAATTATAAAATACACAATATCCTGCAATGAGCAATCTGATGGTAACAGGAGGATCAACCAAATTTGTTCAGTTTAGAGGACTTACAAATTTATTTTGCTCGATACCTCCCTAGAAAGTGAGTCTGTATCCATAGTTACCTGTGGGTGAAGATTTCTCTTTCATTCATTTCACTTCCGTTAATCGTTTTTCGCTCACTGTCTTTCACTCACTGGTTTTAATTCACTCGTAAATTTTTCCAATTCTTTCTGATAACGTAATTTTATAGGCAACATTTAATACCTCGCGGCACTTGCCTCTTCCAGGACATCATCCACTTCCACAGTTTCCACAACGTGCACGCGACCACTTTATTGACGTTACAGAACTTTGTTTATTTTTGTATTTTATTTTGTTCCATAGATCGTCTAAAAATGTAATTTATTTTTATTTAGAATTGTGAATACAAATTTACAGAGTCACTTTCTAACGAGGTATCGAACAAAATCAAATACATCACTCGAAAGTAAGGCCGCTTTCGTTCACTTGAATTGTATCGTCCACTCAGCTCCGCTTCGCGTGAACGAAAACTTTGGCTTCCTCACTCTTACTGTAAATAACTATGTATATATTTTAGTTCTATATGATCTGACTTTCACAAATAACTAAAAATTAGTGATATAAAATGGAAGAGAGACGAATTTTTTTCGATGAATCACACATTGCAAAGTTTTATTCGTGTATTTTAAATAGAATTTTTTCTCCAAACAAGGACTATCGCTTTTATTTAAATGTCACCATTTGAAGGTAGCTATGTATAGTCCAGATTCAGAAACTTCTGACAAACAGAATCCAATAAAAAGAAATCTCACTTTAATGTTGGTTTTAAGAGTTCTTCAAAGTGTAATAAAAAAGTTTCTTTATAAAAATTTTTAAACTTTGGAAGGAGCACTCCAATTTCAAAAGAAACTGGTATAATATAAATAATACAATCTTGCATTGAAAAGATTCAATAAGTAAATAAAAAAATGTTATTTCTCGTCTATTTTAAGATTACAACTCTATAAGGCATATTTTTTGATTTATTATTTTTCCATATTTTTAGATAAAGTTATTTTTTTAAACAATTGTCAAAGTATGTATTGTCATGTAGGTATGAGCCACTACTTAGTTATTAGATGGTTATTAAGTTGGCAACATAAAATGCCAATTCTATATCAGCCATTTTGATGTAATGCGCCTGCGCTACTGAATATGTTCAGTTGCATTTTTCAATGTCATTATCATCTTTATTTCTTGTCTTTTGGTATAAAATTTGCTTACACATTCTGACTTTTGAAAATTATTATTGACATAACCTCAAACCTGATCTAGGGAGATTTTACAATAGATGTTCCGAAACGAAAGGTTTTAGTGTGGTACAGTCTGGTCTTTGACGGACTTCTGACATCGACAATTGTTTAAAAAAATGGACTTTACATTTCCTTATTACCTACTTATTATTTGGTTTTTGGCATCAACTAACAGCTGTACATTTGTAATAGTACAGTTACATTTATCCGAATACTTTATTTTAATTGTTGAATTAAATTTAGAAAGTAAATGCAATTAAACTTAGTCAACCTAAGCGTCATAAAGGAGAAAGTAAAGGATCCCTCCACGGACACAATAACAAATCCGTTCGGTTTGTTTTATTGGAGCTAGCACTAATTTTAATGGGTGCTGCTTGGGTTGGCCATAAATTTATTTTATTGTTCCGTTGATTATTGAGATCAGATTGAGGGGACTGTAACGTCCTTTCTAAATTGCTTTCTAAACAACCTTTGCGTTGCGAGAAATGTCATGCCACGCAAACATTAAACCTAATAACATTAATAAAAAAATAATTTTTGACAGTGGTGCATCGCTCCAACAGTTCTCCGACAATCAACGGCGAACTGAACAAAGCTCAAGACCCGCAAAGTAAATCCGAACCTGTCAATATCAACTTATTAAGGCCTAATCGCCTCCAGCCGCCCAACCACAGCAAAGTCCCACCGTCACGTGGCTTGAACACGAAAAGCGCCCCGAAAAAAGCGGAATCCGTCAAGATGTGGTTCATGAAAGGCATCGTTCAGGTGCGTTTGCCCTCTGCTATCAAAAGTGGATACGCTTGTAACGGACAAACTAAAAGTACTCTTGTGCCACGGTGTGAACTTACGACGCCGTCTTCAGAGCACTGCTCCTATAATGGGATGTGTCCGTCGGACGAGGCGAGCTACGCTACGTCGTCTCTGGACGAGACCACGTATCATTTCACAAGACACGCCATCAGGTCAAATTATATGGACAAGAGTATTGAAGCGAAAAAGAAGGTAAAATTTATCAACTACCTTCACTTTGATTTTCTACAGCTGGATGAAAATGAAACAGCACGTCCAAGTTCTTAAGATTTCTTTTATCAAGAAAACGACTTTCAATAGAAAAACTGTGCTTTGCTTGAAATTTAAATTTGAATTGAATCAGTTATCAAATATTTAATTGTAGCATTTTGTTGTTTTAGGTGATTCGAATGTTGTTTGTTGTCGTTGCGGAATTTTTCATCTGTTGGGCCCCTCTACATATCTTAAACACTTGGTATTTATTCTATCCCGAAGATGTGTATTTGTATGTTGGATCTACGGGAATCTCCTTGGTACAACTGTTGGCGTACATCAGTTCTTGTTGCAACCCCATCACTTACTGCTTCATGAACAGAAAATTCCGTCAAGCTTTTCTGGCAATTTTCAATTGGTACAAGTAAGTATTATTGCCTGCTTTTTGTTTGCTTAATTCTTCAGCTTTACTGAACACTTGTTGATCAAATTTGTGTTGCGTTTACATGTCTTGTAAATGGTCTGTAATAACAACACATTTAAAATTACTTAAAGAGAATTCGACATTCGACAACGGCGTCATGCAACCAACGCATTTGCTCCCTCCAGGAAAATAATAACTCCATTGCACACAAAATTCATTACTTTCAAAGTGTTTCAGGACTATAAAGCGACAAAGAAACTTAAAAGAGTCTCACAAATAGACATCTCAATTTGTTACAGTTTTACCTTCTGTGGTGTCTCCCTCGTGCATCTCAGAATAATTTGTAGCCACTGAATATTATAGTTATAAATTACAACCGTTCAAAGTGGTTCTTAGGCTCAGATGAACTTAACACAAGTGAATGACAATGATTTTAATGAAATCCAATTGGCTTAAGCGACCGTTTATCCAATTAATGTTAATGGTATTTCTCTTTACATCGACATTCTTCTGGAACAAACAAAAACACACAAAATTCCAATTTCCTGAGAGATAAGGTCGTGCAGTTTTTTACTCGTCTGCAGTAAATCTATTAAATAATGCTTTTCAATTCGATATATTGATTAAACTGATCGAACATCGTTAATTTTATTTTTAAAATATCCCGGCGCCTCCGCCATTTTTACAAAACTTAACATTTATTTTCTTCACTAATGGTAAAGATAAAGTATAGATAAAGTTAATTGCATTCGATTTATCACAGTTACTCTATAAAAGACAGCTTTTAAATTTGACCTAGCACAAATGCTAACAGAAATTGTGTAAATTTAATTTTTTAAATCCCGGCGCCTCCACCATATTTACAAAAAAAATATTAAGTACCGTTTTCTTGAGTACAAAGAGTTATGCATAAGTTTGCGTTCAATTCATCAGTACTAAATCTCGAAAACCTTATTTTTCCTTTTTGCCTAGCTCAAACGTGATATCAGCAATTTTAATAAAGAATATCCCGGCGCCTCCACCATTGTAGCAATATCTTAATTCAGTTTTCTTTTTCTAAGAGTCGAGATAAGGCCATGCAGTTTATAGCATTGTATTCATAACAATAAGGTCTACAAAAAACAATTTTAATTGTTATTTACAAAATGAGTGCGAGAAGACATTTTTCGCGCATGAGCGCATTATTTGAGGGACGAGCGTTGAAGGAGCGAGTGCTTCATGTGCGCGAATGTGCCGTACTAAAGTTTTTGAAACGAACATTATGTCTGATTTGTATACCCTTTGTGAATAGGATGGCGCTTGTCCATGCGATTGCCAAAGCGTCAATCGAATTAATAGCGAATTATTTTCACTCTTTCGAAATTTTTTTCATCCAAATTGGAGAAATGGCGATTTGTAGTAAACCACAGTTTATTATTATCTAGTCAAATTACTTTCAGAATGCTCAGAAAGGCGAATGCTTTTTGGAAGATTTTGAAGCACTAGAGCGTCAAATCGACGGTCGCGCACTAGTGCTTCAAAATCATCGAAAAAGCATTGGCACTAGTGTGCGAACGTCGATTATGCGGTCGCAAAATGTCAATTTGAAGGTAGTGAGTTCAAAAAATTTGTATATTTTCTTCTTTCCCACTATTGCTGTTGTTTTTTACAAAACGCAGTTTTTAGATTTACCCTCGCTCAAATGGTAACTGCTACATCGTTCTTACAAACAAGCTCAAGGTTGCGATTTTCTCCTAATGTACTCTATAATTAAATAGTTTGTTTCGTTAATAAATAATTGGAATAAGAAGGATTCTAGTACGAACCCTGCCGAACTTCAAAACTAATTAAAGAAATCGTTAAAGTATTTGAGTCACATTTTCCGAATTAGACAAACTTGTTCAGAATAGGTGTTAATACGAAAATGTCAAAATAGAGTGTTTTGTTGGCAGCAAATTAAATTAAACCCTGGTAAAAACAGAAGCAGAAGATTTATATTCACTACAATGCGCATCATGATAGGAAGAATCTGAAGACAAGACCAATCAGATTATTACTGTGGTGTGTGCTTTTCCAATATCGTCATAATTGATCACTCCCTCGAATGACATCTCCACTTTTTAATGTTTTCAATTTGCAGCGTGCGCTACTGTTGCCCCTGCATGCCTTCCGAATCTATACGAACGCGTACAAAAACCACCCAAAAGAACGGCATCCACAAGATCGTCCAGAACAACTCGGACGTCTCCTGCAACGAGTCGACCATCTATATCGGCCGGCAGAGCACCATCGGACGCTCCGGTAAGTCCCACTTGCCGCCAGACCCCCATAACGAACGCCGTTTCCGCAGAAGTAGTCGTTCTAGAAGCCGAAGATCGTGTTTAGCAGCGGCTCAGAGTACGCTTGTGTGTCTTCGTCAACGAGTGGAAGTCGTCTTGCGCAAGTTGTTGCAGCTGATCCGGACGACGAGACTTTTAGATACAGAATCACGTGGGTACGACCTCCAAGTTCCCAGAACCATTCGTTGGTGACGAACCAGTTGTATTCGTGACTGGAATTTGTGAGATATTTTTATTGGTGCCAAATTCTACAGCAATACGCTTTACCAAGATGGTGACGGTTTCGGTTTGGTGTTGAAGTGTTAAGAATCATCACGCTTGCTCAATCGGTTTTAGTACAAAAAATTTGTAATCATCTTGTTACATCTGTCTATTTTAATCATGATGTTCCGCACAACGATTCATAATGTTCAAAGGAAAACAAACAAACGCAGAACGATAATTACATCAAAGTGACAGTGATGTATAAGGAAAAGAAAAAACATATTTTTGGTAGAAAATATGGGCCAATAAGAAAGTGATGGAGTAATCTAGCTGTGATATTTATGATAAGCTTTAACTCTAGCTCTCACCATTTTTTAATCGTTTCTGCTTTACGTGATGTGGCCAAATTATCCTTTGATTAGAAAAATCGCTACAGATTTTGTTTGTAAAGTGTACTTTGTGGATTTAATAATAAATAAATAAGAATGGGAAGGTAAAAAATATGGCAGGAACTAATCAAGTAATTTATTGATAGAAGTTTAAGGAATACAACAAGTACATTATCTTAATACATCACTGCATTTAGAAATGCATCTAAAACTGATCAGCTAAAATTATCATTCTGAGTTTGTTGAAGTCTTGAGCGATATTGCTACTAAGCTTTGAAAATTCAAGGCAAACTGCTTTGGTTTAACTCTGCGTGTAGTAAGCTCGGAGCTTAAGTGGGATTAAGCTACTCCAATTTTACTAAATGAATTGGTAAAAAACAGTCTCTGCGTACGGAGTTGGACGCCCAACAAGTACAATATATCAGCGACATCCTCGGTGTTTGGAAGCAACCGCCTGGAAAATGTCTCCACTGTTCCATCACGCGACGTTCTCTTTGTATCAGTGTGGTTTTCTGTTCACCTATTGTTTATCATTCCCGCTTTACCACGAGTACCGAACCTCACAGCTTTCATAAACCGATTTGTGGTTGGAGCGTGTCTCGCATACGATAAACCCTCAAAACGTCGATTCGATGAAATGTTTATTATCAAATGGAATTTTCCGGCGCTTTTCTCTCTTAAGATCATTTTCTCGGCTCGTTTTGCAATATCACATAAATTGAAATAGTAAAAAAGTGAACGCTGCGTGTGCAATATTAAAACAATCATCTTGAGAAGCTCCACTTTCATCCAGCTTCTTTGATATGAAGTTGCAGGTTTAATCCGGGATCAACGATTTTGGTAGCGTCTGTTATCGTTCATCTGAAACTAATCGAATGAATTCTTACATTTTTTTAGTGTCTGAAGATGAATGCCTAGATTGTAGCTTAGACAGAACAAGTTCAGAAATAATGGAAATTTTACGAGCTGAAAAAATTGATCGAATGATGAGGAGCGCTCTCCTGTCTTTATGTTTCCGAGCAGCGTTAAAGACAAATCATTATTTTATTACGCGTCTGAAGCTTATCTAATTGGGGAAAATGCACATCGATGTTAAACCCAAGCAGTTTCGCTCTATTTGCTATAAAATTCCAAATTTGTATCCGTTTATGAAATGGAATTGATGTTTTAAAGACTGAATTGGTGTAAAATGTTGTCATTTATATTTTTTTATTGTACATAAAAAATTACCAAAAACATTATTGTGGCACAGATTTCATTGACGTCCCCAAGGCATCTGTGCAACACGTAATGGAAACTCATTAAATGTAACTACTAAGTGTATGTTACTGTTTATTCAACGAAATCATAGTTAATCACATCTTAAAATTATAAATTGACAAACTTGAATAAATCGAAATTGTTGTTTAACGACTTTGTTGCTCCAAGACAAAAAAAAGCCCTTTCAAGTACAAAAATATTTATTGATTAAGCTTAACTGGTACAGGCAACATCCGAACAATCGCGCCATGGATTCCAAGCGTACTGGAAGAGCTTGGGATCTGCGTTTTCAATATCAATTGTGGTTTCAATCTGTGGAACTAAATCTTTTCGATAATTGACCAAAGTGCGCTTTATTCTTCTGACAACACTCGAGAAGAACTTTGTCAAATCGTTTTCCTCACACGGGTCATTTGGAATATCATACAAGCACACGGATCCACCTGCAATCAAAATTTTTGCCATGATGCTACACCTCCAATCCAACTCTTACTCGCAGGATCGCACGGATTTCTCTTGGCTTTAGCATCGAGACACTTTACAGTTGCAACTCTTCGCAAGCCTAGAAAATCAGTTTCGGAGAGAGGGTTGTAATTGATCTTCCTAGCGATACGTCCCACTGGACTACTATCAATAGCAGAAGTATTGTACGGTTGCTCCTCGATGTTTTCAGCCAGTGGTACCCCAAAATACCCATTGTAACTACCATTACCACTTGTACCTGTTCGAAAATGTTTAATGATAATGCCTTGATTCGGTATTGAATTTCCTACCAATGATCAGTTTCCAGTTGGAGAATCTGAGAGCAGCGTTTCTCGTCTTTTCGTCAATGTTCAATGGAATGTCGTTTCTGGCTGATGGTAAGTCGTAGACCAGACTGGACCATTGGTCGATTCCATCTATTTCCAGATCGAGGACTCCAAGATCACCTCCTACTGCTGTAAACAGGGTGGGCAACCAATCTGTGATGTGGATGAGATCTGTTGAGACGCGTGACGATTGTACCAGCAGGGGGCTCCAGATGCAAGCCACTGTGCGAATGCCCCCTTCGAATAGCGTGTCCTTGATTCCTCGAAGGGGGTAGTTGGAACCCCAGTTGTGGAAGGGGCCTACTGTGGGGGCTCCATTGTCCGACAAGAATACCACAATGGTGTTTTGCAACATGTTCTTACTGTCCAAGGCTTCGAAAACCGCACCGACGCTATCGTCCAGTTTGGACACCATTGCTACAAAGACATCGATTGAGAACTGAGTTTAGTAAATATTTTAATCTTGCTGAAGTGAGTTGTATATTATCCTTGGCACGATCTCTATCCATGTCTTCAGACACGTCAGTCAAATCTATCTTGCAACTAAGTATCGGAGCAATATTCCCATTGCAAAGTTCGAGATGTGCCTTGTGTGGAATTATAAACGTATACGTGTCTATTGTTGAAGTTAGATAATAATCAAATAAATGCGTTAGTAGGATTAACAAATTATACGAGTAGGTGCAACAGACAAGAAATTGTCATAGATCGGTTGTCTTAATCGCTAATAAAAAAATACATCAGTGTTCTTTTCATAATAGAGTTACGAAAGGTTATCCAAGGAAAACTAAAATATTGCACAGTTACCTGCGTAGGTCCTTCTGTCTGGATTTCGAATGTGCTGGAATTTGTTGATGGTTTCCTGAGGAGCCTCCAACCACTTCCCTTCGTTTCCTGTGTGAACTGCCAAATGAGCAATCATCATAAAAAGTGGATTGTCGATGTTATGATTTTGTATGACTTCCACAGCATGTTCTGTGAATAAATCGGTGGCGTATTTGCCCACATCATTCCACGACGGACTGGTGTCTTTTCGTAAGTCAAAACCGCTGTAGTCCATGTCGTTGATCTAAAATCTTTGTATGGGTACCAAAATAGTCAGTTCTTCTATCTCAGATACCTTCCAGTTGGAAACATAGTCGTAGTAACTGGTGAATCCGTTGTAGAAGCCTAAGAAATGGTCGAATCCTCGGAATGTGGGGGTGTCATTCCATCTGGTGTGTCCTAAGTGCCATTTTCCTATTAGGTGGGTGGCATAACCCATGTCCTACGCATTGTAAAAACTATTACTTGCAGATACTACAACCATTGGTGAAATTGCACACCTTAAAATATTCTGATATCAGTTTAGTTTCAGGAAGAGATCGCGCTTCTGCTGGAGTGATAGAAGGTCCTTGCATTCCTTTATTCGTTTCCATTAATTAGTAATTTTCTTTCATCGGTATTGATAAAGGACTTACCAAGTTTCATGGGGTACTTTCCTGTTAAAAGAGCTACTCTGGAAGGAGTGCCAAAGGACTGAGTATAATGGCTGTTAAGGATTATCCCATTGTATGCCAAGGCGTCTATGTTAGGAGTTGGAATCTGATTACTGCCGTGAAAACCTACATCGTTCCAGCCCTGTAATTAGTACCACTTCAAGTTAAAACAAGTTCTAAGACCCTAAACTGATTAGAAATTAAATTAGTTGATGAAGTTGCAATAAATTAAGCGAAGAAATTATTAATTATCGGTAATAAAAAAATTAAGAATTTAATACTGTTATTTATTGTACAAAAACATTAATTTATGCAAAACACAAAATGGGCCAATTAATTACAAATGCTGTTTCCAGCACAATAAAAAATTAATGATATGTAAATGAAGATCAGTTGATGTGTTTTTATTAACTATATTATTTAATTCTAACAAACTATATTTTCGTTTTGAAAATAATACATATTGTTTTTGCAACCAATCATCAACCAGTTCATCAACTTCATTCCTTACGTTTTTTACTTTAAGGAATGTAGTCTCAAAGTTTTTTGATATAGCTTTTAGTCTGTTTGCATTTTAACCTAAAAGGTTGTTACAAAATTGACGTTTCTCAATTTCCCGATGTTCCGGGAATAATTAAACTAAGATAAAAACTTTCTTTATCATAACTGTAGCAATTCGTTGACGAATACTATTGAAGATATAGTACGTAAATTACTTACAAAGGAGATGGTGAATACATTATTATAAAATAAATTATGCTAGCAGCGAGTTTTAAAATAATTCGGTTAGAATTGCATAAACCAAAGCATCTCGCTTTAATTTAACATTTCTACATTTACATTTAGAGACTTCCTGTTTAAACCGAATTGTGTTTACCTGATTGTAACAATTAAGATATCATTCTCACAATAACTATTTAAAATTCATTATTTCCTCATGGAAAACCATGCACGAGGTTAAGGTTAATTCCAAGAAATTATTTAAATGCTTATAGTTAACTGGACTTCCGTAAAGATCATATCGTGAAAGTAACAATCATTGTTCTTTAGCAGAGATTCATCAATACAAAGATACTGCAAACACAAGCAATTGTTATTTTAATTTGTGCAAATGGTTTAATTAATTTTCCACTAATTTGTCAGGAACTACGAATAAATATAACGTTAGTGATGCTTTAAATTTTATTTGTTGGTAAATGATATTTTTTCAAATAAAATTGCATTCAAAATATTTCACTTAATACTGAAACAAAATTATATACAATGTGTTGCAATTATTCAACGAAATTAACACATTTTCATGCGTCATTTATCCCGACAAAGAGATAAATCTGAATTCACAATGAACCTTTTTCCTGTACTTTCCAAAATTAATTGCCTTTATTTTAGGACTCAAGAAAAATTCGAGACAAAATTTTATATTTACACAAATATTCCTTGGTTCAACAACTCGTACCCCCTGACTTATTTTCACAAATCCAATTTTGTCATTGGTACAATTACAATTTACTTAGTAAAGGCACGTAAGACATTTTTTTTTCTGATGAATCTTGGTTTTACCTTCCTAATTTCATTAATTTTTAAATTACTGTTTGAATTCCAATGCCCCGAAGGCGAATTATTGATCCAATCTTCTTTAATAAAACTGTCAACGCGATACCAAAGACTCCTTCTTCAACCATTTATCAATCAACTGGAGGAGGTGTAACTAACAAACGGCTATTTCCAACAAGATACATCTAGTGCTCACCGGACACGAACAACGATTAATTATTTAAAGGAGTTTATGATTGGTAAGTACAGAATTGTGGCCAAACTGATCACCCGACTTGACTCCTCTTGATTTCCTTTTGTTCCTCGATTTAAAACCGTTGTGTCTAAAAATTCGATTAACAATTTGCAAAAACTGTAAAAAGCAATTGAGAATGACGTAGCAACTTGAAATACTGACTAACGTTTTTAATAATTAAATAGAAGAGTTCACTGTTGTTTGGAGCACGGTGAACATCGGCTGACATTAATAAAGATGTAGCATTTGCTTTTACTCGAAATTTTATAAGCTGAACCACAAAAAATTGTTTGTTTTTTTTTTTCAGTTAGCTATGAACCAAATGATAACTTTCAATACATCATGAGATTCAGAAAAAAAACCTTACCAGACCAAGCCTAAAAAAATACATGTGTCAATTTAAAAAAAAAAGTTGACTATCGTTGGCTACTGAAGATAACGCCAAAAAAAAAAATTTATGGCTGTTTTGTAGCGCTTGAAAAACCATATCTTTAATTTTTTTGTTCATTGAAATCGGGTAATAAATAAAAAAGTTATGGGTTGAGGCGTTTTTCATGAAACAGCCTGTATACCTCGGGACAGATATATATCGCCAGAAATTTTTTCTTGCTGTCCAACACTCGTGTTTGTCGCTCAAAATTACCCTCGGGCTGGCGCCCTCGTGTAATTTTCTTGCTACAAACATTCGTGTGTCAGGACTGCTCAAAAAAATTTCCGACAATATATCTGTCCCTTGGTATATTATATATGAGAATAATCTAAGTACATTATCCAAGTGAGAATAATTATAGTTCGTATTTTGTTTTAATTTTTCTTTGGTGACAACGTATTTTTCAATTTGACACTAAGTGTAATCAATTGTTGAAAATGAATAAAAAACGATTCAGTGGGGTAATATAATTTTTTTTTTTGTATTTTTGATTTTGTACTCATGAAAAAGTAATCCTACGAAAACCCCTCGAGTGAGAATAAATTGAAAATAATTCTCCAGATTCTTTCTCAAACTTGTTGCCAGATGGCAACAAGTTTTCGTAAATCTGTCGAATTATTTTCAATTTATTCTCACTCTCTTGTGATATTATTACAGAAACAATTTAGATTGAGATAATTTATGTGGAAATTGTATGAAAGTCTAATTTATCAAAATGTTGCTTATGTAACAATTTCCGCAACATCCTGAAAACGCAGAAATAAATGTTTCAGCTGGTTTTTCAGATATCTTTATGTTTCATCAAAAAAATAAACACAAGGCAGATTTTCTCTTTTCGCAATACTAAAAAAGATGCAATGCCATTATTTCGGTACTTGCAATGTTATGAATTCAAGAGATTCCAACGCGACCGGCTCTCTGACCTTGAACCAAAACAGGTGAAAACCATTACCATCAGAGAAGAACCACTTCTGTCTAATTAATCAATTAATAATTTGATAATGGAATGCTAGTTACGTAAAAGGTGTGAAAATATGATTGTATAAAATATACAGAGTGAACGTATAAAAACCCTAATTGCAGAATAATGTGAAAAGTGGTAAATTCAGTATTACTTTGAAGATTATTTGTTAAATCATGGAAGACGCATTTTCCCAAAACTTTAAGTTTGACTGATAGGACTAAGAAAAGATTGTTTTGCGTGTCTTAAATTGGTTTAGGAATCTGCCGTCACAAACAACTGCCACAAAAAACTTTTGGAAGATTACCAAGCTATTGACGTAAGGCCAACAATTTAAATAATAATAAAAATAAATTATGATCTGCTTTAAAACTCACCAAATCGTCTGCAACGATAAAAACTATATTAGGCTGGCCCCTAGCACCATCGTTTTTGGCAATCAAATCACAAAACAAAACACAACCGATAATCAAGAGCCACTGCGATCTCGACGACATCTTCCACAGTTCTGGACTAGAGTGCAGGCAAGATGGCCAGGACAGGACTAAATCGCGGATAAAACATCACCTTAATTTATACACTTTTATCTGATGATCAATTAAAGTAAGAATCAGCCACGGCCAACTTCGTTAACATGTTCAACTGCCTATGAAGTTCGTTGATTTGCGGACATTCCATTCAAGATAAACAAGTTTTTATTGTTTCGAAACGGCATCTAATGATTTTATCTGAATTTATTAAACTACTGTGGAATTGATTTTAATAGAGACACTGTGTAGACGGCGTGATAGACGGTCCACAGCCTTGTCTACTATCTAAAGATTTTCCGCCACAAAGTTTCAGTGTCCGCAATTCAAACAAAATATGTTTGTAGCAGATCACTTGCAAAAGTATTACTGTATCATGACTAAATGGTTAAATTATTGGGAAATTCCTAATTATGTGAAGAAATGAAGGTTATAACTTATCTAGCATGCAAACAGTTTTTATAGTGTAATTTAGAATTATTTATTCGATGACAGCTGAAAATAATTGTTTATAAGACCGTAATAGTTTGTGTTACTCCTGAGATTTTTTTTTCACTTGATGAATGTGTGACCTCTGAAGGCGAAGAAATGTTACGAAATGTTTAATTTTTTTTTTAAGATAGGACCAATCAGAATTGGCATTGTTCTTCAATTAAGCAAATAAATATATTTTCTGTATTTATAATAAAATCGGCCTTGCAGAAATTAACGGAAAATTTCAATGAACTTTTGTATTGTTAATTACTTTAATTTTATAATAAACGCGTTATAAATCACTCGTGATATCTGAGAAATGACATTATACTTGAGTTTCATGTAATTGTCATCAGCATCTGTTTAAACATAGACCCAAAGGGTGTTTTTTTAAATTTGGCGTCGAAGTTAACGTTGAAGAGTTGATTGTGAATGAACCACTCTTCTTAAAAGCACTGATTTTCCAAACAAAGATGAAAAACACGCAAAAAGTGAGGTTAGATTTTAACAGCTTGCGTTCACAATCGACTCTTCAACGCCAACTTCGACGCCAAATTTTAAAAAATACCCGTTACGTTTTTTATTTTATTAAGAAAGAATCGCGAGATAGAATATAGCTTTTTTTTTTTAACTTCGCCTTAGGTCGGAATCGAACCAGCGACCCTCGCGTCCCTGAGTCTAAACGGACTCCCTTAGGCTATATCACTTGGAAAAAAAACCTAGGATACGAAATACGTAAACATGTCCATAACAACCGGGGAATAATAACAGGGCGTAATAAGAATAAGCAGGTGTAATGAATTCATAACGCCCTCATCAATTCACAATTGCAAAGATGCCATTTTTTTTTTTTTAAGAACACGTATAGTGAAAATAAAATCTTGTATGCACCACGGCGTCACCGAATGATTACGCCCATCGAACGATATCCATCTCTCGGGCTAAAGCCCTGGAGCTGGATTCATCGTTCTCCGGGCGTAATCATCGTTGTAACGCCCTTGGTGCATAAATAGCTATTATTCTATTTTGGTCAATAATCGTCTTTATAGCCCAGATTTATCAAAAATCTGCCAAGCAACGGTTGGTTTAATTATTCAAACAATGGTATCAAACATTATTTGATTAACGAAAATCATACATTATATACACAGTAACCCTAACAACATCAAAATAGCTAACTAAATTTGCATGGACACAACTTTTAGTTGATTTCCTTTAAGGAATACTAAATATTTGTTTGAATCTTTTAGAAATTATAAAATAGAATAAAACGTTGTATGTACCACGAGCATAATTGTCGATTATGGCCCTCAGAAATTTAAAAGCCCTCTTTCCTCGGGTTTTAAACATTCCCTCGTGCCATAACCTCCTGATTATGCCCTTAATACATAAATAATTATTACACTAACATTTTCTGTTTCTAACAAAATAAAAATATTTTTTAAAGTTTAAGTATTATTTAATGAGTCAGAATACCTACATACATATTTTTTTATATAGGTCATTAAAATTGGAATAATGAATAATATAGACAAGGTTATAGTAATTTAAGTTTATACTGAGTGATAAGACACTGAAACATGTTTATATCTATAGGACATAAAACATTTTTTGAACTAAAAATAAAGATAAGAACAGTACACTGTTTTACTTTAGGTATTCCTCTTTTGTCAATTGTATTTCACTCTTTTTCAAAACTATTCCCTATTTCTATTAAGTGTCTAAGTGACGTAAATATGAAATAATTTTGAGAAATAGTGAAATACAATTGACAAAAAAGGAAAATCAAAAGAAAAACACTGTAAATATGAACCTATAAATAATCGAGTAAATTTCTAAATAAGTAATTAAATAAACATTGATAAAATCCTGCCCAAAATTTTGTGAAGCAATTTTTGTATCACGCAACCAGGTGAAGACGATGAAAAACTTATTGAATTAATATTCAGTTCTCAAAAAAAGGTATCTAGAGATTTAAAATTCCAATATGTAATTATATACAGGGTGTTTCTGAAATAAGTGCCTTAATTTTAACTGGTAATAGAACTCATCAAAAGGAACAACTTTTCTCTCTTGCATTTTGGCGGAAAACGTTGCGTAATGGCTTAAAAAACTAGGAAAGATTTTCCTAAAACCGTTCATATCTCCAAAACTAAGCTACCTAAAAACGTGAAACAACCAGATTCTTACGAAGTGTATTTTTTGCTATACGGGTAGATTTATTTGCATTTCGATTTCGGCGTTAAAACACGTTTTCTCTATTAAAATGGATGTTTTTTTCATATTAGCGCTGATCTCAATTAGCCATTGCAGTATGTAGTGGCGTAGGGCTATTTTAGTGAAAAATCTCTCCAATTTTTTTTTGGAATTAAACATCGTTTTTTGGCAAAATGGTAGATAGAAAAGTTGTTCCTTTTGACTAGTTCTATTACCAGTTAAAATTAACACACGTATTTCCAGAAACACCCTGTATATTGTACAAAAAAATCTAAATTATTGTAAAATGTTTCCAATGCACAAAAAATATATACCTATAATAATCTTTGAATTAAAAGTAGCTGCTAGGTAGAATTGGAGACTATGTTTTTATCACAGAAATATTTTTCACTGCAACTGAGTCAAAAACACAACTACTTTTGCATAAAATTAAATTAAAGCTGCATTTTTTTTTGTATTAGAAAAAATAAAACAATAAAAATTTTGTGGTGGTTGAAAAACAACAAAATAAGAGTCATTTCAACAGTTGTCAAAACTAACTTTAAGACAGACTTTAATGCAAGTTAAAGCAGTGTTAATTATTCTTATATATTTCTAAAATTCTGTCGGCCTCGTTAAATCCGGTTTCAATAGCTCCATGAACTGTAGCGTAGAATTTTGAATGTGTAGCTTCACCGGCAAACAACAAAACTGGTTTACCATCACTGTCACAAACAGGACGTTCCAAATCCTCACGCGAAACATTCCGCCTCTCAGCTTCCAAACTCTGATAAGCATAGGAACCATTAAAGTGGGGATTTGTCTTCCATTTCGACCTACATTCACTCATATTTTATTCAAAAAACACCGAATGTCAAAACTACCTGAGCAAGCCGTTTGGGTACGTTACGTTGTACCTATGTCCGAGGAATTTTTTCAACAAAAATATGCATCCCTCTATTAAAATGTGATCGGCTAAATGTTCAACTTGCTCGACCATCTTACCAACATTCCACCCTAAAAGCACTGTTGGATGACTGTCTACCACATAGAAACCATAAATGTCTTCCAACCATGATTTTCCATGGTCAGAGGGTCCATATGGGAATTCTTTTAAGAGATTATTTCTATCAGTTTTGGTCCATAAAAAACTGAAACCTGCGACATCGTCAGGCCACCATTTAACTGGAAACTTTAAAAGAATTTTTGCCACAGTGCCCATGCCTATTAAGTTGATTGCATCTTGTTTGAAAAGAGGTAGTTTCGGAGTGAAGAGGTGACCAAGGCTTTTCAAGACTCCTAGAGACACAGTTACAATCACGTGATCGGTCTGGTACCAGGAACCATCAGAACAACCGACAATCACTCCGTCATCTCTGTCCCATTCAATTCTGTTAACTTCTTTGTTTAAAAGAATTTTGTCATCAATTGGTAACTGTTGCGCTGCATCTGGATTTTTTTTCTAAAAAGTAGGTACATTTAAATTTTCTTTCGGTTAAGATTTTACCAAACTACCATCAACACATGAAGAATTGTCAAGTATCCCTTCTTTTTCCACTGCCAGTAGAGATATCCTTCACATTTTTTATACCGACGGTGACCCATCATTGATACTTCAAACCAAGTTTTAGCTGGAACAAGGTCTAGATAGGACTTGTGGAACCAATCTAGAAGCATCTCAGTCATGTTTGATCTATCTCTGTTCTCCGGAAACATATCACCAACTCGTTTTTTATATCTAAAATTGAACGATAACGCACTGTCTTTTCTACTTTCATTTTCACAAATTTACTCGTGGTTAAAATAATCTCCTAACGTGTCACCAACGTCTCCGGACGCTGTTCCGTTATAAAAAATGTCGTCAGCCAATTCAATCAAATCTTTCATGGAATTTTTGATAATCGTCCCATCCGAAATACAAAATGTATCATTGGTGTAATCGTGAAATGATTTTTCTAGAAGATTCAGATGCTTGACCATGTCAAACACAATATTTCCTTTTTCTCCATGACACCATTCAGCTCCTAAATCCACTAAACTACCATCGAAACCTACTGAATGAATGCGACCGCCTATGCGATCTTCGGCTTCTAACATCAGCACATTGTCTATTCCTCCGGCCAAAAGTCGAGTTGCAGCAGCTATACCAGCTGCTCCTGCTCCAATTATTAGAACTCTCGATTTTCTCGTGGTCATCTTGTTTAATGAAAACGATACAACTCAGCAGGTTTTCACAAACTAAACAAAGTTAAATTGTCTAACTGTGGGTGACGTTTAAAATTAAAGATAAATAAAACAGTTGCAATAACGAACATTCAGTAATGGAAAGGAAGGTCATAAAACATATCTATTTAGATATGCAATTCCACTGCAATTTGAAGCTTTATGCAGAAGCGTTATTTTATCATAAATTGTTAGTTCCCAAAAAGAAGTGTAATAAAGAGGGATTTGAATTAGACACACACTTAGGTATTTTTATTAAAAAAGAATAATCCAGTTTAGATGGAATTATATTTACATATACATAATACAATTCACAAACATTTCTAGTGTTGTTTCAATTTTTCTCTACTAAAAGAATGGAAAAAATATAATGAAAAGATTTGGTACAGTAATGTGAGTAGTGTGACCATTATTAAAATCAAAAATATAATTACATCCAATCCTGATGATTTATAAAAAGGCAAATCTCTTAGTGGAATATTCAAAAATTCAGCACCTTTGAAACGTATAACGTATTCAATCCAAAATATTCCCCTCTGCAATGGTGTTTCAGCCCTAGCTTTAAAAATGTTTGAAATGTTCTTTGCATTTTCGGTGTACCTTCAAAAAATCATATTTTGGAAAAATGTTATTAATAGCTGAGTGTCACAAGTTCTTACTTATTGTTGTCAAAGACCTCTCTTATTTTACTTAGCACATATCCTGCAGTAATACGCTTGAAATCAATAGAAACACCTACACCTTTCTTGACAATAATTTTTGCATTGCTGTACTGATCCTCTATGAAAGGGATCAGAACCATGGGAACTCCATGACACATACTTTCTTGTGTACTTAAAGCTCCACCATGTCCAATAAGCAGTTTCACGTTAGGGTGTCCTGTTAAATAGAGGCCATTAATAGTATATAACGGTATTAGGCCGATATGGGTTATGTAACAGACGAGGTTGAGATATTGTAAAATCGAGGCAGGCCGAGATTTTATAATCAACCGAGTCTGTTATATCCATATCGGCCTTATGTTGTTTTATAGTTTTCTTTATATCAATAATACTTTACATTTAACGATGATTTATTTGTAAGACTGACTTTTCTCTTTACTTCAAAAATTAAATTTAGTTGTCATCTGTGCCGTAACCGTAGCAACGGTAGCAAAAATAACGGCCTCGGTCTGATAATTTTGAATAACGGCCTAGTCTGTTATGGGTATCATATCAATCAAGCATTGAGTACTGATAAATCCTAATAACAGTATGGTATAAAGAAAAAGATATACTCGTATTTTTCATTTTGACAAACCTAGAATATCATTTTGGGGTATCCATTTTTTGAGAATAACATTTTTCGGTAGATCATTAATTTCACCATCGTATTTCCAAATTACGATTTGCGAAAGATCTCGAAATGCTTTTGAAAGTGCATTTTGCATGTGCCCATTCAATTTTTCGGAGCGTATATTTGTACCTAATGAAAACAAAATAACTCCGTCCCTGGCTTCTTCAACCACTTGTTTCAAATCCTACAAGAATGATGGACTTACTTCAGATAAGATATTGGATTTTTTTGTATGCAGACCACCCACTGGTATAATGTTAGGGGGTAGCATATGTGAATAATCCAAGACCGGATCAGTATTGGCTAAAATCAACGAAATATGACGTTCCAAATTTTCCATTGGTGCTACACTTGGGCCAAACACTTTTACAGCTTCCTTGTACTCTTCTGGGTACTGTCTCTTGTATCTAAGAGCGACATCTGCGTAACTAAGCACAAAGTTCCAAACGCGTTCGATGAAACTCATTTCAGACGAGTATGGAAGACAGTACCAAGGGATGCATACCGGAGACAGCTGTTTACCAAAGTTGTACGATACATAAGACGGCAGAAGAAATGGAGTAACTCCGAGAGTTGGAGGATACTTAAATCGTTGGATGAGAGGATAAAAGCAGGCACCTGCAGTCACGTCTAATATAATGGCATCGAATTTGAAATCTGAAGGATAGTTCAACAATTCTCTTAAACCGTTCGATTTTAAACTAAAGGAGCACTGGCTGATGCACCAGTTTTCAAATTCGATCATCATCTTCAAAGCGCTGTAAGTGGCCATTTGATTCAAGTCAAAATCGGCATCCAATCCTTCGTATACTCCTTAAACATAATTATTGATGTTTGCAAAAATTTTGTACGTGAATAATTTAAATACCTTCTAACAAGATGTGCGAATAGTTGTGCGGTTTGGGCACGTCATCTTGATCTGGACCAATATGTGTGACGTTGTGGCCTCTGTTGGCAAGCTCAAAGGCTAAAGCTCGGTTCCAGATGTGGTGGCTAGGACTAGCTACAGCTGCTACGTATAAAATGTTAAAACCACATACAGGAGTAAAATCTGAATGTAACAAAAATAGGATAAGAAGAAACTTGTACTTTACGAAACCGTGCATGATGTATAGATCAGATAAATTTAAATTAATTCAAAACTGTCGATTGAGTAAATGTAGCAGACAAGTAAAATGTTTGCAAAGAAATGCGCAAGTTGAAATATTGCCGCTTATTAAAATTTGTAGATAACATGTGAACCTAGTAAAGAAGTTTAATAGTTCTTTCATCAGGCAATGTTTAAATAGGAATGCACCACATTCAATAACAATAAGTTAAAAGGTTTTTTATTTATTTGCATGACTACGACTGAAAAATATTTGTGTACCTACTTAATTATCTTGTACAAGGACGCACTAATTATAGTTTTTAATAAAATCAAAAGCTCAATTACTTCCAATAGATAGAAATCTTCTAGTGGAATATTTTAAATATTTAAAAGTTTAGCTTCTGCATGATGTACAGTATGTTCTCCCCAAAATTCTCCTCTTTCTAGAAGTAATTCAGTGAAACTGCCAGTTTCTATTTTACAATAATGTGCGCAACAATCTGCTATTGATCTATCATTGCATTTATTTCATCTATCCGAACGAATGTACATTTGTATTCACTGAAAAGAAAATGAATCCATTTTTTGTGCTTACAGTCACTTGTTTCAAGTCCAGTAAATGATCTAAAAATTAAAAAAAAATATTTTGCGATGAACAGCAAATAGTTAAAATAACACTTCGGATCCTTCAACGTTTCAAGATCCAGTCAATCTTGGAACAAACGTCCATTTTCACTTTCCGAGAATAAAATCCTCTTTACTTTCAACTAGTAAAGTGGCAATCTCACTTCCCCGAAAAATTGCCGGTAGCAATGGCCCCCATTAATTTCGGATGCGTAAACATCTGCGGCGTTTCCCGAGAATATCAAGCACTAAAAATTTTCATAGACCAGGACAACATCTCGATCTTGGGAATCTCGGAAACCAAGATCCGGTTCGTCAAAATCCACAACTTTACCAGCTTCAAGAAGAAATTGACCACCCATCCCAGTAACAGAGGTGTCGCGCTTATAGCGTCCGACATCATTCCATCACAACCTCACCAATTGCTCAATCATCTGGGCCACGAAGCCGTTCCCGCGAAAGTCCAAATCAACAACCAAATGACCCTCATCATTTCATACTACAACCCTCCATTAGAGTTGACTTCTTCGGAGCTGCTGAACAAGGTTGCCCTACAAAATCATGCAATCATCCTCGGAGACTTCAACGCCCGACGCACATACTTCTGTGACTCCCACATCAATCAATTGTAGTCGACTTCATATCCTTCAGCCGTGTACCCTTCGCAACACAGCGCCAACTTTCGTTAACCACCTCGGTTGTTCGATCGTCGATCACATAATGAACCTGCTCGTCAATTCTGACCCTCACATAGTCACCTCAGACCAACTGTCGCTAGTTAGAAATTTCCTGACTGGCGGCCCCCCAACTCTCCCGACATACATAACCATCACCGACTACAAGCAAGCCGACTGGAATAAATTCCAGGACTAAAACCTGCCAGTCGTCGCCCCTTTGGAGAATCCTCCGGTGGTCGACCAGCAGTCTATCCCATTCACCGGAGTCGTTAAGAAGACAGTGGAAGCCTCCATTCCGAGAAACTTTATCCCGAAGGACAGATGCCCCATTCCCGGCCATGATCCGAGATAAACGAAGAGTTTATCGAGAATTCGTGAGAACGTGAGATCCTACACTAAAGACAATTCAACAAGTTAAATGCCCTAGTCTGGCGTGACCTTAACAAGTACCGAGTAGATCAGTAGGTCCATCCCTTGGCTACCACGACGGTAGGAGTTACTGGAACCGCTTCAACACCATCACCGGACAAATCTCACCGGCAGTACCGTCCGCAAAAATCCGACTCATCTGACCAACACCAGTTCCCTTCACGGGGTCTAGGACCAGGACCATAACCCAAGAAACACGGACTGTAGGACTTCCAGACCGAGACCCGCTCAAACCAGGACCCAGATCAAGTTCTCTTTTCCTTTTTTTTTTCAGGTACCACCACCCAGGAGGACGCATGAAGGAAGAACATGAAGATAACAAAGAAGAAAGAAAAACACATCCAAAACTTTAATTAATATTTTTATTGTATTGTTAGTTATTTTTAAGATTAATAATGTAAAATAAAATATTTAGGTCCGAAGGCTGAAAAGGCCTTAAGCCTCAGCAGCCCACCAACAAATTCTCCAACCCACAAACAAGATGTACCTACCTAATTAAAATTTAATAAATGTTAATACCGTTATAACACATACTTTAGTATTTTTTTTTTTTTAATCCAGTTCAGATAGAATTTGTTTATTACCATTGCACCAGTAATACTATTTATTCGGAATCGTATTGTAATATGCACATTCTTAACCTAATACGAGGGCGAAAAGTTAACTATTCCTTTTTATCTTTACTTCCCTCTCTTGGTCAGTAATAGGCCACTTTCCGCCCTATTATAAGGTTTTTCCAGTGGCGTACTTACTGAAAGTCGAAAAACAGTAGAAATGAAACGGCATCAAATTTATTTGATGTTTATTTGCTAAAAATGTAATGATTCCGAATAAAATAGTATACAAACCTCAGTGAGAATGTGTTTCATTCCTGTCTCGAGCATTAGTTCACCTCGGCTACGCCTTGGTAAATATACTGCAACAAAAATTTCATTTCTATTGTTGTTTCAATTTTTCTGTACCAAAACAATGGAACAAAAGGAATGAAAATATTTTGTACAGTAATGTGAGTAGTGTGACCATTATTACAATCAAAAATACGATTACATCCAATCCTGATGATTTATAAAAAGGCAAATCTCTTAGTGGAATATTCAAAAATTCAGCACCTTTGAAACGTATAACGTATTCAATCCAAAATATTCCCCTCTGCAATGGTGTTTCAGCCCTAGCTTTAAATATGTTTGAAATGTTCTTTGCATTTTCGGTGTACCTTAAAAGAATCATATTTTAGAAAAATTGTATTAACAGCTGAGTGTCGCAAAGTTCTTACTTGTTGTTGTTAAGGACCTCTCTTATTGTACTTAGCACATATTCTGCAGTAATACGCTTCAAATCAATAGAAACACCTACACCTTTCTTGACAATAATTTTTGCGTTGCTATATTGATCGTCTAGGAAAGGAATAAGAACCATAGGAACTCCATGAAACATACCTTCTTGTGTACTTAAAGCTCCACCATGTCCAATAAACAGTTTCACGTTAGGGTGTCCTGTTAAATAGAGGCCAGTTAAAAGATATACTCGTATTTTTCATTTTGACAAACCTAGAATATCATTTTGGGGTATCCATTTTTTGAGAATTACATTTTTCGGTAGATCATTAATTTCACCGTCGTATTTCCAAATTACGATTTGCGAAAGGTCTTGAAATGCTTTTAAAAGTGCATTTTGCATGTGTCCATTCAATTTTTCGGAGCGTATATTTGTACCTAGTGAAAATAAAATAACTCCGTCGCTCGCTTCTTCAACCACTTGTTTCAAATCCTACAAGAATGATGACACTTGAAATTAAAAAAATACTTAAATGGACTTACTTCAGATAAGATATTGGATTTTTTTGTGTGCAGCCCACCCACTGGTATAATGTTAGGGGGTAGCATATGTGAATAATCCAACACCGGATCAGTATTGGCTAAAATCAACGAGATATGACGTTCCAAATTTTCCATTGGTGGTAGATTTGGGCCAAAAACTTTTACAGCTTCCTTGTACTCTTCTGGGTATTGTCTCTTGTATCTAAGAGCGACATCTGCGTAAGTGAGCACAAAGTTCCAAACGCGTTCGATGAAACTCATTTCAGACGAGTATGGAAGACAGTACCAAGGGATGTATACCGGAGACAGCTGTTTACCAAAGTTGTACGATACATAAGACGGCAGAAGAAATGGAGTGACTCCGACAGTTGGAGGATAGTTAAATCGTTGGATGAGAGGATAAAAGCAGGCACCTGCAGTCACGTCTAATATAATGGCATCGAATTTGAAATCTGAAGGATAGTTCAACAATTCTCTTAAACCGTTCGATTTTAAACTAAAGGAACACTGGCTGATGCACCAGTTTTCAAATTCGATCATCATCTTCAAAGCGCTGTAAGTGGCCATTTGATTCAAGTCAAAATCGGCATCCAATTCTTCGTATACTCCTTAAACGTAATTATTGATGTTTGCAAAAATTTTGTACGTGAATAATTTAAATACCTTCTAGCAAGATGTGCGAATAGTTGTGCGGTTTGGGCACGTCATCTTGATCTGGACCAATATGTGTGACGTTGTGGCCTCTGTTGGCAAGCTCAAAGGCTAAAGCTCGGTTCCAGATGTGGTGGCTAGGACTAGCTACAGCTGCTACGTATAAAATGTTAAAACCACATACAGGAGTAAAATCTGAAGGTAACAAAAACAGGATAAGGAGAAACTTGTACTTTACGAAACCGTGCATGATGTATAGATCAGATAAATTTAAATTTATTTGAAAACTGTCGGCAACGATTGAGTAAATGTAGCAGGCAATTAAAATGTTTGCAAAGAAATGCGCAAGTTGAAATATTGCCGCTTATTAAAATTTATAGATAACATGTGAACCTAGTAGAGTTTAATGGTCTTTTATCAGACAAGAAAAACTGAATGTACCACATGATTCCACATGCAATTAAAATATATTTATCTTCTTTGCGTTGCAAATGGGCTCGTCATTAGGTATATCGAAAACAGTTTAATAATGAATCATATTATTAAACTGTTTTTGGTAACTTTTAGCTTCTGTTATATTGGCAACATCAGCCGTTTGACGTCAGGCGTCAAGGTAACGAGTGAAGGTTCGAAGTAAATTTAGTAAATATCGAGTGTTCATTTAAATTTCCGGCCAAAGTCGGCGTTGAGGAGTCGATTGTGAACGCACCACTCGTGTAAAAACGTAAGCTTTAAACAGCTGATCCGTGATCCGTAATCCGTAGTGCGTTCACAATCGACTCTTTAACGCTAACTTTGACCGGAAATTTAAATGAACACCCGATAGTCCCGATATAACCTTACATTTTTGTGAAAAATGTCTGTTAACCCATGCCGAAAGTCCGTAGTATAATATAAAAACTTGAGCAGCTGTAATTTCAGGAATTAGTAAAGCAAAGTAGATAAAATAGTATATTACACTCGTTTAATACGACGTATTATCACATTCGTTCCCTTAAAGCACTTCTCGCTACGCTCGTCGTGCTTTAAACACACTCATGTGATAATAAAGCGTCTTATTAAATTCGTATAATAATACTGGGTTCCCAAAATTCGCGGAACAGCTTAACAGTACGTTTTTAAGTAGTCAAAAATGTTCAAAAAAATCAATCTTCTTTTTTGTAGAAGATATGGACCTATTCGTTACACTAAATGTGGCAACATTTAAAAACTTTCTATGTATCCCATAGTCTGTAAATACATATTTCATTTATGTTGTATCCATGGCTATGAGAGAGAAAAATCAAAGCCATGTTGCCATACGTTATTTGAGGTAAAACGAACATAAAACTACTACTTGGAAATACTGGAAATAATGAAGAAAGTAACTGCAAACCTGATCACAATCGTTCAGAATTATTATGTCACTGGCTAGTAAAAGACAAATTGTCAAAATCTTTTTTAATATTTGAAATAAACGAGATCAAAGTTGCACCTTTTGAGCCCCCATATCTTCAAATCTAATAGGTACAGATTTTTTTAAATTATTTTTCTCATTATCTTCTAACATGCGTTGGCATTGCCTCATTAAGTTGTTCTGCGAATTTTGGGGCACCCAGTATACTATATAGGTTTTTTGTTTGTTTACATGACTGCGACTGAAAAACTGTGTAATAAAATATAGATAATAACAGTATCTTCACATTCACATTTGCTAGGTTTTGGTACATGGACCAATGTAAGATATTAGTTCCCTATTATGTGACATTGTGACCCCAATTGGCAAACTCAAAGCCATAATCACATGATAATTGGGGCTAAGTACATTAGATACATACAGAATATGTCCATCACATACAGTAGTAAAATTTGATGATAGCAAAAATGGAATAGGAAAAGACGTATACTATGATGTTCTTAATAAAAAATTTAAATTATTTGAAAAAAAAAAGAAATGAGCTAGTTGCGATAAAATTGGGTAAAGAAATGCGTACGTAAAGTAGATAACATATGTACATAAATAAAAATTAAACAAAACTGCACATAATTAACTTTATTTTTACTAAACAACAACAGCTATTATCGAATAAGTTCACACAATCACCATGATAAGTAAAAATAAGTAAATGATCACAAATGTTTAATATAAAAAACCATAGAACTATTTTCTCTAATTGTATATTTATTTGATGATAACTAATTCAGTTATTAGAGCAAGAAATAAGGAGATATTTAGCAAACATTCATTCTTCACACTTCTTGTGGTCGTCAAATTCATGCTTTGACGTAATGGAAAATGCTTTATTGTAAAACGGTCGGAAATATCATAACCTATAACTTATTCAGAAAACTCCCGTGACATTAGCTGTCATTTGCTATTTTATATGTAAATTTTCTAGTTTATTTCATAAGTACTAATCACCTAATATTTTAATTGGCTGTACATAGGATCTAATCCTATTACCGACCTAAATTTCAAAAGATTATCATTAATTATATGATTTTGAGAAACTCGAAATGACAAAAATGCCGGGAGTTTGTTGACTTCATGTTGTATGACACTAATTGTCATTTTTTTCTCATTTTTTTTATACTTTGTTGACATGGACATAATCAGGCAGGGAAAATTATTTAATTTGTGACAATCTAACCAACTTTTGAAATGACATTGACGACCAGAATTTTTTGCTCGCGACAGTACTTATTTCCGTTTGTTTTTATTGTCATAATTGACAGCTGACATAAAATTCAAATGTAAACGTGTTGGTTTGGTAATCTTTTATTGACAATTTAATTCATACACTAACAATCCCATAAGCAGCGGTGTTTTTGTCATTATGACAGCGAAAAAAGTTTGCCCTAACTTTTTCAGCGACAAAACGGAACCTAACTTTTGAAAGCGTTTGATTCGAGTAGGTCTGCATCATAGTAATTTACGTATTAATTAAATTGTCTTAGCGAATTACACTCAAGCTTTTTTTGTGTATCGAAGTAAACTTGACATTTATAATTCGAGTTTTGTTGTCTGGCAATAAAACTCAAAAAACGTCCAGAAAAAATTACTCGTCCTACGGGCTCGTAATTTTTTCAGAGGCAGTTTTTTTCGTTAAATTGCCAGGTGACAAAATTCTCTTTTGAATTAAATGTCTTTTCCTCACTCTAACTTGTTTGTTTTTTTTTTTCAATAAATCGTTGCTTCGCATGACACCTAAGCTAATTTTCGGCAATCTATCAAATCCACGTCACTTCCAATTATGTGATAAATTAAGCCAACAGGGACGCAAAAAATTCACCATACCAGGGTACCCACCCCGCCTGGTCCAGGAGCTGCCAAAAACGCAAAAACCCGGCGATTGCTAGGAGAATCCTCCAGGGGAAACTCCAAGCTGTCGCCTGCTGAACAAGCACCTTGAGAGTCAAACCCAACCCTCTCAAGTCACACACGAGACATGATATACTCCATCCCTACGACCATCAAATCTCGAAAAGCGCACAAATTCGATTTCTGGGAGTGAAGGTCTCCAGAACCGCTCCCTGTAGCTCGACGTACCACAAACTCAGAAGAAGGCTCGCAGTGGATAAGCTGCCAAAATCCTCACACACACGTACAAATCGTTTGCCTCGTCGTCGAGAATCGAGCACCCATCTACGCCGCCTCGCTCCAGCCCAACGTGCTGAGGCAAATCACCGCCTGCGAGAGAAGAATAACCCGCAAGGCCCTTCGAATCTCGTTCACGCATCCGAGCGACCTTCTCCATCAAGACACGCGTACCACATTCATCGAAGACCCCTTGTCAAGCTTCAACAAAGAAAGGTGTACTCTGCGGACTCTGAATGGAAACAACCAAATTGCTATTCACACTCTCGACACTTCCACCAAGTACCGTAAAGGACGCCTCATCAATCGATACACAAAACTCTCCAAACACAAATAGAAACATCCTCCGGTCGCTCTTCTGGCTACAGCATACACCCACCTCTCCCCTGAGCTCCAGGAGCTCGTCGATTCCACGCCGCTTTCCATACCGTCGGTAAAAAATCCATCTCATCGAACCGACATCACTTTTCTCCACTGAACCCAGGATCAGGACCAGTACTCTTTACCATTTTCTTTTTCAGGCACCATCACCCACGATGACCCATGAAGGAAGGACAGGAAGAGAACAAAGAAGTTCGAAAAACACACCCAACATTTTTAAATTTTTTATTTTTAAAATTTTTAAAGTCAACAATGTAAAATGAAATATTTTAGTCCCAAGGCTAAAAAGGCCTTAAGCTTCAACAGCCCACCAACAAATTTCCCACCCAACAAACCTAAATAAAGTTTAATTAATGCTAATACCGTTATACGACACATTCATTTTTGTAATGACGAACTAGCTGGAACTTTTTTTTGGTTAGATTTTTTTACAAAATAAATAAAAATTAGATAGTTGGCGCAAAAATTTAAATTGTCGGTAATTGTGCACTTTAGCTACTTCTGGAATTTTCGCGTTTTTCTGGCTGGACAGCCTCAGGGCGTCCTCTTAGATCGTTTCCCACTATTCAAACCTTGTTCAAATGCCTTTTTTTTCTCTCTTGTTGTGTTTCAAGTTCGCGTCAAGGTCGCGCCAATGCAGTGTTGCCAGATCTCACGATAAATCGTGAGATCTCACGATTTCATTGCAAATCTCACGATCTCACGATAAGGGCCTTTTATCTCACGATTTTTCCATCAATTCATATGAAGGGAATTTTTTTAAAAACTGTAACGAGAAATGATGAAATTGAAAAAAATTTTTGGCAACGTCAACTTCGTTTAATTTATACTGTCAGTGATTTTTATCATTTGCTGCATTATCATCATAGACAAATCATAGATTATCATGCGCAGTTCAGATTTAGTAGGTCATGATATCATCAAATACTGCTGCCATCTATGGTTAACATAAAGTAACAGAGTATATAAGAGAAGGTCATGAAAGAAGTAACGTTCACGTTGTTTTGGGCGTAATGGGAGGTCATAATTTATTTTTTTAACGTTGGACACACTGATGTCAGTAACAAAGTGCCTGACATGCGAACTTATCAAAATGAACATAACATGTAACCAGGATTGAGTAGGCGTTGAAAATACGTAGTTAACCATTTGGAACAGTTTGAATTTCCCGCCGTTTGACACGAATGACATTTGTTTATGTTTAATCGGCACATACCTACTTCAAAATGCTTGTTTTTAGTAAAGGGTGCGCTTAGACAGAATAGGAATTGTTAGTTATTCTATTTTTAATGCAAAACATTGCAAAGAAAAAAAAAGATTTTTTTTGTTTATAAATTTTAGGTTAGCTGTCAAGATGCTCTATATAATAAATTACAACTGTCAATTTATACTTTAAAAAACTAAACAATTGACAGTTTCCAACGCCTTCCCAGCCCAGGATTTCACTTGCACGGCTGATACATTCAAAAATCATCCATTTCCGAATTCTCACGATTTCTCACGATTTTTTCCGACAAATCTAACGAAATCAGCTTGACACGATCTGGCAACACTGCGCCAATGTCTTAGTATAACCATTGTCTAAGTACTTAGACAATGGTATAACTAAAGGGCAAGGAAAATTCATTTGCACAAGGTCTGAGTGGTGGAAAACGATGTAGGAGGACGCCTTGAGGCTTTCTAGCCAGAGAAAACGGGAAAATTCCAGAAGTAACTAAAGTGGACAATGACCACATTGTCATATTATTGTCGCTGCCATAATAAATGAATTTCCAAAACGGAGTAGAGCTTAGAGCATCAATAAGCAAGCAGACAAAGCAGCACATTTTAAAGGCTTTCAACAAAATAAAAGAAAATACTCATGGAGATAATGGAAACGTAATGAAAAAGTACAAAATTGTAGAAGCAAATGACGTGACTCATAACCTAACTTTCTAAAAGCCCAAATTCACCGTAAAAAGGTGTGTTCACAAGACAAAAATTATTAAATTTAGTAACTCTAGTTCGTCATTACAAAAATGGATTTACTATAGGTATTTTTATTATTTTTTTTAAATCCAGTTCACCTATTGCACCAATAATTCTAAACGGCCTTCAAATAAATTTATATTTAGAGCAACCTATGGAAATTCAATTGTTTGCAACATTTTTCCAGCGTAGAAAATGACACAAGAAACGTCTGACATTTTAACGAAATAAAATTAGGTTAGAAAATATTTTTAATTTTTCTAGTGCATTCTCCCTGTTACCTGTGTAACTCCGGAGAATAATTGGTTACCTACAAAAATTACTTTACACTGTTAACAGAATTAGAATGTCGCCTACGCCTACTCTAAATATATATTTATTTGAAAGCCCGATATTTACATATGTATAATGCAACAAAAATTTAATTTCTATTGTTGCTTCAATTTTTCTCTACGAAAACAATGGAACAAAAGGAATGAAAATATTTTGTACAGTAATGTAAGCAGGGTGACCATTATTAAAATCAAAAATACAATTACATCCAATCCTGATGATTTGTAAAAAGGAAAATCTCTTAGTGGAATATTCAAAAAATCAGCACCTTTGAAACGTATAACGTATTCTATCCAAAATATTCCCCTCTGCAATGGTGTTTCAGCCCTAGCTTTAAAAATGTTTGAAATGTTCTTTGCATTTTCGGTGTATCTTAAAAGAATCATATTTTAGAAAAATGTCATGAATAATTGAGTGCCACAAGTTCTCACTTGTTGTTGTCAAGGACTTCTCTTATTTTACTTAGTACATATCCTGCAGTAATACGCTTGAAATCAATAGAAACACCTACACCTTTCTTGATAACAATTTTTGTATTGCTGTGTTGATCGTCTAGGAAAGGTATCAGAACCATGGGAACTCCATGGAACATACCTTCTTGTGTACTTAAAGCTCCACCATGTCCAATAAGCAGTTTCACGTTAGGGTGTCCTGTTAAATAGAAGCAAGTTAAAAGAAATATTTTTCATTTTGCCATACCTAGAATATCATTTTGGGGAATCCATTTCTTGAGAATTACATTTTTCGGTAGATCATTAATTTCACCGTCGTATTTCCAAATTACGATTTGCGAGAGATCTCGAAATGCTTCTAAAAATGCATTTTGCACGTGTCCTTTTAATTTCTCGGAGCGTATATTTGTACCTAGTGAAAACAAAATAATTCCGTTCCTGGCTTCTTCAACCACTTGTTTCAAATTCTACAAGAATGATGACATTTAAAATGGAATAAAGCAAAAACACTTGCCTCGGATAAGATATTGGATTTTTTTGTGTGCAGACCACCCACTGGTATAATGTTAGGGGGCAGCAAATGAGAATGGTCCAATATCGGGTCAGTATTGGCTAAAATCAACGAAATATGACGTTCCAAATTTTCCATTGGTGGTACATTTGGGCCAAAAACTTTTACAGCTTCCTTGTATTCTTCTAGGTACTGTCTCTTGTATCTAAGAGCGACATCTGCGTAAGTGAGCACAAAGTTCCAAACGCGTTCGATGAAACTCATTTCAGACGAGTATGGAAGACAGTACCAAGGGATGTATACCGGAGACAGCTGTTTACCAAAATTGTACGATACATAAGACGGCAGAAGAAATGGAGTGACTCCGACAGTTGGAGGATACTTAAATCGTTGGATGAGAGGATAAAAGCAGGCACCTGCAGTCACGTCTAATATAATGGCATCGAATTTGAAATCTGACGGATAGTTCAACAATTCTTTTAAACCGTTCGATTTTAAACTGAAGGAGCACTGGCTGATGAACCAGTTTTCAGATTCAATCACCATCGCCAAAGCGCTGTAAGAGGCCATTTCGTGCACGTCAAAATCGTCATTCATTCCTTCGTACACTCCTTAAACGTAATTATTGACGTTTGCAAAAATATTGTCCGTGAATAATTTAAATACCTTCAAGCAAAATGTGCGAATAGTTAAGCGGTTTGGTCACGTCGTCTTGATCTGGACCAATATGTGTGACGTTGTGGCCTCTGTTGGCAAGCTCAAAGGCTAAAGCTCGGTTCCAGATGTGGTGGCTGGGACTAGCTACAGCTGCTGCATATAAAATGTTGGAACCAAATGCGGTAGTAAAATCTGATAGTAACAAATATAGGATAAGAAGAAACTTATACTTTACGAAACCGTGCATGATGTATACTCGCAAATCAGGTAAATGTAAATTTATTGAAACTGTTGGTAAATGTACAAGTAAAATATTCGCAAACAAATGAGCAAGTTGAAATATTATACAAAATATACAAAAATTTAAAGATAACATGTTAACATGCTGTAGTTTAATGGTTCTTTTATCGGACAAGTTTTAACTACTAAATACACCACATACAAGAGAGATAAGTTAAAATATAACTTTTACATAACTAGGACTGAGAAAGACTTTTGTAATTAACTTTTACAATAACGCAATAACTGTAGTTTTTAAGAAATACGAGTATATCCAATCGATAGGTTCTTATAAAAGAAAAATCTTTTACTAGAATATTTAAAAAGCTCAGCTTCTGCATGATGTATACCCATATTCTACCCAAAATCTTCCTCTTTCTAGAAATGTTTCGGTGAAGCTGAAATTTTCCTTTTTACAATAATGTTCACATAGTGATGTGTAATGTAAAATTAGGGTGTCCAGAAAGTTCTGAGCGTTTTTTAGAAAAATAGATCAAAATTAAAAAAATAAACAACAGTTAAACTAAATATTCGCCGTTATTGTCAATGAATTCCAACCATCTTTGTCCCAAAAGCTCAATTCCACAACGATAGAAGATGGGCTCTTTCGTCTCGAACGATTCTTATCTTCTTCCCCATTCAGAAATTTCGCAAACCATCGCCGACAAGTAGACTTTTTTACCATCCCTACACCTTCAATTCTACATATATTTCTTGTGGCTGCTGCCGCTGAATGTCCACATTTAAATTCATATAACATTAAATTACGATTTAGTTCTTTTTCTATGTAAACAATCAATTACCAGAATGTAACCAATTGAAAATTATTTAAAGTCAAATTGTTTATGGACAAGAGTAGTTCATATTTTAAAAAACTAACAAAAATTACCAATTGATTTTACATTTATTTTATATCGAGAAACAGAATACCACAAAAACGCTCCGAACTTTCTGGACATCCTAATATATTGAATTTTAGTTATTGGAACTTCCCGAAACATTCCTGTTTATCACCTAAAGCAATATATTGAAGTAGACGTTGAAGAATGGATTATGAACGCATTATACGGATTACGGATCACGGATCAGCTGCTTAAATCTTACGTTTTTACCATACCTATATTTAACACAGTGTTAAATATATGGTTTTTACACGAGTAGACTCTTCAACGCCTACTTTGAGGTGAAATTTTAAAAAACTCCCGATACTCAATATTCAACGTAAGAACGTAAGAACTATAATGCATTCACTTTTGTTTTAGACAAGAATAGGAAATTTGGCAAGTTTTATAGTAAGATTGTGGCTGTTGTACATTATACAGGATGTATCTGAAATACGTGTGTTAATTTTAACCAGTGAAAGAACTCCCCAATTTATGAAACTTTTCTCTATAACATTTTTACGAAAAAGCATTACAAATTGATTTAAAATTTGGAATAAATTAGCCATCAAAGTGTATACCCAGCTATGGGTAAGGGCGAAATTTGTCTGTTGTGATAGAAACAGAGCCTTGTCAAAAAGTTACATTGTTATAGAAAAAATTAAATAATTAAAATGAAAATTCTCATGGTTACAAAAAAATTGAGGCTATATAGTTAATCACAGAAAACGACTCGTTTGGTAAAAGTTGGGGGGCAAAAAATGTTGGAATACTTTTGCGAATTTTCCAAAATGTTATAGAGAAAAATTTCATAAATTGGTGAGTGCTTCCACTGGTTAAAACTAACACACGTATTTCAGATAGACCCTGTATAGGTATAATATTTGAGGTTAGGCTTTCTTGTCAAAATTCATGACCATGTAGCCACGCGTTATCATTTTCCAATTAATTACATAGTTTCGAAGTCTCACTAAATAATAATAATCATAATAAATGTTTATTATAATTAAAATTAATTTTAAAATGTAAATATTGCACAAATTTAAATAGTAGGTAGATTACGTTACGAGTTCAGAAAAGTGGAAGTTTACTAGACGAGTATGCCATACGAGTCCAGTAAAATCACTTTTCTGACGAGGAGCGTATACTATTTTTTTGATTTTTAGAAAATTGAAATTTGTTCGTAAAAAAGTTTTTTTTTTGTTGCTATGCTGTAAAGTGACCTATTACTGTACGATTTTCAGTACAGTAATATAGTTCATTACTGTATTTAATGCGAAAAAATAAATTATGTTAATACCGCATTTTATTTCAACTGAAAAGGAACTTATCTGATTTGTGAATCTGTCAAAAGTTTATAAACGTCATAAATTGAAAACATTGATTAGAGCTAAATGAATAGGTATAAAGTACAAAATATTTAACTTTTATTCGGAATATTCAGAAGAAGTTGATGTTTCATCATCGGACTCTTCTAATGAAATAATGAGCGGCGGTACCTACATTATTAATATTATTATCAACCGAAATTGAACCCATATGCGTCTGCCAACTGTCGGAAATAACTGAAATAAGCTGCTCAGTGTGCCTGCAATATTTTTTTGTAATTTGCCTCCATTTTGATTCTCTAATAGACATATTAACGAACGCGACGTCATCATCTGGGATGTCCTTATAGCCATTATTTCACGGAACATTTTACGAAAATTTTTAGGTTGGCAAAGCTTGATCCGTCATGCGTATCAGTTTAAATTACAAAATGTGCAAAGAATCAGGATCAGGATTTATCAGGCAACAAATTCGCGACCGTATTTTTGGCAATTTCACGTATTTCAGCGGGCGTACATGAAAGATTATCTTCCATATTCGTGTTTTGTGACAGAATTTGGATAAAACAAAAGGCGACTTTGAAGACTTGATCAAATTTTCACTTTTAAAATTAAGACATTACCAACCGCCACAAAAATCCCTAAATCGAGGAAAGTAAACATTTTTGTTGAAAAACGGCTTAAAAAGGGCAAATTACAAAAAATAGTATAAAAAAACTAGTTTTCTAAGACCTTGAAGCACTCATTCTTTAAAATAACTCGTGGCTACGCCACTCGTTTTTTAATCTTGAATTCGTGCTTCAAGAGTCTTATGAAACATGTCTTTTAATATATCTACTACATATTTCCACATTTCACGAGTACAACGCAGTACCTAAAGTCGGTCTTACACCAAGGCAACAATTGGCAACATGTTGCCGGTCATTACTAAAAAATGTTGCAGGCAACATGTTGCCAATTGTTGCCTTGGTGTAAGGCCGCCTTAATGCTTCCAGCCATATTTGTGAAATTTATACTGTCGATTTTGCTGGCAAAGCAAATTTTTCACTTAGGTATACGTTTGTTGTTATACCCAGGCCCTTTCTATAGAGTTGAATTCGCAATAATATGGCGGGAGTTTTAAAACCTCAACTCCATATTGTTCGAGAAGATTATCAACAACACATTTTTTTCTCTTTGCCTTAGTGGTTTAATTTCTTGCCACAGTTCAATTTTTGTTATTTTGCCTTCAATTTGAATGTCCCTATCGAGTAACCATTCTGTCATTTCCTGCTTCTTTGATAAATAATTCGGAGGCTTATCGATTTCAACAGAATGATAAGGGGCATTTTCCATTGTAACTACTTTTTTGCTTGGTAAATTTTTAAGGGCTGATTCTTAATCCAGCTCGCAAATCGCTCCCCGTTCATGGTTTTATGATAGTCTCTATCGTTGTTCTTTTCATGATAGTCTTTGTTTATTCAATTTTTTTTCGACTGCACTGTATTAATCCGTAATGCAGAAAAACGTTTGTTTATAATGAAAGAAGTATCGTGCGATCAACAATTATTTAGATCAAAGAAGCCTTTGAGATTTTGGACGTACTATGGCGGACAATAAATTTAGGCCAGCAAATTTCTGACATTTCAAAAAAGTCAATGCAAGCGACAATTTATTGTCATTATGACTGATGTGTCAGTTTGTCAAACTGAAGGTTTTCAAGCTGTTTGGCGTTGCCTTCGCCCTTTTCGTAACTTACAGATCATGACGCACTAGCATAACTGATTTGTAGTAGCACTTCTCTAAATTTATTGTCCGCCATAGTACCTACCTATAGTTGACTCAAGTTGCAAAAAACCACTTGTCATTTGCAACAGCATTTTTTCATATTTTTGAACCAAATAAAGGCACAAAGGGATCAGAAAATCATAGTTTGGGTTGAATATTTTCCATGTAAGTACAGTTTAAAAGTAATTTCAAATGACTAATGCCATAAAAGTGCTGTTGCAAATGCAAAGTGGTTTTTTGCAACTTGAATCAACTTTATTTCCAAATCTAGACGTTCAGATGCCCTGGATGCATGGAAGTATTTTTGGTTGCATATACAGTTTAAATTTTTCCCGAAACTCAGCTAAACTTGCATATCGTCCATTCTCCGTTATTGAAAACACCATTACGAAAGTAAGATTCGATGATCTTTTATGTTCTGAAGTATAAACCATTTTTGCGTAAAAATTTGATTAATGGTGACAGTTGTTTGACGTTTATTAGCTGAGTTAGCAAAGATATGAAAAATCGGACACTGTCAGGGTTATAGCCTTCCTTATCCTTATCTAAGTAATTGTTGCTCGCACGGTATATAAGACCTTGAATAATAATTCTTTCAATCACTGGGCCAACAGATAGTGAGACATTCACCAAATTCTATTGTTGACAGTTCTAATATCTTGTATTTCTTTTTTTGTACGCTGCATTAACGAGTAATTCGGATATTTATTGATTATTTATAACTTCAAAATTAAAATATATGTTTTTTTTTATACCAAATTTCAGCTAGCTGGGGAAAAAATTTTAAACTTCAATGCTTTTCAATTACTGTGACTGGACTAGGCGAACAAAGTTAAAACCATGTTAACATTAAAATAATTTTATTGGCATCATTTTCACTCTTGGCATCACTTGTAAAAATACGGAGTACAATGTAAATATCACCAAAAATACATTAAAATAAATTACTTAAGGCATATGCGCAAATTTATACTCCTTTTCAATGGGGCCAATTAAACTGCAAATTTCTTTTTTCAACCTGATCACTTCTTTCTCGTCGTCTACGTGTAGATTCTTCACATTCTTACACACATCTGCACATTTATCATACGCCGCTCTGTACTTCGCTAAAAGGTTTTTATCTTCAAAATTGTACATCGATCTGACGCAATACTTGATCACGTATCCTTTCAATTCAGCGAACTTCGAGAACCGCTGATCTTCCTGTTTATTTTCTGTGGCATCTACAAGGGTATTTTTAATCTCGCCGTCGCTCCTACTTCCTCTCGTGTACACAATCTTTAAGTCTTTTGTTTTATTACTTACAGTTTCGCGAGCCGAAACCTTCAAAATACCGTTCTGGTCTATACTCATAGTCACCTCAATCGTACATTCTCCCGGAGGAGCCGGTGTCAGATCACTTATTTCCAAAACGCCCAAGAAGTGGTTCTTTTTAGCTTCTAAGCGTTCACCTTCGTATATGTCGAAAGTCATACTCGTCTGATTGTTGTAGACAGTGATCCGTCTAGTTTTATTACTGGTGGGTATGGGAGTGTTACGTTTTATTAAAAATGTCATCAGATCGACAAAATTACTTATTCCCAAAGATAAGGCAGTGACATCAGTTATTTTAATATGAGTGATCTCCTGTGACGAGTCTTTCGACAGCATCGCTGCTTGTAATGCTGCACCTTCGGCGACGCATTCATCGGGATTTATAAACTTGTTCAGAGCTTTTCCCTCGAAGTAGTCAGTAATCATTGCTTGTATTTTCGGAATACGAGTCGAACCCCCGCTCAATATAACCTCTTTGATGTCATCGTTGTCCAAATTTGCTTTCTTCAAACACCTATCGACAATATCTATTGTTTTTTTAAACAAGTCTTGCGCCTTGGTCTCGAATTCTTTTCTAGTAATTGGAATTTCGATAGTGTTTGGATCCGTCAAAAATGCGGTAAGTATTATGACTGTTTCTTCACTGACGGATAAAATCTTCTTGGCTTCTTCGCATTCATTGCTCAATCTTCTCATATTCCTTCTATCGTTCTTGGGATTGTAATTGTACTTTTCGATCAGCACTTGGCACACGTGTTCCACTAGCAGATTGTCAAAGTCGTGTCCTCCCAAATGAGTATCTCCATCAACCCCCACGATCTTTATATCTGAGTCGCCCTTTTGCAAAATGGCGACGTCGAAAGTGCCGCCGCCCAAATCGTACACCAAAGAGTAGCTCTCGTCTTCAGTGCTGCGATTGTTTTCGTAGTAGTAACTCAAAGCAGCCGCCGTTGGCTCGTTCAACAACTTGAGCACTGTGAAGCCCGCGCGATTGGCGGCGGCTAAAGTCACCTCTCTTTGGGCAATGTTAAAGTAAGCAGGCACCGTAATCACAGCCTTGTCGATGGGATGACCCAATTTGGCCTCGGCATCGGTTTTGATCTTCTCCAAGATGTAAGTGCACAAATCCTGTGGAGACTTCTTGATTATTTGATTTCTGCACTGGATGACGACTGCTGGTTCGTTTCCAATGTTCTTCACTTGAAAGGGTAAATAGTTTAAGTTGTTCTTAACGTAAGGATCGTCGTATTTGCGCCCCACCAGTCTCTTGATCTCTAAAAAATCAGAATAAAAATCGCGTTTGAGTTTTTGGTGACAGTACCATATATTCCGTATTCTGGTTTAGCATCCGCCATACGCTTGGCGTACTGACCCACGATTACTGCATTTTGATCGGTGAAGAAGACGTACGACGGAGTTATTCTTCCTCCTTCTTTACTCTCTAGGATCTTTAACCTGTTGTTCATGTGCACGTAAACGCACGAATTTGTTGTTCCTAAATCTATACCGATTGCTACTTCACTCATGGTGGAAAGAAATGCGCCTGCAACAATAAATCAATTTCAATTAATCTGAATTACGAAACAAAACAAAAATTCACTGTCCGATGATTTATAAAAACTTTTAGAAAATCTCTACTGTAATACATAATCAAGTGTTCATTTTCCTACTAAAGATTATTTTAGGGCGAAATATAAATTCGTAGCTATTAAAAAAGACGAGAGTACTACCCAAGCCTCCAACGAAAGCTTCAAAGGAACAAATA
Source organism: Tenebrio molitor (assembly GCF_963966145.1). Lineage (NCBI taxonomy): Eukaryota > Metazoa > Arthropoda > Insecta > Coleoptera > Tenebrionidae > Tenebrio > Tenebrio molitor. Next base: position 8,058,618 of record NC_091051.1, read on the forward strand.
ATAGAAACAAAATCCAAATACATATCTAACTTTGTACTACAATGATTACGTAACAAAGAAATACATATGTACAAAGAAAATGAAACGGCACAATTTTATATGTAATCCTAAATGGGCTCAAATATCCTTTTTAGGCAAATATTAAAGAATTTGACTTTTGCAATGTACATGCACTTGCAATTTTGTTCATTTTATAAATATTGTAATGTTTTACCGAGAAGCCGCACCGTTTGGAAGAGTTACCTATTTAAATGTAATGATATTTCACTTAAATCTTAAAAAAAATATAATGTCTTGGTTCAAACAAAATTTATCAATACATTATTTTTGTTGATTTTTTGACTTAAGTTTTCGTCTTAAGAAAATTTTATTTCTCAGCCAATGAATAAATGAGTTTATAAACATTAAATTTCGCAGTTGAACCTCTCGGTCAAGTTTGGAATAATGTATAATGATGAAATAAATAAAGCTTTCACGTATTAGCACCGATCATAGTCCCCCTAATTATGGCGATGGCTTACACTTTGTGCTCTACGTGGAACATACCTTATTGAGAACAATGAATGGCGGAGCCTCTCAGACTACGAGAGCTCCAAGGATCAAATAATAATTCGTAAATAATCTTTCAAAATTATTTTTGAAGAGGTCGCCTTGGCGAGAACATGTTTCCCCAATTGTTCAATACCAAAGATCACATGTTTCGCTGTAGCGATTTTTTAAATTCATAATTTTAATGATTGAAATTTTACAACACGTGGACACCATGGAGGTACGATTAACAAGAGGGAGCACTATTTGAAAAAGGTGGAAAAGTGGGACTAAATACAGAGCGCCCAGTGGCGTTTTTCACTCACTTTGCAATCCTGCTGAATTACAAAAAGTTGAACAATAACAAACAAATAATAGCAACAAAGACAATAACACGACACCCAAAAACGGAGAAAATTCACGCCGGAACCACTCACACGTAAAGCCGAAACTAAAATGGCTGAAATGCCCAAATTCCCCAATTACCCCCTGTTGACACGCCACTGGAAAGATCCCAACAGAGGGCCAACAGTGTCACTAACGCTGGCGCGTGGTTTGAAAAGAGTCATAAAGTGGTACTATAGAGAGTGGTATAGGGAATGCACCGTTCTGACTAATACTAGGTCCATGGTGGACAACAAAGACTGCGTCCGCTACTGTCGGTCGGTGCAAAATTCGTTCTTTGTGTTTCCATTTTATACACCAAGATTTGAAATTTGAATTTTGTTACGACCAGGCCAAATTTACATTAAATTTACCTACATTTATTAATCCAATATTCTGACTGGAAAAAATAATTGTGCAACAAAAAAAACACACACAAATACCTAATCACTTTTGCAATGTAATTTTATCCATTTCTCAAATCTAAGAATTGTTCTATTGTTGTTTGAATCTCCCGAAACCTGAAAGTTTAAAAAAATTTCACTCATTATTATGAGTTTGAAGTCTTCATTCATTCTCTCACTTTTTGTTTCTACAAATTAAATGATTAATATCACCGTTACCTTTTTTAATTTTCTAACTGATTTCGGCTGAAATTACTAAAAAATGTATTTTCAATTTAGCAAACCAATGTTTCTCTCTATTCCAATTAAAAATTACAAAAGTCCTTTCCCAGGTAATGCCATTTATAAATTATCATTAGATTTTTTTAAACTTTATTTTCACATAATGTACATTTGAATCTAATTATGTAATTACATTTCTTACATTCTTGCAAAGAATAAATTTAGGTTTTTACTTTTTAATGAACACTTCTGCAACCGACAATATAACGGGGAAACCCACATTTTTTTTATCAGAGGTGATTAATATACATATGTACTCATATTAGGATACTTATTAATTTTACTACCTACGTCAATTTTCATTACTGGTTTTAATTTTGAGTTGTACATTTTTAATAATTCAAGACATGCTCTCTTCCGTGGTAACTTTGAGGTTAGGTCCGGCTACTTTGGAAGTTAAATGAATTTTAACAAAAAAACGTATATAACATTTGTAATGTAAATCCCTGCTGGGTAGTTAAATTGGACAATTACTTATCGAAACAAGATAAACACACTTTAAGTTATCATTTTTCGCTAAGGGCGTTCTTGGGACTATAAAATGAAACTCACCTATTTATCAAAAACAACAAACTGGTTAACAAGAATTACGAATTTATACAAAAACAGTAATAAACAATAAAATTATGTATCTAAATAATCACTTCGATAACGAATGATCTGACCATCACCGAATTGCAACAACAACAAGAGCGCGTTCATAAAATATGGGCGAAGGTAGAGTGTGGGGAATATCACGTGACTGCAGTGTCACTCCGGCATTATGAACGGAATCGGGTAAACGCGTGTTTTTTGTTTTTGTAAATGTCAACATTGTCAACTCACATTTAATTGTCATCTATTTACCCACCTACTTAAATGAAGAACAAGAGATTAAAAATGCAATTTGACGAAAGAAAAAGAAAATTAATTATTTCTGGGACAATTTGTTCTGCAAAAAACGTTTTTCCCCTGTAAATTTGTTATCACCGGATTCAATACAGGAAGGGGAAGAAAAGGATATAAGTGTGGTTGCACAAGGAATACCTTTAAGAATTGTTGGATATGTTGAACGGATTGTACCAACAGACAATTTCAAATGCATTTCAGAGTCGGCCGTTCCAGTTTCGAAAATTTTCTCCCCATTATTGAAAACAATTAAAAAATGTATAAAAACACCTTAGAACATATTTTTTTCACGCAGCCGCCGCTTCACTGCCGTGGGATATTTGACAGACGTCAAATCTGACGTATGGGTAATTTCTCCCGCACCGCTAGACATCGGTAACATGGGCACACTCCTTGTGTCACTCTAAACATTTGTGAACGATCTGGGGTAGCGTGATTATTCCCCCAATTTTAATTTGTGAACGGCGTTTGGGTAACCCACGGGTAACCTTTATACCTACCCAGAGTATCTATGAACGCGCTCCAAATGTTATCAATTGTCAAAGTAAGCATTTGACATTTGACGTTGATGTATCGATTGGCAACGCGGGTAGATGTCGCTACTGGCAGAAGTAAAAACAAATAAATGAGAAAACTACACAAATATGTTGAGTACTTGAATGAAAATCAACAAATGACGTGAGCATTGTGTGATAATTAAATAGTCTTGTGTCATTTGATCAGCTGACCCGAATTTGTGAAGTACTAGAAAATCGTTAAAAATGTCTTCAAAGGATAGACTTGCGATTTTCCCCTCAAGAGGGTATGTATTTGCTTAAAACTGAAATAAATCAAACACGACAGAGTGACAAACTGCTTATTTGTAGGGCTCAGATGTTGATGAAAGCAAGATTGAAGGGGGCCCAGAAGGGCCATAGCTTGCTGAAGAAGAAAGCTGATGCTCTACAAATGAGGTTCCGCATGATTCTGAGTAAAATTATTGAGGTCAGTTGAAAAAAATTGATTAAAAACATAACTATTTTGTGATTAAACTGTAGACCAAAACCCTCATGGGTGAAATAATGAGAGAGGCGGCGTTTTCTTTGGCAGAAGCAAAGTATGCAACGGGTGATTTCAATCAAGTTGTCCTGCAGAATGTGACAAAGGCCCAAATTAAGGTCAGAACTAAGAAAGACAATGTGGCAGGTGTCACATTGCCTATATTTGAATTTTACCAAGATGGGTCAGATTCTTATGGATTCACTGGGTTAGCAAGAGGTGGTCAACAAGTCACCAAACTGAAAACAAATTACCAGAATGCTGTGAAACTGCTAGTGGAGTTAGCATCACTGCAAACTTCTTTTGTTACTTTGGATGAGGTGATTAAAGTTACAAACAGAAGAGTGAATGCTATTGAACATGGTAATATATAAATAACTTGTTTCCCACTTCATTACATAATTGTTTCTCAGTTATCATTCCCAGGATTGAGTGCACTGTGGCTTACATTATTTCTGAACTGGATGAACTGGAAAGAGAGGAATTCTATCGCTTGAAGAAAATTCAAGACAAAAAGAAAATTTCTAGAGCTAAAGCAGATGCTGCAAAAGCAATCCTCAAAGAACAGGGACGGTTATTAGAGCTGCAAGAAGAAGAAGAAGAACGTAATATGTTAGATCAAAAGGATGAGGATATTCTGTTTTAACTGCTAACTATTTACTCTGGCTTTATTAGAACAGGTACAATTTGCATGTTGCATTATTATAACAGCTATTTTTTATTGGAATATGTTGTAAAAATTATTGAATTATTGAATGGGTAGTGGCAATTTTAAAACAAGTGTATATTTTGTTACTTTTAAAAAATAATTATATTGTATATTGTGATTTATGTTGTTTAAAAAGTGTCAATAAAAAAATTAACAAAGCTCTATTTTTAATAAGACACCTTGAATATAAATTATTTATTATATCATGATTCCATAACTTAAACTTTTCATGTCACGTCAACTAAAACGACTCAACTTTGTTTATTTAAACAAAATTACAAAGAAATTGTTGTAGTTGCGCTTGAGTGGCAACCGCTAAGCTACTTTAGCAATAAACGAAAACGACTTAACGTTTTCCGTCACTTGAGACAACTTCGTTTTCCTAATTGCCGACGAAAAACGAGAAAAGGAAAATTACCAGAACGAGCATAAATCAGCTTTATTAATATTTCAAGAAAAATCGACGCCGTACTATTTACATTTCTTACTCACAGTGTCAACTCCGTTCCCACATTCAATAATAACACCAATTTATCCGGCATAACTCATCCAATTCCGACATGGTTCTAATTGGACGAAATAAGATTGTGTAAAGCCGTCTGGAAAAGTTTATTCGTTTCTTTTGCACACACACAATCCAATTAGGATTAATCCGGGCCTGGAAACCAATTCCCGGGCGTTGCTAGAAGCAACAGGATCCAAGAGAGAACAGAAAATCACGTTTAGTGAATTTAGTGCCACACGAAAGCTCGTTGATAGTACACGTGAAGCTCAGCATCAAAGGTTAGTATATTAATAATCCTCTCAAACATCTGTAACGTGACTTTTTTTATGAGGACAATTTATTATCTTCGAGCTTGTCGGGCCGAATTATAAATCATTTAGCAAAAATTTTGTTTTTTTTTTTGTAAGACGCTCAAAACATAAATTGTTTGTAATTAATGCTGATGCTGGTAATTAATTTTACAATTGAAATTATTATCGTGTAAATTAAAGACATGAATCATAAGTGCTTATTGGGAAAGTGCGGATTTTATGTTGATCTACCATAAAACGAAATTATTGTTAACTTTACGGCGTTTACAGGATTATTGTTTGTATAGACTGCTTGTAAAATTTATTTTTACGCGTCTGGATGATCGAAGGACATTTATTTTGTTGGGTAACACGTTAAAGTTTAGGTACCAGTTTCAGTTTATTTTTCAATTAGGTATGTCTCACGTGAAATATTTTGCGAATACATAGTGGTATTTACAAGAGATTTAACAACGTTTAAAATGTTTATTTAAGGTTTCAATCCATGTTTGGCAACTACTGTTATAGTGTATTACTTAACAATAAACTGTCATGGAAAACTTTGTTCTATTAACACCAAATCTTTGAAGTTTTTATGAAGGAAAGATCTTAAATTACTCGTCTCGCTGCATGTGTCGAATATTTGTTTAGCTACATCGTGCACATGTAAAAATTTAAAACAAATTGTTATCACATCCTTTTTTATGTTCTATTTTCTCTGGATGCTGAAATATAAAATTTAGAAAAACGAATAAAGACTTAATATCACAATTGCAAACCCCGCGAACCCTTCAGTGTTCTGTGGACCACCCGGTAGAAGTAGTATCTCCAGGTAGTCGGCAACCGCCACTAAAAGTTACATAATAAATTCCATTCAAGGTGAAGGTCGTGGTTGTTTTAAAAATATTTTACGAAGCTGGGGTAAAAATGTTTGAATATTTATAATAGAAAAATAAAAACTGGCAGGAATATTTAAAAGAATTATGTATTGTATTTTTATGTAACAATTAGAAAAGTTACAGATGTTAAAGTGTACTTTTATCTATTCAATTCAAAAGTAGCATTTTAACCGCAAGGGTAGATAAAATGCTACTTTAACAGCAAGGGTAGATAAAGTAATTTTTTTAACCCTAACATCGCTCACACTAACGAGATTTTAAAACCTGACACAATTAGTAATGATTAAAAAAAAAAATTTAATAACAAAATACGAATGTTATAGAAAAAAATTGAATATTATACACGAGGATTTAATTATCTTCTGGAGCGTAATTACCTCTCGCTCTCGACGATATAAAATACAATTTTATCGTCTTGTAATAATAAATAACTAATAATGCTAAAAAAGTAAAAGATTTTTTATTCTATTGTGAATCAAAACTCTTCAATGTTTAAAATAAAATGTAAAAGTTCCACATATTTTTTCCTATCTCGAGTCGATCATGAAGACAAGAAAATTTAAATCGTGTTATTTATCTCTGCTTAGTAAGAAAAACCGCACATCAACTTTTGAAACACTTGTTATGTTATTCAAAAAATCTTGAATAGATTATACAATATTATGGTTGCTTCATCTCACCCTATTTTGGTCCAATTATGAATGTGTAATTTTCAAAGATGAACCAAAAGTGGTGTAAATATTGTAGATGACGAAATGACGAATAACGAAAATAAAAAAGAGTGTGTGCTTAAGACCGCACGACAGAAGTGAAAACTTCTATGATGCTCGTTACTGATTTTAAGTAATATCTATGTACCTATTCTATAAAAAATATATCATTATGGATGATAGTACTTGGGGAGCAATAATGCTATAATGCTGTTTTTAAATAAACATCAAAAATCTGTATTTTTCAATAGACACTGCAAATAAGTCCGCTTTAGAGGTACACTTACACTCTGGCAAAATTTGTGAGGTTAGGTTTGGATGTTAAGTTTTGTTTTCTTGATGATATTGAACACAACACAAGTTTTCATACCAATACCAATACCCTGTAATATGATAATTTGTCCATTTTTCTCTTCACATTTTGCTCCACAAATTTTTCCAATAGATGGATAATTGTTGAAGCCATATAATTGAGAATTAAATTAAATTAAATCCTACATTCATCTGTAAACTTACAAAATTTGTCGTGTCTTTATCGTTTATATTATATAAAACTATACAGGGTATTTCACGAGTGATAATGAGCCTGACGGAATAATAAATTCAACCCACAATACATTTTCAAAAAAAGCCGGACATTTTAGTGACAGTAGCCAGCTTTTTTCGGAAATATAATGTGGGTTGCATTTAAAATTACGTCAGGCTCATTATCACTCGTGAAATATCCTGTATACTATTGGGGACACGGAAAACTGGGCAGATGTGTCATTCAGTTGTCAAAATTTCTAAATCATACCCTAGCTACTCATAACCAAGCTCAAGCTTAAGTTAATTTGACAGTTTTTTTGAAAATATCAATCATAATGACAGTAAAGGTGCATTTACATTGACACTTTTTGAAATGACAATAGCAGACTGCCCAGGATTCCGTCCCCCATTGTACAGTTGCGGCCGTTGAAAACTCAGACACTTTGACAAAGCCAAACTTTTAGCTTTGTAAATGGTATTGAAAGTGACGTTTCTCAAAATGTCACTCAAACATTATCCACATTAATTTCTCTCGCAATGGCTCTTATACTCACACCGTCCCTCAGTCAAACACATTTTTGCAAATCAGATAATTGCGGCATTTCAAAAGTTACGCGCGATTCTGACCTAATATGTCAAATACTGACGATGACTTTATAATCCTTGATGAGATTTCAACGGCCGCAACTGTACATACAGTTACTCCTGCAGCTCTGCACTGAGGTCAGTCAGGTCACAACACAACGTACAATGAAAATTTAAAATTGACAAGTGACGCACAGTTGATTGTTTTTCGCTCGCTCCGCTAAAAAACTCGACTCCCTTGATTTTAGCTTGCCGTGTCGTGCTGCGAACGATTTTCGCTGATCTGCGAACGATTTTACCGTGTCGCATGAAACTAATTCACTGCCCGGGTACAAAATGTATGTGGCGCGCCTAAAGAAGTTTTCGCTTCAAAAAAGAGTTACATCATTTTTCAGTTGGACGTAAATTAAAATAATGTTAAAACCTGGTAAACTGATATAACATACGATCCCAACGGCACCCTAAACTTGACAGTCAAATTTATTGCTGCAACAAAACACATTCCCAACACCGGTAGATTTATTGCGAAGAGCAAAAATATATTTTACTTTTGACCAAGCATGTCACGATTTTGTTCCCCCGATTTGCTGCAGAGGGAAGAGTCTACAGGTTTATTTTTTAATCACGTTAAATCCATACAGAGCCAACATGGAATACGGCCCTATCCCTAGCTCAAAATTCGAAGAGGTGATCCAACATTTACGTCACAATTTCCCAGATGAGCCCCTGAACGCCTCCGTGGGATTATGCGTGCACGGGAAGCCTTGCGAACTTTTAGAACATCACGATTTATTGACTTTGCAAGATGGTCTTTCTGTGATGGCTCAGGATAAAGCGACGGGCGAAGTGAGTTAAATAATTTTCGCATCACAACAAAGCGTTTTATTGAAATTCGCATGTACTGTCGGACTGGAAGCAATAAAACGCGCCGTAGTTCAGCGTCGGAATTCGTCTCGGCTTCCAATTTAATGACATTTTTCAGATAGCTGGGGTAGCGCTGAATGGAATCGCTCGACGGGGAGACGTGGAGAAGGCCTTGGAAGAAATGAAAACCATCGATAACATCAAGTACCAACGAATTTTCGGCCTATTAAACAGCGTTAATAAGACCGCCAATCTCTTCGGCAAGTACAACGTCGACAAAATTTTCGAGCTGAGGATCCTTTCGGTTGACTCGAGATTTAGGGGAAAAGGAATCGCCAGGGAGCTCTTTCTCAGGAGCGAACTCATTGCCGAAGAGCACGGATTTAAAGTAACAGTTTAGCCAATTTAAACCCAACTTGCTTAATTTGTAATTTGTTGCAGTTGGTCAAAGTGGACGCTACCAGTCTCTTCACGCAGAAGGTGGCCGAATGTCTCGGATTCACGGTCGAGAAAAGCGTCAAGTATGGTGACTACAAAGACGAGAACGGCCAGAAAATTTACGACACCAAATCTCCGCATGATTACTACAAAGTGATGATAAAGTTGATCTCCGCCAAGCAAAATGTCGGTTGAAGAAGAACGAACGCGACGGCCTTTCAGTTGTGGTTTGATTTTAATTTTTCCATTCTTTGGAAAATGTTAATGCTGCCACTGCCATGCAGAATTAAACATTTCGTTACGAAAATATAGTGCTGGCCGCTATAAATGTTGTTAATAAATGTGCGACTAGTATCTTAAGAGGCAATCATAGCCGAAAGGGGCTATTTTTTAACAATGATATGACATGAGAAGACGTTAATAAACGCGTACAAACCATACAGAGTTTTAATTAGTGATGGTACTTTACATCCCAATAAGTGACGAGAAATAGGTCGAAGATCATTGAAAATGCTGTAGAACGTTGCCTAGGTTACGGTCAAGGATCTAATAAGCTCTGGAATTTTTCGCGTAAAGCTCAATTAGTGGTAATTATCAAGTTCTGGACAAAAACGCCATCTTAATGAGTTCCGGGAGAACTAATCACGAGGATCAGGTGAACGAAAGTCATCCAATAACAGCAAGTCGATCATTCCTCCTCTTGTGACGGAATTTCGGTCAAACTATTATAACCGTTATTGATTAATCATGAAAATGCAGTTCGAAAGGAACTTGAGCCGTCAAGTAATTATGAAGCGGTATAAGACCTAATGAAAGTGCCATCAAAAGCTTCATAAGGAATTATTAAGAAAGTCTCGACATATCCTGTTCGAAATTACTTTAAGAGCTTTTATTAGTTTTTACCAGAAAAAATATGCACTTGCAATGAATTCTTTTTCGAAATAAAAGTCTTAAAATACACTTGGTTTTATCATCGTTTTATCTTTATCGAGATATAATTCCAAATACAATTTTTCTCTGCAGAAAAGAGAATATTATTTTCTTTTGTTGAAACGTTAACAACCGTCTTTATTAAGAATCACAAAAGAAGCTGTTTCTATGAGAATAAAACTGAAAACTTTTTACGTTAATTAAACTGTGAGTGCAACTGACGGACGTTTTTAACAATAGAACGAAACTTGAAAGTAAGTACATATAATATAATTAATTTTAATTTTTCCGACAGTTTTCTTATTACAAATAAAGTAATTAATTCGTATTTACGCTGATGTAGGTTTATATTATCTAAATACTTTTGTTTGAATTTAAAAAAACACAGGATGTGATGTAAGACAGCGACGACATAATATTCAACGCTTGTTGTCGGCATCGAAATACGTGACTTGAATAGAGATACCTAGATCTGCCTACAATAATTTCTTGAACAAATTCATTTTTATTGTTATATAAATTGATATATGTATTTTCATTCGTAGCTTCATATTTTTTAATGAACTTAATTATATTTCTAAAATAAAAGAACAATTTGGTTTTAAAAACGGAAAACAAACCAAAATATCTTTAAAATAATCCATGAACATTTGTTACATGCGATATTTTTTCAAATAGATAGGTACCTACGATTAAAAATTGTACTTTTGCTGAAAAAAACAATTCAAATAAGAAAAACAAATTTCACTTTCAATTATTATTTATCCATCATTAAAAATTAACAGTAGGTATGCACCTATGACAAACATTGAGTGGGTGACTGGGTGTGTTGGTTTCTATTTGGAAAAACTTTATACACAACTTTGTTTTCTATTTCGTAATATAATTTTTAATAATGTAATGTTAAATGATGCATATGACATTTTTTAGTTCATAGAAGAAATGCACTTAGCATTAATGCCCAATGGGTAGCTCTACTTAGATTATGGTAGAAAAATATTGTAATAAGTTCCCTTTAGCTTTTTTACTTCTTAACTAACAAAGAAAATTACAAATACAGACATTATTGGATGTATCAGAGAGCAAATCAACACTTTTAGGCCTCAATTCATAAAATTCAACTGAACTATTATTCATGTCAGAACACTGCTTAAACTCTATGTATGCTTCATCAAGTGATATTGTCATATGCTGTCCTTGCTGATGTCCTTTATTGTTAGTTTTTGTTAATAATTTTTCACTTTTATTTAAAACTGGATTATTTATTAAGTCACTCTGAAAAACTTTTTTGATAATAGTTTCAATTTCTTCTCCAACAGCTCTGTTATTTTCATTTAGTCCACCAGAACTCTGTAATAAATTGTGTTCAACTGATCTTCCAGATTTTAAAGCTTTGAGTCTTTCTCGACATTTTGTTTGCCTCAATCTGTCATTTTTACGTTTTGCACTCAGCATATCTACATTTTGGTGCAATAACACTTTCATTCTCTCCCTTCTATTCTTGTCTCGAACCTTTTCTTTCTCAAGGTGCTCTTTCCATTTTTCTGGGTCTTGCCTTATTTTTATTCTATACTTTTCCGTTCTGTTCTTATACTTATGTTCCATTGTCTAAAAGCGTACATAAGTATTACATTACAAGACAATCATATCTATAATTGTCACGCCTGTTACGAATTTATTTCATGTAATGTAAAGTTACTAAGAGTATAGAAATATTCATTTTGTAGCTACAATAATTTTTTGTTATCATGTTTGATGTAATATAATAAAGTCATAGGAAATGGATTGATGTGTTGGAAAGTGTTTGTTGTTTTGCCTGTAGATTTTGTAACGGGTGAAGGCTGTCATTCGCTAATGAAAAAAGTACAAAACTTACTCAATGTTTACCACTGTTCTTAGCTCTTGTATAAACTATTTGAATAATTATTTTATTGTTAATAAAATTGTTCGTCGTGAATTTTTGTAAAAAATACCGTAGTGAGCTATTGTCATCATAAGTATGCAACCAGTTATACACACTAAGTTTTTGCACAAATTTCCGCTTTGAAAGTTGTTTACTAATGCAATAAATCAACATAGCGATAGCAGATCATTACTTATTATTTATTTATTTATTTGAGAAAGTGAATGAGTCTTTATCTAGCTTTTCTCAATTGTGCGATTTCGCCAATGTAAGTGACCTTGAGAGTAAAACACGTAAAACAGCTGATCGATTTGATCTGTCAAAGAATGGTTTGTTGTCGACAGCAATGGTTGCTTTAATGACAAAAATATAAATATAAGAAAGAAGTTGAGGTGTTTGTGGTTTAAAAAACCATCTGAGAAAGTTAAAATGTGTGTAATGTAATTGTCAAAGTAGTTGTTGCTGCGCTTGCAATGTTTCTAACCTCAATCATCGCCCTGGTGGTGTTGACGAAAACATCTACTGTCGGTGCTGTAACCAGTGAATTTCCGCTTTGGACAGGAAGAGTGGACAACACCTCAGCTCGAATAAAGTGTCCAGATTTTGGACAAATTGAAAATGGTATTGTTAGAATGAATGTTGAAGCCAATGATCAAACTGTCACAATTGAATGTAATGAGGGATATGATATCGAAGGTACCCAGAAAGTGCAATGTATAGAGGGCAAATGGGAGCTGTTACAGCGTCCTCAATGTAGTAAACGCTGTTATCCTCCTCCTGATTTAAAATATGGATCACTTGAAATTGAAGCACTGAAAGATGAAAAAGGATTGTATCATAAGGGGACCTTGGCCACATACACATGTGGTGAAGGTTTTCATTTGACACCAAAAGAGAGCAAGTATCGGGTTTGTGAAAAAGGAATTTGGACAGGAGCTTATGCTACATGTGAACCAATCAAAAGAATCACAAACTGTCCAGTACCAAAGGATATCACCAATGGATATTTTGTCCATGAGAAGTCAGGGGAGTATGATGGGTATCATGTGGGGCAAAGGCTACATTACAGTTGCAAATCTGGTTATGTTTTGATTGGTACAACTGTGCAACAGTGCTTAGAAGATGGAACTTGGTCACCCAAGATACCACCAATCTGTTCCCTTCAAATTGCAGGTGAGTCCAGCTAGTTCTGACAATTAATTTAAATGCACATTTTGAAATTTACCTCTCAAATGACAACAGATTTCTATAATGTGTAGTCGTTGAACTTGCTACTAGATGGCATAAATCGTTGAAGAATAAGATTTTTGTTTTTACATTAATAAAAATTACTGAAGAGGTTTATAATGCACAGAATTATAATTTTTTGAGTATTAATGTTCGTACCCAACACGTAGTGTTATTTTGTATCGGAAAAATCGCTTTTCGCGGCTGTGTCTAAGATGTCGGTGCGTGTTTTCGATGTTTACCGGTAGGTGTCGGGTGTCCATTTTGTATCTAAACATTTATTGATTCGCCGGCGAGATTTTCACGATCGACCCGTCCTTTTCTGTTGAATCAGTAAGAGAGTTAGTTGAGTTGTTAAATTTTTGTGGAAATCCGTTGTAAATAGTGTGTGATTAGTGCCAGAAGTTGGGAATAAAATGGCGGGTCAAACAATAAACGATCGTTTACTGGCGGCGAAACACAGTTTAGCAGGTCAGGGTCTGGCCAAATCGGTATGTAAAGCCACAACTGAAGAACTCTTAGGCCCTAAGAAAAAACATTTAGATTACTTAGTTCATTGCACAAACGAGCCTAACGTGTCGATACCACAAATGGCCAATTTGCTCATAGAAAGGTCACAGAATACAAGTTGGGTGGTAGTTTATAAAGCTCTAATTACGACACACCACTTGATGTGTTACGGGAACGAAAGATTCACCCAATATTTGGCTTCGAGCAGTGTGTCTTTCCAACTTTCAAATTTCGTAGACAAAACGGGGGTACAGAGTGCAGTAGGGGCCAGGACCGGTTACGACATGTCCCCTTTCATACGTCGATATGCCAGATATTTGAATGAAAAAGCCCTCTCGTACAGAGCTGTAGCTTTCGATTTTTGCAAAGTAAAACGGGGAAAAGAAGAAGGCACTTTACGCACCATGAATTCAGAGAATCTCTTGAAAACCTTGCCAATACTCCAAAATCAGTTAGACGCTCTCTTAGAATTTGACTGTACCGCAAATGATCTCACAAATGGAGTCATAAATATGTGTTTCATGCTCTTATTTCGCGATCTCATAAGATTATTCGCCTGTTATAACGATGGTATTATTAATTTATTAGAGAAATATTTCGAAATGAACAAGAAACAATGCCGAGAGGCACTAGACTTATATAAGAAGTTCCTCATTCGAATGGATCGTGTAGGCGAATTTCTCAAAGTTGCCGAAAATATCGGCATAGATAAAGGCGACATACCGGATCTCACTAGGGCACCAAATAGTCTTTTAGATGCACTGGAACAACATTTAGCCTCCTTGGAAGGCAACACTCCAACGGCCGCAAGCAATCAGAAGAATCTCAAGTCGGGAGTGTCTGTTCTGTCTAATACCAGCAACGCCTTTGGATCTGCCGTTGACGACACTTTTCAGCAGGCTGCTCTGGCAGAAGAAGAAGCCGTGCTGAATCAGTACAAGGCCAGTGTCGGTTCACCAACGGCGGCCAGCACCAATCCGTTCTTGAGCGAAGAACCTGCCATAAAAACCGAACCCATATTGGATCTGTTCGGTTCGGAAACGGTAACAGCAGCACCGCCCCAAGCACAGGCGACAAACGCTTTGGATGACTTACTGTCGTTGGGTAATCCGTTTGCCGACTTTTCAGCTCCGACATCAGTCGCTTCCGCCAACAACGGAAACCTATTCGGAACGGCAACATCAACCGCCCCCCCAGCATCGACGGCTGGAAACATGTGGGCCAACGGTTTTCCTTCGACGGCCCCGTTTCAGTCACCACCGACCCAAACCACTTTTGCCACGAACAATCTAAGCGGTCTATTCAACACTAACGAACCATCTGTCTTTGATCCCATCGCCAGCGCCGATGCGTCAAAGCAACCACAAGTCATGGCCCAATCGGTGGTGCCACCTCAGAGACCATCACAACCTTCCAAAATTTTAACCGGTGATCTAGAATCTAGTCTGACGTCTCTTGTCGAAAATTTAACTATGGATGCCGGGAATCGTACCAATCAATGGAATTCGCCGAAGAATCAACCGAAAAGTGCAGGCGGGTGGCAGCCGCAGCCCATGGGGGCCACCACGGCGGCCTCGTATAGACCAATGGCACAACCGGGACCGCAACAACCCATGATGGGGATGGTGATCGGACAACCTATGCAGTACCCGATGGGTGGCGTTCAAGTTCCCGTACAGGGCAGTCCAAAAATGATGAATCCTCAAACTCAGCCGCCACAGCCCGCCAAACAAGAAGTCAACTTCGATCCATTCGGAGATCTGTAGTAATTTAATGGTCGTAGCGCAATTTTTACTTTATTTTTGTATATACCTACCTAATATGAATTGTATTGTTCTAAATCATTATTTATTGGATTTTTAAAAGTATTATCTAGGTTTTCAACTATTTATTTTGTGAAAATGTGGATAAACTTTGTAAATATTGAAAACCTTATTGTTTTGTTTATGATATTTAGAGAAATCTCATTTTTTATTATTGTGCTAAAGGCAATTATAACGATTATTACATTACATATAGCGAACTTAAAGTGCAATGTCATAGTACTCAAAACTTAACATTAAGTAATATTCCTACTCAAGAATACCGCTGATTCAAAAACAACTGATATTACGATGTCGAGAGAGGTACTTGATTTTTAAACAAATTGTGTTGTTCGGCTTTAATTGTTTTTGTTTTATGGAACTTGTACATTCCCCAGATGAAGATTTGTAATATTTATTATAAGTTTGTAAAATAATGAACATAAATATTATTTTTCTACTTATTAGAGCTAGTCCATTGTCTGTGCATATATTTTTTTTTAATTTTTAAAGTGATATGTCGAATTGTTCCTGGTTTAATTTATTGATATTTGTCTTAAGTTTATGTACATAATATTAAAATGGCTCTACTATGCAGTTATTTAAACTATATAATTTGTATAAGTGTTAAATTGTTATATCAAAAGACTTATGTGATTAGGTTGCATTACAATTATTAGTGAGATTCTTCCAGTGGTAAAAACTCTGATTTCACTCGTGTACTGATTGCAAAAACACTAGAGCATAAGGAGCATTTAATGTCGATTGTTATGTGGCAATGAGCCATGTCGAATAATTCATTTTTACCCAATGCAAGGTATCAAATACCAAATATCAGTAGCCATCATTTAGGTTTAGATGTTTAGTTTTATTTATATTTTAGCAACATCTGTATTATTATTGTAATCAATTGTGACAATATAAAATGAGACAAAAGCTGTTGGATTGAATAAATTATGCTTATGTGTTTGTTGCGTATGTTTTTCAAGCACCCACTCTACCATCGCTAACAGCTGGGACTCGATGAACACACAAATATTGTTTTGGGTTTTTTTTTACACACCACTTCCTACATTTTAATTATTTTTTTTAATGAGTTTGGAACAATGAAAATTCAATTTAATTTTAGTGGAGCACCCACTCGTTTGTCAATTCAGTGTGGCTTTACTGCGCTCGATTGTTCCAACGTGCAGATTAAAATTGCGGCATTTAAAAATTTTAATCAGATTTGAAATGAATGTGTCGTCATACCCACCGTCATCAACTGTCTGCTTGGTCTTATAAATATTTCCAATTCGGTTTAAAAAAATGCGCAAAAAGATACCAATGTACGAAAGTAATGTTTTTCTGTTTAAATAATTTTTAAATTAATTACTGTTAATTTATGTTTATTGTGTCGTGTTAAAATGGGGGTCAAAGCCCTGAATTTATTTTCAATTCTGTATCCAATTTTCCTGAGGTGTTTGTTGGATGTTATTGTGGAATCGCTTGGGGCGAATTTTGAAGGGAGGCCGTCCTGTGCAGTTAAAGTGTTACAGAAAGTCAATTTCGTGCCACAGGATAATGAAAATTTATTGCAAATTTTGTACTTGCAAATTGTAATATCCGGTCTAAAGCTCGATTACCACCGTCAGCTGCCCATAGAATGCGTTAACTTCATGCGCGACGTAATTACAACGCCATACATGAACAAATTGGTAGGAATTAATACAAGATCAACCCTCGTACCCATCTGCGACTACCGAAAAAAAAAAGAACGTCGACAGAGAACAAACTCGAGTGTGTTTGTCGAGGAAACACTTATCAGCTATGCAAAACGTAATTAGAAGTGCCATTCAAGATGTCAATTAAGCTGATGTTAATTGGTACCATCGACTTTTTCTGTCGCCGGAGACGTGCTCGAAAAGTGAAAATCGTATGTTTAACGACAGGTACTATAGGGTCAGCAGACGGACGAATGTGTGTGATGAAGCTGGTCTTTCAGCACGGGTCTGGTTCGTGGTTTTTGAGTAAATAATAACAAAGGTGACCCCGAAAATTCGAGACAATGTGTCTCGCCTCGCTTAATTATTTTTCTTTATGGCCGAACTGGGCGTACTTTGTATTAGAAAATACGATGCGGAGTTTATTGCATGGTGAACATACCGTATGCAAAATGTCCCTCGTGGTAATACGCATTCCTTGCAGTGTTGTAAATTATTCCTTGTTAGCAGTTTTAGCATTATATGCAAATGATTTATTGCATGTCGGGTAATTATAGGTCACACGGTTCAGCGCGGGTACTTTTAATTGATTTTAAGTTGAGTCCTTTTAATTTATATGAAAGGCTTTAATTCTCGATTGCGATCTGTTCGTCCGCGCGTACGAGTATGACAAGTTTTGTAATAAAAGTGAACGCGCATACGACGTGGTTTCAATGTTCGCATCAGAAATTTTGTGTCTTCCATTGATGTCATTCTTTACACAAAGAGCCGTAGTATCGCTTGTTCGGCTCAATAGCGGGTAATACAAAAGGTGCGAGATAATCACCATTCTTTTACACAATGAATTGATTATGTAAGGTCATCATCGAGTCTTGTGGAGTCGCGCGCTAAAAGTTTTTGTCCTCACCTCGATGGCTATCTACAGTGGGAAACATAATTAGACAATGTAACTTGTATGTCATCTATTAAACACTCGAGCGTTATTCTTTCGAAAGGGAACCCATTAATTCGTCGCTTCGAGTGAGACGCATTGAGGATTTAACATTTCGCCGGTGTTCGACAAAAGGACCATTTCTTCTAGCGGAGCACGCTCCAGAGGCGACGGTAATTAACTCGATATCCGTGAAGAGTAAAAAGCCTCATCGCCAAACTCCCACGTCTCTAACTATCCCGTGATCATCAATACGTTATGAAGACGCGCGCCTTAATTAAGTTAGACACCGCATAATTACCACTCATTAGACCAAACATGTCAACGACTAACGAAACAGACTGTATGTCGTGTGATGAAAGGTTTAGGCAGGGCCCTGTTCGTGTCGCCTCTTATTTGTAATCAACGAACCATTGTTTTGCGTTTTCGACGAGGGTCAAGATCGGGGAAGGTCCACCGATACAACTGTCACTTGGTCGGGGATGCGTGCACAATGAGGAGCAAAAATTCAGAACTTGAAAGGAACTTTATGCAAGAAGCGTCTAGACTACAATAAAACAGGCCACGTTCATAATTTATGATCAAGTAATAATTGTAATTATCGTGACTATTGTACTTGATGAAAGGGTTGGAACAAGAGATTTACAATTTTAATTTTTGTTCATATTGACCTGTTAGCTCTAGTGTTAAATTATAAATTTAACACAATATAATTAAAATAAAAATTCCGGACGGGCGAGTCTTTTTAGGGCAAGCAATTTTTTTAAATACTGTAATTTGACATGGTTAATTGGCGTTATTAATTGTTGCGGCAGCATTTTGCACCCGTTCTCTTAAAACTTCAATTGTATTAATTCGGATGGAATATACCAAGTCCTTCCTGTACCCCCACGGAAACTCTCTGGGCTCGAGGGGCACTCCCGCACGCTTCACCATACGCCAACACAACATCTATGTATTCACTATTCGAAAATAAACGCGCCATTTTCACAAAATTTTAGCTTAAATTGCAGAACCAACACGTGCCTTTTGTAGTCGGATAAAAGTAAATAAAAATGTAATCCTCTTGTCTCTACTTCGGCCACGGAGCGTAAAAACTTTACAATGTTTTGCGGTGATTTTACAATTGTATATTAAAAAACGAGTTTCATAAGGAAGTGTTTATTTCATGAGTGCAGGTTTATAAAATGACTCACGGAACGCTAGTTTTATAAAGGACGAATGGAAAAAACGTCTTATGAAACGAGTTTTTTAATATTATTTTTTCTATTTTGCACTTTTGAGTTACTGAAAAAAAGAGGATCATTAAAAAAAATTGACCAGTGTAGTTGCAGTTAAGTAGATTATGAAACAATCGCTACAGAAGGAAAAAATGCATCTTATTAATTAAAAATTATTCAATTTTGTCCAGAAAATGCAGAAATCGTCAAACCAAAAAATTATCAGTTCACGCAAATTTTGTTTGAGATTTTCTGGATAAAATTGAATAATTTTTAATTAATAAGATTTACTTCAATTTCAGATAACATTGAAATGAGATAAATCGTGAGCAATACATTCTCGTATTTCCACCATTTTAAATAAGTTATAAATATTATGTATGTATTTGACACTTTCGTTCTAAATATGTATTTTAAAATTCCACAATACATATTTCTTTATCCAGAGCTGTCAGATGATTGATTTAAGCTTACAAAAATTCAATTTTATAGATAGCTACAGTATTTACATGATGAAAGTGCTTTTACACGAAGAAATAAAGTTTCCAAAACAAAGAATGTCGTGCCACTGGATCAGCATTATTGCATGATATTTCCATGATGTAGAGTTTTTAATCAAATTAAAGTACATACTTTATCAAATTCATTTTCATCCTGATTATGCAAAGAAATAAGTTATTTTTCTGGTGCAACATTTCTGTTTTTTTTTTCGTGTTATGTGCATGAATATTTTTTTTATGTCAACCAATTGAACAGAAGGACAAATTCCCAAAAACTTTAAACCAAAAATGATTCATTTACTGGTTATTTTTGTCGTAAAATATAAAAAAAATAATTGCAGCATTATTCAGTTTTCATTGAACGTATCAAAAGAGATTAAGAGGGATATAAAAAAAACCTACTTTTTTTTGCAATAAAGCATTGTATTTTAACATACGGTAGCAGTATGTTGATCTGATAAGCTCGTGTAAAAATTTGGGAATGTTTACGTGATTGTGATTTATTTGTGTCGGTGTGAGAATTGATTTTTACTCGCAAGTCGTTTACTAACGAACCAATTAGAATTCTTCTGGATGAACGCTATCTGTGTCTGAAATATTAATGTCCAGGTCGGACAAGAAAATAAGAATTGCACGAAGTAGATAACTTTTCGCACCTTTTCAATCTTGATATAAGTTGTTAAAAAGCGTCCGGCCCTTAAATAAAGGATACACGTCCGCCCCCACGGTTCTGCTCTCTAACTTTGCTCGAGTTTGCTTTACAAGCGCCGCCGAGCTCTTTGATACGGCCGCTTGCCTTGCTCATGATACATTTTCAACGTGGGAGGGCCCAAAATATTCATTATTAATATTCCAGTACTGGAAGTGTTCCTGTTTCTTACCTTGTACTTATTGAAATATATGTCGACAGTTTCATAAATTCATGGTTGTGATGGCGGCAAGCTACAGACAGTTTTTGGCGATTTTTTTTAATAAACATCGACTCTCTTATTTAATACCTGTACGCGTCCACTTAAATTACGAACAATAATTATCGTCACATTTTTAATACGAAACCGCATCATTGTTACATTACGTGACTTTATCGAGACAACAGTTTTAATGAAGTGTTGATCATCAATCCCCTTAATGAGATTATAATGAAACCGAAATTCTCATCAAATTCCACAGTGTTTACGCCTGATTAATTCAGTGTTTTTTATTTTCATTATAGAAGATCCCAATGATTATCCATGCTCGGCCTCGCCTACGGTTCCCCATAGTTACACGACCGTCATCCAAGGATACCAATCCGAAAACGTTGCCATACCAGGAACGGTGGTGCAAATCCGATGCTTCAGCAAATACAAAAACACGAAGGCGCCGTGTCAACCCGGCAAACTCCGGTGCATCGGAGGAAGATGGGTGGGAATTGCCCCGGTCTGTGGTAAAATCCCATCACAAAGTATCATTTACAAAAGTGAAATGGCATAATTTCAGTGGCGGCACACGATTGTGACCCACCTCCAGCTGTCTCTTACGCCGTTATCTACAACTTGAATCCAGAGCTTCACGATATCTCATTTACCAACAAGTACCCGATAAAATCTCAAATTTCGTACCAGTGCCTGCCGGGTTACACTCTTCAAGGCAACGAGATCTTCGCCTGTTCACTGGGAGGCTGTTGGTTGCCGGTGGACCCGCCGACCTGCTACCGTGCCCCCAGTAACAATTATTTTCGTAAGTGCCGCACCAAATTCGATACGGTGTCAGAGTTGTCGATTTTTCAACGTTGCAGTGGAGGTGAACAGCGTCAATGCCGTTCTGGTTTCCGGCGCTACAGGAGCCGGGGTTTTGGGTTTGTTGTTGGTGATCTGTTTGATCACGGTGTGCAGACGCCGCAAGCCCTTAACCAGGGCCGTACCGATAACCCCGCCCGTGCAGAGATCGGATCTTGGAGATCACGCCACCCTTCTTCACCATCCGGATCGGCTGGCTCTAATAGCATTCGCTGATGGAATGCAGAGTGAACAGGTATTTACAAAAACAAAAATTCACACAAGCAAGTCGCTAACGTTAGTACCAGAAGGATGTTCAGTTTGTTTTATTGATTAGCTACATTAGTAAGTCCGACTGTGAAACAGAAGGTGATTGTAAATTGACACTGGCAAAAGTTGCACTTCGCTTGGTCGAAGAATTGATGTTCTATTTTATGTACACAGATTTGAGAGAGTCGGGATAGAAGAGACTTAAAAACTTAGCACTTAAGTACGAAATCAGTTTTCTTGGTTACTTTCATTTTTGGCCATGATTTGAGACGTGTTGTTTTTATTTCCCTTTTAATTGATAGGGAACAGGTATTGTGTTACAGTTTGTCGCAGAATTGGGTCACGGTTGTTGGTGTTTTCTACGAACGTGTTATTAATGGGATTAATACATCTTGTGTCGCATAATGTCTTGACGTAATTGTTTAATCACCTTTAAATAATGTAAATCTAAACGCCACCCGACAGCTTTCTTATTTCACGTTGTGTAAGATTTATTATTAAATTAATATTAGCAAGTAGATTCGTCTGGTGTGTTAGGGTGGGGTGTCTGATTTTTCGTCGGGAGTCGCCTCGTTCGATCAACAGAAACAGCTGATAATTGCGTCGGAATTTGCCCTGAATTATCAAGTGCCACCGGTTTCACCTGTCGTTCTATGTTATGAAAGTTGGCGATAACAATTCAATATATAATATATATTATATATCTGATTAGAATTGTGTGGCCGTGGTACAGAAAACTATCGCCATATAGGGAAGACGTTTGCCTAGTTTGCTCCGTCGTAATTATTACCGATAGCCGCTAATATGCATTAAGATCAAGAATTATCATCATTTCACTCCTGCTTTCAGTTCATTCACTGTGAGATCGTACCGTTTAAAAAAAATCCAACTCTTTTTGAAGAACGAGAACATTAAAAAGTCTTTTCTTTCAATTTTGTTAGTTTGGAGGTTATGCCAATTAATTTTTTTATTTAATGTATATACCGTTATGTAAAAAAGGTAATCAGTTGTTTAAATTAAATAACCAAAACTTGGATGGTGCTGAAATTGCGTAATTTTTGTAAAAAAGGACAAACAAGTCTAGACGATTTATCAAAAACATATTTTGTTAACAGTTCAATGAACATATTTTGGGGCACATCTTCAATATTTTATACTTTTACATGAATTCTTTCATAACTGATTAACATTTCTTTATATTTCCAACTGGACTGAATTTTTGACCTTTTATTTAGATGAAAGGTTTCTTACAGTTATCTGTGACATTTTTATGTATTTGTCGATAATGGCTTCTTAAATGGAACTATTTAGCTTATTCTTTAAGGATGAACTACGAGTATCTACGTATGAAGAGAAAGAGTATCCATAAATATCATCCAAAGGTTTTGAACAGTCTTTTGATTGACCTTTCTTTTTCATTAACTTAATGACAATATTATTTCCAAATTTTAGTGTTTTGATATTTCAGTTATGCGTGTTACAGTTAAGTGTGTTATAAGCGATTAGGTACGTCCTCGTAAAAGAAGTTTCCAAAAACGAGACGAATAAGTTTCTTAATTACTTTCATAAGTGTGCCTTTTATGGTCGGTAGCAAAAAAAAAGTATATTCAAAGCTAACAGAATGGAGGCATTTTGAAAATAAACTTGATTTTTTTCGTTTTCTTTTTAATCTCGTTTGCCGAAAAAAATACATAGAAAAATAAAATCTTTACGTAATTCTGGGACTGGCAACAATAGTCAATCGGTACGTAAATCCTTGAATTTATTAAGTTAAGTCACATAAAACGTTTTGTTTTAGCATCACAACTAAAAGAAAATTCTATTACATTAAAAAAACTATTTGAATTTTTTTTTCAGAAACGTAAATACGTGTCTCAGAAATAAGTACTTAGGTACATTAATTTTAACTGGTAATAGAACTTGTTAATAAAAACAATACATGTAAGCATTTAAATATATTTTTTTCCTACACCAGTTATCCAATTAACTGCTAACTTGCAACTTATGCATAGCGGCTAACTGCCTGCACCCGTTACTGTGACATAGAATGATAAGGGTGGAATAGAAAAAAGAGAATCATATACAGCATGATCAACAATGACTGAGTCTGTTGGCAATGAAACAATTGAAAATACTGGTGATTTTTGTCTAGTAATTGGCACTGACAACGCAATGACCGAATTTTTTAACTTGAGATGGCATTAAAAACATTCTTGGTTATGCAGGTTATGTTTATACTATTACAAAAATGAACCTTCGTTGGTAAATTTTAAATTTGCCAAATTTCATTGTTACCAACAGACTCAGTCATTCTTGATCACTCCGTAGTAGATATTAGATGAAAACAATTTTAATAATAAATATTTTAAACTGACTCTAATGAATCGCCCATACTTAAGATAATGACAAAATGTCTCGTAAAATGAGTGTATTAATCCGTAAAAATTCTCATGAAGTAAACAGAGTAATCACTAATCATTACACGAAGTGTTCAAAGTGACCGCCGTTATTGTCAATACAATAATGAAGGCGCCGACGAAATGATTCTTCCACTCTTTCCAACGTACCTCTGTTATTGCGAATTGTTGTGGCAGCATTTTCCACCCGTTCTCTTAAAACTTCAATTGTATCAATTGGAATCGAATATACCAAATCCTTCGTGTACAAGAAGAAGTTCCACGGAAATTCTCTGGGCTCGAAAAGCACTCCCACACGCTTCACCATACACTACACAATATCTATGTATTCACTATTCGAAAATAAACGCGCTATTTTCACAACATTTTAGCTTGAATCACAGAACCAACACGCAAACACCTGCCTTTTGGGGTCGGATAAAACTAACTAAAAATGTAATCCTCTCTACCTCGACCGCAGAGCGAAAAAACTTTATTCTAAAAACACAATGTTTTGCGCCGATTTTACAAAAACTATTATTTCACGGTCACTGTCATTGGCAAATAACTAGAAAATAGACAGCTCATTAATTTGTGGGGGGATAAAACAGTGAAATGAAAATTATATTTCGAAAAAATTGTACATAACAATTTTGTTTTTCTTGACTAGTTAAAATTAATGTATATACTTATTTCTGAGACACGTTGTGTAGTTCATATTTAAAATTTGTCTGGAAATTACTGTTAATATTAGATTAAACGATTTTGACACTGCGTTGCACATTTATAGATAGATAAATAATTAAAATAAGTAAATTCTTCGTTTTCTGATTAATGTTGATCGTTCTTAAGGGTTACAACAAACACTTATGCTTTGTTTGGTCGTTTTTAAACGTTACAACAAACACTTGAACTTTGTTTAGTGTTTTAATTAAATGTTTTACTAACATTAAGTACATTAAGTAACTGTTACAAAACCAAAAATTTTTCTTTCCTTGTGTTGCTTTGGTCCACATTATAAAATATTTTTCTTTTGCAGTAGAGTCTACGTTAGAAATTTTGGGTAGCGATAATGTTTAGATTTACCAACAAAACTAAGATATGTAGTGTCAAATGTCAAATTATGTGTATCGATTTATTTTATCTGAATTTTACATTCACACTATTTTGGATTTAAATTCTTTTTCAGTGTTCAAATTTTCTGATTGAATTTATTGTCAAAGTGAAAAAATAAAATACCTTACAGCGTTTCTTCGCTTCTTTTTATTTTCCCTAAGATCCACTGGAAGAACATTGGAAATAGATTAGATACATTGTGACGTATTAAAAATAATTTTCACTCAACACCCTCCCACGATCGAATCTCCTCGTGTGTGGCAATTTCGGTCACGACTCTCTAATTGTCGCGCATTGTTTTTGGGGAGACAATTGCTTATTAAGATGTCGGCCACACACGGAGCTTTATCGTCGAAGGGATGACATTACTGTGGACTTAATCTCGTCAATCCGGCCCCGAAAAATCACAGTTCGGACATATTGATGTCAGTGCGGATAACAGTAAAATCGCTCGTTTACTTATTTATTAACTGGGAACAGCATTTGCTCGGTCTCGAGCAAGCCCATTGTTTCGGTACCGAAAAGGTAGCTTACATTATTTAATTTCTGAATCGATCACTCAATATCCAGTTTCTTTTTTCGATTAATTTATTATTTCGATATTCGGATCTGGAGGTGTGCCACCGATGTAAGAAACCGGGGACCGCTAATCTCACGTTTATAAACAATCCGGTGTCTCGTTATCGTGCGGTTTATTCACGTTCTGATTCATCGCACTCGTTCGCCGAACAACCGAAACGAAAATTAATGGACAAGTTCGATAATTTCTGGTGGCTCTCCTCGATTGTTAACTCGATGGTTTCGATCTTCTGCATCGGTCGGTCACGCTTCTGACTTACGTAATCGAAAAACGAGTCGAATGTCGTTACGTTCGATTGAACTAATTGCGATTTATTGTTTGGAGGATTTATTTTAATTGAATTTTGCTCATTTGCTGTTATTGTGCGTTTAATTACCTAATTATCATTCATTACGTCGAATCCTACAGATTTACGGCCGATTTTCAATTAGCCTTGATCTAATTTCGTCGCTTCTGCACAAAAAAAAATCGTATCTGCCGACTGATTGAAAATGTTGTTTTTTTTTTCGCCCGGGTGGGGCGAACGGAGCAGCCGCGCCAGTTAAAAATTATTAATTACTGTAATTTGTTTAACGCCTGTAATTTGACTTTAAGTACACACTTACAACAGTTTTACCTAAACATTAAGCTTGACAAATTCATCCGTTCTGAAAAACACGAATAGCTCGGGGTCCCCTCTAGATCACGAAACCGTTTTCAGGATTTAAACACTGATATTATCTAATGGCAGCTTTTAAATGCGGGAATTACGGTTATTAGTCATCCCAACTTATATAAAATACTATCGTTTTATTAAAATACGCACGCAATTATTTTTACCAGCAACTGAAAACCGAGTAATTTAATTAAAACATTAAAGTGAACTTTCAACAGACACATTATTTATTTCACATTATTGTGTAGTGTACTATGTACAGTGTGGAACAAAATGATTGTCATCTAGTTACCTTTGCAGTATGTAAAAATACGATGTGCCGCTCTACAAAAAAAGAAGGCCTAACCTCAAAATAGGTATACAGGGTGTTTCTGAAATACGTGTGTTAATTTTAACTGGTAATAGAACTCGTCAAAAGGAACAACTTTTCTATCTACCATTTTGCCGAAAAACGATGTTTAATTCCAAAAAAAAATTGAGAGAGTTTTCACTAAAATAGATAGCCCTACGCCACTAAATACTGCAATGGCTAATTGAGATCAGCGCTAATATGAAAAAAGCATCCATTTTCATCCAGAAAACGTGTTTTAATGCCGAAATCGAAATTCAAATAAATCTACCCGTATAGCAAAAAATCCACTTCGTAAGAATCTGGTTGTTTCACGTTTTTAGGTAGCTTAGTTTTGGAGATATGAACGGTTTTAGGAAAATCTTTCCTAGTTTTTTAAGCCATTACGCAACGTTTTTCGCAGAGAGAAAAGTTGTTCCTTTTGATGAGTTCTATTACCAGTTAAAATTAACGCACTTATTTCAGAAACACCCTGTATATCCAAATTCCAAATGTGATTTATTGCGAAGGGATGATATGAATGCAAAGTTGAGATTGAAAATTGAAATTGAAAAGGAGAGCTAAGAAAAGCAAGTCACAGCTAGTGTTGAAAGTGGCCACCATTGTTTGTTAATTCAATTTAGTAAATTGTAACAATTGCCAATTCGATTGATGACATTTTTTGACAGAACTAATAGTTAGGCACTCTAAAAAAAAAGTAAAGTGGTGCAGGAATGTGCATGTGCAAAAATTCCAAAGCAAACTAGATGACAATAATTTTGTTCCACGCTGTATTATGAAGGCGTTGTATTTTGTATTATAATCCTATAATGTAAGGTTACTTCTAACTTCTAACAAATATATTTTTTTTCTACAATCTAAAATGTAACAAATAGCCTGCATCTTCTCAATTTAAGAATAATTTTCTGAATTTTTAAATGTATGTAATTAATAATTATTTAATTAATATGACTTTATTCGAAAACAGTGAACTAACTATGTATGTGGTAACTTGGATTTGTATATCTAAATGGTACTTGTACAATAAATAAAATCATAAACATTTTACTGCAGATGTCTAGAGCAAGTACCCTTTTAATGGACACTTTTTAAATATGTAATCTAATACCAAGTGATTAAAAAAGCTGTGTTGGCAATGCAAGCGTGTTTCACAATAGACATAGGCGTACGCGCTAATTAATTAAGATTAAATATCGAAATGACTTTTTTCGGCCTCCGTCTAGAAATTACTGATTTTCCATTCGTCTAAAGCGTCTTGAAAATGGCCTTGGCAAGAAAATCGAAACGGATTTTTAATGAAAGATTTTAGGTTGGGGGCACTGAGTGTCAATGTCATTTGGAATTTTTGTGTTTGAAATATTGATGTTGGGCAGATTTGTATCCTTTATCGCAAGCTGTACATTGTGTATAGCAGAAGTCCAATCAGTAGAGGCCGAGGGGGTTATCAGACTTAAGGGCGGGCGGCCACCAGGTCGACAACCCTCATGGATAACTGGCGTTTCTTGGATCTTTTATGTTGCCAATGGAATTGGATTGATTTAAATAAATTGTCGACTGAAAAAGTTTTGTGTATTACTCGGCTGACGCCTCTGCCCACAAACCGCGCCCGCACTTGCAAAATGCCATTTTCTAGCCTTATTGTAATAAGTACAAATAACTATTGTACATGTCTCGATTTAAACATTAGCGTTACCAAAGCAATATTGCAAAAGTATTACCAACATATCAAAAATAGTCACAACTTTTTATAGTCTGGTGGACTTCAAGCAACAAAACTTTTAAAATTTGTTTTCGAAAACGTTTTCCTTTGGTCTTGGTACATCCCAGTCGCCATCCAAAATAATTTGTATTATGTAGATTGCGGTGGTTTTGGGTGCGTATCAAGTGGTCAATTAATATTTTTTTTCTCCTTCAGGCATCGCTGCCGACTTACGACGAGGCAACGAGAGATCGGGCTCCAAACCTGACGTCCAACAGGTTGCACCGTCCCCACTGGCCGAATCTAGGTGGTCGGAGGTCGAGGAATGCCCCGAACCCAGCGGACATGGTGCACGCTACCCGTCACGGCTCCTTGTGAGTACTCACTTCTTCGTACGTTTACCACGTTTGAACGGAACGCGTTGCCCAACGACCCATTACTAGGATCTATCGTCATGGTTCGGCGTATCAACATACCCACGAGGATGTTTTATGAATCGGACTTATGAAAATTATGATATTGTGAATTAGCACGCAGACCGTGTTCAGCGTTAATTAATAGGGCAATTACGTGGAGCGCGGCAGTAAACAGAACCCTGCGGTACGCCGTTTTGAATATTGATTCCGCCCTACGGAACGTAAATATCCATCGGACGTTGACGATTTCGTTTTGCCAGCAAACGCATTAATATCGGTGTAATTGCGAGGATTTCGTTTAAAATTCCGATTTATCACCGGGTGGTTTTTTAAGGTCGCACTAATTTATGGCAAACATTACCGCGCAGGTAGGCTACTGGATGTGCATTTTCTCTTGGTGGGACTTTCAGAACTAATTGGTTTTAATATTTAAACATAACGCGTTATTTATGTGCCCGTAATAAAACAAGCCAACGATTCGATTAAGTTATTTGCTTTAATGATCGGAATCGTTATTATTTTTATTCAGATACGGCGCGCCACACTGTACCGAAGTACGACCCGTCCGTACAAATTAATGGGTGCTATTGAACATGATGGCGTTATTAATTCTGCACCTTTGCACACCCGATACGACCATTGTCCTACCAACGATTCAGTTCGTTATGATGTGGCATCCTCACAATGACGATCCAACATGAATGTGGGAGCTCGATCGATAAACGTGCGAACAAGACGAAAATCAATAAATATCAGTTGGTGGAACAAAAAAAATTAAATGGAGTATTTAGAAAGTGGCCCGAATTTTTATCATTGTCGCAAAGTGGCGGCTCAAGCGATGCGGTAAAAGGTGTCAAGATTTTTTGGTCACATTTTTGGAGTTTCCACCGTTTTATTATTTTACTACGTCTGGAATAAGATTGACTTGATGAATTATAAAAGTTTAGACATTGTTATAATTAGACGTAAAGGTTAACTTGTCTTAATGCGTTTTTATTGTTCCGAGTAACTTTATAAATATACCTTTAAATTATGATAATTTATACTAATATTATCTATTCATTTTGATTGTGACCACTCCCTAGTAACTTTTCAGTTGCTAGGTTATTTATAGGGAATTTTAGATAACACTAAATCCAGTCGCAGTTGGCAACTCTCGGAGGCGCCATTTTGACAGAAACGTCACGCTCACAGAAGACAGAATGGAGCACGACTTGCGCAAACGTTTTTCGACGTACACTGTGCGCATATCTATAAAATTGAGTTTTGGTACAAAATTTTAGAATTCAAAAAGAAAATGCCACGTCGTCTTCTCAAAGTTGGGACCAAACGGTTAATATTCACTTGTTTCGAGACATTTATTGAAGCCAACGGGAAAACAACTCACAAAGACGAACATCACCAATAAAGTTAACTCTATTTGTGCTTTTTTGTTGTACATTTTGGCTAGTAAGTGTTGTAGTTTGATACCTTCTGCCTTTTCATCCCCTGTAAATCATTTTTTTGAACTTTCTGTCTGATTAGTTTTTATCTGAAAATACTTATTTGTATTAATCAATGCTAATTGATTAGTAATCCCCAGGCATTTTTCGCGTTTGTCTTACTGCCAAATGACCATTTCCTTCGTTCTTCATTAATATCGAGAATTGCATGAGGTGATTTCGAAGTTTTTACGTTAAATAATCTGTACCTGGATATAACCTCACTTTTCAACAGACGTGATCACAGAATCAGACAGACGTTTTTAGTTTCTCCTACTTCAAAGATTGATTTCCGTTATTAATATTGATAAATACATTAAAATCATAGCTTTACTACTGTGGTCAAGTTTTGACAATTCTGACATTTTCACATCATGTTACACCACACAAATATTTAGTGTAAAACGTATGCAGCACACAGCTAAACAGCGCCTACTATGTTTTTCGTTGTGGTCACAATCAAAGTGAATAGATATTATGTATATTTTCAAAGTGTTTTTTTTAGGATTTTCCTAATACGACTTTATTCACTTTTTAACCTTTTACGACAAAAGTTTTATACTGGTTATTTAACTTATTGTAAACTTTATAAGCTCTAGCATTTTTTTTTTGCTTTAATTCGGATTTACATTGTCGTGAATTATTCAATTCAAAGTGAAAATATTTGCATAGCGTGTTCCTTTTTTTTCATTATTTACGGTTTTTCTTGAATTCGAACATGGACATTAATTTAACAATGACATTTTGTTTTTAAAATTTTAATTACATATTTTAGGTACACTTATTAATAATTACAATATCTCACGTATTCCAACTTTTTGTTCGCGAAAACAGGAATTGCCTTACCATTTCTCAGAATTTTCTGCCTTTGTTTTGAATTTAGAAAACAACACTTGGAAAGGTGTAAAGAAATTTTAAACACCGTTCACATTGTTTTGGCATAATGAGAGGTCATGATTTATTTTTTTAACGTTGAACACACTGTTTGATTTTCGTCACGTGCCTGACATGCGGACCTATCAAAATGAACATAACATGTTGCTGAATTTCCCGCGATGTCTGAGTATTCTTCTACTGCAAACTAGTAAAACTGACAACAGTGCACTAGACATTAATGCTATTTATAACCTCAAACCAAGAAAAACATAACCTAATTTAACAGACAGTTTTACTACCAAATAAAATGCAAAATTTCTATTCCCTCTCATTATGCGAAAACAACGTGAACGCATTTTACGGTTTACAGTAATAATATGATCTTTCAGACTTTTACTTTGTAAGTTATATTAGAAATTGTTCCGTAATTAAGTGAATAAAACTTAATTCGTTTAATTTTGCTGGGCTTGACCCAAAGTCGAATATGCAACAAGTCTGTTGTAAGTGGAGAAATGTATTAATTAATTTCGATCAAAACATACAATTGTCAAGTGGACTTGTTACTTTTTCGTCTCAAAGAATTTTTTAAATGAGCTTAATGAACTGAACCGAAAGGTAACAGACTCAACAGGATCATTATTTAGAGACCCGTATTTCCAAATCTGGACTGTTTGAAAAAGATGAAAAATACTGATAAACCTCAATTTTGTTTTTCAACGTAAGTATATTTCATTTTGGTTTGTAAATAAAGATATTAAGCGAGATAGTATCTTTGAGCGAATGCGTTTTTAAGGCGGGGATATTGTCGGTAGCTGGTTAAAAAATTCCATGAGTTGTGTCATTACGGGAGCGCAATCTAGTTTATTAATATTCGGTTAAAATTCGGGAAGAGTGTGAGGTAAGTAAAATGGAGGAGCGAGGCGGCGGAGGACCCGTCCCTGATATCAAAATGCAGACTTGAATACAAAAACCGCATCAGAGCACAGGTAACGGTGGACCTCGGACGACTTATCAACTTTATGATACAGTTTGAATCTGAGCCGATTAAGGCGAATGTTTATTGCCGTATTTTAAATTTCATAAAACGCATCCTCCCCGATAAATTGCAGTCGAATATTTTTATTTGACCGTAACGTCGGCTTTGCGGTAATTGACGCGGCATTTGCGTCGCGCTTTTCCAATAAACGAACCGCGACAAAAACATAATTTTCTTTCGATCTCGGTCCGATCGGGTCGATTAAACTAATGACGAAAAATGCATTCATAAAACCGCTTGTCGTTGGCCTCGTTCGGCGTGCCAAATTGCGTGCAACAATAATTTCGCTCACACAATTACTTGCCGGTTGCGATTTAATTTTTTTGGATTATTTATTTTCGTATAGTTTTATTTTGTCGAATATTTTTGCACCAAGAAAGCGAAGAATTTTAACAAGACCGAGACCCCGAGGCACCGCTATATTGACAGGCCATACACCGGAGACCGTTTAACGACCATTAGTCATTTTACCCATATAATCATTGCCACGTATTCCAGGCGAAACGATCTCTCAATTATTGTAAATGATACGCCTGTTTGAGCTCGAGTAGGTAATCGCTTATGATGAGCGTGTGAAAACTGTAACGAAAAGCACCCACAATCAAAAGACCACCTTTCTATTCATTTCCTTTGCGTTTTGCCGGGTTTCCACCGGCCGATCGTAAATAACGACGCCCCGTTTGGCGTATTTCTCAATAATAGCAATCGATTTACATATTAAGTGTGAGAAACTCGGCCATTTATCTCGAATGAGATCTGCGATGAGATAGGCGAACGCGACCGCGTCTAATGGAAGCCGAACACAGAGGCGGCGAAAGTTGCAAAGAATACCCCATTCAGAAATTTCTAACCGAAAAATGGCAAGTAGAGTGTCATGTAAATCTACAAAACCAAAAAAAAAAAACATATTCATCCTTCTGTGCCTAATATATAAAATTTGATATACAGGGTGTTTCTGAAATACGTGTGTGAATTTTAACCAGTGGAAGAACTCGCCAATTTATGAACCTTTTCTCTATAACATTTCGGAAAATTCGCAAAGGTTCTACAAGAGTTTTCGCCACCCAATTCAAATAGAAAAAAACGTTTCATTTAACAAGCTCCGTTACGTGTTAAAATTAACACACGCATTTTAGATACACCTGTATATGTACTATACTGTATATACTGTATATACTCATTAAAATTCGGCACACTGTTAGAAGTACATACATACTTATTTAAATTCTGTCGTCCGAGATTTTTTTTAACTGAAAACAATTGTTTTCGAGGAGGTCAAATGTTATGTTTTTGAAAAGAGCATTTTTTTTCTGTTTTTACATTTACATACTTCGCCCAGTTGCGACCTCGACTTCGGCTCGGCTTTCAATCTCTGAGCACAAAAAAACGAACTTCTACTCTTAATGATAATATAATTTTATTATTTTTCAGTTCTATTTTTGAATCTTTTCTTTCATTACGAACGAAGGACTGATTCTTCATATTTTGACCAATAAGACATTTTCTTTTGATTGAAATTTCAAAATTAGTAGAAATAAAATTGTGCAAATGGATCCATCATCGGCTGCGGGACAGTGACCCT
Source organism: Tenebrio molitor (assembly GCF_963966145.1). NCBI lineage: Eukaryota > Metazoa > Arthropoda > Insecta > Coleoptera > Tenebrionidae > Tenebrio > Tenebrio molitor. The sequence continues at coordinate 8,092,609 of NC_091051.1, forward strand.
GGCAGCCTCCTGGCGACGCCCCTGGCCGAACGCATTACGACCGTCTGCAAAAGCGACCGTTTTCCTAAATTATCGTTATTATCCCCGACATGAGCTCCGGACGGACCGCACTGTCCATTTCCCACTGATCGGCAAATTGTTTATAAATCGACGAATTAGCAACAGTTATTGTGATAATTACTCGTGGGTCGACAGCACGATAATTTGTGTGTATTTAATGGCGGTTCTTCTCCACGTTTCCCAATCGAAAATGATGGCTGCAAGTGCAGTCGCCTCGCATTATCGTGTCACACTTCACAAACTCGCCGCTTACGATCACAATAATTAACGAAGGAAGTCCGCGTAAAGCGCGCACGATTTTCTTTCTAATGCGTTACGGCGAAACGACTGTGGAAGTCTCTGTCGTTGCAGCGCTTCCCACACGCCGAGCACCAGGTCGGCAGCCGATTCCATGGGCTCGACCGACACCGTCGCCGTGTCCGAAGGCTCCACCAACGTCACTCTGGACACTGCCTCGTCATACAGCGGCTCCCAGCCGGCCTCCTGCAGAGTGCATTGCGGGAGCTTGGCCTCTTTCGACACCAGTTCCGTTGTCAACACCGAAGGTAAGCAGAAATACCAAAATTGACGTAAATTTCTGTTGGAACTAAAAGTGCAAGTTTTGAACTGGAGTTGCGCGGATGTTGTTTATTTTTTAACAGAAATAACTTGCCAATAGGTAACACGTGTGTCATTCCAGGTGTTCCATTACTCGAGGAAAGCGAATTTGAGGAGATTCAAGGGGGAGATAATGTATCGTTAGTCGTGGACAATCCTTCAATATCTGACAACGCATCATTCAAATTATCCACCAACTCAGCTGACTTGTCTTAATTTCTACTAGTTCAAATGATTCAAAGCTTTAAACGTGACCTTAAAATGTTTATAGTATTTAGAAACGGTATTGATGAAACGTTCAAATGGAGTATAATATTTTTTAAAGGCCAGTGAAATTGTATTCACTTGATGTAGCAGATTTTATTTTAATTTCAGGTGTTATTGTTAGGTACCTGTTAATGTTATTCTCGTATTCTCTCATACGTATTTTTTCTTTTGTTATAGTGGAGGAAAGTTATTTTCGTAACTGTGTATAAAATGACCAAAGTTGAAATGTAACACTAGTGTTAGATGTTATGCTTAATTTATGTTGAACATAACGTGGCATTTCCTCTTGATATTTTCCCGATATTAATGATTTTGGCGAACTTCCAGTCATACTTACGCTGTAAAATTCAGGATTGTTTCGAAACCAACTCGTTTATTTCAACTGTGGATTTCAGGAGAGTGTAAGTGTTGTGATATTATATTTAGTTATATTAACGTGTATAAATAAAATGATTCTATATCTCGAAGAGACTTGTAGATGTGTTTTAGTCCCGTTGTAAAATTTAGACAATAAAATCTGTTCGTCCGACTTGTTGGAAAATAATTACTAGTTCGTTGCGAAATCAATCACAGAGGATGGCTGTTCTTCCTTCGGAAACTAATTAGTGTGTAATACCTGCAAATATTTGTAAACTAATGAATTTAATTAGTAGTTGGAGAGTAGATGTTAGCGGGCCGACCTTGACTTCGGAGGAGTTGGCGGTGTATTTAATTTAAAATAATTACACACTGCAAGCGAGCAGCATTAGCCCAATAATAATTATTAAAGTAATCATTTATCTTGCAGTGCAGATGCTTTGTGCGGCCGTGAAATTATTCAGCGTCTGAAATATTCGGCAGTCCGCTCATTACAGCGAAATCCGCGGAAGAGATGAATGACTGCTGGGGCGATTAGCAGTTCGCAGAAAGGCGCAACTAATAGTCAAAAGGTGGAAGTGTCGCGTTGGGCGATTCTTCAGGCAAATTAATTCCGCATGAGGCTTATTGATATTAAGTGTAATTACGCGGTGGGCTCCCGGTCGCTTTTAATACTGGCTAATAAGAAAAGTCCAACGTATAATTACACGGAGCGAGCGTGAAGAGAAGTTTAAATAACGCGCATTAGTCAATCCCGAAAATTGACGGTAAGAAATCGGCTTCTGTGGACAGCCAGTCGCATTAATCACGGTGAAATTAACGAGAAGAAGCGGGGTGAAAATATTCGCTCGGTCGGCACTCTCACAACTTATAAATAATAAAAGCTATTGCAAAATAGGATAATTGGAATTTATCGTGAAAGCGTGCTTCGCGATGTAATATGATAATGTTTGGTCGCTGCCGAAATCCCGAGCCGTATTTGGTAGCGCCGCACTGGGGGGAAATCTGGCGAAAATTAATCATTTTCGATCGCATAATTCGATTATGTATTCCAATTCATCGCGCATTACGTGAAACATTGTAACAAAAAATGTCTTGCGAGTCTTATGTTAAACGAGATAGTCTAGTCATAAATTTTGTTGCAACAAACAATTCCACAGGATTTTTATATTACAGTAAAAATTTAGCAACAAGGAAATGTTTTAGTATAATTGCAAATCGCTTTAATTGGTCTAACGCAGAATTCTCATTTCTGTGCACAGTATTTATTGCAAATTTTGTTCCAGCTTCAATTAGAAACTCTAGGTTGAAGTGTCGTAGACGCGTCTCTTCTAACAGAGATAATTTATACTTCACTGGATTGAGGAGTGAAGAAAGCTTTGATAAGGTCAAGAACATTTTTTTCGAGTCTTGTTGCATAACGGTTTTCTCCACCATGAAAATCTGTTCGTAGACGTTTTTTTTTTTTCGTTTTATAACTCCTCCGTTTTATTGCGCTGTTTTGAACTGACCAATCTACATGTTTTCAAATCAGGAAACTGATATTTTGAGAACCATCGTTTCTGTCGGTTTCTGTAGTGATTTTGCTGAATTTTTACTTCCATTGCCATAATGGTGTTTTTGATTCAGTTTTGGCATAAATCAGGAAACAAAATTCAGCTTAATGCAAGAAGTGGGGTTTTGTTAAGTTATAAAGTGCAGCAATAGTGGTTCTAATTTTTTCTTTTCTCCATTCCGTGCACCTTTTGCTTTTTTATTAAGTTTGAAACACAGAATTTAAGTAGTGGAGTTTAACAATTAAAAAAAAAACGGTAAAGTAACTTTAAAATTTAGAATTAAGTAAAAGAATAAAATTTTTATAAATCCTTCCACTAGATTGCAATTTTATCTCAGTTTACATCTTATCTATAGATAATTTATTTACAAAATGTTGGATAAATACAGACTGATTTACATAACTTTCCGACCCTGACGAATTTAAATGCAGCCAGTAATACGTTTTTCATTCATAACTTGATCCAAAAACACGAATAATTTTAACCTTTTGTATGGTTTGGACATCCCTCACAAAAGAAACTGACACTCACCATATGTCAGTATCGTGTCGACCCTTTCGTCGATTTTAATTTTAATTAAGAAAAAATATTTCAGAATTAAAAAAAAGAATAATTGTCAATAATGCCAGGAATGTCTAAATTTCATGTATCAAGTTATAACTGAATAACGTATTACTGGCTACATTTAAAATTCGAAAAGTTCGAAAAATTCAGAAAGTTATGTGAGTCTGTATATTATATTAAATAAGCGTTTGGCAAATATTTAATATATTTTTCGTACTAGGTCAATAATGTTTATTAAAATCCAGTAAAAATTGAAAGAATTAAGAAATCAAAAATTTCAAAACACGGCATGTTTTTCATTATTTTATTCACAAAATTGTACGAATATGTGTGTACACAATGTGTTTCCTAGCTTATTGTTATTTAGGTAATTTTGTTAACCGATTGAAACGATTGTTTATTCAATTTACGATAGCAAATGAGTTATTTGTTTGAAATTGACATTTTACTGCAAGCACACTGAAAGTCTTTGCACTAAAATATTTTGAAATAATGTCAATGGGAAAGCTAGCAGCGGTTTTATGATAACCGATAGCGCGATAGCGGTTTTATGATGATAACCGATAGTGGTTTTATGATAACCGATAGCGGTTTTATGATAACCGATAGCGGTTTTATGAGAACCGATAGAGTTTTAAAATATTGTGGGAGGAGTGCTGATTTTGGCAGAATTCGTGGGTATATCGCGAAAGTAATCCTTTCCTCAAAACTTCCAAGTAATATTTTCGTTATTTGCGTGCTTATAATTTAATTACGTTGTTTCCTGTCATGATGTGAAAAGATAAGGTGAACTATATAGTTTCAACCGAGTAAGGAAAAACTTAGCTTTTACGTGGGTATCCCACAATTACCTACATTATTTTTATTATAGCGACGTACTTGTGGTATATTAATATCAGGACATCACATACATTATGCGGTTTTTAAAATGAATTTTAAAATGAAACAAATTATGGAATTGTAATTTTTATTCAAAATAAACAGCGTGTCCCAAAAGTACCGCCTTTCTTTGAAGGTACGTCATTTAGGGATGTGGTAGAATGCTGGAAAAATATTTTTAAAAAATCCTGACCCGCTATTTAGGAAATATACGTAATTTTAAAATATAAAAAAGGCAACGCTGTAACTTGAGAATTACCTCTACTTAGAAATACGTAATATCATTGTATTATTGAATACGTAGGTAATTATTTTGATGAGCTTGAGAGGTAACACAACAATCAAACACTTCAACAATAACAGATTTTTAAAAAATAAATGTTCAAAATTTTGCCCATTTGCGTCTAAACATGCGTTGGCTCTTTTAACGATGTTGCCGTGAACGCGCTCAAGCATACAGGAATGATTGTAGCAGCAGATATTGAATGTTTTAAAGTATTTTTCAGTATTCCAAAACACTTCTAGATGACGCACCTTGAAGGAAAGGCGGTACTTTTGGGACATCCCCTGTATAAATTCCATTATTATTTACTTCTTTCCATTTTCATTTTGAATACCCTCACGAAAAAAGTCTTAGTTCTGAAACACATCGTTCCCACATCATTCTTTCTATTAAAAACCCTTTCTCACAAATATCGTTTTGGAGACTGTAAAACATGATAATCTGTTGGTGCAAGGTTTGGAAAATATGGCGGATAGGCGATAATTTCCGATTTAAACTGCCTCAATTTTTGCAGTAACTGACGTCTTTGCTATTGAAGATGGTGTCTCGTTGCAAATAACCCATGGTTTTCGATGGTTAATATTGTCCCATAAATTGCCATAATTCGTTGCTGCTGTAGCGTTGTTGGCTCGACGAATCTCCCAAAGTAAAACATTCTATTCAAATATTAAGAAAACTGCACACTTTTTAGCAATATCTGCTATTTGTTTTCCACACAATACAATAATAACCATAATAATTCTGACCAATATTGTATGTATAGTCCTACAGAAACTCTAGTGGAATTTGGATGTAAATCTATGTTTGTCACTTAGAAAATAGAATTTTATGCTGCAGCAATAATCCTACTGATAAATGCTAATGAGGGTTGTCAGTTTGGGGTTCGCAATGTTAGCTTCAGGCAGGGATGTTACAGGTAGTGGTAGTTGTATGTGTGACAACGGTTATTACTTGATAATAAAATCTTATTCTTCGGTTGTTGTTGGTAAATTTACAACCAAAGCCGAATTCCACTAGAGTTTCTGTAGGACTATAACACATTGAACAACAACCAAAATATTTCCTGGACGCAATATAATTGCAAAAAATAATTATTAGCTATAGTCTTGAAGGTATCGCGTGTTCATTTAAATTTCCGGCCAAAGTTGGCGTTGGAGAGTCGATTGTGAACGCACCACTCATGTAAAAACATAAACAATGCAAAAACTGAGGTAAGATTTTTAAACAGCTGGAGCGCGTTCATAAAACATGGGCGAAGGTAGAGTGTGGGAAATATCACGTGACTGCAGTGTCACTCCGGCATTATGAACGGAATCGGGTAAACGCGAGTTTTTTGTTTTTGTAAATGTCAACATTGTCAACTCACATTTAATTGTCATCTATTTAACCACCTGCTTAAATGAAGAACAAGAGATTAAAAATGCAATTTGACGAAAGAAATAGAAAATTAATTATTTCTGGGGCATTTGTTTTGCAAAAAAACATTTTTCCCCTGTAAATTTGTTATCACCGGATTCAATACAGGAAGGGGAAGAAAAGAATATAAGTGTGGTTAGACAAGGGATACCTTTAAGAATTGTTGGATAATGTTGAACGGAGTGTACCGGGGTTAACCAACAATTTCAAATGCATTTCAGAGTCAGCCGTTCCAGTTTCGAAAATTTTGTCCCCTTTACTGAAAACATAGGTAATTAAAAAATGTATAAAAACACCTTAGAACATATTTTTTTCACACACCCGCCGCTTCACTGCCGCCAGATATTTGACAGACGTCAAATTTGACGTATGGGTAATTTCTCCCGCACCGCTAGACATCGGTAACATGGGCACACTCCTTGTGTCACTCTAAACATTTGTGAACGATCTGGGGTAGCGTGATTATTCCCCCAATTTTAATTTGTGAACGGCGTTTGGGTGACCCACGAGTAACCTTTATACCTACCCAGAGTATTTATGAACGCGCTCCTGATGCGTTCACAATACACTCTTCAACTTTGACCGGAAATTTAAATGAACACCCGATACAATGTACGAGTGTCCCAAAATTGGCGAGGATGTTTAAATGTTCAAGAAAAAAATATGGGAAAAGATTTTCAGACAAAAAATCAATTATTTTATTATTATTATTAACGGTAATACAATGTAAACAAAGATATACTCGTACATCATTCATTACCTTGCAATGTTACCGTAGTGGATTTAAAATATTTTTTTTGATTTCCAAAGCTTCTAAATTCTCTATTATGCAGGATATTGGTAGTGATTGATCTTGTACTTTATGATAATATGTACGATTAGAGATAGCTGTCATGACAATTTAATACATATATTTCGAAATAATTGACCTGTCGAGTGCCACTTTCAAAGACCGCCAAATCAGCGCAAATAAGTCCAATAGAATTTTTTTAACATTTTTCTGACGTTTACGGTAATCTCTTCTACACTTTTGGGACAACCTGTATGTTACAATCACAATCAGTACAGTTTTGTTCTTTGTATTGGCAAGATTGCAACAATGTATCTGTTACATTAAAAAAGAAAAACAATTACTCCTCCCTGTAGTGAAAAATGTTTAAAATAATCTTTTTTTGTTCGACACTGTCAGAATTTGAGAATTGTCTTTTGTGTGAACGGATTTTGATAAATGTCACATCTTGTCAAAACGAAACGTAAAGGTAATTTTAAAGATTTTAGGTGATTTGGAACTTTTAAGGGGCTCGTCGAACCAAAAAATGTTGTATTCTCGTTCGTGTGTAAATTGGGCTTTTTTTGGCATGACAATACAAATTTGTAACATTTCTGAGTCTTTTGTTCCCGCCATCAAATTTGAAAATATCTCTACCTAGAATTGAGTTCGCTTAACACAAACCCATATTGAGTGCGCTCAACACAAACCCATATTGAGTTAATCTTTAAACAAAGCCCTTCATGTTTGCGAGAATTGCTCAGATGATGGTGGAACATAAATTAATGGAAATTAGTCAGACTAAGAGACTATTTATTTAAGAATTTCTAAAAAATATGTCATAGTTTTTACAAATGTTGTTTAATCCTAGGATTAGAAATTTAATTCTTTTATATTTATCAGCAATTAGTGTATTTGTAGGTATAATGAATAATTTTTTCCTTATATTACGAGGTGGTTTATTTTTATTTTTGGCAAGTGAGTGAGTAGAAAACAAATGTAATAGTAGTTTATTTTTCCTCACAAGTGGGCCATTATTAAACGCGAGTGAAACGAGCGTTTTAAAGGCCCACGAGTGCCAAAAAAGGCACAATTTACACACGAACGAGTTGAATACAACATTTTTTTGTTCGACGAGCCCCTTAAAGGATCCAAATCGCTTAAAATCTTTTAAATTAGCTTGACGCTTCGTTTTGACAAGTTTTGACATTTATCAAAAACCGTTCATACAGGATAAAATTCTCAAATTCTGATAGGGTCGAACAAAAAAGAATTTTATTTCTTAACTTATTCTCCTTCGACCTTAATGTCTGGTGTCTTTTTAAATTTCACCCACCTACTCTTACTACAAAAATCTTACACATCACTGCTTCCTAATTCTCATTTATCATTTGGGACTCGAGGAATTAATAGGAGTACACATTTTGCAATTGAATTCTTTTTAAATTACTCTCGTAGACCACTAATTTTTCGCAAAAAAAATGTTATTATTTCTTATCTTCCAATTGTTATTATTGGGGTAAAAGTACCAACGTAAGATTATGTGTATTAAAAAAAAAAATAAAAAAACGATTGAATCGTGTGTTTAAATTTTAGTAAGTTAAAAGAAAAAGACTAAAACGACGTTGAAACCAAAATATTTGTTGTACAAATATATTTTGTCTGATTTTAATTTCTTGATTAAATCATTTAATAGATAATAAAATAAAGACATTTATTTTTGTACAACATCTCTTTTTTTGGCATGAGTGGGTCTGTTTAAAACTCGAGTGAAACGAGAGTTTTAAAGGTCTACGAGTGCTAAAAAAAAGCCCAAATTACACAAGAACGAATTGAATACAACGTTTTTTTGTTCGACGAGCTCCCCAAAGGCTTCAAATCGCTGAAAATCTTTAAAATTAGCTTGACGTTTCGTTCTGACAAGTTGTCAAATTTATCAAAATCCGTTCACACAGGAGAAAATTGTCAAATTCTGACAGTGTCGATCAAAAAACAAATTTCATTCTCTCAGTTTATCACTTTTTCACTTGTGATTTACGTTAAAAATCTACTGTTGTAAAAATTTCTTAGAGACCGACTTGTTCTATTTAAATCTGTTCCAAAATCCGCTTCAGTACTTGATCTATCGCTACTAATCCTCAGTTAGTTTTTTTTTGGGAGTAAATTATTCCGGGGCCCGGCGTAAGTGTGTTTTAAAAATTAACTATGCATTAGCCGCTCTTAAGTGTAATTAATAATACGAAATACTCGTCTGACTTATCGTATGTCACAACGTTTAGATTTTTATCTGTATGCATATCGATTGGACTTATCCAAGAATTTATCAGACGATCAACGTCAATCAAGCTGGATAGTTTCTGACCCGAGAATAATTATTGCATCCACGAATTTAAATAAATTTACTCGAGAGAAAGGTGTTTTTTCTCTTCGTAACAGGTACTAGTTCAATTTTAACGATTTACGTGACAGAATGGAGATGTCGCTATAATTCAATTAATAAAGTCAATGTTCCAATAATCGGCGGTTCAGAACCAGATTATTGCATTTCATATTGGCTCTAATTAGTCGCGCTGACTTTGGAATGGCGTCCTATAAATGTGCCTGGTATTTGTTAAATATCTCCAATACTAATCTGTTTAGCGTTGACAAGTGTAATTAATGTACAACCTATCTTAAGTACTCGGCGACGTTCATTGAAATTATTTCACTCCAAGTGATTCGTTCAGGTTTGTTAATTACGAACGTGTTAGAAGGGCGTTAATTGTAAATTAAACCGACTTCGGTTCATTTTAACTAGATGTGGGTCGATTCAGTCGTAATGATTTGACTGAAATCAAATCTGATGCATAATACACTTTCCACAAGCAATTTCCCAAGTACTTTGTTGTAACAATACAGATGTTTGGTTACAAAAACACTCGCACAACGTTTCCAATATTTTATTGTATCTACTGATTAGACACAGACTAAAAGTAATTAAAGCATTTTTTGAGAAAATTCGTCGAGATTCACTTGTGCCCTCTTGAGGAATGATAAGCAGAGTTGTTCGAATTCATTTGATTTGAACGGTTGTCGTAATCCTTTTGGGAATAACTGGATTTTGACGAACCTGGAAAGAAATTTTTTTTAAAAACTTGTGACATGTTGTTTACTATTTTCTATTTGAAAACCACGAAAAATAAATGATTTTTTGTGTTATTTGGTATTTACATACATAGCGGCCATCATATAAAAGTTCTTACGATATATTTTATCCAATAAGACGAGGGGTGACAAAGACGACTATATGTTTATCTTATGGAAAAGTAAATTGTATTAACTGTTATCATTCGTGACTTATCAGCTATTGACTTGCCTATTGCGATATGTTTATTTTTAGTGTTCCTTCGGTAATTAATTTTCCTTAAAATTATTTTAACTTCAAAGTTTGGTCAACTGGGAAATTTAAAACGTAAATATCGAGCAACACAAGACAAGACAAGACAAGACAAAAATAAAAAATATCGCTTTAGGGGTGACATTTTAATCCCGATGTATTTTTCAATAAAAAAAAATTAATAATTTACTTAGTGTAAAAATATCAGCAAATGTTGTGTTAGCTCTGTATTTTGAAGAACAATCAATACAGGGTGTTTGAAAATTGCTAGTACAAAAAAAAAACTGTGGCATCTGGAAGCCCTAAGAAATCCAAGAAACCAATTTTTAATTTTTTAAAACAAAATGGATAAAGTAACCCTATCCCTGCATATTCTACGCCTCAGGCGGGGCAATATTTTTTAAACCTTGGTAACCAAGCGTGATAACGAAGGACTATACAACAATATGAAAAATTTCTATTTTTTTGCAAGATCTTGGCAACCACAGATTGACAGTTTAAGAACATCAAATTTTTTATTTCATTATTGCTAAACAACGTGAAGTATCTTTTTAAAATACCTTAACTCAGTGCCGCACTAACAATTTTAACCCAATTTTTAGTCATTTTTATCTCGAAAACTAGAGGATTTTTATTAGAATTTTTTTTTGCCGATGACTTCAACTCACCATCACCAATTACCAGTTTTTTTTTGTACTAGCAATTTTCAAACAGCCTGTATATTGAAATAATCGTATATGATTTAATTAAATTAATTAAAGGTCTTACCAGAATTTGAGCCCCTGCTGCTATGATAAGCTGAATTGTTTGGATTCATTTGATTTGAACGATTATCTCTTCCACTTTTATCCATTTTAGTGGGATGGGTGCGAACTAATTTTTATACAAGCACTAACACCGAAACTTTCCGTGTACTGACTTCTTGCGAACTGTGCCTACTCGTTGCTGCTTTATATACCCAGCACGAATTTCTTTTCTGTAAAAAGGGGATTCCCTGAGAAGTCGCCAGGATTCGGAATTTTTATTCTGGAATATATATTTTTGTTTCTAATTCAAATATAAGATATAAGAGTATTTACAGTTTGTGTTACATCAAGTGGAAAATAAAAAAAAAACCTGCACAGAAAAAGAGAATTTCATTAATTTAAACGGATCATAAAGAAGTCCGAATTATTTAATTATTATTTAATATTAATTCCTTAAGTATTAAAAGAATTTTAATAGATAGGTATTTGATAAATATAGAGTGAAAGAGGAAAATGTGCGTTAAGGAAAATTATATTAATAGAGACACGTCACTGTCACAGGGAAATGTTACTAACGTTTATCATCATATAAGTTTTCCATTTTTACCACAAATTCGACCACAAGTGAGAAAATAATTTACCATAAAATAAATATAAGAAATATATACATAAATATAGAGTGAAAGAGGAAAATGTGCGTTGAGGAAAATTATATTAATAGACACGTAACTGTCACAGGGAAATGTTACTAACGTTTATCATCATATAAACTTACCATTTTTACCACAAATTCGATCACAAGCGAGAAAATAATTTACCATTGCATTACATATTTTTAAACAGTAGAATTTTAGTTGTCAGAGAGAAATTAAACAAATAAATTTTCTGTTTTTGTTATTATTTGGGGACACTGTTCTGCTCAGTGTTAACATAAAATACTCCTATTATATTTATCGCATTGCATATAGAGTGTACCATATAATTATGGTCTCACATTTCAAAATGAGTTTCTCTGCAAAAAATAATCTGTATCCTGATTTTTTTTTAATCCTAGAAAATTATTCCAGTTCAGGATGATTTTAGGATTTTACGATGGGTTTTATATGTGATTTTGCTAAGGGTTGAATTATACGAGACATTTTTAAATTTCCACTATTTGTGTTTTTTTTTTGTAAAACTATCCTATTTAAAATATTTAGAAATTAAACGATGACTAATGATAAATTAATAAAGCAACAATTAGGCAACTGTGAATATGTGTAAAGTTGATTCCTCACAATTCGTACTGTCTATAAAATAGAAATATATAATGTAAAATATGTATCTAAATAAAAAATACATAAGACTGCGTTAATTATCCAAATCCCACAGTCTTGAATTATTGTTTATTTTGAATGAATTTGTGTCGTGTTTGTAGGACCGCAAAAGAATTTATAACAACCACAGAGCATATCATTTCCACCTAAAATTGGAGTCGCCCCTTTTGGCAGCCAGGTCTTCAATGATTAGAAACAAAATATCTGTCTCATCTTTAACAGGAACACCAGTTTTTATAAAACCTATGAAACTTATTTACGAGCTAGAATTACAGGATCCTGTATTCAAGTCGACTGCAACATACATTGCAGGAATAATGTTTTTGGATATGTTATATTTGACATGAAATATTTGGTTATTTGACAAGAAATATCATCAACCAGCATTGAATTAAAAATTAATTAAGTCTCATTTTTGTACGCTAAAATTCAACACGATATCCGATTACCAATTTTTATCTACGTTTTTAATATGTAATAATAGAGACTAAATTTTTAAAATAATTTTCCTCATTATATCATTGGTATGTTTTTAATATAAAATTCGTTCTAATTTGATAAGTTACATAAACATTAGTCATAATAGTTGGTATCATATGTAAATATACAGCTTTAGGGGAATTACCTTTCTTCCTACCTTACTTCCTACTCTTGTGTACAGTAACATGATAGTTCACCTTAATGCCTTACCCTAAACAATTAATGTGGATAATTAAGTCAATGTTTAATAGAGAAATTTTGGTATAATTTATTTTTTATGACAAATGAGAAGATAATAATTTACTCATAATAGTTATTAAATAATACAGTAAGTACTGTAGTTTCAATTTGGTTATAGGTAAAATTTTATTGGATATTATGGGCGATTAACGGGCACAATGGTTGGGTTTGAAAAGGTTGGGAAGCGGCGCGTGCCATTTGCCGTACAATGCAAATATACCAAATGTACAATACAACCCTGCTTAAAATATTACCTGCTAGTGGTAAACTAGGATTTATAAGCCCCGCAAGATCTTTAACTTAAAGTACCATAAAATTTTACGACCTACAACCAAATTGAAACTACAGTATGTTGATTAATCTACATACAACGTGTAACAGAAATAAGTACATTAATTTTAGCCGGTAACAGAACTCGTCATGATGAACAATTTTTCTATGTACCACTTTTTCGAAATCGGCAATTTTTTTTAACATTTTCCCCCCCATAAATTAACGAGCCGTTCAGCCGTTTACGTAAACCTTCTAAGCACAGCGACCAGGTAGCGTGGTCTTCAGTGGCGGGTAGCGAAATTCGTGAAAAATTTTAAACAATTTTAACTCATTAACAAGAACGTTTACAAAAAAATTTTATTTAGAAAAGTTGTTGTTCTTGATGAGTTTTATTACCAGTTAAAATTAATGTACTTATTTCTGTTACACGTTGTATAAATCAGTGTAACTACATTACGTATAAGTATGTATTTTTTAAAATTTGTTTGCACATCCAAAATATAAAATACACCTTAACAAACTAGACTGAATTACCTGATTAGATAACGTTTAAATGCATATTCAAGGAGAAGTTTTGATTTCGTAGATAAACAGGATTGTAATTTTATAAGTTTTAATTTACCTACTTCAAATAAATTTATTAACCTTAATGGATATGAAACATATAACGTGAAAACCTTTCAGTAATGCTTTGTAACGGTTTTGCTTTTTCGTTCATTATGAACACGTAGGTAATTAGTGCAACAAAAATAACACATAATTTTTAGAGTTTCTGTGACTGAAATTTTCGGTAAAGTATTCAAATGAAAAAATTACGTAATAAGCTCAGTAAGCATATTTTTTTCAATTCTTCATGCTTCTACCTGTATCCTGTATGTACATTAGAAACATGTATTCAACTTAAAAATAAGTAAGAGGTAACAACAGAAAATCCAGACAAATTTGACATTCAGTTTATAAGATGCTGTAAGATACTTTGACAATTTAATTTTATTTCAATGAAAGATATTTTTAACCACCAGTAAAATATTTTGAATGTTAAAATAGTAACAAAGGGAAAGAGAAGGCATGGTACACTTTCCGATTACTTCAAAATAGACGTAATAATCCGTGGTAGAATACTTTTACAAAAGGAGGGTTTGTTATAAACAAATCCAAGAAAATAGCTGCGGCATAAGATGTTATCACGCATGGACTCAAGAAGGCCGTGAACACAGGACTAGGGGCACCGGACGTCGTAGGATGAGAACAGAGCTTGATTCTCTGATCTTGATCAATAAAGGGGTGTTTACCTTTCTTTGTCACTTAGTATAATTAGCAGGAGACATAATTCTCTATCATTTTGTAGAAAGATAGGTTTTTTGCTTTTTGTTTTATTTTTTTATGCTTTTATATTTAAGAAAGCCTGGCAATTTCAAAATACCTGTAACACTAGTCAACAAATGTTAACTTTGAATTTGCTTCTTCGAGGGAAGTACTGATTCTAACCCTACTTTGAATTGATTGACGTCGTCATTAAGTATTGTAGGTTGTAGGGAATGATTGTAAGTAAGCACGTAGTGAATATTTATTTAATGCAAAGTCCCAATCAAAATTAACTTTTATCAAAAGAAGAGGACATTTGGAAAAGGAAAATAGGAGTACAAAATAAATTTTTAAACTGTCAGCTAGAATAGTGTCAAAAAATGACAATAAAGCTTGAACTACATCCAATTTTTCAAAACTGACAGAAATTTGATGTCCCACTTTTTATGCTACCAATAGTACAAATTTTATTCCTAATCTTCATTAGTTCTAGTGTAGAATTTACACAGTACTTATGTATTATATTTTTTAGCAACTGACTTAATAAAGAACTTTCAGAATATGGTTTTGCCTTGTGTGCAAGGGAGGTAAAGTTTGTCCAGCGAGAGATTGGTTGACATAAAAAGCACTGAATTCTACGTAGAGGAAGTATAGTATGATCAAAAAGTCTTTGGATCAAAGTAGTCGTGGAATTAACAAGCTATCTAGGAAATTATTTATTTCAATGATTTTTGACATTTATTTGACAACTTTCAAGTTAGCAGGTTATAATTCAAAATGTTTCAAAGAGAACATACAATTTTGATTATTAAATCATACTACAGTAATAGAAATCGTGGTGAAAATGGTGATTGGATTTATTCGCCTCGTTTATGTTTAAACGAGTTCCGTGAGAGATTAGCACTATTTTGAACTACGAGTACACATAAAAACTACGGACAGTAGAAGTAAATAATTCTATAGATGGTTTTTACATTTAATGTCTACCGCGATCCAAAGACTTTTTGATCATACGATAGTACTATGGCGGACAATAAATTTAGGCCGGCCTGTCATTGAGTTGACATCAAAATGTGAACTGACATTATGTTCAACTAACCCCATTTTCGATTTTTGTCATTCTTGTCATCGTGACAGCGATAATCAAAATTAAAATTGGGAAAAGAAGCGTGCACCAGAGAGAAGAGCTTCTACAAATCATTTGTGCTAGTGCGTCATGATCCGTAACTTACGAAAAAGGCGAAGGAAACGCCAAACAGCTTGAAACCCTTCAGTCTGACAAACTGACACATCAGTCATAATGACAGTAAATGGTCGCTAGCATTGACTTTTTTGAAATGTCAGAAATTTGCCGGCCTAAATTTATTGTCCGCCATAGTACTATGGCGGCCAACAAATTTTGGCCGTCACTTTCTTGACATTCAAGTAAAGTGTAAATAAACCTTTAGGAATCGTAACCCCACTTTCGATTCTTGTCATTTTGACAATCAATTTAAACTGTTTGAAGCTCAGATATTCCAAAAATCCGACCTGAATGAACAAAATTAACCTGAGGGAAACGTTCTGTGTAGTAGAAATGACAAAATAATTTTGAGTTTTGAAATTTACCACCCAAAAAATAACGTTCATAATCAAGACGGTAATCATGACAATAAAGTACGGATTACAATTATTTTTTTTTGAATTGACACAATGACGGCCAAAATACTTTGGTCGTCACTTTTTGACACTTCAAATGTAAATCAAGTATTAATGTCAATATACATGACACTTTCAAATTATTGTTGTCAAAAATATGGCACCTTCAGTTTTTGATAAATATAGAATCGTCTTACTTGCTTCTGAAGGTTGTCTAAACCGCTACCATGTTGATCTTTTGCTTTTGAACCCTGCCTCCGCGGCTGGGATTTACCCCACCCGTATGACACTGACACATTAAAATAATTTTGACACTAGTAAAAAATAAGGTTAAACTTCCTAAAGTTTGCTTTACAATTGAATGTCATTTATGTCACGTTGACGACCAAAGTATTTTGGCCGCGATAGTACTATTGGGGACAAATTACTTTGGTCGTCAAAGTCAGTTGACTGACATAAAGTTGTAAAGCAAGCATTAGGACGGTTAACCTTATTTTTTACTACTGTCAACCACTGTCACTGTCAAACTTTCATTGCAAAATGTTAAATACCGAAAAATGGACAACTGAAGGAGATATTCCAAGGAGGAAAAATTGAAAAGGTTTCCACAAGGCAATTTGGCCCATGGACAACCCCCAGAATCAAGCGAGATGATTCTAAATTTTTTAATGGTGGATGGTGCCATATTTTTGACAAGAGAAAAGTCAATAATTTGAAATTGTCATCACTATTGACTTGACGTTAATGCTTGGTTTACATTAATTTGTTTTGAAGTGACAGAAAAATGACAACCAAAGTATTTTGTCCCCAATAGTACCTAGCTCACGTAAAATTTGAAATATATCCTTCGACCAGTAACATTTTTTGCCCTGAAATTATGCTCTAATTAATGTATTCTGGTGCATTTTGTAGTGTTGAGTTAATTTAATACAATTTAAAATCTGCCAATCTCTTGCTGGACAAAGTATAACATAATTTTTCTAGGTTCAAATAAAGGAATGTTTTGATATTTTAAAGACAGAAGTGGTTGTCTTTTCTAATGGAATACACAATATAGTGTAACGATAAAATCTTATTTATACCAAACGGAAAGTACTGATTCTGTGTGGTACTTGGCGGGATCCAATTTGGGGATGCCGTTGGCCACTTTGTTAGGTTTGGTTTAGTGGACTGTATTTTGGATTTGAATGAAAACTATAGCTTTTAACACACTGCTATATTAATTTTAACCTATAACAACTTACACTATTGCAAACAACATTTAAAACGAATATCTGTGAAGTAAATCGAGTAACTTGTGCAAAACAAAATGGCAAAGAGGCCGAGGCCTGGGTTGCGGTGCTATTTATATTGTCGAGGGCGCATTTTGCATAGGCGACTTCGAGAAACTGTAGGGTGATGTGGACATCTGATAAGGGTAGTTACAGTTGCTCGAAACCGCCAAGATTCAAACGAGACGCTACAGATTGTGAGTGTACTTTTTAAAAGTATAACTATACTCAAAATATTGTAAGAAGTCCCACGGCAAAAATATATAGTAATGAACATTTATGGTAACAACTTAAAAAATTTAAAGTAAACTCGGTACAGGTTGCAAAGACACACTTGTCATTTGCAACAGCATTTTTTTCATATTTCTGAACCAAATAAAAGCACAAAGGGACCAGAAAATCATAGTTTGGGTTGAATATTTTCCATATAACTACAGTTTTAAAGTAATCTCAAATGACTAATGCCATAAAAGTGCTGTTGCAAATGACAAGTGTGTCTTTGCAACCTGTACCGAGTTTAGGAACATTCAAAACTACTTTATTTGACATCCACTTTCCATTTCTGTTGCAAATAGAAACTTTTATTAGCTCAAAATTTTTATTCTTAATGCATTAGCATTAGCTAATGCTCATGCATTAGCACCACTGTCACGTTTGATATGGGACTTCTTATATTATTTAGAGTATAATAATTTTTTGCTATTATCACTATCAGTCACCTATTAACCTAAGTTATCTTACTGCGTTTAGAAAACATTTCCTAACTCCCGGTAACCATAAACTGTTTCTTTTTCCCTTATTCTGACAGCAGTCAGGATTTTTTACTATCATTTTTATAATTGTTATGATATCGCCTCGAATTATTTTATTTTTTTTTACCTACTATTCATTTGTCGTTGTGCTGATCATTATTATCAAAAGAAGAATTTAAATCAACGTAAACTTAGATGAAATGCTGCAAATACAAATCGCAAAGATTTGTTGTCAAGTGCAACATGGTATTTGATGAAATTTTTTTCTTGTAGAAAACGCTTGTCAGTAATGTTCTTTGTCGAATTGTACCTCACCTTGACCTTTTCCTTTTACTAAAATATATAAAATTAAACACTAGTTTAGAAGGACCGTTTAAATTATTGTCTTGTTGACCCTAAAAACATGTAGGGGAAATTAATAAACAAGTTAGTCAATACGATACATTCGGTTTTTGGACATGCAGTTTATAGACGTCGTTTTAATTAATTGTCAGTTTCTTATTCTTAGTACATAGATTGTATTTGATTTTTGTTATTTATTTACCATTGCAGTACTTACTGTAAAGTCGTCATTTACGGAAAAAAGCTTTTACTAAATATTAATTGATAATTACCTAGTAATGACCTTAGACTAAAGAGCAAAAATCATTACATAACCAACACTGACCAAATCCACGTTTATCTGTTGCACACGTATGACATAAACTAAATATTAAGCATGCTCATATAGGTTAATAGTTACTTTTGTACGAGTAAAATGGGCTGGGTTTGATAATGCTGTAACCCTATCTACTGGCGAACACGTTGTAGATTCCGACGTACCTCTGATAAAAAGACATCGTGCCCTTTTACGTGTGTTGAATACATTTTCTAGTGCAACGGAAAAATCTAATGCAACAAGATATTCTTTCTTTACAATTGGGTATGTGGTTGAAGTGAAAATTTATTTTATGGTTATTTTGTGGTTAGAAAACCGCGATATTTTGGCGTAATTAATTAAATTAGTCAACGGAGACTAGACTTCCATGTGTTGCAAACGGCTTGAAGATATTGTTTTTTTAATATTGCAAAGTATGTAACAAAAAAAAACACCGATAACTGCATTTTAGTAATAGAGAAATGTATTTATACATAACAACGAAGTACAGGTTAGGTTTATTTTTTAAGACTCCGTCACGGTTATATCTACAGCTGGGCTTCAATTTTGCTTCTAAACGTTTAAAAATATTTAATTAACACTGTAGCTTTCTAGTTACAGATTTTGTTGTTGAAGTCTGTGGGCGTCACTCAACAAAAAGCGTTGAAGCAGGAAACAGCTGGATTCGAAATACTGCACAAAACAAATAATTACGGAAGAACATATTTTTATAATAAAGCATTTGAAAACGTTTTTGGTTTTGAGAGTTTTGACCTTGACTTTTTACCGTCAAGATTTTGACAAACGAGTGGGCTCCCATAGATATTTTTCCACCGAGAGTCTTCTGACCTTTTGGGAATTCCTCTATATTGACCATAAAGTAGGTGTATTTGTTGACCAGTGTAAGTGTTATGACAAAACATAAATTATCTAATGACAAAACCCACTTGCCTATTAGTTAGTGGAAGAAAATAAATTAGTTCTTTTTTCTACATCTTTTGAAGTGAAACGCTTTGTTATTTCATTTCTTTTTATCTACCGAGAACTATCGAATCTTGGTAAATAACTATTATTATCCTGTCACATTTTGAACAGCAATCGAACGATTTTCGGCAAAACAAATTATGCTACCTTTCGAGACCTTCATCTTTTAGACAAGAAAATGTATATATAGTGAGATTTAAAAATTTTATTGCAGAAAATACGGTCAAAGTAATGTGATATAACTGATATATCTATTTTTTAATCTTAACATTTGCTAAGAAATTAGGGACTTTCCCTAATTTTTTTAATGGTCTCCAAGTTCCTTAAGCGATTGATTTTATTTTATGGTTGCAAAAAAGAATGATTTTTTTTTAAACAAACAAAAAATTGAATGGGTTTTAAACAACACAAGAAGATTTATATTTATCAATAAATAAATGTATTTACATTTTTGGTAATTGTTCACTTTAACTACTTCTGGAATTTTCGCGTTTTTTCTGGCTAGACAGCCTCAGGGCGTCCTCCGAGATCGTGTCCCACCATTCAAACCTTGCGCAAATGCCTTTTTTTTCTCTCTTGTTGTGTTTCAAGGTCGCGTCAAGGTCGCGCCAAGTCTTAGTATAACTAAAGGGTAAGGAAAATTTTCATTTGCACAAGGTTTGACTGGTGGGAAACGATGTAGGAGGACGTCCTGAGGCTGCCTAGCTAGAAAAAACGCGAAAATTACAGAAGTAGTTAAAGTGAACAATTACCACTTTTTTTTCTCATATCTCGCCAGCCAAATTTTACGTTTGGCAAAGGACTATTGTTACGAACATTAAAATTCATTTTTAATGACATAGATGATTTTATTTAACTCCAAAACGTTATTGTTTGTATCAAAAACTGGCACAGATCATTAACTTACTAAATCTAAAGTTCATAATGAAACAAATTGATAACTTCTCCTAAATGATGGTGCAACTGGATTGCTGACTCGCGCTCGCACCTCTGGAACTCCAATACGCCGGATTGTTGGGATTTAGTTGGTTGGCTCTATTGTCGAGGTAGGCCTTTTGGGAAGTGTATCCACGTGTAACAGCTAAAACAATTCGTGCAAATTAACACATTCAACCAACACGTCCAGAAAGTTTACTCACTTCCACCTCGATACGCAGGATGATTGGGGTTTTTCTGATTGGCCCTGTTATCCATGATGTTTCTTTAAGCAACTGTAACTCGCAACCACGAGAAATTTGATTTCACCGAGTGTTTATATAAACCTGTGTTTGTAGGAAATTAGGGATTTCACCGGATAACCCTCTTATTGACGTTGAGCACTTGACGGAGCACGACAAGAACTTGCGCAAAACGAAAGATTTCGGGTTTGCTCGGAAACCGATATCGTCAATCGACTACGATTTAAGTGCGGGTGCGACATCTTTTGGTGCCGATTGCAATTGTATAGCGAAAGATTAGGTTATCTATAATTGTCCGTTTTGTGAAAGTCATGACAGTTTGTAAAAATAGTTGATTTTAGTTTTGCAACAATAACCTGTTTTTGTTGTATAAAGAGATGTTTAAATGTAATTTCCATGCATATTCTTATATGAATTAATTTTTGAATAACAGAATAGGTATTAATAATTATGAATACATATGGTGGCGTGGTATTTTTTTTTTTTTGGTTTATTCTTCGTAAGTGTATAAATTAATAATCCATAAATATTAACTCGATTTTTTTTTTAATCCTTAAAATTGCGTGTTTCACAACATCATACGAAAAGAAAGAGTATAATGTTTTACGAACATAATATACAATGACCGCAACGACAATTCAAAAGAATTTATTCCCGAGACCCAAGAGATAAGAAGCAAATGATAATAATGATAATAAATAATTAACATTTTTTTAAACGATCATTTATTCAAAATGTTTAACAAATGTAAACAAATAGGACGTTTATCAGTAAGATTTTACCAATTTTATCTGTCTCATGATAAAATATGTGTTTTCCTTTTCTGTTAACTCTTTTACTCTCTCTTATACTCAGTTAGGTTTTAATTCAACAAAACTTAGATACTTATTCTTGGTTTATTAGTCACCATCATTAAGTTTACCAATGAGATACTACATTATCCATCAACTCTAATTGGTAAACGTCATTAAATTAAAATTTGCCTGTTTAGGACTTTTTTGTAATAAATATTTTGGTATAATATGGCTGGAAGATATAATAATAATAACTTGTCCAAATAATAATAATTATTATTATTATTTGGACAAGTTGACCAACAGAATGTCCCAATTACAGGTCAACCAAGTAAAAGAAAAGACAAAAACAAAAACAAAAGAAACAAAACGATTAAACCACCAAACAGTCATGCTAATCTATTGAAAACTGAAGAAAATAATGCATTTGCATAAATAATTCTCTCCATTTTTATTTTATATTAGTGTTATACATATTTCTTTTTGCGAATTTTTTTATTTATCGTAAACTATCTGCCTCCACATCATGTTCATTCATAAAGAAAATATTAAAATCAAGGACAGCATTTTATTTATGCGACTGCTACCTGTGTTTTGAAAGTCAAGAACAACAAAGTCATGGATATTTCACAATCAGAAGCCGCAACTTATTAAAATATATCTGTTGATCGGGAATGACTACCAAGCAATTCATCATCTTAAATTGTGCAATCCAAGACGAAAACATTCATATTTTGTTAATTAATAACGATATGTATTTTCGAATGTGAGGTAATTTACTTATTTCTGAGGATGACGATTACTGATTTTGTGAAGGAGGTAAAATACATAACTACAACCACATTTATTGGCTACAGTTATCAATAATTGTCATCATCATCTCATCATCTCTCGTTGTCAGCTTACTTAACAACTAATTATTCGCTGCTGTTTAATTTAATTCTTGAATTGTGTCAAACGATTTTGTTTATCAGTATTTTCGATAAAACCTTTTGTTGCCTTCGTTGTTTAAATGTGTAGAGTAAAAAATAACTTTTGAAAATCGCACGTTTCCAATAAACGCCTCGCATCTTGCATTTGCTTCAGTTTTCATAGCATATCTGCAACTTTTGCCATCAAAGAAGTGGAATTTTTTTCATGTGTGTCATTAACAAAAATATGCTTATAATTACTGTTACCATGAAAACTCGCATATTGCAGATTTAAGGTTTCAAATAAAATCATCTCTTCCTGTAATTACTTAGTGTTGGCGTGCAATTTTCTTGTAAAATCTCCCACGTGCATATAAATTATTTTAGTAAAATTTTCCGTATCCTTTTGTAGTTGCGGAAATAAGCACGAGTTACAGACGTGATATCGAAAAAGTTTTCACCCACTAGGGAAATTACAACCGAAAATTTTTTAAATGTATTTAAAAGTTTTTTCCACAATTTACTTATCCAACCGTTTGGAGTAGTACTTAATTTTCTTGTTTTCAAGGTCACATGCTATACATACATATCTGCATTCTAACAACTGTACAGTTGACTTACAATAACCTAAATATCGCACCAAGGAATGATTTAATACTATACATGTTTGTTTTCTACTGAATCATCAAGTGTTTTTTCTCTTGGAAAACGAACAATATTTCAAGCTAGTCTTCATTATTTAATTTTGCTACTTGTTAAATTTTCTGATTGTTAAGTAGATTTATGAGCGATAAATCGTCCTAGTTGTGTGCGTCGAGATTTCCTCGTTACGTCTCGTAGTACCGTCACGCATAGCTCTTCCGCGAGTGTTTGATCTGGAGGCCGCTCTTTGAAAATTAGCGAAAATTGTCAGTAGCCATATGAAGAAATTGAATGATGGCAGCAGTGTAGCAATCATCATGTCGATGTCGGATCGCTTAGGGATCAGGAAGGCGAGCGGGCCCTCCCGTAGCGTGATGATCGTCTCACGGTTTGTCAGCGTAGTTGTGCGCGGAACTGGTACTACGAACCAGAAGGTCCATATGCGGCAACAGGTACCTGTTCAGGTGCGATCTGTCCGGTACGAGATGTTCCGCGTATATGTCGCATACCGCAACTCTTCATTTTACAACGTTCCGAATCGAGGGAAAACCTCATTCCGATCTAAAAACGACCGCGACTGGTTTGCACTTCCCAGAACTCACCCGTACCTCCTCGGGTTCACACCACCGATCGTCTAGCACGATCGAAACAAGATTTTCGCATGAACCGATCAAAAATCGGAGAGTTTCTGCACACGTTACCACTTGGTGGAAAAAATGATGTAGGTTTGAAAATTGTTTTCAAGATTGGTACCACAAGTGCCACTCTATGAAAAACAAGATTTAAGAGACTACAATGTTTGGGGTATTCTAGGAGAGATCTGGTTTGTCCATATTTTGACGTGACATTTTTTGAACGGACAAAACCTTTGGAGTTTGGGACAAGGATTATTTAAATGGACTAATAAGCGCTGACGTTTTTATAACTCTTCAAAGTATTATATATTAAACCGCTTTCACGTAAGTATTTAATATACTTACCCATAAATTTATTTAAAAATATTGTCATGGAGAAATGTCAGGCTGGACGTATTTAAAAATCTAGCTGTTTTGTTTTTGGAAAGTACTGGATGCTTTATTATTCGACATGTAAAATTAATAATCTAGAGATATTTTTCAAGCGGATTGAGGAAAAGACGTCCCTTGAGGTAGTACCAAGCAAGTACTGAAATACAGATTGTGTTTGAATCATTAGATAATAAGTAATAACAATGAGTGCACATTAAGAATAAAGATGTACTACATGTCTTCATCCTTTCTCAAAACTTCAAAATCAGTATTTTTAGCAACCTTTGAATTGATATGAAGGTTTTGACAACCTCATATTATCAATAAATATCATTTACAATTTGTGTAAATTCATGAAAATCATTCTTTATGATATGAATGCTCTTAATACTTGTTTGCGCAACCGTACGCGATACGAGCACTTCGCGTCCCTAAAACAGGCCGCGAAATCCAAAAAATGGTACTTTGAGATCATCCGGTTATCGGTACCAAAAATCTAATTCTTAGTTTTTTGTTGAAAGTTGGTTGATCATTAGTAGATCATTAACTATATTTTGTAACCAGTAGCATAATTAAGAATGTTTTTTGCAATATTGACAGGAAGTTTTGTTCGTTGATTTATTGGTATCTGTCCAGCCAGTTATACTTTATGGACTATCTGTACTGTTAAAAGATATAAGGTATGAAATTTTGTAGTGTTTTTTTCCGTAGATTTTGGAGCACATTTTGACGTAAGTTTTTACATATTCTTTGGAGTAAAAATAATTTTAGTAAATTATTAATATTGGTTTGTAAATAAGACCTATTGAAGTATATTCTGGTTTAGTGAGGGAACTTGGCTGGTTTTTGCGAGTTTCGGGTTCGCCTTGGGGTTTACACGGTTTAACGGCGATTTATTAAACCAGAATTCCGATTCGATATAAACAGAACCGGCACAGGTTCTGACTTATGCATGGTGGTCAATTTATTATCTTGTACTACTCGTATTTCAGTTCTAGTGTCGACAAGTAATTACTGTGACTATTATCAACGAAAATAATTTAATGGACTTAATGAATTTAAATTGACACGGAGAAAATTAGAAATTGCGAAGGAAGATATAGATGCAAAGAATTTTTCAGGTGATGACATAATTTTCAATATTAAATTAGCAGTGGCAGCTTTTGCCACGCACTTAATAACGTCTCATGAAAAAGCGCACTTCTAGGAAGTCCTATTAAAATTTTTAGTGAATAAAAAATCTTGGAATTCTTATCATAATTGATCAGCAGGTGAAAACAAGTTCTTTATTAATTGAAATAATGGACATTTAAAAAGAAACTCGTCATCGCTGACTTTAAAATTTCTGTATCAATAAATCAATCATTCTGTAATATAGTCAAAATTGTGACAGAGATGATTGACAGTCAAACTGTAAAAAAAGTCTGATCGTCGAAATTCATCAAAATTTCCAAGTGACAGGACGAACATGCTGAACTGAATCTTGTGAAAAACTGAAACCACAATTGTGGAAAAACTTACCGTTTTTAATTGGACATTAAAAGTACTGAAGATGTTTTTATAAATACAAAATGTATCTTACAAGAATGTATACAATAAAAATGCGTCTTCTGATAAGAAATTATAAAAATGTAAATTACAGAAAGTTGTACAGTGGCGAGCAAAAAAAGTGAAACATCAAATTCAAAGTGAGGTTAGGACCATGCATTGGTTAGTTCACGCCAAACGTCATGATAATGACTTTGATGTTTCACTGTTTTTGCTCGCAATAGTACATTTATTTATTTATTTAAAAAAATAATTACTAGTCACTTTGTTAACTAAGTAGACATTTTCTACAATTTAATTTTTATTACTATGGACTAATACAGGGAGATTCTGAAATAATTTTGGAAAAAAATGTGGAATATCCTTGACACATAATTATTCTGCCTATATGAAATTTGGAGGTGAAATCAAAAGGAAGGAAATTACCCTATATCCTTGTATTTTCAACGCCCATGAATAGGGAAAACTTGTCCGAATTTGTTCACTTCATTAGCAACCATTGTTACATCAACTCCACAATAAAGGCGTAGGTGCAAGCACAATGTTTTGTAAATGTTTCTATGGAAATGATTGAGAGGAGTAAAGTTACGTTTGTGACTGACGGATACCTTAGATTATTATTGTTGCTAAAGTACCAAGATAATCAGGTAATCATCTTTAACTCAGCAGCGTACTAGCAATTTTGACCAAATTTTCAATCATTTGTATCTCGAAAACGAAAAAACTTTTATAAGAAAATTTTTTTGTCTATTACTTCTTCTCATCACCACCAATTAGCGGTTTTTTTTCCAAACTTATTTCAGAATCACCTTGTATATCAGGTGTTCATTTAAATGTATCTTCAAAGTAGGCGTTGAAGAGTTGATTGTGATCGCACCACAAATTACGGATCACGAATCAGCTGTTTAAATCTAACGTCACGTTTTGCGTTGTTCATGTTTTTATTCTGCAGACAGTTCTGTCATTGCTACGTAATTGTTGAAACGTTTGATGACGAGTATCTAGTTTTCATTTTGTGGTAAAACTCCTGAACAGACAGAGTCCTGATGAAGTAAATTCAATTATCTCGGATAATTGTCGCCTGTGGCGGCGCCTGAACGCGGCCTTGGTGCCGCAGCCGCACGAGACGACCTAATCCGCCCCTGATTCACGTGAATACCATCCAGTCCGGTGGAGTGAGCGACCTTTAAAAAATCAAAACAATAAACCGCCAGCCTGACATAAATTTTGATATATTGGAACGTTAATAAAAATGGCATTTCAATTTTAATTCGCATTACACACATACGCAGATAAATATCGTTCCGCGAGGCATTTCGACCAAAAGCAATTAAAAACGAAGTGCGTTCGACTGCACCGTCAGTGATAAAGTAAAAGGTGCAAAAATTGAAAATGGTCGTAAACGTCTTTTTTCTAGATTTGATGACGAGATTCGGTCGGTGGATTTTTTCTGTCACCACATGGCCGGCTCGTATTTTATTAAATACATCAACGCGGAGAGACTCGTAAAACATAACAAGCTAAAAATTCGAGGCACACTCTGGAATAATAAAAGATAAAGTTTGATAGGCGGTCATAATTTCACCCAATTACAGGATATTCCAGACTTATCATCCGGCATCTTTACGAGCCGCGTGCTAAGTACCCCGAGTACTTAACACAATTTTTTCCACCGGCAGAAAAGAGATTTCACTTGGACGTGACGCAACCCGAAAAGAACCACCAGATAGTGATGTCGCCGCTTCACTTTTTATTATGATTGAAATTGCTTCGGTACGACTTCCTGTGCCCGGCCATCAGATGGAAACAAATTGATTTAATTAAAGAATATGGCCGGCACGGCCGCGACTTTATAGTCAATTAAATTATTCCAAATTAATTATAGAATTTTATAATGGTTGAAAAGCAACGTTTTAATTAATTTTTTATCTCGCCGTGAACTGTCAATTTGTTCGGTGCAGCTTCGGTCGTGATCCCCGATCGTCTCGATTCGATTCGGTATTAGAATTTAAAAGTGTCCGAGTTTATGATGAATCGTCGATTAAAATTTTACGATTGAGTCGCATCATGTCAAAACTGACGATTTAATTTAAAATATCACAAATATATCGCCGGCCCAATCTAAATGGCCCATTTGTCGCGGATGTTTTGACGTCCAAAAATAATGATTAAGCCGAGACGCCCATAAATCATTTTGTTCCAACACAACCTTTTTGTCTATTAGTGGCGATTTTATCTGTAACAGTAATTCGATGGATGGACCTCTTCTTCTTCCCCCGACCTCAGCTCTAGCCGCCACTTCATTCATCAACGCGGAAAGATGAAATTCGTCCACAAAAAATACAACACGAGCTCTTCATACAAGGAACCAATAACAAAAAGTCATCTGCTAAACGGAAACTGTTAACATGTTGATGAGTAGAACTGTTCAAAAAACAAACGAGGCTTAGAAGGGAAATTGGAATGTCAAAATTACATCGAAAAAATTTGATCCAATCCTATCAATAATGAATAACACAAATATATTCTTTACAAGAAAATTATTTTTGTTGTGAGTCTGTATCCATAGTTAGGTACCAGTCGGTGAAGGTTTCTCTTTCGTTCACTTCACTTTCGCTCACTGTCTTTCACTCACTATTTTTCAGTTTAACCTACGTATTTAAGCACTTTGTACGATACACTTCTTACTCTATCTTGTACAGCTCTTGCAAAAATAGAACTAAAACTTGTGGTGTCTGTTATAGATTTAAATCTTCCTCGTTCATTCATTCATTAAATAGAAACTCATGATATGACTCGTGAAACAAGAGCAGCACATTCAACTCGTTGAATCTGCAGCTCAGTTTCCCTCGTAGATATCGTCGATGGTAATCATAGCACTTTATTATTATAGATAAAATTTCTCACATTTATTTATGTATTATTTTTATTAATGTGAAAAATACTTCTTAATTCTTTCAAAAGATTCTGTGGATTGGAAAAACCAGTTAAGTAAGCAGTACTTACTGAATATGTTTCAAGAGCAACACAACACACATTTTACTTGGACTTTTTTTTGTAATGTTTTTAACCCATTCAGTTTCACATTATTTCTCTTCGATTCTTCTGTTTTCAGTATCGAATTGGTAAACACCATTGTTGTGAGAGTGTTTTTTCAATAGTTTGTCAAATTTCTTGCTGGAAATTCAGTCCGAATTGGAGATTCAGCGAAGCAATTTTATTTTTCAGCTGAACGGTAAACTTCAGATCGGACATCCAATTAATCGTTCTCCAATGTGGTATTGTTTGCTTTTTTTGAAACATAGCCGCAGTCCGCCCCTGGTCTTAATGTATGTGTGAGCCTGCAAGAAGTCTACAAGACTGCCGGTCTTGTCTTGGACAGTGACCGCTGTCTTTGGGACGCCGTCCACGTATTGGAAGGTCGGTTGGACAATTCTTTAACGTTTTGTCTTCTTATTTTCGACCAATATCGAAGTCCAGTAGGCGAACATCACGATCGGCTGCATTTCTTTGGGAACAATCCGAAACGCTCCGCTCTCTTGTCACTTAATTATACAATAATTATGCAATTAAACGGTGTATTATGTGTTATGAATTGGTGTTGTGGTGAAAAGTGAGCAATTATAAGCGATTTGTTGAATGGCGGCGCGCTAATAGCAATCAATCGGTCGATCAAACGAAGCTCCTAACGTTTCCGGTTCTCAGGATTAATATTCGAAAATGACGTATTAATAGTCAACAATTAATAACCGTCAGGATTTCTCTTTAGTACTCCGTCCAATTACATCTTATCCTTTCAGATCGGCGATTTACATCCGAAACGTCTTTTTTATTGCCGTCGGTCTCGTGGTGTAAAACGTCGAATATTAATGCGTCTTCAGGAGCAACGTATTCAGGACAGATCCGGGCCGGTGTCAGATTACGATCGTAGGGGGCTTGTTCCAGAGCCCGCCTCCTCCGGGGGTGGTACGTGACAGCACGTGCCCGTCACCCACACGGTGAAATCCGACCCTGGCATTGCCGGGGCTTTATTTCATGTAAATGTTTGCATTTTCTCACGGAGCGTCCGTCAAAAAAGAGATTCGGAGCGCGCGTTTTCGGAGGCCGATCACGAACACGGAGAATGCAGCCGCCGAGCAACACTACCGAACGCAGTACCAGACTGATTTATCGTATTGCATTTTTAATTTAAATCGAAATTTGCTGCGCTGACCGCGATGCCTAATGTACCGTAAAAATGCATTTCAAAACGAGGCGAGCCTGATTTTCTCGTCCCTGCTCGTACGCGAAGAAAATGTCGCGAACCTGTTTTTTGGGTTGTCTATTTGTAGCTTTCAATTGTACTATCGGTGCGGGTTGAACAATGAACAATATAAATAGTAAGTGCGTAAGTGAACTTTTTTGGCAAGGAGGTAGTTCAAGACCCGAGGCGGCAGCCGAGGGCCGTGAAACCTCCGCGGTTAAAGAAGAAACTTACGCATCGTGTATTGTATTAAATTTTTCCTACTACGAAGCATCAACATTTTATAATGTTAAAAAAAATAGCAAAAATCGTGCCGTATCGTGACCGTCCTTGGATCTTGGAAGCAAAAACCGTAGCAACAGTTTTTACAAACATTTTATTTTTCGTCTTCAAACGGTGTGAATTGTGTAAGTGCGTGTAATCGGTAATAATGTTAGTTTGATAGTTTGTGGTTATTGGTATTTATGCAACAAGCCTTCCCGCAAAATATGGAATGTGACGGAATTGAAAGAGCCGCTGGAATTACGTTGGGCTCATTGTCGCCTGTCAAGTCGAGTGACCGATATAACCTAACTTTCCAATAATTCATAAATCACAATAAATGTGAATAAGTAGATTAATTTTCCTTTGTTGTATTCAATTGAACTAATTAAACTACATATTATTATAAAATGTGTTGCTGTTTCCCATTTGATGATTTGGGTACCTTAATC
Organism: Tenebrio molitor; assembly: GCF_963966145.1. Lineage (NCBI taxonomy): Eukaryota > Metazoa > Arthropoda > Insecta > Coleoptera > Tenebrionidae > Tenebrio > Tenebrio molitor. Next base: position 8,123,411 of record NC_091051.1, read on the forward strand.
GAAATTGTCACAAAATAAAATATAAATCCTCGTCCCGTAAGGAATCTCCTAGTCGCGTAGCTAGGCAACCACACGCAAGATAGTATTCACTTTCGAAAAGTGCAAAGAAGGAAAAAAATATTTCATTAATGGGGCGTGTTATTCACAATGGTAGGTATGGCCATCTGCCCTCCATATCCTGGATGAGATGGCCAATCAAAGATTTTTTCAATTACATTCTTTCGTAATTGCACAAGAATACATTCTTTGTAAGATTCTTGATTACTTATCTGGAGTGTAATAAATTCTCTTCATTATTTATAAAAGAGTTTTTTTTACTTTACGTGTCTAAAGCAAAATGATGATCACTTCCACTTCCAAAATGATGATCACTTCCACTTCCCCACTGCCTTTAGTTTTACCATAATACAACAAAACTTACCACAACGGCGTCGATGTCAAATTCCAACTCTGATAAATTCATCATACAGCGTGTTTTCGAAGTTGAGGCGTTCCTTTTAACATGTGATAGTATGCGTTGTTCTAAAGAATTTTTGCCAAAATCACCTTAGTAAAATGTGTACGGCAATGAAGATACAATAAGTTAATTTTTTTGAAATTTTTGAAACTGGTCCTGCTGAAATTTGCGCTGATTTGTTAAAAATTGGAATTGACAAAAAAAAAAAATCAAATGAGCATGGACGATAATCAAAACTATTATCTATTCACTTTGATTGTGACCACAACGAAAAACATAGTAGGCGCTGTTTAGCTGTGTGCTGTATACGTTTTACACTAAATATTTGTGTGGTGTGAACATGACGTGAAAATGTCAGAATTGTCAAAACTTGACCATTGTAGTAAAGCAAGGATTTTAGTGTATTTATCAATATTAATAACGGAAATCAATATTTGAAGTAGGAGAAACTAAAAACGTCTGTCTGATTAATGATTATGTGATCACGTCTGTTGAAAAGTAATCAGAACTTTCAATTAGCATTGATTAATACAAATACATATTTTCAGATAAAAACTAATCAGACAGAAAGTTCAAAAAAATGATTTACACTTTACAGGGGATGAAAAGGCAGAAGGTATCAAACTACAACACTTACTAGCCAAAATGTACAACAAAAAAGCACAAATAGAGTTAACTTTATTGGTGATGTTCGTCTTTGTGAGTTGTCTTCCCGTCAGCTTCAATAAATGTCTCGAAACAAGTCAATATTAACCATTTGGTCCCAACTTTGAGAAGACGACTTGGCATTTTCTTTTTGAATTCTAAAATTTTGTACCAAAACTCAATTTTATAGTTGTGCGCACAGTGTACGTCGAAAAACGTTTGCGCAAGTCGTTTTCCGCTCTGTGATGGTGACGTTTCTGTCAAAATGGCGCCTCCGAGAGTTGCCAACTGCGACTGGATTTAGTGTTATCTAAAATTCCCTATCAATAACCTAGCAACTGAAAAGTTACTACGGAGTGGTCACAATCAAAATGAATAGATTATACTGTCAGAGTTGTCATTTAATTAGTCGAAATGGCTTTATTATTAGGAAAATAATGAGCTCACAGATATGTTGTAAATGCATGGGCAATGTTATCACGTTATCAGAATGCATCTGCAGCGTCCAGAGAGTATTGCAAAGCGATTTCCGGAAAGACACCATTCTAGGCCAGGTTAGTTATTAATCTAGTACAGCGGAGAAATGGACAGGACCGGACTTAAAATTTTAGAAAACAATAAAAATATACAATCAATTATCTCCGTTAATACAAACATTTTACTAAGAAGATTTAGGCTAAAAATTTTTAAGAATAATGTGTAGTACCTCGTGTTACAAGGAACGCGTCAACTTCGAGAACACCCTGTATAGTGAATTCCAAAAAACATCAGAACTATCAAAGTTCCCTCAAGTTGTCACATTGATTATTGATAATTTGACAAAGCTGGTCTAGTATTTTTCAATGTATTGACCACCCTGCAGCTATACAAACCCCGACAAATTTTTATGACAATTATGACAATTTGTCAACAATTCGAAAAAATGGAAAAACAAAAGAGAACAGTATTTAAAGCCAGAGAAGAGCAAGCAATTGACTGTTCCAATGAGATTTTCTGGTTTTTCTATTTAATGTTGCATGTCTTTTTTAAATTTAAACCCAACAACAGTCAAAATAAATTTTGATCTACTGAAATTTGACAGAAACTTCCAAATCATACATAACCTCACAAAAAATAAAGCAGAGTACACTTTCAATCAAAAGTTATGTTTCAATTTTCATCCGGGTATGTACTATCGCGGCCATCCAAAAGTGAACGTTTTTTTTTATAGTTTGATTTTTACTTTAAATCATAGGCGTCCTAAAATGTCAAAGTTTGACACTAGCGATAAAAAAATTATGAAAACTATTTTTTTTAAATGCTACATCAGCCACATCTCACTCCGATGCAGACAGCTAGGGCTATTGCAAAGCTAAAAGAAAATTGGTCGTTGGCTGCTGTGGCGAGAGAATTACACTGCAGTAAGACTTGCATCTTCAATAAAAAGAGGGGTTGGCAAGAAAACAGGCTTGAGAGGCCAATGCGAATAGGTGTTGGAAAGGTTTCTTTACTAAAGTTTACTTTCACTTTAATAATGTATTAATTACTTCTCAGTGTCATTTTTATTATTACAACTTTTTATTATTAAAATAGTAACGCCTGCTGCACGAACGCTAATGAATACAGCCTGATTTAATCTAACGAAAAATACGGAAATTTTCGCAAGGTATCGTTCACTTTTGGATGGCCGCGATTGTACATTGCGAATAATAAGTTTTCACAAATTGTGACAAATGACAGCACGGATGATTTTGGAATACACTATACATTTGTATTTTCTCAATAAAAATCAATTTTGGAAAATTTTGAAATCATATTAAGATCAAACTGTCTCTCTGAACCAAAATAACTTATCACTATCAACTACCTCTCTCTGTTGAGTGTTTAAATTTTTTTTCACAGTTAAAAAATAAATTGTTTGACGAGCCTCTTAAAGGCTCCAAATCGCTTAAAATCTTTAAAATTAACTTGACGTTTCGTTTTGACAGGTTGTGACATTTATCAAAATCCGTTCACACAGGAGAAAATTCTTAAATTCTGAGAGTGTCGAACAAAAAAATAAATTATTTAAAGCGACTGCTGTATTTTTTTATTTATTATGTTGAGACTGATTCAACAGTTCCATTTTGATCGTAACTACTCTCGTGTCAAAAATAAATTACTCGCTAGAATTCAAACTTTTAGGGAAATAACGTTTTTCATGTTGTGTGCAACTAGAATTTTCAAAAGTAATTTTGAATGCTTAAGGTTGGTTACTATGAATTGACAGATTAAATCCAACTAAATATGCAGCCAGAAACCAAAATTGATTGTGCAACAAAAAACATCTATCACTTAGCGAGAAACAGACCCATATGCAACTATTACAAGAAATTCGCTGCCTTACAGTTACGATATCTTTTGTTTTTCACCAGAAACTACATAGCCTCCAACCTAACCAAATTTATTGCAACCTAGTAACGAATATCCCTAAATCATAGGGAGTAATTTATTTTTGACAAGATTATATACTCCGTAATAAAAGACAGAGAGCTCGTTCGTATCAACAAGGTTTCGTCACGTTTATTTCAGTGAAACGTGCGGTGCCAGTGTTGCCATTGTCAGTACATTATTTGCTGAATTGATTCATAATGGAATTATCTCCAATTGACAAGCGACCATGAAACACGGAACCATTTTCAAAGCTTTTTAATTACTATCAAAATCATCGTCCCCAAATTTGTATTGTGAATTTTAGAATATCGTACGTTACGCCACTGAAGTCTGTTTCTTAGGCGACTCACAATGAGAGTCGGAGCCTCTTCAGTAGCTGATCACGCAGCGATTGCATGCTGTACACGTGATTATTCTATTGCTCAAGTGAACGAAGTATAGACTCGATAAAAATAAAACCGTTTGGTGACGAAGTTTAGGATATCTTCTTTACCAAGTGCACTTCTTATATTTTATTTAATAATTATGAATCTCAAACAATTAATAATTGTTGAAACTAGATGTTCTGAGTAGTTCTGGATTGTCCTGGATGCCCTTGTTCTGACAGTAGCTTAACGCAGCTTCTGGACCTATGATAATTACATGTAAAGAAAAAATATTGTGTTGTTGATGGTTCTCTTATCTTTTGGAAAGTAGAACAGCAAGGAACGATTTATTCAAATTAGATAAGAAGATGATTGTTGCTGGTGTAGGTACTAAATGATTCGAGTCCCTGACAGATTGCTAAAAACTTGGATGTGCTTCTCATGATTTAATTTAGATTTTTGAGAAGGAAGGAGTATTTATAGGTTCAGAAGGTAAAGCAGAAGACGCAGAATAATATTTGTGGATACATTTTCAATTTTTTTACAGAATATTTTAGCTATTTATGGATGTTTAACGTATATTTTGATTTTGAGTTAAGAATCAATCGCGACAATATGATAAATCTGTTGTGATTTAGAAACTGGAATATTTTAGGAATAGGTGTTTTGGTTGCGAAACTTGAGATGGGGGCAGTTGTTTTTTTTTTGTGTGGGTCGAGTTCTACGTACATTCTACATGAATTTATTTATCAGGAAATGAATCGAATTCTTCTTAGAAAATTTCTTGCGAAGGTTGTATTAATATTTTTTTATTATGTATTATTATTTTTTATCTTTGGTGTGCTTTTTTTTCCTTAACGATACATAAATTACCAACAGTTTATGATCGTCTTAAATAGAATGGGGTTTCAAAACCATAGATAATGTTTGTTGTGGGTGTATAATTTTTTTACGTGGGAAGGATACATCTGTATTTTAGAATAAATAACTACATATTTTGTAATTGTTGTAAGAATTTTGACAAAAAAACTGGAAATGTTTTCAACTACATACTGTTATATTGTTACCAAATTTGTTTAGTAATGATCGTTTTCGTTTGAAGAATAAAAAACATCAAGTTCATTAGTTGATCGCACGTTGAAATCTCCATCAGAAAATTTCCGAGAGCCTCCCAAGTAGAGTCCAAGCCATCATTATTCAGATCGACGTTTTCAGTTCCTCCAACCTAATAAAACGAATAATCGGAATTAACCGAATCGATTACCATTAACCGCAAATACCGACAAAAACAATTGTAAGAAAGCTATCGGAGGAATGTCGGTAAGTATTATAGTACCAATGGTACTAGCGGGTTGACCACACACCGACTGTCAATCGTGGCATTCCTGCGACGGTCCTGAGGTGAGGGCCGAAAGGTGAATTGTGTAGAGTGCGGCTCTGGACCGCAAGGCGAAACACGTTTTGGAATCGATCCCAACAAAAGTAAACTGCACCGACCGTTTAATCGCTGCCGATCTAAATTAAAAAAGTTTGTTGTTACAGTTTGGGTCGGGCTCGGTGTACAAAAACAAACAAATTTTTATTTATTTAGTAGCAATTGTGCGTCCGAAAGCTCGACGTAAAAACCTGATAGAAAAGTGTGTTGTTTAAGGGTATATTGTATGCAAATAGAACAACATTCTTGCTACCAATACGCAGTCTCAAAGTCGCACGATTTAAAAATAACCGGAATTACTCGCATTATGCCGGCTCGTGAGGAGATGACAAGATGGAGGACCGGCAAACTGTAATTAGAAATACAAATATTGCGTGCCAGCACCAGATATATCTTCATTCATTAAGTTGTATTTGGGAGTGATATCGTCGTCTTTTAAATTATCTCTCCTTAAATAAACCGATAAGATATCGTTAAAGTGGTCATCATCCGGAGTAACCTGTCGAAGAGAGCGTTTCGACCCGTTGAAGATTGAACATTTTTAGATAAACTTTAATTATATCGATAAGAAGGCGATTTGAAATTGCACTCAAACAACTCCTGCGAGCTCTTTCTTAATCAAAGAGCGTTTAAGCTATTTAAGTTTTTTCGTCGTGTCTTGCGTGAAGGCCCATAGCCATTAACTGCAATTTAAATTCTCACAAAGAGCGGAGCCGCGCGCTTAGTTTGAACACTCCAGATTGATTCATCTCCGGGTGCAATTAATAACATTTTAAATGTCAAATGCGTGTTGCCGCCCCGGCAATTTAACTATTATCCAGGCGATAATGAGAAAACGCGATAACAAGTCGATAAACGAATTGAGACGTCGAGATTTCGAATCGGATAATCAAATCAACGGCTAATTAAAAGTCTCCGGTGTTTATCTGAACGCAGGGGAAACCGTCCATGCACGCTCTGCTTATTTATTGGCGAAAATCGAACGGAGGTTGTTAGATTAATGTGGAGATTACGGATGGGCGCAAAAGCGCGTATAAAGACCCCGTTTTTACTGTAACTACAAGACGGCGCATTACAACAAGGGAAAAAATTCTTATCCTACCACATTCTTTTACACTTGCGCGCTTAGTATGTGCGACAAATTGCGCGATATCGTGTGAAATTTTCTTCTAGATTATATCTCTCTTCCGATGTAGGTATTCTCGAAACCGATAACGACAGGACCGAACTCGCTCCAAACTGACACCATTATTTTTCAACTTCGTCGTCTCTCTACGAAACACTACGAAGAAATCATCCGATCAAGAAATCATCTTCTAATGTGTTTTGAAGATCTAAGGAGTTTTTATAAAGATTTCACTCCACACTCTCTCCCCCTTCATATTTTCAGTGGTCAGCGTGCCCTGGTGGGCAAGTACCAAGAAAGAAAAGTTTTCACGCTTCACGCTATAATATACCTATAGGTATATACAGGGTGTATCTGAAATACGTGTGTTAATTTTAACCAGTGAAAGAACTCACCAATCTATGAAACTTTTCTCTATAACATTTAGCGAAATGGCAAAAGATTTCCAAAATTGATTTTTTTGCCAAACGAGTCGTTTTGTATGATTTTTTTTTTATCATGAGAATTTTAATTATTTATTTTTTTCTACAACAATGTAACTTTTTTGACAAAGCTCCATTTCTATCACAACAGAAAATTTTCGCCCTTCCCATTGGCGGCTAGGTATACATTTATAATTTTAAATCAATTTGTAACGTTGTTTCGTAAAAAATTCAAATTAAAAAAACCTTGCATCTAACAAGCTCTGCTGCATATTAAAATTAACACATGGATACATCCTGCATATCGTGTGATCAAATAAATTTCAGATCAAGAGTACTTGGATGAAAGATATAAATTTATTATCATTATGTAGATTTTTAATTTGTAGTGGTTATATATAGGTATTATAAAGGTGATTTTCTGTCGCTGAAGAATTCTGAAGAATGTAAAAGACAAGAAGGACATTAGACTTTTTCAAAACATAAGCAACGTGTTTACGACCGGTTAAAGAACTACCCATGATTATGTACACAACACTGTATGTGTCATTAAAGAGATTCTTCTCTTTACTGGCACATTAGTAAACCGTATTAATTACTCAGCGTTAGACTGAGTTTAATAAACCATATGGTTTATATCTGAAGTCGTCCATAAACAACATATGTTGTTAGTAGTCTACTAAAAGGTAGGGGTATTTTACAGCGCTCCAGCTAATCGGGAACTCGGCTTCACCTCGTGCCTGAAACCTAGTTTTCGCGCTGTAAAATACCCCTACCGTACTCCAAAGTAAATAGCTATTGCAGTAGTACAATTTTTTAAGTACCTGTATCTTCTAATGCCTCAATAAAAAATATATCACACCATAGCGCTTTTATATAAAAGCTGCAGTAATTGTGCTCTGAGAAAATTGTCGTCTGCAAAAATGTAGGTCTTGCTGACAAATCGCCACGCTTTCTGTAAAATTAGCTTAAATCCGCAAATTCGGCCCGCTTCCATATACGGTCTCCAGGTGTCATGTTGACAATCCCCTCGACATATTTCTGAACATTTCTCTGATTAAGTGCGTATTGTTAATTTAGGATTTCTGGTGCCATTAATTCAGTTTCAAGACTTCGAGTGTGTCGGATGGGTGCATATTTCATTCACGTGACAACCACAAAAAGACATTCGCTGACTGAAATACCCGGAATGCCAACTCGTGAACAGATCCTGAAAATTTCAATTAACCGGATTACGTAATTACGTAGAAATTCCGGGGTTGTCTCCCGATTATTAATATCCGCGCGTGACGAACGCTCGGGGAAGTATTCGTTGAAAGCTCGCGTTAGCGGAAGAGTCGTCAAAGCTTCCCGCCTCGGGATGTCCTGCTGAGAGCGGCTTCTCAGTCTCCCAAAGAGACGTACAGCTACCTCTGCTACTACCATAAATACATACTTGTCACCTCCCCACAGACCTAGAAGGGGTCACAGGTGCTAATAGGTTACGGCTGTAAGTAATGACAGGTGTCGCCACCTGCAAAACCTCCTAAATCAAACGGTTTGTACACTTGCATCGGCTTCTTGACACACACCCGCAGCTTTGATTAATGAGTGGAAAGGCGAAATCGAAAAAACCCCTAGTGCTTTGCCCACCAGATGAGATAAGGATTTAGAAATGGATGGGCGAGTGTTTAAGTCGTAAAGCCCAGTATCCAGTATATCACAAAGCCAACAATATTATCAGAATCTAATAACTCTTAGCCAACGCGATACGTCCACTCGAGCGGTCCAGACAAGTGAAATGTCTTCGGAAGACGTGTCTAACGTGGACGCTGCACCTGGTCGACCAGTCTGCGTAAAGGATTTCTTTCGTCGGCGTAATATTGTGACAGGATAGGTGATAAAGCATAATCAAGTAGCCGCTTACAAAAAGAGTTTTAATGTATTTTTCCGAGACACATAAATTTCGATAAAAAGGTGTTCGTCTGTATAATTTTATGAAATGTAGCCAACCACTTCAATAATTTATTTCTGTAAAAAGCTCGCGCTCGCCGCCTTTAATCCCCATCGATTTTGATTCATTGATAATGTTTTTTTCTGAGAGCCACACAATTATGCAACATCAAAATTTTTATCTAGGAATTTCAACTCTACGAGGCCCGATAAACGTTATCTGTGATATTCCATTCCCAATCGCGTCCACCGAGATTATTTATCTCGTCTTGGAGACACGTGTTGAAATTTATTGTAATATTTATCGAGGACACTTCGACTTTTTTATTTTGGCCTCGCGCTGTGTCACATTTGTTATCAAAACTTTTGCAATGTGATCGATACAAGGGTTGGTGGCCCTCGCTATCTGGAGACTTCAATGGGCGATCAAGATATCAACTGTGATATTTCCGCACTCGATTTATTTTTAATATCTGATGAAAATGGCGCATGGAAACAAGATCAGTGAGAGTTAAGAATGTAAAAAAGAACGATAAGATACTGGATCACTTCTGAAACCATGTGATCAGTCTTCGTCGTTATGCCACTTGGAGAAACGTGCTCTACCTACTAATTAATTTCTGATAAATTGTTTCAAATATAATAAAGTGAGTACATATACATATACATATTTACAAGAGACGTCAACGAGAGATTAGGATGCAAGCTGTAACCAATATAGACTAGCTTTTGTTATTATTTTGTTATGAAAAAGCAGATGTAAAGCTCATCTATTGTAGACCTGAACTGTCAAAGTGCTGTTAAGTTGGCACCAATGAAGAATAAGGATAACATTAAAGTTACCCCTTGAAAAATGATTTACACAGCTAAGAAGACAATTTTAATACTTATTAGCAGTAGTCAGCTTTGTTCCGCTCTGCATTGACGCTTATTCAGAAACGAAGAATGATTGATGTTTCTTAACACACAGAGGATCGTGTTGATCAGATAGATGTCTGACGGAATTACTCGGATGTTTTTTAAAAATTATTGGTTGGGGAATAATATTTTGGAAAATTTGTAAACCTTTTAGCAGTAACATTACTGGATGAAAGTCGGAGCAACTGAAGCGAGACCACTGAAAGTCGAGAATGATAAGAAAGAAGGACGACGTCCTGGGGTGACACTTGAAATAATGGCAGTCGTCCCCGTCGGTTATCCCGGTTCGAGAAATACGCGTCTACCAATTAATAATAAATTGTTTTAAATACTTTCAGTTATGGTAATCTCGCCACTGAGACAAAGTGAGTTATTAACAACCGAGCCACTACAAAGCGGCAATTACTTTTTTTGTCCATTCTTTTAATTAGCAGAAGGCAAAAGCATAATTTACGTTGTCTAGAAGGGGTTTTACTTGTTGTGTTTATTGGGCAGTAACTCTCGGTGTTAATATCTGTTGGTGGGGGCTTCCGCGTGCATCACCGACTTAATATTGATGATTAGTTGCGTGTATTTCCATTATTTAAAAAGCTGACCGTCAATCGAGATCCATTATGCCCGATACATATCAATTGACTCGATGGCGTCTTATTGAAACGGCCGCCTAGATGATTTCACTGGAATATCTGATTGTCCGCCATAGCCCACTTTGATTTCCTATGACAGCTCTGATTACGCGCACAGAAGAGATTGTTCGTTGATTGCTACCGAGGAATGTGTCTAACATAATGGTGCGAGGGATAGAAAAAACTCTCGCTTCAGTAGCTTCCGATGATCAGGCATTTTTTACCCAATCCCTGCAAAATAATAAAAATAACAACGGACGTAATGCCCAAATACTGTCTAGTGGATCTATTATAATAATGCCCTACGGGCTTTCGAGTTTCTGAGTACACTTTTATCCAAAATAAAAATTACAATTCCAAAAAAAAAAATCTTTCTATCACCCACCCCTTTCTTTTTCCATTTTGTCCCTCCTGTTTCAAATCTCTTTCATTCATCCTATCTCCCTTCCGTCTTCATCCAGTGTTTCTCCTCGTTCCTTTCTCTCCCTCTCTCTCATTTCGCTACATCCATTCCACATGTGCTCGATTGTCTCTCTCTCTCTCCTCATTGCACATTTTGCACCTTCTTTCCCCTCCTTCCGTCCCATACCTGTTTTCTCTCTCCTCGTTTTCACATCTAAATCTTTTTTTTCTCTTGCACTCTCTCCCCAAGTACTCCGGAATTTCCTGCGTCATACACTTATCTTTCCCTTTCTTTCCCTTCTTTCTTGCTTTTTGTGTCTTTGTCCCTTTCACTCAGCTCTACATTCATCCATCTTCCTTTTGCTCTTAATCTTTCCACTTCTTCACTGGCATGCCCGTTTTTTTCTTCTCCGTGTTCTTTTTCTTTTCTCTTCAGCATTCCGTCAGTATCCTGCACTCTTCCCTTCCACCTATTTTGTCCTCAAACTTTGTTGCTCTCTTTCCCGCTTACACTCTTCCCTCACTATCTAACTTGCCGTTTCTCTGTCCACCCTTCTCAATTTTTTTTTGCCTTTTCTCTACCTCTACTTATTCCTTCCATTCCCAGATCTGTGCCCCGTACATTAATATACTCTCTATCATGCTCTCAAATGTCAACATTGTCCTCCTTAAATCACCTCCCTACTTTCTTTCTCCTATTCGCCAAACGCATTCCATGTGCCTTTTCGTGGCTTTTTCCAGTCTACCGGGAATCCCTCGCTCCTCTATACTCCGTTCTCTCTACTATTCCTTCGACCCCATACTTCCAGCATCATTCTGCACTCCTCCCCTCCCCGGTGCCTTTCTCTTTTTCAATCCCCTTATTTGTCTCTCTACTGTAATTCCTGTTTCCTCTGGGGCCGTCTGCTTCTTCTTCATTTCTGTTTCTGCCTTTCTTTTTTTTTCTTTATTCCAGAAGTTTCATTCAGTAATCTTCTCATTATTTCCTTACTACATTTAGATGTTTTTAAAAATAACATTTATTTGAAGCACCTTTTAAGATATCTCTTACCAATTTTTTTTAATCCCAAAAAACACAAATTAATTATTTTTGAATTTCTTGAAGAGATGGAAGGTACAGTTTTAGGAGTAGAAGTAATTTAATGATTCCAGATTTCACATTTATTTGATTTCTTCTTTTTTCAGCTTGTCAAGCAAATACGCAGAGACAATTTTGCACATTCTGTCCGGAATGTAAAAATTTCGCTATTTACTATGTGCGCCACCACACATGACTGGATGCCATTGTGAATATTAGATTACTTGGGCAACTCGACGCATTTTTCCTTTTGTCGGCAGGCGCGTTGTCCTCAATTTCCTACCTGATGATTTTTACAATTCACTCTCCATTCATGCGACGATAATTTTCCGGCAAACGCATAAAAATCCGTTAAAAACGCTCTTGCATAAGATCACGTCACCTCAATTTGAGCTGACCTGCAAATAAATATTTTTCGAAAACTTGTCCCCGTGCTACTCCAAACGCAATAAAAATTCTGTAACACTGAAAGCGTGGGTGACTCATATGTTTGTACAATCAGTGGCCTTTCAACATAAATACAAATCAGGGGAAAGTCGCGCGTGTAATGACGCGAATTATTGCTGAAATATATCAATCAATTGTCGGCGGCGGGATTTTTTCTCGGGTGAATTTCAGCCGCCTGAAAAAAACTGATTAGATGTGAATAAACAATGTAATGCCAGCCTAATTGACTCATTACTATCGTTAGCCTTACAAGGAGCGTAGCGCTAGTTAAGCTTCCACACGTATAATTGCGAATTATGCAAATTGTTTACTTGTGAGTTTTATTAATAAGCTCGCGCACTGTGTGTTTACCTATTTGTGACCAATTTGCGCACAAATATGGCCTGGACGTTATCCTTTTGCCTATTAACGATTTGATTTTGCGTATTCATCTCGTGCATCTCGTTGTTCGTTTAAGAGTCGGGCGGCGCTCCTCAGTGATCAATCAAAAATTCATTAAAATTTTCGGAGACGGTTTAATGATTTTTCGAAAATTGCCTCAGACAGGTGTTTCGTTAAACACCATCAACCTTTCAACACCTCCAAAAGTGACCGTTTTAATGGTCACAGGAATATTTTAATTTCGAAAACAGTCCGCCTCGTCCAAATTCATGCGTCATTCTCTGGTAGAAAATTACCAAGAAATCTCTTTAATTTGTAGGTGGTTCCCGACCGTAAACTTGCATTTACTTAATTGAGTCCTCAATTTATAACTAAAATATCATTTGGAAAGGGGGCGTCAGCGCTCAAAAATTATTATTACAACTAACAAATTGCCGGTTGTGGTAATGCGTTTTTAATGAGTCGCACCATACACCAGACATTACTTCTGGTAGGGTACCAGATTTGGGTCGGGATTTGGAAGTTTTGCGATAAGGTGATCACTAATACAAGGTGGGAATGTCATCGATAAGCCACGTGTTTAATTGTGGACAGGTAGCAGTCTAGATAGGCCAGAAGACACTAATACTTTGCCGGCGCCTCGTCCAGGATAAGCAACATTAATAAAACTCTCCGGATCGGTAATTAATTGAAGATATATTATTATTAAAAGCATTTTTATCGGGTGGCTTGAATACACTTAAGCCTCGTCGCCCCTTTTTGTTTATTTATTCCTTCCCGCAATGACAGCGAGAAATATCGGGCATAGGAATTCCTTAATTAGTTTACAGGTGTTTAAAATACTTCTGACATAAATTTTTAAGCTAATATCATTAAACTGGAACGGAAAAACTTCATATCTTGATTTCACCGAGTTTTAAATTTAACGAGGGTATTTATTATGCGCATTATCTCTACACAGAAAAATTCTTCGCTTTCAAATATAACTGTTCTCGTATCTCAAATCCAATCGTTCCGCGTGCACTCTTTGCACACAAATTTCCAAAGACAAAAATCGAGACTTGTTAACGGGGTCTGGATCGATCGAGTCTTTTATTTAATTGCGGCGACAGGAGCCGAAACGTTAATTGAACTTAATGAAAAAGCTCGCCACCTGAAAGTGTCGCTCTCGAACTAAAAGAAAACAAATCATCCGGTAATCTAATCCGGGGAAACGAGTTTTGATGTGGATGGGCTTTTTGACGGTTTAATTGTGCCCTCAACCCAGTACCAGAAGTGATTTCCGCCATTTCACTGATGGCACTTTTGACCAGACCCCACAACAAGACCACCTACACAACGCGAACGGAACATTATGGTAATGTTGATTGAGAGTCTGGACGCGTGCGAGCAAAGAAAACCGCATTATAGAGATGCACATCCATCATTCTCTTTTAACCGGGAGGATATTTTCGATCTGTGCCATTAAACACTCCAAAAAAACAAACATTACCATTTCCTGATTGGACGTACTTTTCCAGCTAATGAGCCCAAATGGGTCTCCTACACAACGCACGGTCGCAGAATGGTGTACGTTGCAAAATTTAAATAGCAAATAAGTGCGGTACTAGAAGAACCCTGCGTTACACCCATACAAAACCACTGTACCAATAATTTACTGACAAATTTTCTATTTTGCTAAGAATGATTTAACATCTGTCACTTCTGTAGATTCTGCTGTTGGATTAGAAAAATAACATGGGCAGAATTTTTGACAGTACAAAATTGGGGGTGTCCCCTTGGGCGGGACCGAGATCCACGGCGAGATAACGAGTTTTATTATCATTGTTGTTATTGTTATTGTTGGCTGCTTCTGCATTGTGGAGCCTCGACAATAAAATAGGCTGTCTATTGTTGGATCTGTCACTTGAGGACCTCCACGAGAACTCCTACGCCCAAATTATACAAATATTAAACTCTGATACTCTCGATGTTCACTGTTGCTTCATTATTTATTTTTGTTTTGGATCCGGTGTGGGCATCACACTTACCACGATCGTCTAAAAACAATCACGACCAATAACGCACGAGAACACCCCCGCTCCATAAAGTGGAAACTTATTTGTGTTGTAGGTGTCTCTTCATGTTTATGGCATTCACTAGTCGCCAATAGTCACTTAACCTAAGAGGGGTCTAATTTCCTTATTGACTCTTACAATAGACAGAGGTGGACGAACGCAAATAAATCATCTTAACTGTCAGTTTCCATAATGTAAGATAATTCAAAATTTTGCTACTTCTTTTCAAATACGAGACAAGCGGTTATTCAATTACTTCGTTTCATAAATCCGTGTTAAAGAATTTATACACGCAATGAAAACCTGATTTACTCATTATCCCAGTGTTCGTAAAGCTTTTCTCGAATGTAACGGAAGACGTAATCCAGAACAACATTATGTATTTCCTAGCACTGCATGGTAATAACGGCGAATTTATGTTGGCTGCAACGTAATGCAACGCAAAGTTTTGTGCTTGCAACAAATATATTTTTATCTTGAAAGAGAAATCTGAGATAACTTCAATATACTAGAATATCTTTTCAAATCTTTCTGTTATTTCCCCAGATGAAATTAATATTTTTGTAACTTATAATATCCCAAACAGACGGCTATACTCAACGTTTTTTCTTTAACTATGCTAAGAAAAATCAAAATCTGCACTATTACTCATGCGCAATGAGTCTTCAGGTTGTTGTCCTACGTAGGTTTCCAAATTTACTGTGAGCATATCCTGTTGTCACGCCAACAAGCGCAAACATTTTTATTCCGTAATTTGCTCGTTTTTTCTTTTGGTTTGTTTGGGCATTCGGTGCTGAAGGATGTAGCAGGTGTTCATTTCTGTGGCAAACTGAAGCAGTAAAATGTAACTGGAAAATTTAGATAATCTGAAGCGTTATCTTTGTGGACGACGATAATAATCGTGAAAAACTTTCCAAAAAGTAAAAATGTATCAGTTTTATACACTCATGTATGATGCTGGTCATCCACTCGCAGTGTGGATTTATCCTCAAAAGGTGGCGTTGAAGAGTCGATTGTGAACGCACCACTCGTCAGTTTGCAGAGTAAAAACACAAACAACGCAAAAAGTGAGGTTAGATTTAAACTACCGATCCGTGATCTGAAATCCATGGTGCGTTCACAATCGACTCTTCAACGCTTACTTTGAGGACAAATTTAAATGAACACCCTATATTAGTGTCAGTTCACGTTCAAAGCTGAACTAAATTTAAATTAATTTTCTGAATAATTAATGAAGAAAAAAATCAATTTTACATTTTTTTGCCTTCTGAACAAATGTCACTATTTTCATATATAATATACCAAGGGACAGATATAGGTATTGCCGGAAATTTTTTCGAGCAGTCCTGACACATGAGTGTTTGTAGCAAGAAAATTACACGAGGGCGCCAGCCCGAGGGTAATTTTGAGCGACAAATACGAGTGTTGGACTGCAAGAAAAAATTTCTAGCGATATATATCTGTCCCGAGATATATTCGGAAGAGAATCGCCCGAAAAAGCTTTTCCCTAGGTAAATTATATCGGAAATTTTCCCTAGGGAAAATTTCCGCTTAATTAAATTGTGATTGGTTGCTATTCAAACAATTCGGAGTTGTGATTTGTCAATATAAATCATGTGACATTTGAGGGCGATTCTCACTGTAATTGATTCAAATCTGGCCATTTTTGGACAACTTTCAGGAATTTCTCTTTGATTCCCTTTTGTTCGCTATGTTTATTGATGATATAACCAACTTGTCCCATTAAATTACGTTAACTGAAGATTGTAAACAAATATAAAATCATTTTAACACCAATAATAAGTGGTATGCAAATAAATCACATCTTTCCGACTATTCTGTTATGAAGTTTTAGAGAAAAATAAGTGAAGTTGATCCAAAGGAAATACTATATTTTTCTACATGTCCAGAAATCTAAAATTTCGTCTAGCAAAATAGTGAGGAAAGTTGGTTTTTCTCTCTAGAAAAGAAAAAATTGCAGTATTGCTGAATATTGTTTCATAAAAAATGTTCCAAAAACAATAAGAAAATTCATTATTTTGTTAAAAAAATTTATTTAATGGTGAAATATTTTAAATTGACTTTGCAACATGTAGAAAAAAATTTCCAACATGTAGAAAAAATGTTGTGCCCAACACGAGAGGAAAGTTCTTTTTCTACTCTCGCTTGAATGGAAAAAAGAACCACTTTCCTCTCTAGTTTGACAATAGTTATTTACGAACCGAGTGCGAAAAGACATTTTTCACGCATGAGCGCGATTGTGCGGAATACGTTTCCCGCATCGAAGTGCAATATTTTTTGAAACGAACATTATGTCTGATTTGTTGTGTACCCTTTGTGAATAGATGACGCTTGCCCATGTGCTTGCCAAAGTGTCAATCGAATTAATAGCGATTTATGTATTCTCACTCTTTCGAAATTTTCAACATCCAAATCGGAGAAATGGCGTTCTGTAAACCAAATTTTACTATTATCAAGTCAAATTATTTTCAGAATGCTCAAAAAAGCGAGTACTTTTTGGATGATTTTGAAGCACGAGTGCGCGAAATCGACGTTCGCGCACTACTACGCGGTCGCGAAATGTCATTTTGAAGGTAGTGAGTTCAAAAATAACTAATTCGGTATTAATAGTGCACCATTTTGAAAACTGAGACACGGAAATTAAGCATAAAATACTTACTAAATGAAACATTTTTGATATTTCTGATTTCTGGTTGTAAATTTGTCAACTGAAGGGACAGAATGTGAGTGCATTGCTGAAAAATAAATGCTTTTAGCATTTTAGAGTTTGAGCAGTGACTTTCTATAAATAAAAAACCGTTGAGTGGAGCGTTTCGGTGGAGAAGGCCGTCGCTTTGTGCTTTAAAAGTGTTTGGGCATAATTTATTGTCGAAAAGCACGTAGGAAGTATTTAATTATCGTGTTTTTGTTAAAACCTCAAAACGCGAAATTTATTCAGCCGGCAAACAAAATTGATTGAGTTGTAAACAAAATATAAAGTGAACTGTTTCGAAAGTAAATTCCGTTAATTACTCAGCGCATTAACCGGTCCGTGTTAAAAAATTTGTAATAAGTTGGCAATAAAAGAACGCCCAATATAATATTGGCAAGATGTATTGTTGTTTTTGTGTAGTGGGAGTAGTAGGAGGAGTGTGTGGGCTCGCACATCGTGAATGCATTAGTTTGCATACGGGGCATTAAAGAAATGAGACTTCTCAATAAAATTATTTATATTTTCTAATTTATTTGAGGTAAATTGCATCATTACCTTGCAAATAAATCGGAGTGGCTGCAAACAGGTTGCGCCGCGAATACCACCGTGCTATCGGCGACGATAATTGTCCTGTGAGGACGGGGATTATTTTCGTACGGTTTTGACATTTCGGATTATTACACAATTGAGTTATCCGGACTTATAGAGCCATCATTCAGAATAATAATTTCGAAACGCGATACCTCGAAAAAAGGACATTCGTAATCGAACGTTCGAATCTAATACCGAATCTAACGGCCGTAAATAATGATCAGTATTGACGGGACGACGCAATAAAATGTCCTACAAACTAAATATTTGTCGACCTGAACGTCCCTATTGTTTAACACGCGTCCAACAAAAGCCTTAACGAACGACAGACGAATCCAGACTCCCCAAGTTGACACACCAAGATCTTTTGTTACCGGCGATAAAGCACGTAGGAGAGTTTTTATTAATCCGAATAAATTTCGATTGTCAGTGCGGGCTTATGACTATGAGTAACGCGCCAGAAATTTCTGAAAGTCGTAAATCGGCGAGGCCCATGTCCAACACCTAATTTAGATAAGGGACGCCATTAAAAATTGCCCATTATCAACGACGTCCCTCGTTTGACGGCATAATCACACCGAGAGTTATACACTTATTGCGGCGCAAGATACGGCGATAAGGCCGCTCGTAGCGACATTATTTTTGCATTATACACGGGGTGGCGCGCGCAACACGTTGACATTTCGGTGAAAGCTGCGATAAATCCGAATAAGGTGCCACAATTATTTTTTATTGCGAAACCCTGAAAATCGGCGCTGTTATCAACGTTTCGCAAAAAACGCATTATTTACGACAATAATTATTATGAAAGTGAAACTCGCCCGACTATAAATTCTCGCAACTTTTATAAAAGAGCAAACGCATGCACACACCAGCCGATAAATAAAGCCGTACCGTACGACTGAAAATAAATCGTTAGTCGTAATGATTGGAAATATTGTATGGCATTTTAGCGCTAATAATGCGAAAATAAATTTCCAGTAAGTTATGGCGGCCGACCGGACTATTTGTCATTTCGATTATTTATCGCCACCAGGAACCGGAAAGTTGGCGACAACTCAATCGGAATCCAGTTTTGAACGGTCAACCTCAAAAATCGGTAACGATCACAAACGGTGCCTCAAAGCTCTCGCGGTCGTTACGCTGCGGGGCGAGCTTTCGCAATGATCGTTAATAGTCTAATAATATGTTTTTATTTCGCCGTAAACGTTAGAAGCGCTTTTTAAGAACTGGAATCATTAGCACATGTTTACCCACACTGGCTGCAACTTTATAATTATTATTAAATCGCCGGTGTAGCTGGGTTCGCCTTTTCAGGCGACAGGTGTCGCTGCCAGTATTTATAGATTTGGTTTCGCCGACACACTTAAATTAATTCCGATAATTTATTGTAACTAATTGTATTCTAAACGCGTATCTCCTGTAATAATTGATGAAGGTTCATTTCTCTCGTTTTGAATTTTCATCGAGAGCAGTTTAGAAAACTGGTTCAGGTGTAGTTTTTTTCAGTAGTCCCGTAAATAATTCAACGTCGGCGAAGAAAATCTCGAAATTTTACTTACCTCGAGGATACACATGTTTCTGGTGTAATTAAGATCGGTACAAGATTATCGCAAGAACACGGCTACTTTAGCCATTAATACTTGACACATTTTTAGGAGCAATTAATTCAATAATTCCAGGTCCTGTTCGGGCGGGTTCCAATGAACCCGCAGTGGTTCCACACGGCCTATCTGGTACCATCTCTCTCTGCAAGTCTTCTTTTTTCCAGTCGCACTTTAAAGATCACGTATTGAATTTCTGGTTTTCTTTTAAACGACTTGTCACAGAACTTTAAGCAAGCAATTTATTTCAACGTATTTATTATTTTATATAATATGAAAAAAAAAACATTGAAAACATGGCGTACAAATATAAATCATATAGAAAATAATCTATAGGTAACAATAATACAGTGTTTTTTTTTTATACAAGACTTACGTACTATG
This sequence comes from Tenebrio molitor, assembly GCF_963966145.1. NCBI lineage: Eukaryota > Metazoa > Arthropoda > Insecta > Coleoptera > Tenebrionidae > Tenebrio > Tenebrio molitor. The sequence goes on from NC_091051.1 coordinate 8,143,406, forward strand.
AGGCAAGACGTTTCAGTTCGTTTTATTTACAGAATTACTTAAATTAGAGCTCAGGCCTCGTGCTTGACCGTCACGTCGGCGAAAAAGAACTCACTGAAGTCTGCAGGCTCAAGCGCGTGTTCCGTGAAGTCTGTGTGCAAGAGCGCCGGGAGACACGGATCGCTGAAATCTACCGGACTCAGCGACGGCTCCGGAAAATCCGGCGACGCCAGCAGCGAGTGGTCGGACAGTTGCAACGATTCTCCGTCAGACTCCAACAACAAACAGTCCAAATCACTGTAATCCGACGTTTCCGGTGTCGAAGAGGTGCTCGCTTCCGAGCCGTTCAGGGCCGCACTCAGGGCCGAGATGTACTTCATGGCGAGGCGCAACGTGGTGATCTTGGTCAGCTTCTCGTTGGCACCGGCCACTTGCGGCGCCTGCATGTGTGGGATCACGCGCCGCAAGGTTTCGAAAGCTTGGTTTATCTCCCTCATGCGGTTCCTCTCCCTCGCGTTGGCCGTCTTGCGGCGGTACTTGCTGAGCGGCGCCGGTTTCTGTTTCTGCTTGTGGGGTTTGTTCTGTCTGGTGGCGGGGTCGGTCCTGGACAGTTCCGTGGCCTGCTCGGTCGCCCTCCTCATCGAGCGCGGCCTCAGCGAGTACTTGTCCTTGATGGGCGAAGCATCGCTGTTGTTGTTGGGGTCCGTGTAGGACATCTCCGAGAGGCGGTCGGTGATGCCGTCGAACTGCAAGAGCGAATCCATCCTGGCACTGCACTCGGCGCACTTAACCGAATTTCAGTTTGTTCCTGTTTTTCGGGAGCTTTGCGGCGGCTCGTTGCGACATGTCGTGCGCGTTTGTCGCCTGCTCGCCCGTCGAAGTCTCCGAGCTCGTGCGTGGGACGTGTCCGTGATGTGAACTGTTGGACTTCGACTTGGTCACTGGTTCTTGGCGGAGTCTGTGCTCAGAGGTACTGCCGGCTTCCCCACCTGAACACGCGAGATCGCCCGCATTACAATACGTGCGTCAGCCGCACAGAAATGATGAATTGGAAGATCATTGTGAAGGAGGAATAAATGATGATAAAGATCTTTAGCGTAAATGATTAAGAGCTCGGATTATTGTGAAATGCTTTAGACGTATCATTAGCACTTTAGCGTCGCAGGAATTCTACGAATCAAGCTCAATACCCGCCGATTTGTATCGTTTAATTTTGGTGACGATGCGATTTCATTATCGTGAAAGCGTGCCAGGATTGTGAAAAAGTTTCACGTTTTTTTGCACATGCTGGACGAGAAGATACGGACGTTAAGGGTGACAGTATCGACTTGATTTAATGCCACTTCATCACAGCCTCCTGACAGCCGTTGTACCGCGATTTGCTCAACTCCAACTTTATTATAACTAAACTTAGTTACTTTAGAGGTTTTAAACGTCCTCACTTTCAATAGAGAATGCCAGCAAATTATTGCCTGGAAATTGAAATTTCTTACGGCATAAAGGAAAACTGCCGTCGTAACTTAGACGAATATAAACAACTTTATTGGTGAACAAGGGAGGTGTTGTTTCTTAAGTACAATGTTTGTCTATCGGCGTCATTAAAGCAAGCGACACGATATTACTGCGTTAATATCGCGCCACAATAATTTTCAGCTTTCTTCAATAACTCACGAGACTCCTGATGTTATCTGAATTTTAATTTCAGGTTTGTAATTAATTACAGGGACGCATGCGCTCGTTCGTCCTTTTGTGTTGTGATTTTCGCGAAGTGTGTGGGCGCCACGTAGCCGTGATATATGAACACTCAATTTACGAATGGGGTTATTTATGGGGAAATTCAATTCCGAATCGAAGGTAAATAGGAAGTGTCGATGATTGATGAGGCGTGGGTGTCGCGGTGTCAACTCGAATTACTAATTGGCGTGGTGGGCGAGGACTCCCCGGAGCCACGCGAGTTCCTCGTTTGCTACATATAAATACGTCAAGGATATTGTCCTGTTGTCAGCGTGCCGTGTCCGAATAGATCACCGCACGACGAAATCCGCGCCAGACAAATCGTCCGAGGTGTTTTGTCAAAGCACAATTTACATACGGGCATTCTTCATGCCGGGATGTATCTGGAATCGGCGTGGTCGTGGAATTAAAACGATAAATTTTCCGCGGTGCAAATTATTTATCGCGGTGATAAGTTCAGGGGTCAGGTGTGTTCAAAAATGAAATTGCCAGGCCGGCCAAAATAAATAATAAATGCATCATGTGTTGTGCACGTGAAATTTTGCCAGCGCCGCGATAATAATTTTTTAATGTGCACCGTAATGAAAATAAATGACGGGTTGTCAAAGAACATCATCTTCCCGTGGAAATTCGCCTTTTTTTCCCCGGTTTTATTTTATTTTAATTACAGGCTTCGCTCGTGCGTTGGGTGGAGATAACCCATATAGCCGCGAGCCGACAATCACAGCCTGATTATATATTCAGATATCGAGATAAAAAATATCTTCTTTATTGTTCTTTGGGTGTTTCATGCTCGGTAATTGAACGGCGTCCAAAAAAAAAACAGCCGCGCGACACAATGGCGTGGCGAAAGCGACCCTAAAACGCACCCCAACCCCTTGAATTTAGTGCGGCCTAGATTCCTCCCACCGCTAACTTAAATGTCAAAATCCTGCCGGGCTAATTTTCAATTTGGCCGAATTAAGTATCTCCCAAACGTATATTTAAATTGTTCGGAACGGTATAATTATAAAATTACAAGAATTAATGTGATGAATGGGACCACCTGGATGCATTAATAGAATTTCGAAAAACCACGTCGGATGTGACACATTAATATTACTGGGACGTAATTAAATGCTAATCAGAAGTCTCGCGGTCGAGACAGATGATGATCTGTCAAATTATCCCGCGATTTCCATCGATTAAATAGAAAAATGAGCGGCGCTAAAATTCGAATTAGCTTTCGAGGTGGTAGATATAGAAATACCCGAACAAATTGATATGACAATTCAATTTCACTAGGCCTGAGGGGGCCACCTACGCAATAGACAGGGCCGTATTCGGATCGAATAGATTGAACGCTTTACACCATATCTTGTAAAACGAAATTTAAATAATTTTTTAACGAAGAAAGTCATATAATCCGAAACCACGTGCAATTATGCAGGGTGTTGGAAAATTGCTAGTACAAAAAAATACTGGTAATTGGTGATGGTGAGTTAAAATCATCGGCAAATTTTTTTTTTAATAAAAGTCCTCTAGTTTTCGAGATAAAAATTACTAAAAATTGGGTTAAAATTGTTAGTACCATTGTCAGTTGCCAAAATCTTGCAAAAAAATATTTATTTTTCATATTGTTGTATAGTCCTTCATTATCACGCTTGGTTACCAAGGTTTAAAAAATACTGCCCCGCCTGAGGCGTAAAATATGCTGGGATAGGGTTACTTTATCCCTTTTGTTTAAAAAAATTAAAAATTTTTTTTTGGATTTCTTAGGGCTTCTAGATGCCACAGTTTTTTTTTGTACTAGCAATTTTCAAACACCCTGTATAACAACATCATTTTATTCAGTATACCCGAAATGCTTCGATTCGAAAATAATCAGTTGTACTACGATGAGTAGTCAATGTTATGCCGATTATATTTTGGGTGGTGGTTTGGACATTTTATAAAGATTTCCAATTAACAAAAGAATTCCAGTTCTTCAAGTTTTGCGGTTCCTCAATTACAGAATCGAATTTAAATTATTGAGAAATAAACTTACTTTGAGATTTACTAACAGTGACAGTAAAAATTCATCTTCAGAAATAACATCTCATTTTGCATCTCAAAATTGTCATCATGGCGCACCGCTGTAATACACATAAAGGCAGTTTTATCGATTAGTAAAAAATGTATGTCAGGTAACTGTAGTCGATTAAAAGCAACAGAAGGAAATTCTGCTACTGCAATATTGCATCTCGAATTCCACTGCTTCAATTTGAGCTAATTATGAGCCAGCAGAGCCAATAAAAATTCTTGGTAGGTAAGTACAAGTCAAACTTGAGAAGAACTGCGATCTGGTAATGTGCGACAAAAAGAAATGAAACGAAAAGGGTTCGGCGGTGTCCGTGTAAATACTAAATGTGTTATTTGATTTATTCTGCGACATTTTAAACTGCCTAGATGTAAATTGCATTTTTGTGGAAAGCTATGACTCGACAAGGACCCCTCCAGTCGTTCGCGAAATCACTTTCCCTAGAGCCTTACGCATTGGTCGCTATGATCGAGAGAGTCCTCATTGGAGGACCTACTTACGCAAAATGCTTGGTGGGACTAATTTCGCACTTGATCTTCTATTACACTATTGGCGCGCCATAATGATTCGGCACCCCATTCCTGCAACCTCAGCAGATGATATACTGATCACACCTCAGCAGGGCCGAGGAGCGCCTACCAGTATTTGGCATTTTCGCAGGCGCACATCGACATGTTCCTGCTGGGAATAAGAAAAAACAATAAATCTTTCAACATCGTTTCACCGATGCAGACTTATCTCTCGCATAATCAAATCAAAAGTTATTGAACTGTCACTTAAGTATTGGGAAAAGAATAATTCATAAAGTCAGCGAGCAGCGGGCCGTGTTGCTGCCAATTATTTAAGCTGACGGACGATTTTTCTCTGGAATCAACACAAGAAGCTGCGATTTCAAAATTGTTGCGGCTCAAAAAAGATGTAAATTGTCAGGTCGGACGCTCCGAGTGGCGGTAATTAAAGGCCCCATTACTATTGGCGTAATCAATCTCTTATGAAACAATTTAAACGAATAATTACCGACTTAAAATATAAACGTGCGGTGTAGTGTATACCCACTGGTACGCAATCAATGTCTTAATACCTGTAATTATTCTCACATTAACACTAAATGGTTCGCGAACGCCATACATCATATTCGGTTACGTTTAATTACTTGGGTTTTTTGCCCTGAATGCGGCGTAATTACAGCGAGCGACACGGTCCACAGGGCAAACACTACTCCAGTGGAAAATGAAGAGAGGAAGAAAAAATGTGCTCTGACCGGCCATCGAAGTCTCCACCTTTAACCCGACGAATTGGCCCACCGGTGCGAAAAATGCTGTGAGGTGTGGTGCACGTCATAATTAGGACACTGCGGTGGGATCTAATTCGCAATGGTAATTGAGCAATCAGCAATTCTGCGTCGAATAATTAATTATGGCCGACGTTATCGGAGTTGCATTTTTGCCCCCGGTATACGATTCAATTAACATCGGCATAATTGCCTGAGGCCGTGCAGTGTCGGCGCTTGTTTTATTTCCCTTAATTGATAATTATTGGGCGATTTCGTCTAATTGGCCTACAGGGTGGCCTCTGCTGACTTTTTGTTCACTTTTCCTCTAACGTGCATAAGTTAGCAGTTATCGCCGCTGCAAAACGCAACTTCTTCAGATTTCCACTCAACGTGTTATTAACTCCGCGCAACGGGTCTGTATGACCCCAAATGAAATTTTATTTTTCGTAATTAATTTGTATTTTATTATTCGTCCATAACACATGAATTCTGAATTTATACTAGAATCAATGTACAACACGCTCAAATAAAAATGCATCTACAGAAGATTTGCGCCGAGTAAAAATGTTTCAAATTGGTTTTGTTAACGAAAAGCAAAGAAAACAATTAATATTTTAATAGTAATATCTTAATACATATCTCAAGATATTAAAAATGCTTTTCTATGTAATTTTGTGCTTTTAAGTAAAAAAGTTAAAGAGAATAAAAAGGAAACTTACGAGTATGTTGTTCTTTTGTACGACAAGAAAAATAAAATAACAATTCCAAAAAATAACATTTTTATTTCTATCCCCCATCCCTTTTTCTATCCTTTCCCTCCTCTTCCATACCTCTTTCAGCCATCTTATCTTTCTTCCGTCTTCATTCAATATTGCTCTCTGTTCCTTTCTCTCCCTCTCTCTCATTTCGCTACATCCATTCCACATGTGCTCGATTGTTTCTCTCTCCTCATAGCACATTCTGCGTCTTCTTTTCCTCCTTCCATCCACTGGATTCTTTCTCCTCGTTTCCACATTTAAATCTCGTCATAATTTTTTTGCACTCTCTCTCACCAAATACACCTCTCATATTTCCTGTTGTATCTGAGTTCTTTGATTCTTTCCCTTCTTTCTTGGTTTTCTGAGTCTTTGTCCCCTTTACTCAGCTCCATCTTCCTTTTGCTCTGAATCTTTCCACTTCTTCACTGGCAAACTCGTTTCTCTGATAGTATTTCAGCCTTCTTCTCCGTGTTTTTTTATTTTCTCTCCAGGATTCCGTTAGTGTCCTGCACTCTTCCCTTCCATCTATTTTGTCTTCAAACTTTGCCGCTCTCTTTCCAGCTTTCACTCTCAACTTATTCCTCTTATACTCTTCCTTCACTGTGTAACTTGGCGTTTCTCTGTCCACTCCTAGCACCTCTCTCAAATATTTTTCTTGCACTTTCTCTACCTCTTCTTGTTCCGTCCATCCCTAGATCTCTACCCCGTACATCAATATACTCTGCACACATCCCACTGCCTTATTTGCTTTCCTCACAATTTCTCTGATCCGTGGCTCTTTCATTGAATGTGTAACCTAAGTATTTGAACTCGTTTACTTCTTCTGTTTTGGTTCCTTCTCGTTTCCACTCACTCTCTTCATTCTTCCTCTGTCTTTTATTGAACATTTTTTGTTTAGTAGGTAACTTTTGTCCTAAGAAAATTTCTTCGCACATTTGTTTCATTTTGAAACCTTGGTCCCCAAAAATAATGGCACTGTGCTTTGAGTTGTCTCGGAGGAGATACATTTTCCACTGTTTTTTTTTTTTGGATAAGGACGTTCTGCTCATATTATTAATTATTATTATTTCCAGCTTTCTCCCTTCTATCAGTAACATTCTGTTCTTGGTCTCTGTGTGGAAATAAGGACACTTGAAATTCTGTTGGTTGAAGTTCACCAAAGAGTTATGGCTCAGATGATTTGCTTAATTTGCTTATTGCTAGGTTTTGTTGGTTTTGTGCTGTCACATCAGGAGCCCATGTTATGATGGCAATCATCAACTTTACGTGAAGCCGAAGCACCTTCATCATTGGTCATATTTTATGATTAGTCTTTTGTTTATACAGATAGTTTGCGCGTTGTTTTCTGCAAGCGAAGGAACGTCTAATTGGTTACACGAGTAGGTATGTTGTTTTAGTTTTGTACATCAGGTCAACATAACCTGTAAGAGGTCAGTAAGTCGGCAGCGTGAAACGTCCGACCATCTCGTAAGTGAAAAATTCCACGATGGCGTTTATTAAAAATGCACGCCTTGTCCTCGCATGAGTCTCTCGAAATTTCCGCCACTTCTTTTATTTGTGCGTGTCAAAAGTCTCGCCGGTTTAATCACATTGTCAGATGCGACGGGAATGCGTGCGGCAATCGGAAGAGTGACAGGGCCAGGATGCAAATGGGTCTCTTATGTTCATAAGAATAACTAAGTGGAGTCCGCGAAGTGCAGCAAGACCGACAAGACCACCATTGCGGCTACTAAATCAGGTTAACCCCGCGAACTGCAAAGTCGAAGCAAATCGCCCACTATCTGACAGATATGGGCCCGACAACTCGTCAAAATTGCAATTTTTATTTCCCTTTGCAACTGTTGATGTAATCCGGTCATGTTTATTCACGAGTTGGCGGCTTCGGTATGTCCGACACGTGTTTCTCGGAAAATCTGAAGGAACCTTGCAGGATTTCGTTTGTGCTTTTTTAATAAACGACTGATTGTGGACGGCGGCGTTCCCGGGAAGAGACGCACATTACAGCAGAATCGTTTTCATCAGCAGGTGCCTCGTATGGGGTGGCATTATGTGAAATACAAGCTGCGTTAATTGAATTTATATTATGGGCGTTCGCAACTTACCAACCTGCATGCCCTCGGACTCGATCTTTACTTGTAAGATACGTGACGCAATGTCAGCCAGCATCGTCCACTCGACAAGATGCCAATCCTAATAAACACAAACCGACACAGAAATTTACAAACACCATCAACATCTTTTAAGCACACGCGTTATAACCTGCACGCTCTCAAGTGATCCTTTAAACCGCATTAAATATTCATTCAGTTTTTATTAAAATATCAAGTAACAATACTTAAACCTGTTGGACAGTACTCACCCAGGTACGTACCGAGCGATCTATCATCCTCGTTTTTGTCTTTTTTTGGAAAAGATTCATCTGACACGGAGCTGTGCGGAATATTTACTATAAATTTTAGGCGGTTATGGCTTAAGATCTGCCTTGCAAGTTTATAGACGATCTGATTAACGATGCGTCTGAAATCTTATAAGTTATTGCCACGAAGAAGTAACGATTTATTTGGACGCGCACATGTTTTATTTGAGAAGTGCATGTAATGCTTGTGTTTAGATGTAACACAATAGATCAAATATTTCGTAATTATTGTTCAAAGTGCTCTCGAGTTTTGTCCAATCACCTACCCAGCTGACAAGTGTAACGGAAATGAGTCAATCAGGTGCAGGGATTAATTGTACTCAGATGGCGCACCATTACAAAGAAGTGCTTTCATTTTTTAGAACTAGTTTTTAAAGCTGTGTCACAAAATATCTGCTAGTTGCAGATTCAGATCCTTGCCGACTTTTTCAAGAAGGAAGCGAAGACGGCTGCAAATGTGTTTTATTTACAAAAGAGTTGAAGTTATGTCATTTTTTATAAAATATATGCGTATAATAGTCGAACAAGTGTTTAAACGTTGTAATTATGTTGTAGATATTTTCTATAGCAGCAATTAATATTTAGTAATAATTTTTCGTGTAACACATAGCGAAACTTCAGCTGTAATAGAACGATCTCTCCTAATGTTGGAATTTAGAGTGCTTTTAGAAGCTGTAAAGAGCTCTTCTACGTCCTTCAGTTGTAATAATTGTGGACAACATTTGGATGAAACTTAAAATGACATTAATAAACGTTAAATATGTATTAATATTTAGCGCTGTTGAACATTTTACAATATTTGAGTCTACTTAAGTCATTATTTCTCACTGCTGCAATTTCCAGGATTTGTACAGCAACTGGTAAACACACCTTTACCTTTCACTCGGTAGCTGCGATTTACCGACGGATGTTTCTCTTCTTACAGTGACTTTAAAATTAAAGTCTTAATACGTTACTTTAATTTAGTGTAAAAAAACACATTTACATGTATTATTTTTCCGATAAATTTAATTTTTATTGGCTAATAAATAATCGTAATCATAATAGGGAAAATACAACCTATCGGGTTGGCAGCTCTGTATGTCAAAAATTTGACATTTGTTATTTCAAAGTCTAATACAAATGTGGTACGGTAGATATTTTCCAGCGCGACAACTAGTTCCAGGCTCGAGGCAAAGCCGAGTGGTATGTCCCAGAAATTGTTCAAGGACACAAATACATACCTACAAAAAATCACCCTCACTCTTACAATTACATAATTATCAATGTCAGAAATTCAGCATATTCTTAGAATTTCTCGAACCTTTTTCAAACCAGCGCCCATCACAGTTTTTATAATCTCTTTTCTTTTCAAATTATACGAGTCGCTGTCTACATTTCTAGGTAAAACAATCAAAATCTCCTCAGTTTGTTGAAAAAGATCAACATATCTCACGGAAGAGGAATTGTGTTCGATTCCCACAAGAAGATTATTTTGTTGATACCTGCTATAATTGCATAATTTCCCTGACAACTGGTCGACGAAGGTAAAACCTGCAAATTTCGCCGGGACGGCAGCTTCTCCTTTTTAAATTTTAAATTACACCTCGCTAATTATCTACAAGCATTTTATATATTGTAATTGAATCATTACCGAAGGATTCGTGTAAAAATCCCGAAAAACCCGCTCCGTCAAAAAACGCGCATAAAAAACTGACGAATTTCAGTGCGCCATCAGGATAATTAGGGCTTCATTATCGGTCCAGGATTGAAATTTCCTGGCATAGATATCGCCGGCTGAATTAATTCCGTCTGGTGAGTTGACTGTAAATAACGACTTTTAATAATAAAAGATCCGCCCAACTCTCTCCAAACATTGTCCGCGGCAATTAGTCTGCATGGAAATGAATAAAAATCCCCATTTGGTTGTATTAATTAAAATTTTGCAAGAGTCCGGCTTTCGGGTCAGCTTTTTGTGTGTCTGGATAATATTTCAATTAATAACGCGCAAGTGATTTTATTATGCAGAGGGGGGGCGACTTAACGGGCCGTGATTTATCGTATTTTTTTTTCAGCCAAGATAAAGGAATTTCTTTACACGAGCGTGAAAGCCTGCTGCGCCCTGGACGTTTCTGAAGTCGAAATACATGGACGCGACACACATGACGATTTGTTTGAATTTACAATTTAATTATATTTTCGGTTGTCTGGTATCATTCAGTGCTGGCTGACGTATAATTCGGTAATTTATCACTTGTTCCGCCATATTTTGTGCTTATGGTGGCACTTAATCGCCTGGTAAGGACTGTCGAGTTGTGGCGGAAAGAATTTTTTCTTGGTGAAAAAGTGGGTTATATTGTGTAAAACCGACATTCTCCGGATCGGTACAAATATAGAAATTGATTAAGAAATATAAATAATACATGGAAAGGCCTCACGCATTGCGGACGACGTTGGTAGAGGGTTTAAAAAATTGATATGTGACATTATTTGTACTGCAACAATGCCATCATTATACATGCACACGCCGAATGTATGCCGCTCACGTTCCCTAGTTAGCCGCACATCCTTATGAATACTGCCGATGCTGATGTTAACAATAGCCTAGTCAGCTTAAAAGCGCCAGTTATCATGTGCCTACTTTTTGCCGCTTTTTATTCTGAAACCAGCGCTCCTCAAACTGTTTTCAGCGGCACAAACTAATGTCACAACTAACCAAATTAAATCAATTTAATATAGTTTATAATAAATAATTTGCAGTAATATAGAAAAATGTCAAACGTTGATCTAACAAAAACACTACTATGAGCTTTCAAATGGAGGAGCATATTGTCCGGGTCCATATCCAGGGTTGCTTTGCAAATGTATTGTGGGTTGCATTTTCAATTCCGTCGGGCTCATTATCACTCGTGAATTATCCTGTATACAAGAAATTCACTTTTTTGAAACTTTTTTGTAAAGAATAGGATTTCCAAAAATGTGTCTCGAGAACTCTATCCAAAATGTACAAATTTATATTATTTTTCTCGAAACTGTGTTTTTTAAAAGGTCTACCATATTATTTCAAAGTTTACTTAATTGATTGACTTCAAAATTGATTCTTATTATCCTCGATATCAGAATAACGTCAAAAGTTGAAAAAATGAAATATCAAAAAAATCAAATTCTTCAAAATTTCCATATTCTTTTGATTTTTAATATATTTTTTTCTTTTTAGTACATACTTGCTATAGGCACACGTTTATACCAGTTAAGAAGCTTATTCCTTTTTTTTGAGATGAGTAGAACTGCTGCAACCGTGGAGACATTTGGGAATTTTTTTGGGCACCTAATTTCTTGTGACAAGCTTAATTGTAATTTTATTTGTTTGAAATGACTTGTCAAAACATTAATAAAGATGTCCACAAAAATTAGCAGTAAAAAAATTGTAGCTTGAAAATCGCCAAAATGTTCTTCACCAGAATAGCATCTTTAAGGATTTTTTTTTTTCATTTTAGACGTAAGTCTGTCAATTTAAATAATTTTTGAATGATGTGATAATGTGGTGGTGAAAAGGGGTATCCCTATTAGAGATAACCATAGATAAAGATCCACAAATAGGATTAACAAGGAAACATTTCTGTCTAATTTTTCATATAATTATTATAAAAATTCCTTTATTTAATTCTTATTTTATTTAAATCGATAGAGTTTGCCTTGAGTACATTTAATCATTGTAACTGAAAGAAATTGGCCTTAAGTCTTCAAAGGGTAAAACTAATTTAGGACAATTCCCCAACAGCATTACCATATTCTGAGGGAAACAAGTCAGATTGCAGTTTAAGGTTTTGTGATTTATTTCTCCTATAATTATCTTCTCTTCGTTGGTTCAGTTTGTGACATTTGCTGAGATTTTTTGGGGTATTCGAAAATAAAACAACTTGCCAAAATAAATTATACTGAAAGAAGTAGATTACTGAATTAGAAGAAAAACGTAAATTGTGAAAAAACTATGAAATGAAATGAAGAAAGCCAAATTGAAACAACACAGAGAAAAAAGTTAGATGAAACACGATCAAACAAAATAATATATCAAGGAATGAAATAAACGTGAAACAGAGAAATTGGGAGTTAGAACTTAATGCACAAGTGAAACAAGAGCAAGTAATACTTACTTATCATTGAAGTAGAAAAAAATTTTGTAAAAATTGAGAGTGTATGAACAAAAAGAGAACAAGTGCAGAATGAAAATGGAAACCAAGATTCTAAGAATGGAAGAAATAGAAAAATAAAATCGGTCCTTCGAGCCGGATACTAGGTTTACCCAGAATTATAAACTATTGTGTGAGGGTAGGGGGTGGGGAATAGTCCCCACAGTAATGAGTCGTTTGTGCATTAGCCTTAATGACAGCTTCAAAAGCTTTGGTATTCCTGTTACAAGTACTATTTCGCTTGTCAAAGTTTTTATTATAATTTTGTGGATCGTTTTTGTTCCTCTAGTATCTAGTTGGATTCAGTTCAAGAGTTTCAAATTGTCTTTCCTAAAATGGAACACATGTTTTGAAACATTTCTAGTGTCGCGAGTATCTGAAAATCACTAAAACCATAAGAATATTGCCTTAAGAAAAACCACATGAGCAATTTGTTAATGTTATTTTGTCATATTTTAGTGTCAGCTGTAGGCGAAATTTTCAGTACTTCTGGTGTTCTAATGGAACAAAGCTGCCGTAAAATGAAAATTTTATGCTGGCAAGGGAGTCGAGTCAAAAACAGTATGCAGGTGAGTAACGATTCTCCCACTAATGAACATGTCAATGTATTTTATACGCATTGCGTTGAAAAGCGTGGTGAATCAAGCAAACGACCAAAGGATCGTTTTTATTGTCACACTCGATTTGGTCCAGTCGTATCGCCGGCGCTATTCCACTGCCCCTCATTAATACCGTTGAAATTACAACGTTATGACGTAATAAATTCGGGATTATTATTTAAGTATTTTAACGGATTAGCGGTCGTTAATGGTATCTTTATTAGCCGAGAACGTCGTCGCTATTGTGTCCTGGAACTTTATCGTTTCGTTTATTAAACGTATTTTTTTCGGATTCCATTATCGCTTCTTTTGTTGGAGTACTGTACGTTAAGTATGAACTATGACGGTGGTGTTTCAGTTGACGAAAGTGGATGGTATGCAGATTTGTCTCTTTGTGGCGCGCACCGTCTGTCAAAGGTCAGTTGGGCGCGACACGCACACATCTCTACGTGACGCTTTGATGATGCCGAGGGGGCAGCCGATGACGAGACCCCGCAATTTTTAAATTTCTGTACCAGAAACGTGCTCGAAAACGACGCCAACCGCCACCGGTATTCGAAATGAACGGCCACTTACGGCCACTTTAAATAACACCACTCATTTTAATTCCGGAGATTTTGGACCACTCCCCGGACAGGACCGAACTGGAACTAATGCGACTCCGGTGTTTGGCCGCTGCAAAGAGTGGTACAAGCAAAAAAAATTAAATGTTTGCGGAAACAGTTGCGTAATTGAATCGATCAATAACAATTCAAAATATGCCACTAAGGAAATAATCGAGAGATTGTGCCTTGTACGAATAATGGAATTGCGAAGAAATATTACCTTGAGACCTTTTTCGATTTAACTGAACCTTTAACTTGAACTGAGCAGTTAGAGAACTTAAGGCAGTTATGAATGAGACTCGCCCAGAAATGAAACAAAACCTGTGTTTTTGAAGTAAAGATTTCTTTAAGCGCACTGCGACATTATTCCCGGGCAGTGATTTAGTTTCACCGTCACGCGTCACGCGTCAAGTCACACGCTCCGACGTGAAAGGCTCGTTCGAGTCAGATTTTGAGTGGAGATCCAAAGTATTTATTGCCCATTGTTCCTGATTCCCCTATCTCATTTTCCCGATTTATCCAGTTTTTGATGTTTTGGAATATTCCAGAGATTATTTCCAGACGTTGAAAAGTTGTTGTCACTTTTTCGTTTTCTTATTCACGTGTCCTGTCCGGTTTTCATTTAGTTCTCCGGTACTAAATCACAGCAGACCGGCCGATAATCGAAGACGCCATAATTACAAGGGTGTCCCCTTGAAAAACGCGCATGGCGCAATCACGTCATGATTTATCGATTATTAGATTTGAATACAGAAAATTGATTCTAATTGTGTCCGATTAAATATAATGAGCTGCCTTATATTTCACATGGTGCAGAGCAGATAACGAAAATTTAATTTCGGACTGAGCCATTATCTTTAATTTATTGCCTGATTAATATGCAAAGAAAACTCCCCTATTACCAAAGAAAATATTATTTTAGCCCCGACGCGACAACACTCCGGACCCGGCGTTGACCCAAATTAGACAATGTTTTGACGGGCTTAATTACACGTTAAGAAACCGTTTCCAATTATTTTGACGGGCATCAGTTTTTTCTCACAACCACATTCTAGCATCTAATAACAACAGATCGGGTATAAATCTGATTTAACACCTCAATTAATCGTCGAACGGATCAATAATGTGTGTTTAAGTGCGCGTAGAAAACGTTATGAGCTTTCACAAAAAAATGATTTATCGACAATTTCGCGATCCAGTTAGTCTCAAAATGGCACCGAGATTTATTTCTAAAATCTAATTTAATCGGTCGCCTAATTTGGAAGTATAATAAGGCTCGCAGAAAGCCATGTCGAATATGGTCCTTTTGAATTTAATAATGCTCGACTTATGGATAATTATTAGGAAATGGCTAGTTATCAGTGGGACTAGAAAGTCGCCCGCCAATAAGACAATCATCGGAATCAATTATGATAAATCAGGCTAAAATCGAATTAAATGTTGACTTCCTGTCAGGTAGCGGCCTAAAAGCCCCGATAAATCATAGCGAACGAGTCCGGGAGAAAAATGACAGAGTGTCGCCATCACTCCCGTGTGAAATATATCGCCCTAATTAGTATTTTAGAAAGTGCCATTAAGACCGTAAAAACACATATATCAATTTAAACAATCAAATTAGTCGTGGACATTTAAAATTTAAATACGCCGATAAAATCCAGAAGCGTGACTGAGTCTTATAAATCGTCATCGAAGGGAGGTCGATAACTTATGGGGTTGTTCCAGGATCGAGTGGGAATTTTGAGTGTTTTATCGAGTTGGCTGTTTTTCGCTCGACGTGTCGTACAATGTCTTGATTGGCCTTTAGATCGTGTTAATTGATAAAAACTCATTACTTATCGTTAATTAATTGAATATATTCAAATATCTCTCGGATCAAACACGAAATACGGCTTTTGTCCCCAAAGTCAACGCCCAGAGATTAGATAACAACTTAATTTAGACGTATAATTGTGCGTCTTTAATTGCGTCTGATATCTTTTTGATTAACTAGTCCACACGTTATCGATTCAAATTATACCAGTATCAGACCAACACTAATTTCCTCTGCCGTGCTTCACTTTAATCGAACTACTATTATAATTTAACTGATCTGCGTAAATAAAAGCTTAAAAGTAGATTAGATAAGGTGATAGGATCTAAGTTGATCCAGAGTTAAAACCGAAGGAGTTTTTTTCGGTCAGTCTAATTTTAACCACCATCAAATTGGAACTAAAGTCCATTCAAAAATTAAAAATCCACCACTTGTTGCTTTCTGTTGGTAATACATACTTAAAAAACCCTAGGTACTTATTTTTTCATACTATGTTGGTAACTAACTAACTATAAATTATGACATTTATTTGATTCATAATAAAATTCAATTGGTTTGAATTTCGTTGAAATTGGTTTATTATTGCTTAGCACGTTTCATTTATCTATTAATTCATATTATTTTTAATTAAACATACCCAGGAAAACAAGACACTCAATAAAGACAACCTCAAAATTACAATTCTCACCAAATTTTACACTAGACAGCGTTGTCGATAGCAATTATCGAGGAAAATGCGACGTTGGTGGTTTTTTGATTTTTGAATGGACTATAGCTATACCAAATTTTCTAAAAAAATGTAACTGGAATTTTTGTAACCGCAACTTTAGCAAAAAGCACTTGGGATAAGGTTCTTGTGTTAATCATCGTCTTCGCTCTCCAATAATTTGACTGTTTCGAACATTCCAGGTAGGCCTAGGCGCCATTTTGTTGCTGCTCAGATTTTTTATTTAGATACATTATTTTCTGTTATTTACTGAAATCTTAGTCGGTAAACGAAGAGAATGAATTTAAGAACTTAAGCAAAAAAAATTTCGTTTGTCTTAAATTTGTTTCCACTTTGTATTGACCAAGACCAACAAGCAAATTGGTTCTTAATCCTAGTATCCAAATTGATATTTTATTAGATTTTATAATCGTGGCTGTAGAACACCTCCTTTGGGATTTTTGAAGATCGAAATTATTCGTCATTATAAAATTTTGTCTGAAAGACACCTAGCCAAGCAAAATCTTCTCTTGTCTAAACAGTCAAATTTGTAAATAGATTTTTTGAGAAATCGGAACTTTTTCGAAATTGCAAAAGAATAATTTTTGGTAGGTAGGTGCTCGTATCGAAATTAATGATTGCCCCACATAAGTTATGCTGATTGCTTCCCGTTGTTATCGTTCAGACCGGACCAAAAAGCAATATCGTATATCTCGTTTATAGATAGATCGGGTTTTGGGTCGGTCTGTTTTTCGTAAATGGATTATTTTATGGGCATCTTTACGCTTATTAGTGTTAAAATTGCGGCCTGATTTAAATAAGGTGTTTAATGGGCGTTATTTGCTCGTGGCGCTTGTAACGATGGTCCGGACTCAGGACGTACGGTACCACCTAGTCATAATTCAGCCAATAATTGAAAAGCCTAATGTGAGAATTGTAACGATCGCCTCATATATCACATCAGTTAGATTATGGCCGACTCTAATGACTAGTCCTGATCGATGGATGGCTCAACGCACTTCACACACCAAGCCGTAATTGTGTCTTTAATCATGCCGGATCACCCTCGGGCCTTACGTTGCCCTGCACTTTTACCATAACATAAATCGCCGTAAATACGCGGATTTATATCGCTCCATCATTCTTACGATAAATACGGTATTCGAACACGTCATAAATTTTGATGGGTTATAAGAGATTTTTTCTTCTCTATTGGAGATTGCATATCGACACTTAATTTTACTCCAAAAGCAAGGCGATGATTTTTGAAAAGTTATCTTGTCAGATTTTATTGGGATTCGTGCCGTTATAATACTAATAATAATAATAATAATAAATTTATCTTTCCACGAGAAAATTCAGTATCGAGTTACACAAAATAAATATTTTACAACCATGAATATAAAAGTTGATATAGTAGACGAATTTAAATATTCACCCACCAGGACTAACTAAGGAGTCATTATCTTTCAAAGTAAATTCCTTCTCGGAATCGTGGAACGAATACAACAAGCTCGCATAGTGACTCCCAATAATAAAGGGTACTTATCACAAACTAAAATCATTCTTGCTCAAGATAAAAACTTGATTGTATTGAAAAACTTTTGCGCAATTTACAAACAAAGAGAAGTTACTCGAACAATGAACAAAAATCAAAGTAGTAAAAAGTAAACCGTACAAAGACTAGTTAAAGAAAAAGATTTAATTAAAAATGAAAAGGACGAATTGACAAAGGTCGTAAAATGCATGTTTGATCGAGGATTTCGTCACAAGAGTTATGCTTCAATCGTGTATCAAAGAACACTTATGTCCCAAGAAAAAATAATCTGATTGATTTCTCTCTGAAAGCTTTGAATGGGGATTTTATAAAACGAGCTTCAGATGTACAATAACAAAGAAAATAAGCGGTTCGTGATATTTTTAATTTGTTGGTATTATGTCTTCTTGTTTGGTAAAAATTTGCAGAATAGTAAGGAGCAGATAGCAAAGAGAAGTGAAGACTGAAGAAATGAAGATCATTAATTTTTAAATAAAAGCAGTTACCCTCTCATTGTCAGCATATATAATCTATTTTTTAAAATTAACTGTCAGTGTGAAAACTTATTTATAAAAAAGCAGACACTGTTACCCTAAAACCTGTACTTACCGACCAACTGTATAACAGTTTCCCTATTTCAGAATTGAGGTTATGTCTGTCTAACGTAATTGAAACGTGGTTTTCTTACTCAATTTGGGTTTGTCACTTTTCAACTCTTCGCAGTACCGAATCAGGGCCATTTTTTCACGCATACTTCCTGTTGTATCTGGATTCTTTGATTCTCTTTCTTCTTTCTTGCTTGTCTGTGTTTTGTCCCTTTCACTCAGCTCTACATTCATCCATCTTCCTTTTGCTCTTAATCTTTCAATTTCTTCACTGGCATACTCGTTTCTCTGGTAGTATTCCTTTCTCTCCTTCTTCTCCATTTTCTTTTTCCTTTTTTTCCAACATTCCATTAATATCCTGCACTCTTCCTTTCCATCCATTTTCTCTTCAAACTTTGGCGTTCTCTTTACCTCTTTCACTCTCAGTCTATCCCTCTTAGTCTTCCCTCACTGGCGTTTCTCTGTGTACTACTAGCACCTCTCTCAAATATTTTTCTTGCACATTCTCTACCTATTCTTGTTCCTTCTATCCCCAGATCTCTGCCGCGTACATTAATATACTCTCTATCATGGTCTCAAATATCATCATTCTCCTCCGGAAATCACCTCCCCACGTTCTCTCTCCTATTCCCCAAACACGTCCCACTGCCTCTCATTGTAAGCTTCATTAATATTAACAGTAAATAAAAAAAAATAAGAGTTATCAACAATTTATTTAAAAAATTATTTTTCGTATATCAACTAAGAAGGATGTTTTAAAGAAGAATATTTATTTTGATGGTGAAGTAATACTTTTTCAAAGGTATTCGTGTTCCATCATGAGAGCCTGAACTAGAGTAATCAATTTAGTAATTTAAGAAACGAAATCATGAAAGAAAAATCTCTCCAAGAGACTCATATGAAAGCTTTCTTAAAGAAAAATATCAAATGTTATGTACTTACTCGTAGATGAATTGTTACAGTTGTTTCGATAATAATTTAGAAGTCAGTAAAGTTTTTCCTGTTTTTTGTTAAAGCCGAGTGAATAGCTATTTTCAGGTCCAAAGTTACTGCAGAAAAAAATGATAACCTATCAAAATAAAAATCTAGAAATTCGGAATAAGAACATGTTGACAAAGGCTGTGTAAGAATATAGATTCAAATATTTCAATTAATTGAGTACTTTATCTGAAAAGTAATTAGAAAGTGCAACATGGAATTTAGTGGAACATGTAAAAAAACACCATAATGTTTTGTGATTTTTTTAGAATAGATATTTTTAGAATCTTGAGAAATATCCGGGTTACTATACTGGAACCAGATTCCGGTTTGTTTGATCCCATCGTACAAGAAAATCAAATAAAATATCGAACTAATCTTGTTCACCATTGAAGGATTGTTTAATAAATAAACTCCAGAAAGCTTGAAGTCACTTCAAGGACAATTAATTCGGAATTATCTCGTAAAACCTCCTCTTTCTAAGAAAAATACTATTATTCGACAGTATTGATTGTAACAAGCGTGGGTGACGAACATCACTGCGTGGGCAATGGGTGACAATTACCAATTCATGGAATTTGTGCCGAGACATTATACAGAAGTTTTATGAGCGAAAATATATCACACAAAACGGTTTCTTTTTTTATATATGTTTAAGCATTTCTAAAATTTTGGGTCTAATTGTGCATAATTTTTCAGATAAAATTGGTCAAAAAATTCTTATGTTATGACTATGAGTTGATACAACGGTACCTGTGAGAAAACTTTATGTTGTGTAATAAAAAAATTTAGAAAAAAGCTTACCTTCCTCAAGTATTATTAAATATACGTATTATTTATTGACAATGCACTAAATTTTTTATTTTTAAATTTTAGAAAAAATGCTTTTCTTGTTCTAAACAAACTACATAGTATCTGTGTCAAGTGTTCTAAAACACGGAATACAAGACGAAAGATATTTTATGACGTATGAGAATAGGGATCCTACGTAACGATTTATTTTTCTGCGGTCCGCTAATCAAGACTTAACGTAACGCATTTCAAAACGCAACAGTATCAGATAGTGACGTCAGCCATTCAGCAATCAGCGCGAGGTTATCCTGTCGGATTTTATCAGGACTCGAGCTGCGTTTTCCACTATTTTGCGTGGCACCTTTCACTAGTGATGTACAACATGGATATGTGAACATGGAAGTCGTGAGTCTATTCGAATTCTTGGACTTTTCTTCCCCGGCGTCCATGTTTTATTACCCTTCCACTAATATATTCATTTCGAGACCAATTCTGCGGACCGCATGTTGCCTCAAATATTGCCAAGACCTTACCCGCTGTTTAACAGTTCCGACTACTGTAAAGCAATTTAAGCTCTCGGCTTTTTAAGTCGAAAGCTCCCCGTAAATATTCCTCTAATACCATTTGCATAATGACCGTTTCGATAATAATGAAACCACCTAAGTTACGGCACGGCTCGTATCTTTACCCATAACATAACGAAAATATTAAAATAAAATCTGCGGTTAGTTTTGTTGTGATAAGTGTGATGGTGGGATTTTTAGTGGCGCGGTGCGAAGCGAACGGAAGCCACTGACTTTAATCTAGTTTATTTACTTGAACAATTTCGCTTCAGTTAATCTAAACAAGCCACTTTGTCGCAAGATATTGGGAAAATATGCAAATCGGAGACGGTTTGGAAAAATCGCGCCGTAGATATATGTCGAGGAAGTTCAACGTCAGAGGAAAATGGGGGTTCGGGACAAACGCAACATAAATCGTCACTATCTTGCACAGATGACAATAATTTAAGAAAATGGGTGATAAATCATCCGGACAAAGGGCAGGCGTAATTTACACCGTAAAATGCTCCGTGCGAACTTGACGAAGATTAAAAACGCGCACATTGTATACTATACTCTCATTAAGTGACGCCATGTTGAGGCCCACTCACTATTAAACCTTCCTCGGCTCTATAAAACATCGTTCCAGTCGACTTTATAGTTTGGTTAATTTATCTAAGCGAGGCACTAAACGGTGCATTAAATTGATAATTATTAATAACTGGCGACTGTTTGCACTGTAATTAATTCGGAACCATCCATTGTTGTGGTGGCAGTATAGCTGGAGGTAATTTCTTGGCGGAGATAAACTCCATTTAAAGCTCATTAAATCTGTATTGTGCATAATGGAATGTGCTCTTCGTAAAAGTCTAATCTACGGGTTGGTAAAGCGACGATCTATAAAACGTTTCGAAACAAATATCTTTCATCTAGCGGAATAAATTTCTGTTGGTAGACCTGCTACCAGATTGAGTCTACATATCAAGCTGACACGGGCGTTCTTCGGATATATTTATTCACGCCACATTCTAATGCCCGATATTATAAATATAGTTAACACTCATTCAATTTTTCATTTGATTACTTATCTAGTCCACTTCTCTTAATTTTTTGTCGCGTCAGTGCGACAGGTCCGGTCTCAAATCTATCTATAACTAGTTCCAGTGTTCTTGCTCACTCTTGCATGAGTGTCTGAGAGATGTTTTTCTGTTTGATGATATATTGTTTACTTAACGGTAATTGTTGTTGAAAAATTTGCTTTTAAAAGCGCTGCCAGGTGATTACGCTTATATTTCATAACATCTCTAGTCGACAGAAATGTAGACGTTACCAAATCATATTTTTTTAACAGAGGAAGCACATTCCTCGAAGCGTTGGAGAAGCGCCGAAGAGACGAGAAAAAAATTGAATTGTTCGAAGCTGTGAATGGTGTTGAAGTAAAAAGGTAAGGTGAGGTTATAAAAAATGTAATACATACTTTGTAAGTGATACCAAATATAACATATTACGTAAAGTGGGTCAGAATAAGTGCTAAATAAACATTTAATTATTGATCTTTCGCTGAAAGTAGAGCCCAGATTTGTTTGAAATTATTATATAAATATTTTTTAATCATGTTCGACGCATTCATTGCCTTAATCCTTTGAATTTCATAACGTAAATATTTTGCAACAGCACTTTTCACCTTGTTCACTACTTTTATCAATTTCTTGTAGATTTCATTGTAGATATTTGAAAGAGAGCCAATTGATTCAAGGTAATTTCTCAATAGACGTGTTCCCAGTGGGTTCCCAGTCGTTCACTTCACTTTTGCTCATCGGTTTCGCTCGCTGTCTTTCCCTCACTGGTTTTCATCCACTTGTAAATTCTCCCAATTCTTTCTGATATGTAATTTTGATTTTATAGGCAACATTTGGTACCTCGCGGTACTTGCAGGACATCATGAGAAACATATAATAGCTCTTCATCATCCATTTCCACAATTTGTTTATTTTATATTTTATTTTTTCCAAAGCAACAGATCCGTCCAAAAATGTTATTTATTTTTATTTAAAATTTTGAATACAAAGTTACAGACTCACTTCCTAAGAAGGTATTGAACAAAACCAAATATGTACAGCACTCCAGAGTAAGGCTGCTTTCGTTCACTTGACGAACACGCAATTCGCGTGAACGAAAGCTTTACCTTCCCCACTCTTACTGTAAATAACTATTAAATGAGTAGTTCTTTGGTTTATTACTTTTAAATTATTTAAATTTAAATTATTAATTTCTAAATGTATCTAAATAATATTTTAACAATGTTTTTATACATTAAAATTATTCAAAACACTAACGCTGCACAAATTACTGTAATTTGGTTTTATAAAAATATATTTTTCTTTCACTCAAAAAATACAAAGACGCAGAACAATATAAATGAAATTTAATGATCACTTGGAGTTTACAACTATAAACTATACCTAATACTTTATTGTTTGTTTCCTTCACATTAAATAATACCTATGCTTTCGACAGCAAAGTTGTCATCGTCAAAGCGACGATATAAAAAAATTGAAAAAATAGCGTGGATAAGACTTGTTCTTTTTGGTTAGTGATGTTAAACCACCACTAACAAAACATAAATTGTCTGTTCCTCATAACAGTGAGTTAATTAAGACATTTGAATTAATTTAATGTGGTGTAAAGTGTCAGAAATTTGTAAAATCTGTCAAATATACAGTGTGTCCAAAAAGTCTGGAAACACCCCAATAATAAATAAAAACGCAAAAACAGGTGAACTAGCGTTTTCAAAAAGCTTTCTGTTGATGGTATCTGTTTGCTGTTTTTGATTACTTTGAAAGAGTGATGTGCTCTGAAATTTTTTTAAGTGGCAACGTCGTATTTTTATTACCGTTTTTAATAGATCTTTTAATTGTCTACCCGACTGTCAAAAAATTTTTCGATTTACATAAGAAATTTCCTGAAAAAACCTAATTTTTTTTTAATAACATAATAACCTTTTTCAAGGTCATAGAAAAGACCAAACAGACACTATCAGCAGAAAACTTTTTTAAAACACTAATTGACTTGTCTTCAGATTTTTTCAAAAATTATGCGTTACGTTTTCATTTGGGTGTTTCCAGACTTTTTGGACACACTGTATGTTATTATTCGATCTAAAAACATTTCTAACTCGAGGCCGATGATCCAAGAAAACCAAGGGAAATTCCAAAATAATTAAAAGTCGGAGCTTTCAAGCCTCAAGAATTGTTAACTCTCTAAAAATATATCTAGATACATGAAAATAATTCAACAGTTCATTCCGAGCAAAGTAAGAATATACAGTGGAAGTGTAAAGTAGGGAATAAAATTCTTTGAAATTCCCCAGCCAGTTCAATTTGTCATCTTTTGGCGTAAATTACAAGTTTCTATTCCAGCCAGTGGCGGCGCAAGGGGACAACTCAAAAAACAGTAACAGGGGCCAAGTCTTATACTTTTCGAAAGTACTTATCCAATAGTGAAAGAATTTTTTCGTAAAATTTTTCAAAATAGTCTACCAGATTTATGTTTAGACATCCAATATGTAGTGTAACGGCTTTTTGGCAAATTGTTCTAAAACTTTTCCCGTTAACAATGATTTGGAAAAATTGATTTTGAGACATGCAAGTCACGTTTGGTTCTCCACACACCGACATTTTACTGTTGTAATAAACTAATATATTACATCGTCAAGAGCTCCACCTGTTATTTTTAATTTAGTACCTTTTGTATTTTTATCAGAAAAGTAATCTACATAATGATACTTTTAGTTGATTATCGAATGGTGGCCCGCATTTACCCGATGGATAATTTAATAATTCCCAATAAAATTTGTTAGGTTGTGTAGGTTCGCCTTAAAAGACCGTCTTGTTGTTAGCGCTTAAACCGCCGTCTGTTGGGCCGTTACTGTTGGATTTATTAATATCTGATATTGATTTGATTTACATAGCGCGTCCATAAAGAGAGACGAAGAGTTCGACGAGAAGCGTATCGGTAAGCGAGGAGCATCACTACCGCTATCGCTTTACAATGCCGATGATTTAACACGGACATTTAAAGTAATTGCACTTTCCATTCATATTTATTGTAATTATAAAACACGGCTTTATGACGCTGATGACCGCTTGTCTTGTTCCATCCATGCGATAATCCTTTCATCTAGTGCACTACCCGCTGGAATGCCGCCGCCGATAAATCGCCGCTTCAGCTTTCCGGATTCTATTATCACAAATAAATAAAATCGGTACGATCGGTTTTCAGTACGAATTCTTTCGTCAAGATCGAGGCCGAAACATTCACCCGTCAATCATCATTTTGATATCTTCTTCTACGAGCCATGAATCATACCGAACAACACATATAAAATACATCTTTGTGGCATTTGGTTTGACATTTCGCTTTTGATTTACAGCCGTGTTATCGAAACGACGATATGTGGTTCTGACCCAGTTAGGTTTTTGAAGAGCGATCGTTATCGTCCGGTCATAATAATTGTTTTTCTCGGAGTTTATCCGCTCCAAAATGCTAAATGGAACCGGACTTATCTTGACAAGAGTGTGAACACGGGTTTTATCTTGTGATTGAACCGAGATTTGCTTCGTTATCTTAATGGACTTGTCGCGATAAGATAGAGTAGATACTGAAATTTAATGGACCCGCTTGATGTGTATTGTTTTTTCAGGCTAATTTGTTTACGTCCGTGCACAAATCGAGTTCAGATCGTCTTACTAATGGTTTCAGCAAGCTGCTCACAACGAAACATAACTGGTCTCAAATTTCAAAATGACTCGAATTCTACAACTAGAAAGCTCAGCGAGAGGCCATAAAAAGTCTAACGTATTGATATAACCCACACCGACAACTAAATTACGAACAAAAGCCAAGAACAAAGATATAATTTCTTAAATTTTAATGTTGCCGTATTTCAGTTTAACAGCGTGAAGAAATTAATATGCAAGGAAAATATGTAAATTGTTAATTTATGCTAAAGCTCGTAATTGAATAATTAACAGATGAACAGTAATTTTCTCCGAAATCTCCCGAATTTTGACCATAAATCATAATAAAAATGCCAACACATTCGAGATTCAGGTTACACCTTAGTCGGTCATTGAAATCTCTCGTGTCGCAATTGCCGCCCGATTTGATTTAAAAACAGTGAGACTATTTACGGTTATCTGAAGTGGTCTATGTTGTTGGCGCCGCAACTTCACAGGTTCATAGGTCAGATGAGTCACAATTAACAAGAAGAACGCCGCTATACGTACCAACAACACACTCAAATAAAACATCATCATTACGTTCGAGATCTATGCGATAAACACACCGCGTTCGTTTAGGAGAAAGGTGTTTTGAGGTGTCGAACTCGATTGTCGAGGTTTTCAGCAAGCTGAAAAAAATTGCGAAAGGCGTGGTTTTTATTAGTATATTATTTATTTATATTAAGTATTTCATTATGATCCCCAGTTGAGTCGATATTTTTTTCCTAGCTTCTCTCTAATATTCCGAACATAATGCCTCACATTTCGGCCAACATTTTAATTAACAAAAAATATTTCAGAATTATACAAAAAAGAATTGTCAAGTGATTGTCAATAATGCCAGGAGTGTCCAAATTTCATAGTAAATAAAAGTACATATCAAGTTATAACTGAATAATGTATTACTGGCTGCATTTAAAATTCGTTAGGGTCGGAAAGTTATGTGAATCAGTCTGTATGAATTTAAAAAAAATATATCATTTATTGTTTTTTCTTTAATTACATTTATAAAAATACTCCTTTCCTTTCTGAAGAATACATTTTACGCTAGTGATTCTGCCTGCAATTCATTTATCTTCTTAAATGCGGTTCTAATAAATGGAGAAAATATTCCTTAATCCTTACTAATTGCAACAACTTACTCATTTGTTAATTTTTTTTGCAGCTAATAAATATCTCACTTAAGTAAAGAAAAAATTATGAAACAAGACTTTTTCTTCGCCATCTCGCACTCTCTGTGGTGATGATCCATTTCCCATAAGACTTAGGTATTGTATTTTGAGCAAAAAATTCATTTTTCATCAGCTGTAGTTAACGCTCTTAAAAAATCTGTCGAATCCTTCATAACCATTCTGAATTATCAAAAATGCATTCACGTTGTTTTGCATTTAATTTGGTAGTAAAGCTGTCTGTTGAATTAGGTTAGGTTTTTCTAAATTTGAGGTTATACATAAATAGCGGCAATGTCCAGTGCATTGTTGTCAGTTTTACTAGTTTGCAATAGAAGAATACTCAGAGATCGCGGGAAATTCAGCAACATGTTATGTTCATTTTAACAGGTCCGCGTGTCAGGCACTTTAGCGACGGAAATCAAACAGTGTGTCCAACGTTAAAAAAATAAATCGTGGCCTCCCATTATGCAAAAACAACGTGAACGGTTTCTGTTGGAAATTGGAATTATGGTCCTTTTAAATAAATATTTTATAATGATTGCATCCTCCTATTTATTATCGCGCCGTTATCGACAAACTTTACCAGACTCTTTTAACAACTTTTTGTCAATATATTTAAAATTTAGAATAAACTAAAACGATTGAAACGTCGTATATTGGTCACACAACGAATTTTTTTTACTCCATTCGAACACTTTTTATTTAAAATCCTTAATCAAATCTCAAATTACGAATACCATTCTGTATTGTCATTAATTATACCTATCTGTTTGCAACAACCTGTTGCACTCAATTAATCAAGCCGATAACATGTTTCAATACACTCATCGGTGACAGTGCCGCTCTTAAATAATTTACCACAGCAAAATTGATGAACCTGTTCTTTAACAATACACTCGAAGAAATAATTCTTAAGTTACTTCATCCTTCTAATGATGCCAATGTTATGAAGATTGGTATTTTTGAGAATAAAATATTGTTTCAATTAATTGTAAAAGATTAAACAAAACTTAAACCTCAGTTAGGGTTTTTGAAGAACTTTTCAATCCATCGGAAAGTTGAATAATATACATTTGCTATTCCAACCCTCATACTGGTGCGACTATTCTTTTTTTTTTTAATTATTTTCTTCCTTTTAATACTTGCAGAACAATCTACAAAATACCGTGCGATCGAAAATAAAAAAAAATTGAGATGGCAATGATTAATACACTTCAGTTGCAAATAATTAATGCAAATAATTACTGATAACTGCAATTTAATTGATGTCCCGACTTTACTCTAGTTCGTAAATACGATTGGAGCTCCTCATGATTCTTTTACAACCGACAGATCACAGTGATCACACATAATGCACACCTTTATGAAAATCAAGATTTCAACGTTCTCAAAATCAATAACCTAACTTTTAAGACTGACATCTGATAATTGAAATTTTAACTCCCAACTGAAATTTTTGGTCACAGCCAACTCTATTTTTTTTCGATCTCACGGTAGCAAGAAAATCGTGTTCTTTTCCTAAACATTATTTTTTTTGGACGAGCGGTAGAACACAGTGAGAAACATTTAAAATATTCATATGGTAGATCTAAATCGGTATGCATCACAGTTAACTGGGTATTTTTTGTACATATTAAAATCAAGGTCTTTAAAACGCATTAATTAAGTTGCCAAAGAATACCGTTTTAATAATATGACGTACTTACATAATTTGTTAGAATTATTTAGTACTTAATAATAGAGTGCCGTTGCTTTTAAATTGATCTGATTAAATGTATTAGTCTGCTGTTTAATTCCATCAGTAGCGCTAGAATGTGTAACATGAAATATGAATGAAGACGTATTAATACAAAATGATTATATCTAATGTTGAAGAAGAATACATTTCGTGAGGGACAAGGAAAATTATTTGGTCTAACATCCGAATGAAAATAAAATGAAATGTATTAAATTTACTAGACGCGATTTAGTTTTGTGGATTTATTTGTGAAATTAGCAGCCATACAACTTTATGTACCGGAACGCAAACAACACATTTAATTAAGAGTACAAAATGGGGGTGTAGTAATCCTCACAAAGGAGCTTATTTTGGATTGTTTTAGACAATTATACAAAAGCCCACATTGTATGGTAATTTCGGCTAATCCAGGTTTATAGATTTATTACTTACAAAGTTTATTGGCGTGGCTGAGCGTGGTTGCTCAATATTCAACTGAGCGATTATCATTAAACGCCTAAGTATGAATAATTATGTAGTCCGACGGAATATAAAAAAAATCTTGTAATGATGATGAGTTCACAATATCTGGTCGATTATAAATTACTCGACTTAACAGCTTACCTACTAAAAATAAATCAGCGGAATATATAACAGCACTCGATTATAAATCATTTGAGTAGCATCGACGTGGAAAATCAAATCGACCAATTTGCGCCCTCGTTCTAATCGAGCGTTGAAATCTCCAGATCCGAACCGATTCAGCGTCCTGTTGCGAAACGAGAAATAGTGAAGGCTTTGGGGTATGCGTCCTCCGGAGCGGCTCCGGGCCCCCGCAGGGCTCCAACACGGAACACGAGTCTGACATACGATCGCATCACGGCGCACTCCGCACCACTCTTTAACGATTATTGCTGCGGTGCAGGAACACACCGGCTTTGTTTAGTGCGCCACAAGTCGCCGTCGGAATTTTTATTGGCCTTTTATTTCGATTTTACCTCTATATTGTTTTGTACTGAGAAAGAGTCTGATGCCTTTACGGTCCTAATGTTTATTGGTTTCAACTTTATTTTGAATACGTCTTATTTATTGCCGCTTGTATAACACGACTTCGAACAAAATAAAAACAACTTCTTCTCCTATGCGCAAGAACAATGCGACCACTCATAAATACCTAATAATGACATTAACTGCTTTACCACTTCTACTATACACTACCCGCCATATTATTCCGGACACCTTTTACACTCCACCAAATAACTTTATGAAATTCCAAAAACACCTCACTATGTCTAAATGTTTGCCTGAAATATCACCACCCAGCAAGATATTTGACAGCACGATCTTGGATTGACCTTGTATTACGCTTTACCGCACTAATACGGTAAAGTGTCATTTTACTAAACGAGTGCGGTAATGTACATGAATTCTGAGATTACATAGGAAAAATTCAAATAGCTAAAGTTGATGTTTTTTGGTGTTCGATTTATCTGTCAAGCAGTGTATTGCGACGGTTTTACAATCTGAGAAGTACGTTTGAACGGGGGCAGCTCCGGCACGATTACCGCCTGAAAACTACCAAAACCGTAAACCGATTAGAGCTGTAATAAACTTGTTATTACACAGGCGGATGATTTATTAAATAAGAAAAACGCGCGCGCCGTTTTGTTATTACACGTCTCGGTAAAGTGTTATTGAAGAGTATTTTTTCATGGTCGACGACCGTCCAGGTGATTAAATTTAAAATTAATACGCTTCAATATTTCAGCGTGTAAATACATGGTGCGCCTTTTACCATCGAACAAAAAACATATTTGAAGAAAGATTAATGGTAAAAATGTAATGATAAGATAATAGCGGGTAACAACACCTTGGTCAGCAACAAAATAATTGGTTCACGCACTTCATACTAATGAAATCGGCGCATCACTTAATCTGGAGGGCGGAGGGGACAAAAAAGCCGCTAATTGTAGGCCACTTAACCAGCTACTGCTGTAAAATGATGTCGTTAATCGTGCCGCCATCATTCAAGGGCCCCAGGGCCGCGTTTATACCATACAGCTAACCCAAATTATCTATAATAGAGAGTAATAGATTCGTAATTAATTGAAATTATATGCTTAACTTTGTTGCACAAAAAATTACAGTTTTTCCAAACTGTTTCTATCTAATAAATTCAAGATTTATGAGGACTAATTACAAAATTGGCCCTTGCAAAAATTGGAAATCAAATTGCGAGGACCTGTCATTTCGCTATTTTTTCTCACAGGGTTTTCGAGATTTTTCAAAAATGCACCTGGAAAGAATGAACAAACGCATTAATTCTCAACTAGTGTAAATAACAAACAATAACAAAAATGGCTGTTATTACCATATCTGGTTTGGAATCAATAGCTTTGTTCAACAAATGTTATGATAGGATAATTTCTTTAGAACAAGATTCGTGAGAGAATATTTTTGTAATCATGAGAAGAATAACACTTAGTGATTTTTACAACGGCTCTGGTATTTCTAGTAGTAGTCAGAAGTAAGTATTTATTTCTACAAACAAATACACAGATAGTGTAAGACATACCTACGTGAGAACTCGTGAGTAATCCAATTTCGAATTTCCTATAGAATTTTATTACTAAACTAGTTTTTGTCAGCGACTTCGCTCGTGTATATTAAGGAATGTCAGAACATCAATCAATATCAAGCAGAATTTTTATTTGAAAGTTTGTTGAAAAGTTGGCATAAGTGACTGCTTGAACTGTCTTCCATCAACCATTGAAGCGATGTGAAGGAAACCTAAGTAGCTGTGACAGCGTGTAAAAAATTTATCAAACCTGACAAATTAGAGTAAGAATTTAATTACTTTTGACACTTAGGTTTGCTACGTAGAAAAAACATAATATGAGATGCGAGGTGACGAAACAGAAATAAGTGAAGCGGGCTTGCTACACCGCGCCAAAATGTATTGCGCAGATTTCTCACGTTATATCGTAATAAAATATTAATATTGGAAATTTATTATACATACATACTTTTAAATATGTGTCAGTGTTACTTTGATACTACTCAAAATTGAAAAAAAAATACTTCGCGGATAATGGCTATTACTCGCTCGGATGAATTACGCCACTCGCCTGCGGCTCGTGACACAAAATCGTCCTCACGAGTAATAGCCATCATTATCCGTTCATTGAATAATATACATATTATTATTCTGCTAGATAAGTGCATAGCGTATAGTTATTAAATTTAAAAAAATCCTCGAAATACGATAAGAAATCACATTTACTGCTAATTCGTTGACATTTAAGTTCACGCCATGAAAGTACTGTTAACTTGGTGATAGCAATAAAACGTACCTAAATGGTTTATCGTTATGTAGATTTGTATAGTTAAACTTTGGATATCTGTAAAAATGTTGAAAACCGTTTGATATCAAACAAGAAAGATCAGAGTTTGTGAGATTTACAAATTTCCAAAAAAAAAAATAGGTGTAATGACGTCGGCAGGTTGGATGCAAGATTGAAATAAGAGATAAAGGGAGGATTAAACGTATGAATTTGTATTCTGTACGAGAGCCAATCAATGTTTACAACATGAATCATCTAATAATCAAATCGTAGCTGGAGCGCTATTAGAATTACAATAAAATTTTCTATATAATTTATAACCACACGGTGATTGATCTGCAGCATAAAGCACAAGATGTAGTGATATCGGTTTGATTACAATCGATTCCAACAGTTGATATGTGATTGATTTTTAAATCTGGACTGGTACGAGTAATTTCTTTCGCAGCGTGAGTACCTAGACGTAATCTCTTGGTCGAAGTTGAAACTCATTCTAGTAATGAATTTGTTATATTACATTATACATGAACGAAATGTGAAGGAGAGATCGCAACAACGTCTCGAGATTTAATTTTAAAATTAATAAAGTTTTAGATAACACGGACACGGGGTCGGAGGTCGCCTCGGCCCCGAGGCGGTTCATGGGCCGGTATCGTTCTAGGAAATCTCACTAGGGTTATGTCGTTCCGGCTATCCTTTGTATATCTAGCTTCATCCCGGAGGCGGAGGCAATTTTTTTTAATAATATCTTTTTGTAAATATTACCCCGCGGTACCCATTTCCCAGCTATCAAATAATAGGTTTTGTTTGTGTATATTATTTCTTAATAATAGGCAGTCGCTTATTCACCCATAATTATCCGATATTCTATTGATTTATCGCGATTGGGGACAAAACTGAACCGCACCACTCGGGAGTACAACGAAAGCTTATCTGGACCGGAATCGGGACGCGTTTTGCCCGAGATTTATGACAAAGTAAGTGGTATCGAGTTACATATTATTAGGCCCATCCTTCAGTATTTGTTTAGGAATAAATTTAAATACTTTAAACGCGCATTCTTTATTTAAAGGCGCTTCTCCAATACGCTTTATTGTTGAATAAATCTAGTCAATGACATAACACCGTAATTTATCGTCGACTAACAACACTAAATCGTTTTTATTATGCATGCATATGAATTTACTCGGCGTGTCGCGTGTCAAAACTTTCAATATTTTAACTCGGATAAATTTTATATTGTTGTAATTAAGTATTAGACATAAATTTACAAATTGATGGTGTCTTCATGAAGACGCGACGATTTTATATCTGTCGGCTCCGCTGTTCGCCGTTGCTTTATTAAAATTTTATGTCAACAATGAACAACTTAAATGTTACCCATTGTGTCTCCGCTAGACCCTACAAACGAATCCTTAATGGCCAAACACCGCACGCAAGTAAATTAATAAAATGTTAAATGTAAATTCGACACTCCCACTTCTCACAATTAACACACCAGTTACTTAAACCTTCCACCAGTACTATCAACGAATTCCGTTTTTTTGTAAACCAAATTGTTCTACGAGTTTTTGTATGACTCTGTAAATGTTTGCCTTTGCCTATCACATTATAATTAAAATTAAATGTAACATATAGTGTGGCCAGGTAGCTTAGTGGTGAGAGTCTCTGACTGAAAAGTGGAGGACCGGGGTTCGATTCCCGGCCAGGTCCGTCACATTTTTCTTTGTAGTCAGACTTCCAGTGTGAGGTATGACTACGTCAGGTGTCGGAGGGTTAAATAAGCTAGCCTTGGTGGTGTTACCCTATAAGGTTTGGAGAGTGAGCGGGGTATAGCCGGGGGCGGCTGTGTTATCACAGCAGCCGGGGTGTAGTAGAATGTGCGTTTGTTGATGGTTGGGGATCATCTACCCTGGACTCGATTTACTGAACCTTTTTCTTCAACTTTTACAAAATGTCCGAATCTGTTGCGACGAAGATATTCCCAAAGCTCAAGATGCTTCCATCGTATTTCATAGAAAATACAACAATATGAAGACATTCTCTTTAGATCTAAAATTTTTATTTGACTGGTCTTCTTTGAATTCCTCGCTCTCGTGAGTGTTTTTATAATATAACAATAATGACCTTTTTGTACAACAATTCAACGCTTTGATTAGATTTAAAACAAATTTTATTCTTATTTATTAATAAAATGTGTTAGCTTCACGTTTCTTTGTGTTTATCTGCCACATTTTCCTGACCACACTTCCTGTACACCTGTACATTCCAGTACTGATAAGAAAATCTTGTGAAAAATTACTCAGCTGATTTCCTGCAACATTAGTGAGATATCTTGAGAGACTCGTAAGAGTTTGATTTTTAACTTCCACTATTTTCTTGGTTGTAGCTTCAGAAATTTTGAGTAGCAAATTTAATTTTCATTGTGAACATCTTGAGCTGTAACTTCCAGCGTTGCATCGAGAAGAATTGAAATTTTGTGGGTGTGTGGTGGACACTCAAGTGTACACGTCAGACTTCCATGTACCATAAAATCGACCCCATCTTTACGATTTATTGGAAACGACTCATGGAATGAATTACGAACGAATCGCCTCCAAACGCTTTCTTTGCCGATATATCAAGTTCTCGTAAGCGATTACCATAACAATTAAAGGGCAGGCTTGGTCGTTATGGCAAGTTGCACACACGCATATCACCATGTTACAGGCACATTAGTGCACTCGTACATACTTGCAGATTTCTCCTGTCTGCAACACGCGTGTACTTAAAATAATATTTATTAGGTAACATTACACGTAGCGTTTGATTTATCATTATAGCGCGTCGAAGCGATTTTGCAAATTCACCGAAAGGCGGAATTCACCTTTTTTATACCTTGGGCTCTTTGTTTAATAAAAATCTCATCGGAAGAAAAAAAACGCGAACAGAACGCCGCCATGGCATTGACTAATCGTCAGCGATCGTGAACACAGTTTGTTGCGTGTTGATTTTATTTCACAACAAGTACACACCGGTGGTTTATGAATTTAGATGATGAATTGAGTACGAATGTTAAAAAAAAAGTGTTAAATACCGACACTGCCGAAACAACGATCAGATCTGTCGTAAATTATGAACCATTTCCCGGTAACGAACGGTACCATAAATCTGTGGTACACCTGCGTCTAAGCGTCAGTTCGTAGATTTGTAAACAAGTCCACAGGTCTGCAAATTATTTCGATACTCATGTGGGAACTGGAGCGAAGGCCAGGAAATCTCGCTGCAGAGAAGCTTTCTTGCTGCGATAAAATATTATCCGGTAGTAGATTTTGCTAAACAAATTTCCACCAGGACTCGTATTTTACGCCAGGTGTTGCCTTCCTGTGGTACGTGAACTTAGTTTATCGGTGATAGCTTCTATGCGAGAGAAACTTGTTCGATAAGAAAAAAGAGCAGCTTTAGGAAAGAAGTGAACTAAGACTTTTGAAATTAGAGTAGCGAATTTGATATTTCACTTCCTCCGCCAAAAATCAATTAGTTTAGGTAATTTCCTGCACCTATTTAGATCAAATTAATTTGATCTCTTCTTAATTGTCTGTAATTTCGACACACTTCTAATTGTGAGAATTTATAATCCTATTAAGTGGTAACATGTGATCGATACTTTCTCTAAAATTTTTAACAAAAGAAATTTAAATATGTACAAGGGAAAATTAATTTTTACTAATTACGTTTTGGTTAATCTTCGAATTACTTCAATTTGCTTAATTGCATCAGTTCCTCCTAGACAAAAACCACAATGTCCATTTTATCAAAGCATACCTTGATATCAAAAAATTAATTTGAAATTAATCAAATTCAAAATTGCACAAATTGTATTGAAAGAACTTGTTACCAATGTATTTAATGATTGGCGCTTGGAAAGTAAACTAGACTCGTTCCCATACTTAGCTATACTTGACAAACTGACTTTCCAGTTAATTTTTTCATTTTTAGTTATTTTATTACGAGTCATGAAAGGTTACCTGAAACAAGAGCGACAACAGAACAGCTGAATTAAATGTATTGGCCCATTAGAAGATAATCTATTCGTGTTCTATCGGGTGTTCATTTACATTTATCCTCAAAGTAGGCGTTGAAGAGTCGATTGTGAACGCATCACGGATTGAAAAACATGGATCAGCTGTTTAAGTCTAACCTCACTTTTTGCGTTGTTTGTGTTTTTATTTTGCAGACTGGTGAGTGGTGCGTTCACAATCAATCAACTCTGCAACGCCTACTTTGAGGATAAATTTAAATGAACACAATACAATCTATAATATGTTATGATTATAATTATGATTACGATTTGCTGCCACAGATTGTTTTCTAAAAATATTTACAACAAAAGAAAATGAACAGAACTTTCTGACAGTCACCGTGAAAATTCTTTTTCTCAGTGTTCATAAAAGCAACAATTACACAATAAATAGTGAACTTGAGTTTGTTGTTTTTGGAGACTATGACATTCTACATTTGCTGATTTTCTTCAACATTATTATTTAATGTATTTTATAATATTTTTACACCGTGGCCAAATTTGAAATACAACACATTTAACATTCTAAAGATTTCAGTATCTAAGAAAGTTGATTAGCGAGGGTGGTACACATTTGGCATTCGCCTTCTACGGTTGAACGTACATAATTTTTGAAATGTCAGTTACATTGTTGAGACGTTGATGCGACTTTCACATTTGCAAATGGTATATTTATTGAGCACTAAAACCAAAAATTAAATATCATCATGTTTACTAATGATTTGGTGGACCAGAAATTTTGATTTTGTAAAGTTCAAACCGCCTATTTCATTTTCACCACACGAGTTTTGTTGATGCAGATCTTCAGTCGTAATTATGATAATTGATATTTTTGATTAATTGCAACAAGGAGTCGTGTGTTATAATTAAAATGTAAATGAGTCCAATCAAAATTAGGCGAAATCGTTAATAATTTATTTTCTACAAGTTTTTATAGAGTGGACGTTGGCGACTTCCCAAATAAAAAACATTTTTATCGCGTAAACATGTTTTTGGACAATGGCTTTAATTTCTGTTTATTTTCGATATTAATGCAAAATTATGCAATAATTTTTTTCTTTAATTTTCATTTAAATGCGCACTGTATATCCTGTATACCTACTCAAAAATTCTTATCCCACAGTAATGACTTATTTTTATTGCGGATCATTAATTTATGTTAGCTGTAGGTGTCCGCATACTATGTGGTTCAATGTTAACAATCCAACGAGTAATCTTCAAACACGATGTAGGCCATTAATTTCACACGTCATTAATATAATTACTTTCGCTCTCGTTATTACATAAACGAATTTGGGTTAATATAAAAGCGTTTTGTTATTCTCTCATCGAGAATTTAAAAATGCCCGGCTCTGGATAAAAATGGCAATACTCGAGGCGAACGTGTATAACAAAAATATGGCAGAGAGAGTTGTCTGATTAATTATCGAGCGAATCCCACAATAAATATTTGGAAATCCATCAATTAACCGTTCGATAATTTGTAATCTGATAAAAGAAATTCGTACGGGGCACATTAAGGTTTAATTAGGAATCTCATTAAGGTGCGCGGATGTTTAGTTCGTGGCCCCCGAGACGTGTTCGTCGATTTTTACAAATTAGCGCGTGTATTTTTAATTGGACTTGGTATTCGCAATTAAAGAAGGCGATGGAATCTCCCTCCGATGGGGAGCGTTATTTTAAAATTCGTTTAACTTTACTCGCCTTATAAAAATAAATTTCGCAATTTAACAGCCGTCACTGAAAAAGATCACTGCCAATCTCTTATAAATCGAGGCAGTTTCGTTGCCAAAAATTATTCGAATTTTTATTCGGCATTCCTCGAGCCGCGAATCTCGACAAAAATTCGATTAAGGATAAAGTCGAAGACGTAAACAAATATTTGCGTCCAACTTACCAACCTAAAATGTGGTGAGTGACGGATTGACGCAAGGATTCCCCTTAAAATCTTTACTGCATGTGAAAGTAGTACAAGTTTTGAATTGTTATCTTGTCAGAAACTGACAAAACTTAAAATCAAAAATATGTTGAATTTTTTGATGAGGTTGATGGCATTTAGAACACTGGGAGAAATTATATAAAAAAAAACTACGAAAATGGCGATCCTACACATTTTATTTTGATATTTAATGTATACAAGGTATCGGTCGTACTAAAAATATCTTGATGCCCCAGCTGTTGGTGAAGTGTAGTGTGTAGTGACATTTCTTTGCTCGTCGTTTTGAATTGATTACCACTACTGGTTTTAATTGGGTGGGAATGAATTCTAGCTACTAATAACAACGTTCAATCAAGAGCAGATTCCAACCATTATTTACGATGAATTTATGGATGCGTAAAATTTTCAAAGATAGAAGAAAAACCATTATTATTCATGGATCACTAGCGACGATTTGCAACGAAAAACTTACTTTACTGTTTTGTTGGTTTTGTTCTCATCGACTTTGAAAATAGAAGAATTGGAATTTATTAAACATCAATAAGTGATGAAACCTATGTGTATAATTATGAGCCAGAAATGCGTCATCAATCAGAGATGACGAAAGCTCAGCAAAGGAAGATCAACACTGAAATTAAGCAATGAAGCTATGAAGTATTCAAGACACCCATCCAAACACTGGCCATTCCCGATCTTGCTTAACTTTACTAATCGAATCATCGTGGGGATTTCATAATTATTTTAATTTTATTTAATTTACACTTTTTCTTTTGGTTGTCCTCTTTTGTCAGTTGTATTTCACCATTTCGCAAAACTATTTCCTATCTCTATTAAATGTCAAAGTGACGTAAATATGAAATAGTTTTGAGAAATAGTGAAACACAATTGACAAAAGAGGAAAACCAAAAGAAAAACACTGTAATATTTTTTAATTATTTATTATTAAAATTTAAAAAAAAAACTAATAAGGGTGTTTTACGACGGATAAAAATTAACTGAACATTTGCTCAATTGTCACTTTATGGTCGCTAGAATTCAACAAAAAGAAATTAATTATAGTAATTTTTTTGCCAGCGCAGCGGTGTGAAAAGTGGATAGGGCCTCCTTAACAATTTTGATAATTTAAAAAAATTGCTGGACTTCTTAGCATTCCCATCAGATTTTTTTTATACATGTATGTTAATAGAAAGATAGTTTCAAAAAATATTTCTTTATTTCCAAATCTCAAAATGTAGTTAATATTCAAGGGGAATGTTTTAGAATGTTCAAAATGTTACTTTCGATCTGGGAATGGAAGGAACAAGAAGAGGTAGAGAGAGTGGAAGAAAAGTATTTGATAGGGAGAGGTGCTAGAAGTTACGCCAGGTTAAGTAATGAGGGAAGAGTAGGCTGAGAGTGAAACAAAATGGATGGAAGGGAAGAGTGTAGGATACTGGCGGAATGCTGGAAAGAAAAGAGAATAGACACTGAGAAGAAGGGAGAGAAATACTACCAGAGGAACGGAGAAGGGAGAGAATCAGAGAATCCAGGGAGAATGAGAGGTGTATGACAGAAGAAATTTCGGATTACCTGGGAAGAGAGAGTGCAAGAGAAAGGAAAATGATGGCAAGATTCAGATGTGGGAACGAGGAGAGAGAAATCAGGTATTGGATGGAAGGGGAGGAAAGAAGGTGCAGGATGTGGTATGAGGAGAGAGAGGCAATCGCGCACATGTGAAATGGATGTAGTAATAAGAAAGAGGGAGACAAAGGAACGGGGAGAAATACTGGACGAAGACAAAAGGGAGATAAGATGGATGAAAGAAATATGGAAGAGGAGGGAAAGAACAGAGACGGAAAGCGGTGGGGGACAGGAATAAAAATGTTTTTTTTTAATTAAAGCTTTGAATTCTTATGCAATAAATATGTAACACATTTGGTGTTTGTTTGTCACGTTTTCAACAATTCTTATCTTGTATGTCTGAAAACAAGACACCAAATCCATTCCTCATTGGACTCATTTCGGATATTTAAAATCTTTGTTTGCTTTTTACATCTGAATTACTGTTGAAAATTGTTCGCAATAAATTCCCATCTTTTATTTTTCTCACTGTGTAGAAGAACACGCTGAGTAGTGTCAGCATCGAGATTGTCTTAAAAGTAAATTTTACAATTTAAAATCTGTCACATCGGAATGTATTTGTGCGTAAATTTCTTATAAACCGAGACAATTTAATTATGAAAATTAGTTTGTTTGGGTTTTATATTTATCGCTTCTCGTTTCACTCTGTCCGCCGCTTGTGCACTTCTTTCCCAAATTTAATTAAGTCCAGGACAGTTAAAGTCGCCGTAAATTCCCGAAAGGTAACACAATCTTTTGTTTTTTAATAGGATAACAGGTGAAAATTGTAATAACACTTCCTCCATCACGATTTTATAATTGAGTAAGACGCCAATTGGGGTGTAAATTTCGTCTAAATATGCAAAGAATAAGCGTTAATGTGGGGCCGCGACATTTAAATTTGTTTTAGTTTGGATTCTGTAATCTCTTTTCGTATTAATAGTTGTTTCATATCGAATTGAATTTTTATGGGTTTGTATAACGCAGAAATAAGTTAGATTTACAATAACAGGCGTTACTGAGACGGTCGTAAATCTGAAAGGTAGAACATTTACTATTAAAAGAAAAGATCTAACCGATATATTCAATGTTTCCAATTAGGGATTGAAAATATTGTTCTCACGGCACGGCAAAGCTGGTTGACTTCAATTTCTCTAGCCGTCTCTTCTAAGCGCTTCTATATTCTGCCGACAGCGAAAATGATAATGCCACGATGAGCAATGATTGATTGATTCCTAAAACCGCGTTTCGTGAACGATTACTGCTTGTAGATAGCCAGCAAACAGAAGTTACTGAACTTCAGTTGCCATAAACATGTCGGAGAGGCGACGCAACGTGAGAGCCCGGAGTTTACCCGGAAATTACAGTTTACTTACCCGGCCACTTCGCGCATTTTTATCAGGTTTCGCTCGTTCCTTGCCACAGAATTGAATCTACATAACAAAGTATGCATCCAACAAAATATGAGATTCATTTTATTGCAGTTCTAATCGGCTGCTGCAAGATTAGCATAAATGCCAAATGGCTGCGAAAGCTCTGGATTACGTTATTAAAAGCACACCAGATTACGAAAAGATAATCTTGCACTTGCAGTTTATGTAAAAATTACTACAAGCACGATATCAGAAAAGAAATATTTGTGATGTAATAGAGATGTTACTAAATTTGTTATCTGTAATTCTTTCCGAGAAGGAAGAGCTTCTAGCTTTATTGCAAGTCTTTACACATAGTTGATGGCAAAGATTATGAAATTGTAAATGCAAGAAACGGTATATCACGGTCAAATAAAAGTGATATATGGATTTTCTTAACCTCTTGATTTGATGTTCGCTTAATCATTTTGGAGATCAATCTTATAAAACAAAACTGTACGAATTACTGTTATAATCTGGAATAAACAGTTTGTTTTATTTGAT
Source organism: Tenebrio molitor (assembly GCF_963966145.1). Classification (NCBI taxonomy): domain Eukaryota; kingdom Metazoa; phylum Arthropoda; class Insecta; order Coleoptera; family Tenebrionidae; genus Tenebrio; species Tenebrio molitor. The sequence goes on from NC_091051.1 coordinate 8,184,496, forward strand.
CTAAGGCCGAGCATGCATGTAGGAATTTTCTAATTTTTTGATTCCAATAATAGATAGGTACGTTTTTTTGCATCCCTGCTGGGCTTAAAAAAATTCGTTTACAATCGGTGCACGCTGTTCTGAATTGGACAGCTATTGATAATTCATATTTCTAGATGGAGAAGAATCAACTAAGGTGAACCACGATAAATGTTTCAACCTACATAATTGTTTTTTTAGACACCCTTGATGAAAACGGTAATTCTTTTCGGACGCACTTTTTCGGACGCTGACCGTGGCGCCATCTGTTGTTCTGTTAAATAAGTTAGTAACTAAACCGACAAAACCTATAATTCCATAAATTATGTAAATAAGTAAGTGTATTGCAAATAGTAAATTTCTAGTTTTGTTGGCAAGCTGATAACAAATATTTTTAAAAAAATTGTTAACAATATGTATTATTAATTTGTAATTTTTCCAATGATGTCTTTTGCTTCGTGCGGTCGCCTAAAAAATTTAATGTGCTCCTCTGCCAAAAAGTGCCTTTTGTCCTCATTTGTTTCAAGCCTCGGCTGCGCCTCGGCCAGAAAACTCAGACTCGGACGAAAAAGATGCACTTTTTGGCTTACATCCTACATCTACTATTTTTCTTTTATTGCCCTTGTTTCAAAATGTTTTCCGAATTTTTATGTTTGTAGACAAAATATAAATAATGGACGTAATTGCAAAATAAATGAGAATATTGTGTTTTCAAAGGAATCACTACTTGATAGAAAATCCGTAATGATAAATAAATCCTGTTTCGACACCGTTCCCCATTTTTTTAAATATTAATAATACCTAATAATGTTCACAAAGCCAGAACATATGAATAAATAATATTAATGTCAATTAAGTGCCCTTTACAATGGTAGAAAAAATCCATGAAACATTTATAACATTCTATTTTTGTTGTTAGTTGTTGTAACAGTTTCAAATGTCTTATTTACAAATCAATCACAGATAATTAAGCTTGATAATATAGTGGCAATTTTTAATCAATATCTGCTGGCAGCGTATTTTGATATGTGACAATTTTTCCCGTTGTATAACTGCCAACAAGTTTATTTTGAAAGAGACTGGTGCAAAGTTTACAAACATTGCCCACTACGTGCGTTACATCACGTAGTGGTTCAATATTTTATTGACACGTCGAATAGTGGACCAGCAAAGCGCGATTCTTCTTAGAAAAAATGATCCTCCCATCCTCGCACCGAGTGAAAAGTCTTCGCTCTGCTCTGGGATTTATTGCTGCTGTCTTGGTCCGAAACAGTAGAGAAGCAATAATTAATAACATTTTGAAGCTCGAATGGAGGCAAGTGCGCCAGTTGGCAGCTATCAGTCGCATCCTGCTGATAAGTATCGGTAACAGATTATCGGCAGCTCGCAGTTGGTGCCGCGCGCTTTACCGTAATCGTCCTGGTGAGCAGGTCAAGGTGGTGTCTGAAGTGCGATTCCGAATCTTCAATCATCAGAGCGAGCGTTTCAAAACCGTTTCGACGCACAAATGTTACAATTTTTCTGTTGTAGACGGATTTCCATATGAGGTCGATTATTATCAAATCGTGATGAAGAAAGTAAGTTGGTACAGAACAACATAAAAAAACATAACTAGCGCTTTCTATTTCATAAATAATTAAATTTGCACCTCCGAAAGCGGTCTAAATTGAGCGAGCCGACGAAAAAAGGAAGCGCTAAAGGCGGTGGACACTAGTAGGTAAACTTCTTACCCTATAAGGACATCCCTGCTGCGTAACACGCCGTTACCGATAGCGACGGCATGGCAAGGACCTCAGGCGCTATTTCCTCATAACCTTGCCAAACCGCTCGATTGACCAACATGCCAAAATTTATCACCCGGTCAATATTTACAAATCCGAAAACGATTTTCTTTATTTTCTTCGTAAATTGCGATGAGATATCACTGGCCTACATCTCACGATGCAGCGATAATTTCCACTATTACATTACATTACATTAAATTTTGCCAAACACATTCTTGTTTCCAGAATTATTTGATCTTACGAAGCTTAGCAGCTGGGTTATTTTTATTTCAATGCAGAGTAAAAAAGGCAAACAACGCAAAAAGTGAGGTTATTTTTAAAGAGTTGATCCGTAATCCCTGGTGCGTTCACAATCGACTCTTCAACGCCAACTAACGAGAAATTTAAATGAACACCCGCTAGATTTGGGATTTGGTTGGTCGGATGTGCTAAAAATTAAATAAATGGTAATTTGCATCACCTTTATCCAAGAAATGAATAAACTGTAGAAATTGTTTGTACTGAAAAGCGATTATGAAATATAGAACTGTGTACTTACAATGTTGTTTGAAGGATTCTGTGCTATTGAATTTGTGCCAGATGCGGTTAAATATGGCGTAAGAACATAGTTTATTGTCCATCGCTGGTGAGAGATTAGTTTCTGCGGTAAGCATGATTGAGCAAATATATTTGCTTAATGGATCAGTTTATTTAAACACAAAAGGGGAAAAATTGTTGTATTAACACCAATTAGCTAGCTTTTGTACAAAGCTCTTCTGAAGGTGTGAAGCTCTAATTGAGCAAATTTGAGTAGTAAAAGAAAATAATTTTGATGTACCGTGGAACATAAAGAAGAACGTAAATGTAGCCACGTGAAATTTACAACCAAATTGAAATGTGAATGTGACATAAATTGCTCGTTAAACTACAATGTTAAGAGGAAAAATAAAATATAATTTTATAAAGAATTGTCATATAATTAATGGAATAACAATAATAATCATCGGTTGTGGACCATACATTACGTCATCCAGAAACATTTAAAAAAATTTTGGCGTGTGTTCTAAGTCAAAGACGTGAACTAATAATTTCTGTTAAGATTTGTCACACTAATGGTTCATATTTTCCACCAAATCATATTCTTCAGTTTTCTCAAACTCTAATTTTTTAAATAGATTATTCCCATGATTGTAGTAGTGCATTAATATGCAGTGACTTGATTGGACTATTTTTTTTTTAAAGAAAAAGATGAAAAAGGTTATTAATATGTAGTTATTTATGCAACAAGTGAGTAAAGTGATACTTTTTTTACGAGAAGGAAAATTTGCCGCGCGAGCGAAGCGAGTGCGCAAATCTGCCGAGTAAGAAAAGATACTTTACTAACGAGTTGCATACAAAAAATTTTTGGCGCCCGTAAGTTTAGATAACAATTTTTTCGACATTCTCAAAATTTGAAAATTTTCTCCTGTGTGAACCCGTGGACCTTTAAAATCCTCGTTTTACTCGCGTTTTAAATTGGGCCAAAAAAATCCCAATTTACATACGAACTCGTTAAAAAAACTACTAATTATGAATGAAAAATGTTATAATTGCGTTAAAAAATGACACGCTACGGCACTTTTTTTAACGCAAAATGCCTGCAAAAATGAACCGCTATGGCAGTTTTTTTAACGCTTCTTGACCGATTCAAAAATCACATATTTTATGAACGAACGCAAACGAATGAAAAAACTTGCACTTTTTTTGACAAAAAATATATTTTTATAGATATTCATAAATTAATTTTTCTTTTCAGGAAATACTCTACCAAAATATCCGTCGTGTATGTAAAAACTGTCATACATTCAAGATATTACAATTGAATATATTCTCCTATGGTAGGGTTTTCTCTTCGAAAATAAAGAGAACTGCAAATTATTATTAACATTATTAACATTATGTTTGTCGCAAGATCATTTTTACATTCCGATTCTCTTTCGCTCTATATATCTTGATGTCAATCATATTTTTTAATTTCACTTATTTTGCAAGTTTTCTTGTACTTCTTTTACTTCTTTTACGTCCTTTTTTATGTACTCGCGTTGAATTGAAAATTTCTCATTATTACTCTACTCCGACATGTATTTATATCATTCATTTAACATTAATATTCATATTAATATAATTTTTTATGTAACTGTTGATTGTTAACGTTTTTCTTGTTATACATATTCATTAGATGTCACAGCATAAATGCAAAATAAATCATACCACTATTATCGCTCAATTATATGTTTCAACGTCCGCTATCGTTTTTCTCTGGTCACTTTTTAGAGGCATTCGCAAAATGCGTATACGAGGCCCAACAACATCGTGGGAATGCGAGAGCATCCTGGGCTGCTATTGAATTATGGATGGTGTTTTGATAAAGCTGGCAATGTGGAACGTTCTATTATGTCACTGTGATCTCCGCACACCGTGATCGATGAACACCGCCATCCGCCTTGTGGAAATGGCTAAGATATGTGCGACCATCATTGAGGACTTGATCTACGGCTTCTCCCAACAGCATTATATTGATATCGCGTGCTCTCCCGTCGAGCATCACCGAAAACTCCACAAAATATACTCGGATCATAGATATTCACAGCTTGACCGGCAACCAGTCTATCGAAGACGAATGGAGGATCTGGAAGCGTCAAGGTGTGGTCTTTTGAGCGAGGACGCCGCAGACAGGACCAAGCAGGTTCATCGATAAAATACACAAATTTATAACGGGGATTCGATGGAAACGGAATCGGCGAAATTTGATACTAAATCAACATAATAGAGTTCTGTTACAAGATTTATCTTGCTGAGGCTAATCTGCAAGAAGTAATTTGCCATTCAGTATTATTTAAGAGCTAAACAATTTTTTTTCGATGCGAATTTGAATGGGATTAAGGAAGAAGATGAAATATTGTTAAATATTATTTCTGTTCTACAGGGTGTTATTGAAAGTTGTACAGATATTTTAACCACGAGCTACTGGCTTCATGTAGAACTCGTACATTTTATAAAACATGATATACAGGGTGTATTTTTAAAATGTGCCGAAATTTTACCTACGAGGTTGTAGGACGACGTAGAACACTAAAAACAATTTAAAAAAATTGTAGCTCAAAAAATAAATGTCATTTTATTTTTTGACAGAATTTTTTTGATATTTTTTCCAAGTTCTACATGAAGCCAGCAGCTCGTGGTTAAAATATCTGTACAACTTTCAATAACACCCTGTATGTTGGTGTCATCACTTTGGTTTAGAACCTCAGCACGTTTTACAGGAGAAAAAAGGAACGAGATGTGTATGGTTGGCAGACAAGGAGAAAAGGTGGATGCTTAAGGAAGATATGAAAACGATATAAAGTGTGAAAACAAACACGGAAGCTATTTGCTTTGGAGTAAAAGTGAATTAATAGAAAAACAAACTGTTTTGAAAAGTATGTGAAAGGTAAAACGTTGTGTTAAAAATACGCTTACCTGCGTTTGAAATTTACGATAATTGGTGTAATAGTTTAAGAGCTTTATAAATTCCAATAATTAATCGTTTGTGACCAGATCATAAACAGTTTAGTCGTTTTTAACTTCTTCGGTTTTAGCTGGAGTCTTTAAATGCTGAAACGTATTTTTGACGTTTTTAATGTGACGGCTGAAAAATCACAAAAGCTCTTGGGAAAGCTCTAGGAGGAATGTTTCAATCTTGAATGGAGCAAGCTTGTCATTAATATTTGCTACACTTTCGAAGTGTTGTTCCTTCACGCTGATCATCATGGAAATGAAATGATGTTCTAATAGAACTCGACTCTCACACCATTTAAAATTATGATTTCCGTTCCGCCTCCGTTGCTTTTAAACACTATTAGTGATTCTTCAGAGTGAACAAAGAACACCGCCTTAGCAATTATCCACTTACTCAAAGCTTAAATGTCCATTGTCCAAACATTAAATACAAATTAATTATCACTGCACAATGTCTATTTTTTATGCTCGGCTAGGATAATTACTGGAGCAATCCTAGATAATAATAATAATTAATTTTTACGACCTGATTTCGTCTGGTTTGTCCCTGCTTTCAGTCACCACGGTGGCAATTTATTTTAATGGCGGAGAAAAACGAGCCACTTAAAATTTCCGTTTTAAATAAAGATATTAAGACACGGTTTTATATTTATTATTTAATTTCGAGATGCTTTTCTACGGGAGCAGACAGATTTAAGTTATAGCTCCACCGCTTGACAACCGTATGTTCGCATTTAAATTATGAAATTAAGCGTAAGACTTCAGAGTTGGAAGAACACTGACGTTAGAAAAATTTGTTGACAAGTTGTTTGCAACATAATCTATATTAGTTGAGTGTGGCAAAAACTCATCCCGTTCGAACGTTTTCTGTTTTAGTTTTGTATCTTTAGGATGGTTCATAATTGTTTTAAAAATAAATCAATATTTTCACCGTTGGAAACTTGCGGAAATGTCATAAACAATCCGTTTTCTCAAGCATAACGAAAAATAATCAAATTTAATCAAAACGACATTTTTTGAAAATACTGATTAGGGATCCTAAAATTTAATAATTTTAAACACATGGGGGCGTAGAGATATTTTCATATTTGATGGCGGAAACAAAAGACTGAGAAATGTCACAAAATTGTATTGTCAGTGTCAAATTTCTCAAAGACGTTCGTGATTTCGACAGGAATGCAGTAAACTGGCAATAAGAAAGTTATTCGTCGTTGAACTAGAGAAATAATTTGTAATACATTTGATTATATGAGAATAACTTTTCCTTTTGAAGCACTGACAAAAATTGGTTTCCTTAGAATTTATTTTTTCAATCTATTTAGCGAAAATTTAAATTCACCTAGACATTCCTTTTTACGGCGTTTATGAGAAATTTGACACTGACAATACAATTTTCTGACATTTCTCAGTCTTTTGTTTCCGCCACCAAATATGAAAATACCTCTGTCACGACACCGTTATTAAAGTTGCCGATAACTAAAATCATGATTAAAGTAAACAAAAACGATATAGATTTATGCAATTATAACCTGCCAGAAAGAGATGAATTCGTCACCAAGGTAATTAGAGTCATGATTAAATTTAATAAGGGTGTCGTGATACGGCCCATTGTTTTTAAATTTTTTCCAACCATTAAACACGAAAGTTGGATTTTCCTCTTAACATTTATTGGTGAGAATTTAATTTATTCGATATTTTTCAATTGTATAAAAATATTTTTGTTAAGTGTCTATGTATGTTCTTCATCTAGTCAGATTTTTGCTTTTTTTAACTTAACACACTTAACACAAACAACGTAAAAAGTGAGGTTAGATTTAAACAGCTGAACCGTAATCTGTAATTCGTGGTCCGTTCACAATCGACTCTTTGACGCCTACTTTGACGATAAATTTAAAGGAACACCCGATAATATCAGTCTTCCTGATTAACTGTAAAACAAAAAATTTCATCACTTCTTTCGTTTTATTTTATTTTCATATCATTCAATTTTTACGTTCATTTATTGATTATTATCCATTTCTATTTCTTTTTTTGGTATATTTTCTTTTCCCCACTTACTCTTCATCTCCGTTACGTCTTCAAAGAGGAAAAGTTTTGTTTTTTTACAATAATTATTTTCCTTCTTATTTATTTTCCCACTGTCAATCTCTTCGTAGTTTTTGTGCTAGTCATTGTATTCGCTTTTATGAAATATTTATTGAATATAATTTTGATTTAAAATTGAACATTACGAGTTTTCAACGTTGTTTCTTTTTCGTGTGTAATTGCGGTAAAACTAACGGCCCACCATAAAGCTAAGTGAAAGACAATACTCAATTACGTAGTACTTTACAAGGCGTGAGGTAGTAAAAAATGATTACAAACTACTAAAGCTCGAGATTGAGGGAGTGATTGTCTTTGTGGGGAGGCAAATTGCAGTTGCGTAATAACGACATAAAATTTGTAAAATCGCTTTAAAGTTATGATTAAGCGCGTTTTTATTACTGCAATAAAATTAAATTAAATATTTCATTTCCATTTATTCGTCTTTATGTAAATGCAATGCATTTTTTCATGAGGTACTTACGTCTCTTGTTACAAAACAAGATAAACACGGTGAATGTGTAATCATTCGTACAGTTTAATGCACGGTTTTTTATGGCCGTTGCATAAATAAATCTATATTTGGCCATCCGACCAAAATGAAACATATTAATAAGAGGTCAAAAGTCACCGAATCACTGTAATTCATTCGAAACTCGAACAAAATAGGTTGCACATATACGCTCACTTTATTCAGATTAGATGCAAATCAGCATAATGCGATGACTCATTCTAATTTCGCCGGTTGTCGAGGAAAATTTTCCTGAGCTGTAATAAATCGAAGATGACAGAAATCCGCCGGTACACTAATAAAATACACGACGATTTATATAGGTGGGCTTCCCCGGCGGGGGAGCACCTCACAAACTTTTACGATAGCCACACGCCAAACTCGAAACCACATGAGTTACAAGCACAATAAAATGGATATTATATTCTGGTCGGTTCACGGAATGTCGCGTTAAAACTTTTATGCTGTTATAGAGGTACTTTAATTGATGTAACCACCACGAAATCCTCGCAGGATGTCCGTACATGGGAGGGCTAGTGTAATTGGATCGTTGCACGAGTTAACCTTTGCCATTGCACTGCGACAATACCGCTTTTCTACCAACCATTTCTTTCAAATGACTTACGATAAACCTAATCGCTGAGTTAATTCACTCTGATCGGACGCACCCGTGATCTTCACAGTGTTCGCCGTGGTCAAAATGTTGTCGAACATGGATGACAGCTTTTTCTAATTAATTATGGTGTTTTTCTACCAACGCCATTTGAGCCAAGCATCGAACATGAATTAAACAAACATTTTTGGGAAATTCCTTATTCTTATACCTATACGGTCAAAGATACAGAGCACGTGGTACATACATGTACATACTCGGCTTCGCCTCGAGCCTGAAATCTAGTCGTCGCGCTGGAAAATAAACCTACCGTACTCTAATGTCAATAACTATCAGTGTCAAACTATGAAATGTAATTAATTAATCTTACCTAAACCAAAATTTGTTATAAAATATTCTAGATTTCACTGAGATTTTTCTCTAGATTTTTCGCCGACACTCTTAATTTATACAGGGTGTATCCGAATTCGACCGACAAACTTTCAGGACAGATTCTATGATCAAAAATAAGCATAAAACTCTTAATACATATGGGGTCAAAAATGCTTAGTTTGCGAGATAATCGACTGAAAATTTCTACCAGCAACAAAAAGAATCGGGTGGAATTTTTTGATGAAACGTACAAAAATAAAAAGGAGCTATGTACAATTTACAAAAATTGTCAAAATTTCGCCTCCCTGTTCAATGCACAGATAACTCCATAAAATCCAAGGAAATCAGATCGTAACTGTTTTTACGTTTTTGTTGATTATCTCGCAAACTAAGCGTTTTTGACTCCATATGTATTAAGAGTTTTATGCTTATTTTTGATCGTAGAATCTGCTCTGAAAGCTTGTCGGTCGAATTCGGATACAGCCTGTACCAGTACAACAAACATTTTCTTTTTAAAAATATTTTCTATCAACACGGCTTTGATCAACAAAAACAAAATTAATGGCCTTATTTAAATTTTAGCACTTTGTTATTATAGTTTAGGTAATCAACGACAAGTATCATCACCCAAAGACAAACGTCTGACACTGACCTTTCCATTGAATGTTTACATCGAAATGAACGTGTAGAAACAGTGTTGCGAATTTTGTTCCTTGTTAGAATAATGGCTGCACTGTTTTATAATCCTGAAGTATCTGTCTTCTCGCTAACAAACAATCAGAGACCTCGTGTTTATTGTGCTTTGTTAAGTTCTATTTTTTGCATCCAAAGAATATTTAACTTTTTATGTTGATGTTAAATTTTATTGGGATACAACACAACCATAAAATAAAACTGAGAAAATAACAATGTCTTTATCTCACATTTTTAAGAGTATATGGCAGTTATGTAGATAAATCCAAACTTATAAATATTAAAATAAAAACTTGGGTGACAATATAACTGCAGCTCATACGTCAAAATGCTTTTATTCACGTGCTGTCTTGCATATTTAAAATCTAAAACAGTTCTTGCGTGTGATGTAGTTGTGTCATTGTTATTTAAGCTTCTATTTAATATTTACGTCATTATTTACATATATAAGAGATTATTTTCTGGGAAATAAAGAAATTCCTTTCTTAAAAATATATGAATGAATTAAAGATTTATTAGGAAAGATGAAATATAGATTCTAGAAAGTACCAAGAACTGCTTGTTATCAGGCTGACGATCTGAAACAGGTTCCATTCTGTATTGGTGAGAAAATTTGCTAACTCAGATATGGATAATAAAAATTTTACATATTTGTTTCAATAAATTAAAAACAGAGATAATCAGGTTGGAGGTCTCATAAAAATTAATAACATTCCTAAGAAAATCCAACAAATTTATGTTGTCAATATAAATATTTCTTCAAAATTATAACATTTTAACAGATTTGATTAAACTTTAAGTCATGACATACGAAAGGTCTTCACACTTTCTTAGTGCACATCTAAAAATAATTTCCTCGAAATAGACGATTAAGACATATTTCTGGTGATTTCGTTGATTACAACATGATTAGGTAACATTTGCAAATCTTTTTGAACTTTTCAATCGAGTTGTAATGTAGAGAATATGGTATAAAGACAGTGTTGATAAATAAAAATTGTTAAAAAAAAATATAGGATGAAGTATATGAAAGAGCAGTAGGTAGTAGTTTTACCTAAGGCAAAAATTCACATAAAGCCATGGCATAAATTCAGATAAAAATTAAATTCTTCAGTGTTGTCTTGAAGCCACAAGAAGTAGTATTCACTAATGTCCTAGACAGTAGAGATAAACGAGCTGATCTGGCAGTTGACTGTGTGGGGACGCGCATCATTTTGTTGCATTCCCTAATCACTGAAAATGAAAAAGCTCTAGAGCTGACAGAACTGCTGCTTTTGTTTATCGACACTCTTGACAGTCGCTTTCCGAATTCGAGATATTCGATTATTTAACACGCAAGAACATATTTCTCATTTTTGTGTTAGAATGAAGAATTTATTGTCGACTTAATCAGAAATCAGTTGACTTTTAATATTTCAGACACGCAACATACATTACTCGCTATTATCACAACAAACAACTTCACACTGGAACGAGTCCGTGCACTGATCGCATACCGCATTTTCTGAAAAGTCCGTCCCTGCGTGAGTCATATTGTATTCGAAAGTCCAACACGAATAAACGTTGATATTATGTAAATATTCAGTGTCTCTATCAATTGAACTTTATTGTAAAGTAGCGGGAATTTATGTGAATATAACGTATCCTCGTACCGATTTAAATTCCCATAAATTTTCCACTTGCACATTCACCTTGTCACAAATACTGACGTCTTTGTTTGTTTCAGGCATTACCGCGGTTGATAACCAGGGAAAAAATGGTGTCCGGTGAAAATCCCCAACAGTCCCAACTCGTTTACTCATCCGGCTCGTTTCAGAATGTTATTCAAATGAGGCCGATTTTAAACAGCAAATCAATCTAAATTATCCTAATTGAAGCTCATACCGGAGTCGAACTGTTTTGGCGGTAAGTGATCCATTAGTATGCGACCGTCCCGACTTAGTTACCACTAACAACGCGTCGGACAAGCACGGTAGTCGCAATTAAGCACCTCTGTACAAGGATGGAAGCAGCCAGTGGACCTCACACAAAGGATTTTCCGGCCACCCGTCTAGCCACCGGAAAAGGCCCCAACAGATCACAATCGATAACAACAAAAACAATCTTTACTGTCCAGGGGATATAAGAAAATCCTTAATTGTGATATCATGCAAAAAATACACAAACAAATGAAGCATAAAACATAATCAGATGGATGTCATCAGTGCAATTATTAATATTTATTGTACCGGGTGTTCTTTTAAATTTCTCCTCAAAGTTGGCGTTGAAGAGTCGATTGTGAACGCACCACGGTTACCGATTACGGCTATGCTGTTTAAATCTAACCTCACATTTTGCGGTGTTTGTGTTTTTATAACTCTGCAGACTGACGAGTGGTGCGTTCACAATCGACTCTTCAACGCCAACTTTAAGGAGAAATTGAAATGAACACCCGATACATCGGAGAAAAAATATAGCATGGACTCGTAAGAATTGCTCATTTTCATGCTCGTGCTCGTGCTCGTTACACAATACACTATTAAATACTAAAATTATAAAATTAAAACACCTTCAGAGCTACTGTTTGCTTAGAGTGGACTGAACTCCAAGAGCTTTGGAGAGCTTTTACAGACAATCGTTTACTCAGCATTCTTTTCTTCCGGACTTCCATACCATAACTTCACACTTCGGACTTCATCGATATCTTCGCCGCTCCTTCAGATGTATCTTCCGCAGACTTTGTTGTGTGTCTAAGTGGAGAATGACATATACAATTTTCTGCTAAAACAGGATTTGCTATTGCAACAATTGGTGGATGGCAACGAAGACATGTCGTAAACTCTGAGACATTTATCACAGGAGTGTGATGGCGTCGCCGTAGTCGTCAACCTTTACTCGGACGTATAAATTTGAGATAATTCAGACTTGCTAATATCGAGTCTTTGATACCTTACCCATTATTACCGCCAATCGATGAATATTTATAACCCTCAAGGGGAGGTCCAGCCCGGAGAGCTTTCAGTTTTCTGAGTAACCTTGAAGACATCGACGGCGCGCGAGTCGCGACCCCTGACTTATATTTAATTGCCACGTTAATGACTCAATCATGTTCACCGACGCTTCGATCAATCTTGCACTTGTGATTTGCATAAATCGATTAATAATGTGTTCGCGGAACGAGTAAAAAGTATTTTTCAGGAAAAATCGACAGGTAATCGACCCAATTAAAAGATCTCCCGATTATTATCTTCCAGTATAGTAGTGATTATGTAAATCAGATCGACGGTCGACTAAGAATCGATTGTGGCGATAACAAAACAAACCAATATTTTATGAAGAGTTGTTAATTGACACGTGCACCTTAAAATAATCATTAAGATCAAAGATCACAGACAGATATCATTAAGGCTCGATGCTTGCTCCTTACAGTTTCATTAGCGTACGAATAAATTAATTTACATATTGTATTTACAATATTGATAATCTCGACGGTGCCAATCCCAGCCTAATGACGAAATCGGAAGAGAGACACTAAAACAAATATCGATGGGTAGCGTGCTGGGCTATCTGGCGCCAAGGAAAACTATTCAGCTTAACATTATCAAAGGCAAAGTTTTGCAACAAGTGTAGGTGATCAAGAAAAAAATAGCAGCCAGTCCGCCCACTTGGCTTGTAATTCTAGTCATAATTTTCCACTTTTCTGTACCGGCTTAACCTTCTCTCTTTCGGTTCAGAGCACTCATTAAAAATTTACTCGGCTGAAAAGTTTGCTTTTTCTTTGTTCTGCTTTTGAATGCATTGTTTCAAATCTGTACCGTGAGACTGTTGCCTCCAGGATTTTCAGTAATTGTTGCGAGGCAAAAATAATCAGAATCTCGGTAGGTGTTCAATAAAAGTAATCACGCGCAATTAAAACACTAACAAAGGCCATTATAATGTGTGTTTTTAATTTGGTGCACCTATTAGAACAACACCGTAATAACGCTGCTGCAACAGAGACGAGCGCTCTTTTATTTTTTTTAATTTGCCGTTATTGGAACAGCAGGATAAGTAATAATGAATTATTAACTCCCAACTTAATTGCTCAACACTTTTACACTGCTGCATCTAGTTTTAAACCAGCCAAGACAAGACAACGCTTAATAACTATTTCGCGAACGAACAAAAAGAAAAGAAAATTGGTATAAAAACCGAATGTTAATTTATTGATGTGTCAACCAAATTTAACTATGATAAAATTCATACTAATTTAACCATAATTACCAGAGAAAGGCAAAAAGAAATTTGGAAAAAAAAGTTTATTTTTTGCATAAAATACAATTTTATGGTCAAACACGAGAAACGATTTTGGTAAATATAAGAATAATTTTGACGATTTTAAAAAATTTATTTCAAACAGATTGGTGTCAAATTAGAATTTTAGCCAGCGGCAAGCAAATTACAGCAAAATTAAAATTTGGCACCGATCTACATAATTGGTTTGAATTTTTTAAACGAAAAAATAAAAAATATGACTGAAAAATGTATTAGATAATTCTACTACAATTTCAATTTTTTAGGAAATTTTAAATATCTGTTACTATTATCACTGAAAAAGAATTATACTTATAAAGTCCATTCAAAAATCAAAAAACCACCAACGTCGCATTTTCCTCGATAATTGCTACCGGCAACGCTGTCTAGTGTAAAATTTGGTGAGACTTGTAATTTTGAGGTTAAATGTTTATTAAGTAGTGTCTTGTTTTTCTAGGCATGTTTAAGTAAAAATAATAAGAATCAATAAATAAATGAAACGTACTGCTAATAAAACAATGTGAACGAAATTCAAAGCAATTGAATTTTATTTTGAATCAAATAAATGTCATAATTTATAGTTACCAACATAATATGAAAAAATATCTACCTAGGGTTTTTTAAATTTTACCAACCTAAAGCAACAGGTGGTGGTTTTTTGATTTTTGAATGGACTTTACCTATTTATCCATTTTTTAAAAAGCACTTTTACCCACTTTTAAAAAATAAAATACCAAAACCTATAAAAATGGTTAGATTTGATATTTCAGTTGATATAACTTTAAGTAAAACTTGAATAATAAACAACTGAAAGAGACATAGAGCAAAGATCTACTTCGTTGAGGCAACACTCTCTCAATAAAATGTCTCAAATAATTGTTAAAAACCAATTCAGTTGTTATCAATGTGCAAATTGCTTTTCAATTAAAAAAAATAGACATTTCTGAATTATTACCATTTAATTTATTTTCCAAAAGAAATAAGAAATTGAAAATGCAACCCACAATACATTTCCAAAGTTACCGTGGATTTTTGTTTTTTGATTTAAAAAACATAAAACATATTAGCTGAGCAGTTTCGTAAATTTGAAGGGTTTTTTTTCCGTAAATGTCACTTGTGGCAAATAAAATTATTGGAAGCAAAGCCATCATTGATTCATAATTTTAAATTTTTAAATTTCATAACAATACGATATTTTAAATAGCCACGTCAATTTTGGAAATGTATTTTGGGTTGCATTTTAAATTCCCCCGGGCTCATTATCACTCGTGAAATACTCTGTATACGTAAAAATCAAAAGGTACAACATGGTAAAAAATCTTTAAAATCGTATACATACATATTTAGGAACTGTAAATTTAGCAGCTGGCTGGCTGATAGTTACTGAGACAGCTGCTGTAAAAATCCTTATCTGTGAAATTTACTTGTCGATGTTTATGTGAACCAATTACATCTGCTGTCAATTGCAAACCGGTGATCATAAAACCACAGAATTAAATGATCCGACCACAAGAAGAATATATCGCTAACAATATTCAAAACAAACTAAAATATCCTCTTCTAATTTGTTATGTTTTTGACGTGACGGTTGACAGCGCCGATGTACTGAAAGTCTGACGATTGAAAGAAGGTCGACGATTGACAATTTTAATCCTTTTTAACTTTCCTAATAACCAAATTATGACATTTACACATAAATCAAACCAGACAACAGTAATTATCTTGAATTTATCTAAGTTACTAATTTAAGTCCCTCGTAAGGCGGTAGATTATAGAATCTAATCGTTCGAAGCCTCCAATGTCTTAATTACGACATGTCCTGACGTACGTATCTGCATTTTACGTTTTAACAGTACAAGAGATATACTTGACATTCCTAAACCCGACCGAGTCTACAGTTTAAGAAATGAAAACGTGAAAACTTGTTTACTTTATAGAAAATAATCAACTCGTAATTAAATATCAAAGGAGTTTATTAGGTAGATATAAATTTTAATGTGGGAGTTAGGTATTTAATTATCTGCAGTATTACACGTTTCTGCAATTTATTTAAAATGAAATATCGTAATGTATCGTTTTATTGAAACAACTTAGCAAATGTTACACAGTTATCTGGTCTTTAGGATATCTAATTTCTATATTGATACATATCTTTGTTTTCAAAATGAAGATAGTTATAGCGAAACTAAAACACTTTAGTCTTTGGCCGTTTTAATATTTACTTAAAGATAGTTTTAACAATTTTTTAAAATTTTTACAAAACGTAATGAATACGTCAGAAGATATAATAAATGTTATGAAAAGACTATAATGGCACTTTGTTTACTCAATATGCCATCAAGTTTTGTGAAAACGACAATTTTTTGAGGTGCAATTTTATAAAACGCATTACCAGGTGTTGTATCTTTGGTAAAACTAATAATACGAAAATTTACAACGCTATTACCTACTTAATGCAACTTTCTGGTTGAATAACGACGATTTATTTTAATGTCAATATAATATGGTTAAAAAGGGACAGCTTAACCCGCATTCGAAGTGATTCTCTTTGAAAGTGAATGTGAAAATCGTAAATGATCGCGACCGTAAAAATCCTTGACAAATCAGGAGAGCTATGTATTTTTGCACGTAGTGCAAAAGTGATTATTAGATAGAGGTGAATAAATTAAAAGAGATTGACATAACATAACTGGAGGAATGTTAATTTTATGGTGCGTAACGAGCGCGTTATAATTTCTCTCGAATAAGTTTGTCCGGAGGCATCTTCCTGCATTGTTAAGAACGTAGCGTCGTTACTGCTCATTTCATAAATATCTTAACTATTTCAGATATCGAAATGAATGATCTGACATTATCATGACAAACATAGAGTCGGCATTGGTTAACAAAAGAACAGAATGAAGTAGACTCAAGCTTCGACTACCTTAATGCTATTACGTTCATCTCTATAAGGTATAAATGTTCCATTAGATTTCTACCAATGTAATTTTATTTAAAGTGGCCAGAAACATATACGCTCAGCTATTCAGACGAAGTATCGGTTCGCACGGTTAATTCTTGACGGGTTTTAACCGGATCCGGGGGCGTCCCGTATCAATCGGCCGCACAAATTGCGAGAAATCGCCTATGAGCTTGTCATGGGAATTAATTGTACTTTAAATATGGCTACTTAGCATGCTACTTCTGTTCCGATCGCCGATAAATATTTTTCCAAGCGATCCTGCAACATGCAAGCCCTATCGGGTTACGCGGTATTAAGCCTTAACTTGATCGCCGACCCATTATATAAATTCTCCCGGTAAAATCGCGAGCCCCGGGCCCCCCTAGACCGGCTCGTAAATTTAGTTTCTAAAATTCCATTCAAATTAACTTTACGAGAGCTTTGAATATTATTAGGACTAAATCACGGAGAGGTATGAACGGTAGCGACCAGTAGCGGAACTAGAGGGCAACTGGCAGCAACGCCTCAGATTCCAGATTCCAAGTTATTTTGGGTTCAAATATAAACATTATTCTTTGACAATGACCAGCAATAAAAAGGTAAAGGGTGCAATTTTTCATTCCCTTTCGAGCGAGGGCGGGCTGCTGAGGCTTTTCTCGCCTTTCAGCCACGATGACGGGAAGGTGGTAAAGGTACTGATGGGTGAGTACTGACCTGTACTCATATCGAGATGTGGTGGTGTGGGAAAACCCCTGAAAAAAACCACCCAGGTCAGGCCGCGGCCCTGGGATTTGAACCCGCTACCTCCCGAATGCAAAACGGCGCGCTAAGCGCTTGGCCACAGTACTCGGTAAATCATTGTACAGATTGTTGTCCTTAAATAGTTCTTGCATCATCTGGCTTTTCTTTTGTATTTATCGACTATTCATCTTGAAGGCTACATCTATTTGCCCATTATATCGAACAATTTGGGCCCAACCTTACTGTCAAACGCTCTTTTTCTACGTTACTAACACTTCAACACTTTTCTAACCAATTGGATTGGACAGAAGCAATCGTATCAACTCTCTCATCCTTGAAGAATAAAATGCAAACACATTTACAGAAACCAAATAAATAATAATAATTTTTAAAAGTAGATTTCGTTGGGTGATCGTTTCATTTAAATTATGATAATGATAAGAAGACAAAGGTGTCCGTAATGATAGATCACAGGTACAGTATCGTGGGATGATTTTGCCCGGGGTTAGCAGCTCTCTAGTTACGCCACTGGTAGCGGAACTTTCAAAGCAACCGCCCAAAAGCTCATTCATTTTCGACGGTGGTCATTTCGCGCCCAAAACTTACTTCCTCGTTTGGAGGCCCAATTTTTCTCGTTCGAATCTCGTTTGGGTGTGATAAATCTCTTAACTAATGGCCCGAATGAATCAAATCCTTTGGATGTTTAAACAAACGGTATCCAAAATGGGCGGAACGGGAATTATCTCGGGATGAGAGAACACGGGTCGGATTACGACCCGGAATTTCTTCCCTCCTTTCAGGTTGTAACTTCATAAGCGCCTCGCAATATTTTGAAATGTTTATGGAATTTTGGGTTTCGGCCGCTTCGCTGAATTTTATTACGCGGAGAAGGACGTTATTCAAGACGGGTTTCGGGGGGCTCGGCCGTATGTCACAACCGAAAGACATTTAATTATAGCAGCCCGGAAATTATTAACCGACGAGTCGGTGTGAAATTTAGGCATAGAGATAGTGCCCCAGCTAATCTGCAGGTTCTCCTCCTCTTCCAGATTTATTGTGTTGCCTGTCGGGAAAACTTGACCTTTAAAAATTTATATCATTTGTCAACAGGCGATTAGGCTGTAGCTGTAGGAGTCGACGACTTATTAAATTTAGTAATAAATTTTGGCTATTACGCAGTCGATGATCAGCAGATAGAGGAAAAATCGGTTAATCGGTCAGTAATAATGTCAGATTAATAATATAGATAATATTTTTATTTTAGTTTAAACACGCCACGGTATTAATTTATAGATTATAATAATTGATTTATCTTGGCTTTTAGGTCATTATAGGCAAGGAGATATTTTGAGCTGATGCAATGCGTACAACGGAAATAAATTACAATTAGAAAATGAGCTTAATTTAGCCACAGCTTAATAGCTTTAAAAGTCGTATTACTCAGATTTCTTATTAATAAATTATTAATTAATTCTTCATTTACTAACTAAATATATTTTTAATTTATTGAAAACAACCAATTTAGTGTTAATAATTCTAGGATGATTATTTAGTAAGGACATGACATACCCACACCAACTTAAGTTATGGCAACATATTTCTTCCTTGCATTAGTAATGATTTAATTGTTATTCAAGATACATAAAGCTAATTAGTATAGTGGCATTTTACATGCATTTTATTCTAACAAATGGATTAATATAAAACATACGAGTATAACATTTTACATGAATTGTAATACGCAGACACATGTAGTGTAGTTTGTATTCCATCTAAAAAGTTTCATAGTTTTCTTATCTAATATGATAACAGAAAACAATAATTTTGCGCTTTTAACAAATTCAATGATAAATATGCAACCCATTTCTAAAAATTAAATACACTAATTATTTTGATGTTAGAGGACATTTAACATTACAAAAATTACTTTGTTGGTCGTATAGCTGAATGTTAATAAATCTTTTTCAAATTTTTCCTTTAATAAAAGAACTTTAATTAATGTTAGAGAATCTATTTCTTGTTAGGTTAATGACTGACAGCTTCTATTATTATAGTTTGATTGATAAAACAGGTTGAGAACAATATAAATTCTGACCTAATTTCCTTTACAAAATGTACGGAAACACTTAATATTTTTTAATAACATTTGAAATACAATATAAAATGGTGAACACAAAAATACAGTCTCTATGGAAGAACGTATGTCAAGGATCCTGTGGAATTCGATTATATCTGATTTTTGCCGTTCTGTAGCATAGAAAAAGAGAGGTTATGTAAGTCCATTAATGACAGGTTTTTAATAGACTGTTGGTAGATGAGAAGTAAGAAACCCTCAAACTCAACACTGACGCTAAGATTTAATAATTTGACATTTGGCTGTTGACATTTGACAGCTTTAACGGCTCGATAAAGTTCGACATAGAGCCGCACAATTCCACGGGACGCTTGATATACATTCTTTTATAGACACTTTGTAGTATAGTCCAATTTTTACCCTTTTGCGATGACGTCATTATCTAGTAACTTCACGTATGTTTGAGCTAGGATAACAAACAAATTTGAATTGATCATAAATAACTATAATGTCTAAAATTTGTTGACAATTGCCTCGAAAGGTTATGTTTGCAATCAATGTAATAAGTGAAAGAAATTAAAAATTTGTCAAATTGACAGGAGCGTAAAATAACCTCAAAGTAACCATCAATAAATAAACGTGCCTTTTTTTGTTTTTTTTCTATTTCTGTTGTTTCAATAAAGAGAAAGCGAGGAAGGAAATCGTGACGTTACCTCAAAAGGGTAAAAATTGGACTATAACATACGAGTAGGTACATACAGTCGCGGACAAAAAAAAAAAACAGAACAATGTTTTTTCGCTAATGTAAATTTGCTTGCCCTTTCTATGGTTACTATGAAAATATTTATTTATTTATTATAGTAACCCCGGTTTACTTAACTCAATTTTGGCTAAATTTCTTAATAAGACTTGTCCTACTTTTTTTTGTCGGCGACTGTATTTCTGAAGGTGGTTTTTTCAAGAATACAAAAATAAAAGGACGAAAAGAATAAAAGAATGTCTATAGCATAGGCACACTATATCTGCCCAAAACAGGATATTTTGTCCGTCGATGAAAGAATTTTTTAATAAAGAATTTCAGGATATTCTTTTTTGAACAAGAGTTTGCCATACCATGTATTGAAAAAACAACTTTTTCAAGTTTTTCAACCAATCCAATAGATTTATCAACATGCTGAAAGTACTTTTTCCACAGAAATCGTCTAGACCTTCTTCCAGGTATGTTTCATGATTAAGAAGATATTTATCAGACTTTAACCGAGCTTTCTACAACACGTTCCTTGCTAGGTTGTTTTAACTCTTTCTAATCTTCAGGAAAACATTTTCAACATAACCTATAATGCCTAATTTTTGCATTTTTATTTTAAGCTGGTGTGAAATCCTACACTATTTCTTTCTTCTTCTAAATTAATATGAGAAACACAAATTATTAGTCTTTTCTTTCTGCATACAGAAAATGACTTGGATCTTGGTAACGTATTTTACTATTGCTTCTGTAACTGTCTTAAACATAGTCTTCTCTGAAATACTGTCGTAATACTGTCACATCATTCTGCTTCTTCTTCTGCTTATCGTAATATTATTACGGGAATCTCTCTTGATTTTCTGAACGAGTGTAAGTATCTCAGCACGAGAAACCTCTTGATTTTTAGATCAAAACTGTATGATTTATGTTGAAACCGCCCACCATTGCTTAATGTTGACGTCGTTCCAAAAAAATTAATGTTCCTATCTAAATTAATCAAAATTTGCTCGCCAAGCTCCGAAAATGTTTATTGTTGGCAATTTGGCCGGAGAGCGGTGCCGCCTATTCGATCATACTTTGCCCTCTAAATTGCTCCCGATTTCCGTGAGCAATCACCATAATAACACAGATATGTGCGTAGTGTAAGCCCCTTGACCCTTGAGGTGTTAATGTAATTACATCCGAACGTGATTTATTCCGATCAGATCTCCTTAACGTCGAAATTGAAGCGTGCTGGTTGATTATAACGAGAAAAAATTGCGGTTTGTGGTTTGAACGGACGCTCGCTTCGGTCTTTTTTCACAAACCCACGGCTATTAAGTATTAATCTCGTCCATTACCGATGAGGTTTTTCTCAACACAATCGATGAAAAAATATCATTAATTTTTATCGCCACTGAAAAACAAGGAAACCGTGGGTACTTGTCGTAATTATTATGTGGCATTGTATTTTTGTGAAGAAGGATAATAAATGCATAAAATCATCATTAATTACGATTGATATTAAAGTAGAAATGTCACTGTTGAAATTAATGGGTTCATAAATTATCCCGCGTCTAATTAGACTTAATGACGTTTCAATCAGTACCTTCCCAGTACCGTCGTATTTTTAGTTTTAATTGCGCGAACGCAATGTTTTCATTTCAGATGAAATTAATTTCGATCGACGCGGCAATTATAACACCCTAATTAAGGCAAATATGGAAATTTCCACAGAGAATCGTCTCTTTCTCTGGAACTGGTACTGCTGTCCCTGGAGGTTCGTCGCAGCTAATTATTGTTAGCTATGACCACTACGTTCTCGACTCCAAATAATTATTCCTACTTGAGGTTCTTGCTTTCCGGGTTTATTTTATTACAACTTACACGATAACGAACCATCATACATTTTTCTGTTATTTTATACTTAGGTACCATGGTACTCACATCATGGTACTCACATCGTATCCAAATAAAAGCTCAACTCAGGTTCAACGTCATTACATTACCTAGTTATTCATTATTCATCCTACCACAATATACTATATATTTTTATGTATGTATTACTTGTTCTCTTATAACTAGAGAATTGCTGAAACGATTTTGATGGAATATTCGTCTAATGGTTCAATTTTTCTTTAAAAGAACTTTTAGTGCACAAATTTATTTATCTTTCACTTTGGGGACGAGTTTGAGTCAACGAAAATGATGAGTTTTCGTAGCAAAGCATGGGAAGCGACTGTATCTACAAAACATCCTAAAAAAATATTAAAGCTTCAAGATACGATTTCTATTAATGATTAGAAATTATTGAGTCTTGGGTGATTTGTATTGAAATTTAAAAATTCTCTGGTATTTTTCGATACACCAAATGAGCATAAATATTTTTTACTACTTAATGGAATGTTTAGGATGATACATTTTTTGAATTAATTTCGAGTTCAATAGAATTTTAAAAAACTGGTTAGGTGGGAGTAATAACATGTAGAATTAAATGTAAAAGATTTTAATGGCAGCACTTGAGAACGAAATACGACGAGTGAATTATAAATGCGTGTTAAAACATTATTGTCATAACATAATGATTATTATAATTTTTGTGGGGATCGTAACCGCATTTAATAAAGAAGAATGAGGAGATTTTGATTTAGTCCTGGTGGCTTTGAGACACCCAAGCAGGAATTTAAATAATGAATTTAATTGGAACGGCTTTTATCCTTCGTACGAATGCGTTTAATGTAGCTGCCGTTGAAATAGAAGCCGAGTTGAATTTATCGCGTAATAATTTTAAATTGATTTGTTAAGTGTTTAAATAATTTAATAGCGTCCGCGAGATACCTGGGTGGAACAACCATAAAACCGTTCTGAATTCAACTATTAAGTTTAATGAATCGGTCCAGAAATAATTGCTAATTAACAAACGAAACCGTTTAATTCCAGGGATAGAGACATAATTCAAGAAGATGACGTCACAGTTACGAAACAAGTCTCGAGGAAATTTATGAATCCCGTCGGGAATTTATTTAAAACCACCCAATTCATAACGTGGCGCGCAATAAAAACGAAATATTAAAATTTATGATGAATGCGACGTCGTGGATGTTTATATTTTTAATTTACGTTTAATTCCTCGGTGAAATTACGGCTTGTTGATATGATTTACGGACCTGGGGACGATTTACTCTCTGCAACCGACCGAGTCGAATATGATGCTTATCGCAATGTTTTTAGGTTGGTACTGGTCCCGGGACAGATGACCATCTTTCCCGGAGTTTACGACGGCGAGTTTTTCTTTCGATCGACGATTATTCTGTAAACGTCGCTGGTGAACATTACCGGACTCGGACTACTTGATGAATCGACGACAATTTTGCTCTTTTACGGAAATCGTTTCCCGACGGAGCTGAAGAGAGGATGTGACGTCGATTATAGGCATCGTTAAAACAGTAAACTTGCTGCTTACTTATTTTGTCTTACATCATGTTTCGCATAACAATAAAATTCTTCGGCGAAGGTACCAACACGAAAAGAAAAAAAGAAAATATAACTTAAGATACAAATTTGCTTTTAAAATTTTCATCTTCGCACTTTCAAACTCCAAGTGTTTCTGATTTCAAGCGCCAACAGCGCGGCGACTTCAACGGTGGGTCAAGAGGAAAGCGGAGGAAAATGTGCAGTGACAATTTATAGTACAGGAAGTAATCAAGAATTATATTCAATATTATAAGTCACTTTAAGCCAGTCAGACATTTGCAATAAATGTTTCAAGATTGTTAACTTCACAAAACTTTTTTTCGTAATCTTGTTATGACCGCTAACAGAAGTAGATGTTCTAGTGTTGCAAAAAAAATTTTAATAGGTTATAACTAAAACTTCTGAAAAAATTAAAATGTATCTGATACAAAAACCTCTTTCATAATGTCAAAATCCACCTTAAGGAGATTTTTGCTGGCTATAATACAAAATAAAAATATGACAAGTATGAACACAAATAAGACAAATAAAAGAAAAAATGCAGCACAAATTCAAAGTCTTGGATTCTTCTTTAAAAGTTTCATTAGGAAGATATCTGTAAGTTTTCGACTTCCCTAACTGGTAAACACACCTTTACCTTTCAATTTGGGTTAAGGGTTAAGGTAGCGGCGATATCCCGACGAATGTTGGAAATTTCTGGGGGAGTACGGTAAATTTACGGTTAATTTACTCTGTTTACAGTTACTTTAAAATTAAAGTATTATTATTCATGTATTATTTTTCCGATAAATGTATTTCTTTAATTTTTATTGACTAATAAATAATCATAATCACAATATAGAAAATACAAATATCGGGTTGGCAGCTCTGTATGTCGTATGGTAGGTATTTTACAGTGCTCAAACTTATCAGGCACTCGGTTTCGCCTCGAGCCTTAAACCTAGTTTTCGCGCTGTAAAATACCCCTACCGTCCTCTAATGGAACTAACTATTTTTTCTTATAGCAACATGCTTAGAATTCCTATTTTTACTATACTGCATTTACTATTACAATCCTGTTAAAATATTTCATATTCAAAAATTTTAGTAATGCAAGAAAATTCAATTCAAGTGGTCAAAAGGTCCTTTACACGTGTTTAAAGAATAATCAAGATTCAAAAGATTGTTGAAACATAAATTATAATTTCGATTTCTCTTAATTGTAGCTAATTAGTTCTGAATGTACGTACAAACAAGTCTCTTAATAACCTCCATTGGTAGAAAGTTAATTAACAGAAAAATTTGTTTGTGTTACGTAATTTTACTCAGTTTTGGTCAACGTAAGAGTAAAAGGGTCAACGTTACTTTTTTACTAATACAAAAGCAACTATATACACAAATTATTTATCCTTTTTACTTATTTATTTTTTAAATTTCTAATTTTCTGCTATTGAAGAAAAAAATTCAAATATAGCTATAGAAATGACTATTTATAGTACCTAAGTTATGTTGTATTAAGGCCCCATATAAGGTGTTGCAAGAAAATGACACAATTAAAATAATTTGGGAAAATATTATTTATTGGTGAATAATTTTCCGCTCTATTTTATTTAAGCAAAAGGCTAAATAATTGCAAACAATAATTATTGAAATTTACATTCAGGATTGCACTTTCGAAAAATAAAATCTTTCACGCATAAAGCTTTTACCTCGAGATAATAATGAGCGGCCTCACACGAGGGATGCAATTACCAATTCGAAGTGGTAATTGTTTCGCCATAAATATTTGACCTCTCCGTGGTGAGTGTCTCGTGCTGGAATACTTCTTTAAGAACAAAACAAACAGTGTCGACGGATCTGTGTGCGCTTTTGTTAGAGATCTCTTCGGAAAAAACTTTCAAAGAACCCGCCGGGCTGGATCAAGTGTCGAAAAGCACAGTTTCTCCCGTTTTTATAACCCACCGGTGGAGTACGTATCTAATAACAACATTTTCGTTTACAACTCCTATAAATAAAAACCAACAAACTTAATTAAACTTCTATGTTCTCCACGGACGTGGCGTAAAGCGTTTAATTGACGGTACCACGGACAAAGAGGGATTCCATTTAATAACGAAAAACAATAACGTTTCTTGTCTAGTCCTTTAATTGCCGGTGATAAATCTTTCAAATAATAAAACTTTTAAATTGCCCTGTGACCAATAAATTAAAACGCACCGACACTCGCCGGAATTGAAGACCGAATGTCCCGTGTTTTTGCCGTTGCAATTGATTTTTCTCCTCGGGTACCGTCATAACGTGGCCGAGCAATTTGAGCAGATCGTGGTCCATATTTCATCCGGAGAGGGCTCGCCGTAATCACGCGTATTGTTTGACGGTAAAGAACAAAGGTGAGATCGTAACACGTACAATAATTTTTTCTAACTCTTAGCAAGAGGTAAGTGGTTTACCGTGTTCCACGGTTGCATCGAAAGATACGCTGTATTTGTTGTTGGTACGTGTTATCTCCCTTCTCGTTACTATGCGTGTCAAATGTTTGTTTTCACCTTTGGAAAAATGCAACAACAGCAATAATAACCGATGGAAAGTGAGTCGTCGGACGTGGGCGTGCCACACAAAATCTCCAAAGAAAAAAATCATCCGTGTACGAACGATAGGACGACATGATTCGACCATTTAGACGACTATAAATTCCACGGTTTAAGATCCACGATGACTTTATTACACCACTGGACGATTGTTGTTCCAGTCGAAACCCGGAGGATTCTTTTACAACTCTATTTCCCAATAACACGGATTTTACTTGGGAAATATGTTGTGGGTGTTGATGTTTTGACACGGCGCATACTAATCCGAATGTTTCTTGTGAAATTCGTCGGTCGATTGGAAGCTCTGTCAGGTGCTGCCGTCGCGGCTGAGGCGCGAACTTCCACACCGGTACCGCGGACCAGAAGAGTACCAGTGGCAGTACGCGTGCCGAAGTCGAGAGCTCTGGTACCAGCGATGACAGCGGGATAGAGCACAGTCGCTGACCGTACCAGCCTCCTACTATTATGTCAGATCTAATCGAAAAATCCGGTACTCGCCGAAAAACACACCACTACCGAAACTGCAATCACAGCTTGCGCCCAATTATTACGTAATTGAGTAAAGTACCTACCAGCGGTGGTGATGAAGTATAATGAGCCTAATAGAGGATGATTGATTTACTAACTGTATTCCATATAACTCATTCGCAGTGTGATTTTTATTCTATTTTGTAATTAGGCAGGTTCCTTATTTGGCTTCTAGTTTTACTAATAGAAATGAAAACCCCTATTATTAACCCAAATTTGAGCCGCCTTTCTAAAAGAATAATCAGATTCATTAATATGCTCGGTGCGATCTTCTTTACCACAATCCCTCAAGAAAATTGGAACTTTCATCGTTTTTAATTAAATCCAAAAGTGATTTATCGCCGAATGGAAATATCTGAATGCGAACTGATTAAGAATTCAGAATTGTTGTAATGGTCCAGAAAAATCTTAATTGACAAGATTAATTAATTAATTCGGATCGTTGGGAATTTTCATTGTGGAATATTTCAAGCGGATCAACAGACATGGCGATAATTGTAGTTCCCAACGTCGATAATTGCACACTGCAAAAGTATTTTACTGTGGCGCCACTTTATTTTCTCAATGTTTGCTTGAATCTTGTTCAAACACGAGTCCAGCCTGCTCACCGTAAGCAAACCACAAAATGCAATTTTGATTATTTACGAAAATGCAAAAAAAAATATTTACTTCCAAACTACTTGTATATTGCTTTAGTCAGTTTTTCTTTCACAAGCTTTCAAGAATTGTACACATTTTAAAAACGTCAAGCAATAGAAGAAACTTCAAGAAAACTAAATGGTAAAATTTTATTTGCACTGAATACAAAAAAACTACTCGTCGGTTACAAAATAGTTATTTTTATATTAAGTGCGCGAAGAGAGTGTTTTTTGTGCATGAAAAGGTCTTTTACGCCGAGACGAAGGTCGAGGCAGTATAAGCCTTTGAATGCACAAAAACATCTTCGCGCACGAAATATAAACAATATTTTTTCTATAATTGATTCAAAAAATTGAAATTAAAAATTCAAATTTTTGAAGGAACTCTGAAGTTTCAATGCAGTGACCATGTTGCTAGGTAACTAATAAAAAACAGTGCGTGAAATGAAAAACAGAAATAGTCGTATGCGTGAAATTGCATTTCACACACTGTTTTGTATGGTTTCTATGGTTTCGATCTTACTAACAATGCAAAAAAAAATACACGTCAGAAAATGACCCACTTCAGGCACAGATAACTATGCGTGAATTTCAATTTTTTGAATCAATTATAGAAAAACAAATATTTTTTACACATTCCGAATACATATTTCCTTTGTATTCTTGCATCAAAACTCACGCTATTTATGAAACAGGAAACTGCAAATATTTTTCAACGGAAGCTTTGTTTGTAGCTGTCAAATATTTTGCCACTATCTTGAAAGGTCCTTTGAAAGTTTTTTTGATGCAAAATTATTTTGTTTTTATGGTTTAAATGTGGTTGTACAACTTTATTAAACTTAGTAAAGAATGTTGTGAATTTACTGTGAAATGGGCTTGAAAGAGGCTACTGTGTTGATAATTTTGCCATCATTAACCAAACTTTATAGGCACTTGGAGACACAATAGTTTTCCGGATTATGGTCGAATTTGATTAACTACTTAACAAAAATAATAAATAATGGGAAAATTCATACGTGCATTATGCAGGGTTATTCACGAGTAATAATGGGCCTTACAAACATTGAAACGCAACCAGTTATACAGTTTCATGGCCTTCGTCGATCATTTATATTTATTTAAAAAAAATGGTTTTAGTTTTTTAAAATTTGACATGAAGTTGACATCTAAAATAATCTACAGTTTTTAAGTTATTTTTATTTAAACACAAATACATGATAGATGTCACATAATGACAACTGAAAATTGTCTTAATAAAAGCAGTCTTGGATTCATTAAAAAATAAAAAGATCAATAATTGGTATCTACTCGTTTGAGAAATATGTTTATTTGGTTGCGTCGGGACGTTGTTAGACCAATTATTGCTCGTGAATACCCCTGTATACAAAGTGTTCCAAAATTATTGTGGTATCGTAGCAGATTTGACAATTTGAGTGCTTTGAAATTTGACGCATACTAGAAAAGTGATACCAACTACCAAGAATCGTCAAAATAACAGGTGTAAGACAATGTGAATCAATTTGTAATTGTTTTAAACCAATTACGACTCCTTAGAATAATAAAATGTTTTGACTAGTTTTCGTTGGGTAAACCCGAGGCATCATTTACTTTCTTCTGAATTTTTTAATATTGACAACAGGCAATGACTGACAGAAATGATATTTGACACTTGCCAGCGGTTTGGAGGTTATGTTGGGTGTAGTGTAATGCGGGACCTTATCGTCGAAAGGTGGCAAACTATTTTTTCCGATCCAAGCACACTACACAATCATTTTGGAACACTTTGTATAATGTAGCGTCCTCCTTGTTCATTCAAGGTTTAACCCCTAGTGATTATTGTTTATTTTCAAAATTAAAACTGCACCTTCGTGATCATTTTCTGAATAATGAATTATTAGAAAAATAAATGTCTCCATGCATACTTTTTTTTCCTACATCCCCAAAGTCCTTTTTTGTTACATCAAATATATTGTCAACTAAGTTGAGAAATTGTTAAATTCAGATGTTTTTCTTTCATATCAGGCACAGTAAATGAGGAAAAACATTATTGATATACTTAACAGAACGTTGATAAATAAATTATTATTATTAAAGTTTTCATATAAAAACATTATTGATATACTTAACAGAACGTTGATAAATAAATTATTATTATTAAAGTTTTCATATTTATGTGAAAATTGAAAATTTTCCTTATAGTATGTATTACAAAGTCTTATTAAATGGTAAATGTGTATGCAATTACAGTATGAACAGGACACTGTAATTTTCAAAATTAAGTTTTAATTTTTTAAGTGCATATTATTATGAACTTCAACATACAAGAACTCAATTTCATAATAATTACAAAAAGCTAAATAATAGTGGACTCAGACAAAAAAGAATTGAAAATGTCATTCTTACTGAATTACCTAATTCCAATGTGTCAAAATTACGAAAATATGAGGGTGTTAATTTAATATACATTTTAATAGAAACTGAACACAAAATTAGAAATAACAATAATAAAAATACATATAATATTTTTAATAATTTTTCCCATTTTTGTCTCCGCGGAAGGAAAGTTTTAAAGTCGTTCTGTTAAAAACTGACTTGTGGAGGGAAGTAAAACTATTTTTCTTATGTAGAAATTTTTTTTACTGCTTGTAGTATCATGCGTTCAAATAAAAACGTGGGCTGAGTAGGCGTTGAGAAAAGTAAACCATTGGGAACAGTGTAAAGTTTGAATTTCCCGCTGTTTGACACGAATGACATTTGTTTATGTTTGATCGGCACATGATTGAACATCCCTTAGATATTTGTTTTGAGAATAGGAATTCTATTATATCATTATTCTATTATTCTATTAGTTATTCTATTTTTAATGTAGAAAGAAAGAAAGAAAACCAGAAAGAATTTTTGGTTATAAATTTTATGTTAGCTGTCAACATGCTCTAATTACAACTGTCAATTTACACTTTAAAACAGCAAAATAACTGACGGTTTCCAACCCCTTCGCAGTCCAGGATTTCATCTGATCGCCCGATATAAGATTTTGTACCTTATTTTTTAACCAATTGCAATGAATTGGGATTTTAACTAAAATTATATTTTTTCCCATATTTGTCTCCGCGGAAGGAAAGTTTTAAAGTCGTTCTTTTAAAAACTGACTTACAAATGCATTTTACACGGTTATAGCAAGCAAGTTATTACAGTCAATGCACAAGAGTATTTTTCTCGCGGTCTATTTAATTCTAGTCTTTGATATATTAGTTTGCAGAAATTTTCTGCGCAACCTACGCACATGTTTTTTCTGCATACGGAGAAAATGAAATAGTTTCATAACGTTTCTTTCCACTTTCTCGTTTTTTCATGGAAACCAAGGTGTGTAGCAACTGGCAGTGATCGTGCCACGTGTTGTATGTATGTTCAGCCTAAGGGTTGTTTGCCGAAACATTTCTCATTCATTAATATTTTAACGACTTGTAGAGCCGGCGTGCCTTTTTTAAAACTAATGAATTCGTTTCGGGCGTCAAAATATGCATGAAAAAATTTGCATGCCGCAAAAAGACAACGTCTTATATTACTTCACACCTGAATAAATCACTCTTTCGCCAATAAACTTTCCACAAGTCCATATAAGCCGGACGATTTTTTCCACCGAATCGACACTCCGGTAAATTAAAGAGGAGACATAAGTGATAGGATAAATGCGAGTTAAACAATTGGAATGGTCCCGCCGATAGTACCAGTGAAGGTCTTATTTATGGCGGAGATGCTGTAACGTTTCTCGAGAGGCGATCCAGATAGTAAAGGATTGATAAATTAAACGTTGCTATAACACAAATTTAATGGAGGTGAGTGGGTGACACTCTCGGTCTCGGTCTCTCTATATCAATGATATCAACGCCAGAACTTTGCTTTCCTCGCACTAAAACATGATTACACATCAGTTACCTGGGACACACCTGCAACAATATGTCCCAGACAAAGTCGCCGATAACAAATCCTTCCAGAGACTTTTCAGAGGAATTTTCACTCCAAACACTAATTGAACACCGAAGTGGCGAAGATGAGCCGACATAATTATTTCCCGTGATAAATGTGATACGAGTTGACAGCATTAACAGCGGCATTTATAATATCATCATCAACATAGAGATAAAATCGATATAATGTAAAGTGATCCCGAAGAATTTAAATATCTAATACTTTATGCATTATTTACGCTATCTCAAGAAAATCAGAATTTTGTTTATGGCATCGTAAACATTTTCTTCCTTCACTAAGATAAAATCCGAATGAGTTACGCTGCATCATAATAAAATATCGCCGAAAAAAGTCCAAACTGGAAAAATCTCCCGAACTGATGGCTCGCATTTGCATACGACATATTCTTCTCGCGCCGTTGGTAGGATTTTATTTTGACATTGTTGACTTTTAATAGTCGAGTCCTGGCGCGTTATCATTGCCTAAACGGTGAAGCACTTCTAAATTTTTAAGTTTATGGCCTGCTACTGTAGGGTCCTGCTGCACAAGCCACGCCTCCTAACCAAATTCAAATTCCTGAGGACCACGTGGCGCGTCCGCGTTAATGTGGTCTACTTGTGTTTCGAATTACACGACCGCATCCTTGTTTCGTCATTTCGAATAATATGTATGTAAATGCGGCTTTTGTTAGGACCCCAACAACGATCAATCATCGGCTAAAGAGTCCTTGCTGAAAAGCGCGCGCCACAAAGGAACAATAATTAAGATGCACTCTGGATTTGATTTGTAAAGAATTATTTAAGAGTATTGTCTTGGCCAGGAACAGTTATGAACATTATTAAAATCGCGGGGTTTTCGGCAATTTGCTGGCCACCTGAAGAGACTTCAATTAAAAGTATTTAATAAGTTTTAAAACTTTTAAAGTCCCGGACTTAAAACTTAATTAACTAGCCACACAGCTTGACTCGGAAATATTCGCCGCCAAGACGAAAATATTTTTGTAATAATCTGATGGAATTTTTAGATTTCTGCTTCAAAGAGACCAGCACCGTAACCGCGATTTTGCGCTGCCACAAAAAGAAAATTACTTATTTTCAGTCCCGGCAAACTGGAAATAAAGTGATTTAATATCTTGAAAAATTCTTAATTTCAGGTTGCGCAGATTCGCTAGTTCCAGAAATGAGACTATAATTATCACAATTACCTGCTGCAATGATTTTAAATAACGTATGATTATCGTTAATTTGTAAATATTCCGCTTATTAAAATTAATTGTTCCAATTTCGGCTTACGAGGCCGATGAGGTGAAATCCCAAGAGACGAGTTTGAGTGTCTTCAGATCGGCACCATCCAGTTGATATTCTGCAATAGCTGCATAAATTATAGATTTAATTGCAAAATAATTGTATAATGGCAAACGTTGTTGACTAATTGTTATCGCCGTGGTTTTTATAACGTAATAAATTATATAATAATTGCATTTGACTTCAAAGTGATATGATAAATTGTGCATAATTGCAATCAGACTTGATTGTTGCCACCGTACCCAATTAAAGCTCGATCAATTTAAAGAAATCGTGAAATGACGCGACTTTTTCCGTTCACGATAAATATGCACGCACCCACAGACCAAAAAGAAAACCGCCAATAAATCAATCTTAACATCACACAAGTACTTTTCTCGATAATTTATACCCGACACGTTTCCAATTCAATTTTCATCTATTTTAATTAACTAAAAATGTGTCCCGAAGGGTTTCGCTTCTATTGAATTATGGTCCTTATTGTTTTTAATAAGGACCGCGATTCCTCGTTCGAGCTGTAATTATTTTTTCGGTTTGTTTGCCTTTTGGTGTTGCTGTGCGGACTTGAAGCACAAGACGACCATAGCCCCCAACTAAAACAATTATAAATTTTAATTCGTTGACAGGCGTGACCGCATGGGCCCAAGTCGCATTATTTATCGCGATCGGCGTACTCACAACCGAGGTGGGAACTCATTTCGAAAATAAAAATTTTATCTTCGGCTGTTCACTCAGATTCTCACAATCTTCTCATCGGTGTGGCGCCAAATTTGGAATGGATGTTGTGGACAACTATTTAATTATTTATAACGACCAAAACTGAGATTGTAGTTGAGATTTTGCGATCAGTTTCAAACTACTAAATAGTCATTTGCTCGACAAGGAATAAAACACTTTTTTAGGAGTGGGAAGGTTACACGCACGAGCACACCACAATTGGTGCATTCTCTAACTCTACTACGTCATTACTAAACACAACCTAACATTTTCACAAAGATGTGTTAACTATTTAAAATATTGCAAAGATAACAAAACACTGGACTCTGTGAGAGCTTTTCGGAATTAAGTCTCCCCCAGGTGGCAATGCCTTCAGAGGATGTTGTCACTGTACGGCATTTGCTTCCTTGTGTATTAGTCCACAGGACTAGAGAAGAACATCTCTGAAAAAAACCTCTTCTAACTACAGTCCGGCCAGGGATTTGAACCCCGAACCTCCCGAGTTTAAACCGGGCGCGCTTGTCACGCATCCATGGCGCTCTAAATAGTATTGAAATGTTTATGTCTCATATTCAGAAATATTAAACTTGCAAGTGTGTCGCATTTATCATATTAATTAATCACTGTATTATTTCATTGAAGTATTACCATAAATTATCTGTCATTGAAATTGCACCAGCTCGAAGAACTAGTTGATCTTTAATGAAACTGCTGTCATAAATTACTCTTGGTATTCACAAAAGCTGATTAAGACTTAAGGCAGTAAGACAAAAATTATATTTTCGAATCCAAATAAAACAAGATGCTGAGCCGTTAATTGATTTTAGCGTATGAGGGAAATTGTTCATAAAGTTAAGAATCGCGTTGCCATTCTACTAGCTAGTCTGGAGAAAATGAGGACTTTTGGTATGTCAGTTACCGTTGGTGATTTGGAGTTTCGCTCAGAAAAGGTTGGGAGCCTCTGATTGAAGTAAAAATAAGTATTTCAACTCATACGGCGCATTTCTTTGACGACAGAGTGAAAATGTTTGGGTGTATGAGAGAGGGAGAGAGAGAGAGAGAAAGAGAGAGCGGAATATGCGAATGGTTGCTACGGAAGATTGAGGAGATATACGCAAGAACAAAAAACAAAATGAAGGTGGGAGAAAAAGAAGGTGAATGGTTTGGAACGACAAAGGGGATGAGACAGGGCTGCTCGATATTTATGATATGGATGAAATGTTAAAGAAAGCACAAGCGAGGGGGAGTGTGGTAGGTAGAGAGAAAGTTTGGAGCTTGGCGTTTAGGAACGACTTGGTAATTGTGGCAAAGAGTGAAAGAGAAATGAAAGAAATGATGAGGGGGCTGGGAAAGTATGTGAGGAAGAAAGAGCTGGAAGTGAATGTTGAGAAGACGAAAATGATCGTGTTCAATGAGAGAATGAGAAAGAGTGCAGAGAATGAGTGGAGATGGGAAGGAAGGAAAATAGAAAGAGTAAAGGAGTTCAAATGCTTGGGTACATTCAATGACAGAGCTACGGATAAGGCACATATGATAGAGATAGTGAGGAAACTAAATAAGGAAGTGGGGTGTGTTTGGAGAAAAGGAGAGAGATAGTGGGGAGATGATTTTAGTAGGAGAATAATGATGTTTGAGAACATGATAGAGAGTATATTGATATACGGGGCAGAGATCTGGGGATGGAAGGAACAAGAAGAGGTAGAAAAAGACAAATATTTGGGAGGTGTGCTAGGAGTGGACAGAGAAACGCCAGGTTACATAGTGAGGAAAGAGTGTAAGAGGAATACGTTGAGAGTGAAAGCGGGAAAGATAGTGGCAAAGTTTGAAGACAAAATGAATGGAAGGGAAGAGTACAGGATACTGAAGGAATGCTGGAAAGAAAAGAAAGAGAACACGGAGAAGAAGAGAGAAATGCTACCAACGGGTATGCCAGTGAAGAAGTGCAAAGATTAAGAGCAGAAGGAAGATGGATGAATGTAGAGCTGAGTGAAAGGGACAAAGACACAACAAGCAAGAAAGAAGGGAGAGAGTCAAAGAATCCAGATAGAACAGGGAGTATGAAGGTGTATGACGGAGGAATGCAAGAGAAAGAAAAATCATGGGGATATTAGGATGTGGGAACGAGAAGAGAGAAAACATGTATTGGACGGAAGGAGAGGAAAGAAAGTGCAGAATGTGCTAGAAGAGAGAGAGACAACTGAGCACATTTGGAGTGGATGTAGCGAAATGAGAGAGAGGGAGAGAAAGAAAAGGGGAGAAATACAGAATGAAGACGGAAGGGAGATAGGATGGATGAAAGAGACATGGAAAAGGAGAGATAGAATGGAAAAAAAAAGTCGTGGAGGATAGAAAGAAAAAGAGGAATCCGAAAGTCCGTGGGGCAAATAAAGCATTATCATTATGTGTTTTACAGAAAAACTGTCTGATCAGAATTCTTTTCCAAGAGCTACAAATAATGTAAAATTTTCACATCTTCAAACTCTTCACAATGTCCAAACGGTTCATTCGGATTTAGCTGTTCATTGTGCACTGTATGAGACAAGTAAATTGTGAAAGAAATCGTTTGAATTTTGACTCGATCTGTCGAATACCACCACTTCGTGGCCCAGTTCCGCAATAAATCCGATTAATTTATCAAGAGTGGTAAATGTAAAGTAGCATCGACGTGTTCACACGGCAATTATAAGAAGCCATGGATGATAAACAGCCTCTGCACCGGTTGACAGTTCATAATATCGCTACCACGAGTCGTTTATATAAACTATCGCCGTATAATCACCGGGGGTTCTCTTATAAAACGTTATTAGTTGTACACGGGACTCCCGGTCTTGTTTCCTCACCCTGGAACGCAAATCTCCGGCACGATCCTGCAAAAACGAAATCCTGAAATTACACGTTGCAACTTTTACGCAGTCGAACAATGGGTTGTAAGCTCGAGGGCGCGGCGATTATAATATCTGCTGTTTCATCGAACGAATAAATAATGAGGGTTGCTGGACCGCCCCCACGGCCACTGAGCTGTGCAAATCTGCTGGAACCCACTAGTTTATAAACTACCGGTCAGTAGTCAACATGTTAGTAAATGTTTATTGAAGTGTTACCCACTGTTCTAGGCACCTACGCTCATAAAATGCAAGATTAATAGGGAAACCGAACAATGCCCTGTCGTTACTCACAAATTCATAAATTTACAACGTGGCGACGCGTTCAAAAATCATATCTAGATTTATAATAATTGTATGACGGGACGGATTTTTTACGATTGTTTCCATTAAGTGACTTGTTGGTTGATGTAAACAAAACTGTTGGTTTGTTGAGACTACGACGACCAATATCAATCATTAGGCTTATTAGACGCAAACACGTCAATCAAAATCGACATGACCGGATGAAAAACGTTAAAATAAAGGAGAAGGAAGGTAATGAGGTGACTAATCAACTGTTTCCTAGCCTTGCCTCAGCTAGATTGATCATTTCTATAGTACATTATGTATATTTGTCGGCGCAAAAACCGTTCTTATTTATACATTCTCTACCGGCCAATATGAGAAAATAAATCGAATGTTGCCTGTACGGAATACTGTGCACGTTACAGTTTTTTACTTTTAATTGATCGACTCGGATGAGTCTTACTCGTGATGGACAAATAAAGAATTGAAGGGAATTAATATTGCTGCGATGAAGAGTAAGTTTGAGACGGTTTCCCACTTAGCCAAACAAGGAATAACACGTTAACAAGAAACACGACAAAACTGTATTCGAAAAAATTCCTACTTGATCGGTCTCTGAAGTCGAATAAGAGTTGTCAACCTTGGAGGGGTCAGGTGTTGGATTCTCTCATGGGCTGTGACCTTGGAAATATCTGCGCGAAGAAAAATTTGCAAATGAAAACTGAAAACGTCGACTACTTTACATGCAAATAGACGAGAGAGAGACGACACTAACGTAACGAATGACGATGTTTTCCGGTCGGTTTGTGGCGCCTACTTGAGACCAATATTCGTCGTTTGCGCAGATATGACTCAAAGCCCATGAGAAAATCCAAGATCTCTATTAATGATGTGATGTGGTGTTTTTGGGGTATGCCACGGTACCACATGGAGGAATGTCGATGACTCAGACTAGACAAAATTTTTCTAAATGTTAAAAGCAAAAACTTCTTTTAATGGCTCGGAAAATTTTTGTCAAAACATAGGCTGTTTTGAACATCATTAGATAGGTCAATACCATCTTTGCAATTAATTAGAAAAAAAATTCAAATATGATTTTTTTAAATAAAACTTATTTCACATTACTTTCATTTTTCTCATTAATCATTATTTTTTTATCTAACTCCTCTTTGGATTCTGGTTTCTGAACTGTTTATTGTTTCTAGAAAAATGATACAAAAAGTAAAACAAGAAAGTGAAACGTTATAAAATTAGTGAGGTTATAAAAATCGTTCAAGCTTTTGAAACTAGAGTACTCAAGAGCCAAATCAGTTAAATTATTTTCTAAACATTTTTTCCCGGAATTGATTTTATCTGCCATGTTGTAATGACTGGTTATTAATCTGATTAATAAATTACTACCTTGTTGACACTCGATCTAAATGAAATTCAGCGAAAGCATTAATAACATCTTTGATTTTAATATAAATTGCCACCATCTAAAAACGTAGTTATAAATTAAATTATCATATTTAACTTTTCAAATTACATTTAATTCTGGTCGTCAAGATTAGTAACACTCGGTATAAGAACGACGTGTAAATGTATGCGTAGTAACCTGTTCAACAATTTTGTAATCAGCAATGACTGCTAACGAGGTCGGGACCTAAGTTGTTGACTTTTGCAAAACACCAGAACCTTGACTGCTTTAGTAGTGACAAAGTACTCGGATTTTGGCCATCAAGACCCCAAATTTTAATTATTTGGAGATAATCTAGGAATCCTGAGGGGCCATCCTACCGGTCATGATGAAATTAAAGATCCATAAAATTCTAAACGGTTATAAAATCACAAAAAGAGGAAACGAAACGAGAACCGTAAAATTTCGAGGCTTCAGAGGTGTGTCATCAATTTTAATTATCCACCTTTATTTTTCTCGGTATTTTCCAAAAAATAGTTAATTTTTTTGGACGTTGTGCGGTCGTGAAGATTTCAATCGATCTTGCAAGAGAGCGTAGCGAAACCATTAAACCAAAAAATTTTAAGCAGATGATTTATTAGCCATCGTATCACAACAATGTGACTAATAAGCTTACGTATTATTTAATGATTAACCAGGAGCGACAGAGTAGTTATCACATTCCTGATTGGTCTCGTAAATTCTTCATACTTTAGAAGTGTATCAAAATCTCAAAAAACCCACCGAAGAATTCCTAAACCGGCATTAATTTAAATAAGTAGAAAAAAATCCTACTTAAAGCGCCTACTACATCCGGTGTTGTAACAGGTCCAGACAAGTTTTTTGGCACACGTTTCGTTTTTTCTGGCGTAACAGAAGACACTGTCCGCCATGTAGAAAATTACAATCGTGGGATTGTATTTCCTTTGTCACCTGCAACATGCACTTTGACCTCGTCGCCTTCAATTTGTTTAATTTCAATAGAAACCGCCTGTCACGTCGTTGACGTGTCGTGTTTAAAATAAGATGTTTGAAAGAATGATTGTCGATGGAATTATTTCGTTATTACGCACGATTCCGCCACAATCGACGAGAAAAAACTACGAGATTCCAATTTCGTGTTGATTTACGGTTAATTGAGTTTCTCGACGTTATAAAAACATCGATCGATCCGAGTTTTTCGATAATTGATCAACAACCTTTACGACCCTTATTGATGATGTAGATTTTACACGGAACGGGTTATAAAAGGAGACCACGATCCGATTATAGAAACTGATAAGCAATTATTAAAAGCGTAAACACGTGCCGGTTAGACTTAATTGTACCAATTAAAGCGAGCTTTAAAGCTAGGGACTCTAACCATGGTCTATAAAACACTATTCCCAATCCGGGACAGAAGATTTCAATCTAGGAATTTAACAGTAACATCGAGCCGTATAAAATTCGTTTAAAATCTGTTATATATGGTATCTCGCACACAACTCCAAATAAATATTCTTGGGCGGCATTATACATTCATTTCCTATCTGATCTTTGACAAATATTCTGGCTTTGAATTGACGTATAATGAATTTCTAGGTGGATTCCAATTTTTAATATTTTTTATTGCATTAATAAGCAGTTAAATTCTAAAGAGCTACTAAAAAAATGAACATTTTTTTTTACAAAAAGTTTTGGATATTCCAAACCAAGCTTTAGATCTTAATTTAGAATAGTTTTTCCTTAATTTTCTTTTAATCCAGATATTACCCGGATTACCCATAAAAATAAAATGTATTACCTATTACAAAAATTTGCTTATCATTTGTTGTTTATAACAAAAGTAATAATAATGTTTAATTTTTTCGTAAATTTTATTATAACGGGCCTTCAAATAAATTTATATTTAGAGCAATCTATGGAAATTCAATTGTTTGCAACATTTTTCCAGCGTAGAAAATGACACAATAAACGCCATTTTAACGAAATAAAATTAGGTTAGAAAATATTTTTAATTTTTGTAGTGCATTCTCCCTATTCTCCCTCCACGGGATATCACAATATGAAATTGGGAAAAAGCTTACTCTGCTTACTATGCAACTCCGGAGAATAATTGGTTACCTACAAAAATTACTTTACACTGTTAAAATATTTAAAACGTCTCCTACGCCTACTCTAAATATATATTTATTTGAAGGCCCGATATGTATTACTTATAGCAAGAGGATCTCTTTGTTGTTTAATACAGTAGCTTTTAAACTAGTAGTTTTAAAGTATGTACTTACAAAAAAGTTCAAGTTTTTATTAACACGATTTTAAATTATTAAAGAATGATAAATTATTGATTTACTTAAATATGCTATAAAGATTTTATCAACGTGCCACTTATCATTAATTTATAATTATACACATATAAAAAATAATAATCTCTGACTATTGCTATTAATGTTTAAAATATTTTTCACCAATCTGTTATTGTAACTGCTATGCTATCTCATGTTGTAAATAAATTGCTTATTAATTAGACGGACGGGTGGTGCGTTCACAATCGATTCTTCAACGCTTTGAGGATACATTTAAATGAACACCCGATATTTGACAGCCGATACGTCAACCGAAACAAGAGTAAACACAAGGTCATTTGATCGCAAATCTTTTTGAACAGACGTTACTTGGTTGGACAAGTGAAATCCATATATCTTACATACAAAACTTAGAATAGTTAATGTAAGTCCCAGATAAATGTGTGAAAACCAAAATGATGTCATCTTCTTTGAAATGTATTTCTGCACCCTGTATTGCTTCGGTTGGTGTTAAAAATAGCAACGGAATTTCAGCGTGTTTAATCTGGCAGGAAAGCGCGCACGCACCGATTTTTGTTACTTATCTGGAACGAACAGGTGAGAGAAATGTAAAGCTGCCTTGAGAAGGCCATATATCGGCGGACCAACGACTATCGACCAAATAGATCGCCGTTGACGACTCCAGATCTTGGCCTAATCGACCGCCAACTCCTCCGGAGTCGTCTCAGGTGGCAGAGCTTCGTTGGGCGTCCTAACAACGGGATAAAAATAGAGTTGCGAAGGTTGCAGGTGGGAGTTCGTCTCGCGGTTGATCTATCGATTTGAGCTCTAGAGACGCGGCGTATGTTAGGTCGCACCGACATATATGGAAACTGGGCCATCTATGTTATTATCCGCTCTCTGACTGCTGCAAAAAGAATACTTGGAGTGACGCTAATACTTTTACTAGTCAAATAAATTAATTGTGGGGAGTTGCGAAATGCCCCGTTGATTCTTCAAGGGAATTCGCGACTAATCCCAGGTAGGTATGTGGTGCACGGAGCGTTAGTGATCTGTTAAGAAGAGAAGCGATTGTTGCATGTAAATCGCGCATTGTCACGTACCACCGTTTAAAATAGTACTATGCAAATTGTTGGAGTTTTTTGGGCTTGGCTTGTCAATAAGTGCGTGCATTTAAGGCATTAGTCGACACGCGAAAGCCGGATTGCTGTTTAATTTTAAGTTAATGCCGCTGATTAAGTTACACTTTTTCTCGGTATTGATTAAAACAGGGCCATATTTATAGTTAACATGGTGTTCGGCACCTTTTACATATTTATTCCTGATCGAATCACTTTGCATTTTCAATTAATTTTGACTCTTGCTTGTTTTGGAGCGGTGTACTTAATAAATGAGTCCGCTTTTCGAGTATCTTCTTCTTAAAAAACAATTCCAAAGCAACTATTTTATGGTTCTCGAATTGGACATATTGGAGACGATGACCATTTTATTTTGATGCCGACTGTTACATTTTATAGTTTTTCTTCATGTTGGCTTATACGGTAATAAAAGTTCATCGTCACGAGATTTTCGAATAAAATTCTCAACACCAGTGGCACGCTTTGGGTTTTAATTTTCTTATTTTCAAGTTCCGTTTTAATTCACGTAAAATTCTGGTATTTTTAGTAGTCCTAAATATGTAAAAAATATGTGTTTTTTTTTTGGAAAATATCAATTTTGTTGTATCTGTAGTTTGTTGCAGTTTTCCAATTTCTACCAGAATTAGAAGAACAAAGAAAAAGGAAACCTTTCTCGAGATGTATTACAACAATTTGTACTGCAATAAAATAGATTTTCTTAATGTTTGTAAAAATATTTAACGTTCCACTTCAAACTTTCTCTTGGCTTAGTTTAAGTTGATTCCTCTTTCTTTAATATTTTTGCCCGTACTTCAAATTTTCAAATTTGTTTAGTTATAATCTTTTTGACAAATATTTTTCTTACTTTCTCCCTTACTTGATAAAAAATCGTGTACTCCAACGCTAGACTCCAAATTCAATTTATGCAGAGGCGCCAAAAGTTATTTTTTCCTCTTGAGTTTTTGGAGATTTTTTAAATTTTTATAAAAGAAGCATTAACTATGCTATACAGGGTGTCTCAAAATTCGGGAATTCCGAATTCAGAGCGTTGTAGGGGATTACTTCAGTGGTCCAAATATGGAAATTAAAAAAAATCAGGACTCCCCCCACAAGGGGTGCGCTCTTTGAAGTGCGTTTTCTTCAAATACAGGCTGAAAAGTTCAGTGTTTATTGTTATTTATGGTGTAGATGATTGTGGAAAATAATAACGTAAAACAATGTTTTGCAGAATAGCTTTACTTTGGAGTAAAAAAATTTTAAATTTTTGTAATTTTTCTGAAAAATGGAACGCCAACGTAGCTAGAATAGTATTTTGTCACTGTGGATATGAAGGCTGCTATGTATTGAACAAAATTAAAGTGCTTATATCTTCTTCAGGAAGAGCGAATTTTTTTTTCTAAGTATTTTTCGAGCTCCACTGGGTCCTTCCGTACCAGGCTCTGAATTCGAAATTCGCGAATTTTGAGACACTCTGTAATTTCCTCTTCCATTTCCCACTATGCATCACCCCCAATTTTTTTATATAGCGATTTCCAAAGACAATTTTACTGATAAATACATATTATAGAAAACATTTTCTCAAAAATATCTTGATCTTTCTTTTTTGGAAAATGTTATCAACAAACAAACAGTTACTTTTAGGACGTTATGACATTTATTCAAAATTGCATTAAATATCTGAGAACATTTTTGAAAATTGTTATTTTTTTAACTGATTGATAGATAATACATCCTTTTCAAAATGTAATCCAATCGTTTTTTTTCTGTTTTTGATTAATTTCTACTTAATATGTAATTTAATTTAAGAAATGGATGAATAATTTTGATTAAATTGCTAATGGAACGATAAATAAAAAAACTTTATTGTAAATTAAATATACAGAGTGTTCCCCAACTGCCTCCCCAGACAAAAAAGGGAGTATTTGCGTAAATGTGATAATCTGAATTTTAAGAAAAAAAAAATCCTATCTCAAGCAATAATCGAGAAACGACATCCTAAACTTGACCAATCAGAATTGAGCACCATCAAGGTAGAATGACCGCAATTTTGCGTTGCCGAGATTTCCAATTTCGAATTTTCTTGCGATATCAATAATTATTTTTGCTGTCTAGCACCCTGTCAGATTTTTTACTAATACCAGAGGACGAGCTTCTGGGATTGGTGAAATTGACAACTTTATAACTCGGTTATGTGAGCTGCAGGAAAGTTTATTTTAGTCATCTTGGAATCCCTTTTGCTATCGGCACATTTCTGTTTTCTACGGGGAAGCAGTTCTGGAACAGATGACCAAAAACCTAGTTTAGAACAACTGAATTTTTGTGGAAACTGGTTTAACTGACACAACTAGATAAACTGATTTCTGTTGCACATGTCACAAACCAATCGCAAATATTTATATCTTTCTAGAAAATTGTATGAACAAGTTATAAATAATGCAACAGTATTAAGATGTGCATTTCAGTCTAATTTATAATTCATTGATTTATCGATGCTTAAGAAACTTCTACGATAAGAAGTAACAGTCATGAAAGAAAATGATTCACCGTTTTGACCAGGTTCCTTTTTTCACTTTGAAA
Source organism: Tenebrio molitor (assembly GCF_963966145.1). Lineage (NCBI taxonomy): Eukaryota > Metazoa > Arthropoda > Insecta > Coleoptera > Tenebrionidae > Tenebrio > Tenebrio molitor. The sequence continues at coordinate 8,228,622 of NC_091051.1, forward strand.
ACAAAATTTATTGACTTTTCTAATTACATCTGTATAATATGTATTAACAAACAAAACAAAGAAAACTGTAACCTTGTAATTATAACATTATTAGACTGATATATTAAAGGATTTGCATTCAACCGTGGAGAGGGTGTTATTTATGGACGTTGCGTGTTGCATTCCGCGACTTGATTTTACTTTAACTAATTTCTAAACACAATTTTTTGCTCTTTGACCTCTCCTATCGTAAATTATTATCCTCGAATGTGAACTAAAAGCATTTTAATTGGTTTACACATGAAAGCCACTAATTAGTAAATTTCTGAATCTTGTTAACATAGATTAAGAGTTTATTTTTTTGTGTTTCCAAATTTGCCCAAAACATCACATAAAACAGTCATAAAATAAAAACGTCTCGTTAATAGCCATGACGTTACGCACTTGTGTAAACGCAAAAAAAATATGTTAATCTACTGATTTGAAAAAGTTTTATAATCTAGACACAAAACATTAATTATTTTCAGTCTTAAAACGTTTTCTTTTTGATTTGTGCTTTCAAGCTTTTAATCTTGATGAATCACTCGTAAAGTTAAGAACATGAATGATGGAATTGAAGTGCAAATATTGGAGAGGTTTCGGTAGGTATCTTTTGAGAAATGATAATGCAGTTTAAAAGTTCGCTGTTGAAAATTAAAGAGTTGTTATGTTTCATCATGGTAACAAAACACTTCTGCTGAACGTGTTTCGCTCCGAGGAAATATGGACAAATCAGAACGTATGAAGTTTCTGTCGTGACTAAAGTCAATAAAGAATCGAAAGGAATGCTTTTGCTGATTAATCGTAAGTTTTACACATGAGTACAATGTCGTAGGAAGAGTCAGATTAATATTAATAATTGTCAGTGTTGAAGTCATCTTCTGTGAATTACTCGAGGCACCACTTTTCACCGTAACTTGTTAAAATATTTAGTGCCGGCTATAATTTATTTGTTGAGTAATTTAACTCCCACACCGAACATGTAATAACAAACAAATTAAGTTTAAGGTGATCTGAACGCACATTCTGACGCCCAAAGTCCGAAAAGCCCACGTCAAATAAGTCACCCTAGAGTTTGTTGTGATTGTTGGATCGAGTATCCTTGAGAGAACGTTCGTGACGTCACGGTGTCAATGCGCAAGTGCAGTGGACTAAATATGGCGCTAAGGTTAAGGATATCTGTTCCATAATAAGTGGCGTAGGTAAACGAAATTGTTTACAGGCGAAAGTCAACGTGTGGGATGATTATCGCTTAGATATAACTTACTACGTCAAATATCCACTTCCTACACTACTTGCGAAATATCCTATCACAGTTATTATATCTGATTTTTATTCCATGTTGATATTTTTTATACCATTTTCGAAACGGATGTGGGTTTTAAGTGTACCGGTCATTCTGACCTTTTTCACTTAATTCATGAATTTTTGTTTGCTTATGGTCATGACAAAAATTAGACCGGACTCGTACCTCCATTTAAATTTTTACCCGGAAAGTCTAATGCGGTCTGTTATGTACCAAATGTATCCGGATTTGTAGATTAATTGTTAGAACGTGTGGGCACGTTGGATTAGACTTTTTCTGGAGCAATTGGGTGGGTTCGTCGCTTGATCTGGCGTTGAAGTCTCCGCGTGGAAACGCGTGGAATGGCGGCTTTTACGTTAATTTTCCGTATAATTAGTTGGATTATAAATCGCGGAGTGCGAGTGAACCGACCGCCCACACGGCTGCAACCTTGCAAAGTTGTAAGTTACTATCACGAGCTACCTGTCTCTAGCCTGGCGTCTAGCTGTGACGACCTCCTTATTTGGAAATTTATCTGTGATAGTCGTGATGCTGGAATCATAATTCATCTTAATATTTGACCTTAAACGACGTTATTGCCGGAATTGATGACTAAAAATGGCCATTAGCGGTAGCGCGAATGGTTTAATTAGTTTGTTTAGCAGGATTTTTTTGTGGTGATGTAAGAGAGTATCGGCTGGGTCGGGATTTATCGAGGGTATTATTGTGGTAATGCGATTAGATTGATCAAAATGGATGTCCCATAGGCGGCTTACTGCAGACTAGTTTTATAATGAAGATACCGGAGTATTTTTCTGGAAAAGCATGTGAAACTATTAAACCCCTATAAATAATACATGAGGGCATTAACTTAAACGAAGTCCTTATAGAGAAAACACCCATAATTGGAATAATAAATATGAAAATTAAAATAATTTAAATTTATTGACCGGTATTTCAGTGCGGTAGCGACGTACGACATATGTATCAGATATTTACTGCTATGCAAATTAAATACTCTCCAAGACATAATGGCAAATACGGCTAGATTGGGTGAATTTGCGGCGTTCATAATTCACAATTAGTCAGGAAAAATCGACGTATCCCGAACCAATTAATGTGAACTACGACAAATCGCCAACAAAGGTCGGCCGGACACATCCATAAGAGAAAAATATGCGCGAAATCACTTAGCGCGAGGCATTCATGCAACAGATCCTTATTTACAGGCTCCAGATTGGATTGAACATAAAATAAAAGGGGCTGTAAAACGTAATTAAGCCGACGCAACAGTGCGTAAATCGGTGGCACTTTTTCAATCCAGTCGGCATAAAATTCTCTTACCATAACGTTGAATACCTCCGTGAATAAATTTTAGTCTGTACAGAATCACGAAAGGATCTACCTAACGGAAGCTACTTGAAAATTTTGGTAAAAATGAAACGGACAAGCCAAATTGCGTGTGTTTTCAAATTTTTAAAATAGCAAATTGGGTTGGTGAAACGACTTTATATACCTGTTATTGAAATATTTATATTAGAAGAACAATCGCTGTATTATGTATTAAAGTACGAGTATACAGGGTGTATCTGAAATACGTGTATTAATTTTAACCAGGTGAAGAATTCACCAATTTATGGAATTTTTCTCTATAACATTTTGCAAAATTCGCAAAAGTATTCCAATATTTTTTGGCCTCCAATTTTTACCAAACCAGACGTTTTGTGTGGTCCATGCAAAAATGACAAGCCACCACCTGTTGCTTTAGGTTGGTAAAATTTAAAAAACCCTAGGTAGATATTTTTTCATACTATGTTGGTAACTATAAATTATGACATTTTTTTGATTCAAAATAAAATTCAATTGCTTTGAATTTCGTTCATATTGTTTTATTAGCAACACGTTTCATTTATTTATTGATTTCTTATTATTTTTACTTAAACATGCCCAGAAAAAACAAGACACTTAATAAACATTTAACCTCAAAATTACAAGTCTCGCCAAATTTTACACTAGACAGCGTTGCCAATAGTAATTGGTGGTTTTTTGATTTTTGAAAGGACTTTAGTCTCTATTTTTTTGTAACCATGAGAATTTTAATTTTAATTATTTAATTTTTTCTATAACAATACAATTTGTTGACAAGGCTCGGTTTCTATCACAACAGAAAATTTTCGGCATTACCAATAGGCGGGTATACACTTTGATGGCTAATTTATTCCAAATTTTAAATCAATTTGTAATGCTTTTTCGTAAAAATGTTATAGAGAAAAGTTTCATAAATTGGAGAGTTCTTCCACTGGTTAAAATTAACACACGTATCTCAGATACACCCTGTGTCAATAATACTCTGTTTGATTATAAAGAAGAAAAGATAATAATCTAGCCTCAACCTTACAATAATTTATGAAACAAGTGATGCTTGTTGTAGTGCAATTTTTATTTATTTTTAATTATTGTTTTGACTGAATTGGGGAATAGTAGATTATATCATTAAGAGTAGAAGTGAGTCTTTTTCTAAACCCAGAGATTGAAGACGAAATCGAGGTGGACAACTGGGCGAAGCACAAAAAGACCTTCTACTCTGAATGATAAGTATACTATTTTATTTCAAGCGAATCACAAAAAAAAAATCGGACATAGGTACCTAAAGTCCATTCAAAAATCAAAAAACCACCAACGTCGCATTTTCCTCGATAATTACCATCGGCAACGCTGTTTAGTGTAAAATTTGGTGAGAATTGTAATTTTGATGTTAAGTGTTTATTAAATGTCTTGTTTTTCTGGGCATGTTTAAGTAAAAATAATAAGAATCAATAAATAAATTAAGCGTGCTGCTAATAAAACAATATGAACGGAATTCTCAAGCAATTGAATTTTATTTTGAATCAAATAAATTATAGTTACCAACATAGTATGAAAAAATATCTACCTAGGGTTTTTTAAATTTTGCCAACCTAAAGCAACAGGTGGTGGTTTTTTGATTTTTGAATGGACTTTAAGTAATTTATTTAATTTTGCTGCAGTTACAACAAAATATCTACCAATTTTCAAATTTTAAGGCACCAGTAATTCCTAGTTCTCTTGTTTCAATATTTGTAAAATCTACTAAAGTCTAAAGTTTACGTTGAACGCCCATCTTGCTATTTTTGATTTTGACATCTGTCATCCGTCCACATGGGCGGCTCGTGTTACACCACAGTGACACCGGTTAAATATTAGGTATAATAGGGATTAAATATTTCGTGTAATTATTGATAAATACAGCGTGAGAAATACTTCAAATCACCTTACCTTTGACCCGCTCGAGCCGCCTATGGGCACTTCTACTCCTAGGACTTGAAGTACCTACTTCTACTCCACCCAGAAAAAAAGCCACTTCAACCGTTTCTATAGAGATACACAAAGGTGCGATTTTCTATCGCTTCAAGATATAAATAATAGTTATTTATTTAACGAGTTCGTGTGTAAATTGGGCTTTTTTTGGTACGAGTGGGCTCGTTTCACTCGCGTTTTAAAGGCCCACGAGTGCCAAAAAAAGTCCAATTTACACAAGAACGAGTTGAATACAACGTTTTTTTTTGTTCGACGACCCCCTTAAGGCTCCATATCGCTTAAAATCTTTAAAATTAACTTGACGTTTCGTTTTGACAAGTTGTCACATTTAGCAAAATCCGTTCACATAAGAGAAAATTCTCAAATTCTGACAGTGTCGAACAAAAAATATCATTTTTTACATTTTTGTTAGAATATTTGTTAGAATAATTTTATGGTGTGGTACTACTAATATTTTTATATCTATTATAAATTAATTCTGAAATTTTCACTTTTGGGCTACTTTACAAAATTGATCATGTGGTTATTTGCTTGTCACAAGATGACTAAAAATCTTTATTTTTATTAATTTATTACTGTATAAATATTTAAATGTTGTAACATGCAACTTTTGGTGTGTTAACTTTTCAAATGTTTATTTTTTTAATTAACTGTATATAGATAAAGTTAATCCGTAACGGAGTCACTTTTATGTCTCTACAGCTTGGGCTATTTGCCCAACACCCGTCCAGCGTGAATGGAAAGGCCGAGATGATTATGAAACATGACGTCGTCCTACGTACGTTTTTCATTCATTCATGAAATTATTCTAATTTGAAGGAACGCGATAGGCGGAGGCACGCGATCGATCCTCATCAATGGGTTTCGTAATCCTTGTTGCCATGCTTTGACATTTCAGTATTAACAGTGACGTAATGGTAACTGTTGAATGCATCTACCCACGCGAAACTAACGTGCAGCTTCGCTTAGACTAGAAAGGCTCGGCCTTAGCCAACAAATACAAGGAAAAAAATCTCACACCGAAATTGATTCATAAAACCATTCAATCCCACAAACAACTGAATGATTCAAGGTAATTTGGAAATTGATTGCTGGCGCTTTCGAAATTGTTCGGCTTATTCAGGGAGATTTACACGCTGATACCGATCTCGTCGCGGTCGTTAGCCAACTGGAAACTGAAGTGGTATGAACTGACATCAAAATTACGCCGCCACATAAACAATAATTAAACGAAAGGTATTTGGGAAACTGCTGATTTTATCATTTTTTGAATATGTTCAGTGTACGTGCGGCTCTTAAACGGCCGTTGGTGGCAGAATGGTGGGCAGCGTCATTGGCACGGGCCGCTCCTCTACGTGTAGGTCGGCACTTCCTGTGCCTGTGCCATGACGTCACCACCTGTGCCACTACCTCGACATAAGGATTGCAGACCATCAAAGTATAAATACGAAATGTGGACAAAAATTAGACGCATTTTACTTACAAGTTTGGCGCCTGTTCGACCATTAAAGTCTCCGAAAATAATTCGCTGTTTTCCAGTTTATCAACGAACAAAATTTAAAACCAACTTTGATAGAACCACATAAATGGAAATTATTTAAAAATGTCATGATATTAAAAAATACTTAATTATTTACAGAATACCCACAACAAAATTATTGGTTTATGTATAAAATTAAAACCTGTCAGAATTACTTGGTACACTAATAAGATACATATCATGAATTAACACTACTTTCACATATTCGGCACCTCCGGTTTCACCGGAAATGACTCCCACATACTTATTTAAATGAAACGAAAAGATGTTAATTGCATTTTTAATACATAAAAATTTGGGATATTTATCAACGCTGGTATAAATTAAATTACCAACACCTGGATTCCTGGATAGTGTAACTAACTAGTTACCAACCGATTAAAATTGCAAAACAGGGAAGCGCAATGACGTTTAGTTGCTAAAAAGTTGCTAACAGATGACCAATTTTAAGCAATGAGAATGAAATGATAAGAATAAAACATCTTGTAGTAAATGTTCCGTAGAAATTCAGATTAACACCTAATTCATAAACGACTGTATTGGAATAAAAAGAATTTCGATGACTACCACTAGCATATATGTACATTCAGTGATTTACTAGTAAAAATGGTTTAAAATAATGTATCTAATTTTAAAACTGGTTTGAAAACTACAAAATTATATTTTGCTTTTAAAATATCTACACCGTTGGACGCGGTTGTAGATTATAGATTAGCATCACCAATTAGAATTATTTCAAGATTACCAAAAAAGTGTTTGAGGTATGTGATTAAAAAAGATGAAGTAGGAGTCGTTTCCGGTAGCCCGGAGCTAGATAAAAGGTAAAAAATGATGTCAGAAATACTGACTTAAGTTATAAATTAAACCAACAAAGAGACAGTACTTAAACTTTTCAACATTCAGATTTATGGGCTCTACCATAACTTCTTTTTTTCTGTCGTAATAACCCACTACAACCAAAATCGGTAAATTCTCTTTTAATCGAAAACCTTAAGCTTAACTAACTTTTAACTACTTAATTATCATGTTTTCGACTTGGTATAGGAAAAACATTAAAAAAAAAAACATAAAACCATAAAAACTCTTATAAATGTAAACTTAGATGAAAGACATATTGCAATTCTTTTTGTAAATAATAGCACTGTAATTGTAAATATAAATTTCTACATTATTGGGAAATCAAAATATCAATATCTAACAAAAAATGTAAGATTAGTTGAAGGTGTGATTTGGAAAACTTCAGTAGAAGTAAATTGTGGGGAAAGGCTAAAAACGAATAATTCATTATGTAAGCCATTTTGAAAGTTTCAAATGGTTCCGTTTAAAAGGTGTTAACTCCAAAAGCACACATATCCAGAGAAAATTTTCTTCGCCAAGGTTTAATAATTAAAATTAATATCTTGGTTGTTTAAAAATAATTTTACAACATAACAGTGGGTATAGCAAGGTTTGCTTGATACGGATTTGGATATATCAAGGTTTAAAAGAGAAAATACGGAAAGAAAACGCCGTTTGTATTCCTATATTTATGACAGTAAATACCTATTGTTAAACAAGAGATCGGAAGCTACTCTTAAGAAACTAGATCATCAAAACTGGTTAATAATATCTGAAAAGTGAAAAAATCGTTTTACACTAACACAGATTGTGCCATTTTCTAAGAAAATATTTTTAGAAAACTATACAGGTGTTTCTGAAATACGTGTGTTAATTTTAACCAGCGAAAGAACTCGCCAATTTATGAAACTTTTCTCTATAACATTTTGTGAAATTCGTAAAAGTATTCCAAGATTTTTTGCCCCACAATTTTTACCGAACGCGTCGTTTTGTGTGATTAACTAGTTTCTATTTTTTGTAACCATGAGAATCTAAATTTTGATTATTTATTTTTTTCTATAACAATGGAGCTTTTTAACAAAGCTCTGTTTCTATCACAACAGAAAATTTTCGCCCTTACCCATAGGCGGGTATACACTTTGATGGTTAATTTATTCCAAATTTTAAATCAATTTGTATTGCTTTTTCGTAAAAATGTTATAGAGAAAAGTTCCATGATTTGGCGCGTTCTTCCACTGGTTAAAATTAACACACGTATTACAGAAACATCCTGTACAAAGACGAAATACCAAGAGACAAAACTGCAAAGTTGAATAATGACAGTTTTGGAAAATAATTAGTGCAAGTCGCGTCGCGTAAATTCTGTAATTAATTTACCTACACTTTTTAGAAAATTATAAATCTGGAAAAAAAATTATTCCAGAATTTAATGGAATGAATTGAAACAAGGCAAATTCCTAACTGGTCCAATATGTTTTTATATTTACCTGTAAGGCGTTATCTGTTTATTAAAAATAAAAGTTTAGTTTATCGTTATTAACTAGATATTATCCAAAATAATCGCTGGAATAAAATTACAAAAGGAAAAAAATTAAAAAAACATATCTTTCAAATTTTCAAATATTAATTTAAAACCGGTCTTAGGAGCGAACAATGATACTTGAAAACAATTAAACAACTCACGTTAAACCATTAAGCAAGCAAAGTTATTTGGGAATAAAGTTTACTGAACTTTTGTCGTTTCAAATGACTATTACTACGGTGATTAACATCAACAACACTTATTTAAATAATTGTTGTTTTTTTGCAAGCAACTGAAGAGCTTTACTATGTTTTTTAAACATAGCTATCACATTTAAAACCGACTAGAATTTCTTATTTTAGGAGCGAACATGAGAGAGATATGCAGTGACAATCTCGAGGATCGTGAATGAAAATGTTGGATACGAGACGGTGGAATATTTGTATTTGAGAGAGATATTTTTAGCTGACTGTCGAAGAGCGTAAAACAGTGTTAAAATATTTAAGTAAATCTGTGGTAACGACTGTGCGTCAACTTTACGGCCCAGTCAGATGGATGGCAGGTTGATTGTTGATACTGTTTGTTTAATATTTCAATATTTGTTAGATCAGCGGTCGTTAAGGAGGTTTTAGACGGGCGTGGGCGTGCGTTTGCGTTGGTGTTTGCGGTCGTCTGTGGCGCACGCGCGCCCCGACAACACAATGCCATTCACAATTAGCTTTACAACCTGCCGTCCACTTGTCACATATGTCATTATTTTTTCCTGAAAGTTTATGTTCTTTAAACTAGGTGCAGTTTATAACCCAGATCTCGCTTCATTACGTCCTTTTATCGTCCACAAACCGTTGTGAAATTATCCTGAATGCGGCCTTAATGATTTCCGAAAGCTCCTCACCACCATCAGAGGCGACAACAGAAAAGCAAAGCTAAGAATGATTTATGTCGCGCCAGCAGAATTTAAAAGAAGAGAGACCGCTGCGACACCGAAGGGAAATTTTATTTATGTCCTTTAAATGGCCACGATTCGTCGGTGTCGTTTTTGGTAAAAGTGCAAATATTTAATTGGCTTGTCAGTGGAACGGTCAAATATCAGACGATACTGCCGAGTGATTTGTTATTGGGTAAACGCGAATTAAAAAAACCGCTAAAACTACGCCCGAGGCGGTTGTAGGCGCCATCGATGTCTTGCGGAATCAGGCGGATAGCGCAACACTAACAGCTCATAGACTCATCAAAACCGGGCCCACGCAAAACGCTTTCACAATCACTTGAATAGGAAAACAACTTCTGGACTGTGATTTCCTATTTTATAGCTTCTCGGTTTCATTCATGGTGTTACAACCATTGCGAAACATCTCTCATTTGAAGACAGGTTCATACCGAATTATCTGATACCTCTTCTACGACCGAAATCTTTCGTACAGGACTCTACGTGCTTTAATTAAGAACCAGCTCCACCGTTCGCTATCCTAATTATGAATAACAAATAATATTCGGTTAACCTTAATTACGGGTGTGTCATTTCTCATTTAATTTATTAAAACTGTACAAGGCGGTCAGATAAATAAAACGTTTTCTTTATAATCTGATTCAACTAAAAGAAAAAGCTCCGGCACTCCAAATTAACAATAATCACACGGGTTTTTTCACTTTCAAGGTTACGAGTATATCGCGCGTTCAAATGAAATCCTGAGCTGGGGAGGCGTTGGAAACAATTATTGTGTTTTTTTAAAGCGTAGATTAATTGGAGCATGTTGACAGCTAACCTAAAATTTAGAGCCAAAACATTTTTGTTTTTTTTTCTTTTCAATGTTTTAGGTACATTATCTACAGTATCTTTTGCTGAAAACAAACATGTTTAATTATGTCCCGATTAAACATAAACAAATGTCATTTGTGTCAAACGGCGGGAAATTCAAACTTTACACTGTTCTAAACGGTTTAATTTTTCCAACGCCTACTCAGCCCAGGATTTCATTTGAAGGCGCATTACGTAGGTTGCATTGAAAATTTCTGCAAACTAATAAGTCAGGTGTATTTATCTACAGTATGGCCCGGTGACATGGCATTCAGGCAGCATTAATTTATCATTGCAATTTTTTTGAAAATGTTCAACCTGCGTGCTGCTCAATTGAGGTTGGAATCAAAGTTTGGTGAGTGGTTTCGTTCTTCGGCAGTCAGTGTAATTTATGCGCCCCCAAAATGTAACACGAAGTGTGAAAGATCAAAGATAAAAAGTGAGCGTGGTGAATTTATTCATTGCCAAGGATCAGTCCTTGTCGCACTTGATCCTCTCGCAATCCTCGCGTCGGATCTGTTGCTTTCACGAAGCAAAATCGACATTTACGTTTTTATGTGTTTTTGTGGTAATATCGACGGGTGTGGGTGTGCTCCGAGATGACCCGAGTCTATAAATAGCGACATTAAGACATAAAAACAATTCTTTGAACAAGATAAAGGGTGTGATTCATATATAATTTATTACCGTAGCAGGTGAACTTGTGTCCTGGTGGTCCCATACGTTACACCATCCGGTGACTTTTATTTTACATGCGCGCTTCAGTTTCTTGTCGGACACACCTAGCCATTGTACTTTTAATACTTCATTTTGTCGCATTTTGTTTTATTCAGCCGTGATTATATTCAACCCCTCGGAACACACTCTCGTCTGCTTATTTATGACGAAGCACTCTTGGGATCGGCGAACGTGGAAAAATGCCGCAACCAAACATACAGCAGGCAGTGGCGCCCTGCTCCCGCTCGTCCTTTTTCAACCATAACGTACAAAAAAATAATTTGATTTAATTACTAGTGACTCACAATTATGACTCCAATCTAAAATTAATTTATAAGTTTTTTTCCAAATAGCTTTATTAATGTTTGCTTTTAACACAATTTTCCACAGAATAGTAACCTTGGCGCCTACTCTCAATACCTACATTCTGACCAAAATTGAGAGTCATTCATTACGTAACATAAAATAAATTCAATTTTCCAAACGTCTAATGGTCTAGTGGTCCTAGAGAAGGAATTCTTTTTGTAAATAATAGCACTGTAATTGTAAATATAAATTTCTACATTATTGGGAAATCAAAATATCAATATCTAACAAAAAATGTAAGATTAGTTGAAGGTGTGATTTGGAAAACTTCAGTAGAAGTAAATTGTGGGGAAAGGCTAAAAACGAATAATTCATTATGTAAGCCATTTTGAAAGTTTCAAATGGTTCCGTTTAAAAGGTGTTAACTCCAAAAGCACACATATCCAGAGAAAATTTTCTTCGCCAAGGTTTAATAATTAAAATTAATATCTTGGTTGTTTAAAAATAATTTTACAACATAACAGTGGGTATAGCAAGGTTTGCTTGATACGGATTTGGATATATCAAGGTTTAAAAGAGAAAATACGGAAAGAAAACGCCGTTTGTATTCCTATATTTATGACAGTAAATACCTATTGTTAAACAAGAGATCGGAAGCTACTCTTAAGAAACTAGATCATCAAAACTGGTTAATAATATCTGAAAAGTGAAAAAATCGTTTTACACTAACACAGATTGTGCCATTTTCTAAGAAAATATTTTTAGAAAACTATACAGGTGTTTCTGAAATAAGTGTGTTAATTTTAACCAGCGAAAGAACTCGCCAATTTATGAAACTTTTCTCTATAACATTTTGTGAAATTCGTAAAAGTATTCCAAGATTTTTTGCCCCACAATTTTTACCGAACGCGTCGTTTTGTGTGATTAACTAGTTTCTATTTTTTGTAACCATGAGAATCTAAATTTTGATTATTTATTTTTTTCTATAACAATGGAGCTTTTTAACAAAGCTCTGTTTCTATCACAACAGAAAATTTTCGCCCTTACCCATAGGCGGGTATACACTTTGATGGTTAATTTATTCCAAATTTTAAATCAATTTGTATTGCTTTTTCGTAAAAATGTTATAGAGAAAAGTTCCATGATTTGGCGCGTTCTTCCACTGGTTAAAATTAACACACGTATTACAGAAACATCCTGTACAAAGACGAAATACCAAGAGACAAAACTGCAAAGTTGAATAATGACAGTTTTGGAAAATAATTAGTGCAAGTCGCGTCGCGTAAATTCTGTAATTAATTTACCTACACTTTTTAGAAAATTATAAATCTGGAAAAAAAATTATTCCAGAATTTAATGGAATGAATTGAAACAAGGCAAATTCCTAACTGGTCCAATATGTTTTTATATTTACCTGTAAGGCGTTATCTGTTTATTAAAAATAAAAGTTTAGTTTATCGTTATTAACTAGATATTATCCAAAATAATCGCTGGAATAAAAATGTACGTAACATAAAATAAATTCAATTTTCCAAACGTCTAATGGTCTAGTGGTCCTAGAGAAGGCAGAACAGTTGAGACACCAGCAACGCAATTGTTTAGATAGTTATTTTTGTCGTTAAAGAAACATCCTCTAACCCCCCCACAGAAAGTGGGGATCAAGAACCCTTCGCCGTTCGCCCAATTTGAAATTAGCTGTTGCTTTCCTAACTGCTTCTGAGGTGTTTTGGTCTTTCTTGTGTTTGAATTTGTTCGTGTCACAATCTAATAATGATTTTTTGAGCGACGCGAGCAAAAAAATACTTTGAGGATAAAAAGAATAATGAGGCAAGGAATAACAAACTGCAAAACGAACAATGCGTCGGCATCTTGAGATCAATTAGCCAACATCAATCACTAAAGTCTGAAGTCTGATCTAATCTATATTAAAATCAGAAGCCCTGAAAACTAACACTACCGACCTACAAACAACGAAGATAGCAATATTTAATGTAAAACGACAGAGCAACAAAACCACTATCGGTCCATTTGTTGGGTCCGTCAAAACGTTATAATTCTTCGTCAGTTCGGTAATGGGACACGATGAGATGTCTTTGGAACAATGGGAATGACTGTTGGCCATCTCGAGATTGTGAAGTCGATGCTTCTCACTTTGTGTGCTAAAGTCGCCTCCGTTCGTGACCAATTATTAATACAGTATCGGCGTGATCCAGATATGTGACGTCATAACGAAAGCAATTAATGCCTCGAACAATGTCCGCTTATCCCTAAAGGCATCGCATTGAATAAACAAACACTGCATAATGTGGACGTACACCACACAATACTCCTATACTGATTAGGATTTATACCGTCATAATTTCTAATGTGGTGCTAGTCCATCGACGGACTTGTTTACTTCTTATTTATCGCACTGATTCTACCGAATTATGGGACACAGTCGACACATAACGGCCCCTATGCGATCAGAGATCGAAGATATCGACTCTAACTCTTACATTTTCCGCATCTTACAACCATCGTTAGTAATTGGGAACGAACAAAATTGTCGGGGGCCGATTGGTCTAGGGACCGTGACGAATCTCACATGCTCACACTGTAATGTGCTAGTTAACATAAGTTTTTCTCTTAATTGGTTTGTTTTAGCTCCGAATCGCTCAATTAAGCAAGCAAGAAACAGTGAAAAAAGAGGGATAGTGTGTAAAACAGCATGACACAAATGTGAATGAAAATCAAGAATTGTGAATAATTTTTTTCAGGACTTTTGAATTTTTTCTTTGCCTTCAATTTTATTTCTTCAAATTCGTAACTGATGCATCAACGAAACGTGTTAATTTTCGGTAACGAATGAGAAGAATAAGAACAATCTTGCTTTGTTATCTGTCTTTACGTGAGTGTGGTGACCCTCCATTCTGTCAGTTTTAATTTTGACAGCGAATACAGATAAGAATAACTTGGAGAAAAAACTGAAAAATATATTTTTGGTTTTAGCGAAGGAATAAAAATAAAAAGGAAACAACGTAATCGTTTTCTTTGCATTTATTTTGGTTTGGTTTACAAAACAACACACAAAACATTTTTCTCTTGATTCTCAGGATTTGAATCCTTTCCTCTCATATTTTCATTTCTACAATAAAAAAAATCTCGTTTCATAACAATACATAGGTACATATTTACTTTTAACAGCACCCTTATTGTAAGAAACAATAGAATAGAAAGCATGATTAGCATTTATCTCCGCCTTTTTAAATTCCTAAAGATTTAATAACAAACAATTTTACTCGGAATATTTGTATTTCCTTATCAACATTTTGTTAAAAAACGATTTTCACAAACATTTTTACTGAAACTTGGTTCAATGTTAATTAGTCAGCCAAAGACTATTCAAAGTTAAAAACTATTGCGTTTCTATTGTCTAATTCTTTAATGATTTCCAGTTTCTTTTCTTTCTTTCTACCACAGTATCTACACAACCACTCATATCCAAAAAAAAAAAAAATTACAAAATTTGTACACATTTTGAAATGAAATTTGTCTACTATCTATACCTAATGTCAAATTTTATAACATTTAAATGAATGTCATAATAGAATACCTTACCACTCTAGTGCGTTAAAGTCTAATTCAAGGTGAAGGTTTCTAATTTTGTCGTTATTTAATTGACATCACAGCTACAGTAGCTGCAGTAGATATCTAAGGAAATACTTTCGTGATAGAAATAAAAAATCTCTCCAGCTCATTTATTTTGGTTTGTGTACTATAATTTATTCCCATTTAATAATTATTTCTCACGATAGGAAGATAAAACGTTGTATGTACAAGATTAGTATCATAACTTCATATTACGATGGGTTATCCAATTGTTCCATTCTGTATCATAAAATTACACTTTATGATACTTACATCATAAATAACTGTTACATTCATTTTCTGTTTGTTATCAATTATATTTTAATCTTGCTTTATATTACTCTATTATATTATTAGTTCTGTCCCAGAACTGCTTCCCCATAGAAAACAGATAGCAAAAAAGACTCCAAGATGACTAAAATAAATTTTCCTGTAGCTCACATAAAGTTTTCAATTTTACCAATCCCAGAAGCTCGTCCTCAGGTGTTACTAAAAAATCGAACATGTTGCTGTTGCTAGACAGCAAAAATAATTATCGCAACAATCAGCGAAAAGTTTACTTGGAATTTTGACGTTTTGCTGATGTGGAATATTCCTGCAACGTAAAATAGCGGTCATCCTACCTTCATGGTGTTCAACTCTGGTTGGTTATTAATTATTGCTTGAGGTAGGACTTTGTTCTTTAAAATTCAGATTATCACATTTACCCAAATATTCCTTTTTTTCTCTGGGGAGGCAGTTCTGGGACGACCTGTATAGATAAAATGGTGATTTCTTCAAAATTATTTCTCATATTCCAAAGACTCCGTTTAGTAATCCTTTACTTTACGATTTTCTAATTTTTATCCTGCTTCAACTTAATGAAATAAATCTCTTAATTTCTTTACTAGTATATTTATTGGTAAATTTTAACATAAACTGTGATATCTATTGCATATGAGATTATCTTCTAAAAAATTAGATTTTTAACATTGACCTGGTGTTATTATTCCTGATTTATTTCACATTTGTTAGGTTTTTTATTTACGTGTTTTGAGCGGATTTGAGTGAACGCAAGTTAGTCCTTGTACAACTAGGATTATTGAAGAATAATTTATTTTACACTGAAGAATTAGTCAACGTAAATATTAAATAAAGCTGATCACTCTAGAAAAATGTACAGTTTTAAAAATTAAAACCAAAATCATTTTGTTCCAACCAAGCTTGTAATTATTTATTTCTTGAAAACAAACGTAACAGTATCGAACCGAACATCTTCATCTAATGAACAGGTTGTTCAAGACGCTTCAGTTTTCAGGCTATTATTATCAGTGCCCATTCAATAAACAAAAATCTCTCCCATAAATCATGAAAAATTATTTATGAAGCTAGCTAACAAACCAATTTGCGAAAAAATTTGAAAGTGTTATTACGACCTTATCTGGTTTTGAGGCGATTGACCCTGTTGTGTATTTTCCAAATCTGCTGTGCTCTAAGGTGCGCAGTTAATTTTTTTCCGCTTAAAAATAGGAGAAGATTTGCTATTATTATAGAGCCGCGATTCGATTATTCGACTAGATAGAAAATCGAATAAATCTGACAACGTATTTTTAGCCATCTCGGGAATCAGTAGGTTTTCTAAAGTGTCTGTGGTACATATGTACTGCTGGAGGTGACGATTAAACTAATAATTTTATTGATTGCTTTCAAAAAAAAAATCCATCAAATCGCAGCCGACGGATGGAATTTCGCCTTGAGGCTCTCCTTGTAATTTAATTTTTGTTTCATTCTTAATTTGATCTCTCGCCTATATAAAATATAATATTTCTCTCGCATTTACAAGACCCTCGTATAATAAGATTATGTTCGATAATAGACAATTTCTGTTTAATAACAGAGATGTTCAGGATGCAATAAATATGCGAACGCCAGCTGAAACACTGAAGCGCCATCTTCGCTGAAAACTCATTTAATTGGCAGACGATTAATTCGCCTTATTATGATGAAATTAGCCCGTAAGTTGTCCTGGTGAGTATTAAAACTGCAGCAACATTTAATAAGTCTTGTCAGGAGCGCTTCGCTAAGTACCTTCCCATGGAAAAGTATTATTTAAATAAATTGATCCGATGTTCCAGTTAACGACTTGCAGAGTTATGTAGATGGTTTTAATGTCGCCCCTGTTTGTTTTTCATGAGTTATTGACCATCTCGCCATCGGCTATTAACTAGCTAGTTTTCGATTTTTTGCAACAGATTGTGCGATCCTTTCCTGAAAACTTTCCAACGCATTACCGCCCGTTAAATTTAATATTATTAATATGTAATTCTTTAGCAGTCCTTGACACGGTGTATTTAATAAATTAAGCATGTATTTCGGTGAAGCCGCGTTACTCATATATGGAGTGAAATTTTATTACAAAACATCACACGTTGCTCGTACCTACAACACTTGTAAATACTTATCACTTCTTCATTACGTTTTCTATAAGTCTAATTATAAAGTAATTAGAAATGGTCGTAATGATATTTGACGACGAGGACCGATGATGTGATGATGACTGTTGAGAAATAAAATAAATTATTTCAAACTCTTCAACTGATGAATAGACATTGTTTATAAAACAATCGGGCTTTATGTCAGACGAGAAGATCTTCTCGACCTTGCCAGAATCCTTTAATACCATCATCAGTGGGATTTTACAATTGAATTCACTATTCGCACAAGCGGGGATGACCGAAATAACTAACCTAAATATTTACTCTTAATTAATGATGGACTATGGTTAATGAACTAAATTGGGAGTTTTTTGATTAACGGTTAACATTTAAAGCACCAACTCTTTGATTAAGATACTTTTCTTCTTCACTGTGAACAGCTCTCAAATTGTTTCTTGACGTATCTGTTATTTTTAATTATTTATTTATTACTCGGAAACAGTCATCTCTATTTTTCTATTATGAAGTAAATTTAATGAATGAGGACAGTAATAAAGAAGGTATTTAGCAAAGTACATTTTTAATAATAATAATAATTATCAGACGCTTTCTTATGAGCAAATGAAAAATACAATTTTTAAAAATGTTATTTTTTTAGTGTAATTGTTAAAAATTTGTCTGAAGTTTTCTTAATAGTTAAGTTAGGTATTTCCTGATCTGATCAACAATATTCAATAAGTGTTCAATTGGGTTAAGATCTGACGGTTGAGATGTCAGTTGCAGAACTTCGACGTTTTTGGTTTAAGGACATGTCTTTACAAGACGTGATAAATGTCTCGAGGGGTAATTTTGTTGGACGGAAGCTTTACTTGTTCAAGAAGGTTTTTGTAAATGCTTTATTTGCCCTCCGAGCTTTCGAATTCCTGATGATAATAAAAAAACATAAAAATCACAATTCCAAAAAATAACATTTTTCTTTCTACTCCCCACCTCTTTCTTTTTCCATTCTGTACCTCCTTTTCTCTTTCATCCATCCTCTCTCCCTTCCGTCTTCATTTAGTATTTCTCCCCGTTCCTTTCTTTCCCTCTCTCTCATTTCACTATATCCATTCCACATGGGCTCAATTGTCTCTCTCTCCTTATAGCACATTCTGGACCTTCTTTCCTCTCCTTCCATCCAATGCCTGTTTTCTCTCTCCTCATTCCCACATCTAAATCTCGCCATCATTATTCTTTCTTTTTGCACTCTGTCATACTTGCTGTTGTTTCTGGATTCTTTGATTCTTTCCCTTCTTTCTTGCTTGTCTGGTCTTTGTCCCTTTCACTTAGCTCTACATTCACCCATCTTCCTTTTGCTCGTAATCTTTCCACTTCTTCACTGGCATACCCGTTTCTCTCTCTCCTTCTTCTCCGTGTTTTTTTTCATTCTTTCCAGCATTCCGTTAGTATTCCTTCCGTCCATTTTGTTCTCACTCAAATATTTTTCTTGTACTTTCTCTACCTCTTCTTATTCTTTCTATCCCCAGATCACTGCCCCGTACTATCTCTCTATAGGTATGTCTTATCCGTGGCTGGTTCTATTTTCAAGAAGCTTTTTGTGTGCCATCGAGTTTATGATTTGATCTCTCTCTGAACAAGTTTGGTTTTCCGCAGCAAACTTTAGACAAAATGGATGACGAATGCACTTTTTACCATTGCTTCCAAAAAGGCTAAGCTTTGATTTACTTTGAACCAATCCTCAAAACTGCAGTTTTGGTAGACACTGTCGTGCAAATTAATCTTCTCTCTAGCCTTCTTTCATTATTTTTGAGAGAGAAGACAATCATCGAAACTAAAGCTCTTTAGAACACAGAAGATTGTTTTTGAGCTCCTTTATCTTCATGATTCTTTCTCATATTGTGTGTATTGTGTGTCCGACCTGATCAACTAAAATTGATAAACTGAAATTGACAAACTGATGATGTCTTCCTTACATTGTTCATTTTGATATCGACTACTCCTATAATTTAAAAAATAAAAACAAAAATGAGTGAAAATCGCGATGAAAAATTTTATGCTAAAGTATGTACTCGTAATTATTATTAAGCTTTTGCAATACGCAAGTCAAGGGATCCTATCCAAGGAAAACAACTTCGAGAGTGATTTCAAAGCATGAAGCAGCCATGGTTCCGTCAGTCTTTCCAGATTCACAGAGGTAGCTTCAACAGATTAACTCGTCCAACTTACAGCCCAGACCTAGATGCAAGCGTTCTGGAAAGTGAAATTGAAACTGTAAAAGAAAGAAAAAATTGGATTATTCTTTGATTCATGAATTATCAAGAAATATTTTGCAACATACAAAGATATTAAAGATTCACTCAGGATGACTGACAACCTCCCTAGTGTAAAACTGTAAAACAAATCACATAGGGAGATAAGGTGTGACTGTTATATATCAAAAGAAGCGTCTTGAAGAGAGGAATCCAGCAGTGTGAAATTCAATGGAATACGATACTGGAAAAACAATTTCAATCGAATCTGTAAATTTGAACGTAACATCTATTACTTCTGTCCAAATTATCGTCAAGAAGAAATCAGTGTAAAATTCAAAGCAGACATTTTTAAAATGAAGCCAAATGGATCTAAAAGCATGAAACATTAACTATCAATAAAGTAATAAAAATATTGCAGTTGACCTTGTTAATTTTGAATTGCGACTGGCATACGCATCACATAATTTTTACCAGTTTTGTAAATTGCTTTTTATCGTCATCTGGGAGTATATTAAAATTTCTAATTTCTGCTTATCAATTATAGGTTTTCAGATTTGGATGGAAAATTGTACGGCGGTCGTTGGCAAGTCCTTCCTGAAGTTGTGCAGCCTGCACGGGTGCGAGGAGAACGTGAGTTATAGCTATGCAAAAAGATGATTCGGCGTGTAAACAACCAGTCGACGTTTTGTTACAGATAGTTAGTCAGGAAGTCACGCGTGACGTCGTCTGGCTGCTCGCGGGAAAAATGATTTAAGTAGCCATTCTCGTTTCGAAGAATACCGACAAAAAACCATGACCGAAAGCTGGTCTATGCCGATTCGAAATTGAATCAAATGTTATTTTCGGCGTTATTTTTTGACGGACGTTAATTGTGCTCCCATAATTGGATCCCAACGTCGGTAGCCTGTCAAGCTTTAGAATTCCTCCGGTCGTGATTTATTCGGGAACACCGCCAATGACAGCGTTTAAGTCTAATGCGTCCCGCTGGCAGTCCCGTGTCAAAGGTTAGAGTGACAATGGTCTCCTCGACGTCCCACTGTACGTCATATTTATCCCGCCACGATTATTATGTGAAATTTGCATGCCACTCGACCTTTCCTCTACGATTTACCGTGGAAGAAGGCGACACCAAACGACAGCTAGATAAATAATGGCCATAGACAAATCCGGTGAGTAGATTTATCGATGGGATAATTTACGACTATCGGTCCATTCCAACACTTTGTCGTTGTTTTTTTCCGTCGATTCGTGTCCTTACGCAATAAAACGCACTGGCGCCACGATAGAAAGCGATGAAATGACGTTTTATAACCACTAAAACAGTAAGTTGCTTCACGGATACCGGAGCCAGATTCGCATTGTCCGGATTGATTGATTGAAAAGCGTGGAGATGGCGCAACTCGGGATCTTCGCCGTCCCAAATACGTCACGGAGGTCAGGAACACACCCACGAAGCCTGCGCCGAGCTTCGTTGTTTCATACTCGAAAACGATACTAATTGCGGGGTCAAATGTCGACACTTTACCAAAACTTATTGCTACTCAATTTGGCGCATGACTCATTCCCATCTTGCCATATACAAAAGAAACTTTCATTTAAGTCCGTTTGTTTATTAAATGCCCGGACTTTATAAGGATAATACTTATTTATTATATTGTTCTGGAGCCATTGTGAATATGTATGAAAAGTAAATCCTGGCGACGACCTGGATTTTTTACCCGACCGGCATCAATGCATAGATAACCCAAGGACCAACAAGTGTGAACAAACCCCTCATTATAATATGCATTATGTTAGTAATTAATTTAAGCAGGAATCCGCCCATTTTGTGTACATATCTAATGCCATTGTTGCGGCCTACTCGGGATAACTGCCACTTCATTATCGCACTCCCGGCTTGTTCACAAAATTTTTAAATTCTTTCAAGCGTTGCACAAACGAGGTGCAATATGCACACGACCGATTAGGTACCATGTCTGACATATTTCACACACGCCGCCTTTCCGTTCGAGACTAACGAACACATTTTTTGTTCGAATTTAATCATTGCTGAAGATTTCGGAGATAATTTGATTGCGTGTTCCTTTCAATAGTTTAATCAAAATCAGTCGTGCTCAGTCATTTACTTCCCACCCTATGGCAAGATCAATGCGTGGTAATTTGTTTAATATCTAGCTCGATTACTTCACATGTTGATTCTTCAATCATTATTTAATCAGACGAGATGAATAAGAAGTAACCTGTGTAATTTCTAGTTAGTTCCGCATAACGATCCTTATGTATAATAAAGCAACTTTGTTTGTTTAATTTAGGCGTTATGCAATTCAAATAACTATAACAAGGTAGGTGCAAACGAAATTTATTCCCAACTAGAACAACGTAGGTAATCTAGAAATATTTTTACTGTTATCTTGACGTTGTGATAAGCGCAAATGCCACACTGACCGCTTTTTCTACGATGCTTCTCTTTTGCATACTCGTGTACTTATTTAAATGGAGCGCTACTTAACGAATATAAAGTTTGTAGAAATATCACAAGAACTTCTTGGAACTGGAATTACCTAGAAATAATGTTTCTATTAACTTTTCACAAGCTCTTGGGCAATTATTATAATTTTTCTTGTTTAAAATTCAAACGATCAAAATATATTAGGAACTCCTCGTATTCACGGTGAGATTCTTGCACAGTTTGACATTGACATCGAATACCATTCGCATTATAGTGTAAGCGTGCTGGATGACCGGTAGTCATCAAGAGCCAAGTTATTAACCACGTGCTAGTTAGCAAATAAAAAATAATGTGATATGATTTTATAATAAAGTCAACAACTAAAAAAATATTAACGATATATGTATTTTATTAATTTAACACAATTATGTGGTTCTTTAGTTTCTTCTTAATTAATTATTAGGTAATTAATTTTTGGAGGAAATTAAAATATTTGGAGCAAAAATTATTTGAAACGATCTGATGGTTTAGGGTAGATTACTTTAGCAAAAATATATTATAGAAGGTCATCTAGGTCATCTGTATCTAGGTAAATTGTTTATTGCAGAATTTTTCCTAAAATTTTGTTGCTATAAATTTTTTCGAGATACCTTTGGCGAAATTAAAAATAGATCTATTTTTCTAGCAGAAACGGTAAAATCCCTTCCTTTTACTTATTTTAAGCACTTGCACGCCCGTATACTGTTCTATTTTATTACACGTGCATTTCCCTTTGATATTTTGCGACATTTCTGCATTAACAATTTAAAATAACTAAAATTACAGCCTCATAAATTTTATCTGATACAAGAAAAAGGAATGTTAGTATGGGATAATAATAATCTTTTTTGACGTAAGAATTTGAGCTTATCTCCTCACTACTTTATACGATTTTATAAGACTAATAATTTTGGGAATGCCAAGCCGCACAGACTGGATGTTTAAAATAAAGGAAATTTTCAAACAAAACGTTTTACGTGCGGCGTAAATTATTGTAATTATAAGGAGAGTTTCCGCCAGCTTTTGTAATTAAGCACGCAGTAATTTAGCAAGTTTTTCAAGATTTACTTAAGTAAGTATGCTGGGTAAAATACTGCACACTGACTCACAGGCAAATAGTGTTGGTAGTTGTAAGGTGGAATATGAACATGGGAATATAACAATTCCACTAAAATAAAAGTGTTTATAAGAGAAGTCAATGCAGTTTCATTGATGTAATACTTTTTGACACGTCTAACCTAGTTTTGAGATGATGGTAAAATTGCGTAATAAAATTATTTTCTAATCATGATCACGAAATCGACGCCAGTTTCGATCAAATATCGTTGAAGTGCACGAAATAAATGCACGAAATGCATGATCCGATGTGATAAATTCTGACTTTTGAATAAGCTTGAAATTATTATATTAAAACGATTTGTCATAGATTATTTTGCTTTTAGTGCATCGTTGTTTTTGGATTCTCAAAAGCAGCTCCTTGGAGTTGAAATGTCCACAGGCGGCTCGACCGAGTCAGTTGCCCAATTGCCAACCTCGACTTCGTCTGGGTCTTCAAAATCTGGGCTCAGCACAAAAAGGCTCACTTCTACTCTTAATCATATAATCTACTATTTTCGCTACTCACAATGTAATCATGGATTGGGTGAAAAGATATATGTGATAAAAAATAGATAAAATAGGCTGTGAACAAAAAAGCGTATGTCTTAATTTATTTCTTTATTTACCTCGTGAAGCTTTCGAATGCGTCTGGATGGAGTTGCTTCCATAATTTCCCTCGCATTATCTATTACCTTGGTTACTACCCATTTTTCTTTCAACACTCCCGTTTTCTCTAAATAATTCGTAGTTTTCGTTACAACTTGATAAACGTCGGCTGCTTCGAGGGGGAAAATGTTCATCTTGACTATCTAATTTTATCTTATTGTATTTTTCTTCATTAGCAATTTTGTTTTGGTTGGGATTTTCGTTTTGACTTTGTTAAGCTCACTAAATCGTACCACATCTAAAGAGGTTATGAAAAACTAAGATTTTATCAACGAAATACTTTTGCAAAAAGAAGAACAATTAATTATAGTTAACTGACGTTAAAAACATTTTAAAGTCGCAGAAACAAGTTTAAGGACAACTTCAGGATTAGAAGAATAATAAACATTAATTAATAAATCATATGTGATTTAAATAGGATATTAATGAATTCCGGCAGATTACTTTTGCGTTTCTAAATATTTTAGTGCATTCAGTTTTCAATAAATTGCAATTATGTGTTGTGTTACAAATATTTCTATCGTCCACGTATTTGCATTTAGCATTAACAAGTATGATCAGTTAATGGAATGTCGTCTGTATCTATTTAATAAAAAAGGGTATCATCACATAACTAGTTTTACTTCTTCATATTTGGAAAAATACGAGGGACGTTCAACATTTATTGTCTTGGATAAGCCTTCATTGCCATATACAAAGCATCAATTAAATTTTATCGATAGTAACATGTAAAATATGGATGAAACATTAGGTTTGACTTAAAAAATTAATCGTAAGCCCGTTGTTCAGTATTTGTAATTTTTAAAAATGAAAAAATATCTAGCAGTAATGAGATATTTGTGATAAAGGAACCCCAACAAGTCAATAATGATATGAGTGAAGTATTAGGCGAATCTATCTCTCCATATCGCGTGGTTCAAAACAGGTCCAGAGATTTTAAACTTGACAGACAATCTTGTTAACATGCATGAGCACTTCACACCTCAAAATTGTTATGACACCAGAAAACATTGATATGGTCACAATTAAATTCATGGCGTGCTGTGGTTTTTATAAACCTAGGTAGCATAGAAAACAATTTGCAAATATAGTATAAAAGGGGTTGCTATCTCAAGATTACAAAAACTATTCAGAGAACGGTGGAGAAAGGAGGTGGAGCAGCTTCCTAGAAAATTTCCTGTCAGGAGGAAAAGTTATGAACATTTTTGAAGTGAAACTTTTTATGGGAGGGTTTTGAAATTCTGATCGGCAACCTTTTTGTGTGAGGAAAAGTGGTGGGGGTAAACACTGTCTCGCACAACGGTTGCGCTAATATTTCCATCTCACTTAAATGTAAGTTAATCTGTTTGACACGCACACGATACAAATATCCCTTACAATTGTGTATACTTCTGTATTTGTCACATTCACGGCATTTATCGATAATGTCCCCTCTTTTAATTTGGTGGCTTAAAAATGAACAATGAGTTACGCATTTCGATATTGTTTAGTGTTATCGTTGTTTATAATTTATTTTCTTCATCAAAATATACAATTTTGTTGTGAATATGCTATTTAAAAGTGATTGATGAATAATTACCCTGTAATACAAAAGTTTCACTTCTATCGTGCGTCTTTACGACACACTCTGTTTTTTTTTCTGGTAAAGTGGTGGAGGGCATTTGGTTATCATTTATTGTGCGAATAGAATAGGAGGATTAATATGTCAAATTAATTTCCAAAGTAAGTGATGCAAACAAGACACCGTCACAGTTCACAAGAGCTGGATTATAACGATTTTAAAATATAGAAGCAACCACTTTATTTTCCACGTCAAACCTTCTAAGATGACTCTTTATTTCGAAAATTAACACATGTATTTATTTAATGACGAAGGTTCGAGGCAAAACCAAAATATGTGTTTCGTAAAGGATATCGAAACATCAAAACTGTCATGACGCTAGTTTTAGGTGGCTCTATTGAGAAATAAAATTCTTTGAATTTTTGCTTCTACATCAGAGGCAGGAAATATTGTGGAAAGTGTCCAGTTACATATTTTAATTTTCAAAAAATCTACACAAAATTTTCTGAAGAAAATATTTTTGTAAATTAGGATGGTGACGAGTATGCTGAAAATTAAAACCCCGTATTGTTTTGAGTTTTTGTATAAATTCCGAGGAGAAGAGGCTATTAATCGGGTGTTACCCGCAAGTCGCCGAGGCATTCGAATCATCCTTTTGAAATGTTTAATCCCATCACGTTCTAAAATAGGCAATACTAATTTGTCAAAAGTTATTGGGAGCGTAAACCGAATATTAACTCGTTAATTATTCTATTGGCTGTGAGAGAATCGATCAGGTGTATACCCATAGATTTTTTTAATCGGGTGTTTATTTTGTTGATGATAATGCTAGATATTTTAATTAGTTATTATGGGATCGCTACCGCGCGGCGAGCATTAACAGTTTGTAATTTATTTGTAATTAATAGAGAGGGCAGGGCCGACTTTGCGGGAAAGTAATGAGCAGTGGTGTAATGCTATACTGTTACCTCTCCGGAATCTTAATAGTATCTGTCGACAGATGAACTTTAATAATACAACAAATTACCGGACCGAACTCACGCGCGTCCAGGTGAACGAGCCTTAAGACTGCGCCCGACCATTTTCCGGGAAACAACCAGACCGGTACATAAATATCTGGAAAGGACACGAATACCCAAATCAAATGTGGTCTAAATGTCGCAGCAGAATGGAGTGGGTTGAGCGTTTAATAGTTAATTCGCGACGACCTTACTGCCCACTCTTGAATCTCAACTTAATTGTACACAACAATAAATTTTCAATTGATAAAATACTAACACGTATACAATTAAGTTTCTTGTAAGGTGGACTGTGCACACACATATAAATGATAGTTGCTTTGACAGGAATATATGTCCCTTCCTACAGTCACGTTCGACAAAAATTCATTTTTTGCGGAATCGAGAGAAAATAGTGTATAAATTACGCTTCACCGGTTAAACGGTTGAGTAAGATTTTATTGCTTCTCTGCACGATAAAACTATCCACATCGCGATAAAATGTACCGAAATATGACAGCCACAAACTCTAAGAAGTTGTCAAGGTGACACTATCGCTCGTGTAACGCGGTTCTACGACTAACAACTCGTAAAATATCAAAAATCAGTCGGAAGATTTAAATCTAATAATCAATTTAAACTTGAAAGTCACATTTATTACACCATGCGATAACGGTGTATAATGCTTTAACTATTATAAGTCTTGCGAACACAACGTTACAGAATGCAGAATCTGCATGACTGGTCAATTTAACTCCGATCTTCTCCTAAGTAGTTAAATAATATAATATATTTTTAATACATTTATTAGTGCCATATTCTGTTCTGCATACCTAAATTAAATCTTTTATATCATTAAAATTTAAAAAAAATACCACCCTGCATGGTTCCTACATTTTGATCTAATATTTTGAATTTTGATGTATTCATATCTATCGAAGCTACAATTTTTTTCGTGATATGGGAAATTCTTGTAAAATTACAATTTGTTGCTGAGTATACCCATTATTTATTTAGTCTGAATATGCTAATTTGAAAATACAAAATAGTAGATTATATCATTAAGAGTAGAAGTGAGTCCTTTTGTGCTAAGCCCAGAGATTGAAGACCGAGACGAAGTCGAGGCCGTAACTGGGCGAAGCACAAAAAGACTCACTTCTACTCTTAATGATATATACTATTTTATCCTCAAACTGTAAAATTGAGAAGGCGACTGTTCTTGGTTGGTTACGTTCGTCTTTGAAATCTCATTTTTGTCAGTAAATTGTAACAGTAAGAAGTAATGATGAATATTTCCCCTCTCGAAAGGTTAATTCATCGTTCACAAAAATTAAAGCACATCATGGGTAGGATGAGAAATTTTCAACAGTGTTGCAACTTTCCCGCATCTCTTAAATGCTTAAGATTTAAATGTATTTTATAGCTTCTTGGTAAAAATTTAGTTGTTTTTGTTTACTCAACAAAAATATTAATCGCTCGTTTGCTTATCTTAAATTAATATTTCACGTAAACCAATCAGATAATCGACTAAATGTGCTGTTAAATTTATGAAGAATTACAGAAGCTTTTACGACTGTAGTAACAGAATTATTATAACTATCCTTGTTTGCTTCTCAAGGTTATTAAAATCCATATCAATTTATGTATTTAACACAGAAATAATATAAAATTTTGCTGTTATAAATTAATTTTGTGATCTAAACTACAAGTTTCTGTAGTAGAATGACTTCAAATCAGCATCACTCTTGTTATTCTCTTCATAATATTCCTTTATCGTATTGAAAATTATTTTCTGTAATATTTCCTCATTTTAGCCTAATTTGAACTTAAAAATTCTTTTGGACAAAGAGAATTACCTCACTCCCAATTCTAGGTAAATTATTTTATATTTAGTAGCCAATATTAAAGTATAAACCTTTACAAAAATTTGTCAGATATGTGTACATTTATTTACACCCTCTGAAAATGGAGTTTTTTAATTTTTTTTTCTTACTTATTATTACTCTGCAAAAGTCAGAAATAGAAAATGAAAGAATAAAATATTATACGATTTTTAGCAAAAGAGATGTAACATCTTGTTTGTTTCACACTATTTTTTAATAAATAATTATACAGAGCATTCTCATAATTTTGTAAGAGTCATATGACGAAGATGGTTTTAACAAAAACGTGTAAAAGTGTGTAGATTGCAGCAAAAGTAGGCCGAAAACAGAGCATTGCAAATAACAAAAGGTTATATTAAAATATACCTTTAATCGTTGCCATCTTTAACAAATTAGTTTACCTACCACAGAAGTAAAATCCCGTAAAATAGAAAACCATTAAAAAATTCCTTTCTCATGACTATAATATTCAGAATTCATTAAATCAAGTGCTACTTGAAACTCACTGAAATTTGTAAATGGGAATTGACAACAAATTGTTTACACAGAGTCTGATAAACAATCATCGCCATCGCAAGTATGAAATATACGCAGTCTTGATTTGCTGGTAAATAATTATGTAAATTGGACGCCATACTTCGTATTCAACTCTCAAACTTTGAAACTTTACCTTAATTAATTTAAAATGTTTGTCTTTTTTAACTACACTCTTTGTTTTGAAATATTTTCTGGTTTCTTCAAATTTAATTCTCTTCAAAACATACATTTTGTCAAACATTTATCTTCACAAATATAATATTGTTTTACCGCAACAAACATTTCAAAAAATTAACTTTTTGTAGTTTTAACACAATTCCTTCTTTTTGGAAAGTAGTTATTTTTATTAATTCACACTCACGAGTTTATTTTTGAAGAGCTTTTCGTGTTGTGTTTGGAGTCAATTTTTGTTTCAAGGATAACATATTTCTATTTGATTCTACTCTGATAAATAATTTAATACGTTTTACCACAAAATCCACACCAGCAAACATAAGTGAACATGATTCCTTCCAAAGAATTTTGAAGCGATTTTCATATTTTAAAGAAATAGGTCTATCTGTGAAACACGTGATAATTTTTAAACAAATAAAAATCTGAGATGTAACTAACTAACGTCAAGAAACTACCGTTGACGCACTTACAAAAAGAGGAATAATAGAAAAAGCAAATAAATATCGGCAATCGAAACGGAATTTATCAGCAATATTTTGCGTTTTATTAGACAGAAATCAATTCAATTTCTTTGGCCGCAATTAAAAGAAGTAAATAAATGCGAACGACTTGCTAATAGAACGTGTTAATTATTAAATACCGCATCCAGGACTCTTCCCAGCGAGAAAATACGAAAAAGGTTTGCTTGTGCATTTTTCACCAACACATCACCCCGAAGTGGATGCAAATATTCCTTGACCGGACAACACTTAACCAATAATTCACACAATTTGCTTGTAATTTCCAAGGAACGAAAATTATTAAATTAGTCCTGTGTGATGACAGTACCTTTCTGAGTGCACCTTGCGGCCTGAGAACATTGTCAAGCTGAGAATTATTTATTTTTATATTTGTAGCAAGTCGCCAAGATCATTGAACTAGATAATTACGTTTAACAATCTCTGGTGTAATTTTTTTCGAGTTTCACGTAGTGAATGAGCGATTTTCCTGCTTGCAATTGGTAATCCTGGCTAATTGCGGCGCGACCCCGTTGAAATTTAAATCGTGTAATTAAATCGGTGAATTATCCACGGCCGCAATAAACCGATTTGAACTTATGATCTCTCTCCAATTTATTAACGTTAACTGTTCCAGCTAGCTGCGCCTAGTTTAGGAATGCCGTGGAAAATAGCAAAAATCACAGATATATACGACCAAGATACGCTCAAATCGAAGAAGTAATCTACATGCAGTAATCTAATCGGGCACAGGTGTCCATGAATATTACAGTCGCGCAAAGGCGTGCGCTATTTTTTCCGTGTAGGCCGCATATTTATGGAACAAGGACGTCGTTCCATGTTACACGCCATCTTTTAAGGACAACATACGGGATGATTATTATTACTTCTTTCTCGTCGCAATATTACGTCTTACACTCAGCGAGAACTGTCCGCAACCCTTGGCTCGACCATATCTTTTCCTGGCCTCTTCTGAATATCTATTTATCAACCTTTCTTTGGTGCTGCTTAAGAATTTACTATTATAAGATTTTTCTCTTGGTACACCACCTCAACAGGAGTCTCTATAAACATGTTGGTTATTTGAATTAATTTTTAAAATCCGTCTACAAATCTACTTATTCTGATCTGTCTCTTTCAATTCTTTTTCTGCTTACTGAGTGTCTTTCCCGTCAATGTCTTAATAGAGATATTAAGAGTCCATGTCCTTGATAACATGATAAAATACCATCAAAGTTTTCCAGGATCTAGGACTGTAAATAACCAATTACCACATAGTACAGTCAAGGTTCATGATGGAAGAAGACATCTACATATATGTAATGTAGCAAATGCAATATGGCTGTGCAACATGCAAGATAATGAGTATGGACGTGTAATGTGTGACACTAACAACCAACAACAAGATAATTTTTCTGATTAGTACTTTTACAGTTAATCCTTAGATAAACCGTCTCTAATAATTGTAAAAAAAATCGTGCTACAGAATGACAGATACAAGATTTTAACTCTAGATGAATGAAAAATGAAGAACATTGAAATTTATCAAATAATAATTATATTTCAGATAATACTATATTATATCATAAAGAGAAGAAGTGAGTCTTTTTGTGCCAAGCCAAGACCGAAACGCAGTTGAGGTCGGCAACTGGGCGAAGCACAAAAAGACCTACTCTGAATGATATATACAATCTAATAATGAACAAATGTATAAGACTTATTTCATCATGTTAAAATACTGGAAACTTCACTATTATTTTTCTAGATTACATCTTGTTGAATAACTGTCAAATTGTACTCTTTATTTTTGGAAAGTATTTCTTGTTTCTTATTCTGCTATGTGGTCCTTGCTTTAACAGAATCCCAACTTTTCCTGTTTCCTGAATATAGCAACAAATAGACAGTAGGTCCACAACTTAGCATAGCGAACAAATCCCAAAGGTTTCAAAACCATGACGGCTCCTGAGTAGCACTGCTGTCAACTGCGTTCCAAATAAACTCCAAATGCTCCAAGTGCATTTACCAATCCGCAAATAGTACCAGCAAAATTTGGGGATGTGTCTATAATATTTGGGCAATGTCCGGCAGTAGCTGGTCCGCTTGCTGTTATCGTTATAATGAAAGATATTATTGCAAGTGGAGCTATGTTGCCCCGCAAGCTACAATCATCATAAAGTTATTATTTTAAGTTATGACAGCTTAAAATTATTAGACTAAGTAGTTACTCTTTACTAAATGAAAAAAACTCTTAGTGTTAAAATTGCCAAGAGCGTCGGCCAAGAAAAATTGATATCTCGAGGTCTGGAAATTTTTAGAGAAGTAAGCATTTAGTATAGGTCTTTACAAATATCCAAAGATTTCAAAAAAATATAACTGCGTCAAGTCTTCTCTTGACTTAGGTAGCGACTACTTAAAATTTCACCCATTCCAAGAATCGGTAAAGAATGAATCACAATATTTATGATGATTTTGTTTACAGAACTTTTTCAGAAGAGATCGTGACGGAGAAAATATTAGATACGTTTAGCACTACCTTTTATGTCTTTTGAGGTGTGACCGGTAGTTTCATGACTTTAATTGTTACATCTTATTCATAAAGTGTGCCTATTTTATGTTTACTTATTGGTATTCCAGTGTTAACCAATTTTTTAAAGGGGCCACTTTTGCAAACTTTTTACATTCTGTACACCGAAACTGTTTGTTTCCAGATGAGTGGTTGAGTATTGCAATTCAAACATTACATTGATGTATAGAACAGGTAAAGGCAAAAAAAAAATAGAAAAGCCGTTATGTCACCAGTGAGTCTTGACCATAAGTCAAAGTTCGTAAGGCTTATGCTATAAAAATAAAACATATATAGCTGCTGGAGATGACAAATACGTTGACAAAAAACGAGATTCCTTCATTTGATTTATTTTCGGTGTAAAACTGACTTTTAATTAATGCAGTAATGGAAGAGGTGTCCTTCAAATGTTGTTGGATAGGACATTATTTTAACGGAAAAAAAAGACAATAACTCAAAAATTAAAAAATTAAAATTGATTGATTAATCTTTAAGTCCAAAAAAATATTATCAAATGTATATTATTTATATAAAGAGACAGTGTTTCTTTGAATCAGGAATAGATTCTAGAAGTTCCTGGTCTTAGACGAGTGCGAACATTCCGACTATTTCCAGGTGAAAGCTTTCCGAGACATTCATAGGATAGTTTAAAGATTGTCCATCATTGATTGCAAGGATAACGAATTGCTTCTGACAAATTCCATCCATCCAACGCTAACATGTATTACCTGCGAGTAAAAGTAAACAGTCTAATTGCGTTATGAAAGCCCGCCAGCTTTATCAATTAACAAAAATAGTTAAGATAGTAATTATAGTGCGTGCCCGTTCTCAATTAATCAAATTCAAATTATACCGCAGGGTACTGTTGTGTCCGATACCTTCGAATACATGTTAAAACGAAAGTTATGTTGTAATTGAACCGGTGAGCTGGTGTAGTGCGAGTCCATCCATAGTCTGCCTGTTTATAGTCTCGTTAAACCTGACCTAATCAAGAGCAAAATCAGCTGGAGGAATCGGTGCGAGGTAGGGCCTGTCAGATTGTCACCCTTTTTGTAATTAATCGTGACAAACAACATGTCTGGGGACCTAGGAAAAATGTGTCTCTCGGTGTGTGTATGTCGACGATCTGTCAAGGGCGAATTCTGTTTGTATAGGCTACTGTGAAGGCGCCATCAATAAATGATAAATGTTCCATGTCAACTTGCATGGCCGCTTTCACTGTTTGTTACGTCACGGTGGTTTTGGTCGCGATTTATACCGACGACGGTCGTCGCTTTGCCATACAGGCAAAGGGAAAAAATAACAAATGGAAAAATTCATCCTGGGAAAGGTATAAAGTCTTTTCAATATGATTTTCCATGCAGAATCAACAACTCAACAATAAGGAATTTTTTTTGCACCTATGATCATCAGTAAGGAAATCTAGTTGTAGCTACTTCAGTTTTGTGTGAGCCTGTAAGAAGCTTCCCAAACAGATAATTCTGGTTTATGCAAAGTTCCTCATTATTTATTATTTTTGAATCGAGTTAATCAGTTTGACTTCTGAGAGACTCAATATTTACTTTGGTAGAAAAAATGGAATTAGCAATTATTTGGTTGAATTAGTCAATGATGAAAGTACATAGATGTTGTTATTAGCTGAATTAATTGTTTTCGGTATTTTTTTTTCTGATAAATTTGCAATCCAAACAAGTTTCGGATCTTCAAAATTTGGAATTTAAAACAACATAATCTTCTTAAGTCTCGCTCCTAGGACCTTAGTGCGCAGAGTAATAAATAAATAAATTATAGTGATTATTTCCTTCATGTGTCTAGCAACCAATTGCGTGACAAATATTGACCAATCAAAACGAGAAAACAAAAAATGACCCGATAAAATTTCTCTAAAATGCACACTGTGCAATAATCGGATAAAAAATGTCGGTACCTGATTAAAAAAATATATATTTTGAATAAAAAGGATTGGAAATAATGCGTTTGTTTTCATTCTATTCAGGAAATAATCAGCCGTATACCCCTCATGCAAAATTTTAATATCGGCAAATTTTTTGCTAATGAACTCAAACATCCATAAATTATTCGGTCAGAAGACCAATTATTATCAAATAAAAGCCCTCGACTTCGTTGATAATAATTGGTCTTCTGACCTCATTTATGGATGTTTTCGTTCATTAGCAAAAAATTTTCCGATAAAAAGTTTTGCACTTGGGATATAATATGTGACAAAACCTACAACAGTAGCAACAAGCTGTACTTGATTCTGGTATCAAAGGCTATAGAAAGAGATCTTCTGCATCGAAGAATAGGTACTAGAAATAGAATCTAAGTTCCAAAGCTATTGTTAGAAAATATAATGATTCAACGGTGGTTGAACAAAACAGGAAAGTGAATCATTTCCTCCTCCGGGTGAAAATTAATCACCCAAAAGAATGATATCAGACATTATTTCGGAGGTGTACATATATTTTGATCATTCTCTCTTTGTGTTTAAAACAATAAATTATAACTTTTCTCAAAATTAAAACACTAGAGTAAGCAAACATACTTGTGTTTTTCAAACAATTTATGATTTTTTGAGAATAGATTTCGGTAGTGATTCTGAAGAAATCGTTTGCAAGATATCGTCGAAAAGGGCAAAGCGGCCTAATTGGATTTAATAAAAAAAATAAAGGGAAATGTGACATGGAATTTTCCAAAGAAAATGCGGAAACAGTCATTTTGACTTATTTTTCAAACAAGTCTAAAACGTTAAAATCATATATCATAAGTACTATTATTATAAATTATTCGGAGCATTACTGAACTCTTTCAAGTCATCAAGTTCTCCAAGATGTAATTCCATTATTGGTTAAATCCTGCATAAATTCTCTCTGACTGTGGAGGCTATGGAACTTCCAAAGTAAAATAAGTAGATATTCCAAATATGTTGTTTCCATATAGCCATTATTGAGTAACGCTAATGACATAAAAGTTAACAAATTCCACTGAAGATGCCTGAGAATTAAACACACTTAATGACTCTATTCACATCTTCTTTTACCCTCTCTGTTAGTTGCAAAACTGAATTATTTAATTCTGTTTTTCTGAGGAATGACTTAAGATTAATCATTATCCCAAATTTGCAAATTCGTTTTGCATTTACCACAGGTACTTCCTAAAAACAACAATGACAACCAATGTTATAACTTTAGTGGAAGTATGCTTTTAAAAATAACAATTCCAACAAAATCACTTTTGTTTTATTCCTACCCCTCACTACTTTATTTTTCTATTGTTTCTCTCCTATTCCTTATCTCTTTGATCCATCTTGTCTCCCTTCTGTCTTCATTCAGTATTTTCTTTCCTTCCATTCAATACCTGTTTTCTCTCTCTTCGTCCCCACATCTCAATCTCGCCATCATTTTTCTTTCTCTTGCACTCTCTCTACGCAGGTACTCTGGAATTTCGTTTGTCATACACCTCTCACACTCCCTATTGTATCTGGATTTTTTCATTCTCTCCCTTCTTTCTCGCTTGTCTGTGTCTCTTTCACTCAGGTCTACATTCATCCATCTTCCTTTCGCTCTTAATCTTTCTACTTCTTCACTGCCATAACCGTTTCTCTCTCTCCTTCTTCTCCGTGTTTTTTTTTATCGCCAGCATTCCGTTAGTATTCTGCACTCTTCCCTTTCATACATTTTTTATTCAAACTTTGCCGCTCTCTTTCCCGCTTTCACTATCAGCCTGTTCCTTTTACACTCTTCCCTCTCTGTGTAACTTGACGTTTCTCTGTCGACTCCTAGCACCCCTCTCAAACATTTTTCTTGCACTTTCTCTACCTCTTCTTGTTCCTTCCATCCCCAGATCTCTGTCCCGTACATCAGTATACTCTCTATCATGCTCTTAAACATCATCATTCTCCTCCTGAAGTCACCTCCCCCACTTTCTCTTTCCTTTTCCCCAAACACATCGCACTACCTTATTTCTTATTTGAATTCCTTACTATCCCTCTGATATGTCCCTTATCAGTGGCTCTTTCATTGAATGTGTAACCCAAGTAGATGAACTCGTTTACTTAATCTATTTTCCTTCCTTCCCGGAGTTCCTCTCATTCTCTTCACTCTTCTTCTTTCTCTTATTGAACACCATCATTTTTGTCTTCTCAACATTCACTTCCAGTTTTTTCTTCGTCATATACTTTCTCAGGTTCTTCATCATTTCTTTCATTTCTATTTCAGTGTTTGTCACAATTATGAAGCTTGCATTTCGTAGAGTTTTCATGGCAACTAATTTCAATAACAATTTTTTTTTTCGTTTATAAGACACTTATCTGCGACTCGTTCTGACTGACCACAACTACAAAAGCATCCCTGAGCCAGGAAAAATTTTTTTGTGCGACACTGTCAGAATTTGAGAATTTTCTCCTGTGTGAACGGATTTTGATAAATTTGACAACTTGTCAAAACGTAACGTCAAGCTAATTTTAAAGATTTTTAGCGATTTGGAGCCTTTAAGGGGCTCGTCGAACAAAAAAACGTTGTATTCAACTCGTTCTTGTGTAATTTGGGCTTTTTTTGGCACTCGTGGACCTTTAAAACTCTCGTTTCACTCGAGTTTTAAACCGGTTCACTCATGCCAAAAAAAGCCAAAATTACACACGAACTCGTTAAATAAATAACTATTGTTTATTATGATAATAAATAATTTACCACATTAAAAAATCCACTACAATTTGTTAATTAAGTATTTCAAATTAAGCAGTTCATCAGTAAGAACAGTTTTTGCTCATTTTATTAGTGTTAGATATCTTTACTGTCACCTTAATTTTAACATGTGAATCGTGTATTCAAAAAGAAAAAAACTTGCCTCCAGAATTGTGTTGAATTAATTATTAGTCAGTTTGTATATGCTGTAGTACCACAAATTGCTGG
This sequence comes from Tenebrio molitor, assembly GCF_963966145.1. Taxonomy (NCBI): domain Eukaryota; kingdom Metazoa; phylum Arthropoda; class Insecta; order Coleoptera; family Tenebrionidae; genus Tenebrio; species Tenebrio molitor. The sequence goes on from NC_091051.1 coordinate 8,265,652, forward strand.
TAGCTACATTGTTGGTATTTATCTTCTTGTTTAACAAAATGAAAAACATATCCCCCGCATCTCGAATAAATCCGTTGTAGGTCAGGACTGATTTGGTCTGAATTTATGTCGATGGCGGTCTTCGTTAGGGGATATAATATTTTTTCTTCCGCCGGTTCGTGTAGATAAAAATGCAAAACCCATATAATAAAATTCCTCGTTGCTCTAATAAATATTACATGTGGCGATCGATACCAATACCAATACAGCAAGCAACCAATTGACCGAGGTAACTACCGCCATGTATCACGATCGGGACATACGTAACACAATACGCCGTATATTATACACCCCATAAAACTAGTTACTGCAAGCTCGGTTACAAAGTATCATTTACCGATATGCATTAAACATACAAATCCGGACCATCGACTCACTATATTTTAAATCGTCGTGTTTGATTTCGCCGCCAGGGTGCTATAAAACGCACCTCTTCTCTGCCGGTCACGCGATTATATTTGAATTCAATGTGGATTTTATTCATGCCCACTGACAAAGAAAACCCAACCCGATCGAGGGCTTTTTGCCAGTAACGATACCAGCGCTGGAGCAGGAATTTTGAAACGCGTCACGACATGGACCCAAAAAAAACATGAAATGTTTTATTTCTCGTGATCATATTTGCTTACATTTGCATCGGCCTCAGCGGATGTCCATCATTACGCTCGTCATTTTGGAAAAAGCTTCCCTAAAATTAATAAATGTTCAGGTAAATTAAATTCAGAGAGAAACTGGTAGAACTTTTGACAGAATTGAAATCAGTGGAAAATTTTCGATAAACGATAGCTTGCAAACCGGTTGTGACCTGTTGTCGTTAGACTGTAAGAAATTAATTGAAGAGCTTGAAGTAGAAAGCAGTCAAGTACCCACAACAAACTACAATTGATCTCAAACAAAGCTTTTATTGATGCATTGACAACTAAACGACTTCTATCTACAGATTTGATGCAATAATCGGCAACCCTCACATTTATTTTATTGCTCCCAGTAATCATTTCAGTACAATTTCGGATCTCTTTTACTCTGATCGCCATCAAAAAACCGTGTGTAAATCCTTAATCTATACATATAAATAAATAGGAGTATCTGATCGATTTTTTTCAAATGAAGTTTGTTAGAGAACAAGAATTTCTGGTTGTGTTCTGCAATTTACTTCATTACAATACGAAGTTAGGGAGTGTGACAATAATGATAAATCTCTGTGGAATATACATGTAGTGGTGTAGCGAGCTCGCCTCACTTGTCTAAAATACGATTGGTGCATATAAGTAGCATATTCTTATCCAACAACAAACTATTTAAACCCTACTCCAAAATGGTATGGAGTGCAATTGCAAATCTGCATAATGCATCCTGGTGCCAATTTTACTGCCACGTTTATCTTTTCTCATAGAAATAACACCAAGATTCATACTGTTCAAAAGACAGAAGAATGTCTAGAATGTCTAAAAGTTAAGTAAAGTACCACATTTATTGTAGAATTCAACGTATATCAAATATCTTTGAATCTTTTTTATTGAGTAGTTTTGCGTGTTCAGTTTTCTATCATTAACGTGTTATTCTGATAGCAACGTTTATTAAGGATTTAAAAATCGTTAGCACTGCCAGTTTTCAACTTTCAGTTCGATTGATAAATGTGTTCGAAAAAATTTAAACCAGTAGAGAGGAAATACAAAATTAATTAATTATTATTAATGCCTCTGAGCTACATGTTTTTACTATAATAATGTCTAATTAGTGACAGGAAGAATTTTTATTATTATGTCTTCATTAAACTCTTAAAAATGTATGTTCCAGCTGGATTGAGTAAAGATGCACTATTAAAATAGTTCACAATTTGTTAAATTTTTTTTGTTACAATCTATTTTTAATCATAAACATATGTACTTACATATTTCATAATTTACGAGTCAAATTCTTTTTTCAAAAAAGTATTAACAAATATGTATATTTTTTTTAAATGTTTGTGGGGCAAAAATTTTTCAATTATAAAGGCAAGAATTTTAAGCCAACTCTTCTATGATTTGAAAAAAGAATACAGCAAGGATATTTTAAAATGTTTGATTAGTAATTCTTCTAAAATAATAGAGTTTATGCAAGTACAAATTTTCACCACTAGGAGTTAGAGAAAATTTTTAAAAATATATAAAAAGATAAAGAAACTAAATATCTGAAACGGCTTGCAAACGCAAACATAGCAAATATATACTAGGCAAAAATGAATAGGGAATTTTTCCATTTTTGAATTTTTTATAAATACAGTTTAAAATTTATAATGAAATGTGTTAGAAATATATAAAGATACACATTAGATGTAATGTTTCAAGTACATACCTGTAACATTTTAAATTTATCTAGTGTTTAAGAATACAGGATTGGGGCAATTATTTTGCTTTCTAAGAAAAATTGTGGAATTCCCTATTCAGTTTTGGCTAGTTTAGTTCAATTATTTCGTCAAACTACATATTTAAAGGTGCAAAAAAACCATCGATTTCATTAATATCATCGAAAACCAACTTATCGCGGAATCAGGCGATTCAAAATCAAAGAAATTCCTTTTTAAGAGGATTTCCCTTGCCATTCAACGTGGAAACGCTGCAAGCATTCGGGGCACTTTTCCAGATTCTGCATTATTATCCGAAATGTTTGCATTGTAAACTAAATATCTAAAAGAATAAAATAGAAAGATATGACACCGATCCAATTAATTGTTGCCACTTAAATTCAACAATTACGTGGAAAATGTTTATCAGGGATGAATAAGAATAAACCAACACAAAACAAAACAAATAAGCAGAATAAAACCTGAAACGGATGAATCTAATGTGTATTAAAATTAGATATCGTTATTAGCATTGTAATTAATTACCTGGTCATTTATCCTTTGCACAAATTTAATTAGTCATAGACATCGATAACAAATTAATCAAACTGCGAGACCTCCAAGTGAATAATGTTGTTGTGTTTTGTTTACACTAATAACGGGTTTATGGTGTACACACTAATTAATAATATGGCATATTAATTATATAATTAAATTTAAATGTGATTTACTACTGAAAAATGACGCGATTATTGTCCAGGTGAAAGTTTGGGGCAAAGGTCACATAAATAATTGTGCCACCGTGAAATAGCACGTTTTGCTAATCATTATAATTCGTGAACGGTTGCTATTTTATTTAATCATAACCGAATTTTTTGCATCATTACGAAAGTTTAGTGTGAATAATTCCATTGTTTATACTTTCGGAGGGCCGTAATTCAGCAACCGCTTAATGATTCGTAAATCGTAATGATTGGTCATTTGTGGGATTCTGGAATCTGGCATCACGAAAAAGCCATTAGCCCCCGACCAGGCGCGTTAACCGTCAATAAAACCTCCAATAAAAATGTGCAAGGAAGCTGTCGTATCATTTTTCAGGCGCGATCATAACTTAATCTGTCCGCCGTTCGAAATTAGTCTGCACAAGGTGGGTGCTGCTGAGATATGGACCAACTTGCAATAACGAGAACAACTAAATAGGCTACCAGATAAAAGAATAAGAAGCATAGTTAAGCTGATTCATGAGCGTGTTCCTGCGGCCGCTGCCACCATTAAAGCCCATGCAAACGAACAGGCGCCAATTATACACCACCTTATAAATCTCGGCCGCCGAAGGAGCCAACTGCCGCCACATATCGAGGAATTATTCAGATTGAGTTATTGGCAACCGCGCTTTACCATAAACCACCCATCTTAATATATCAACGGTCTGTTAAGGGATATGTTCACACCTCCACGCTACGGGATACATGCCATGTTCTGTGCAGTTTTCAACCAACCTTTATTTACCAACAAAATGTACACGAGCGATTTGACAACACCACCAGAACAATAACACAATCCGACAAAATTTCGCTTTGGAAATAATTTGTATAGAAATATTTGTGACTTCCTATACTTTTTGTCTGTCTGTTTCTCGGTTTGGGCCTTTTTGACTCAAAAACGAATTACTCGATTTTCTTCAAACAAAGTTTGTTGAAAAGGAACCATTCCTGATCACGTTCTGTACTTTGTTTCATCACGATATGACGTCAGAAAGCTGCACAGTAACGATAAATTTGTGGCGAATATAATGTGGTGTAGTAAGCTTCCTTGCTTGTTTCTGTATTATTGATTTTAATCTAAGCGGCGCGGCGTGAGGTCATTTCACTCTATTAGCTCAAGTCTTTGGTTTTTCATTGGAGAAACTTTCAAATAAAAATTCAGCTTGATACTCATTTTGTTACATTATTTAATACACTCAAGAAAAATCACAGTCTAAAGCTAGTCTTAAATAATATTGTTCCAATTTTTTTTTTTGCAGAAAAACTGCCCTTAACAACCGCAAATGAATGCGTAAACATTCAACAACACAATTTTCTTAAAACGAGCTTTTTTTTCAGAAAACTACCTAATATGGATGAAGGTTGCGTAAACATTTAACAATGCATTTTCGTACAGCGAGCTTTTATTTATTTTTTTCTAGAAGAAAAACTGTACAAACAATCACGAATGAGGTTATGTAGACATTTAACAATGCATTTTTGATGTACTCTTCTTGAAACGAGAGCTTTTAGATGACTTTTTCCACTCCTTGTACTTACTTCAATTTTTATTCAAGCGTTTTTCTATCTTCTTTCTATTTCTTTGATGTTTTCGTAAAACCTTTCCCCAAGATTTTTAGACTCACATCCTGTTCTGGAATGTAACATTTCTTTTAATAACACATTATAATCAAGACTTTTATTATTTCTGCATCCATAATCATGAAATGGTAGTAAACGCAGCACTAATGGATCAGTGTGAATAGTATTTGCCAGCGACATTTTTAAATCAGTTAAGTGCAATTCCTGCTTTGCAGGAGTTACATCAGGAACCTGTTAGTGTGTCTCATTGTCATTTCTGGCACACCCTAATGAGATAACCTGGGCTTTATGCATGGGAACGTGTTGATGGACCCGAGGGGCTAACAGGGCGTCCGGATGACCTTTGCCCTTCAATGTCTTCGTTATAGCCGCGTAGGAGATGTAGCTCGTCCGCGTATTGACCATTAAATATTCCGTATGAACTGCATTTGAATAGAAAGTGCGCTTTAATATAGCCATGGGGTAATCCACGCTATATGTGAGTATATACATATATTTTTATTGACGGTCGAACGATATGGTTTATTAGTCGCTCCATCCCTCCGGCGCCGTTAATGCTTTCCCACCTTCTCTTATACGAATGTGTCAAAAATTATACATTTCGTGTTAAGAGATCGTTCGAGAGAAACTCTCCGTGCCGTATTTACGACCACGACAATTAAAGGTGGAGGCAAAAATCAAGGGAAGTGATGACGTCTTTTCGACGATGTCGAGATTTTATCTGGTTCAGTACCAGACTCTGTACCTGATCTGATTTCAATAACAAATTCGGACCATGTCGGTTGTTTAAATTGCTACATTGATCTCGTAGATCTCGGTGCTGTATAAAGCAGAAAAACACCATCTATCGCTCCGGAACGGCATGGGCGTTAACACATTCGATGCTGTACCGATATTATCACCGTTCAGTACCTATAACTCTTCACGCGATTGCTTTTTTAATATACTCAGCTTCTATGCACCTACAAATACACACCGGTAATTGCTTTACCCTTTTCCTCCACATAAACTACCTCAAAAAATATATGTACGTAAATTCAACTGGAAACAACTATCTAAGCTCGGATCTCGAAGTACCACGAGAAAAAACTAATTAGGCTTGGAAAGGTACCTACTCCAGGGAAACACTTACAATTACTTCAAGAAATAATTGTCTGATAACGAACTTCAAAGTGTTCTGTCGGTCTAAATTAGTCCTCCTGGTTCTAAACCTTCCTTATCAGTTTCTCTCATTATTTTCCAAAAAAATCACTAAATTGAAACATTACTAAATCATGAATAAAATATTAACCTATATGTCATGACCTCACCTAGATCTTGAACCCGATCGTGTTAAGTCTAAAATAATCGCTTTAAACTTTATCGTTTTTTAATAAAACTACTCTAACCTTTTGCAAAATAGTCTTGCCATGGGCTTGTGCTGCTTTGCGTTTTTGAACCGGTGAAAATAACACAAAGATTTTGCTTTCACTTGCATAGCTCAGAAGGTCGTCTACTCGTCTGAGATACGCAAGCCATCTCGGGACATTAATCCACAATAAAAAAGTTAGATCGTCTATTACCCTAAGTAGTTGAAGAGTCGCTGTAAAGTGAGAAATTAAAATGTCTTCGAGCAACAGTCCTCGTTGGAGTCCTGGAACGACCGATGTACCCTGAACTATTCGAGATATTTTAGTTGAACTCTACCAATAAACAAAGTATGCTTTTGAAAGACCGCCGCTGGTGTGGCGGGTATGAGTGAGCTTTTCAACTAATTGCCAAGAACCTGTTAATAATTAGACCTTAGTTGTGACAATTTAAATTATGGCAAACAGGAGTGTAAGTCGAGAAATTAATTATTAACAAGATAACATAAAGTAGTAATTTTATCGAAAGTGGAGTTAATTTATTGTTAATAATCTATTAAGCGTTGTTGAAGTGTGTGTCATTATGAAAGTGGGTTCGGGGGTGGCACGAGACCAGTTTCTTTGTAACATTTTTAATCGGGGAATTTACTGTCGCTTATAAACAAATTGCTAAGCCACTTAAAATAATATTTAGGTACTTAAGTCCATAAATCCGTTAATGCACAGGCATACATATTCACTGTGCACGGTCCATAAACAGCATTTAGTCAAACAACTCTATTTACGTCAACGCTCACAATACAGTTCCATATAAACACAATAAAGTAGATTAACATATCTCGGGCGTAAATATTTCCTAAATCAGACTTAAAAATCAGTATAAATCAGTTAAAAGTCACCGTCCGGTTGTGGGATTAGCGCCATTTGTTATTCTCACTGGCACTGATGCGCTATAACGACCCTTATTTCGGAATTATTCCATCAAATTCGCGGTCAGATGTCAACGGGGATTGTATCGACGATACTAAAATTGTATATAATATCGTCTCTGTCAGAAACTTAAGATGTTATTTTTTGAAGAGCCAAAAAACGAAACTTCATTTTAACAATAGTTGGCTGTTTAAGAGTTGACACCGTTGAAGTAAGCTCATCATGATTAATTTTTCTGGTAATCCCTTCTTCATCTAATTAACTTATATTATGAAAAAGAGGGCACGGCATCAAGGCCGGATTTATTCATCATTATGAATATTTCTATCTTCTAATGACAATTCCTTTGAGAACATTTTTTTACATTATCATTTATTTTGCATTACGCCCATTTTTTACACCACATTCACGTGAGAATGTGTTCAACGTCAACGTATTCATCCGACATTACAGATTAAAAACAATTCTAAAATTAAGTAATGAAGCTGTGACTGTCGAAGTTACAACGCAACGCGATTTACCCCGACGGTCACCCACCCACACACTGACCGCACCTGACATTGCTTCACTTTACTGATCCGGTTATGATAATGATTTCATAATACTGAGGCCACCGTATTATTATTATGTTCTGACCCACCATATACCCGGTGACGCGGCATTCAGGCCGGATTGATTTATCAGTACAGATATTACTATCATTAGAATAAATTAATAAAGCAGATACAGATATGCCCATTTTGCTCTGTCAAATACAACAAATGATAATATTTTAAAACTAATAGACAGAGTGAAGTACATACAAGTAAAAAAAATAATAAAAGGAACAAGAGATAAATGAATATACAGTGTGAATTGTGGCAAAGAGTGAAAGAGAAATGAAAGAAATAATAAAGATTGTGTTCAATAAGAGAGGAAGAGTGAAGAGAAGGAGTGGAAGTGGGAAGGAATGAAAATAGAACAAGTAAACGAGTTCAAATACTTGGGTTAGACATTGAATGAAAGACCCACGGTTTGGGGAACAGGAGGGAGAAAGTGTGGGGAGATGATTTCAGGAGAATGAGGATGATTGAAAGCATGATAGAAATGATGTACCTGGGGATGGAGTGAGCATGAAGAGGTAGAGAAAGTGCAAGAAAATATTTGAGAGGGGTGCTAGGAGTAGACAGCCAAATTATATACCAAATTACATATACAGGGTGTTTCTGAAATACGTGTGTTAATTTTAACTGGTAATAGAACTCGTCAAAAGGAACAACTTTTCTATCTACCATTTTGCCGAAAAACGATGTTTAATTCCAAAAAAAAATTGGAGAGATTTTTCACTAAAATAGCCCTACGCCACTAAATACTGCAATCGCTAATTGAGATCAGCGCTAATATGAAAAAAACATCAATTTCATCCAGAAAACGTGTTTTAACGCAGAAATCGAAATTCAAATAAATCTACCCGTATAGCAAAAAATCCACTTCGTAAGAATCTGGTTGTTTCACGTTTTTAGGTAGCTTAGTTTTGGAGATATGAACGGTTTTAGGAAAATCTTTCCTACTTTTTTAAGCCATTACGCAACGTTTTTCACGAAAATGGCAGAGAGAAAAGTTGTTCCTTTTGATGAGTTCTATTACCAGTTAAAATTAACGTACTTATTTCAGAAACTGTATAGTGAGGGAAGAGCGCAACAAAATTTGAAGACAAAATGGATGGAAGGGAAAAGTGCAGGATACTAACGGAATAGGTACAGGAGAAAAAAGAAAAAACACGGAGAAGAATGTAAGAGAGAAATACTACCAGAGAATCGGGTGTGCCAGTGAAGAAGTGGATTAAGAGCAAAAGGAAGATGCATGAATGTAGAGCTGAGTGAAAGGGATAAAGACACAGACAAGCAAAACAGAAGGGAAAGAATCAAAGAATCCAGATACTACAGCAAATATGGGAGGGAAAATGCAAAAGAAAGAAAAATGATGGCGTGATTTAAATGTGGGAACGAGAAGAGAGAAAACAGGTATTGGATGGAAGAATAGGAAAGAAGGTGCAGAATGTGTTATGAGGAGAGACAACTGAGCACATGTGGAATGGATGTAGGGAAATGAAAGAGAGGGAGAGAAAAGAGCGGGAAGAAATACTGAATGAGGACGGAAGGAAGATAAGATGAAATAAAGAGATATGGAAAAGGAGGGAAAGAATAGAAAAATAAAGGGGAGGGGGATAGAAATTAATATATACCATTCACGATGTTTTGGCATAAGGGGAGGCTATGATTTCATTTTTTAACGTTGGATACATGTTTGATTTCTGTCATCTCTGCTGTCACTAAAGTGCCTGACATGCGGACCTATCAAAATGAACGTAACATGTTGCCGAATTTACCGTAATCATAATTAAGCGACTTTAAGACGTATTGATGATGTTTGTATTAGACTGCAGAACATATTTTCAATAAGTTACAATGAAGTCAAGTTTTTTTGTGTATATAAATTGAATCGTGAGTACAAGAAAAAAATGTAACACGGATAGTGAAGGAAGAAACAACGACCCAAATGGCACAGGAATTTTGTAAGACCTATTACAACTTCGCGATAGAGTTGTGAATTTATGGCTTGAGTCTATTTTGAAATGTTCTCCTGAAATTTGCCAATATTTTTGTAGATATTGTGAAGAACGTATTTCGGAAGATTGGGCAAAATTAATGTGAAATCTTTCATTTGAAAACGTTTTTCCTTTAATAATTTCATTAGGAGAATCTGACTCGGAATTTGATTGGGATTTTGATGCAGGTAATGATGATTCAGAATTTTCAAATGAAATTATGGAAGTTGAATAGTTTTGTTCTTTTTTGTCATAGACGATGGGTGTGTAAATATTTTGCAGAAAGATTCGAATAAAGTAAGGCTTAATAAGTAGGTACAAGATTTTATACAATCTAGTTATAGGAATGTTTTGGTTAAAATTAAAAATTCATTGAGAAGTTACTAACTGGTTGGTTAAGACACTGTATAGGTGGGTTATCTAAGTGGTGCATAAATTAACAGGAGCCATTTCGTCTTTCGGTCCCGGTCCCTACTATTCTGTAGTTTGTTCAAGTCAGTTTCCTGTTTTGTTAAATTGGATTAAAAATGTGTGAGTATTGTTATATTGCAAACTAGTAAAACTGACAACAATGCACTAGACAATGACGCAGTTTATAACCTCAAACTTAGAAAAACATAACCTAATTCAACAGACAGCTTTTCTGCCAACTTAAATGCACTTTTTCCATGGCCTCCCCTTATGCCAAAACATCGTGAATGGCATATAGTATATTATATATTGAGGGAGAGAAATGCATGATTTTTCCTAAGGTGCAGTTTGTAGCCAGAGGGCGAAGCCCGAGGGCTACAAAGCACCGAGGGAAAAATGAGCATTATCTCCAGAAGTATATATACTATTTTTTTCACGGTAGGGAGTAGAAACAGCACAAAAATCTCAAATTTTAAGAATAAAAAAATGATGACAAATGAGTTGTCATCTTTCGATGAATTTAATGGAATTAGTAGTTGCCTTGACAACACAATTAGATTTTTGTCACAACAGTCAAAAAAAATGAAAACTCCCATTAGATTTTTGTCACAACTGTCAAAAAAATGAAAACTCCCTAGGGAGCAAGTATTTGCAAATATTTGCTCCCTAGGGAGAAAATGCTCTACTTCTGTCACGATGTTGACATCCGAAAAGTTGATTTCTACTCCCGATCGTGAAAAAAATGTTATTATTTGGAATTGTTATTTTTATTTTTATATTGTAATGAGGAATCTGAAAGTCCGTAGGGCAAATAAAGCTTATAGAAGAGTAAACACATCCATATTGATTTTTTGTCAGGTGCAAATTTAACATCTAATGGGTGCTCCTTCATGATCTAATGTAGTGTCCAACTGCAGTCATGACAGAATGTATATAAATCATTAACGTTGCAACACGTAATTATTATTCACAGCCATATATCCATACGTAATAAAATTGCTTTTGTGGTGATGACTAAATTTTGCAATTCCGTTTCTACTTTTTCAAATTTGACTCATAAAATTTATCGCCGTACTCGCGAATTATGAACAGAAAATTAATCTATTCTTCGTGCAATTAGCCGTTGCTATTACGATATTTTCCTATTAATAAATGCACTCGAATACCTTAGTGTCTTAGAGAAATACACTAAATATACGAAGAATCGCTACGTAACTGCCAGAAATTTTAAGTCTCCCTCATGGTCGAAAAAGAAAAAAGCTTGAAGACTTCAAGTTTTTTATGAGTCTGGAATCGGTAGTGTTTAAAAATACGTGGCCGTGTGTAAATGAACAAAAAACCAACTAAAGGATCGCCGTAGACAAAGACGTCCTTCGGTTTGTTTAAAAACCAAATAGAGCATTATCTACAATTTTAATTTGGATTTAGACAATGGCCTGGGACGAAACACGTACGTGTTCATTGATATGCAACTATGTCCTTTATTAAACACATGCATTGGTGAAGCGAGTAATTTATAAAAATCGTCAACTTCTAAATGACAAACACTTGCCTCTCTATTGTTTTATTATAGTAGGTGTGTCGCTTCATTTCTTCATTTCAAGAGCGCGTGGGCAGATATTGATAGCCAAACAATATGTTTAATTTGTTAAATAAACCATCGTCTACAAAGCAAACCACTGCTTATTTTTCAAACCATTGGCGGCGACAACGCAATAAACGTCCACATTAAGCCAGTGTGAAAATAACTTTTAATAACCGGCGTCAAGCGAGGAAATATTAACCAATTAGTCTAGAAAAAAGTTACAGTCGCTAACTAGTCGGCGTGGGAGTGAGGAAGACACCATCTTCCTCCCATTCCGAACGCGACTGTTCGCATAAATCACACTTGAATTAACAAACCACGACAAAAAGTCAATCAAAGTAAGGTAGTACCTATTTGAAAGTCAATTAAGCGTTGAGCCATTTTGTTTAGACGGTGATGCGTCCGCGCCGAGGGTCAGCAGGGCTTCACAGCCTAAGCGTGGCAAAAACTGCAACCACGTTTACATTAACAAACATTGCATTAGTCGCGATACGGTCTGGCCAATGTAAATCACAAAATTAGCAAATGCCCACGCCCTGATATTTTCATATTGGATGTCGATTATGCTGCACCGATAATAAATACATCGACTGCTTGCGAGAAGTGCAGCTCTGCTGCTCTTCCGAGAAGACGGGAAATTTTCCTGTGCAGTTCACACGCCAGATTGGACTTTCCAGGCTTTCGTTTTTGCATCGGTACGTCCTGTGTAAATTTGATTTGGGGCTGTGTCGGTTGACAGCTGTATCTTCATGACAAACGCGTGTCTTCTGTTGGGGAAATACTGTCAGACCGCACAATCGGCCGTCACTCAACAAATCACTATTTCCTTTTAAGTTGACTTAAATGATTTTCGATAAGAGAGCGTGGAAAAGTCAGAGCGCGCCGAAAACCGCCATTAAAGCAGACATGTGTCCAATTGATAATCGCTTGTAAATTCACTGGAACACATTCTTTAAAGTGTTTCGCGATGGGTTTTTCTGATATTTTTTAAAACTAAATTTACTTTTTGAACTCACCACCTTCAAAATGACATTTCGCGTCAACCGCCTACGTAGATTTCGCACACTAGTGCTTCAAAATCATCCAAAAAGCATTCGCCTTTTTGAGCATTCTGAAAATAATTTCAATTGATAATAATAAAATCTGGGCTACAAAACACCATTTCTCCAATTTGGATGTTGAAAATTTCGAAAAGAGTGAAAATAAATCGCTATTAATTCGAATGACACTTTGGCAACCACATGGACAAGCGCCATCTATTCACAAAGGGTACACGACAACTCAGTCATAGTGTTCGCTCCTTCGTCGCTCGTGCCTCAAATAATGCGCTCATCCGGGAAAAATGTCTTCTCGCACTCGGTTTGTAAATTACTATTTCTTTAGTGTGTAAAACAATAAATCAGGAACAGAAGACATTCACTTTTAAATAAAAGATATTATACCTTTTAAATTATCATTTCCTTGTAAAAGCAAAAACTTTCTTGTTGATTTTGTGGTTTAATTTCGATTAACCATTAATTAGGTTAGTTTTTATTGAGTAACTCTTATGCTTAGAATTGTCCACCAATAAATTCATTAATATTGCAACATAACTCGTGGGTGAAGGTGGGTTAGAGCATGATGACACGACATAAAATGAAAACAAATTAAAAACGAAATGAAGTTAATGTATTACCACTTTCTTTAATGTCAGCTTGTCTAATGCTAAAATTTTTCAAACGAGAATATTCAACTAGATAAAAAACTAGACAAATATTTTCATTTTAGATCAAATTCTAGTCACAGAAACAATGTAGGTTTCTATTTCAATTTAGATTGAATTTTGTACAACAGCATTGTTTTATTCTCTTTAAAGAAATAATTTTATAGCAAAACTGTGACCACGAGATTTTGATTTTTATCGTCACTCTGATGACAGTTCTGCTGTCGAAACGCACGTCAGCTTTATATAGGGCTTTCATAAATGATCCATACATCAGGTGTGCTGTGACTACATGTATTTAAATGGAGACACAGCCTTCTTGTGAGACTAATCATTTATGAAAGCCCTGTACAAAACGTGTGTTTGCTCCAAGGGAAATAACTAAGTGTTATTTTACACTGTTTTTCTTTTGGTTTTCCTCTTTTGTCAATTGTATTTCACTATTTCTCAAAACTATTTCATATTTACGTCACTTTGCCATTAAATAGAGATAGGAAATAGTTTTGAGAATTAGTGAAATACAATTTACAAAAGAAGAAAACTAAAAGAAAAACACTGTATCTTTCTAAAATTAATTTGGAATTAATACCTAAATTCCTCAAAAAGAAAGATAACTCAGTAGTTACCATATATTGGTAATTGGGCCTTTTAAAGAGCGACTATGAAATCCTTTAGAAGTGCTCTGTCCAAGTGTTATGAAGTTTCTTCTTCTGAACTGTGCAAAGTTTTCGGGTCTGGACACAAAGCGGAAAGATTTTGCACTTAGCCAAACTCTGATTGATAAATTTAAAATTTTAACACCTTCACCTCCTGGCTAATTTACTGTATTAACCGATCACTTTAGTCGATCTTAAGAGCACTTACATAAAAGCGAAATTTCGAAATTTTGCGGTAACATAATAAAACTGAAAGTTCTGCGAAATCTCACAAAATTTTGTGAAATGATGAGCCGACGTGGTGATGCGGTTGTACAGATCATAAAGTGTGTTAAGTCCTCTTGATATTGACTCCGAGTTTATTTAACACATATAAGTTTCAATAATGTCTCGGAATATAGCGAAGACTTGCACGAGTAATAACATCCGCCCACACTGTTGAGGTGTAAATTACTGTTTACCATACTATGCATCCCATAGACCATTGTTAATTTTGCAGACAGGCAAACAATGATGAATCACGCCGTTTCGCATTATCGCTCTAAAAATTCCGTTTTGTTTTAGCTTTCTTGGTTTTAGTGTGTTTGGAGAAGCAAGGATTCGCTTATTGTTTGCGGTTTGAAATGGCAATAAATATTGCTAGACAGGGTACAATTGTGGGACAAGGTAAAGTTTGTTTCCTCGTCCCAACAGACTTATGGTCCGTGTCGATTAAAGATTGACGTCTAAATAGACACAGTCGAACGAATTGATTGCTGTTCCCAACAACACGAGTGATGCTTGAGAAACAACATTTTTCCTCCGTATAAAACCACCATCGAATCGTCGCTGAAGCCCAGATTACGGCATCCTCGTAAAATACTGGAAGGTAAATGATCAATTAAACGTAATGATGGTAAGTCACGATTTCAATTACAAGACATCAGCACGCCTCACCAAACGTACGCTTTATAATATTTTGTTTTTGATATGCCAACTACTCAAATATTTAAGAACATATTAGCACACAATGATCACTTTGGCTTTGGGAATGAATCGATGTTGAGTTACCCGTCGTAATCCGTTAAATTAATTTCTTAGGCAATAAAGCAAATGGCTACGTGTTTTTTATATGCTAATGGAGTAGTATTGAAAAGTAATGAAGCCGCCTCTACGGGATTTGATAATACATCAATTTGCTGTTTTTGCATTAAAAAAGGAGTCACACAAAGAACTTCTAACGGATTTGTTGCTATTTTGCGCAAGTTGCGTCTCATCACTTAAAGTGCTGCCAAAAAAAATCATCTAATTACAACAACATTTTTCACTCGAGAAAAAGTAAGTATAGTATAATTCAGAATGAGTGGCATCGCGGTAGGTGTTGATTCTCTAAAGCGAGCTTTACGTTATGTCAAAAAATTTTGCAGACATGTGAAACCATCATTACTTTATTCTGAGGTTATGCGTTACATAATTTTGACATGGTTTTCGCCCACAGCAGAGATACACCCAGAAAAATAATACACTTTTCATAAATGAAAGAAGGAAATTCCAAATATTATAACAAGAAAATAAACACAAAACGATTCCATTGATAATATCAAGGCCAAATTAAAAGCGAAGGTTACCAACAGCATTGAAACTAGGGTATTATTAGCAAGGGTCTTGCTGCCACCGTAAATTTGAATTTCCAACGCCTACCGCGATGCCACTTATTCTGAATTATAATTATGCAGTTGGTTATCATCCGCTAATTTTTACACAAAATCAAAAATAAAAACGTCACTTTATTTACCACATTAGATTGTCATAATGATGTTGAAGCTAAGTTTGATAATTATCTTCTATCGTTACTCTGATGATGACAGTTCTGCTGTCGAAACGCACGTCAGCTTTACACGAGACATGTGTTTGCTGCAGGGGAAATAATGGAGTGTTATTTTCTAAAATTAATATGAAATGAATACTTAAATCCCTCTAGAAGAAATAAAAGTGCATAAATGAATCTATAGCGAGTCTTATAGTCTCATCAAATCATGCAAGAATTTGTTGTTCTTGTGATAAGAAAAAACCTGATATGCCAAATTAAATGTTAGTCAAATGATACTTTTATCAATATCTTCATTAATGGATTTTCTAAATTTTAACGGTCTCCATTTACCTCGTACCTATAGGTGTTAGATTGTCTCATGGGCTGTGACCTTGGAAATATTTGCGCGAAGGCGGAGCGATAAACCAGTGAAAAATCTGTAAATGAAAACTGAAAACGTCGACTATTTTACGTGGAAATAGCCGAGAGAGAGACGGCACTAAGCTAACGAATGACGATGTTTTCCGGTCGGTTTGTAGCGCCTACTAGAGCGATATTCGTCATTTGCGCAGATATGATTCATGAGAAAATCCAACACCTTTTTCTCTATCTGCTTCTAGATGCCTACATAGTTTACTTTTTGAAAATAGAGTAAAGGCATCTCTCTTCTTTATGAACTAGAAAAATTGCTTCGATATTTTGTATATCAAGTATTTCTGGAAAAATTTACATTATCATCAAGAAAGTTTAAGAAAATAAAGAGAAATTAGTAAGAAATCTAGGAAGAATGATCACCTTACGAGAAATGTGTAAAAGCAAAAACATTTTCTTCCATGGTTTATCTGACAAAAAAAATAAATAAATTTCAACGCGTAGACAGAAAATAATAAAGCAAAGCTAGATTCGCGCCGCTTTCTTGGTATTCCGTCCTTTGAAATACGCAGATTCAACGATGGGTCAGACAAGTAACTCGGGACTTATTAATCATGTAGAGATAGTTTTATTAGGCGGCGAGGAACTAACAGCAGCCTGACATAGTTGATTAGTATTTATGGCGTCCGTTAATGGCACAAACCCATAGAGTGCTGCGAGGAGATACCCCCGTTGGCAGAAGATAAGACGGAACGGTTTAATACGGGAGTTAAGTGTATTCTATCATTAGGAAGCCGGTTTAATGCGGGAGAGATAACGGCGGAGGTGTGCGCCAACCTGCTAACTTATTAACAAAGATAACTATTTGTTGGATTGTCTATTGTTGAAGATATGGACGGCACGACAAGAGCCTGGGGTGCTCCGGCACATTCGAAAAGAAGAAAAATGGAACTGGCGTGCGGAGAGCGTGATGGAGGCCAGTCGTATAGCTTTACACAGTTAAAATTTAATTACGAGTGTATGTTAGTTGGTAACCGTGAACAGATAAGGTACGTACAAGTTGCGTACATAACTCATGCTCGCTACAGGCTGATCATTGTAACGATTAAACGAATGTAATATGGCCGTAATGTTTTCCATTAGTTCCTAAAACTAGCTATGCACTCTTAGATGACTGTCGGAGATTAGAGCTCGTTATTTATTTTAACAGTACCGTTTAATTCGTACGAGAAGAAATGAGCCGTGGCGAGGTCAAAAAAATTCCAACAAATTGCAAACGAAAATCGCCGTGAAGTTTCTCCGGGTTTTTTCTTTTTCGTAATTAACCAGTTAGTTACAAATTAATTATGGCCGAGCTGTGCGTAATGGCTTAATTCTTACCTCTTTCACGCAACATTTAACTTAACAAGACGCATTTAAAGCTTCATCTCGGAGCGAGGGAATAGAATAATAATTAATAAAGCAACTACTCGAGAACTTTGTTAATGAGCGAGCAGCAATGAGCCGTACATTCCGTGGCGCCTCATTATCGCTATGCAATCTTGGGTTTTTGTCACAGCAGCCTCGACCACAAATCAACGAAGATTTTCCACCACAACGAACAACAAACATTTCACATCTTCGGTTTCTACCTCACCATTAATTCATAGCTCGTGATTCTTCATCTTTAAATAACATCTAAGAATTTCAATTAATATTATGCTTCTCTGTTTGGTTACGAGCGCTTATCATTCTTCAAACAACATCTGAATGCAGCTTTCTGCTATTCATCGTTTTGTTTATCGATTTGTCTGCCACATTGTTGCCACTAGAGACGTTTCGGTCATTTTTTTATCTCTTTGCCAACAGATATCTCCTTTACTTTTATTGCAACCAATTTCAACAAATCATCATCATTGATCTAACACTTCTTACACGACTTCTAAATCTTTTTCGACTATAATTGCATTCAAGTGTCACAATAATCTATTTATGAGAACAAAATGTTCAGATCGTTTCCAGAGATTGTTGCTTAACTGCTTAGCAGTTTGACGAATGACGATGTTTCAATATTTTTAACAAGAGATTTCAACAAAACAATATGTAAATGTTGTTAGATGAAATTAAACCAAAGAGATTCATCATAAATATTGCGTAAATAAAAATACTAATCTTAAATCAGAAATTTGTATACATATACAGCCTGTCCCAGAACTGCCTCCCCATAGAAAACATGCATGTGCCGACAGCAAAAGAGACTCCAAGATGACTAAAATAAAATTTCCTGTAGCTGTAGTTTTCAATTTGACCAATCCCAGAAGCTCGTCGTAATATCGCAACAAAATTCCAAATTCCGACAACCCAAAATTGCGGTCCTCCTACCTTGATGGTGCTCAACTCTGATTGGTCAAGTTTAAAATGTCTTTTCTCGATTATCGCTTAAGACAAGACTTTTTTCTTTAAAATCCAGATTATGACATTTACACAAATATTCCCTTTTTTCTCTGGGGAGGGAGTTCTGGGACAGCCTGTATAGTACATCATCGTTACTCTTTGCTCGCCTAGCACCAAGAAACTAAGACTATTCAATCTTAAAGAAAGTTTTGTTTTTGATTTCAAAAAAATACGTAGAATAAACATACTAAAATAACCTGATTTTCTTTTTGTTTTTTATACATGACTGTATCGTAAAGAATTTCAAAGTTAAATGTTATGAGGCTTACTTAGAATTAAAAAAAAATCAATATCACATCTGTAAATCTTGAACATCTGTTGAACATGTCTGTACCGCAATAACACCAAGTATTACAAAACGACGTTCATGATTCTGCAAGGAATATTATGTGGCTTACTGGATGCATATTTTTCAAAAGCTAGAACATGTGTACATGTCAGTTTAATTTTTATAGAAATGGTTAAAATCCTAACTGTTCCCTATTAGCAAAACTCGATTTAAACTATAGTTGGACAGCTGACATTCATTAAAAGGTTTTTGACAAATTTAATGCTTATGGTGATGTGTCCTTTACATTGTGAATCTTTTTTCTTTCCCAACAAACGATCTGCTACGACACTCTTCTTGTCCACAACATTTGCTGTGATCATTTGTTTCCTTAATTGTTAGACGACATGAAAAACTCCATTCTAGACAACATCAAGTTATACTGGGTTTTTTATTGATAGCAGCATCGTTTAAATTGTCATTGAAAATGTTTAAAACACGAACCGCTATAACAGCGAAAATTTAAAGTAGTTAAAGATATAAAACATGTCAGGTCTTCAAAACAATGGAAGCACCGAGAAGCTGATTTAATTCTACGGTCTTGTAAGACTTTCGCATGACACAAAGTCATTTTGTGTCAAAATTTATGCGCACGTTACTTTAATGTGACAATATAGGTATAGTAAAATATACCGTGAGAAAAATATTTCTCAAAGGGAAACATCGAAGTTGTTATAATTTATGATCTCGTTACTAACGATTAAAATTTGTGATTTACATATTACCACCATGTACAGTGATACACCTCCTACTGTCCCAACGAGTAATAAAGTCAATATTAATAACTGTACAGTCGCCAACAATCAGCCCGAGAAGATATAAATTTTAATGTTTAAGTGTGAGGTTGGTCTTTATTTCAGTGAGGAAAACGAATAAAAACGTTGAATATTATCGTTTTGGTTTTTTAATGAAGACAGAAACTAAATCATTTGTAGAAAAACTGAGATTACTGTTATTTTTAAGTTTTAAGCGGATGTAATAAAAAATATATGTTTGTTCTCTGTTACAATACGTAGAAAACAAACAGTACCAAAATGTCTAAAAAGAAGTCAATTTCCCTAGAATAATCAAAGATCTTAAATTTTGTTTTGTTTGTTTTTAGAAGCACACATCACACTATCGAAGAACTTTGTGAGGCTAATAGAGATGAATGAATAAGAATTAATATTTTGTTCGATACCTCCCTGGACAGTGAGTTTGCATCCATAGTTACCAGTGGGTGAAGGTTTTACTTTCGCTCACTCATAATTGAAATTCGATTTTATGTAAAAGAATTTGTATATTGAAAATAATGATCAATAATAACTATAACAATTCATCATTTTACATAATTCATCACAACGACAGCCACCAAATATACCCATCATTAGTACAACTTTCTGAAGGATCCACTCTTGGTCCGCCGCTTCCAGTAAAAACTTCCAAACATCGTTTCTTCACAAAATTGCAGCTTTTTTGTGGGATTTTGTTTTCAAAAAGGAGGTAAGATTGCTGAACCTGTAGGTACCATTTTTATATTAAAAAAAAAAACCACGCAATTCGCGTGAACGAAAGCTTTACCTTCCTCTCTCATAGTGTCAATAACTATTGTTTTGAATTTTGCGTTTCCTTCATAAATGTTTATGTCACGATCAGAATAAACACGTGTACTGTGCTGTCAAATGTCACTCCTGTGCTGTCTTTAAAAACTGCATGTTGCCAACTTTATAATAAAATCACACCCTACTCTAATTTCGAATTTATTTGAAGGCACGATACTATCTTTTTGCATGCACCTACATACACATTTGACAGATTTGAAAGTTATCATATTTTAATTTTTTTTATTTGCCCTTTCATTTGACTTTGACCTGTTTTTCTGAAACGTTACTGTTTATTCTGTTTTTTCCGACGCACCCAATTACCGAATAAAGGATAAAGCCACGTCAAATTTTACGTTATTATAATTGCTACTTCACATTTGAAATACAGCACAACTAATTAAGCAACAAGTTTTATCATTGCAGCAACTGTCATGGATTTGATCCCGTTAATGACTGGCGTGAAACCGGCAACAATCCCAAGCCTTCGTTATTGTTGCACAATTGGGGTGTTTGCGTTAGAGCAGATTAACATGAATGCATTCCCGTCGAGTTTCAAAATGCTGGTCGATTCCATCCCGATAAAATCTGGCGGCGCTGTTGCGGTTGATTTTTCTGCAGTCTTCGGCCCCAGATGAACGGTCGCCCATCAGTGTCTCGTCCCGGCGCAAATTCAAGTGGTCTGACGAATGTAGAGGCGGTTTCCAAATAGCGCTGCGACATTACAAATAAATCTGAAGAGGCAAGAAGCGGTAATAACATATAATAACGTTAATAAACTGCAACGGAGCGAGCGGTGGGGCTATGATTTACAATAGTAGATGTCATCGTGCGCGTCAGGCTGTGCAAGATGATAGAGACGATCAAGATGCGAGCCGCGTGCCACTTTTTACCACAATATTTCTCTACCATTACGGAATGCCACCGACCAGCGGCCACAAAAATCCGCCGACGACCATGTAAAAATTGACGAGAAAACGACCAAATAGCGTCGATAAAATGCGAATTCGTTACACGCAAGTTTAGTGTCTCCGTGTCGGTTGTCGCCGGTAATGATGGTGGGTTCTGGAAACCGGAGGCGGCGATGGCGACATGTTGAGGAGCGCAGAATAATGGACAGCTATGATCAATAGTGAGTTGTGAGCGCGTATTGTTTGGTTCGGTCTCGATGACCGTGGGAAAAGCAAAGGTTTGCCTAGATGCGGCAGCCGCGCTCCTAGTAGCAGAGATCTACAGTATTGATATTGATGACAATCAAGA
Source organism: Tenebrio molitor (assembly GCF_963966145.1). Classification (NCBI taxonomy): domain Eukaryota; kingdom Metazoa; phylum Arthropoda; class Insecta; order Coleoptera; family Tenebrionidae; genus Tenebrio; species Tenebrio molitor. Next base: position 8,287,338 of record NC_091051.1, read on the forward strand.
TTTCAGTAAATTTACAAAACTGTGATACTACAACATCGATGTGCGTCGACTGAGCAAACAAAAATCCGGGAGTCGTTGAGAAACTATAAATCTCGACGATCTCGTAATAACAACCTTCAAAACAAATATTAGTTGTGTGCCGCTCGAGGAATTGGAGACATTTGATCAATGATGACGTACGACCGAGACGGGAGAAAATATTAGCAAATGTACAAGTCGACCGTTCCGCGCACGGCATATTAATAAAGCCGTGTTCTTACTTAGCGACGCGGACAACACAAAAAACGCATAAATATAAGATGACTTATTTTAATTTCAAAGAGACGTGTAGATATTAACGAGACTGCCAGTTGCCAGCCATCAACTATCTCCGGAATTCGTGACTTCGACGGACAAATCTTCTCCTGATACTCAAATTTTCCCACATGAATTCCAAAAGTAAAAAAAAAATACACGATTGCTCCAAATCATACATTAGCACCGGAAAAAACAATTTTTGTAGAGCACAAAACTTCCTACAAAACAAATCACCGACGATATTCTATTCATTATTATCTATAGTTCAGAGCGCACAGCGAAATATTCGAATTTTGCGTGACTTACAAATACAAACAAACCTAAATGTTGCCTAAAAATTCTAAAAAAATTCACACAGTATCTAAACACTACAAAGAAAATGTTTACGCCCATTAGAAGTAATTACAGTAATTTTCGAATTTTGACACTGAAAAATAAAAAAAAAATAATTCCTACTTTGTTAATAATTTTTCGTTTTAATAGGATCTAATGAACCGATTTGTACCAGTCATTTTTTCCTTATAATTGATGCAAGTGATTACCTGGGTGCCGTAGACTGGACCCTGAGGATTCGTCGCGCGAAAGGATATTTAACATACAAGAAGTGTCCCGCCAAAAAGACATACCAATTAATTCCTCCGACAATTTCAATCTTTCACGGGGACACTTAAGTCTCACACTGACAGTTTTAACACCAAAGAAATAACTATCCCAGCGGGGACGCTTATGACATGTTGTTATGCGCCACCATACATAAAGCTTCTTCTTTCCGTTTGACCGAGCTTTTCAATAAAGAGGTTACGGAATTGGTGTTAAAAACACACATTTCGCGGAGCTTGTCGAAAGACTTGTAAAACAATCACACAGTAGGAACCCACAATTTGTGAAAAGCAATTTCAATTTGGATCGCGACAGGTGGTCTCGACTATAATTCGATTATTGATCAAGATCGCTTACAGAGTAGATGGTCCAGTAGCTGGAAAAAACGGTCTAGGCAGGTCTACGATACATCAATAAAGAGTATTGACAGTAATTTCAATTTATAAACAAAACAATTCCTGATGCTATCGCACTGCTTTGTTACATTATAAATGCAAGTTGGTGGAATTCACGTGATACTTCTACCCACATCATCATAATAATTTTATTTTCTTTGGGAGTTATTACTTTATTTAAGACACATGATTTATTTATATGGTTTCTTATAAATGTATATTATATATTTCGAAATGTGAAGGTGACAAGAGCAAAGCTGTTATTTTTGGGCTTCGAAGATAAAAACATTCAGCCTACAGAATATGCATAATTGTTTACCTTAAGCTAAGAAAGAGATTGTCGTCAATAAATCATCACTGTATCTTGAATTTCAGCACAATAATTAATAACTAAATTTAAATGGTTCTACCAATTCAAGGAACGCGTTAATAATTTACGTTAACTATTTACTTTTATTTATGGAGTTGTATATTTATATATTTAATGAAGAAAATATATTTTCATGTGAAGTGATTTGAAACAGTGAAGCATTCGATTGATGTGTAAGTTTATTAATTTATTAACAAGAAAATGGATTACAAGATAAAAATGAATATGAAGATCTAGATCAAAATGTGAATCAAGGTACATATATGAAAATGAAGATACAGGTGAAGATCTAGATCAGGACGCACATCAAAATGAAGATCAAGACACAGGCAAAGCCGGAACAATACCCATTTCCATTAGATTTTGATTTCTTTAATCTTTAAAAAACAGGTAGAATATAGCCTAAGGGAGTCCGTTTCGGCTCAGGGACGCGAGGGTCGAGGGTTCGATTCCGACCCAGGGCGAAATTTAAAAAAAAAGCTATATTCTATTTCGTGATTCGGAAGTCACGTTAAGTCATTGGTCCCTGTCTATTGAGTTGGTCATCATGCCCCTCATAGATTTGTAAACCAGTCCTAGACTGTGAAACAAATTTAAAAATAACTCTAAACCCCACAGATTATAATTACAATCCAATGATAATTTACGAGAACATTAAAATTAAATTGATAAAATATTAATTTTTGCTTTGATTTATTCATGATCACTCCAATAATTCCTCTTTTTCAAATTAAATAATCTTTTATCTATGTATTTGATATCAAAACCATGTCAGAAAACGGTTAACAGAAAGTACAGTGATAATTTAAATACGAGGTAAAAAATAGTCAGTATGTACAAGGCATATTTCCTGTTTAAACTGTCTAAGACTTTGTATCACTGTTAGTTTGTTGTGTAAACGGCCATAAATGCGGCAACAATTTTTATTTATCACCAGGTTTTTACACCAACAATAACACCACAAACATTCTGGTTAATCATCAAAATTAACGCTAACTGAACAATGTTGACAAAGCGTTATTTCTGAAAAACCACCAGTAAAGTGTAACCATTCCCGCAGTTTTGTAGAACTTGTTGGAAGAATTTTGATAAAAACAATTCTCATTACAAGCGCACAAAATTAAACTTTCTTTAAGGTCTTGTTTGTTTGTATGAGTATTTTTTATCAACTAGAATTTTTACTAAACTATTAACCTAGTTCTTGTAAATGAAGAATTTCTTCACACTTGCAATTTAGCACATATTTTTTTTTTTTGTTTCATACGTGTTTCATAAAATTGTATGGCCTCCATACTCAGCGGAAATACCAATGTTTTTCAAATCCATAAAACGTATTAAGTCAACTTTTGCTGTGATCATAGTCAAGATGTTTCTAACGAAGTGTGATGTCGCTTTGAGCACCATTCGGTAGATGAAGCTACAGTCACTTCTTATTTTAGTTTAAATAAAAGGAAAATCAATTATCTTACCAATTTTTATAAATGTATTAAATTTTCAAAACAATTACACAATCTATTTGCAACTGGCACAAAGAAACAAAACTAAGTACATACTATGACTGCCTTGAGATCTTGTTAGATCACTTGAACGTCAAGGAAATTTGTTGTCGCTGAGCACTCCATGATACACAGAACACATGTTCAGAAGGAACAGTTTGTTGAATGGTGTAAAACGCTCAATTGAGGTACCTCGAAAGCAGTCCACAACAGATCGTAACAGTTACCTATATTATAAGGCAATTGGCAGAGATCCTAATCCAATCAAAATTAGGCAATCTAAGGACGTAGAGACAAAGATAATTGTTTTGTTTTCAAATCTTTGAACAACCATTGCACAACATCATGCATTTCGACAGCATTTGCAAATTGTAGTTATTGTAATAATACTTCTTATTTCTGTTTCTTGTTTTGAAAAAAAAAATTGTAGATTTAATGACACATCTAGTTTGAATGCCGTGGTTTAAGATTTTATAATTCATCCGGAGTCGACCCGTAGTCGACCCGGAGCCGACCCGGAGTCGGCCCGAAGCACCCGGAGGCGACCCGGAGTCGACCCGAAGCACACCCGGACGACCCGGAGCCCAGCCGTAGCCGACCCTGAGTCCATCCGGAATCCACCCGGAGCCCACCAGCATGTTGGTGTAATATGCAAATATTTATCGAACGTCACTTTCCAAAATTATTGTCCAAATGTATGCAATTGGCGGTCTCAAAAGGAATTGTATTGATAAGAGGTACAATTAAATGCAGCAGTGTTCGTGTACTTAATTCAGTTTAGTCCAACACTGTCAGCATCTTACATAATTAATTTGCACACAAGCACACATAAATCTCCACCAAACAAAAGCACCACATCCTCTCCGTGCATCCTATAATAAGAAATGTTCAACCAAGAAGCGAAAGCTTCGATTTTCGCCTATTACTCGTTGCGTTTGTCGCATTAGACGGTCGTACTGGCGTAAATCTTCCGCAGAAAAGGACAACTCTTGATGTAAGTGATCTGATTCTAATGCCCGACTATTGACAGATATCAGTAGATGACCTTCAGCGGACTGGTCAGCGTTAGCGCAAAAACATTGCAAATTGCGCGTATTTATAAGACGTTGATGCGACCGTTCCCAAGGTCTGGTCGTATTTTGAAATTGAACAGCGAAAATCATCGCGGAAAAAGTCCGCGTATCTCTCTATAAAAGGACAATAATTTACGGACAGCGGCGAATAAATTTCCGCACAATGAGCAACCGCGCGATAAAATAAACGCCTCTAAAGAAAACTCCTTGTAACTGTGAACTGAAACAAAATGTACTAATAAATCTTATTACACGCACAACATTCCTTGCGGCCGAGGAACTCCGTAATAATTACCGACCGGACTCCCGGCTAGTTGGGGTCAGAGGTGAAGATGTCCGGAGTTTTCCGGACGTTTCCCAAAACGAACGACTTACAGACGGTACTGGGACAATGCATGTGCTCATTAAACAGGTGTGCGGTGCGGTCGTAAGTCGCACTAATTAACGACGTTGAGTAATTAAATACAGGCGTGCATAAAGTCTGCTCTATTTACATCGCGGCGCTAACAACGTCTGATGAGTAATTGATTCCAGATCGTTAACTCGCCTCATCAATGCAAAAACACCCCGACTGTTCCTTTTTCACAATTAACGACTGGAAATCCTGTATTGTTCTTAATAATTACGGACTATTGTCCATTATTGCCCAATAAACTCATACCTATAGCTTGAAATATCGCTCGGTATTCATCACTGTCCGTGAGCCAATAAGCGAAGTTGTTTATTCTCTCGTAAGAGACTAATGACACTGCGACTTGTCTAAGGTTGTCCACTGTTGTTGTCCAATTACGCCGATAATTGTGTAATTTATACAAAATTAATGTTTTAAAGCCTCTGCCCATATTAGTTTACTCTTGCCTATGATGGTCTATAAATGTCCAATATATTATTAAAATTGCCCAATGCTGTAAATAATATGGTCTCCATCTAATATCGCTTGTTAAGTCGTGTCTAAATTTAAATTTATCACCTTATAAATTTCATATTATTGTTAATGGACTGTTCACATATTATTATCGAACGGATTTACATGCACAATGAGTTGTGGAAACGAGAACTGGAAATTTAAAAATTATAATTATGGATATTTTATCCACGTGAAATGAAGATACTTGCAAAGTAAATAAAGCGATTAATTTACGGTGCCCCAATAAACCGACTTAATCTTATTACTCCTGCCACGACCAGTTTCATTATGAATAAAATAAATATAATGGATTTTTAACAAAATAGATCTGTTGGCTTTAATGGTAATTAAGGAATTTAATTGGACGCCATAAATAAATACAATTTAATGAGAACTACAGTCCAGTCAAATTAAAATTTTGCTTGCATTCATTCTGAAAGAAGAGAAATACTAGTAGAGGTGTTGGATTCTCACATGGGCTGTGACCTTGGAAATATCTCCGCGCAGGCGGAGCGATAAACCAGTGAAAAATGGAAACTGAAAACGTCGACTACTTTCAAATTAAAATACATACAAATAGATGAGAGAGAGAGAGATGAAACTAACGAATGATGATGTCGTTTGCGCAGATATTACTCATAGCCCATGAGAAAATCCAACACCTTTACACATGGCCAATTGTTTAAATATGGAATTTGTACAAATTATAACATTTTTGATTACATATTACGTTTTTGCATATTAATTAACAATTGAAAAAATTTAAATGTATGTATAACAATTCTGAAAAAATCCGGTGTCTAGAAAATTTTTGACACCAATTTTAAGTATTTCCAAGCAGTTTAAATTTTCAATAATATAAATTGATAATTTCTCTCGAGTCCGTACTACATACAGGGTGTAACAGAAATAGGTGCATTAATTTTAACTGGTAATAGAATTCGCCAAAAGGAACAACTTTTCTATTTACCATTTTGCCGAAAAACGATGTTTAATTCCAAAACAAAAAAATGGAGATATTTTTCACTAAAATAGCCCTACGCCACTAAATACTGCAATGGTTAATTGAGATCAACGCTAATATGAAAAAAACGTCCATTTTCATCCAGAAAACGTGTTTTAACGCCGAAATCGAAATTCAAACAAATCTACCCGTATAGCAAAAAATCCACTTTGTAAGAATCTGGTTGTTTCACGTTTTTAGGTAGCTTAGTTTTGGAGATATGAACGGTTTTAGGAAAATCTTTCCTAGTTTTTTAAGCCATTACGCAACGTTTTTCACCAAAATGGCAGAGAGAATAGTATATTTCAAACCAAGGTAAGAAAGTGGTTTCTTGCAGACCGCAGGCAAAGATTATAAACCGAGTCGTAGACGAGGTTTGTAAGTGCCTAAGGTCTGCAAGGACACTTTCTTAACAAGGTTTGAATACAATTTTTTTCCCTACCGGCACAACTTTGTTGAAAAAAGTAAAAAAAGATGGTTATATTCGTGATTAAAACGAAAATTTTGAGAATTGAATAGTAGGCTGTGTTATTTGTTTAATTAACTTGTCATCGCATTTGAAGATTTGAGGTTTGTTAGAAAATTTGATATAAACAGGGTAAAGTAATCTACCTACCTAGCTTATCTGTTTATTTTCCAGATTATATGATTGACCTACCAACTTACTTCATTGAATTGGCTTTCATTTATCAATAACTTATTTCACTTTTGACACTTTTGACATTTGTATTTTGGTACAGTTTTACCATAAACATTTCATGATTAACTTTCTTACCTTAGCGAGAAAGTTGAATTTTCTCACCTCAAATGAGGTATCCACAGCCTACATTTCTAACCGGTAGGGAGAAAAAGTTGTTTCTTTTGATGAGTTCTATTACCAGTTAAAATTAATGCACTTATTTCTGTTACACCCTGTATATCATTAAAGTTATGATTTTTTTTTGAATCGTAAATACTGTTTTTTGTTCTAAATGTTATTGTCTATTAAAAACAAATAAAATAAATATTTTTTGTTTTGCCGATGAAAATTTAAGAACAGATTAAATTATGTTTTAATTTTTTTAAGGAAAAAATGTATAAGACAAAAATGTAAAAACGAAATAAAGAATTTCGAGAAGATAAAAATCAATTAATCCTACATTTCGTCAAACTACGTGTTTGAAGGTTTAGCATTTGAAACCTTAGGCCTTTGGTGCAAAGAAGCCATCGATTTCATTAATGTCATCGGAAACCGACTTATCGCGGAATCAGGCGATTCAAAATCAAAGAAATTCCTTTTCGAGAGGATTTCCCTTGCCATTCAACGTGGAAACGCTGCAACACAATAACAAAAATTCTGCCCCCGATAAATGGATCTTAAGAGAACGATCGTTGAAATTATCGAAAAAAAAATTAATGTAGCAAATCTAATCATACCGCTGTAGTATATTAATGAGGGGATTAATTTCAACAAAAATTATTCAGTAGATCAGATTTTTACTTGCAAAAGTTATAAATGTAGACATTCCTATTTTAAACTGGACATTCAAACAGAGGAGCTATTCACTATTGAAATCAGAGAATTCATGACAAGACTCTACTTAAGTAATTTCCAACAGTCAGGAGAGATATTCAATATCAGTGCTGAATTAAATATAAACGTAAATGTAAATGATGTTTTACAAAAATGGTGTGATGTAAAATCCCTACATAGAAATGCAAGAATCAATTTGAATAAAAATTTTGTGAAAACCGTCAATTCTGTTATAAAATAATAATTTTTATAATAATTTTTTATGTATACCGTCAAATCCGTTTAAATTTTGTTTGTTTTATTTACGACAACAAAGAAAGTTTTTGAAGAATTTATTGAACATTTTACGTTGTTGGAGATTATGTTTATGTTTATAAAGTGAAACACAACGAATTTTTCTAGAATTATTTCCCAACACATTTGTCAATTGCAAATTTAATTAAGATTTAAATATTTTATTTTCGATATTATGTACATTAAATTAAACTTGAATTCAAATTAAGATAAAAAAAACTGTGATGTGTTCTATGCTTTATGCTTTCAAATGCCAACAAAAAATTGAGCAACTCTTTCTCCAAGATTTATAGCAATCAATCTACCACGGATGAAATATGGTTATTGCTCAATAAATAACAACAAAAAATTTGATTTAAATTTGATATCATATCAGATAAGTCTTCCATTAGCTCATACATACACAACTCCGTTTTCAATTTAACAATACGAAAATAATTTATTCAAAATTGGATATGAGCTCTAGATAAGGGCAAAAAAGTGATTCGTGCAGTAAAAGTGACAATAACAGATTAATCCCATACATTTTCTTCGGCAAAGAGAAAACAAATTTTCTTCAGTAATAATTACGAATATCAAGTGAAGCAAGTCTAACGGTGTTAATACTATGAAGTACGAGTAGGAAGTGCGTACAAAATCTCAGAAAACGATTTAATTAGCAGGAATCGTGGCATAATGCAAGCTTAACTAACCATGGTGAATACTCGATCGGACATGGGAAGTAGTCCTCCCACTTCCAGTGTCGTGGATTTGTAGTGCACTTGGTGGGCACCAGCACGAATATTAAGAAATTTCTTGAATGGAGTGTCACAAACGCCTGTACCTGTATAATTTATCACGATCCAACACAAAAACTCCACTTCTAATTAAATTATTACAAATCACCTTTATTCACCTCATAATTTATGCCACCAGTTCACTTAACTAACAACCTAATTTTTTCCAGTAAGTGATTTTCAATTGCAAAAACACTTCCCGGATATCACTGTATTTGGTAGGATTGCTTTTAAAATCGAGCGACAAAAGCGATAATTTCGTGTTTTTCTTGGTAGCGGAAGGATTTGGTTTAATGGAAAAATTAATTAGAGATCTTGAAGTTGTTCGATGTTATCTGTTACATTAATTAAATAAGAAGCTTATAAAGCTGACGTTAATCTAGAAAAAATTATTAGTAACTCGATAGGTAATCTGTAAAAATCTGTTCGGGATTATAGTTTTTGACACCCGCTGACGCGTATATCAATCTCTCCTTTTCCTGAGCACACACAAAAGGTCCTCGCGGGAAAAACACTCAGAGATACGAGGAAAGATAAGGCGGGAAGAAATGAGACGGTTATTATCATACACAATTTCCTCCTGGTTGTACTTATTGGTAATCTGAATAATCTTTTAAGTAGATTAAGATATATTACAGTGCAGGATCGGTTGGGTGAAAATCAGGCTCGTTTTGTCAAAATTTTGGACTAGTGTGAATGTGGATCGGTGTATTTTCTGATCGGAGGTTATTCACACGGTGCATTGTAGACGGATATTGTATTATAGTTTTGATTTAGCTATAATGTCCCGAGGCGCTGCCATTTGCATATTCAAATAAGTAGAAATGTTGCATTGTATGTGTTGATGGTAAAAAGCAACCACGACGGCAACCTCCTGAAAGTCTTCCATTACCACTAATCGGATAATACCTCGCAATTAATGTAAGGAATCAATTTAATATCAAGCCTAATCTGCAATTTCCTCTTTTAATGACCATAATGCGTCTCGAGTATTGTTCTCAGGACCAGCCATAGACAATGCGGGCATTATTAATATGTTAATGGCGGCATTGTTCTTTTAAGGGCGTTTAATGTCGCGTTTTGGTCTAGAATTCGGCCGCCCACGAGCTCGCCTTTAATCAAGCTCAGGAATTTTTCGAATTAAAAGTAAATCAAATATTTGATCGGAGACTTGGCCCATCTCGTTTCGAGCAGGATGATAAGGTCCGTCTGCGGCCATCCATCAACAAGGACTTATTAGCACGGAATGTACGTGTGATAATTATACAGCTCAGCGAACCGGCGGCGGCTGAAAAATGAGATCCCGACTCTTCTTAACCGGTACCATTGACCGGCCACGTCACGACTACCGAAAAAAAACTCTTTTTAAACGAGTACTAAACCCATAGAGGATCGAACAATTAGGCCAAAGAAAAAAATCTGAGCGACAAGAAATTGTAGAATTTTGGGCAGCGGTGAGCTAGGAGTGTTGTTGTGGCACGAGTTTCTGGTAGGTAGCTGAGGACCATTTTTGCGGGACTAGTAGGTACCGCCCATGTTCTTTATTGTTATGAATGTATTAATTTCGCAGCTAGGCAGTTAAACCGTGCCGGAGAAGAAACAATTAGGGGCAGGATAATTTATCGTCACCTCTAAAAACTCCATCTTTTTTTAATTCATTTTAAATAGACACCATAAACTGAGACCAACATCTATATGCGGCAATTACAAGAAAGCTGGTCGTGTTCGACTGTTATTAAGGCTGCTTTATATTTAGTAGCATTCTACAATAAAGCAGATCGGTGTATTACTGGATACCTGAGGCAACATCGTAATTCAGTGGTAATATGATCGTATATAATCTAGTACATTTAATTGGTACAAGAATACGCATGTAGGCGGCTAAGTTCTTTTATTATTATACATATACACACATATACAAAACAATATATCTTAGATAATAATTGTAACATTGTCGTCCTGGAGTCGCTGCGACGATTTCACTGAAGAGGCTATTTATTATGTTTGTCGTTTGTTGGTGTATTGTGCAACCGCACAATAAGACGATTATTAACAATGGGATTAACCCAGCGTCAGCATCGAACTGGCAATATACCCCCTGGTATTCGCCATCAAATTAAAAAAGAGATCACCAAGCATTATGCATAAGATGCAACCTGTGTGCCATTGTGGGGACGTGAATTGATATTTTTCCGGTAATGAGCTTACGATAAACATCTGCAACTTTAAGTTGTGCTTACGCTTAGCACAAATTTGTTGCAAACATGCAGGACATGCTGCACACCTCTAGATCGTACTGTTGATTCTTTCAGTCCTTTGGATAAAAAATCAGACATGGAAGTGTTTACAAAGACAAGTCAAGGAGTGAAACAATAAATCGGGACATTGTTACTTTCCAAATTTATGTTTTCATTTATTTTATCAACAAAAAATATCGTCCATAATTTCTTGTGTTCATTAAAAAACCTGACAAAACCATCCTTATTTATTGTAAGTAAATTCAATTTTTTTCTTAAAGTACTTTCAAGAAATTTCTAAAACTGATTACTTCCCACATGCATCAAACGTGCGGGTTCAGCCAACCAGAGCGCTTGTTTCATCCAATCAAAAATGTTTGTCGCGATAAAAACGTCCTACTACTCCTGTCAAAAGTGATTAAAATTGCATGCTACTCCTGTCAGATTCTCAAATTGTTTTTAATAATTGTTATAATTTTAATAACTGTATTATAAATAAATAATTAACGTTAAAGTTTGTATTCTGGAATTAATCTTGCCAAAAATAACACGACTTAATTTTTTATATCTGGTAAATTTCCCAATTTTCACTTAAACATTTTTGCTTTAGACAATTTTACTCGTTGATATTTGGGCATTTTTATTCAAAGGTTAAACCCTCGAGGTAAAGCTCTCGGGCCAGAATAAAAATGCCCAAATTCAACTGGTAAAATTGTCAAAGCAAAAAATTTCGTAAAATTGAAAAATTTATTCGATAAAAAAAATGAGATCTTGTTATTTTACCTTCGATTAAACAACATTTCCGTAGTTTTCTAATTTATTTTTCTCTCCTTTTTTGTAAACTATCGCAGAATAACTCTGATAAACACAGGGTGTAAGTTGTATGCGTCAATTTTGAGCAAAAGGATGAAAAGAGAGATTGAGGAAAAGGGAGTGGTACCGGACAGTCAAGCAGGATTCAAGGAATCAAAAAGGGAAGAGATACTAGATGGAGAGAAAATGTTTGAGTGTATGAAAGAGAGAGGAAAAGAGAAGAATGAGCAAATGGCTGGTACGGAAAACTGAGGAGAAATACGCAAGAACAAAAAACAAAGTGAAGGTGAAAGAGAAAGAAGGTGAATGGTTTGAAAAGACAAATGGAGTGAGACAAAGCTGCCCGCTTAGCCCCCTGCTATTTGCGATATATGTGACAGATATGGATGAAATGTTAAAGAAAGCACAAGCCGGTGGGATGTGGTGGGTAAAGAGAAAGTTTGGAGCCTGGCGTTGGCGGAAGATTTGGTGCTAGTTGCAAAGAGTTAGAGAGAAATGAAAGAAATGATGAAGGGTCTGGGAAAGTATATGAGGAAGAAAAAGCTGGAAGAGAATGTGGAGAAGGCGTTCAATAAGAGAAAGAGGAAGAGTGAAGAGAATGAGTGGAGATGGGAGTTGAAATACTTGGGTTACACATTCAACAAAAGAGCCACGGATAAGGCATAGTAAGGAAGGCAAACAATGTAGTGGGATGTGTGTAGAGAATAGGAGAGAGAAAGTCGGGAGGTGATTTCAGGAGAGAATGATCATATTTGAGAGCATGATAGATAACATACTGATGTACGGGGCAGAGATCTGGGGATAGAAGGAACAAAAGGGGGTAGAGAAAGTGGAAGAGAAATATTTGAGAGGGGTGCTAGGAGTTGACATAGAAGAGTGCCGGATACCAACGGAATTCTGGAGAGAAAAGAAAAAGAACACGGAGAAGAAAGAGAGAGAGAAGTACTACCAGAGGAACGGGTATACCGGTGAAGAAGTGGAAAGATTGAAAGGAAAAAGAAGATGGATGAATGTAGAGCTGAGTGAAAGGGACAAAGACACAGAGAAGCAAAAAAGAAGGGAGAGAATCAAAGACTCCAGATACAACAAGGAGTATGAGAGGTGTATGACAAAGGAAATTCCTGAGTACCTGGGGAGAGAGAGAAAGAAAAATGATGACGAGATTCAGATATGGAAATGAGGAGAGATAAAACAGGTATCGGATGGAAGGAGAGGGAAGAAGGTTCAGAATGTGCTATGAGGAAAGAGAGACAATCGAGCACATGTGGAATGGATGTAGCGAAATGAGAGAAGGGAGGGAAAGGAATACTGAATGAAGGCGGAAGGGAGATAGGATGGATTAAAGAGATATGGAAGACGAGGGAAAGGATAGAGAAGGCGAGGGATGGGGGGTAGGAATCATAAGGCTATTTATTATTATTATTAATAGGAGGCCCTAAATTTTCTTTCACCACTTTGAAAATTTAAATGAATTTGGTGTAATTTGGCAAAGTTTTAACAAGTACAAACACTCGAGACTGTTTTGTCCAAAAAAAAACCTTTGACGTACTTGAGAAAAAAGCGTTTTTAGGTCACCCGAAGTAATTATCCTGCGACAGCGTCCGTCGGCACGTTATTAACATTAATTAAATAAATTTACACGTTTTTGTAATCCATCATAAACATTGGTTATTATAATAATTGCGTCAAAAGTACGTTCGGAACAGGGCGAGCTGCCGAAATTGATAATTTACATATCTTTTTGGACAATTTGCGTGTAAGAAATTTCAATACGATCCAAAGGAATAAAAGCTTGCCGTAAACGGGGTTCGAGAAATCTCACGTCCCATATATTGATGGGCAATTTACCCATCAACAACTTGTCCAGGTGGCCGATAATAATAAGCGAGCATTTAAAGTGTACCCGGGTCCCCGATTTATGTGTGGTGAAAATTGGCTTTTTCTTTAATTACGTCCCCGGTCGAATAAGCGGTTTGTGCACGTGATGGATGTGCAAGTACACACATGCCCATGTAATTTGGCTATAGTTGAAAATGAATTATGATGATGCAAATTTCGGGTTCGCGCGAATTTAAACTGCAATTATACACGCTGATGGTGCGCAAACTAATTTTTGCGCCGCGTCACTCTAGTCCTCGTAAAGATTTTCGCGGAGCGCGCTCGAGGATGTTTTATGGTCGGGCGGGTCCTCGAATCACTGAAAGATTTAATAGGGACGAAGAGTGCGCACTTATTTTTTCAGTTTGCCGGACAAGTGAGTTATTTCCTGTAATTGCATTAGAAGTCAGCGCTGTAAATCGTGACCGGTGGTTTGTATATCTGCCAATTTATCATCGATCCGTCCGCGTGGAATTAATTAATCGCCATATAACACCGGTAAACTGGCGATTCCATTAGAAATTGAAATAAATCCCGACCATCGAGATAGCCAAATAAACCCCGAGACCGGTCGGACGTGTGACAGGGATATTTAGTATAATTTTACGCACTAGTTGGTTCGCGTGCATCGGTTGGCAGCACCGCATTTCCGCTCGGGCGGATTTTCAATTGTTCAACCTTATTTATATTCATAGTTTTCTCCCAGTTGATAGCAATTTTTTAAAACTATTTCAGACTCGACAATTAAGGGACATTCAATTTAAAGACAAGAATCTATCTTGGATCAACGCTCACCATTTGCTCTGCTTGGTCCAACAACTTAGCATAGAAGAAGCAAAATCGTCGTTTATTGAAATACGTCAGTAACTGCGACCAATTCGTATTACCTTTCAAGGAGTATCATTTGCGTGGTCCGTGCGACGTAAGAGGAAGTCAACATGATCAAACCAGTCTTCCTAGACAGACAACCAGAGACCAATTTTAAATCCTAACATCAATTAGCTTAATTTATTGTTGAGTAGTTTTCTTAATGTCTGAATTGACAATTTCCTCTACCTCTTACTCTCACACCTAATGTTCCAAGAAAATGCACACACAAAGAAAGAAACTTTGCACATTTTTTCTCATGTAAGACATTATGCTGGATTTTACCGTGTCTAGCTTTACAGCGTTAAAACTGGTTTATGAGTTCCAATTTAGATCTAGGAGAGATCTATTTTGAGTGACACGTTTGTTAACCAGTGTTAGTGGTGTTGGATTCTCTCATGGGCTGTGACCTTGGAAGTATCTGCGCGGTAAACCAGTGAAAAATCTGGCCTACAGTCGTCAATTCATCTGTAGGAGTGTAAATCAAGAAGTAGAAAAATCATTATCAAGGAATATAGTGTATTTACATGAGAATAAAATGTGCAGAAAACTGTTTCCATGTTGTTGTCAGCCGTGTAAACTCGTAATTTTTGCGTCGTTTTATTTATAGACCACACATGAATTTTATTAATCCATATATCACACCAGCTGGCAGCAAGCCTCAATTTTATGCCCGGGATGCTCACGCGGGGCATTATTGTGTAATTCCATAGATGCAGGCATAAGTCGGGGCCACCGTCGAGCGCTGGTCATGGGCGCATGAGACCCCATGCGGCGGCCAGGACAGTACTTGCGTTTAATAGCTACAGTAATTTTTACATCCGAAGAGAGAACCTTCAGGAGGCGAGCTTGTCGATCATATCGAATTTCGTCAGGCTCTCCAATTTGTTAGCGGCCCGGCATTATTTCACTTATCTCCAATCAGCAATAACACAAAAAGGCATACAATTAAAATCGCCCTGTAAAATAAATTAGAGCAGAGTACATGGCCGAGAATTGATGTTTGTCCGAACGATATTCTGACAGCAACACATGTCAAATCAGAATGAATTTGATTGAGAAAGTTGTGACTCACGCCGCAGATCATATCAGCAATCACTCCCACAACGTTAGATCGAATTTATCGCGAGGTTCCTAAATTCGTCGTGAATTATTTGGACAACTGTGAAACAGGACCTCATTAAGCGGGTTCATGCGGAGGATCACGATGGTGAGAAGGGATCGAAATTTTGCAGGTCATATTTTGCCTTAATGATATCTGAATTATTATACTACAAAAGTCGATCGAGAACGATTAAACTGACCTGAAAAGTAATTAAACTTGTTGATTGTCATCTTTTCAAGACTTATAATGTTGGTTTAGTCCACCGTACAATGCATTCAACTTATAATAATAAATAATTCCTCCAGGCCCGAGGGCCTCTCATGGTTCTTGTTAAAATATCTCAACCGACACTTCTATAGTCTTAATAACTTAATCTCTGTACGATTTTTTTCCCGACTAGTCCTAATCAAAACTACAAGTTCACCAGCATTTAATAACATCTTAATGCAGAAAAGAATTTTAATTTATTTATATATTTTGGAAATACCTATATAAAATTACTAAATATTTTTTTAAACAATCTCCCACATATTTTTCGGCGAAGATAAGAGAAAAATGCAATTTATAATGACACAGGTATACTTCTAGATTCATTATAAATATAGATTTAATCAAACTCAGTCATCTACAGATGTTGTCTGACATTTTTAAAATTCCGGTAATGATGAATTGATGACGCAAACGAATACATTATCGTGCACATGTTGATAACCCAAAGGCAAATTTTAATGAAAATATTTGTATCCATAATAATAAATTAAATTAAGTAGATTTCCATATTTTCTTTTAAATGTATGATATATGACAAGGTACAAATGAAATACAATGGCAAGTGTAGCAATAAATAAGTGTTGACAGCTTAACACATGTCTTTATTTGTGAAATACATATTTAAACATGAAAGGGTAAGGGTCTACAAACAATTTATGCTTGTACAATTAGACACGCAAACATCATTGTATAGGATGATACCGACCGAGGAACAACATAAGAAATCATACGAGAAACACACCCAAGTGTTCGTGTTCCTATTTTCAATAAAATACAGATAATGATAATGATTCTGCGGTCATTTTGTTGTTACACGAAATATCACCCATCGTTTGCAAAGCTCAGAGAACAGATAAAACTCGATTGTCTTTTTTTGAAAAGTCTTGCAGCATTTGTAAATAATACATTTTTTAAGGCTGCCGACGAGTTTCAAATTGAAATTTATCTGGACTCCTATAGTCGGCGCGGCGTGATCTTCACGTGATTTTCGGAATATTACAGCTTAACGCACGCAGCCAAAATTTCCACCCATTCTTAAAGTAGTAAGATTTAAATTTCCCCCAAAAAACTCAAATTTGGAGAGGCAGTGTAAATCAGGTTTTTCATGACGTTGCCACGAACTATCACGTGAACACCTCGTGTCTACTCCACTCGTTCGCCGCGCCAACTATAGTGGAGAGAAAGAAAAAAATATTTTTATAAGAAGTGAAGAATTTAGAAGTTTTGAAAGTATTATGCATTCACGATCTTTTTGGGACCGAGTTGGCTATGATTTTTTCTTTTCATGTTGGACTAACTGACTCAGTGATGCAACGGATGCAATTTTTTTTTTCTGTCAGTGTCTGTTCGACATTTTCTTGCCACCGGATTGCCAGATTTATTATATTAATAATTTAAATTTCCGTCAAAGGAACAGTCAAAATTGCCAAAATAATTTGATACGGTAAAAAATTTCTATTAAACGATTTAATTTAATTTAAAAATAACAGATCAGATTCAAGAGATCCGGCAACAATGTACCTATTCAGAAAATATAACCCTAAAGTGAAAACAACCTAACCTAACACAAAAAGTGTCAATTTCCTTTAGGGAGTTTAGTTATCACCGAGGTACTGCCAACAAAATCACTAGATGGCCAGAGCCAACTCGGTCCCAAAAAGATCGTGAATGCCTTATAGCAACTGAATCATGAATCTGACAAGTAAAATCCTTCTAAGTGTGCTTCTATGTGACTGAAGTTCTCCCAGGAGAATACTTATGAAATTTGAATTTTATGACCTGCCTACTCGAAGAGTTAAGGAGAAGGTCTTTTTGACTTAGTGAGATGACTGACATTAGATAAAGAAGTTGCTGGATGTAGTGTATGGTAAGAAACTGGTCAAATGAAGAGTGCGATAGCATGAGGCTCTTGTAGAAGCAGATCCACTTCTACAAAGCTTGAGAACCAAGTGTTATTGCCTTCTAATAGCAGATGTAAAAAAGAAGACTCTTCTTCTGGTATTGAGCAAAAGCTTTAGTAACATTTTTTACGCAAAGACATGCTATTTGTCTTCCAAATGTATTCCGATTGAATTTAATATCTTTCCGATCTGTTCTTTTCTTTAACCTCTCACGAGAGGAGTCTGATTTCACCTTCTTCTACACTCAAGGATGTTCTGATCACAAACCTTAGTATTCCACCCTTCTTAAAAGCAACAATCATTTTTTATTTAGTTTTTTTATTTATGTGGAAGATTCTACAAGAAACATTCAAGAAGAGATTTATATATTTTGACATTACATTAGTAATTAAAACGTTGTTTTGACCAATGGCATGTACAAAAAGCTTCACATTGATGGAATGGTAAAATGTTTTTGGATATGATTGTTGAAAGGTTAACCACACCAAATGCGAGCTTTCCAGTGGAGAGCTTTTTCTGTGAGATAATTTTCTGTTTTCGACGAAAAGAACTCTTTGTCAGATGACAGTCTTTTGAGACAAATTTCTACAAGATATTTGGTGCGATTCTGTTTTAAAATTTACCAATATTGCTATATAACGAGGTTGTAGTTGCTAAGATATGAAGCTGTTGATTGGTTGGATCTATGCAAAATCAATATTGTTCAATAACAATATTGCTAAATTTTGAAACAGAATCGCACTAAGTCTAGAGAAAAAAAGTTTGAGTCAATTTCGAGGATATACACTGTTTTTCTTTTGGTTTTCCTATTTTGTCAATTGTATTTCACTATTTCTCAAAAGTATTTCATATCTCTATTAAATGTCCAAGTGACGTAAATATGAAAAAGTTTTGAGAAATAGTGAAATACAATTGACAAAAAAGGAAAACCAAAAGAAAAACACTGTAATTTTACTACGAGTATTCTAGATTAAACAACACAAAATACTAATTTTATTTTGCAATATTTATTTGGTCGCTTGTTGAAATAAATTGTGTTGCTGTACTAAATAGTTAATCGCTCTCAAAAAGAAGGCAAATCTTCAAATAAAAATCCTGGAACACAAAACACACCTACCATTCCCATGTAAATTCCCAAAATATCCAATTACCCAAAACGACCTAATTTAAGCAACAATCAGAGATGTTTCGGATCAGCCGAGAACACTTCTAAAGTTTCTAAGGACGACCGTAATAAAAATGGCAGGATTTAACCTCGTCGGCCGGAGTCGTAAAGTAAACACAACAAATTGATACAATGATGAAATTGTCCGTCTTTATGTGTCTACCCCACTTTGATTGGTTCGTGTTCCATTTCACTAGCCTTTATTATCATGGGAAGGATTTTTTAAGTTTCCACCTGTGTTTTATGTCCGCCTACTTATTCGGTACTTTACCCGGTTTGCCACCATGATAAAAATTAATTGGAAGCAGTCCTGAAACAGGTCGTGAATAATCGTCGACTAAATATTTTTCAAATTATCTGGGATGGTTGCGGTGAGATTGCGGTCTCCATCGTTTAAATTTCTCAAATAAATACCTCGAATTGTGTTCCGAGAAAGCAATTAGAAGTGTCTCGTTTAATTAGCCATTGCCGGGATTATTAATATAATGGAATTGATATGGAGTGTATTTGCATAAAAGCGGCTTCGCACGCATTCTCTCGTCTTTTTGTCCCGTTGGTCCTGTCCAATTTTCGGAAGAGTAGCAGTAACACATTGTTGTACATCACATCCCACGTCTCTCCATTACGGTTAATTCACACTGACCACGTTCTTCATAAAAAGAATCAATCCTGTGTTTAGCTTCTCGCCAACAATATAAATTATCGACGATGATAAAACACTAAGCCCGAGATCGTTTCTTCTCCAACTTGATCGATGAAATAACAGGATGGATTACCATCAAGACCGTCCGACTGTATTTTATTTTGATTTGATCGATTTTTACAGCGTCTTTTCGCATTTTCAATCAATAAATAACTGGACACCTAATTAATAAATATTTATAACTTTACACTCTGCCTGCTTGGTATGCATACGTTTGTCTAATAAATCAGAAAACCAGTTAATATATTATTTAATATAAATTAATGCATGTAATAACGAGCATGTGAACACATGCAGCGGGTGCAAACTCGAGAAAACACTATTTTTGCGGGGCTACAGTTGCTGTCTCTAAGACAAAATGCATTTTTGAAGCCTCCTGTAATTTCAGGAACATGATCGTAACTAGTTGTCTTCGTACAGTTTGCTATAAAAAGTGTAACGTTTCCCAAGCTCATGAATAAATTCATGATCATGTAATTTTTCTAATTTAATATATTATCCAGTAATAAATTAGTCCGCTCCGTTATAGTACTTCATTATTTTTCATTTTTTACAAGCTGTTTAAATCAAAATTAAAATACAAAAAATTATGAAAATGAACACCAAGAGTGTTCAAAAAGTTTGTGGTCAATTGAATTGCTTTTGTTACCTTAATCACCTGTCAAACCATAAATGTCAACGTTATTTATTCAGCGAACGAGCAATGATGTGGAATTATTTCCTTTGCCAAGCGTTTGTACAAGAGAGAAAACTTGCTTAACCAGAAATTTTTTGAACGCTCGTTATTATAATAATTACAAAATAAGAATATTGCTGTGTTGATTATGAAAGAGCCTTTCGATTTTTAGTCACGTGCCTTGAGACATTTTTTAAATTAAATTTAAAAATGTAATAGACTTGTAGAAAATCCTTTTACTATTCAAACTTCCAAACCTAAAAAAGGAGATTAAATTTCTCCCCATAACAGAAATAATTGGTTGCAAAAAACGGGAAACGAAAATTTTTGTAATGTAAATTTGATTTTTTATATTTGTCAATTAATTGTCTACTTGACAATACCTATCAAATAATTTTTAAAAATGTCATTAAATTTTGACGTTAAATCTCGTAAGAAGGTTTCACACTGGAAAAATTGTAAAAATGTGTCAATTTTATTCTGATAGTTCCCGTTTTTTTGCAACCAACTGTACAAATAATATAAATATGTATAACAATAATAGTTACATTTTTTTTTTAAATATCTAAGTGTTTTTTCTTCTGAAATGATGTTGATCTATTTACTAAAATATTGTTGCAAGTAAACTGAAGTATCCAAGTGGATTAGTATACCAGGGTAGTTAATCTCTTAATATCCTAGGCAATTTGATGATGACAAACCTTTTTATAGAGGTCCTGTGCAACTCTTGGAATCTCAAAACTTGTATGATGGAATATCTTTAGGGTAAATTAAATAGAAAAACTATATTCCAGGAAGATAATACATATTAAATATGTACTCTTATTGGTTCCATTTCGAATTGCATTACTGTTAACACCATTAAAACGTTATTATCTTGAAATACATTTGACCCTGCTCTCTCATTTAGATTCTTCCACATTACACGCGAAACTGTATTACCTTTGATAATGAATTCGCATTAAAATGTTAGTGCTACTCCAGTATAAATGAGAAATTCTTCAATTATTCACTCTCAACTAACTGATGCATCTATAAATTGCATTGAAAGAATTCAAGGAAAATTAACGTTTGTGTATTTGAAATGTGATGGTTTCTATCTCGTGAAAAGATTGATCATACACTGCTTCTAAATAGATTTAATTTACATACTACTGATATGAGATAAGAACTACTGGAGGATCCGAGCTTATCTGTACACTTTCACAAGTTTGTCGATTCACAACCAGTCTTGTCGATGATTAATTTCACTGTCTCCTCATATTAATAAAAACATGCCTCTCTTGTGAAAAGCAATGTCATCAGAATTTTTTGTTTCTTAAATCTTTGTCCTTCATTCCAAATGCGTGAAAAGATGGAATTCTTGTTAATGTAACAGTTTATGGTGGTACAAGAAATTCTCTTTGGAGTTTGAATTTTCGATTTCTGTCTAGTCAGATTTATCATTTGAACCCGAGTGGGTTGTGTGTATAGAAAGGTTAAGGTTAGTGGTGCTGGGGTGTCCAGGTCGTCCTTTATCGAATGGCAGGACATAAAAGACGACAGGTCCACCGGATGAATTTATGCGAGTGACCGTTATAAGCAAACGAACATAAATATAGGTAAGTCCTAATTTACCTTGCGTTCCTTTGAGTCAAAGAAACCGAATAAAAATGCAGAATGACTGCACGCAGCGTTGTTCGTTTGTGACGGCCGATGAAAGAACTACTAACTTTCAATCAGTCGCACGATTCCGTACAGCCGATTTAAATTATTGCCTTCGTTGCATAACTTATGATTACGGATAAGAATTTGGCTTGAACAGTGATAATTACCGCTTTCTAGCTATTTGCGGGACAGTGTTAATAAATATTTGTTGGGTGTCGGCCCACAATAATTGCTTGTTCGCTGATAACATCAGATGCGCGATATCGTTACGAAAAATTTTATTAATGGTAAAAACGATGGATAACGTTGTAATTTATGAACGATTTCTAAAATTATACATAACATATAAATTATTTAAACGCCCGTAACATTTTGTGGGCGGGAAGGAACTACACACACCTTCACTGACATATTATGCACACCCACTAATCTATTCTCATTTGGGAAGACCTACGAAATGCATTTAACTATATTTAGGTTTTATACATAAGCTTTTATTTATTTTAATTTATTATGGGGATTTAACACGCAACCCGTCAAAATCTCACACTTCCAACTTCTTTCATGTTCATAAACGAATGCCGAACCAGTGTTAGATGATTGGTCCTGACCGCAACAGTTATGTTTCAATACTAAAATCTTGTAAGTTTACAAATTACTTATTACCATACCAAACATGATAAAAATTAACTGCTGTCGTCGCACTTTAAAATTATTATTCCTAAATATAAATTTATTGTTAATTAAATCACAAATAACAAAACTGTAGGTACAAGAAAAAGGACAATAGAACAGCTACAAAGAAGCTTTTAAGTAATTTCACAAAAACTTTCCAAAGGCTAATTAAGACATTTTTGAGTTAAAATGTGACAAATTGTTTTCAGTTGCGAAAACAACAAACGACTGATAATAATTTTTTAATTTTTTTTCTATATGTATTTTCATTATTAAGAGAAGACTTCTTGTTAGCTGTAGGGTAATTACTCTAATTGCAGGAGTTTCTCAAGGTTCTGCAATTGATTCCTTGTCATTTAATGAGTTCACCAATGACATAGAAGTTTGGTTCTTCTACATTATTATATGCTGATGATCTGAAATTATTCCAACAGATTATACGTTAGAACATTTATCATGAATCGTAATCTGGTGATGATATCATTTTGTTTTTAAACTAGCTCTCGTGTAGTTACCTAAAGTCTGTTTTTTTATAATCAATTGTCAAAGTGTTGTCAGGTTGGTATGAGCCACTGGTTATTTCATAGTAATTAGGTTGGCAACGTAAAATGTCAACTGTATGTCAGTCATTGATGTGAATTGTGAAGGCGCTTGCGCTAGTGAAGCCGCAATTACATTTAAATAAAAATAAAAAGTTAAATGAGTTTCCGAAAGCATGGATCTAACAGAACGAGAAAAATTGGCTATGATTAGATTACGTGAAGAAATGCAGAGAGAAAAACCGACCATGCTAAATTGCAGTAAAGATGCACACATATTCGAGGTATTTTCTTTTATAATTTTAATATATGGACCAATGGTGTTCGTCACTGCGAGGAACTGATTAGAGACAAATCTACCAATTGAGGACATTCTTTCAATAATAATTCAACTTTCTGCAGAATCATATTCGGAAGACGATTGGGGGTTAGATTCTAAAGATAAATAGATAACTGTTTATAGATATTACCCATTACATAAATTCCCATTTTCCTGTATATGTTCAGTTGCACTTTTCAGTATCATTATGGTCTTTATTTCTTGTCTTTTGGTATAAAATTTGGTTACACCTGAAACTTTTCTGACATTTGAAAATTACTGACATAACCTCAAACCTGATCTAGGGAGATTTTACGATAGAGTGTTCCGAAATGAAAGGTTTTAGGGTGATACAGCCTGTTCTTTGAGGGAATTTTGAAACTGACAATTGATTTAAAAAAAAATGGACTTTACTTCAAATGCGTGTAAAATGTTGCCCTTATTTTTTTGCGATTTTGCAATTATTTTGATTACTCTGTGTTTCAATTATGAATGTTAGAGGTGTTGGATTTGCTCATGGGCTGTGACCTTGGAAATATCTGCGCGAAAGCGGAGCGATAAACCAGTGAAAAATCTGTAAATCAAAACTGAAAACGTCGACTACTTTACATGAATATTACATTACATTTACATAATATATGACCGATATTCGTTGTTTGCGCATAGTCCATGAGAAAATCCAACACCTCTACATTTACTTTTAAAATTGTTTAAAACGGTTTATCAAAGATGTTAGTAAATTGAAGTGTTGAAATAAAAAAGCTTTTTACTCAAAAAGTCTTTAAAAATAGATTTTTTTTAAATATATAAATTTGAAAACTGTGAGTCTAATCTAATGGTAAATTATTTTTGTACAGCCAGGAGCATGGTAATAATTAACTAAAAAAAAAAACAGTGAAAAAAACATTATAATATAAAAAAAATATATTCAAAACCCTTGGCCTTGAGATACATTTGGATAAATTAAAAGAAAATGTAAAATAATTTCTAATGCAAAATGTTTGGAAAACAATTAAAAAGGAATGAACCTTGATGAAGTACTTAGTGTTTAGTATGGTCATTATGGTAAATATTGATTTGCAGTATTTTCTGATCGAATATCGTTAATTTTTATTTTTTGAAGGGTTCTTATCAAGGCAAATTTCTAGATTGCAGTCCAAAATCAAAGGAAGAATATTTCTCTGATGTGGGATTATTTTATTATTTAATATTTGTTGAGAAATACAAGGAAATTATTTCCAGAACTTTAATGAAATTTTTCCAATGATTACTGAAGAAAAGTACCTATTAACTACTCCAATAGCAGTAAATCCTTGGATGATGGTACATTCGAAACTGCCGTAAATATGACAGAAAACATTTAATGGGAGGTTTTTAGTTATACCATCGGAAAAGCTTTCTTAGTAATGAGAAAGCTTCAAATTACAAACAACTTTACATCTGTAAAAGCTTAGTAAAATAAAACACATAGAAGCAGATTCTATCAATCTGTGACAAATTTTAAACGCTCAAGCGAAGAATCCTAGGAAGACAGAAATGGAAGAAGAAAAACTTTCATGAAAAAAAAAACAACCACTATATTGACCTTGATATCTGTGCAAAATGATTAAGCACGGAAAATACATATTGACAAGCTTTTTTCTTCTTGCTCTTCCTCTTTCAAAAACTTCACTTTTGGCTTTTGCAACCACAGTACCTTAACTTCTTACTTTGTAACAATTTCACAGTCATGTGTTTTCTTCCAAATCTTCATTTTTCACTGATTCTTTGATTTTTTCGCCGTTTGACTCAGACTCCGTACATTCTAAAACAGTGCCTCAATCTTCGAGAAACTAGTTATGACCATTAGAATCCTGATTACCGTCCTCGTATACTTGCCTGCTCCTGAAAAAATCGCCGTTAACATGCTCCTTGCACAACATCCAACTGCGATCCCTGCGAACTAACAACACAACCACAATGTCTTCCTTTTTTCCTAATGACGAGATTAATTAATCTGGGTTTACACAGAAGGCGATCCGTCTTGGTAACCACAAGCGATAACCAGTAGCGCAGCACAATCTGGCCCCTCGTGGCATCATTAGTGACTTGTGTCCTTGCTTATTTTATATCAGTCTCTTATCGAACTTTTCTATCGGTCGTATATTTATAAGTCCTCTTGCAATCATTGTGTTCGGATGCGGTATCGAAACATGACAAACAAAAATTAAAACACGGCCCCGACGTCCTACCGCGTCATACGCAATTAATGCATTGCCACTTCAAAAGGTGAGCAGCGTGGAATTCCTCTCTAAGCCCAATCGAATTAATTACAATTAATAATTATCGGAATAACTGCAAGCGCACTAAAAATAAAAATGATTTACAGTTGGGAATGGCCAATTAGGTTGGAAAACTCGAAGATGTGCAGTGGGCAAAAACGCATCAGATGAAAGAGTGAAACATTAACGAGTTGACATTTAAATTGCGTTTTAATTCGTGCAATTTATAGTAAGCAAAAATATAATCAATTTGAGGAGCTGCCATCTATTTAGTCTGGATGAAATTAAAATTGCTGGATGATTGGACGACATCCGTTCTCATCCTGCTATTAACCAGTCAAATATTGGACACGTCGTCAACTCGCGAAAGCTTCTTAGGATTTATCGCCTCGGATGCCTGGCAGTTTTATTTTCTTATTGTCGCCGTAAACAACGACCAATCCGCCATTATAAAGTTTCAATTTTATTATCCCCAGTGAATAAGAAAACGGTAGCTCCAACTTGCATAAAGTAAACAACTAACGCAATAGAAATATTTTTGCGCCTGGATTTCTATAAACAGGCGTGGTTCAACAATACACCACTGTCATCGAGAAGCTTCCAGGTCTTCGTCGTCATAACCTTCGCTCCTTCTGATCTCTGCGGGAAAACGAGACGCAACAGCCGCTGCTGTAAGGGAAAATGCGAAGGAAACAGCGAGGAATTATTGGTTTGTGCCGTGGTCTACAAGCGAGCAGGTCGATGTGGCAATATCAAAATATAAGTACCATCAAACCGTCGTAAATAGAGAATTTATTGCAACTCGTTCGTGCACAAATTCAAAATATGATGCAGCAGGAAAAGTGGGATAATTCCTAAAGGAAAAATGAATGAATCGCTACGCCCACGCCCGCCTAGACGCACGTGGTGGATTACGATGATGCAAAGAAAGATGGATGATTATTATTCATTTGAATTTTTCTTGCTGTCTGCGGCTCTGCATTCGTAATTTAATGCTAGATTACGACAAAAACCGAAACCGGAATTTATTGTTGTTAACCATCCAATTTGCCGCGTCAGATCGGCAGGATTAGAGCCGCCTCGGGGCCCGGTTCAAATTACACCGGACTCGACCCCGGACTAATTAGAAGTTTTGGAAAGTGCGTCGCTCCGGAGCCATAAATTCGACGGGA
The DNA here is from genome assembly GCF_963966145.1 of Tenebrio molitor. Classification (NCBI taxonomy): domain Eukaryota; kingdom Metazoa; phylum Arthropoda; class Insecta; order Coleoptera; family Tenebrionidae; genus Tenebrio; species Tenebrio molitor. The sequence goes on from NC_091051.1 coordinate 8,314,290, forward strand.
AAACCGGGCCAAAAGGCCGAGACGAATTCGCAAACCGTCCAAAATTGTGATTAATAGCCGAAAATAACACGTACACGCTTACACGTTTCACTTCCTTGTCAAATCCATTACTTAAACCCAACAAAAGCGCTTTTTCAACACATAAGTCGTTTTTGTGTTAATCTGAATTTATGTGGACGGCCGTCCGGGGACATATTTCAAGGCGGTCACTTGCATCAAGAGAATATCATCATATAAATAAACAAACAAAAACGAGCGTACAATTAATTTCGAAATTTACAGCGCGGCACGATAAGACGATCGGCCGGTCCTCATTAAGCGAAAAACGGTCAGGGTGTTATAATTGTCGAGGGATATTCGTGTAATTTCGATGTAATTTTATTGTCAGATGTGATAATTTAATAATCTGCTTTGATCTGTCAATTGAATGGGGCGCGTCAATGCATCAGCAGTTTTACATCTTCACGCGGTTATTATGGTGATCAATTGATCTCGCCGGATTCGATCCGTGCTATGCTAAAAGCGCTATTTACGACTAAATATCGCGTAACTGAGACGTGTCGCCGGCTATAATAGTCCGGGAATGCCGGAGCACACCCACTTGGGGTGATAATGGCGTGACAACTTGCTCCGTACGGCGCTAAACCAACCATTACGTACACTAACACACATGTGAAAATATAAAAGCACAAAAGAGATGACGATGCCAACCGGGCAATCAGTGCGCCCAACAAACGTCGTCCTTCGAGGATCACTAATAACATCCCTGCTACGGATCGACAAGTCAAAGAGTTGGCCGACACTCACTTTCAATTAACTTTGAAGTTGCGGAGGTTGCACCGAAATATCTTCACACTATCTGTAGAATTGAATACAATAGAGTTCATTTCTATCTGTCTACTAGATAAAAAGTAAGGTTGGCAGCTCTAGTATTTTTTGCATTGATCTAAATTTGACTGCCGCAGTGACAAACATTCAATTTTTAAATCTTCGACACTTACTGCAATTACATTTATATGTATAGTTACATTCAGGGGAAACACTTCTGATTTCATATTTGCACATTATCTTATTTGACGTTTTTCAAATTTTGACACACTTTCATAGCGTTAAACTTCAATAATAAGGTTTTCCCTAAAACACAACTTTGGGAAATTTACTTTTGGGGTAGTCACCCCAATTATACTCGTAGATTCTACAAAATGATCAAAAAGAAAACAAATCAGAGCAGGCCTTGCAAATTGTCGGTCATGTCGTAGCGGAATCATATGCAAATAAGCGTTCAATGCATGGGCGTAGATAACTTGTGGTCTCAAACGCTACTTTATAAGAAATCATACCTCATGAATTTTAGACTTTGGAATTATAATTGTGCATTTTATTACTATTATCTGATAATGGAGCTAATTGACAAAATAAACAAGAGAAACATTTTACCTTCGTAGGAATGGGTAATTTACCCAAACGCGACGAAACTGGTTAGCAGATTTTTCGGTGTCAAAGAAACGTCAGTTTTAAAGCAACGGTGTTGATGTTAGCCTTGAAAAAAGTTTTCAATTTTAAACAATTATCCCAGAATAATTATTGGTAAAAATGAGTTTTAAAGATAAAGCATTACATAATTATTAATTAATTAATTAAGTAATAATAGATTTTTCGAGAGGTAGGCAACCAACAAAACGACTGTGTATAGCAAGTATACAATCGATTGCAAAAAAATCAGTACATCAACTTTTCTATAGTTTAATTCAATCTTCTTGTTGTCAATTTTGATGTTACCGAGACAAGCAAAATGTCAAAACTTTTCATTTCATGTTATTAAAAGTCAGAAAAGACTGATTTACATGTGTTAAAAATAGGAAAATTTAGTGCTCTTGACTTTTAATATGTGTGAACTGGCCTTTATTTAATATAACCCAACGTTCATTTTTAGTAATTGTCATTTACTAATGACACTAATGACTGGTTTACATCTTTTTTTTTTTAGAAATGGCTAAAAATGTTGGCCAAGATTCCGTGTCCGGAATAGTACCTACATTTGTGTACGATTAAGCTAAGACAGTCGCTTCGATAAAACAAAAAATGCGGTAGATAAAACGTATGTAAAGCAGCGTTATTTCTCACAGATGGAGCATCACAATAAATAGGATCCACTGCAAAAACAGAAAGGGCCTAATATGAATTTTTTAACATCAACTGTAATTGAGGAGATCCGACAGGAATAAAGAAAAGCACGCACCTTACATTCCTTATCGCAAGACTGTCTTGCACAAACAGCTTCTACATAATGTTACACAAAAGCAACAATACTCCAACTGGTTTTTAAACAATGTTGACGACGATGATTTGTTGGACAGTATTATTTTGCCGACATTTCCACGTATCCTGGTGTATTGAATATACAAGAACGTGAGCAAAGAAATCGTACAAATCCAGTTTCATTCACAAAAAATTACGTTTGAATATATATTTTTATGATGTAAACAGAATTTTCAGTTATTGATCCTAGTTGAGTTGTAGTTTGGACGTTTCTAGCGGGTTTTAAAAATGTCGTTAAAATTTAACTCAAGTCACTACAAGTATCACAACACATGTGAACAGAAAAATCCGTTCAACAAAAATACTCAAAAGTAACTGTTCTTTCAGCGTTTGTTAGCTTAAACAACTTATGGTCATATTTAAGTGTTTAAACTACTTGCTTTGGAGATTTTTACAAACTAGTCATGGTAGTTTGAAAAATGAAAACTATGAACTTAACTCGGAATTACGAAAATTAGTAACACTCTTTAACGTGGGAAGGACTATCAGTCTGATAAGCTAATTAAAATTACTAAGAAACTTTAAGAAGTAGCAGATAATAGAACTTTTCTTCATTTTTATCATCGTAATACATATTTAATTGCCTATTGTTTAATTTTTTTTAGTTAATGCCAAAAGTGCCCTTTCTGAAAAAAATATTTTTTAACTTGCACTTGGAAAGCGTATGTCATAAAATTGCAAATATATACAAGGTGATTCACGAGTAATAATGAGCCTAACAAAATTTGTAATGCAACCAACAATGTCGGACATGTTGACTATGTTGTATAAAATGAAAATGTGTATATATTTTTTAAATCCACATAATAGGTGCAATTGTAATGTTGGCTGCATCACAAATTTCGTTAGGCTCATTATTACTCATGAATCACCCTGAATATTTGCGTCAATTTAGTAAAATTTAGTAATACATATTTAGAAAAATAAATGCTTAAAACACCAACTATCTTATTATTTATTTCTATTCCATAAAATGCCTTCTTCTCGTAGATATCATTTTTGTTTTTACTTATCCACAGCCAGACTTTGGTTAATTTACTGCTGAGCAAGAGTGCTTCCTTAAATAACTCGTTTTATGCTTCCATTACGTCCTAGATGTGACCAAAATACATGAAGATAACCAAAATGAGCAATCTCATTTACATGTCATTTTGTTACTGTCGCTTCGAAACACTACATTTCCTTACAAAATGAAGTTTCAAGGTTGCAAGTTTGCAGGAGAAAAGAGGTCTCACAGTATTCAGTGTATTTGGTAAATAAAAATTATTGTTAATCTAACAAAACGAGAAAAACTAATGGAATGTTAGTCTAATACGCAAATATTTCGTAAGGTGTATTTAACATTTAAACATTTTAAATCATAAAACTAAAAATAATCCTTCTATGTATTTGCAAATAAACTTAGCGAAAAGTAAAAATCTTACTGTACTTTCCAATACTAAAAAAACAGTAAAGGCAGAAGATTATGCAAATAATAATTATTATTATTAGATAAGATGGAAGTGTGATTATTGTGATTTTGATTAAAAAAAGACGTGATCCGGTTGTTTTTATTTGTTTTTGTAATTTTATGGAAGCACAATTTCCGCTCAACAAGTAACATTATTGCTATAATCGAGGATAATTGGTTATAACAAAAACATCAAAATAATCCCTTCAGGGAGCAAATCCTGCTGACACGTAAATGATCGACATAATAATATTACTTTGGCTCGATCCTGGAGGATTGATCCCGCGTTTACAGAATTCCACAGATCAAAAAATACATTCTAAACCCTTGGGCTGTCATTCAATCACTCTGTGTAATTTACCGATGTTAATGTTCTCTTCTTCATACTAATATTTAAAAGTCACAATAAATCATCGAAAATCGTTAAACAAACATCAGTAAAAAGATAATTTGTTTCACTAATACCAAGAAGTAAATTAACATATTTATAGAGTTAAAATTGTACCGGACCTTTGTGAGTTTAGCGTAGGCTTAATTTGGTTCCTTGAGCTCGCTCCCGTTGACAAAACTAAAATGTACCTTTTAATATCTCGGAGCGGTTGAATTTCGATAATTAGGCATCAACAGTAGATTTTATTGCGATTTGAAACTGCCCATTAAAGTTTCATCAGTCTGGAAGTAAAAGAGCATTTTCGACACGGTCCCGCTTTAAATAGTGAGAATCGGTATGCGCGGGATCTGGTTTGGTACAAATTTCGTATAAATTTCGGAAAATTTATCGTAGTGGTAAGTTATTTTAAGAGCGCAAAGTTTCGTTCTTGTCTTATTGGCCATCGAGGATTCCGAGGTCGGATCGGAATGCGTATCGTCGCAGATATCTCCCTAAAAAAATGTGTTTCCAGTAATCGAAACATTTGTAGTCACACTTGATGTGTGAAAAGGCAAAAAACGGCACCTCGTGACAATAAAATGAATACGATTTAGCTCGGGTCGGTTCTTTCTTGTGGAGTATGTTGGGAGTTTTTATTAATTGTGGCCGGTACGAAGTTACAAGAGACTCTTCCGACGACGACAAGAAAATTAAATGTTGTAAGTTTGAATACATTTCAATGGTGGAATTTATGGTCCCCGCTTGACCATTCAATGTAAAACAAGATGAAATGCTAAATTCTAGTTTGGTCATTCGGCGAAGTTTCGGCTCCTTTATTCGACAAGCGACTGATTTATCTCCTAGACGAGTTTTTGTTCTAAATCATATCGGATAACGAAAGGATCTGGACAGGCCAAGGTACTCTTCAAAGAGAACGGAACCTATTATCCGCAATAAATATGGAGATGAAATCAGTAAGATCAGTGGGAAACCGAAGATAAGCCAAGTGAGAAATTAGAAATGTGATTTATTGGTGGCCATTTATATTAAATAAAAAAAGCTCGGATAACAATTAATAAAGGGGTTAAGGATGCGAAATGTGCTGTTGGGCTCCATTTAAATTAGTTTCGTTAGAACCGAGTGGAACTAATTAACTTATCCGAAATCGTAATTTATGTGGAGAAAATCCGGGGCGGCTCGAGGCCCGGAGCGCAACGTATTTGCCCGTAATAATAATAAACAAGCAGACATTTAGACAATATACAAGCACCGAGGCGCTACACAAACCTATATTTTCAAGTCTATTTAGGTATTGTATGTTTATTCGAAAAGATAACTTCAGGTTACAGTGCGTGTTAACTGAAGAAGCAAATTAACTTTCGGTATTGTCCTGTCGGCGGTGACTAATGTTCCCAGCTTCAAAGAACAGAGAACAGGTGTCGGTGATGATTCTCGCCTCTGGTCCTGCCATCTACCACCCGACATTCTAAATCCTCCGTCTGCGAAGCTTTGACACTTAACACCCCGACGACGGATCGACGATATTTCAGTTGGTTCCGAGCGGCTCTTCAGAGACGACTCTTCTACGGTTTCTGGATAATCAATATAGTGAGATACCGTAATGTGACGTTTCGTTTGGGTGGCCCAATCTTTATTAATTACATACGCCATAATTACCTGTTTGATTACGTCAAATTTGAGCACCTCAATTAATTATTCGAAAAAGTAAACGGTTGGGATGGACTTATGCATTATTTAGGCATTCATTACGCGACCACGAACGCCAAACCAGGGGCGTGCTGTTCACTCTCAAAATCAACCTTAACGAGCCTTTTTCAGTTAAGTAAGAGCATAAGAAAATAATTACTATCATATTTAATATTCTCTTTATTTGTAATGAGTGTGAATACATGAGAATCAGAATTTTCCCTTATATGACTGTAAGCATCTCATAAACACGATGGTATGTACCTACACGTTATTATAATCTGTGACAAAAACTGCTTAATTAAGTAATTATGATGCCTGAAATGACTCTATACGTATTTACTTATTTATTTCAGGAGTTCACAATGCCAGGAATGTAGTTGAAATTTAAAACAAGCTTTTGTTGATTACTTTATTGAGGCGACGATTAAAATAGATACTGTATTAAATTTAGAAAAGGTGTGGTTTATAAATAGTTTGTGGTTTCTCCATATGAGCAACAAAGAATGCCATCGCGACTTTTTAAGGAAATCAAAACAACTTAATTAACTAATTGGAGCCATTTCCTGTCATAATTAATGATATTAAGGAAAGGAAATAAATGTAAGAGAATGTGATTTTAAAAAAGTAGACAATTTTTTACAAATACTTACATCAAAGTTCGATTTAGACAAAATTCAAACAGACTTCAGTTAAAAATGTGGCCCTGAATGTGAGAGTTTTTGAGATGCCTAACTCGTTATGTTCTTGCTTCTATTTGAAAAAAATACATTAAAGTAAGGTAAAATTGAAATATCCACAAACCAAAAATTCCATCAGGTAGCAAAAAACATTCAGTATGAGCTAATTCGGTCTCCATCTGTCTCTTGATCAACCGAAATATATATATTTTTCGTGCTTTCCGAAAACTGGGTCACAATTGACCCAACTTTTTTTTTTAATCTCAGAATTCTATGCACGATTATCGTATATAATAAAATATAATACAACTCATATAGTTTTTTATTCATAGTAAAACTCATAACAAAAAAAAGAACAAGTTCATAGAAAAACTTATTACGAAAATGAATGAACAAATTCATAATTTACTTTTCCGGCCATTATCCATAGCAATCAAAACTGAAAAAAAGCTAGCTGCAGTTTTGGCGGTAAATGTTTTCTTTCTTCGTATAATGAGTGGATTCTGTATATGAATTTGTTACAAATTTTGCACTTGTTTGGGTATTGCATCGAATCCCACAACCGGATCAAATATGACCGGGGTGACAAAAATGGTAGAAAAAACCATTAAGTACATCAGGTGAGTTAAAGTGTAATTTTAATAATAGGTAGAAACACTAGTTATGAAAAAAAATGTTCCAAAAGGTAAATAGAAGAAAAACATTTTCTGGGGCATTTTTGACCCACTTTCCGGTATGCGAGGGTTAAAATTAAAAACTTCATATTTTTATTGTGATAAATGAGAGATAAATGTGTTATTCGGCATCGAGGCATAAACAAATATTTACTCTTACTTCTAGTGTACTACACGGATCTAAATTAATCCAATGCTAATCGTCACATCCTGTTCTTTTTCTCTATTTCTTCTGAAGAAACAAGGGGTTTACTATTTATTTATTTACTTGATTCAACCCTTGCTGTATTTGTATTTCTGATATAAAACCATACATAAATTATGTTGTTTTCTTAAAGAATTATTTGTACTTCTTCATATCATACACGAGAGGTATTGCATAACATTGTGCAAAAGTTTCAGAATCTATTATGTCTGCTAACCTGTTCATAAAATTTTTCTTTCCGAAGATTCTTCTACGTAAGAGTGTATTAAATCTATTAAGAAATTGCCAAAAAACTGGATCATCATGAAAAGACGTACGAAAAGAAATAATTTCTTGTTAATTACTAAAAATAAACACTATCATGGACAATTCTCTTACTTATTATAACTGAGAGGGTTATTCCTGGGCTGGGAAGACGTTGGAAACCGTCAATTGTTGTGCTTTTTTAAAGCGTAAATTAATTGGAGCATGTTGACAGCTAACCTAAAATTTAGAGCCAAAAAATTTTTCTTTTTTCTTTCTTTTGCAATGTTTTACGTCAAAAATAGAATAACTTAACAATTCCTATGTTTTGCGAAAAACAAACATTTTCAATTATGTCCCTATTAAACATAAACAAATGTCATCGTATTAAACGGCGGGAAATTCAAACTTTACACTATTCTAAACGGTTTACTTTTTCCAAGGCCTGCTCAGCCCAGGATTTCATTTGAATGCGCGATAGATGGACAATGATTTATTTTGACTTTTGAACTGTCATATTTGAATTTGACATTCAAGTGTACCAACATAAAATCGTAAATGGGTTGCCAAACGCACAAAACTAATTTCAATCATTAAAAGTCAGCCGGTAATTGGGACCCTTAGTTTGTTGTATCCAACCATAATGTGACTGAAATAGTAGACGGAAGATCTCATACTTCAATTTAAGTATATTTTGAATTATATTTTTTTTTTAAATAATGTAATAATGACAAGAATGATAACACAATTTTGTCTGTTAAAATAAAAATCATGTGGTTTTTAAAACTGGGTGACTATTGCACATTTTCTGTGCAACTTTCGCCAACCGTGTCACGGTTACGCCACTGGCGAGAATCTCCTCTGTGCATTTCTTGTGAGTCGAGGTTCAGTTTCCAAGCCACGCACAAATTACGTCAAACGGAATGAGGCAAACGCATTTCCCCTGAAACTGATCAATTTGTGTTTTAGTAAAGGCGCCTTTTTCTATGTGGGGAGTCTAATAAACGTCAGTAGTTTACGTTTATGTATTCGTATAATATTACAAATTTCTTTCATTACAGGAATGAACCCGAGCTATTAATAATTCTATTAATGATATTCGCTGTTTACGGCAGTTTTATTGTAATGCGATGCCTCATATATTTATATTTTAACTGCGTTTTTACTTTGGAAAAATATGAAAATCTAATGATAAATCATATTTGTTTATCCTCGAATTAAGTAATACACCTAATGAGACGTCCCATCTCGGGCTCATGCTAATTCGAATCAATTTATCGGGAATAATTAGAACTAAGGAGGCGTCCAACTGGGCAGAAACGTCACTAAAATCAAAATTAATTAAGACGCTGCGATATGGCCGATAATAATCAGTTTGAGATAAGTACGGCACACGACACTTTGAGAAATGTGTGTAAACACGTTTCCGTTTTGGAGCGAACACGCCACCAAATGAAAAGAATAATTTTTGAATAAATTCTACCGGTGTCAAAACACGGGCATGACAAATTTTCGTGTGTCTCTCAGCCTAATACTCTACCGTGGATTATTAATATGGGCAATTTATTTCGACATCTGCGCCAATCCCACCGGACAAACAAGAAAAACCGTGGAGAAGAGTCCATAAAGTTCGTCGTAATTTAGAGCCGTGATATTATGTTACTGTAATCACTTCACACTTCGTATGTGGTCCTTGTCTATGTCCACCCGAAACCAATCCCACAATTTTTTCGGTGGGTTCCATCAATAATTAAAAATTGTTACAACGTTATCAATCACTCCCGGTAATTAGTTAGACATAAATCAATCAAACGTGTATTGAGCTGAAACAATCCCCAGTAGCTCGAAAAAACAAACACGCTCTTGTAAGACAACAAAAATAAAAGACCGATGGAAAAAAATTACGTTTCACGAATTTGGGTGGTCTGACTTCAATTCAGATCAAACAAACCGCTGCCAGTTATCGAACTGATCTAAGGATATCAAAACAAATCAGTACTTGCTTAACCGAATACATTCAACGGCGAATAGAAATTTTTGATACACGACTAAACTGCACCGACGTAATGTCTTCATCGCTCTCTAATTGTCGATGATGAATGATAATTAAAACGTCCAAATCATAGTAACAATAATTCGTTACAAAAGAAGGTCGACAACCTGCACTGTTCGTTATAAATTTTTGCTTTTTCAGGTCTTGTCGGTAAAGATGCGGATGTGCCGATATTTTATGAATATTGTCAATAATCCCAATAATGCTAATAATGTTGTAAAGTCCGAAAGAAATGTCGTTATTTCAGATCGTATCGTCTCCAGGATGACCAATACATCTATAATTTTATTGGCGCCGTAAAAACCAATCACGATAATTATTATTACTTGTAAAATGTGTTCATTTACTATAATACTATATCAAGCTTGGTTTAATTGTCATCAGATAAGAATCTCCTCGTTTCTGAGGCCAAATTATTGGTAATGCTGGCACAAAAATGGCCGCAATAAATTTTCAGTAAATCAGTAACGAGCGTCTAAATTCTAGTCACAGTGAATAAATATCACTGAAGAGGTAATTAGTCAAAAATATATGGCGGAAGGAATTTACATGAAATATTTGTGAGGTAAAAGCTAGGTGTGCAAGTTTTTTAAAAGTAGAACATTTAAAGGACATTCCAAAGTTGTTTTTTGTTGAATAGATTATTTTATAAAAGATTGTTTAATTTTCTTATCAACTAAGTAAAATAATAATACCAGTATGAAAACGCAAGATTTTTTAAAGCTTTCAATAGAACACAGTGACTCATTCATAGGAACCGTTCTCAAACCAAAATTAATGTCTCTATTTGTTGTTTCATGTTCATATTGGATGAGCCAAGGTAAGTCATAAGTTTTTGTGGTCACAACCGCTCTTGGTCATAGATTTTTTTAAACAAAAACTTTTTTCTGTTGATAAGTTTTAAAACAATTAATTTTTCCTGCATTTAGACTGTTTGAAATATTTTTTTTTATTTCTCTTTCCTTCAACGCTATCAAAGTCACGTAATTAGGTTTATTACATGACGTTTCGAAATGAAGCTATCGAATGCATGAAAAACATAAATAAGGGTTTCAAGTAAAGTAGATTAAAGACCATATACGTACCTCTCGCACAAGAGAAAAAGCATATTTCTAAAAAATTATTATCAGCAGATAAAAATTCGCATGACGGAAACGTCAACTCTAAAGGCACTGAAAACTAATAAATCTTCACTCTTCAGTCCCCTTCAGAAATAACTGACGTAGAATTCCCTATTTGAGCCGTTCTCTGAGCAGAGTAGTTAAAATTCTTTGGAATTTTCGCCAACAAGTCTCATAAATAATGTTGAAAAAAATTCCAAACATTAAATGTAAAAAAACGCAATTCTCTTTTGAAATATTATTTTGTTGGAGTAAATATTAGAACGGCATTCCTCTTGAAATTGTCACCTTCAGATTTCTTTGATAACAAAGGAAGAGGCAATTACTGTAGATTGCAAATTGCCTTGACTTTTATCTAATCCTTAAATAAAGCTAATCCTTGTCGTAAGCTGACTAAAAATTGAAAAGTTTAATTTTTTTAGAGAAATAATGCCGACTCTCTTTAGATCTCGCCCATTTACTGACATTTCACACGCACGCCTGTGCGTTTCTCAAGTCAAGGATTTGACCTAATGGTAATAGATGGTCATTGCTGCCATGAAATTGATTTATGCAGTTAAATACCTTATCTTTTTATCTCGGACAAAATCTTTACTAAATATTTATCTCAGTTGGATTTAACTAACAAAAAAATTCCAAAATTGTAACTCAAAAGGAACCACCACTGTTAAAAAGTCTTTCAAAGTGTCCAGATTTCAATTGAGATTGCTCTCAATTTATATCGGGTGTTCATTTAAATTTATCCTCAAAGTTGGCGTTGAAGAGTCGATTGTGAACGCACCACTCGTCAGTCTGCACAAACACAAAGAACGCAAAAAGTAAGGTTAGATTTAAACAGCTGATCCGTGATCCGTAATCCGTGGTGCGTTCACAATCGACTCTTCAACGCCAACTTTGAGGAGAAATTTAAATAAACACTCGATAAATACCACCTGTTCTTTTTAATTTAAATCGATTACATCAAGAATTTAAAGTCAATTTTAAATTACAAAAATTACGAAAAAGTTTTTTCGTTTCATTTTAACAGAACATTAATTGAGTGCATCAATTACTTTATTCCTGCTAACTTAGAAGAGAATATTTTTTAGTCTTATATGGTGCAATCTTCCATCTTCTTGCAAATTTGATTCCTCAGGTTGTAGAAGTTTGCAAATAAATTATTATTTATTTCTTATTGTGTTTATTTTTGTGTGTGTATAAATCTTCCAGGTCAAAGCATCTTCATTGAACCAAGTTGTTGCAGTTTATGAGTCACTGTTTGGCTACACCTTTCGTTCCAGCTGGAATATGCATTTCTTAAAATAGTCGGAGAAAGTTGAAGGCATCTTGAAAAGTGTTGGGTCGCTCCGGCAACAAAAATCGTAAGTAAAATTTATTATGTTTTAGATGGTGACCTCTTTAAAATGCCAGATTTGAAGCGTTCCTCTGACCTTGCGTTCTTCCAGATGCGCTAGATGTTTTGTGCACCTTTCATGTCAATTAGAAAAGATCAAAAGCACAATGCAGAAACAGTTACATTTTGGCATTGACGAAAATAAGCGGAGAAAGTTTGACACGATTTTGGTGTATTCGGGAGTCGATGTTATCGGTGGTGTATTTAGCGAAGAGTTGGTCGAACAAATTGCAGCTTGGGCCCTTCGGATCGGCCAGTTCCATCGACATTACCATATTTTGGCGGCCGTTGGTCGAGCTGGAGACGCGAACAGCGACGCGCATTTCGTTATCGTCTCAATCTGAAGTCAAATCGTGAGACGTCGATGGTCTCTTTAACGAAGAGGAATCTTTTAATCGAGATCCGCAAAAATAATAAGCCTTTGGTACAGTTTACGGCAACCGGCTCTCACAACACAAAACCGATACTATCTCGGAACAATAGGGCATTTTGTTCTGTCTGATTCCTTTGGTCCTCGCTCATGACCGCAGGAGTTTCTACTTCTGGCGCTCTGTTTATGTCGGGACTTGCTCATAATTTCGGGTGGATTTGTTGGGGAAAGTTGCAGAGAAGATAACATTTGTGGCTCAAGTACGTTCGTAATGAAATCATTGTTTACTCGAATTTTATATCTCGGACGACGTCGTTACGATGCTGCAATTTCGCGTTGTTGTTTATTGGGCGAGTCGTGGAAATCGCGGCTCGATTAAATTGAAGTCATATTTATATTGAATACCGGTTACCGTTAGGTATCCATAAAGTATTCAATGACTTCACTTAATTAGAGAGCAACTATTTTACAATTTGCAAAAATGCGCAACATCTGCAAGATCAAAGGTTAGCTCCGTGAACTTATAAACATTTTTAGTGCCGTCCTTTTTTACCAATAGATAAATGACACGCCTTCCGGGTTCTCTGCACGTGCAATTATTAGAAAACTTCACTTTGTGCCGTTCCGTGAATGCTTTTCCAGCCTTCGTGTCGGGGGCGATTAATTGCGCTATGCCGCTTCCATACGAAAATCGTTGCGAAACCCCATCAAACATGTCGACGTTCGAAATTGCAAGAGAGAAACTTGCCCATAGTGTGGCGATCCCGACCAGATAAGAAAATTGCAACATAGAATAGTTGTCTGTCGGTCATTTAGTCTCGAAGGTGTACAACACAGATTGACCTGACGGTGTTTAACCTATGAACCGAAACGTGAGATTCATTCTTTTTCAGTAGTCATGTACCAATTTTTCCGGCAAGCTTCCGCCAGGGCTAGTCTCCAGGGGCGTCCGGACCTAACAGGAGCACTCCACCAATTCCATATTCCAACATTTTTCACCGCAATTTTTTTCAATATGGCGCCGCCTCATGAACTGGGGTCGCTAAAACAGATCCCTTCAATCTAGAACGTCAGGCGGACGAACATGTGTGTTCTCAGCTCAGATTTAACCTCAAAAAAAAAAATCAATCTAACCGCGTGGTCGCAAAAATTTTTCGGTCCTCTCGACAACAACATATCAAAATGTAAATAGTGTACAAAAACAGGGAAGTGTGTTGATTTAAATAAAATTAACAGAATAATAAATCGGACTTTCATCACAAAAATATTTAAGACTTCCAGCCACCACTATCTAATTACAGTAACTTATAAACACAAGAAAATATATTCATATTTTATAGCATTGTTGTGTGGTAGAACTGGCAGATATGGGTGAACTGCTACAGGAAGCACAAGCGGGATGAAGTGTGGTAGGTACAGAGAAAGTTTGGAGCGTGGCGTCTGCGGAGGACTTGGTAATTGTGGCAAAGAGTGAAAGAGAAATGAAAAAGAGATGATGAAGAACCTGGGAAAGTATGTGAGGAAGAAAAAGCTGGAAGTGAACGTTGAGACGACGACAATGATGAAGAGAAAGAGTGGAACTGGGAAGGAAGGAAAATAGGTAGAACAAATAGTATATTTCCGATTTACAACGTTCTACGACGTCTTCCGATATCCATTTTCCACTGTCTTCTGTCATTACATTGTTCTTCCTCTTTGTCTCATCTCTTCTCGTACGCCTTCTGTCCAACTTCGCTTGGCCTTCCTTTTCTTCTTCTACCCTGTGGTGTCCATAATAATACTTGTTTTGGAAGTTTCTCTAATTCTTTCATTTCTTATTCGTTCTCTTCTTGATCTTCCTGCTGATCTTCTCCAGAAATCCATTTCTGTTGTAAGGAGCATGTTCTCTGATCTTTCCTTTAGCGGCCATATCTCACTGCTGTATGTCACTATGCTCTTTATGATGGTATTATACATTTTCTTTTTGTTATCTTTTGAGATGCGTTGGTCCCACAATACGCTGTTCAATACTGAGATCGCTTTTCTGCCTTGTGTACATCTTTCTTTGATGGTTTTATCTATCGTTCCATCTCTTGTTATGTTAATTTCTAGGTACTTATATTCTTCGCATCGTCTTATAATCTGTCCCGTATTTAGCGTCAGGTCTTGTTGTAAAACAAATAAACGTGTTCAGATATGTACATTCAATGAAAGAGCCACGGATAAGGCGCACATCAGACAGATAGTGAGGAAAGCAAATCAGTAGTGGGATGTGTTTGGGGAAAAGGAAAGAGAAAGTGGGGGAGGTGACTTCAGGAGGAGAATGATGATGTTTGAAAGCATGATAGAGAGTATATTGATGACGAGGCAGAGATCTAGGAATAGAAGGAACAAGAAGAGGTAGAGAAAGTGCAAGAAAAATATTTGAGAAGGATGCTAGAAGTGGACAGGGAAGCGCCAGGTTACATAGTGAAGGAAGAGTGTAAGAGGAATAGGCTGAGAGTGAAAGCGGGAAAGAGAGCAGCAAAGTTTGAAGACAAAATGGATGGGAGGGAGAGTGCAGGATAGTAACCGAATGCTGGAGAGAAAAACACGGAGAAGAAGAAGAGAGAGAAATACTTTCGGAGAAACGGGTATGCCAGTGAAGAAGTGGAAAGATTAAGAGCAAAACAAAGATGAATGCATTTAGAGCTCACTGAAATGAACAAAGACACCGACAAGCAAGAAAGAAGGGAAAGAATCAAAGAATTCAGATTCAACAGGAAGTATGACAGGTGTATGACAAAGGAAATTCCGGAGAACCTGGGGAGAGGGTGTGCAAAAGAAAGAAAAATGATAGCGAGATTTAGATGTAGGAACGAGGAGAGCGAAAACAGGTATTGGATGGAAGGAGAGGAAAGAAGGTGCAGGATGATATGAGGAGAGAGAGACAATCAAGCTCCTGTGGAATGGATGTAGCGAAATGAGAGAGAGAGGGAGAGAAAGGAACGGGGGAAAATACTGAATGAAGACGGAAGGGAGATAAGATGGATGAAAGAGATATGAAAGAGGATTTTAAAAGAAAGGGGTAGGAGATAGGAAAGAAGGTTAATTTTTGGAATTGTAATGAGGAATCCGAAAACCCGGAGGGCATTTATATGGCATTGTTGTGCATTGGACAAGCATTTTCGCTTTTCTGATACTAGATACTAGAAGAGTAATTGTCGTAAAATTTGCTTTGATTTTTTAAGAGGAATTTCTGAAATAAATTGAAGGGGACATACATAATAAGGAACTTTTGTCCTGGACGCAAGAATTTCTTGGACCGGCCCTGATTATGTAATTTGTGGATTTGTTAAATGAAAAAAACTAGAACAAATACTCTTCTTGGAGAGAATCGAGCCTTGACACAGCAACTACACCACTGCCCCCATTCTCCGTCCCTGCAAGTCCGGTGCCGGCTCCGGATTATTGTTATGAACGAATCGATTCGAGTCGGGCAGGCATTTATATGGGACGTGTTCCAAGTGTAACTTCTGCGATATTCTTATCTGGAACCGTATTAACATAAATTCTCGGGTGGGTTAAGGTTAAGACCGAATCATAATAGTAAACTTGGCTGCTACAAGTTATTGTTACAGCTCGGACGACATGAACATGTAAAATGAAATCATCATAAACGTGATTTGTATGTTTGCATACCGAATCACGAACACCAGGTCTCAGAATGTCGTACGGGATCACTTCCGACTTCTCTCCATGCCGTTTCTACACCAGGCCATCTGACCCGAACACAATAATCTAATTATCTCGCGGCGGAATTATTCGTCCGACAATAATTTATTCAAATTTATTCGACAAAGCAACAAACATTTTGGCGCCGACTCGCCACTAACTATCTCCAACGCGAAATCCACCGTTTTGGCCTGAAATTTTCCGATGCGTGGGAACGTTTACTTTTAAATGGCTATAATACAACATGTGAAAATGTAAACATATTCTAATAACACTTCAAAATTTAGAACAAGGTGTTAATGAAGAGCTTATATAGGTAGAGACTATTTACTATGTGTTAAATAAATAAAACAAACATGGGCGGTATCTCCACTCACTGTTCTCATCGGAACTTTTTTGAATTAGGCCCTGTTTACATGCCCAAAACCATCGCAAAATTATCAAATTTCAAGAGATTAGATCGACGTCTCATTTTTGCACAACCAACAACAATCGGTGGTTCTAAGTAGTAGTTTAAATTTTTATGCAAAATGTTATGGTTTCGGCAAAACTTTACTCTCGAATATGGCAACTTTCAAACCGCAATGGAAGCAGAGATCGCTATCGCATCTTGGAGAAATTTTGCACTTTCTGTCTTAAAACCCTGAACAACAAAACTGTTATTACCTACGGATTCGTAGTGGGATCCAGGCTTTTGCCTCACACGTATTCGTCAATTTCTAATATTTTTTTGTGCAACCATACGCGAAACGAGCACTTCGCGTACCTAAACAGGCCGCGAAATCCAATTTCGCGGTAAGCGATATATACGTACAATTATTTGACAATTTCTAATCATTTTTTGAAGAGTCGATTATGAACGCACCACGGATTACAGATCACGGATCAGCTGTTAAAATCTAACCTCACTTTTTGCATAATTTGTGTTTTTCCTCTGCACACTATCGAGTGGTGCGTTCACAATTTTGATGCTGTTGATCCTTTTCTTATATTCTTTGAAAACTACATTATAGTTTCGCCCAGATTGCAGTTTCGTGCCAAAACGACACATTTCTTTTTTGTTTTAATGAATCTGGTTCGGTGTAACTCTCTACCTAGTGTAGAAGAAATCGGATCACTTGTTGAGGCTTTCTCTTGAAAATTAGGTACTCGTAACACTCGACATCACTACACGTTCTAATATTCTAATGTCTTCAGTCAACAAGTGACAACATGGTACAATTACGACAAAATGTAAAAAACATACTAATTGAGTGTTGGTATCAAAACTCTCAATCAATTTACATCATGGTCAGGATGTTGCCCCATCAATAACAGCGCCGAGACAATTCTCCGTTTTCTTTTTAAGAGTCGGGGTGGAATTTTTGTGAATGTGTACCATCTAAAGGTCCGTTCCCACGTGTCGGCGTTGTTCGTCTCAACGCTTAGTCGCCGGTGTGGGACATGTCTAGTGGCGCGATTCTGACAGTTCGTGTCTTGTATCGGCCTCGTGCATCGCTGCCACTAATTGCTCTCAGATAACACTGATAAGGATGCTCATGATGAACGGCAATAACTCATCCTAGCCGCTCCAGCGTGTTCCGTGTCTACTTTAATTGGTACCTGCTCTTATATTTCACTCTCCCGGGATATTTTAGAGAGACTATCAAACCCGAACGCTAATTTATTACACGAACGAGAGCGCCTTCCGCTCCGACGACATTTTGCCCATGAATTTTGGTAATTCGTTATTGTCAGACACTCGCACGGCAATGCCAACCTTAATGAAATAAAATTAAAACATCACGCGTCGCTCGTTAGCCAGGACTTTTTTTCGTACCTGGGACTCGGCCCAAATTTGTCATAACGGTCCCAGTTGAAACCAGAAAAATTCAATAAATAAACGTCGGCCTCGATTAAAATCGGAGAGATAATCGCGGCATCTGACCAGATAGCCATCTTTACTACACCGTGGCCATATCGAACTCAGAAGAGGTCTCATAGAATTATAAAGCACTTAGCCGTTTACGTTGTACGTCAAGCAAACTCGATGATTAATGATATATTTATTATATGACAGTGTTTATACATATCAAGTCTTTTTACCGAGTTATTAATAATTTATAGATAAATCGACAAGAATTTTGTAATGCATGAGAGAAATTGTCCTTCAAGTTTTTATTTTCGTTGCGTTATTTGTCTCGAGAGTATATGTATGTGCAAACGATTGTTTTATGGAAAGCAGCACCGACGAGATTTCTTTAGGTGGATTCCCATTCGGAATTTAATTGGAACCGCCCTTTACACAAACGTGTCCCAATTAGCGAGGCGAATTCCCGCCGGACCGTTCACTAAACGATGACATCACAGGTTTCGCCCAATTAGAGAAATTATTGTGGGATACTATTGACAATTCAGAAATAAATGAAAGGAAAAGTAAGATAATGAGAAGTGAATTATACACATGGTCTTTCAAATATCCCAATATTGGAAAATGGTTCCATTCCTTTTATCCTCAATAGCTTCCAGTAACAAAAACATTTCTTGGTTTAAAAAATTGGAATATCTTGTAAGGAATACTGAATAAGTTCAGTTTATGGGTTTAAATGTTTATGTTTAGTTGTAGGCAAAATGTTTACTACAATAATTAATGTTCTGAACGAGAGAGCCTTGAAAAACCTCTTTTACTACTCCATTTAACTCAAAAGACTTAATTATCACTTTGAAAAATGATAAAGAATGAAAAATGCAACGTGACAAGTATGAGCTGTCAAATGTCAAATTTGCAAATCCAGAAGAAGCGGTAAGTCTATGCACATATCGTAAATCACAGCCAACTGCGATGTAATAAATACTTATAATAATTATTATTTTATGTATTGATTGTAACAAGAAACGCAACATTTGTGTGTTGTGTAGTTCTTGAATGTTGAGAAGAGGCAGCCTTGCGAGTTTGCGATGAGTGCTCCAGTTCTTCGTTTAGGGAGCAAAAGGTAAAAATTGGCATTAAAGTTACTGCAGTAATAAAGCGATGAGATCGTGTTAAGTTTTATTACCAGGCGATCGTCCATCGCTCTGGATATCAGAAAGTCGTAACCTGAAATATTTAACATCATCTAAATACCATTAAACGCAACAATATATTTAAAAAGCACATAAACGCAGCAATAACGATTTGAAATTTGCATTTTGAGAAGTGAACGGACACATAAATACCCTCTCGAATCTTTTACTCAATAAAGATATTAATAATCGCCTCCGTCTGAAGACACCCGAACCCCGCGACACCAACCCACGATAAATAATTCCAAATTATGCGCACAAAACGGTGAGCACGAAAAAATACGATGCTCTTATGCGGGTTCGGTTTAGCATTTTTAGCGAATAACACTGTCGTTTTGTTAGCTTGTTGACAAGGTGTCCGCCACTAAAATAAAATATAATTACTCTAGAACTGCGGGGCGATTTTGAGGCGAGCCGATCGTTTTGGGTGTCCCGCAGAGAAAAAAACCGTTTTCTTTCCCTTATATTAATAATGCATTAAATCGGGGACATTTTGCAACCTATTTAAAAACACAAACGAATATTCTCGGACACCATAACGCTGCACAAAAAGCACCTCCACAAAACATATGCCGTCGAAAATTATTTTCAACAGTGTTGTCGGGTCTTTGTCAGACGGTGAAGGAACCGTCAATGTGTAATTAAATCTGCTATGAAAGTTAATAATCGACACTCGGGTCTCTTAATTTTGATTAATTATGCTCGTACAATAATGTAATGAATCAATTTTCTTACATAATAAACAATTGTTTAAGTGATTTTAAGTTTCAACACATTAACGGAATGCCGTTTACAACATCATTGTGTCAACTTTATGAGTCGTTTGTTTTATTGCTGACTTTATAATTTCGGTAATTGTTATTCCTTTGTGGCGTTTTTACATGATATTGCTGAATAATAAAGTGCGGACACCTGCTAAGGCTAACGTACTGTCTAGGACAGAGTTCATGATTTATTAAAACTTGCTCAGCTTTCAGTTCTTTTAAAGAAAATTTAATTTAAAATGCAAAATAAAAAACAAAATTTTTTATCAAAGCGCCAAAGATCGAACTTGTTACTGTTATTAATGTAGAAATAGCAATTTATCCAACAAGTGCTTAAAATCGAATGGAAAGTAGGTATGTGGCAAATCATGAGTGAAAAAGACACTTTATGCTTGAGTTCAGTACAATAGCAGAGGTGTTGGATTGTATCATGGGCTGTGACCTTGAAGATATCTGCGCAAAGGCGGAGCGATAAACCAGTGAAAAATCTGTAAATGAAAACTGAAAACGTCGACTACTTTCAAATTCAAATACATGCAAATAGACGAGAGAGAGACGAAACTAACGTAACGAATGACGATGTTTTCCAGTCGGTTTGTAGCGCCTATTTGAGACTAATATTCGTCGTTTACGCAGATATGACTCATAGCCCATGAGAAAATCCCACACCTCTACAGTGTAACAATCATAAAAAAAATGTACTACATATTAATAATTAATACTAACAGCAACATAAATATTTTTGCTAAGAATGTTTATTCAAATAATGAGCTTTTTTCTGCAACTGGATTGAGGTACATTAATTCAATTTTATTTATTTATATTTTGTCCAAAAAAATTGTTCCTTCCTTGCTGTCGAAGATATGGACTTCTGTCGTTTTGGATGGATCTCCTTGTCAGCGGGTAAGGACATTATAAAAATGATTTTATAAAAATAGCCAATAAAAAGTAAAGCTGCATCATTATTCACCGAAAAGGAGAGAGAGTGAGACGTTAATGACATCTCGTAACCTCAAAGATTAATTCAGAGTGTTATTTTCTTTGCGATAAAATAAATTTTTCATTAAAATAAATCGATCACGCAACGAAAATGAAATTTCGACGACAGTGAAATCCACAGGGTGTATCGTGGCTACTACATATCATCCAAAACTGGTTGACTTATTATTAATCGGTTCATTTCTCACTTACATAAGAAAAAGGAAATGCTGCTGACGTTAATCGCATCTTATCCTCTTGTTAAAAGCGACAGCATAAGACTTCTTGCAATCTGTGAAGTGCACTGTTCGTAGCTAATAAGCGCTGTGCGGAAAACACTTTTGCAGTCTTAAGAAATATATTCAAAGGAAATAGCATAAGGAGAATATTTTCATTCATTTTCCGTTTGAAAAGTGTCAATTGAAATTATTTAAAAACAATGACTACAACATTCATTTTAAACTTTCCACGTTGCCACCTTTTACACGTGAAAGTATTCAAAAATGACGGTGCTTGATCCATTGACTCTATTTAATACAGTTGTATCTTCATTAATGGTACATTTGGCTTTGTGGGCATATTTTTCCATTAACAAAGACTTAAATTATGATGGTCAGTTGAACAATATCATCAATTATGACTATATATTATTCCAAAACCCAAACGACTGGTTAAACTTTGTACAAGATGATAGTGATGATTTTAGCGAATAATAAGGCGGTAATTAGTTTTACATTTTGAAGTATTAAGTTGTATGAAGTTCGTTAGACTTGTATTGGTATTGAATTCGGTCTAAAGAAGAACTCATAATCAACAACTCTTACAACACCATTACAACTGTTGCCTGCTGGTTGGACAAATAAATCCTTGTAAAATTTATTTTTTACATAACAAGCGGCCCACCAAAAGTTTCACATCTTTTAATATCGCGCGTTCAAATGAAATCCTGGGCTGGGGAGGCGTTGGAACCCGTCAATTGTTGTGCTTTTTAAAGCATAGATTAATTGGAGCATGTTGACAGCTAACCTAAAATTTAGAGCCAAAAAAATCTTTCTTTTTTCTTTCTTTGCAATGTTTTACATTAAAAATAGAATAAATTAACGATTCCTATTCTCGAAGCAAGTATCTATGGCCACCCTTTGCTCAAAACAAACATGTTCAATTATATCCAGATTAAACATAAACAAATGTCATTCGTGTCAAACGGCGCGAAATTCAAACTTTACACTGTTCCAAACGGTTTAATTTTTCCGATGCCTACTCAGCCCAGGATTTCATTTGAACGCGCGATATAACTTGCTTGATAGAAGCTTGATTCAGTCTGATGTTCAACAATTAACAACATAAACATAAAAATATTCTGTAAGTCGTGGGAGTCTAATGATGAAGTGATCTTTTATAAATGAAAAATTAAATCAATACTTTTAAATAACCTGTTCACTTCGAAAACGTGCATTATTTAAATAGAATCTGCCAGAGAAATAATAAAAGTATCAAAATATAATTCAATAATCAGTTCAACATGAATGCCTCTAGGGTCAACGCTGAAATCACGTTCGTTATTAGAAATAAATTCTTTATAATCAAGGTGAATATTTTCTAACACTAAGCTGCAATCTTCAAGACATGAATCGATTATAAGAAAAATAGGAGTAAATTACATTAAATGTAATATGTAACTATTTTTTCTTAGAAGTGGGAAGTTTACACGCAAGATTGCAGCGTCTGTTGTAATCCCACATGGAAAAAAAGTTATTTTAGAATTTCTAGAAATGAGAGAATACGGTGGAGAAGGTGGTAATGAAGGTATTCCACCAGACACTTATACATTTTTTATAGCTGTAGCAAATTAAGCAAAATTTGGTAAAGTGCAAGTGTAAGAAAGTGTAAAATAAAGTTCTGTAAACTGTAGAATAAAGTATTTCTTCTTCTTAAATGTGCCATTTCAACAAACGTAGAATGTGGTAAATTTACTAATTGTTTTTAGTTGCTATAATAAATCATGCGGGTATATTTTTCCCGCACGGTTTGTACAACACAATTCATTTATCATAATTATTTTGAAATGTCATTTGCGAGTCCGTGCGGTTTTGTTATTAAAGACTATTATGGCTATTACCAACTCGTGCGTAATAGCATCATTACACAGTCGTTGAATAATATGTTATTATTAAAGAAGATTTGTACCATGTACTTTCGTCCTTTCGCTCTCCTAGTAAAATAGATTTAAAAAAATTGAGAGTCCGATTGAAAGCAGGAAATAAATTCGTTTTTTCTGACCGTTTACATGCATTTATCAATGTTGAAAGTTCAGGCGCGTTAAGAAACCTAACCTAACAAATAAGTTGAGAAACACAATCTGAAAACACATTAGCAATTCCATCTATAACCGAGATGATTAGTTATCCAGTTCGCGGATGATGATGCACGCATATAATGATCGGGTAATTTAACATCTCTTAGAGCAAGAGGTGTAACTATAAGTCAGGTGTTTATTAGGAGGTGTTGGTAATGGTATAACTCTGAGAGCACGTCGGCGTGCGCTCTCTGCGGGTGTCTACCACGGTCAAACTCACGGGCGCGTGTACACCTATGACCCCTAGGTGACCCCCAGTAGACGACGCCCCTGTATCGACATTACGCAACTGTATATGTCCGGAAACGGCAGTAAAAACCGCGAAAACGTTGTCGACGACGCCTCTCTTCATTATTATGTAAACATTTTGCAACGGTTATTAAGCGATTAAATAAATATTTACAATGAGCGATCGTGCAAAACTACTTCACAATAAATGACATCGATAAATTTATTAGGAGAGCCGACAATGGCACCGGTGGAGAAATAATCCCCCAGTGTGGGCAAAAATGAAACCATGGGATATGGTAATGTACTGATGTAAATGTAAAGGTCTTTCGTAGTCAGCGGATTAATACTTTAACGTCAAAATAATATATGGGCGGTTCTATTTTGCAAATTGTCTCTCAGCAATTCAGGTCAAATCGAGAGCGGATAAGCGGATTTGCACGCGCTCAAATTAATTTCGATTTACTTTCGTTTCAGCAGGATTAGGCTCTAATTGTGAGCGACTAAAGGGTCCTTTCAAGCAGATCGTGCGTGGATCAGCGCTTTTTCGATTTGCAACATTGTTTGGTGATCTATTCAGAGAAAATTGAGGCCACACCGTCAAGAAATCTTCACACAATGACGCTAAATAATCTCTTTTTATCGAGTTTATAAATAATAAACATGAGAAAATCCCCACCAAAGAGATTAATAATATTTGCCGCAGAGAAACTTCACTCATAAAAATCAAACAAAACATTTTTCTTCCTGCTCCTACGACCATTAATTTTATTAAAAATTACTTTTATGATATATATTTTATTATATTTTTATTCATTTATTTTCACAGTCTCGACGGACGCTCGAATAAAAATTATTTACTATTTTTTACGTTACGTAAACATGTCACCGGACAACCATGTCCGCGGGATGGCTAATTAAGCTCACAGCAAACGGATTCCGTTCGTATGATTTTTATGCATGGGCAGTCCTGTTTACATCATTAGATTAATACATTTACATTTCATCGGGTTCGAATAAAGTGCTTACCCTGTAAGAACTCGATTCACTTTAATCCAAATAAATATAAATGCATTTGCTTAATAATAATAAATTGCCGACTGCAATTTGCATTTATAAATAAACATTCCAGCGGACATAAATGATTTAAAGACGGCTCAAATGCACTTGCACTGGCTGGATCAAAAAGCGAAGCGATGACCGAAAGAACTGCAATCTGATATTCCTAATCTGCAGTATTTACGACTATTACCAAAGATTCTGTTCTTTGCTCCCTTCAAGACCTGAAACAAAGTCGATTTGAGGATGAGTAAAAAAAAAATCTCGGAACGGTTTGTTATGTAACTGAAGAATAAAATCACAAGCATGACTATTCAAAACTGAAGAAAGATGATTAGAGGCAAAAATCAAAATTTCAGGGATCTTGACGAATAATGAGTTATCCACCACGAACCGCTGAGGCCTACCTGGAATGTTCGGGACAGGGTCAGCATCTGAGGTTACATACCTAATAGAAACGAGTACATGTTTATTAACATTATAAACAAGTTTTGTTGCTTTTGTCGGCGCTAAAATAGTTTGATATCAATCGTGATGCCACCAACAATCGTTTTAAATTGTGACCCCAGTCCCAATTTGCACTATTGTAGTGATTGTGGCAATTTATCCTCGAAGATTTCGGACATTTCGTGACATTTCCGCTAAGAGAGCGCCTAACAATCAATCATCAGGCAATTTGTGCCATTGAAGGCAAGCCGAATATTATAAGTACTGGGTAAGTGGTTCGTCATTAGGTGAGGTGGTCAATACCGCTGATCAGTTCATTCATTTCTTCATCTGGGACGGAAAAAACGTAATAGTAGCCCACGCCACACCCATGATGCTAAATGGGCCACCCAAAAAAATCGTGATTAATATCGAAGTTAATTTATGGGTACATCTATATCGTGATGCAGGTAAAAACAATAAATATAAATTTTGTTATGGCGGAAGCGTTCGAGCCATTACTGAAGATGGTCGATCATGTAAAAACCGATCTGGAACGAAATCAATTGTCCAAAGTATAACATTTATACCACCTTAAGGAAGCATAAATCTCTGTTAAACCAGCAGCAGTAAAGTTAATTGGCCGAGGAACAATCTATACAAGATTAGACCGACCAGATCGTGACTACCATCTTTTACTGATATCGCCGCCAGATTAATAATACCTTAAGGAACTCTTTAATTAGAACCGCATCCCTGCTTGTGCCCTTTTTACCACTTTTATTATCCTCGAGACAATGTATTCTTCTAGTGGCCTCTTAATCAACGCCACGTCGAGGAACATCTCGAGTGTTATTTTTGTGGTTCTAAATTTGCATAGGAACACAATAGTAAAATGGGAGAAACCAAGAGTACGAAAAACAAACATCATTTTTTTCTTCTAAAAATTAAAAAAAAACTAAGTACCTATCTATTCATTAAAAGTCTAGCAAAATATAAATGATTGTTAAAAGTATTTGTTGCACAAAAGTGTTCTGATTTAATTGAATTATTCAATAATAGTTATTTGTGTATCAAGGTCAAAAGTGCATCTTTTTCGTCAGAGTCTAAGTTTTCTGGCCGAGGTCCACCCGAGGCCGAGGCAGCAAAACAAAAGACATCATTGGAAAAATTACAAATTTATTTTGTATGTATCTTTTTCAAATAGATACACTTATTAATACATATTAACAATTTTTTTGTAGTATTTTTGTATCAGCTTGCCAACAAAACGAGAAATTTACTATTTGCAATACAATTACTAATTTAAATAATTTATGGTGACAATTATCGGTTTTGTCGGTCTCATTGGTAACTTACTAAACAGACCAACAGATGGCGCAGCGGTCAGTGTCCGAAAAAGAGTTACTTTTCGACTGCTCCTGAGTACGTAAAATTACCGTTTTTATTACGGGGCCTAAAAACGTTACTTAATACTGATAAATTAACCAGTCAGTAGCTACCAAAATATTTTGCATATTTTATAAAGATGTAGAATTTTTTCAAAAATGCAGTAATATTATTTGGGTTTATTATATGTTGATTTATGAATTACTATCACCAGCAACGGTACTACATAGAAAGTACATTCTGTTGACTATTAGTCTACATCAGATTTACACACGAAGCTGCCCTTTCCAACTAAAATATAATTTCCTGCAAGGTTCTCTATCTATTTTTAAAGTGGTAAACTATTAATTTGCAAACCCTCATTAATAGAAACACACCTTACTGATTACTGATGCATAACTTCTACTAGCTTTACTATCCATTAATTGGAATGGTAGTTAGTAAACAATAACACAATAAAAGAACGATGAAGAAGAGATATCAGTTAATAAATAAAGTTCAGTTAATAAAATAGGAATAGCTTTCGTTCTGAGCAAGGATAAGTCTTGAATTAGACTTCTTAATGCTGTTCAAATTATCATAGATTTGATAAAAGGTCATTTTCAACACTTACGCTTGTTTCTACTTTTGAAGAAACTTCTTAAGAGGATTTTGGAGTTGTAGCAAAATTTTCTCAAGAAGAAAATTGATGCCCAGACTCTTACTAATTAATAAAACTGAACTAAGAAAGAGTTTTTTTGTTTTCTCAACTGGTCTACAAATTAAATGATCATTGAAACAAAGAACGATCTAATTTTGTACTTATTATTAAACCATTATCAAACTCTTAAAAAGTCTTGCAATGATAGTCAGAAGAAAGAGTATCATTTTTGTTTGGAGATTTATTTAAAAACATTTTTAGTAATTTTCTTTTACAAATACAAAAAATTATAATCCAACTTGTATGTAAAGCACTGTTTAACACACGGGATTACAACACTTGCTGCGCTCGTACGGATGAACTTCCCACTTCTTAAAAAATCAATAACTGTTCTTTAATTTCATCTAGTAAACTACACAAATGATCTTCCAGTGCAAGGAATGAAGTATACAAAAAGTTAATAGCTAATATAACGAAAAATAAAAAAGTTTTAATAAACACTGGACCGTCCTTATACTGTTAGAGCATCATCAATTTTTTATGGACAAGAGGATGTACTTCCCAAAGTGTAAAGCTCTAGTTTCAATCCATTGAGAAGTTTTTGTAGCTCGGAGCTGTAGTAAAGCGATGCCAACCGCATTATCAACTTCCTCCTCGCGAACAGAAAATCCATTTCAGTTCGACATTGCGGATAAAGACAAGTAAAGACCGTCATTAGTGTTATGTACAAATTACACTACACGTGTTTTTTTCTTCCATCAAGTACCTGGTGCAATATCCTGGCTAGGAGTCCGGTTAGAAAAATAAACAAAATTTCGCCTGCAGCACCATCTGCAGATACGAGATCGCGATCTTATCAGAATCGGCGCCTGGTGTAGGAAAATCTCTTTTAATTTGGTGTGGAATGGTACGGTAGCATTCAGCAAAGATATTCACTGACTTAATCACCGATTTCTATTCATGATCAACAAGAGACTTTCCCTTCAGCGCGGATCGGTGGTATTTAATTAAAACATTTAACAGTGATAGGGGAAGCATGTATAACTCTAGAGTTAATGCATTGCGACCATTTAGATACGAACGAGAATTCACTTTGTTCAACATAAACGTTTCGATAAATCCAGATTTATCACTTTATAATCCGAGATCTTGAAATAGTTTTTTTTATATACATCAATAAAACGGAATTGACTTTTTCGGTATGAGCAAAGAGGCACCGGCTATAAAGTACGTGAGAAACTAAATTATCTTAAGCCTCACTCAGAGTACTTGTTAATTACGTCGTTTAAGGAGTTAAACGGGGATTATTATCTTAAAAACGAACCGAAGAGCTTTGTTATGGATAATGTTGCGTGTTACGTTAACCATGAGACTACATTTGTTACATAAATCATTTTTTGTAGATCTTTGGCTTCTGGCACGGGTTCATTTAATAATTGACATACATAATGTATTGCGGTCGTTAGGAGCGACCAGCGGCGGCGCACTTTTTCATACTTCACTAATGAAAAAACTTTTTAATCAGTTTCAACCACATTAGTCTCTGTTAATAAAATACTTATTAAAATGTTCGTATCAACCGATCTGAGGGTTCTTTGAAGTTTCTATATCGCAAATCCGAAAAATGTAAATTTACTTCACGGGTCACAGAGCATCACAAAAAATCAAACCTACACAACCAGTCATAGTGGTCAGGAACAATTTGGAGTGAATCCTTACACCATAAATTATTAATCATTTTGATTTTTGTTTCTTACTTTTGACAGAAGATTTTTTTTAGCACATAAATCACATGATTTCTATTCACTTAATTTAAAAGAATTATTTTATTACACACGAACGGTCAATTTTGAAAAAAATGGAAAATCAGAGAAAAACTACTGTTTTCCGCTCTTTAAATTTTTGACAAAAATTAACATAGAAAAAAATAACATTTCCTTTTTGTTTCACAACTAAGTTGAGAATTATGTATAAATTTTATTTAACTTGAGATCTTCAACTGTATTTTTGCACTGAGACAACTTGTCCAAGTAAAGATTATTTATATTCTATTGTTTGCACCATGTTGAATGTATTAGAAAATTATGGATGTTTTTCATAGCAATCGTTTCTGTCATAAAAAAATACATAATTACTTTGTAGAAATTCATATTGTTTGAAGATGATAAAAGTTATTACCGAAAAACGAATGTAAGTTTATCTCTTTTTTTTTAATATGCACCTATAAAATCAATACAAAGTGATCAAGAAGAAAACAAATCAGAGCAGGCGTTGCAAAGTATTGGTCATGTCCTAGCGGAATCCTATGCAAAATAAGTGTTCAATGCGTGGGCGAAAACAACTTGTGGTCTCAAATGATACTTTATAATAAATCATACCTCATGAATTTTAGACGTTGGAATTATAATCGTGGATTTTATTATTATTATCTAATAATGGTGAAAATTTATAAAATAAACAAGAGCAACATTTTACATTCGTAAGAATGGGTAATTTACCAACTTTATTGCCAAACGCCACGCCACTGGAAAGCAGATTTTTCGGCGAAACGTTAGTTTTAAAGCAACGGTGTTGATGTTAACCTTGAAAAAAAGTTTTCGATTTCGGCAAAGTTTATGGACGTTTCCTGTAATTGTAAGCAACAATTATCCCACAATAAGTGGTAAAATGAGTTTTACCGTTGAAGATAAAGCATTAATTTAAAACATTAGGAAAAAGGCAAATTGGCGGACGGGTGTGCGTGTCGTGCGTGTATTTAGAGTGGTAGGCTCGATCCTGGTTCCTAGGGGAGTTTTTCAAAGTTAAATTTGAGTTGGCTGTTATTGGTTGTGTTGTGATTGTGTTTTGTGTACCTACGGTTTCCTTTTTGGCAGGGCTTGTAATTGGCATCAATAATAATAATAATTAATGATTAATAATTAATTAATTACTTAATAATAGAGTTTTCAAGAGGTAGGCAACCAATAAAACGACTGTGTATAGCAAATACATACATGTATGTGTACGATTAAGCTAAGACAGACGTTTCGATAAAACCAAAGATGAGGTAGCACTCTTGATTTGTTTTCTTGTTGATCACTCTGTATTATTAACAAGAAGACCCAATAATGATAAATAATAGTTAATCAAGAGTGTTAAAAATATTAACGATTCTATATTGTTTCAAATAGCTAGAACATCCACTATACCTTGTAGTACTTAAATTGTCAACAAAATCGGAACAGTAATTGGTATTACCATATCTCTGATCCTTAGAAAACATAGACTAAATATAGAAGCGACTGTCTGTAAACAACACAATAAAGTCAAACGAGTCTTAAGGTAGGCGTTCACTAGACGACATCGTACGCATCTTATATTGGTTTATATGTGGATTATATCTTAGATATCAATTTTCAATAAATCAGACGTGTACAATGCCTAACTAATGAAAGCCTACCTTTAGTCTAATCATCTAACCATTCTTTTATTATTTAAAATTACCTTTTCTGTATCTATTCTATTAACTATATTAATTCTCAATGGAAATTGTCATGTATACAGCACAAGCAGATGCATATTTCATTTTAATTATTTTTTGAACTACAAAGAAATACATCACTTTTTACACTGTATATGTAAAAACTATCAAATATGTAGATACATAATATGTAGTTTTAAAAATCGTTTTGCTAATATTTTTGTTAAACATGGAAATTGAATCCAGAACCTCTGCAAACGAAAGAAATTTACAATAACAATGTTTACACAAGCATTTTTAGAAACCTAAGATAAGAGAAATTGTGAATTGCGTTTAAAAATATTGATAAAAATTTGTTTGAACTTTCACATTAATTTTTTATGGCTACTTTTGAACAAATTTTGAGAATCTATTATTGTATGTAAGTAACCAAATAAAATGAATTAAAATCAAATTAAATAATAAAAAAAAAACAGTAAACAGACCTTGAAGAAACATACACAATTTTCTTTTACTGAAAAACTGTTTAGAACAGTTTTGCTGAGAAAATTCTTTCGACAGTCCACTAACTTGCATAAATCAAACACCGATTGGATTATCAATACTAATCAATGTTTTTTTAATTGTTTTAGTTTGCTTCTGGAACTGAAAAGAGAAAAATTCCATCAAACTGCGACACGAAATGTTGAAACTTTTTATTTCTACTTCCAACTCTTGGAAATCATAATTATCGTTGTCATTTATTAATCCATATGCATTATTAATACTGTTCATACTATAATAAGAACCGCACAATAATTTTTAATTAATTAAATGACACATTGTTTTCTAAATCTGCATGAGGTCATTTTCCAGGAGAAAATCTAAAATTCATAATTAAAACGAATTGTGTACGGCTACCTGACAACCTGATACATTTCCAAACGTTATATCCTGGGGCAGTATAAATTTAAATGAGATATAATAAATAGTATACTATTTATGTAAACCCGAGCAAGCTGGTTCACTGTAAGCTCATTTGGAAACCAATCCAACACTAGTTGAGACTGTTGAGAGATTGTATTGAGCTGAACATATTTTCTTTAACTGGACATTTTTATTCTTACTGGAGTAAACAAAAGAATATACATAAAAATGGGGCATCGTCGTCATTACGTTTTGTATCAAGTAACGATAATCCCTTGGAAAGCAATATTTTCTTATATTGTATTTTATTTTACAATACTGAAATCAAGTGATTAAGCCATGAAGAAAAATTAGGTACAACGGAAAGCGGTTCCTCCTACGGACACCCATCCAAACACAGACCGCACTCGATGTTGCTTAGCCTCACTGATCGAACGATAGTGCTTTCATAGCGGTTAGGCCATCATAGTAATAAACATGATAATTTGGTTAAAAAAATAATGAGTGCGCTGCCTTTTCGTCTTTGTTGGCAGCAGTTTTGCAAAAAGAAAAAATAAGAGACTTATTTAACTGAAGATTTGAATCCGCCCTGAACGACTTTACGTCTGACGAGTCGCTCTTGGTTGATTATTCAGCAAGTTGTATATTTTCAAAACCACCGGCAATATGCGCGCATTCCATATCATTAGGGCTACAAATTGCATATATGTATGTTTTGCAAACCGTGTATCGGCGATTGTTTGACATTTTTATATACAATCTCAGCCCGGTACGTTGTTCGTTGGCATTCTATTTGAAGAATTCTTTTTTCGTGTGTTAGCCATATGCATAATAAACGTATACGGCGGATCTGGTATTGTTGTTAGTTAGTCGCGAACAACAATGGAGACGAGGCCGCTTCTTTTCTAATGAGAAGGCATCTGGACAAAGAAGACGTCAACAACGGCCACTTTCCGACCGGCATAAATTGTCCATCAACCTATATTTTAGGGCGCCACCGCAACCTGCAGATCACCTAGATCAACTTTCACGTCGGATTTATAAACGACTAAACAAAAATCACATCGACTACTTTACCTGTAGGCGGTGTAATTCAACCAATCAAACGTTAAATCCCGTCAACTTGGTACCAATCACGAGGTATTTCGCCCACTACGCGGACGTCATCCAGTCCACGTTAATTAATATGAGAGGATTATGGTTCTGTATCTACAAGAAATTGCTCTGATCTACTCGCATTATCGCGGAGCTCTGATAACAAACTGTGCTTTTGGATTTCTGGATCTGATGGATCAAGCCACAGCGACACCTGCTGCGCGCCATTAAAATACAGAGCGAAGAAATTTTCGAGTCGTGTAGTGGACCATTAGCATAAGAAAACAAGACGGGATTTTCGCTAGACAATGGCCTTTTACTCCACCGGTCCGACTTCATTAATATCATTATCCTTATTGCCATATAATTACAATATTATAAATAATAAATTATAGCTATTAACTTGTAACGCTCTGTCCTTCCAAGGACGGGCCGCAAGTTATGCAGATGTATTTATGTATGCCTATCTCCACTCTACATATTTATAGGCGTTATCGTTTGACATCATTTACAATGAGCAAGTTATAATTGATTTTTTTTGTCATTGTGTTACACAATTTGTTGCCTATTCATTGCCGCAATTTGAATATGGTCGTTGTGAAACGGCAGACTCCAGAATTCCAGGGCACAATGGTCCGTCACCGGAGAATCCGCAATAATTAGATTTTAATGACCGGCGGATTCTCCGAGATGCGAATTTGTGTCATTAACACCTGCACCACTGAAGACCAAATGTAATTAAACCCTTTTAAGAGCGCGGATCGACTCTAGGCTCACCTTGACTCCGTAAATGTTGGCCAATAAAAAACGATTTTTTTTTCTAATCGATTTAATTTCAATCAACAATAATTAAGAGCTTTTGCATTGACCGACAAGTGAAACCCACTTTTATCCGTTTCAGAAGCCAGGTTACAGACCGATCTGTCATCGACAAGTGAGACCCGTTCCAATGAACTGTTCTACAGATAAGTGCAGAATATTTTATGGTAATATAATAGAAATGAGTGAAATAAACACATTCAGGTGTTAGTTGTTATTAACATGATTCATTTGGTAATCTAGCTAAAGTGAAATTGACCAATATATCATACTCACGGAGAACTTTCCATCACATTTCAATAGAGCTGATGATACAGAAACAACCGTACCAGGCTAATTAATGAAAAAAAAATTCGCAGTGGTAATAGAAAAAAAGATGGACAAAAAGTTCGTTGTTAATAGAAGCCGAATCAAAATCATCAAATCTGAGTCTTTGATTAATGAAGACTAATTTTTAATTTCTGCCAGATTTAATACGTCCAATATATTTTTAAATGAATCACGACCAGCGGTCCAGTCATTTTTTATTTATCATTGTTAAAACATATCCATTCAACTTCAGTTCTTTTCACTGTTTTCAAATTTTTTAAGAAAATATTTTGTTTGAGACACAGATAGTCTCTTTACATTATTAAAAATTTAGTAAAATAATATCCGGGTTCATTTAAATTTCTCCTCAAAGTTGGCGTTGACGAGTCGATTGTGAACGCACACGGATCATTGGTTAAAATCTAACCTCAATTTTTGCGTTGTTTGTATTTTTACTGTGACGAGTGGTGCGTTCACAACTGACTCTTCAACATCAACTTTGAGGAGAAATTTAAATGAACACCGGATACAAACATATTTATTTTTGATTACATTTCAAAAACATTTCTTTTGCAAAAAAAATTATGTTTTCTTTAGTTTGATTCCTCCAAGAGAAATTACTTAAAAATTAAATTGTCAATAACATTGGGCCGTATCATGACACCGTTATTAAAGTTGCCGATAACTAAAGTCGTGATTAAAATAAATATAAAACGATATAGATTTATGCAATTATAATGTTCCAGAAAGAGATGAATTCGTCACCATCGTAATTAGAGTCATGATTAAATTTAATAAGGGTGTCGTGATTTTGTTTAACGACTTCACAGTTTTGATTAATTATAAAAATAAAAAATAACTAAATTATTTTTAAATCCCTTTTTATTTAAATGAAAACAAAACAAAGTAGGTGAAGTCTAGTTTACGCTACCCACTTAACCTACAATTCTAAGCAAAACATAAGTGGTAATAAATGAAGAAATTGAATAATAGGTATCCTAATATTAAATTTAAAAATATCCAAACGAAGTAATGAAAGTAAATCGCTGTAGATAAAAATAATAAAAAAGGAAAAAAAAATTAGTTTCTTTTCTAAAGCAACATACAGAAAGACAATTAAATCAGCTGCAAAATTGTTATAAAAGATGTCAGTATCTTTTAGATAAAGCTGAATGAAAATGAGCTACAGCAAATTTTTTTAGTAAAGTGCAAATTAACATCATGCACTCCTGCTATAAAATGCAATTTCTCACGCAAATTTAAAATAAAATAAATAATTTATTCAAGGTCATCGATGTGTTTATACTCATAAATTATATAAAAGTCTATTTTATTGTTATGACAAAAAGGAAAAAATTAAAACACTTGTAGAGCCACTGGATATGTTGTCGTTACTCTTTTTAAGGGGCATAAATAAATAACTACCTTTGACGACAATTATAAAAATTATTTTTGTTTTTTTAGAGTGTATTGTGTTTGCAAAATGCGTCATTCTTCTGAGGGAAATGTGGTTCTTAATTTTCCAAGAGAGAATTGTTAATAATTGTAAGATTTAATTTAAAGTTTCAATAAATTTAAAGAATCAGGTAGATCGTTAATTTTTCCACTGGTTACTATTTTATGAAATTTGTTAGATTGTGTTAAAAATGATGGGGTGTATGTTTTAGTTTTACGTTTGAAAATGTTTTGAGAGATAGTGTGCGAAAATAAAGGTAGAGTGTTGCAGATAAGTTGTTTGGTAAAAAGAGTGGATAGTGGTAAGATGATGGTGTGTAAATGTGCGTGTTTGTTGTGTAGTTGGGTGAGTAATTTAGTTCATCGGAGGTAAGAAATGAGTGTTGAATTAATTAGTGAATTAAGTGTGTCATCTGGCGAGTTTTGAGTGATAAAATGCGAAACTTACCTGTTTTTGCTTTGAGAAAACGTCGATTTGCCGGAACGGTGTCGGTGGAAATTGGATTTGTCGTAATTTGTGTGGCAATAAATCGCAGACCAATAAATAAAACGACAATTATGCAGAACTATAATATATTTATCTGCTAAGATTTCGATATATTACATAAAAGCGACTTCTACTTATAAATAAATATGAGCATGACTGGCTTTAAGTAAATGTCATGCTGCAATATTGCAACTGCAGTCGTATATATCAATATATAAAATAACTCAATGTATGTACAGTCCGTCGTAAGGCACAAAAATTTACATGAAATGCCACCACAATTCCAGCAACAATAAATTAAGACACAACAAGGATCCTATACAGGACGGATTGGGGTTAGCTGAAGCCGGCGAGGAACGGGTCGAAGTGTGTGAGGTGATCGGTGAGGTCTGGCGAGAGGGGCGCGAAGTCGACGGGGGTGAGCGAGTCCTCGGGGAAGTCGACGGAAAAGTCGGCGGGGGTGAGCGAATGGTCGGAAAAATCACTGTGCAGCGGCAACGATTCACCATCCGACTCCAAGAGGAAACAGTCCAACTCGCTGCAATCCGAGAGCAAATCCTGGGCCGGCTCGTTAGTACTCAACACTGCACTCAACGCGGAAATGTACTTCATCGCCAGCCTCAGCGTGGTGATCTTGGTCAGCTTCTCGTTGGTCTGGTGGGTGACGGACATCTGGGGGACGGCGCGGCGCAGCGCCTCGAACGCCTGGTTGATCTCCCTCATCCTGCTGCGCTCCCTGGCGTTGGCGTTCTTGCGTCGGTACTTGCTGAGCGGCGCCGGCTTCTGCTTGGGCTTCGCTTGGCGGGACTTGGACGAGGAGACGGCGTCGTCGCCGCTCCGGCGCCGCACCGACCGCGGCCGCAACGAGTACTTGTCGCCCCTGGAAGAC
The DNA here is from genome assembly GCF_963966145.1 of Tenebrio molitor. Classification (NCBI taxonomy): domain Eukaryota; kingdom Metazoa; phylum Arthropoda; class Insecta; order Coleoptera; family Tenebrionidae; genus Tenebrio; species Tenebrio molitor. The sequence continues at coordinate 8,350,870 of NC_091051.1, forward strand.
TTGTCGGAGTCGCTGTTGTTGTTCGAGTCGGTGTAGGAGGCATCCAAGGAGAGGCCGAGTCGCTCCGACAGTTCGGCGTCGTAGTCGAGCATCTTCAGGGTCCTTGCGATGCTTCCCGATCAACACTGCGAGAGAATGAGGCGCGCCGAACTCGCTCTCGCTCTCTGGGATGCTGGTCTATGGACCGCGGAGCCGACACTGCGGGTTCGCCGCTTGTGCAGGTAAGCTTTACAACCGACTTATCTCCCACTAACCGCGCCTTGGGACTACTCCCGCACAGGGCCGACTTGGTCATCGATACGTGCAACATATCAACCCACGAAGGGTCCGCGTACGCTCGACGTACTCGACGAACGTCCGCTTCGTTCCGCTCCTTCCACGACAAACTGAAAGCCGCACTGAAATTTTTCAAGAATTTCTTAACGGAAACCCGTCCACTTCCTGTCCGATTCGCACACATCACACACTCTTTAACACTTTTTACTCTCTATTATTTACTCAATGTGATCATAAACTTTTTTTATTTGCCTATTCATCTGTTTGTCGTTGCGAAATTGTTTCTCGCGGTTTCTTCTATTTCTGAAGAATGCTGTCATACTTGTCAGGTATTGTTATTTATTTACCATCGTGATTGCACGTTTGCGACTGTTACTATATGCACAAAGCATTTTCAACACGTGTATAACTGGTTGCATAAAAGCTCACCACGAAATACATACAGTTGGCTTCAAAAAAAACAGGAATTTGACCTAATGTGAATTGGAAATTTAATTTGTCAATTTGTGTCTGTTTGACAGTAGTATTTGTATTTGCATAACAGACATTTCTGACACATAAGTGTAGTTTTTTAACCTAAGTTCTAAAAGACCGTTTCAAACTATAAAAATTTAATAAAATCTGACAGAACTTTTATTGACAGTTCCCGTTTTTTTTAAGCCAACCGTAATCAAAAGAAATACATAATGCATTTCATTATTTTAGTTTCTTTTATAAATTGATTCTAAGATGTAAAAATACTACTAATAATAGTAGTTTATTTAACGAATTTGTGTGTAAATTGGACCTTTTTTTGGCATGGGTGGCCCCACGAGTGCCAAAAAAGGCCCAATTTACACACGAACGAGTTGAATACGTTTTTTTGTTCGACGAGCCCCTTAAAGGCTCCAAATCGCTTAAAATCTTTAAAATTAGCTTGACGGTTCATTTTGACAAGTTGTGACATTTATCAAAATCCGTTCACACAGGAAAAAATTCTCAAATTCTGAGTGTCGAACAAAAAAAAATTTTCAAAATTAGCCTAAAAGTGAACAACTGTATGCCCAATTATTTAAGGTTATTCAGATAAGAATACGAATTTACCTGAGGGCCATAGGCAGCCTAAAATACGTCTTTCATTACCACGTTGATGACTTATTAAATGAAATATTTTTTTCACAACTTTTTCGACAGTTTAGGATATTGAATTCTAATCTATCCGACAGTTAAAAAAAAGTGTGTGCTTAAGACCGCACGACAGAAGTGAAAACTTCTATGATGCTCATTACTGATTTTAAGTAATATGTAAGTACCTGTTCTATAAAAAATATATCATTATGGATGACTTGGCGGAATAAGGAGTAAGGCATAAATAATTAATATTATTTAAATCCAATGCTTTTAAATAAACACCAAAAATTTGTATTTTTCAATAGAAACTGCTTTTCGAGTCCGCTTTTAGAAGTAGGTACACTGTAGCAAAATTTGTGAGGTTAAGTTTGGATGTTTTAAGTTTTATTTTCTTGACGATGATATTGAACACAACACAAGTTTTCATAGCAATACCAATATCCTGTAATATGATAATTTGTCCATTTTCCTCTTCACATTTTGCTGCACAAATTTTTCCAATAGATGAATTGTTGAAGCCATATAATTGAGAATTACGTATTAAAGCCTACATTCATCTGTAAACTTACAATATTTGTCGTGTCTTTATCGTTTATATTATATAAAACTATACAGGGTATTTCACGAGTGATAATGAGCCTGACGGAATCATAAATTCAACCCACAATACATTTTCAAAAAAAGCCGGACATTTTAATTTCAGTAGCCAGCTTTTTTCGGAAATACAGGCTGTTTGATGAAAAACGCCTCAACCCATAACTTTGTTATTTATTACCCGATTTCAATGAACAAAAAAATCAAAGATATGGTTTTTCAAGCGCTACTAGACAGCCATAAAATGTTTTTTTTTGTCGTTATCTTCAATAGCTAACGATAGTCAACTTTTTTTTTTAAATGCACACATGTAGTTTTTTAGGCTTGGTCTGGTAAGGTTTTTTTTTCTGGATCTAATGATGTATTGAAAGTTATCATTTGGTTCATAGCTAACTGAAAAAAAAATAAAACATTTTTTTGTGGTTCAGCTTATTATAAAATTTTTAAGAGTGCCGTGAAAAACAATCGGAATACAAAGTACGATAAATGTCATCTAAACGTCAGCTTAGAAGTTTTCATCTGCTTTTTTAAACTTTTTTGATTTAAGTATAAAATAACATTGTCAGTCATGCAGGATAGCAGTCATTTGACTATTATTTTATGTTCGAGTGTAATAAAAATCGTAATTAGTCAAAAACAAAAAGTTAATAGAAAAAATAATAATAATAATTTATGTTTTCCAAGAAAATAATAATAAAACTCTTCAAGATTGCACCTGAAAATTTTCAAACTCATACTTGACATTTGTTGCTATTTGTATTCCAATTGTTTTTCACGGCACACTTGAAAATTTCAACTGAACCACAATTAAAAATTGTTTTTTTTTTTTTTCAGTCAGCTATGGACCAAACGATAACTTTTAATACATCGTTAGATTCAGAAAAAAAAACTTTATCAGACTGAGCCTAAAAAACTACGTGTCCATTTAAAAAAAAAAAGTTGACTATCGTAAGCTACTGAAAATAACGCCAAAAAAATTTATTTTATGGCTGCTTCGTAGCGCATGAAAAACCATATCTTCGGTTTTTTTGTTCATTGAAATCGGATAATAAATTAAAAAGTTATGGGTTGAGGCGTTTTTTATCAAACAGCCTGTATAATGTGGGTTGCATTTTAAATTACGTCAGGTTCATTATCACTCGTCAAATATCCTGTATAGGTATATATACAGTTACTCCTGCAGCTCTGCACTGAGGTCAGTCCACAACGTACAATGAAAATTTAAAATTGGCAAGTGACCCACAGTTGATTGTTTTTCGCTCGCTCCGCTAAAAAACTCGACTCCCTTGATTTTAGCTTGCCGTGTCGCTGATCTGCGGACGATTGAGTTGCGAACGATTGAGCTGCGAACGATTTTACCGTGTCGCATGAAACTAATTCACTGCCTGGGAATAAAATTTATGTGGCGCGCCTAAAGAAGTTTTCACTTCAAAAATTTTCCAACTTTGTTCCAGAAATGGTTTGAATATTTTCATCGGAACAAAAGTTAACAGAGTGTATAAGTTTTACCATGCAATTTCCTATGGCAACAGTTAAAAAAAACGCATGTATATTTTGAAATATAGATTTAATTTTTTTTTTTTTTTACTTGGAAAACATTTTAGACACGACTTATTATCTGTTCTTAACCGCAAAATGTTTAATAACTTCAGGTAGGTACGAAAACAAAATAATTAAGGTCAGTATATTAAACAGAAATGACATATATTTCTATGAGAAAAAAAAGATAAAAGACACAATAATATTCAATTAAATTATTAAATTAAAAAACGGGTTAAGTCACTGATTCCAGTTTTAAAGAATTCACATCCACATCCAAGACAGATTGCGTCAGAGGCTTTCTAAAATCCTTTTGGCAAGTACACCGTACCCCATACTCTATTTTCCATGATGGAAGCACATCTTGCGATCCTTCACATCTTGGCTTTGTAAGTGCATATCCATTATTGGGTTGGTGTATTAACAAAATATCTATTGCTCGCTTTGCTGCTGCACTTGGTAAATAAGATCTATAATTAACAATCCATCGACAGTATGGCTTCTTGTTTGTCCTTGAAGGAGCAATGGAATAAACCTCAAAGCCTTCAGGGCAAAGAAACTCAAATGTCTGTCTTGTCCTTTCAGTATTGTGGTAACATAGATCGCTCCAATGGATTGTCATCTAAACAAAAATTGAAAACCTATATTGGCCATTTTGTAGATATAAAAAAAAGTAGATATTTTAACTTACCAATTTGATTTTGAGCCATTATCACACTTGAGACTGAAACGGATAACCTATAACGATGTAACAGAAAACTATGACCGTACAAGAGAGATCCAGAAAATATATGCTTCTTTAGCGGATGGGTGTCTTGCGGACCAATACTGTTGTTAAACTTCAACAATAAATACTTTATTCAATAACAAAAACAGTTTAGAATCAGAGTGTTAGGATGCGGTTGCCCCGGTTGCCGTTGCTGCGATGTCTTCGGGGTAGAACACGTTGAGTCATCCAAATCTGTTCGTGAAGTTTTGTCCAGTGGCGTTCAGAAATGGGGGCATACGTTTTTATTTGAATTATTGTAATACCGTTTTTATCAATACTAACCTCGCTCAAATAAAGAAATAAAAATGATTTAGTTCTGAAAAGAACTGATTTTATTGCAATAGAAAACAACCCTGAAATCACGAAACAACGAAACGAACACTGGCAAAGCAGATCACGAATGAACGTACGCCTCTGACGCCGCATGGCCGGTAAGCGAAGCGGTTCTACCTTCCCTCCCTAAAAATCGAAGAATGGACTCGACCAACGCAGTTGCGTCTGCGGCGCAACTTTATTGGTGTGTTCTCTTTAAAGTGTTGGGGTATGATGGGTATCAATGGGTATATAAGAGACTAGGAGAGCGAGATCCCGTTACCCGTTGTTTGTTGTTTTCCACCGCATCGTCGCCTCTTCCTTGATGAGGGTAAAGTCCCTAGATATCTAGGGACTTTAGAAGAGGGTGGTATCGGGGTGCGTTCCAAGTTGGTGCTCGTTTGGTTGGTGGCGTTTGCAGATCTAGGGTTCGCAGCGCCACACTTCAATGGTGACACACAGAATACTCAATATATTACCAGTTTTAACACAACGGGAAACAATGTTTGTTTCTTTTATCTTTAATTAATTAATTACGCTTTGCAATGGACCACAAACTACCCACTAAATAGGATAAACTATTTAATCTGTGCAATGGACTGCTAAAAATTAGTGTGGCGCCCCCAGGCCCCACACAAATCACTTAACTAAAGAAATGAAAAGTACCTAGGTTCCTACTCCCTTGTTAAACGTTGGCAACGCAGAGCGCAACATTCCCAGCGGGAAAATGGCCAACGAAACCTACAACCGAGAACTTTTAAATTTGTCAATTTTCGTTTTCCATGTATTGTGTATCCACTTTGAAATGGACGAATTGTTAATTTGAAATAATTAAAGGGTGTCAAAGAGGCACCTTTGAAAACTGTCCCAACTGAGTGGGGTCCGTGATGTTGTAGTAGTCGTGGAACTGGGCTTTGTAAGTGTTGAATTGTCAAGTGTTGGTATTGAGAGATCTTATAGACCTGAAGAGTCGCTTTGAATCTCTACCTTTCGATAATTCTGGAGTACCTACTCTCTATTCCAAACTGACGGACTCTCTCCTGTTCCTGTAGGAATTTGGGACAAGATGTGGACGCTTTCAAAGTTATCTTCGGCTTGCTTCAGAGTGTCAGCCAGCCAAAAAAAATTGATTTTGATGAAACACAAAACCATTGTGCAACAATAAATAATTTCTTATCAGTGTTATTTAACATGAAACGTAATTAATTTACTAATTACGGTTTTGTTTTTAGTTTTTTTAGTTTACCACAGTAGGTACTCGTACTATGTACCAATATGTAATTTTACAAATAAAAACATGATATATTTATTAACTCATTAGATGTAATTTCCAAAGACTGATTAACGAAGAAATTTATGTTGCTACCTCCGGTTCATCATTACAACATAATTAACGAGCCAGTTATCACAAGCGTATCCTATAATGTAATATAAATATTAACTGGTTGAGTCAATTTCTGACCTGGTATATCGACAGTCGACAGATCGACTCTTTACACGATAATCCCTTAACAACACAGTAAACTGATAAATAATATTTTAACTACAATGATGTTATTTATAAAAATGGATTAAGATTTCTCTTCTAAAAAAAATGAAAGAAGCCTATTACAATCAAAGCTTTTTACCAGATTTATATTGAAATTGTTATCTACATATTGCTGACTTGACAGTAATTTGACTGAAAATAAGACTATAATACATATAAAATTATGCTTTCATTCGTGAGAAATGTTTCCTCACGTTGTTGTAAAAGAGTAAGTACAATTACCAGTTCAAATTATTATTGCTCCCGAGCAAGAAGATAAACTGGTTGGCTTGTGATGCAAAATGATCAGATAAGGCGTTACCAAAAAGATACAAGAGATCGTGGAAGATAAAACTGAGATAGCGATTCGAGCTACAGCCAAGATATTACATTTTTTATTAAATTACCGGATGCAGAACACATACCTACGAGAGTTGTCTTCGGGATATAAAAGATAGATTAGACACGTATTCTACCCACAGAAGATTTTTCAGAGACGTCACTAATATTTTATTAAGGTAGAGATTCGTAAAAGAATAGCCATTTTTACAGCATGCCAAATATTTACCACAAATAAAAATGCAACAACCAGACAAGCAAATTTAAGAGTGTTTTAAGGAAAAGAAAAATAATTCCACTTACGTCTTCTTTGTGATGAAGTTTAGAAATCACAAATGATGATAGCTTGCCTGTAATTAGGTCATTACCTGTTGGCAAGCTCAACTAAATAATAATAAATCACAATTCACAACAAAAAAGTTGGCCATTGAGCTTAAGAATGTTCACCAATATGGTCGAGTTATTATCTTTACTTCATTCCAGTTTGCGAAGAATAAAAAAACAAGAATTGTGAATTTCACCTTAAAGAGGTTACTCACATTCAAGTGTCGATAAAAATATATTCAGTTTGGTTTTGTAATTACGATTATTTAAAAATTCTACTTTATCATCTTTAGTAACCATTGCGTCATGTATTTTGATAATTGCTATTGTAGTATGTTCATTTTAAACATAGATAACTGTCCCAACGAATGCACATTTCATGATTTCATGATGATGTAACACGTTTACGAATGTGATTACAATTTTATGTGTGAATAGATCAAAATGGTTGGTGATAACAACATGGCGATCAAGCAAAACATCATCACTACCCTCTTGGTTGCTTTAAATTGTTATAACTTGTCGTTTAGTTTTTTCGTCCAAAAGCAAACTGATAAGACTTCATCATCTCTGCTTTGTTTACATGAACTGTGACTCAGCTATTTACTATATTTAGTATACGAGTACTCTCCATCATTAGATAAAGGGTATTAAATAAACCATGATTCAGCAGAAACTATTTTATGGAAAAATATTTTTTTAAATAAAAAAAATGCAATTAAATTAATATGAATTTAGTTTTAGTGGCGAAAACAATCGTTACATGTTTACTGACATGAAACTGTTAGTTTTATTATTAATTTGATAACAATTAGGTAATTGTTGGTACTTGGATACTCGACGAACTGATGTCGAAAACAATTGTTGTAATAACATTCAAGTTCGAGTTCAAAATTACCCAATTGAAAAATTTTGTGAGACAGTGTAATTTGATAACAACAAAACAGCAACAAGATTTACTCTTTTAAACCAATTCTTTGGAAAAATATCTGGTTTATCACATGATGCAATATGAAGAGTAATTATACACTGTTTTCCCCCACCGGTTTCAGATTGATATAAAAACCTTCCACTTTCATCGAGAAGACATCATCGTCTCGTTCTTATTCCCTAGTGCAAGTGTGCTGACCATCTGTAATCACCTTACCATAGGTACAATTTTTGTATACATTTTTAGTCATCATTTTGTATTTAATACTAATTTTTAATAAACGTTTATTTATTTGTCTTCAATTTTATTTAAAATATATATATATATGTTGTTGATATGAACGTTAATGCTTGTTTGGCAAAGAAGTAATGAAACTCCTTTTCAGTCTGGAAAAATGGCAGACAGTGTCTTTCACACCCGTTCGTTGGGAGCTGCAGTCGAAGGCATCAAAGACCAATACGCCGACGGTAAAGCGGCAAAAGTTTGGGAAATATTTATCGGAGATAAAAACTCAAGAACCCAAAATTACAAGAACTTCCTAGTAGGTCTCTTAAAGAAGAAAGGATGCAAAAGAATCCTAGATGTAGCTTGCGGAACTGGGTAAGCTAACTGGTTGCAACACAATTACTTAGTCCAGCTCACGTTTCAATTTTGCGCAGCATCGACTCTGTAATGTTGTTGGAAGAGGGTTTCGAGGTGGTCTCGGTGGATGCTTCGGACAAGATGCTCAAGTACGCCCTCAAAGCTAGATGGAACAGGAGAGATGAACCAGCTTTCTACAACTGGGGTAAAGAGGAAACTTTGTATAAATGCAAATTGCAATCGATTCAATTCCAGTAATCGAAGAGGCCAACTGGTTGACCCTTTTCAATGACATCGAGCACCTCGTCGGTAACGGTTTTGACGCAGTTATCTGTCTTGGAAACTCCTTTGCTCATTTGCTGGACTCGTTCGGAGATCAAAGAGAGCAAAAGTGAGTGTGGAGAAGTTGTGGTATTTTCAGTTCTCTTTGATTTTCATTTTAGGCAAGCTATAGAAAATTTTGAAAAATGTGTCAAACCAGGTGGACTGTTGCTGATTGATCACAGAAATTACGACCACATTATCAACGCTGGAAGTACTCCCTCCAAATGTATCTACTATAACGTAAGTTTTAGAACTGGAGAACTCTAATATATTTTTAAATGTTTTTGAAATTTGCAGAGTAAACACATGACTGATATTAAGACTTCAGTATTATATGTTTGTGGGAAGCCTGCTTTGGTCACTCTAGACTATTTAGTTGATACTTCCCCCATCTACGACAAAGACGGCGAAATTAACATCGAGAATGTTAGGTAAGTAACGTTTCAAAATTGTTTTGAAGTACCTTCAAGTAAAAATGTTTCAGCGAGTTTCGGTTATCCTATTATCCTCACAGACTGGAGGTGTTCAAGAATATGTTGGCTGACGCTTTTGGAGAACGATCAATATTTGACATATATGGTGATTTCAAGAGTTTGGAAGAGATTGAGACTCCTGCTTTTTACATTCACGTGGTGGAAAAAGTTAGGGGAATGATTTAATTATTGACGTGTAACCTTAATTTATTAATAGAGAACAATGACAAGTGTTGTGGAATTATAAAATTATTTACCTCCAACTCTGTACTGCACACATGCCATTAAAGAAAAAATCATTACATAACACTAAATCCAATAACAAAAGTCAAGATTTTATTATAAAAGTACATATTACAAAAAATACAAGTCAGAATTTCTTATACTTATTTCTATTTCTTATAACTTACAATTAAAAAATCATTACAAATACATGCCTACAACAAGAGTACAAATAACATTACATCTAATCAACACTTTACAAAGCGCTTCATCACGTTTACTGCATAGACAATAACTTCTTCTTCAGGCAAAAATTTTGTTAAATAATCCCACTCAACCCATGCTCTCAAATTCCATGAATTGAACTTTGACAAATTTGATATGTGTTTATGTTGTTTCAACAGATACAATTTTAGAGGACTCTTTTTAACATTTTCAATGTAACGAGCAATAGCTTCATTAGGACGAATACACATCTTAATATAAACTCTGATGCTGTTTTCACTAATTTGTCCCCGTAATCTCCTTATTTCCTTTTTCAGTTGTGAATGCTGGGTTTTATAACTTGTATAATCAAGCAAGATTTTGGCCTTTTCTCTTTTCAGAATCAAGAAATACAAGTTGCTTTTTAAAAAAGTTTCAATAAAATCTGCCAGATTTTCTTCACCTGGTGATAAATTATTTCGAGGGACTGTATTATTATGGGAAGTGATTTTCACGATCCCGTGGTTAGTCGGCATGTCACAAAGCATATATGATGTGTCATTATCCGCATATAAGTTACAATATTTAAAAAAGTTCTTCCAAGTTCGTTTGCGTTTCGCCGATAGTGTCTCCAGATCGCCAGCCAAGTCTGAAATCAATACAATTATACAATTACTCGACCAAATAAACGTGAAATTCGTTCCCACCTGAACAACTTTCCATGGTGGGTGGTTAAACACACTTAATTTTGTTAAGGCCTTTTAGTAAATAAAATAATTTCATCACTTTTTTTTAATACAAACTGAGCATGTGCACAGGAGTTAACCGCCAAAACTTTGTTGAAATATGTCATCTGTCATCTGTCATCTGCGATTTTTAGAAGATACCTACAAAATCTTAAAAATTCCAAATAACCAATACATTTTATCCAGAATTATTGTTAAAAATACATATTTTCTTTACATTATTTTTCATATATCAGGGTAAACGAATTTTAAATTTAAATCAATAAATTCAATGCTGTCGACTGACATCTGGGTATGGTGTGTTGCGTCTTCCTAGAAATTTAAACTATTCTGCGTTGCAAAAAATCAGAATTTATTGAACGATTTTAACGAAATTAACACAGTTCGATAAACTCAACGACACATATGGATGATCAAAAACTCAATTTAATGAAAAAAAAAAAATAAAAACATAACAATCAATAATGTGTGGAACCACCACGATTTCTAATGCACTCAGCAACACGTCGAGACATGTTAGAAATTAGATTACCAATATCTGCGTGGGGTATTTCATCCCAGCCTTCTTGGATTCGACGTCCAAGTTCCACTAGAGTGTTAAGAGGACGTTATCATGTCCCAGACCTATTCTATCGGCGATAGATCTGGAGAACGAGACAGCCAGGGGGGCAGGACAGTAAAATGACTTGGATACGATCAAAAAATTGTCTTGTAATTGTTGTCGTATGAGGGCAAGCATTATCTTGTTGAAATGTTTGTTTTCAATGTAACGATTCGCGTTTAATCTTCGCTTTACAAAAACTAGAGGAGACTGACTGCCATATGATATCGCCCCCGCAAACCATAACTCCCTGAGTAAGGGCGGCATGTCTTTCGATCACAAATTGAAAATTTCGACGTTCACACGTCAGCGCGTTCAATAAATATTTTGTGTTCTGATTTTTTTGCAACGCAGTATATGTATCTATATCAAATAGGTCTTCTTCATGATTTATTTCAGGCTCAAAAATTCAGAAATAATAACTACAGAAAGCAATAGTTTGCAAGTTATAAGTGTCATGGTTGAGAAACAGATAAAAATATTTTGTTCTAGCTGTCGTTTTACCTTTTTGTTCTTCTTCTCAAGGATTATCAGGTTAAATACAACAGACGTACGAGTATAATTACATATATTTGTAATAAACAATTACTAAAGGGCTATAATGGAATACAATATTAATCTGATGAACTAACGTATATTTGGTTGCCTATACTATTTGTAACAAGAGAATTAAAGATACTTGTCTACATGTACTTAACTAATTTTATTATACCTACATTCTGCAAAAACAACGTGCAAAAAACCTGGTTCCATAAATTCACTATCGAATGAAATCTTCTCGCCATAGGAACATGTTGGTTTTTTTTTTTTGGAAAATGTAGGCAACCAACATACCATCATTTATACTTTTGAAAGCTTTTAAGCTAAATATCTAGTTAATGGGACTACTAACTGATTACTGGGGTTCATTATTATGTTAAGATACTATTACAAGCAATTTTAGATAATATTAATGATATTAACGATAATTACCAGCTAATTACAGCTAATTCCTTCAAGTAAAAATTTGATTAAGTATGTGAAATATACCGGGTGTTATGGAAGTCCACGTCCACCAATGGGACTCGTTAAAATAACATTTTTTTTATTTATCATTTTTCCGCAAATTCTTCCAAACAAAGTTAAAATTAAATATAATTTGGACCCTAAAATTCATACCCGCTCATGTGTTTACACATCCATTAATAACGAAGCACGAAAAAAGAATTACTAGACTAAAATACTCGTATGAAAAACAGGAAAAATTGTTAGTACTAGAATAGCGATCGTTCTTTCTTCAAAAAACTGTAAAGTTTTTACCGCACAAAAACATTTTCACTCACTCTTTCGTTTCAATTGATGATTATCCCATGAGCGCAGTGTCAAATTAGGGGTTAGAAAAATGTAAAAAAAAATATTCGATTAAAAAAAGATCAATATGTAAAAAATGTTTATTTTAAAGAGTCCTATTGGTGATTAAATTTATTACGTGGACTTCCATAACACCCTGTATAGACATCGGCTTCTGATAATAAGACGTTGATAGTGGCACAAATATACAAACCACAGATTACAGATAGTAAACAAACACGTTTAAATTCGACAGAGATTGTACAAATGATAATCATATTAAACAGTTGAGTGCTTTATCAAAAGAATAAACGGTTCATAGTTCATAACTTCAGCTTAGTCCATAGCTACCGCTCCTACAAGAGACGTAAAACAACAATGAAACGGATTTTATTTATTGTTATTGCGCTGAATACCGTGAATCACATCGCGTGCGATGGTATGTTATCAAAGTTTTGTTAACAACACATTTTATTCAAATTGTTTTCCTTAAGCGTTTTCATCGACTTTGGGTCACATCAAACCTAAAGCTACTTCTGAAGTTCAAGCCGACGCCGTTCAAGATCTAATTACAAGAATTATCCCGGATAAAGCATCATTGTTTGTTGTTAACATAGAACCTAACTTAGCGAGGGATGAAGGTAAAGACACATTTACGGTAAGTTCATGACGGATAAAAACAACACACCTAAAACAAAATCATTGTTAGGTTGAAAAAACTTCAGATAAGAAGATTGTAATCACGGCGACCACTGGAGTAGCCGCCGCTGTAGGTTTCAATCATTATCTGAAGTATTTTTGTAACTGTCACGTATCTTGGGAAGCGTCTCAATTAAACCTGCCTGAGGAACTACCAGATGTCAACGTAACAATCACGCTAAATGACAGATTTCGCTATTATCAAAATGTCTGCACGACTAGTTATAGTTTTGTGTGGTGGGATTGGAAACAATGGGAAAAACACATAGATTGGATGGCTTTAAACGCTTTTAATTTAGTGTTGGCGTTTAATGGACAAGAAGCAATTTGGGACAGGGTTTACAAGAAATTTAATTTAACAGAGGATGATATTAACGAACACTTCACCGGCCCAGCTTTCCTGGCTTGGTAAATTCGTACTCTCGAGAGGTACTTAGACGGATTAGTTTTTATTTATAGGCTAAGAATGGGTAACATCCGCGGCTGGGGAGGACCTTTATCTTCCGCCTGGCATACCAGATCGCTGATTTTACAAAAACAAATTTTGCAAAGATTGCGCGAATTGGGAATGATTCCGGTGCTTCCCGCTTTTGCTGGACACCTTCCCAGAGCCTTTAAAAGGTAAATCAGTCGGATAACATGAAGACATTACAAGATTAAATTTTTTGAAGACTCTACCCTGACGCTAATATGGTTCAGATAGGTACATGGAACGGTTTTAACGATACTTATTGTTGCCCCTACTTCTTAGACCCTACAGACGAATTATTCAACAAAATTGGCACAGCCTTTCTGCTCGAGGTAATCTTTTAGAGTTTGTTACTAGCTTAGTGATCGGATTTTGCAGCAAACGTCTGAATTTGGCACTGACCATGTGTATAATTGTGACAGTTTCAACGAAAACACTCCACCAACTGGTGACTTAACATACTTGGCTAACGTTGGCCAATCAATTTATAAAGCGATGACTGATTCAGATCCCGATGCAATTTGGTAAGTCCCAAAGTGTCAACTTTATTTATAAACAGATAAAACTTCAGGTTGATTCAGAACTGGATGTTCGTTCACGATTTATTTTTCTGGACACGAAATCGGGCTAAAGCTATCTTAACCTCAGTACCTAAAGTAAGTTTTCGTTTTTTAGGTTGCTGCAAGGGTGGATGTTTTATTTTGATCATTACTGGATTGATACAGAGAGAGTTCGATCGCTTTTGACTAGCATCCCTTTGGTACGTGTTTTATGGGCTTTCGGTTGAGATCCCTCTGTGTTTCTTCGTCTTCCTTCTTTCATAAACTGTGCTTCATTCCAAAGTAGTTAATTGTTTTAATTCTCTTAAAGGGAAAAATGATCGTCTTGGACTTGCAGTCTGAACAGTGGCCACAATATAATAGACTGGAAGAGTATTTTGGTCAACCCTTCATTTGGTGCATGTTGCATGACTTTGGTGGCACCTTAGGAATGTTTGGGTCTTCTTCTATCGTCAATGAGGTAAGCGCACTGTCATTTATTTATTTGTTATTTCCATCGGGTTAAAATAATATAAAACTTTATTTCTGTTAGTCACCTATAGAAGCTAGAAATGCAGAAGGTAGTACTATGATAGGAACAGGCGTAACACCAGAGGGTATCAATCAAAATTACGTTATTTATGAATTGATGACTGAAGCAGCCTGGAGACAAACACCAGCGAATCTAACAGAATGGTTTGAAGATTATGCCACTAGAAGATATGGATTGCCAGACGAAAATGCCAAAAAAGCTTGGAGAATTCTTCAAGTAAAAACTGATACAAGAAATCGAATTGTTTCATTTTGTTTTTATTCTTTTAGAAGTCAATCTATGACTATCAGGGATTAAACAAAATACGTGGAAAATACGCAATAACAAAAAGTCCGAGTCTTAAAATATCCATTTGGGTACTTTCCAAATCTTCTAAAATCAATATAATTTGAGAAATTGTTATTCTAGACCTGGTACTCCACAAATGACTTGATAGAAGCTTGGAACAGTTTGATGGAAGCTTCTGATTCTTTGAGTCAGAGTTCTGCGTATTTACATGATTTGGTAGATCTTAGCAGACAAGTTTTCCAAGTCACTGGGGACTTATATTACACAACGATTGTAAAGGCGTACCTGGAGAAGGACATAGCAACCTTTCAGTAAGAATAAATATGTATCTAGATTCTAGAAGCATTACAAGAATGACAGCAGTAACTCAAACCTGTTTAGTCTTTCGAGTTTTGCTCTAAGAGATAGATTTCCTTACTTCGTTCATCACCAGGGGCTACTCCACAGTATTTCTCAAAATATTTCCCGAGCTGGAGCAGATTTTGTCAACCCACGAGGACTTCTTGTTGGGGCCTTGGATAGAATCCGCGAAAAGCGCGGCTAACAGCAGCGACGAAGAAAAACAGTTTGAATACAACGCCAGAAATCAAATCACTCTGTGGGGACCTCGAGGTGAAATCATGGACTACGCGAATAAACAATGGTCAGGTAATTTCGTGATGTCATTACAATCTGACAAAAACCAGTTAATGTATGCCGACACAGGCGTGGTTTCGAAGTTTTTTGCTCCAAGATGGCAGCTCTTCATAAATTACTTGAATGAAACCTTGCTGAATGGTGAAGCTTTCAATCAGACTTTCATCAGCGAGAAAATGTTCAAAGAGGTCGAAGAACCGTTCACTTTTGATCGGAGCAAATTTCCCGTCGAACCAGAGGGTAAGAGAATTTGCTTTCGTTTTTAATTGAACTATCACACCACTGGATCAATTTAGTACATGGTGGTGAATTAGGTCAGAGGAATAATTTAATCAGCAAATTACGCTCGTTTACCTGCCAGGCCTTTATTGGGGAGTGTCGCGGGAGCTAATTTATGGAAATTACTCACACTTTAATTTTGTATTTTTTACATTTTAGGAAATACAGTGGAGGTTGCACGCGCCATCCATAAGAAGTGGCTTTCAGGTGACTTCATGAAGTTGAAATTTGTTCATAAAAATAAGAGATATAAAATTTTGTAATTATAAATAAAACTTCTTTCCAATCGATTCATGCTTGTAATTGACCCCGCAGGACAAGCAATCATTGTTTCTTACGAAACTTTCGGAGATAGCAAGATGGCTATCATTATGTTGCTACACGCGAACTAATCGTTACACAGCTATAAAACATTTATGGCTCAGCTGGAACATTGGACTTTTGTTGTGGCGTTTCGACGTGTTCAAAGGAATTAAAGAAAAACGTAAAGCGGTTTAGATTTTTCTTTGTAGTAAAAGTTCTGTAGATATTATAAAGATCTTACCTCGATACATAATTCATAAGCACTGCCTGAGAGCTTTTGTACACTCCAGACTAACACTTTTATCAAAATGTGAACAAATTATTTACAACTTGAGCCACATCACCTTTGTGAAATTTATTTTAACAGCCGGGTTTCATTGACGTAATCTTGACGCATCAGCAGGTGGTGTTAAAATGTTCTGGTAATTAAAACACTTCCAACCTGCCCAGTCTGCATTTATTATTTACACTCGAATTAAATTTTTTGGTCGTTACTTTTTTATACCCAGTGTGTGTTTACGGGAATTTTACTTAACACAGACTTCTGTTGTGCTGTTTCCTTTTCCAAAGTATTTACATACAACGCCATTGGCAACGTTATGTTGAGTGATCCGATATGTTATCGGAACTAAGTAATTACTTGCGCAACTTTCTCACTTCCTTTTTGCTTCATGTGGTGCAAGTAGCAATTAATGTCATTTTTGAAACGTTAAATTCACGTAAAATTCTTTCAAAACATATGTACATGCGTTGATGAAATGTTCATTAGTATCAAAAATATTTTTGTATTTTATACATAATTTTAGAAATGACCCCGATACTGCAGAGATAATGTACGTAATTATTCACACAGATAACAAACATGCACCAAACAATAACAATTACAGTTTTGTTTATTTTCTACTACTGCTCAAAATTTTCTAACGAAATGTATCAGTTTTATTACTAATAGTTATTTACGAACCGAGTGCGAGAAAACATTTTTCACACATGAGCGCATTATTTGAGGCACAAGCGACGAAGGAGCGAGTGCTTCATTTGCGCGAATGTCCCGAATACGTCTTCGCGCATCGAGGTTTGTACAATATTTTTTGAAAGGAACATTAGCATTTTAAAATTATTTCCAATAGTTTCCAATTTAGTGAATAGATGGCGCTTGCCCAAGTGTCAATCGAATTAATAGCGATTTATTTTCATTCTTTCGCAATTTTCAACATTCAAATTGGAGAAATGACGTTTTGTAAAGCAGATTTTATTATTATCAAGTCAAATTATTTTCAGAATGCTCAATGGATCATTTTGAAGCACTAGTGCGCGAAATCTACGTTCGCGGTTAACTGTTGCGTTTGCGAAATGTCATTTTGAAGTTAGTGAGTTCAAAAATAATTTTATTTAATCAAGACAATCAAGTGTTTTTTTAAGATGGAATTCCTTAACCTTCACACAATGTAAAAATGCAAACTGTTGGCAACGGTTTTTTGGCATCGCACACAAATTTTATAACGAGATGCAAAATATTTACACAGATTGTTTGTTGATTATCTACTATTTTTACAATAATTGCAGGGAAATGTCATTCTGTTGTACATTTAATAATTTAATCACGTAAAGATGTTAAGAGTTGTTTTAAAAACTTTAATGAAATTTGAAAAATGAGAATCTTTATTTATACAGAGTGATTCTGAAATAAGTTTGGAAAAAAAAAGTGGAGTATCCTTGACACAACATAAATCTGCGTAAATGACTTTTGAATATGAATAGGGAAAATTTGTTCGAATTTGTTCACTTCATTAGCAACCATTGTTACATCAACTCCATAATAAAGTCGTAGATGCAAGCACACTGCTTTGTAAATGTTTCTATGGAAATGATCGAGAGGAGTAAGGTTGCGTTTATGACTGACGGGCACCTTTGATTATTATTGTTGCTAAACTACCAAGATAATCAGGTAATCACCAAATCACCTTTAACTCAGCAGCGTACTAGCAATTTTGACCAAATTTTCAATCATTTGTATCTCGAAAACGAAAAAACTTTTATAAGAAAAATTTTTTGTCAATGACTTCTTCTCATTATCATCAGCAATTACCGGTTTTTTTTCCAAACTTATTTCAGAATCACCCTGTATAAAAAAATCGCACGTGTGTAGTTGATAAAAGTTCTAAAAGTCACAACTTCAGAGAAATAAGCATAACCAGAGTTTTAATTTTTTTGTTGATATGTTGAATAGGATAATCTATAAATTGTTTCAGCAAGAGATGTGGCAACAGTTACAGATTTTTACCACATCGTTGCACATTTTCTTCGTTATATTTAGATACCTATTCTCTCCACGAATAATTTATTTTTGATATGTACTGTACCAATAGACCTTGTAACAGCTTTTTTTTTGTTAAGTATACCTTGTAATCTGTGAGACAACACTGGATAATAAATAATAATATTTCACTCCCCTTCCTTTTGTTTTGGTTCTGCAACTGTTAAGTGATATCCACAAGAAAAATATTTGTAATTTGTCTCGTAATACCATACTACTGTGAGTCAAGATGTTTAGTTTCACCACCCCTCGTTTGGCTTAGAAACTCTATAACACAAAAGCAAAAGCATCATATTCAGATGTTCAAGAGATGGAAGGGGTCTTTCCAAATTAAACAATAACAAATTACAGAGCTTCCACAAATCAGTAGAAACTCCTCATATCATCCATACTTTGTCAAAACCCAACAATATGAGTCAAATGCAGTCACGATTATTCCAACCCCTTAGATCCACATCAGCTTAAGCGAGTAACTCAACATAATGAGACATGGAGAATCTCATTTGATGCATTTTTGTATTGTACCTTTTTTTTGTAGATCATTTTAGCTTTATTTTTAACTACTTCGCTTATTCATTTAAATCGTTAAAACAAATATCGCGCGTTCAAATGAAATCCTGGGCTGGGAAGGCGTTGGAAACCGTCAGTTGTTGTGATTTTTTAAAGCGTAGATTAATTGGAGCATGTTGACAGTTAACCTAAAATTTAGAGCCCAAAAATCTTTCTTTTTTTTCTTTCTTTGCAATGTTTTACATTAAAAATAGAATAACGTAACGATTCCTATTCTCGAAGCAAATATCTAAGGGCACCCTTTGCTGAAAACAAAAAATTCCATTATGTCCCGATTAAACATCATAAACAAATGTCATACGTGTCAAACGGCGGGAAATTCAAACTGTTCTAAACAGTTTAATTTTTCTAATGCCTACTCAGCCCAGGATTTCATTTGAACGCGCGATACAATGCAAACTGTAGTATTTTTTATTATTATAAACTATTTATCAAACCTGATATGCATGATAACTGTAATTGATTTTCCTTAGTGCTGCATACTGGATTACATAAACTTTAGTATGTAGTTATAATTATTGGCATCTTTGTAAATTTCCTCTTTATTAAATCAGGAAATCAAGCGTAATGACGTGTAATTTAATATCTTATGGAAGCAGTTATGGCAGTAAATATTATTATTTGATTCTTTTCAGTGAAATGTGTCACATGTTAATGATCTACAAAGCGGAAGACTATTCTTTTAATTCTCTGAAACACTTGCAGGAAGTCGAAGCAATATCAACACTCTCTCACAATAATGGAATACTAATTTTCTATGGGAAAATAGATACATATCCAAGTTTAATCTTTGATAATTACTTTCGGAATTACTGTTCACCTTTTGTTATGCATAATGCACATAACGTGAAGTTTATCAACGACATCATCTACGTGTGGGTCTAAACACCCTTACACAACCCCCAAGCGCTAGAAAAATGTCCCTCGCGTGTCGGCTTACCGTTATCATTTTCTTATCGAATTAATATAGAAAAGGTTTCTCTCGCTGCCTACACTAATACAACTAAGTTCATTATTCCTTTAAAATAATTTTATGGAAGTTTAGTGTACTCGGAGTTGAAGCAAGTTTTAGTCTGGTGGTGCTATTAGCCTCTCCTCCCCCGCCACTGTCTACTGTTGCAATAATGTATAAAAAATAGGGCAACGTGTGGGCAGCTTTTATTAAAGTTGCCTGTTGCGTGACGGCACATCTGACTAAAGTTATTTGAGTTCTGTTCTAATTTTGCTTTGTAATTTTCTATGAAGCCACAGTCACATATGAACGCATATTTCTCACGCGGCGAATTAAATTGTCGCTCAAAAACTGAAATTCAACAAGTTTTCTTGTTGTGAGAGACTCGTGGTGTGGTAATCGGTCGTTAATCTTATATTTTGGGCAAATTATTAATGAGCGTGGTAACAATAAAACGAACGCAGCACTCCCGTTTATCGGAAAATTGATCATATTGAATTGATGTGGTGAACGGCCTCGTGCTCTTATAAATTAAATAACTTTCGTAGGAAATGATACCACTGCTTACAAATTTCAACACGTTTCCTTTTATCTCCTTCTTAGACCACAATTTAAACACAGTAAAAAAGAAGTACCCCCAATTTGAGTACATACTTTCATTTGATACTTGCATATTTTGTAGTGAATTGCAAGTGATGAGTCATTGAATATGTAATGCTGTAACGGTTATTTCTAATTGAGATCTGTGTCATTACCGCAAAAGTATTATTAATAGTGTGATAGGACATTGTAATTTACCACAAGACTACATTAAATGACACAAACAGTTTTTAGAGTAAATTCTTGCTTTAAAGTATTGTTTCATTTATTTTCCGTTGACCGCTTGTTAATTTCAATGTTAATGAATTATTTTGTCTAAATTATAGTGTATTAATGGACCTCATTAATCAACGATTTTTCATTAATCAATGATTTTTGCGATTTTGACGTTTTGATTAAATTTTGATGTATAAACAACCTCGAACATGCATTGTTTGCACTTACCAACACTGCAGCAGGTAGTGCAGCAGGGTTTTTTATATTTTATAGCTCCATAACTGCACAATTACGAATTCACTTTTTCAAAAGCCGACATTTTTGGTTATAATTCGCATGTCATATTTTTCAAAGGTAACTAGGTTTCCTTAGCAACCGTGATTTTTACGTGAATTTGAATGTGAATGGAGTTGACGTCTTCTGACACTCTTTATGGAAAAGTGAATAGAAAGTGTTGAAAAATTTTAAAATGGCCTACCCTGAGGACAATAAAAGGATGAAGGTATTTTATAAGGTGTCATCTTTAGGGAAAAAGATGAAATTGGTTTTGATTTGGCTTTAATTTCAAAATTTGTCACCAAAAAAAAAAAAAGTTTGTGGTCAACGAAAAAATTTTGTAATCAACTCTTTTGTTAATGGGCGATTAATAATCTCAACTATTAAAGCCACTCACTCGCTACACTCGTTCGTGCTTTAAACAGTTTCGATTATTAATCGCCTTCATTAACAAACTACATATGTAGTTTATTACATAACTATTATTAGTTATTATTAAAATCAAGTTTATTTCGTTCTTCATAAATTTGCTTATTTTTTTTTATGTAATCCCTACTAAAACTAGATTTTTATAATCCATAAAAATAAGCTCTATCAAATAATCTAATCGGAATCGTAGCTTCCCATTTGAAAAAAATATTAATGACGTCATAACTTTGACAAATTAGACCCAATTTTTTTCTATATATGTACGTTAAAAGACGCAGAATTTAAAAAACTGTTTGCGTGTTTTTGCATTTTTTTCAAAAATTAATACTGTGCGTTTTATGAATTTTGTGCGTATTTTATCATAATCCTGTATATCGAAATCGGTACATATTTCTACCAAATGTCAAAAAACTCTAGATGTACACATTTCACATGGTGACAATTTAGTACTTAGCTGGTTCCTTAAAAGTTACAACAGCAGAAAATTAATGCTACCTCATTCAAATTTTATTAACTTTATTTTATAGAGACAATGATGTAAAAATGGATGTATGCAATTTGTGTGCAAAACACTTTTTACGGATAGGATTACAACACTTGCAGCGTTCGTGTGTGTAAACTTCCCACTAGTACAAAAAGTACTGCTTTATACATATTTTGCATAAATAACTAAAATCTCCACACCCACTCATCGACATAAACTTTAGGTAATAGATAATTGTAAATGAGATTTGTATTTTTTATTGTTCAACATGTCGAATTATCATCCTGAAACCTAACGAAACCTTACTTCAGTGTGTTACGCACTGGTTTTAAAGACGTAATAGTCCTCACTCTATTGTGAAAATAAACAATTACACATAAATTCAATTAAGTGAACATTGAATGCAAGCAATCAAATTATGTATAAGATAATAGTAGATTACGACCTTGATGTCTGATGCAGCATTCCGATTGTTCTCTCTTTCCTGCTTTAAAAATATTTCACTTGTAGCGTCGTTTTATTTTTAATAGTGAACCGGGTGTCCCATGTAAGCGCTCGCTATTATATACACAAAAACAAATCGCTTGAGAAACACTTTGAATTCTTTTACTTTTGTAAATCGAAGAAATTAAATAATAAATAAATCAGGTCTTTATTTTTCCAATCGGTAGAGATCCTGGTACCGCTTCGCCGAAACTTGTACCGATTAAAACAAGTTCGTTCAACTAGTGAAGACGGAATAATTCATCCCATCTTGTAATGGTGACTGGCAAGAACGCTTTCCTGGCTCTACTTAATGAATTAAAGATTCAGCTTAGATTTAATCCGCAATGTGGCTAAAAACAAGTCTTCACCGTATCAGGCACCACTCACTTTTTCCCAGAGAAAAGCAACAAAGACTCGATGGTACTCATCAGACGGCGAGATGGTACTGATGCAAATGGTACCACAACACAACAATGGAAACGGTTCTGATGTATCATGAGCGAAGGTGAGGCGCGACTTACCTGGCCGGATTTTCTACTACGTTGGACTGTTGACCGGCCAACCATGCGTTCTTTTGATTCTACTTGAGATTTATTTGCACCACGACCGCTCGAATCCAAACAGAAGACGTGTTTGTTCAAGGAGGTAAAATTAACCGGTGATATTTTTTCTTTCGCAAAAACCCAGCCAAATAATATTTACCTTGGGTAGGGTTAAAGGATTTACGAGTGGCACCGCGACAACTTCGTCGTCTTTTGACCAAGATTTACTGCATTTAAGGTTGCCAATTTAGATGGGGCGGACGACCCCTTCCGACCCCTGTGCCTCACTGGGGCCAGGTGACAGCGCGCACGACCCATCATCGAACATGTGGTCTATACAGCAGCGACTGACAGAAATTCTCATACAACTTCGCATTTACACACTAGTTGCTAGCGCAACTTAGACGAGAAACGTTCGAAAGTATAGTCGTATTCGATAAACGAATTCACGTGGAGTGTTCTGTTTATTATTTATCAATAAGAAAATTCTAGTTTGTGTCGATACTATTGGATTACCCCTAACACCGCAACGACCCCCTCATTCTTGGTGAGTCCTTAAGAAAAAAACTCGACGGACAAGGCGCATATTTATGACCCACATTAAATTTTGCCACTATCAGTCAGTCAAAATGAATAATATTATGTGTTGTTTGTGCGCATATAAAACTGTTCTGTTTATTTTTTAACAATTTTTATTTATTAGCTTGTTAGGTAATAAATGAGGGTAAAGCGGAATTTTTTCAAATGATACTACAAATAAAATACAGTGTAGTTCAACATATTTGTTATGGCGCTTAGACAGTTAAAAAAAATGTTTACATACATTATTTATACGTGTTATTAGTGCTAAACATGTAGGTGAGTCATCGGAAACGCCTCTTTAAATTTGAATAAGAAGTATAATTTAAAAAAATAATAATAAAACGTGAAAACTATAAATGAAACTTGGCCTCAAGGGAATGACACTACTATAGTGTATGCTGTTGTGATGCTGTGAAGTAAGTAAAGTAAGTGTAAAAAACCACTATCTACATTTGAAATTATGTATGACATTTTTTTTTAACATAAAAATATATCAAGTAGGTACCCTAATTCGATATCTAATGTAGGTAACAAAAGTTTTTCGGTTGCTAAACGTATTTTTAGTTCTAAAATTTGTAAATGGGGTTACATTTATGGGTGGTTGACGTAATTTGCGTCATTTTTAAATAGCAAACTAGGTCATTTGACATTAGGTTTGATGGTCTAGCTGGTCGATGGACAACTGTGATAAAATTAAAATTACCCAGAAAGACCCGACAACTGGGGCATGGTTTGAAATTAGTAGTGATGACAAAAATGACAGGTTTTGCAAGATACTTAATATCTTTCCATCCTCGAATTCCACTAATTACGATAATATAATTATGTCTGTTTTTTCTCAGTTTAATCTGTGCCCACTTCGAAAGTAGGTACCTACAGTTGGTTGCAAAAAAAATGGGAATAGAAAATTTTCCTAATGTAAATTTGGTTTTGTTCAATTGTCAATTAATTGTCTACTTGAGAATACCTATCAAATATTTTTTTAAATCTCATTGAATTTTGATCATAATTTTAACCTATCTCTCGTGAGAAGGCTTCACACTATGACAGTTCCCGTTTTTTTTGCAACCTACTGTACTAATGTTTTGTAGAATCCACAGAACTATTTGTGAGAAATATTTTATTTATTTCTGGAGGTTTTGCAAAATGACAATTTAGATTTCACACTGCGCCATGTTTAAATTATAAACTACTTGCTTTATACTATTTTAAGATACATATCTTGAGAATAAAATTAAACAAACAAAAAGTATTGTGTATTCTCTCTTGAACAGTAGTAAATAATTCCTCACAGTTTTAATTTAAAATATATATGTATGTATCATGTACTTACATAAATATAATTAAAAAAAAAAAAAGAAACTGTAACTTGTTTTTTGTCCTTCACAAGCAGAAGCATTTGTTTTCCCTTATGTTGTGACTAAAAGCACAACCGACTAAGTTAATGTATTGATAGTGTAATATCGGGTATTCATTTAAATTTCTCGTCAAAGTAGGCGTTGAAGAGTCAGTCGATTGTGAACGCACCATGGATTACAGATCACGAATCAACTGTTTAAATCTAACCTCACTTTTTGCATGTTTTTAATATGGTTTTTACCAAAGGTTTTTACTCTACAGATTGACGAGTGGTGCGTTCACAATCGACTCTTGAATGCCAATTTTGAGGAGAAATGTAAATGAACACCCTATAAAATAATGTAAGAACAAGAAAAGTAAAAGACCCTTGAAAAATACGATAAAAAATTATTATCAAACGAACGAAAGTGAATATTTATATTTATTCCATATTGATATTTACATTTACGTCACAATCGTTGCACCCACTTCGAATAATGTCACATTGAGAGTTAAATGCCATTTACGCATGGTATGGCCAAGAAAAAAAATTGCTCTGTTTTGCTATTTTTTTAGACAAATTTATATTGCTATTAAATTATGAAATGCATTAAGGCGTGCAAAAAATAGTACGTATATCCAGGAACTATAGTCCCTTTTCTTGTTTTGTGTAATTATTTTCCTCGCTGCGCCCGTGATGAAAAGATGGACCATTTTGATTGGCTTATTTTTTATATGAGAAAGACTTAATACATAATGTGATCTTTGACTTGAAATAAACATAAATTTAAACACCCTGTAAATGCATTAGTGAGAAACAACGTCTTTGTCTTAGTTGAAATCTTTTTTTTTTCAACTGTTATACATTATTTACCTCATTCTTTGTTTTCACATAATTATAAAAAGCACACGTGTGTAAAATTGGACGTTTTTTAATTAGTACACTGCAAGAAATTTTACTGTACAATGACTTAAGAATTCATTTTCAGTGTTTACGCCATAAGATTAATAAATTTATCAAAATAGAAAGGAAAAATGCCATCGGTAATTATGTTCTAGTGTAGTGTTGAAACGGCTAGCCCTGTCCTTCTGATGGTAAAGCCTTAGTTAAAAGCATCGAGAGCCTTGAACTTTGTACGAAGTCAAACTTTCTTTAATTTCCGAGACCAGGTCGTATTTTTCCCGGAATTAATCGGATGTTGGCGTAATTGACTTCTTCTTCAAACTCAGTCTCGTCACACCTAGTTTAACATAGCACTGAACTAATTCCACGAAAAACATACCGTTTGCATTTAGCACACGTTGGACGAATAAACAAACACAATCTATTGTACTAGGTTCACGTTCATGACCTAAATATAAACATCGACTGAAAAACTGCAATTGCTCAATCGTTGATCTCTTCCTCGCCCATCTGAATTTTTTTTAAATATTTTCAAATGATTAAAATTGTTTTCTCTACATTTCTACAATTATTCTAGTGCATGTAAGGTTTAAAAATAGCAATTGACTAATGTATCATGGCATTTGACCCCGGTACTACTGTCAACGAATATTTATAGAACTTTGTAAGAAGGAATACAGTAAGTTCTCCTCGGTGAAACAGACTAGATACAAGCTTTTTTTCACCACCGATCCTGTCCTGTTTGATATTTTTTATATTTATCTTTCCACCGACCAATATATCGGATGGCTGAATCACATCAGAAGCTATAAAGCGTTTCAACGTGATCAAGTAATGAATTTTAGGTGTTTCCTGAAACCCGGTTATTTTTATTTACATAGTCGTCACGGTTATTTTAAACCGATACCTCTTAATGGCAAGTTTATAAAGTTATTGCAAATTACGTCTGCTATAACAAATACCAAGAACCGCCCATTGTAATATTCATTTTTAATCGAAACCACACTTACCTAACACGAACAGGTGGCGTCAACAATCACCCATTCAAGAGCACTCGCCCTGCATAAAAAATTTCAAATTGACTATTGATCAACCACATCGGTGGTTTAAATAAAACACTCAAGTAGTGATAACTCGTTAAACGAATGCACTTTTAATGTTGTTTCAATGTTGTATTTGTGCAAGGTAATGAAAGAGTACCTGCTGCATCACATTTCTAGAAAAATTATTTTAACGAAAATTGTTCAATATCATCGAAATTAAAATGTTCTTTGCATTTCAAGTGGCAATTTACATTTTGTGGGTTACGGAGAAGCTTAAAATTAGAAGTGTTAGCAGTTGGTTAGAGTCAGACAAAATATTTAACATTTTACTAACAATGGAAGATTCTTTTGTATTGTTAAGTGGATGTTCTTTATCCTCACGCTGCAAGAAAATTACATTTTACCAAATACGTTTTAAAATCTAGATCTCAACGAAAATAGTATTACCAATAGCGACAGCGAAGAAAAGAAAATATACAGGGTCATTATGAATGATTGTCCCATCGCAGCTGGCGTTGAAAACCCACACAAATTTTGGATGTGCCGCAGCCTTGCAACGTTAGCCAAACTAGTAAACTTGATTTCCACTACCGCCAGGAGCGCGATACTAGTCTCACTCATTTTATAAGGCTTGCGGCACATTAAACCTAAAGTCACTAGAAACTAGTTTCTAGTGACTTTAATTAAACCCTGTCACCAACGCCAACTGCGATGGGACAATCATTTATAATGACCCTGTATATGTATATGGAATTACCACAGCATTTTATCAGGCAGAGTCTCATGACTAGAAATTAGTTAGACAAAATAATTCAGTATCTTAAGAAATTACAAAATACAGACAAGATGTGTGAAAGTAACTGCATTCATCCTTTGGTAAACAAAATGGTGCAACCACGCATTATCATGCAAAACACACTGCATTGTATCTGGTATCTAAATAAAGAGCTGATCAACAGTGCTTTGCAAAATTTTACGAAGGCATGTCGATGATGTTACATTTAGCTAAGTGGCAAATCGTGAATTTTCTGTCATAAAAGCGTTTTGTTCAGTTGAATAAACCATTTACTGATATTAGGAATCCGGTTAGTTCTGACAGAAAAAACAGTTGTTTAGTAGAAATAGAGAATTCAATGAAAGATAGACACTTAATCACGGCTTTAACAAAATATTATTGAATCAATTCACAATTTATTAAGACTTTTACCACGTCCCGCTTGTTTTTTAAAGAAACATGTTTTGCTGGTTTGTTGTATAAAAAAAGATTCTATTTTTAAGAGAAATATAAGGTAAATAATACAGGAATAAATATCTAGTTTTTTTATAGTGGTAACATAAATATACAGCATACAGGTAAATTAATATATCAAACGATTAATACAAATAAAACTGAAGAAAAAATACTTCAGATGAAAATGAAATACGAGTATGTACATCTTGTCACGCAGCATTTGCTTAGAAGCCTAAGAATACTTGAAAAAACAAATCAGTGAGACATTTATTTATTTAAAGTTGATGTAAATGTAGCAATAACAAATGTCGAATATGACAGTTATTACACGAGCCAAGACGGAAGTACAGCCAAGTGGGATTCCCATTTTTTTAATCCTACGATGCAACAACGTATGTAGTAAGATAGTTACAGAATTAGAACATTGACTTGAATGCTCTAAAAATAGTCTAAATGTTTTTAATATTACTTTTACATCGGATCGTGGTTTTATTAGAGGACATTTAATGCCTTTTAAACAGAACCACAAACTACCGGCCATGAACGTGCTAAATTGCATTTAATGAAATTGTTAAGTTTGGATGATGTTGGGGTATTTTGTTATTTAATTTACCACATCTCGCTAGACTCAAATTAAATGTTTGTGTTTGTATTTTTTATTTTGAAATTTAAATGAGGCCAGGTAAAATATGAACATTTTATCTATTCATGAGGTATGTTTTTGCCGCGAAAGGGGCCACCATCGACATGGCATGGTGAGCATGTTATGATGTAGCGTTCCGACCATTGTTAAGTAAATTGGTTTTTGAGGAACTAAGGTGATTTCACAAACTCTATAAAAATTACTCTTCCTTAACTGTCTTTTTTGTTTGACGGACTTAAAAAATGAAAAAATCAAATTGGAAATTCAAATCGTATTTTTTAAGTGAAACCAATTCAATCCACGTCAGGTTCGGAATGTCTAATAAGACGTGACCGTTTGATTCAAAGTAAATTAATACAGCAGACCGAACAAATTTAAGCTTTGATTAAAAGCGACTTCATTGTCTCAAGAAGCAAAGTTTGCTGGACGCCTGGATGAAGGACGACGATTTTATCTTCGTTTAGCGTAAACTATAATACCTAATTTAACTGGTTTGGATAATAAAGTTAGATGTAAAAAACATGGGCAAGAATCAAATCGAAAACAAAAGGTAATTAATAGAGTGAAGAAAGTGTGGGAGTTTAGTGGAGTATAAAGTTGTCGAGGCCGATTGCGTAGATCTCCAAGGATTGCAACTGGAAAATTACAATTCGGAAAAAGTGTTAAAGTTCCAAATCAATTAACCACTCGAGTGTTATTTTGTGTACGAAATCAATTAAGTCCAACTATTAGTGTTACTCGGATTAATTAAAATCCGTTTCAGACCAATTAATCCGTCCATTACTGTACTGTTATGTAATAACTTAACGACGTTCGTTTATTTTTCATCATTATCAATTCCCGTTAATTCCTCAAAACAGGTCAAATTTTGCAAAAACGTCAACCCGATTCATTCACGTTATCAAAAATGCCTTTCAGTTGACTAAACCACGAGCTGAAAGGAACGGATTCAGGTTCGTACCAACAATGAGGAAGATTTAAAACTTGTTTAATTTTTTTGTCGTGCTGAAGAATGTCTTAAGAAGTACGCCTGGACCGAGCGACACCGGTGTAGGTTTTATTCGGTTGCACCTGAAACTTCCATTCAATTGGAAGTGATGTGAGTGATAATAATTTAGGAAGTCTTTTAGTGTGGCGCGTTTTATTTTGCACTTAATACACGATAAACAGGTTCCACTAAGCAGCTGTGGTATAGTTTGTTTTGAATGTGTGGGGTCCAAAATAAAGAGTTGCACTTGATCATTCACTACACCCAGAAAGGCGCTGCAAATAGGTAAATAGAATGTACTAAAAATAAATACATAATACATATTAATTGAAATAGTACTCGTACATTTCCTGTTTCAGTTTTTTTTTTAATTAACATAATTATGTACTTCTAGGTGCATTACTTAACAATTCGTTTTGGAATGTTCTGATTTGTAATTGCGTATATTTGTTGTTCGACTGCAAGAACAAGGTCCATCCGTTACGAATCACCGACATAATTAATATTTCCTAAAACTTTTAATCATCTCCCAAGACTCACCATGAATGCATCATCATACTGGGACTTACACAGTCATAATCTCTTACATATTGGGTAGTTGTTTCCTGTTTTCCATATGCTGAGAACGAATAAAGTTATTGTGGTTATTTTGAATTAGTATTGTGGACATTTTTGCTTAGGATTTTGGTCAACAGATGTTTGAATATTTTCGTTACAAGTAAGTACTGCTTGTAAATTACATAATATTTTTTATTTACGTAATTGAACAAGATTTCAATTCTTGCTAATTTTGTAAAGTGAATGATTGTGTGAACGCTACCTAGAAACAAAAACGTGTTGAAATTACATATAAAATTATGGGAAGAAATATATTTTGGAAATACATATTTTTAAATTGGAAGAATCATGCAATATCCAGGTGATTCACGAATAGTGTCTGATTTATTTACAAAATAGTATATTATGATACAAGTTTATAAGGAAGCCTTTAAAGCACGCGCGACGAGTTTAAGAGCACGACGCGTAGCGGAGTGCTTTTAACGTCGCCAGTGCTTTAAAGGCCCTTATAAACGTGTATCATACGCTATTTTTTATTATACCTGCACTACAATCTGAAAATTATAACAAAAAAAAGTAAATTGAAATACCTTTTGCGAAGTAATCTGTGTCATTAATCGTTGATATAGAAATGGTCAATTGTTGTTGTTTCGTTGCTATCATAAATTGTGTATAAATGTCTATTTATCATTGTTCAAAATGTAGATGAATTTGTTATTACCTAAGCAACCCTTAAAGCTTTAGTGTTTTAAAGGCCCTTTTTCGCACGCATTTTAGTGTCAAAAACAAGGATTATGATTCAGGTATAATAAAAATATAATTATTTTGACACATTTGATTGACACTATTGTTTCATTTTTCTGAAATTTTTTAGCAAGTAAATACATCTTTAAAACATTTTTGTTCTTTAATTAATTATTCAAACAGTGTAACTGCATAGTGATTCCAAACAACACAGTAATGCTAATTGATTGAATCAACAAAATACCGAGTTCATGAAACGAAACGAAAATAAATTCAATCTTAAGCAAAAGTAGAATTTTATTTTGAATTTTTAAAGAAAGTGCAACAACAGTGTTTATTTTATCAATAAATTAGCGAAATTTTGTAGTGTCATATTTTAAGTTTATTTGATTAGAAATTTTCCCTGGCACATACACATCTTTCTTCATATTAACACTTCTAGAAAAGGCTAACAATTAAGACTTTAAGTTGAATGCAAGTTATTTCCGTGACAGAAAAATCACTTTGCTTGTGTATGAAAGCTATTACAAAACCCATTTTGGGTGCTGTTAATAGAAGTTCGCGTTTTGAAACAAATTAGTGCAATTTCCTTTTTAAGGTTGGCATTCCTGATCTTGGCATAACGAAAATTAAATGTCAAAATAAATGCCAAATTCCGTGAAATATACAATTGTTGTAAACATTAATCGTTACATTAGACGTGTCTCGGGACTCTTGGACAATTAGACTAATTCTTTGAGCGATTTGTCGTATTTCTGGCGAAGTACAGACAAAACTGTCTTCACGCATTTTAAATTTGTTAATAACAATTGAAATTTGAGTCTTCCAAACAATATAACATTTGTTGCCAACCACGACAAAATTCCCCAAATTTGAAAGTTCACTTAAAAGATGCAACGTAGAAAAAATAGTGTATGATATTATCTCCTTACAAGCTCTTTGTGCCCTAAACCCGTATGTGCTACAAAATGCTTCTTATAATCATAATATACTATGTATTATTATACATAAATATTTGCAAAAAGTATTTTTATAGAAATATAATTTTTATTTTAGTCAGTGTGTACGTACGCTTAGTGGCGACCAATAAATTTTAGCCGTCAGTGTCATTCTTTGACACAATGGAGAGTACTCTAGTGTGAAACGAGCACAACCCATAACATGTTACATGACATTAATTGTCATCATGTATTCTTTGTCAAATTTTATTGATGAAATGAAACGTTAGGTATATTGGAATAAAATTATTCTTGCTTTATTATATTTACTTTATGATATTATGATTATGACATTGGCGACCAAAATTTATTGCTCGTGACAGTCTACATTATCTATACAATAAGAAATGAATTATAAATTTATAAATGTATAAAATATTTATCTATTATATACAGCCTGTCCCAGAATTGTTTTTACGAAAAAGCAATACAAATTGATTTAAAATTTGGAACAAATTAACCATCAAAGTGTATACCCGCCCATGGGTAAGGACCAAAATTTTCTGTTGTGATAGAAACAGAGCTTTGTTAAAAAGTTCCATTGTTATATAAAAAAATATATACTTAATCAAAATTTAGATTCTCATGGTTACAAAAAATAGAAACTAGTTAATCACACAAAACGACTCGTTTGGTAAAAATTGTGGGGCAAAAAATCTTGGAATACTTTTACGAATTTTACAAAATGTAATAGAGAAAAGTTTCATAAAGTGGCGAGTTCTTTCACTGGTTAAAATTAACAAACGTTTTTCAGAAACACCCTGTATACAGCCTGTCCCAGAATTGTCTCCCCAAAGAGAACAGGCATGGGCCGCCAGCAAAAGAGACTCCAAGATGACTAAAATAAATTTTCCTGTAGCTCACATAAGCGAGTTATAAAGTTTTCAATTTCACCAATCCCAGAAGCTCGTCCTCAGGTATTACTAAAAAATCGGACAAATTGCTAGACAGCAAAAATAATAATTATTGATATCGCAACAATCAGCGAAAAGTTTACTGAGAATTTTGACTTCGAAACACAAAGTTGCGGTCATCCTACCTTGATGGACCTCAACTCTGATTTGTCAAGTTTAGGATGTCTTTTCTCGATTACCGCTTGAGATAGGACTTTTTCTTTAAAATTCAGATTATCACATTTACCCAAATACTCCCTTTTTTCTCTGGGAGGGCAGTTCTGGGACATCCTGTATACATACATATATTCGAATGTAGTTGTATATCGGGTGTGTCAAAAAGGTCGGATAAAATTTTTAGCGCATATTAAGTACCTACTATTCATAGATACCGAAAAAAATAATAAAAAAATTGGTCCTATCTTAATTTTGCTTTCACTTGAATCAAATAAAATTACTTCGATTAATTTAGTCGATGTTAAAAAATGAGGTTCACTTGTTAGTGTATGTAACGCTAAAAGAGTTCCGAAAAGATTAATGTCGTAAATTACTTAAGCAAAATGTATAGAGCATTAACTTAATAAGATTAATAAGCACACGAAATACTTGTGGCAGCAAAGTATGCTTATGATAAAACAAAATTTGTTGGCTCATTAAATTTTATCTGATGTTACTGATCCTCCTCCTCTTAATAAAAATTAACTGTGACATTATTTCTGCAGTATTGAGACTGTAGAATTTTTGTTGCTCATCATTCTCCTCGCACATAAAAACTAAATTGTCTGTTCACTTTCGAACAAGGATATCAATTACAGATTATGTAAGGCTGCGTACTACTTTGGTATATTTCCAGTGAAACTCTTAACTGGTCGTCAACTTCGTGGAATTTACTACCCGCAGACTGAAAACGTCTTTATCTGTCCTGCAATTAGTAGATCCCGGATAAGCAATAAAAATTTATTGCAGTTATCAATAATTGCAGTCTTGAATGAAAGTTACTCTACTACAATTCCTAATTGTGCCAAGTCAGATGTAAAATGCCCGAATACGCTACTGCTTTCATGTTTCGTTCAGTGAAAGCAATGCAATGAAATTGCACTGCAGCCTGCAGCACAAAATTGGTCGGAAAACTGGGAAAGAGACGAATCAATAAATCTGTGAATTGTTTGCCGTATGCTGAATGACAGAACCCCTAATTGCTTTTATTTGTCTGTCGCCTTTAATCTCTTCTTTTGGCAAATACCCCAACCTGAGGGTGAACTGAATCCGCTCCAAGAGAAAAACCTCAAGGGGAAACCATCAATATCACTTGTATGGTTTGGTACCAATTGCATCAATCATTCATTTCTTTCTGGAATTACCCCACGGTTTGACGCCAACGCGTTATTTGGACAACTTTGCGATGCGATATAGAGTGTCACCCTTTTATTTGTCGAAAGCGGAGATGGAGCGTTGCCAAGTCCGTTTCGAACCCAATAACCGAAGATAATATTAAACGACCATCGGTCATTAATAGATATTCGGATTGATACATCCTCACGGCCCACCTGAATGTGAGGTCAGAGTAGGCGTTGATGTGTGCAATCCGGCGTCACACTCGACGGGCAACCCTTTCATGATACCTCATGCATACAAATGACTTTGCATCATACTCAAATATATCCAAATGAGTCAACTGACACTGTTTACATAAATTGCTTCATGGTGTGCAGGGTTCAGAAAGGGCTACAAAGTTTGCCAAAAGCGCTACCCCGGAAATAACTTTTTGTTCGGCCACACCGACCGTAAAGAAATGGATGCCTCAAGTTTACAAGCTATTAAGTGTGTTTGAAGTGGTGTACGAGATTTTATGTTTGTATGGATCGCCGCCACTTCAGAATGACTACTTTAAATCAACTTGTGTTTGTTTTAAAATTATTAATGGACTAGGAACAAATACAGGGAGTGTGGAAACAGACAAGAACTGCATTTATTGTTTTACCACGTACGGCAACAGCTGGAAACAAATTTGACACGTAACATTATATTTCATATCGCGTTACATATTTTGCTGTTGGAAGATATCACGAGGGACTGAAAGTGATGCATCTTCATATCTCACTGGAGCCAGATGTACATACTTCGTCCATCTGATGAAAAGGAAAAAATTAAAAATACCTTGTTTAGAAGAGTAGCGCAGATTACTGTGTTTTATTATTATAAAACTGTTCATCTGTTTGTGCACAAGCAGAGTAGAATAATAGAGATATTTTCATATTTGATGGCGGAAACAAAAAACAGAAATGTCACAAATTTGTAATGTCACTGTCAAATTTCTCAAAGACGTTCGTGATTTCGACAGAAATGCAGCAAATTGGCAATAAGAAAGTTATTCATCGTCGAACTAGAGACAAAGTTTTTGATTATATGAGAATAACTTTTCCTTTTGAACCACTGACAAAAATTGGTTTCCTTAGAATTTATTTTTTCAATCTATTTAGCGAAAATTTAAATTTACCTAGACATTCCTTGTTACGGCGTTTATGAGAAATTTGACATTGACAATACATTTTTGTGACATTTCTCAGTCTTTTGTTTCCGTTAACAAATATGAAAATACCTCTATTTGCAGCTCTCTTTGGCAGTTTCGAGACTTGCATTTATCCACAACAAAATATTTTAAATTAGTTTCATTCTTGTGACTTTTGAATAAATAATACAAGACAGGGACACCCACAAGGTTATTGTTAAGAGTTAGATCTGTGTTTACGATAATGTATCCACGTTTATGGAACCATTATTTTTACGGTTTTACCTTTCTCTCTGTCTCTACTGTTCCCTTTTTTATGTCTGGGAATATACCGGGTGATCAAGAAGGACTGTTTAAGTTGGCAGTACAATTAAGAAATTTTTTAAATTCGGTTATTGATAACACTGCAACCGGATATGGTTTGTTGGTTTATTTGAGAAATATCTGATGTAGGTGTAGCATTAACAACGAGAAGCCATCAACAACCGAAAGTTACTCCTGTTTTACGATTTTAAATATAATTCAGTGTTACCAACTTAAACAGTCCTTCTTGATCACCCCGTACAATTACGTATTGACAAAGTAGAGTATGTATTAAGAATTTTAGACAGTATTTGATGTATGTCTATAGAAGAAGTATATCAAGAGTCCTGTCGTGTCGAACAATTAAAATCGTCAAATCAGATGTCAATAGTCAAATGTCAAATTATTAAATCAGTCCGTCAGTTGCGAGTTCGACGTCTTAATTGTTGTGCTTGTGATTTTCTTCAGTTTTTCTATATTTTAATTATGTACCGGGTGATCAAGAAGGACTGTTTAAGTTGGCTATACAATTAAGAAAATTTTTTTATTCGGCTATTTACAACACTGCAACCGGATATGATATTTGACAGATATCTGACGTAGCATTAATAACGACAAAATGGTAGGTTATGAGAGTAAAAATTAACGGCAAAAAGAAATCAAAGCTGGAATTCGGAATAATAATTTAAAAATTAACTAAAGGAAATTCTCGAAGTGTTCCCCATTTTGCTCTAAACATAAATTAACTCTTCTCTCGAACGATTCACCAGCATGTTTAATTTAATTTGAAATGTCAAATTTGACTTGTCACTGATGCGGCTGTCAATGTGAAGCCGTCAACAACCGGAAGTTACTCTAGTTGTACCATTTAAAAATAAAATTCAGCATTACCAACTTAAACAGTCCTTCTTGAGCACCATTGAGCACCTCGTAGTTCTCTTACAAGTCCATTAGAAACCTGTCATTAATGGACTTACATAACCTCTGTTTTTCTATTAGGTACCACAATATGCTACAGAACGGCAAAAATCAAATATTTTCGAATTCCACAGAACTCTTGATATACCTACGTTCTTTTATAGACACTTTATATGTTTTCTAATATATTTTTAATTTATGAATACATTTTTTTTTGCAAGTGGTATTCTCAGTAGTGGAACAGTACAATTGTTTTCCCAAGCATTCTCGCTTGTGTAAAGAGTTGATCTAAATTTCTGCAGTTCTGTTTTAATTAAATCGTCAACATTACCTTACATGTTTTATATCAGTTCCAAATCAGGAAATTATGGAGGCCAACGCATCTTATCCTCCCTTTCTAAATCAGGTTTAAGTAATTTCAGTGAACGGATTGGACCATTGTTCTGCAGAATTGCAACATGAAGACATTAACTTGTCTAGATTTAGTACCAACTTATTTTCACGTTAGTTCTCCACATTACGGTACGCGTTAGAAAATAAACTAGGCAAAAATGAATAGGGAATTTTTGCATTTTTGAATTTTTTATAAATGCAGTTTTAAATTTGTAGTGAAATGTGTTAGAAATATAAATATATACACATTAAATGTAATGTTTCAAGTACCTGTAACCAGTGTTTAAGATTACGTAGGAGGATTGGGGCAATAATTTTGCTTTCCAAGAAAAATTGTGGAATTCCCTATTCATTTTGGCCTAGTTTATTATCAAAGTAGGTAAACTCCGTACTAATAGATTGTCATTAAATTGTCCGTTTTTTGACAGAAGACAGACACAGAAACGAGACAGACACAGAAACGAGTGTGGCGGGAATTAATCTGCAGGGTTACAACGGTTTTCCACATAACGTGAAACAATTGATATGGAGATTTTAGTATTTTTCACTGCTTTATGTTTTGGAACTAGAATTTAAAAACGTGCCATCTATCACCGTACGGAGTTTATCACTTCAAAAGTAATGAAACTTAAATTCTTTAGGAACGGTTTTTGCAATCATTTGTGCTTTAGAGTACCAAAGTGCTCATGGGCCTTTACTATTTATTTTAAAATTTGTGGTTTTCTAATATGACAACTTGAAAAATCTTGGTAGATAAGAAAATATTTTCGCCCTTGTTTACTATTTGCTGTTTGCAAGAAATTCCT
Organism: Tenebrio molitor; assembly: GCF_963966145.1. NCBI lineage: Eukaryota > Metazoa > Arthropoda > Insecta > Coleoptera > Tenebrionidae > Tenebrio > Tenebrio molitor. The sequence goes on from NC_091051.1 coordinate 8,388,562, forward strand.
TACATTCAGGGTAGTCATTTAGCAACAACTGGTTTGGAAAGGTTAACCTAAAATAGTTTTGTCTGATATGCTTTAAAAAATCTGCTATTAATGCATGCTGTTTCTAAATAAAGTATTTGGCATTTATGTATTACCGCCAAAGATCGTTTAGCAGCCTATGTTGATAATAACTGACCAATAATTATGCTGATCTAACCACGCTCTCAGATCACAGTTTTGCTAGACCATTTGCTAGATGATCTCAATTTTTATATGAACTAAACATATACATACTTATTTTACAATTTCCCAAATTACTTGGAATACTGTCGCTGAGAACATTTTTATAAATCTAGACACGATGATCTCACGAATGCATAATTTAAATAAATGGTGTCGACATCATGATTGCAACTTCTCCTACAGAATCGTTTTATGAATTTTATACTCGGTGAACCTGACGTCGGGACGTCTGCAATATAAACAACTGATGCAATTTGCCCGTATTAATATTCCACTAAAATCTGTTACGACCTATTTTTAATATATTATTTGTACATACATCCAGATCACCAATAAGTGGTTAGTACCATCGGAGTGCTAAAACTATTGAAATTTACCTTAAACACTGCGAATTAACAAAACATAAACAACATTACAACGACACTTTGTTTACGAAATCGTTAAACGGGTCAGTCGTTAAATTAATATTATTTTGTTCCGAAATTAGATTATGAGATGTTCTTTGCACAAAAATAGTGTGGGTCGCTTTCTCTGACCACCTGTTACGCTCAAATTTCTAGTTGCTTGTTTCTGGCACCTCCAACTTTTAACATATCTGACAGTAAATTAACTTTTAATAAACTTTACTCCAAGTGCATTGACATCGCAACGGATAACCTCGACCTATCGTGTACACTTAATTTCACAAACTCCACAATTAAAGTGTTTATAAACATCGTAAGCTTTTTGTGGTGTAAACTCGTCCGAGGTGTAAATCACTAATTGCTTTATGGGGAGAGAAAAAGAAATGTTGCGCCAGTGACGACTGATTACATCTGCACTTCGTCCAATTTTGCCAATATTTACCACAACAAAGCCATTACCTACGAACGCTTTCAAACTTTTGGCAGTTGTATCCACAACTGTAATTAATTATTTCCGTTTTATTATAGCCTTGGGCTAAATGTGATGTAACAGCGAAATAATGTCGGCCAAGACAGAATCGTTTCTGTAACTGGATACACGACGGCTATTCAAGACAAAACTCGCTAGACTCATCAGCTAAATGGACTGTGGGTTGGATTTTTTCCTGTAGAAGTTTCGTCATGGCTATTTTTTGAGGAATCTCGTGTTGCAACAAGTCCCTGGTTTGCTGATCCGCATTTTGAGTGCATGTCTATTTACAAACGATGACATCATCTACCTGTATCGATTTGTTTTCTCCTTGCATGCTCATGAGCCTTTCTCCTCACCTCGTCATATTTTTCACAAATAAAAAATTCCTCTCGCATTACTTCACTCTTTATTATACAATTACTTTTAATTAGTTTCTGGAGCTCACTCCTTAAAACTACCGGCGGGTTACAAGAAAAGGAAACTTAAAAATGCACTAAATTTGGTATAAAAAGCACAAGGACATCTACTAATATTACATCACCAACTTAGCACTAAAGTGGCGAATTTTAAAACCGTTGAACTTGTCATAAGCAATTCCAGTTGGGACGCTGAGTGATCTCACTGTTCACTCTGTCCAAAGAAGTTGCAGTTCACGTTTTTGTTGCATTCACCTGTGTGTGAAAACCGTTGCTCTCTGTTAGTACTAAAGAATAATTCCCATCTACCACACGAGATTTTATTCAAACCAATTGTTCCCAGATGAACCGTCCAGCCAAGATCTCCAACAAATGAACCGAAAAAAGAAGAAATGAGAAGTTTAGAAAAATCGATGAAAGTGTAGTAAAGCAGCAAAAATGATATGCGAAATCAACAAGAACTTGATAACACTGAAATGTGTCTTGTTCCTATTTTTTGGGGGTAAGTCCATCTTTCAACTCCTTCATCAGTACCTACAACAATTTGTCGCAGCTTTGGGAAGCCTCTTTCCCTTCTTACCCAACCACATGAACTGGGTGGGCTTGTCCCGAGACGAGTTCACCATCATCTCGACAGTATCTCCACTAATCGCCGTAATTGGCCCCTTGATAGCCGCCCCTTTAGCTGACAGACTTGCCGGGGGTTTCGGCGGTACGCCAAGAAGCAAAACTGGCCGATACCTCCGAGTGATGATATCCATTTGCCTAGCATTAGCCACAATTCTGTACTGGCTCCTCCTCACCGTACCAAGAATCGTAAGTGAAAACTTGGCGCGTCGAAACAAAAATCATTTTACAATTCCAGCATCGAAGTCCTCCAAATGTCACGTTCATGTGTAACGAAGATGGCGGTTATATTCTTCAAAACCGGTGCGGTCATGACAGGACGTGTTACAACTGGAACGGTGAAGTAAGTGACGAAGGAGCATCATTTGAGTGTGTTCAAACGCGATAATTGTGTTGCAGAAAGGTCCGGTGTTTCTCAAAGACTGCACTTTTTCCTGCAATGCAACTACATTGTACACTGGAGAACCAGAAGCTGCCTCTTTAACGAAAATTCAAGACAACAATGAGTCCACCACCGAAGATTACAATTACGACGAGAGTGAGGCTAATCCTGGTGTTAACAATGAAGCAGAGTTAGACGTGCTTAATACACTCGCAATACTAAATCCATCTCTAACTCCTGTACATTTTTAGTTTCCTACCACTACGACTACCACCACTGCCGTGCCAGTCTCTAGCCGCAAGACAAACTCCGGAATTGTCCTGAGTCCTCACATGTGTTACAAGAATTCTGAAGACGTCACAGTCTGCGAAGTGTATACGAAGTACTCCAAAAATGTACAATTTAACGTAGGCTTGAAACCAACAATCACACGTGCAATAGATAACGAAACCGAAGATGACATTTGTACATATCCAGTTGGTAAATATAAAACAAACGAAGAGTTCTTGTTTGTTAACGTTTGCCCCGACAGCTGATTATTTCCACTGTAGGATGCCCGAAGAAATAGTCAAAGACTTGAGAGCCACTGAAGATCCAAATTGTCGTCCGATGGTGTTGTGTGCAATTCACGATCCTTACAACGTCAACAACACCGACAGCCTCCTCAAGAAATCCGAATGTGGTTACAACAACATAAGCTTCTGGTTGTACCTTGTAATCAGATCCATCGCCGATATCTTCCCTGCAGCTGCCGTGGCTTTGTTGAGTACCGCAGTGGTCATCGCAACAAGAGAAACGTCGACTGGAAGGGGCGACATTGGGAAGCAACTTGCAGCAGGTGCCTTAGGTTTTGCCATCTTCGCGCCGATCATCGGAGGCTGCGCCGATGGAAATGTGAGAGACGCGATGATATGTTTCACCGTTTTGATGCTCCTTGCCATTTTAATCTTGTTATTTGATAAGTGAGTAACATTAGGAGCGAAATACGAATTACTCAAGCGTACTGTTCGCAGCAATATGCCTCTGAGTCCTCCCGAATGGTGGTGGCACACGAGGTGTGGACTTCTAGCGTTGCCAATGTCTTCTGTTCGCAAATATCAAAACGAGATTATAGCTCTGGGTGTTGTTCTCTTTATTTTGGGAATTTTATGGAACGCGATTGATGCTTACTTGCCTTGGTAAACTTCCAACAGCAAGTATATTTTCGTCATAACTGTGGAGTTTTCTAGGAATGCTGCAACCATGGCCGGAAGTTCTAATCTCATCATTGGACTGACATTAACAATGGGAGCAATTCCAGCAGCGAGTCTTTTTACATTTGCTGAAAAAGTCGTCGATTACTGCAACCACTCCAACATCCTTATCCTCTGTTTCGTCAGCTACATCATCCACTACGTAGCTTTAGCAAACATCACAGATGCAGGAATATTACTAGTTTTCGAGATTCTAGAAATCTTCACTCTCCATTTAATGTGGATCACTGCCATACTTTATTTGAGACACTTGGTTCCGAGAAAATTTACTGCCTGCGGTCAAGCCCTGCCAGTAATTGCTCATTTTTGCTTAGGTCAGTGACTCTTGGTCCCCCTTTACAGTATTCAAATTGTATTCATTTTCAAGGCCGTTGTTTTGGAGCGCTGATTGGAAGGTTTGCATACACGCTCTATCCTGACAACGTGAAATATCCAGACAACCACGGTCCGGTGTATGCAGGATTTGCAATCGCTGCGGCTATTATTGCTGCATTGTATTTTGTGGCGTACCATTTCTATTTGAAACCCTATTGTGGAGCACACCCACAACTTCCTCCCTATCCAGCACCGTCTATAGTTCAAAGTAAGAAGTTTTGTCAATCGTAACTAAATATTGTATTACTTTTTCTGATTTTAGGTGTGAACGGGAACGGGTCTTACACCCCCTTAAGGGTATACCACAATGGACGAGCTAAAAAGGGGCATTTTAGATATTAGTTATTTATAATTCAACTCATATTTTATAATTCTATGTAAACATAAAGCTTTACGTAATATTGTAAAAATAAGTCAAACATCTCTCAGATAAGGACTCTAGCTACACTGATATCTGCTCTTTTTGTACATTTTGCAGCTTTAATAATATATTGATGTTTTATAATTAAACTGTGTACCTCGTGCTTTTCATTTGCTGTTGTTGATTTTAATTACCACACGTTTTTATTGAGTTTTATAACATTGTTTTATATTTATAACTTCAGTTTCACAATATAAATGATCCAAATTTGTAAAAAGTGGATATTTTTTTACGTAAAATTAAGAAAAAACAATCAAGTTTTAATAAAGTATAAAACGTAATTTGTGCAACATCTTTCTTGACGATTTATTGAACAAGTATTTCCAAATAAAATATTTGATTATTCCGTAAACCGAATAACATGAAAGTCTTGGCAATTTATAGATATCAGATTTCTTTGGAACATCCAAAAAAGTAAACATTGCATTAATAAGAAAAAGGTGTTTCCCAAAGACATTGGCATATTACTGTTACATAACTGTTGCAGTTAGTTAAGTAATGTAACTCATTCGGGATCAATGAAAAGAAAAGGTGAGTTTCTGCTATGGTCAAGACCTTGACATCTTGTAAGTGTGTCGTGGTCAAGGCGTGAGTCTCGTAATGGCCAGAGGAGTGTCTTGTACTTCTGTTATGCCCAGAGGTGTATAGTGGGTTGCGGAAGTATATTAATGGTGAAGTGTATAGCGGGCTGCATGATAAAGGGGAGTTGGCTAAATAAAAGTGGAGCAGATCAACAGTTTTTGCCTTTCATGAGCTCATAAGCGGTAAAGTGACTTTTTTAAAGCCACATTTTAGATTTTGTTTAGAGTATTGTGATCTAAAAAATCGTTTTGAGTTTTTAAGTCTAGAAGTTTAATGTTAATCGATTTTTCTTTCTAGATTTCAGATATCTTTTTCAATCGTCTTCAATTTGAAGATTCATCTTGAATTGAAATTCGTATTAATTACTACTTGGTCAAACTATTCAAAAATAAATGTATCTTCTGCTTCACAATCAGACCAAATCCTCTCTTATCTCTCGCTCAGAGAGGTGTCGAAGATCTTGCAAAATAAAATCTGTTGAAACTAAGTCAGTCTTGGAGGAGGATACGTTGACACCACAATGTGTTTTTCTTATTACAGTACCGATTTTATATACTAGTAACAGAATAATACACCAAATCAAAACCGTCTTGTACAATAATTATCAAATGAATAAACGTTTTTTGAATGCTTGAAATATTTTTATTGTTTCTTTTTTCTGTTACATTGTTGTGTTATTTTTAATAATTCTTACGTGAGGACTTGAATATTGGACTCCATTTATCATGTATATTACGTGCAATTTGTATAGTGTCTCCTGAAATATTTTCACATTAGCACTTTTAATTAATTTGTTTGTAGTTTTCTTACCAGTGGGTTCAGTAGGAAACTCGGTTTGGTCAACTGTGAACGGCTGCTCCAATTCAGTAAACATCTGATTGTTAATATATGACTGATCAAACGTCTCTCCATTAAGTAGAGTGTTGTTAGCATAATCAAGAAACATTTTCCACCGTGGATAAAAAAAGTTCGACACCACTCCTGCGTTTGTTTTAATTTAACCACACTATTTTGATTATTATATGATATTACCTGACCACTGTTTAGTAGCATAGTCTAAGATTTCTCCTCGAGGCCCCCACAGTGTAATCTGGTTTTTAGCGTTCTGCTCAAACTGCATTTCTTCATTGCTGTCTGCTGCCGCATCTTTCGCTGACTGTACCCAACGTCCCAACAAAAACGCTTCATTTGTTGCCAAAATTCGCTCCAGATCGGTTAATAAATCCAAAAATGTTACACTGTAATAACTAGTAATTTTCTAAGTAGTAGAATTGTTACGATCAGATTTGCAACATACTCAAAACTGTGGACATCACCTACAGTGTACGAATCAACAATTCCGGTGTAAAACTCGTCGCCGTAAACTTGAAGAACTTGTCTCGTCACGTCGACTAAGTCGTGCAGATAACCAGGACTATTTTGCAAGTTGTCAGATGCTGCTAGCAAAGAAGTCCAAGCATCTAGTAAGTCCTCCATGGGGTACCAATTCTGCAAGACAATTCTTTTATTCAACAAAAAAAAAGCAGCAAAAACATTATTTTTTTTTAATAACAATACCTGAATTAATAACTGAAAATTTGGCGACTTTGCTATAACGAATTGTCCCATTATTCTGTAACTTTCACTAAAATCGTAGATCGTTCTCTGAAATAAAAGTGTAATAACAAAATCTTCCACGATTTGCAAGAGTATTACTTGTAGAATTCGCCAAGCATTTTTTGCGTTGTCATCCGAAGAACCATACCTTCTTGTTGTATAACTTTCGATCCATTCGGTTAAATTGACTGGAGCCGTTCTCCAAGCAGACTCAGTCATCAATTCATAAATCACATAATTTTGATTTATTCCCTCGGGTGTTAGACCCGTTCCAATCATAGTACTGTTCTCGGCTTGTCTTGCAGTTCTTGGGCCCTGAAAACTCGATTCAGTAAATCAATTAAAAGTTCTTAAACGCTCTTTTACGTAATTGACCATGGTAGATGAGCCGAACATGCCTAATGTGCCTCCAAAATTGTGCAGCATACACCAAATAAATGGTTGTCCAAAATATTGCTCGAGGTTTTGATATTGGGGCGAGCGTTCGGACTGCAGGTCCAGAACTATCATTTTTCCCTTAAAAGATGCGTTTGAATAACTTCGTGTTGCAAAAAGCTTTAACTTACTATTGGAACAGAAGTTAGAATAGATTTAGCTCTTTCTAGTGTCCAAAAATCAAACTCGTTTACAAACATCCAGTTTTGCATCAGCCTGGAATGAGAGATGAGTTAGCAGATAGTGTAGAAATGTGTGCGTTTAAGTAACCATATAGCTTCAGAATCTGCGTCAGTCATTGCTTTGTAAATAGATTTGCCGACATTTTCCAAATAGGTTAAATCACCAGATGTTGGTCTGTTTTCGTTGAAACTGTCACAACTGTAAACGTGATCAGTTCCAAATTCTGATATTTGCTGCAAATTTAGTTTTGTTGTAATTTAGTAACAAAAGAAGTGATCTTACTTCTGCTACAAATGCGGTTCCAATTTCGTTGAAAAGATTTTCGGTGGGATCCAAAAAATAAGGACAACAATGTTCGTCGCTAAATCCGTTCCAAGCACCCATCATGTCCATCTTTGCGTCAGGATATAGACTAGAAGAACATGTAGTGTTGTTTACTTGAAAAAAATATTTACCTTCTGAAAGCTCTAGGGAGATGACCTGCGAAAGCTGGAAGAACCGGGATCATCCCAAAATTTCTCATTCGTTCCAGAATCTGCTTTTGCAAAACTATAGACCTGTCGTGCCAAGCACTCGAAAGAGGTCCACCCCATCCTCTCATATTTCCCATCCTCAGCCTTCAAAACTGATGTCAGTTAACACTCTCAACGTTCGACGACTGTTAATTACCAAGCCAAGAAAGCAGGTCCAGTAAAGTGTTCGTCGATATCTTCACGGGTCAGATTGAATTTTTGGTAAACGCGATCCCAAATTGCTTCTTGACCATTGAAGGCTAGAACCAAATTGAACCCATTCAAAGCTATCCAGTCGATGTGTTTTTCCCACTGGTTCCAGTCCCACCACACGAAACTGTAACTGGTTGTGCACACGTTCTGATAGTAACGAAATCTGTCGTTGAAGGGGACGGTTACGTCGACATCTGGTAGCTCCTCTGGCAGATTTAACTGAGAAGCTTCCCATGAGATATGGCTATTGCAAAAATACTTCAGGTAGTGGTTGAAACCAGCTGCTGCAGCTACTCCTGTGGTCCCAGTTATTTGAATTATTCCACTCGCGAGTTTTTCAAGCTGGTGGAAATTACCAATAGGATATTTTTGGAAATTTTTATGTTGTTGAACTCACTCGAAACACATCGTTCAGATCATTATTTCCCAAATCTGGATCGACTTTTACATCAAACAAAGACGCTTCCGCTGGGAGTGTTCTCGAAATTAAATCTTGAACGGTAGTTGCTTGTGTTTCCGGGGTTGATTTAGGCTTAATATGGTTTAGTGTTGAGAACACTATAAAAAAAAATGTTTACCTGCCGATTTACCAAAAGACACTTACTCTTATTATGTGGTGTGGACTCGAAACATAAAACATTTAAAATAAAAAGGTTTAAAACAAATATTGTCACTTTGATAATCATTATGTATCCTCAAATATACGTGCACACAATAATTTACTTCCTACACCTGTTTAACTTTTAAATTACACTTTTGACTCGATTTTATTCACATAACTAGAGTAAGTACTTTGTTTTGATTGATAAGACCATCAAAAGGGTACTTTATTATTGATACCACTTAAATACCTATTATCAAACAATGGATTGATGAGAGTTTGAAATAAACATTCAACTAATAGTTATTTAAGATATAAGTGTAAAAAGTTATCGTTTATTGCACGAACGGGTTTAAAATACGACCGAGGTACGAGGGAGTATTTTAAAGGATGTGAGTGCAACAATAGTTATTTATGTATTAAGGGCATAATCAGGAGGGCCATAATCGACAATTATGCCCGTGGTACATACAACGTTTTATTCTACAGAGTGTCGCAAAATTAACGTATTCCAAGACGGGGGTCTTGTAGGGAAAAATCTCAGGAATCTCGAAAAAATAAAATAAAAAATATAGGGGAGGTCTTTACAAAGATATATGAGTCTGAAAGTTCAAACTTTCTTGAAAAAACAGCTTTATCTCGAAAAAATAAAAGTTTTATTTTTCCAATTTTTGTTCAAAAGGGAAGTACAACATAGCTAGAATATTAATTAGGTACTTTTGAACAAATATTGGCAACTTTGATATTTTTTTCAAAGTGACAGCAATTTTTTTTAAACATTTTTACATAGTCAACAGGATGTCCCCTACTAAGCCCCGAACTTGGAATACGATAATTTTAAGACACCCTGTATTTTATAATTTCTAAAAGATTCAGACAAATATTTAGTACTCCTTAAAGGAAATCAACTAAAAGTTGTGTCCATTTGTGTCCATGCAAATTTAGTTAGCTATTTTGATGTTGTTAGGGTTACTGTGTATATAATGTATGATTATTTTTAATCAAATAATGTTTGATACCATTGTTTGAATAATTAAACCAACCGTTGCTTGGCAGATTTTTGACAAATCTGTGCCATAAAGGCCAATCTATGCCCTCATTTGGGGGCGTATAAAGACGATTATTGACTAAAATAGAATAATGGAACTTTTTACACGTATGTCTTGCAACATTTTATCTACGATCGTAAGATCATCGCGGTTTCAACATAAATTTGTATAAAATAATTATCATTGATTCCATATTTTATGAATAACCAAAGTCGTTCGAGAACCACGTCGTTTAGCAACCTACTTCTAAACAATGTTTCCAACAAATTGTATTGTTGTATTCTGACAGTTCTGTGCCATAAAAGCGTGCCCTAAAAGTTTTATGGCACGATTCCGTCAGTTCACTAAACGTCAACTTCGACGATTTTTAGTCCAAAAAGTGCCTACTTTTTACACGATCGTAGATAAACACTTTTATATAATGAATTATTTATTTATTTGGTGATTTCACGGAACCTTTTCTTAAGATTTTATTTTACTTAAAAATGTCATACATTTTTGTTTTCTTAAAGTACAAATTAAATGCTAGAACTGAGAAAACATTATTTTTATCATTTCAACACAAGTAGATTATAATTAAATAATTAGGATTCAACTAGAAAATCAATTTAGCCTCTCCACTACTACAGTGTTTTATGTGTTGCCTATAGTCAATTTATCCTAAGATACAGGAAAGTGGTGGTCAGTTTTCCAATTAGTTCCACCAGATGGAACTATTAAGAGAAATAACATTACAAGAACATTACAAAACATTGTCAGTGTATGGTGTCACTGTAAATTAAGTTATGCAAAAGTAAAAAATCAAAAATAATGGACACCTAAACATTCAAAAATGTATTTAAAATGTTCAAATTGTCCACCATTATTCTAACCATGCCATGTAAAACCATTTAACAATAGTTATTCTTTGTTTCAAGCTTAAATCCATAGGTAAACAGCTTAAAAAGAAATAGGTAATGACAAATGATGACATTTGAGAAAGTCAAAAAAGAAGAAGAAATCCTTGTATCCTATGAATTGAAAATGTTATAAATAGTAAGCAACGTTGTAACCACGGTTGTAACTCTTATTTCATTCGATAAAGTCACTAGATAGTATATTCGTCCTTGAATAGTGCCATCTATTAGTGCGCAGCGTAAAAAAAGTTGCCACCACTTTCGTGGGCGCACTGTATATGGATTTTTGAAAAGACGTACTTTTTAATTAAATAAAACCAGTTTTTCCATTAACAAGAAATCTTTATTCAGCACACAATTTACTTATAATAGTTATTTTTTATGCAACTGTAAGTGAAACGAGCACTTCACGCACGTAAAGAGGCCGCAAAATCCAATTTCGCGGCCGTTGCTTTTAACGACGGCTGTTTGTACGTATGTACATATTTTTTAACTCTGTAGGATTACCTACCCGAAACTGAAACATCACTTTTACTACAATTCTCTTCCGACCTTTTAACGATTATTTACAAAATGAATGGTTTTATTTATGTCATTTCCGTAGCCGAATTTATACGTATTTATTGACAGTGAAGTAAATTTTTCTCTCGAAACGTTAAGAATGATTTCGCGGCCTTGATATACAAATAACTATTTTGTGCAACCGCACGTGAACGAGCATTTCGCGTATCTACTAAAACAAGCCGCAAAATCCAATTTCGCGGTCGCTGCTTTTAACGTCATTTTAATGTTTGATACAAACCAGAGTTTCCATGTAAGACTGGCGTTTAGATTTTTCGGGTAGGTATGAAATCAGAAACTGCAGAATTTATAATAATAAGTACTTTTGTTGTTTTCTTTTTTTGGTTAATACATATGTATTTAATATAAAAGAACGAATAACAAGCAATTTTCGTTGTCTTCGGTGGTTGAATTCCTGGGAAACTCCGCGAATACTGCAACCGCGGACACTGAAACAACGATGCATCCTTTTACAACAAAACGTAAAAAATGTATGAACTGAATACCTATTACCTTGACACGTGAGACGTGAATATTACCTCTATACTTCTATAGGATGGATGCCGGAGATAAGGAAAGCAACTCGCAATCGCTAATATCGATTTCTTCCTCCTTCGTGTTTATTTGATTGCGACTCGATGAAGGGTGTGATGGTGGCGATCTCTCCCTCTTGAACAACTCCGTCAGCGTCAGCATTTTTTGCCGCGATTTCCATCGAATTTCTTTCAATAGCTCCGCGTAAGGACGAAATGCGTCCTCAAGTTGGTCTTTAAACTTGACGCTGCGCTCCATTGAGGGATCCGCTTCCAGAAATTCTTTGGTGGCCTGTTCGAATATTGGCGCCCACTTCTTCAGTACTTCCACGCTGAGAGGGCGAATTTTCGGAGCGGCTTCATCATGGTCGCTGTCGCTATCTGTATTGTCGTTCATAGCTGCAACAACCAACTCTTCATTGGAAGGTTCGACTGCGCGTCGCATTAAAATTTCGTCAATGTCCTTCTCCTGTATGGTATCAAAACCGTCCTCGCCAATGCGTTGTGCCAAACCCATGATAGTTGCCACACTCTTTTTTATCTGAGCGTCGACACCTCTAAACCCTTGAAAATTAATAACACACTGTGGCCAAACCTTTTCCCAACAATTGTTAATTGTAGCCTGAGAAACTCTCTCCCAGGCCACTTTTACATAGTCTATCACGTCGAGGATGGTGAAGAGCTTCCAAAAATCGATCATCGTGGATCTGGGATTCGCATCCAAATGTTGGCACGCGTTGCGGTACACCTCGTGAATGTAGTAACTTTTAAAAGCCTTAATAACCCCCTGACCCAGTGGTTGAAGCGATTTAACTTGAGACGTGGTCGGAGGTATGAAGAGGACTTCCACATTTGGGTGGGCATTTTCAAGGTCTTGCCGAACGTGAACACGCGCACTATCCAAAATAAGCAGAACCTTGAACGGGGAACGTTTCCGTTCAAGATATTTTTCTACCTCAGGGATGAAGTGGTTGTTGAACCAGTCCCAAAAAATCTCGCCGCTCATCCAAGCTTTGAGGTTCCACTTCCAAATGACTGGCAGGTGGTTCAGATTTTTTCCTTTCAAGGCTCGCGGGTTTTGACTCTTGTACACCATCAGAGGTTTACACTTGAAGTCGCCTTCAGCGTTCGCACAGAAGAGCATGGTGGCACGATCTTTAAAGCCCGACTCTTTGGCGACACCCGTGCGTTTGTTTATTTGTTTGTAAAAAAAACTTGTTTCATTCGCGTTAAATACTTGCGCAGGCATGTAATTTTTCTTTTTGATGATTTTAGACAAGAGTTTCACAAATGCGTCAGCTGGATCTGTCTGACTGTGAAGATTCAAGTTCTTGAGGCCGTATCTGGTTTTAAAACGATTGAGCCAGGTAGTACTAGCACTGAATGTCTTCACATTTTCTTGGTATTGAGTCACATGCTCGTAAATTTGTTTGGCTTTGCGCCTTATGGCAGCGGTGTTTATTGTACTTTCGTTTCTTGCTATCGTCTCGACTACCCACAGGTTAAGCCGCTTTTCCATTTTCTCCATTGCTTCGTCACTACCACTTCGCAGTCGCACCACTGGAGCCACTTTACCATTTGCCGACGCAAATTTGCTCCAAGTTCTGCGGATGTGGTCTTCCTTCTGGCGGATCGAACGAATGGTCGATTCGTTCACTTTAAATAGTCTGCCCACGGCCGCCACCGTATTGCCAGAACGAAGCAAATTAAGCACACGAACTTTATTGTCTAAGCTCATCACGACGCGCGAACGCTTAAGACCTCGTGGCACAACCCTCTGATTAGTATTACCCCTACGTCTTGTTTCCATTACAGCGTAAAACGGATACAATCGACAACTACTTAACGAACTCTTGGTTTCGTATTTCTCTCTTTCGCAGTCACTCGCGCCTTTTCGCGGATTACCTAACTAGTAATTAAGTAAAAAAGCCACCATTTAAATCTTTACCAGCTTTTCTCTTCATCACCCCTTTAATACATAAAGTTCATTAATACATAATTCATTCTAGAATATGAAAAGTCACCTTTCCTACAACACCCGTCAAAGTCGATGCTGCAAGCTCAACACGTCCGCCATTTCTTTAACGCTAACTGGTTCCGTCCGCATGGTCGTCGCACTTTCAGTTAATTAGCTATTAGTCCGCGCTTCAATTTGCCTTCACGTTGATTACTGTCCGACTAGGCTAGGTTCGATAATAAAACACTGATTGTGAGAACACGTGGAATGTGATTAGAACAACACGGGGACTTGTTGAAATAACGGAAACCGCGAGAAGACCGCAACTTGCCTTGCTGGAATGCGCGTTGCAGCTGTCTGAGATAGCTCTTTTCCGCGCATGGCCGCGGATAGGCGTGAACCGTGAACACAGCGAGAGTAAAACGCGCCAAATGCGGTACAGCGAAAGCGCGAGAAATTTGAACATTGTTGCTACGATCCTGCACATTTTTGACTAAGTCTTTCTTTACTCTCTGCTATTTTTAACACTATTTCTTTTTATACCCTGTTTATCTCTACATACATACGAGTATACCTCCACAGGATCACAGGTTTTACTTGTTTTTTTTTTGGTTTTTTGCATTTAGGATTCAATAAATAAATCGCTATAATTATGTCTCAAAAATTACTAGAACATATTTTCAATTCCCAAGGCGGAAAACAATGCAAAATATTTTTTGATAGGTTTTTAATTATGTATTTATTATTATTATTGATTTAAATTGTTGCTGAGGCAAACCTATTTAGCAACTTAATGGTTGTATAATTCTGTATATTGGACAATTGTGTACTGATTTATTCCTGCGTTTTGTCATATTGCTTCTTAAAAGCACAGACATTAGCGTTGTTAACGACTGTGTTATCTAATTTGTTCCAGGTTTCAAATGCGCGGTTTGTTAGGAAATATTGTAGAAAAGATGTCTTAAATTTCTCTTTCTTAAGCTTGTATTGGTGTCCTCGTAGTCGGGGGTCCGTTTACATGTCTATGAACTCCGAGGTGTCACCTGGCCATATATTGTGTGTTAATCTATATATCTGGATCATATCTGCTCTATCATATTTACATATTTACATTAAAATGCTTAATAGGTATCTAGAGAATGTATGTACCGTTCTTATTCTACCACATCAGGATTAGAAACAACTAAATAAAATAAAAAGGAAAATAAATCGACATCTTTTAATATTTAATTAAAATTAAAATTGGTTGCTTTATTTTTTTCTAACAGAAGAATCGTCTGTGGCAACCAGGAGGATATATTATGTAAACATTTAACAATGCTTTGTTGAAACGAACGTTTGAACACTACTTTTTCCATTTCTTCTACATCTTGATGAAATCGCCATCTTCCTTTTCATTGACAGCACAAAGATTTTTGGGCAATATAGTTCATGTGTGCAAATGAAAAATTAATTCTTATATAGGCTCACATTACTTGTTAAGTTCTAGAATTTTTGTAGCAATTCTTTTTTCTGATAACATTTTGTAACCAATAGTTTTATTAAAGCAAAGAAAATATTTGGTAACGGTTTTAAATGGTGTCGATGCTTCTCTTGGAGAAACATTTTGAATCTCACATTGATTTATAAATGCTGGCCCCAAAAAATACCTTCTTCGTGTTAAATAAATTTGAGTATTTATCTGTTTTTATCTAACACCGCATTAGAGATTCATTATTACCTAAAAACAGTAAAGACACATCAATACATAAATGTTGCAGGGAAATGTACTTTTTAAGGCTAATGGTGTTATTAAACGTTGAGATATTTGTAAATTACATTAGTAGTTTATTTAACGAGTTTGTGTGTAAATTGGGCCTTTTTTGGGATAAGTGGGCCAGTTTAAAACGCGAGTGAAACGAGCGTTTTAAAGGCTCACGAATGCCAAAAGAAGCCCAATTTACACATGAACGAGTTGAATACAACGTTTTTTTGTTCGACGAGACCCTTAAAGGCTCCAATTCACTTAAAATCTTTAAAATTAGCTTGACGTTTCGTTTTGACAAGTTGTGACATTTATCAAAATCACAAAATCCGTTCACACAGAAGAAAATTCTCAAATTCTGATAGTGTCGAACAAAAAAATATTTTTTCATCAATAATGACGATAATAAATTGATCATTTTGGATTTTTGAATGTATTTTTTCTGAAGCTTTCTATTCTGGAATGTTGTCGAGCTAATTATTTGTCCTGCAGAGGGCGCCGTAACCACACTTTTAACATTTTCTCGCATTCAAAGACGCCCCATATATTGTCCAATTCCAGTAATTAATAATTATTTGCGTTCTTAATTAACTATAAAACAATAACAAATATTAGTGTATTGGTTTTTATATTCAATAATTACAGGTTTCTGTACAGAACCCGTTATTTGTCAACATTTATCTACTATTGCTATTCTTTTTCCTCCAACTAACTTGCATGCGAAAACAGAGATAACGAATATAACGTGTGAGTGTAAATTCCACTGTTTTGACACAATTGTCAGTTCCCGCTCTAACCTAACATCCGACAAACATCAACAGGGCATTTAACCGGAGCCAATTTCGTGATTTTTTTAACAAGTTGACCATGAGCAGTTGCAGAAAATTATTTGAACAGCAAAACGGATTTGGTAAATATTTTAATTGATAAATCGGATCTTTAAATAACTAACGTAATCGTAGCACGATGGAAATGTTACGACGACATCATCAAGAGACTTCGCTGCCCGAAGGAAGAAGAATACACCCAACTGTTACCCTCAGAAGACGTGATTTGCGATACACCAATATTCGCCTGTAAGTTTGCACAACAAAAAGGCAACGAAACCTTCCTAGCTCTAGCCAACGAAGACGGTAAATTGGCAATACACGACACCACGAAAAAACAAGAACCGTACGGTATTCGCGCACATAACAACGCGATTTTCGATTTGGCCTGGATGTTCGAGAATATGAAAATTGTCACAGCTTCAGGTGATCACACAGCTAAACTTTTCGATGTCGCTAATTCAGACGTCAGAGAGATTAAAGCGTTTTACGGACACACTCGTTCAGTCAAAACGATCGCGTTTCGCAAAGACGATCCCAGCGTTTTTGCAACGGGGGGCAGAGACGGGAATATTATAGTTTGGGACACGCGGACGGACATGGGTAGTTTCATAGGGAAGGTAGACCGGACAATTTTCAATTCACATAATACCACAGCTCCACCGAGTAAAACGCGGCGAAAATGCGTCTGTATGAGCCCGTCCAGGGGTTCCAGTGCCAAATCTGTGACAGGTTTGGTATTTCAAGACGACAATACTTTGATTTCTTGCGGGGCGGGCGATGGGGTTATCAAGATTTGGGACTTGCGAAAGAATTATTTGTTTTATAAGCACGAACCCATACCGAAAAATAAGATCCCATATGGAGGGTCCACTACGAAAAATGGTTTCAGCAGTTTGATCATCGATAAGGATTGTGTTAAGCTGTACGCGAATTGTTTGGATAACACTATCTACAGCTATAACGTAGGCACCTGTAATCCTGTACCAATTATGAAATACACAGGGCACCAGAACAGTACTTTTTACATCAAATCCTCCCTCAGTAGGGACGGATCTTACTTAGTTAGCGGAAGTAGCGATGAAAACGCTTATGTGTGGAATACAAAACAGTCGCGCCCTCTGGTGAGGCTGACTGGACACGTCGCTGAGGTCACCTGCGTGGCTTGGTGCGAACGGGGCGACATCACTTTGGTCACGTGTTCAGACGACATGTCCCACAGGATCTGGCGAATAGGGCCGGAAGATCTGCCCGAAAACTGGGAGGTCGTGGGAAGAGGAAAGGCCGAAGTCCTTCCGCTCGCGCCCGCACAGTCTAAACTCAAACGCCTCGGCGAAGAAACAGTCGCGCTCCCCAAGAAAGTGATAGTATCTTGCAAGAGATGCGACAATCCCTCGACGAACGATTTCTGCCAAAACTGTTGCAGCGCGTCGAAACGAAAACACGAAGAAGAGATCAGCAACGAGAACAAGAGGCTCCACACGGATCTGGGGCCTCGCCGCTTGTTCCACAATTTGACGGACAACGGAAGTAGCAACAGCGAATTGTCGACCATTGTGGAAGAAGAATCGGAGAAGAAATCTCATCAACCGCCGACTCTCAACTTACCGAATTTCGTACTGGATGGCGTCGCTCCGCATTTGAATATTTCACCGCCGAAGCAGAAAGATCAAGACTGGTTGACCAAGTTTAGGATTCAGAGGAAATTTAGGCGGGATTTCCTCGACGCTTCCGCTTCGGCGCCTCCGAAAGTAGCTAAATTGAATTCGACACCAAAAAAATGTTCCTCACCTCAAAGTCCCATTTTGAGGTTTTTTAAAGTTAAGTGTGAAGGGCATTCGTGCTCGAGTAAGACTCCCGGATCTAGTGTGTTAATGTCAAGCCCTCAGTCGAGTCAGTGATGATACAATGTAATATTTGCAACTCTTGTAATCTCATATTTTAAGACTTTCGTATATATTAGGAATAGTCATGTAACTATTTGTTTTTTGAAAACTTTATTATAAACTGTTTTGTCATTGTTTTGACTTCAAAATAAAAAGTATTATTTTTTAGTGTTTTTTCATATATAATTTTATATCCTTATGTATTTTCGCAGATATTCTAAGTCTTGTACACTGTTAAGTGGCTTTTGTATTGGTAAGAGTTTCAGATAAATTGTTCTCCGCAATTGCTCTGTATTATTGTTAAAGGTTGAATAAAAGTGATACCTACTTATGTTATTTAAAAATAAAGCATTTATCTGAAGAACAACGATTCTAAAGAGATGACAAAACGTAGAGTACCTTCTTTCAATTAATTGATTTAACGCCATTTTTTATAAATATAATCCGTTCTTTCATGATGATTGATGACTTAATAATCACAACCTTGATAAAAAAAAGTTATCAACGTGATACGTGAACAACGAAACGCGGTGTTTTAGTGCAATTCATAAAATTTTTATGTAAATATCTAAATGTTATTAAAGAACTGTCACTTTCCCACCATAAAGTAAGTTCAAGCATATACAGCACATGTACAGTATGTAGTTGTTTTCAATGACACACGTCAATGTAATTTTTAATATCTTGTAGCAGATTGTATAGTGGGGAGCACGGAATTTCGGGCAGCAATTTATATGTCATTTAAAAAAACCAATGTAGTCTAAGCTTTATTGTCACAAATGTCAAAATAATTAATTTTGACTGAACTTCAAAATAAATTGTCACAATTATGCACAATTAGTTTACGTTTTAGTAACTAATTTCCAAAAGACTGTTCAGTTTTCAGAAAATCACATCTAAGCACTTGCAACTTTTCAGGATTGATGAATGCAATTTGTCAAAATAACATGTGACAATAGTAGATATTAAAATGAGGTTATTAATATACTCAATTTCTTATAAATGTACATCTAAGCAAGCCATGAAAATCTGATTTTCTATTGGTATTAAAGCTAAAGCTAGTGACTTTGACTTTCAAAGTTGCTTGCTCTGCGCGAACCCGATTTGCCTAATTTTTCAGTTTTTGTCCATTTTAACATTGCTGATTTCAAAAGCACTGTTACGTCTTTTTACTGATTAAATTAAAGTAATTCTTTTGTTTTTGTCTTTGTATTTTTACCAAATAAAGATTTATTGGACATGACCTTCATAAATGTGACTTTTGTAATGTAACTAAATTAAAGGTGCTTTTACAAATCACAGCTCACTTGATGACAATTTATATGAAATCAATTATACGTCTAGCACCTAGGTAAAGCCTATTTGACATCTTATATCAGTCAAATTTCAATTCTGTTCTAAATTCCGTGCTCCCAATAGTACCTACGTCGCTTTTTAATTAAAATACTTTGACAATTCTTCAGATATATTTTTTCCGTCTCGTCCTACACTTCCTGTTTCACGAAGTATTTGACAGTTGATGAAGCTAAGCCATACGTTAACTAAAACAATATCTTGTGACAGCCCAAATATACTTGGTCACACGGTAGAACAAACATACTACGTAGGTACTATACAGGATATTTCAAGTGATAGTGAGCCCGACAGAATTAAAATACAACCCACAATACATTTACAAAGTTAATGTGGCTCTTTTAAATATCGTATTGTTTTAAAATGAAAGTATGAATCTATGATGGCTTTGCAATAATTTTATTTGTCACAACTGACATTTACAAAAAATTAAAATACGACGACTAAAATGTACCTACTATTCCGGACACGGAATCTTGGCCAACATTTCTAAAAAAAGATGTAAACCAATCATTAGTGTCATTAATAAATGACAGTTATTAAAAATCACTTTGAAGTTTTTCTTGTGACATCAAAAAAGCAGGGAAATGGCATTATCGAGTCCAAAGCTGGGTTATATTCGAACGATGAGAAAAGAGACATGAAGTAAGACTAAAAAACTCTTTTTTTACAATTTCATTTACTTCACCAAGCAAATAACGTTCATGTCAAAATTTACGAAATAGCTAACTACGTTTTATACAGGGTTATTATAAATGATTGTAGTCGAAGTAGGCCATGCCCATGTTATTACATTATTGCCGCTTTCATGTGAACTGTCAGTTTTGTCGCTGTTACTGTGATTTTTTAGGTGAAAAATGCGATGATGAGATTGTTATTTATTTTTGTTAAATTAACGATTGAATCCAGAAATATTGAGTTGTTTTGCACCCAGTTTAACTCCCGTGTGTGAACGGTGTGTACTCAGTTATTTACATCATTTTGATGTTTTTTATGTGGAGCGGCAACCATAAATTTTACATTCAATTTTCACGCCTACTTCGACTACAATCATTTAGAATAACCCTGTATTTTTTAAATCAAAAAACAAATACCCTTTGTAAGAGTATTGTGGGTTGCATTTTGAATTCCGTCGGGCTCATTATCACTCGTGAAATACCCTGTATATGCCTCTTTAGGACACAATGCTTCTTAACTTTGACATTAACCTAATTTTTATGAACGATAAAACGTTGGAAAATGTGCATAATCAGAAAGGCAGTAATATCATTTTGACAAAATATGTCCCATCTTACTGTAATTTCTCACGATATCTGCTCGTATGGGGCAAGGAAATACCTGTCATGGTTGTTTGATGGTTAATCTTAATTATATTCAAGTTGTTCGTGGAAGCATGGACCTACGTATCCGTATTGAAAAACGGTTTTCGTTTAGAGTGAGGCGAAATGTAAGAGCACAAATTAAAAATGTTCATGCGTACAGAGTTTTCAATTAACGAGTTAATCAAAGTGGAGAAGTTTCTGAGTTATTAATATTTTTGTAAAAACACAACTTTTGAAAAATTGGATTGTTCTTTTAGTACTTTTTTTAATTTAATTTTTTATCTCGATAATGAATTTCTCCTACTCCTAAGGAGCTATTTTGTTACCAAACACTTTTATTAGTTTAAAAGAAGCATGTTTAAAACTGATCAACATAGTGATGATTGATGAACGATGACCGACAGGTCAACCTTTGGTAACGTTTGCACCGCAGGTAGCATAAACACTTAAGTACACATCATCCAAAATATAATCAGTTCTTTCGAAATATAAAAAATTACGGTCTTCTCAGAAACACCCAGATTTGGAATGTAAGATATAAACATTTCTCTAGATAGACACTAGATTTTTAAAGACCTAAACGATTCTTTATCGAAAAAGAAACTCTAGGATGATTTCTAGGGGTGACTATTACGATCCTTTATGAATATAATTATAAAAGCTTCACTTTCTGAGAAATTGAAATATAGTTATGATAAAAAGGAGTAATGGTACAAAACCTGACAAAAGTAGCGTTAATGTGTCGTCAAGTTAATAGATATTAATGTTGGATTGTTGTCTGGAGCGAGTTCCACATGACACTCCATGGGGAGACTTTAAGCCGCTCATTACGCGGATGTAAACCACCTGGTCTCGTGTCGAACTGAATCCGTAAATTAGGCTCAACATTGACAACTCGACACCTTCCATACTTCTGCTGGATTAAAGTACGCGTCTCTGCAGCAATAACAATGTCTTCTTTTTGCATAAAACATCTACGTTCCCAATTTGTGCGTGTAAACGTAAAAATGAAGAGAAACCTCGTAGGAACGCAGCGGTACCGAAGCCAATGAATCGGTTAGATAATTTACGACAGTACCATAAAGTTGGGCACGTCTCTAACAATGTGGCTAATAAAAATAGGGCAGATGTCACTCAAAGGTTTTTTTCGATTTTACCACTTTGTGTTTTATTTATTACCTACGCGAGTTTTTCGGTGAGAGAGAGAGAGCGATTTGAATTGTCGGGGAAGTGGAAGTGTTTCTCGATAACAAGTTGTGGAACTGTGTGTACAGTTTGCAGAACAAAAGGACATCGTTAGTAAAGTTGGTGCAACTGGACGGAAAGGGCCATAATTGGATATCGGAGACGTGAGGTAGACAGGAATGGTCATTTAAAAATAACAGGCACGTATTGGAGTTTCCTTGTTTAGGACCACTGGTAGTAATTGTATCAAAGAATAAATTAACTCTTTTGCACTTCACAATTTCCATATCTACAAAGAAGCGTAGGATTTCATTAGTATCTTGTAACTGACAAGAAAAATTAAACCAGGTCAGCAAAATAAAAAGACGGTAAAATAGTTGTAACAGCTTGTAAAGGTATTTTTTCGTAGAAAAACGTGGACAACTAAAGAAATAAATCGATATCTCTAGACCAGTTACGCCCACTTTTATTTTTGCTTCTTTTGATTTAACAGATGTGAACCCAAAATCTCTCTCAAACGTCCACTTAAGTAGAAAAACATATTTGTTCAAACATCATCATCAATCATGTCAAAATAAACTGGAAAGAGTAATTGTTGCATTTCGTTATTTATTCGTTGAATAACGAGTTGATTAGTTACTGAGCATAGCTTTTGAATGACATCTATTACTATTTGTTATTAACATTAGATACTGTTAAATTCTTATAAAAGAAGTTTTTTGAAATCTTTTGGGTTAAAGAAGTAAGTAAGTCTTTTTTTGTTATACATACCTATTACTTAAATAAATATATTCTGATGTAATTTACGCAACAAGTGCATAAAATAGTACTTTTTTTTACAAATGAGAAGATTGACCGCAGAGCCGCAGGCGAGTGCGGTAATTCTATGAGTTAGGCATAAGTTCTAGACAATATTTTTGCTACGACTGTCTCCAATTAGAAAAACAATTAATATGAAAACAAAAACTAGAATTTGACGGCTGTAAAGCCAAAATCGTCAGAGAACTTCATTTGTTTCCAATTCACTGTTATGATTCTCTTATTTATATTTTTAATGCTTTTTACTTTTTTGCGCTATTACCATAAACAGATGTTTTTTTACTGTACTGTGCTGTCAAATGTGACTGCACTGTGCTGTCTATAAAAATTTCCTGTTGCCAATTTCATAATAAAACCACAGCATACTCTAATTCCGAATTTATTTCAAGGCATGGTATTTACTGTTTTGTACAGTATCAGCAAAAATAATCCACAAAAATAGTTACATTTTATGGGGTGCACTAACCTCCCCTTTTGACTCGACAAATTGCAAAAAAAAAAATTGTTTCGTAAAAAAGTAATGAAATAGCTCACCCTCCATTTCATATTTATTTTTATTGTAGTTCGCGATATCGGTATGTTTGGTGATGTCTGGGTTAGACGAGCGTGTTTTTCCACTTATTGAATCAATTATTGTCCGCTAAGGGTTGGCAACAACGTTAGCAAGTTGTACACTGAAAACCCCGAAAACAAAGAAAAACTCAACCGTGTGTTTAACGAAAACTGCTGACGGCTGTATCCTCTGTAACCAACCGAAAAAACTCCCACCGACCACGTTCATTAATTATTTTTTCTTTACAAGGCAGATAATCAAATTAATTACAAGAGAAAATAACTTTCTCACCCCCCGATTCTCTCCAATCATACAAAAAAGTAAGCACGTTTTGAAAACAGTTGACACGCGGCTCAAACAACACACTGTCGGGTTATATAACAACTATCCACGTTTCGGTTCTTGTTACCCTCATTGTTACTACGGGCTAAATCTAAATAAATAGCAAATAATTACGAGATGAACCGGGATTGGGGGAACTCCCGTGGAGATAAGCCGGTGAAAACGTGAATCGAATTTCTCGTATCGGATTCAGTGGCGTGACGACGGCAGTGGCGTGCCTGGCAATGTTCCATCTAGCAAGTCAACAAAAACATGCAGAAAAAAATATAAATATAAATATTTTTATCTCCAGATGCAGTGGGTGTTCAGCGCCATTTTGCAATATGGCCGCAAGACTTGTATACAAAATAAATAACGTGCTGAGTGTACATTATTTAACACACTTTAACTGGTTCAAAGCGTTCGCAAAGCTCACTATTATTATTTTATAAATGGACTTTTCAGTTTCATTATTGGGGATAAGAGGATTTTTCCGTGATTGCTTTAAAAATTGACACGTAGATGACAAGGCCGTTTGCATTGTCAGTAAAAATCGACTTTTCGGCTTACATTGTGAGACCGACTCTGCAATTTTATGTTATTGTGTTAGGTGGCCTGGTCTGGACTTAGGTTGCATGCGCTGAAAAGGTAATAATTAACAAAAGCGACACCGAACAACGCCACGTGTTTTCTTGTAATCTCCGTGGCCAATGCGAAATGTCACTAAGTAGAAATAAATGGAGGTGTTTGTTGTTCGGACTTTGTGTTTCGCCGACGACACCGAAATTTAACGAGACGTCTTAATCTGATGTACGAAAAATCACAAGTTCTCCACAGTTTGTAATTTCAAATCGGCATTCACTAACGGATTCCTAATGCCGGACCCAACAACTGTTACACGTTCACGGAAAGTAATGCCATTTTACGACCCACTATTTTCTGTTGTGGAAATCAATAAAAAATAACATAAACTCATAATTATGCTGCGTAAACCAACAATGTTTTATTACACATAAAATTCTACTGTAAATCAGCTTGACTTATGTCCGTTTCAGGGAAAAGCCATTAACAATTCATAACCATTCCAAAACACTTAATTTACCTGCTAAATTATGTACAAAAGTACGATTCACACAATATTTATTCTTCTCTACGTGGTGGTTTTCTTATTGTCTCAACATTATGGTTTTGGTAGTTGCCACATTAAAAGAACTGCCACTTCCCGTATCCTATCAAGGAGATTTATAGTGGCATAACCATAAAACAATTGTTATTATGCCGTATTATTTAACGTTAAAGATCATGTAAAGATATGTCTAATTTTATTTAAATATATAGATCCTTAAATCACTGGAATTGTAAATAGCGTCGTTATTCTTGGAGCCACGAAGAAATACAAATATAATCACTTTTTTTTATTATCTTGAGATGCAAGTAATGAATGTATTTAGTAGATACTAAAAATAGAATATTACGAACACTTATTCAGTTTTTCAAAAAAAAAAACTGTTCAGTCATTCAAATAGGTATTTTATAATATTGTATTTTTTGAATTTAATATTTTTTTTAATATTCATAATCCTAAAAATATTTTTCGGTATATTAGGTTTGCTTTTGTGAATGTATCGGGTGTTCATTTAAATTTCTCCTCAAGGTTAACGTTGAAGAGTCGATTGTGAACGCACCATGGTTGTGGTTGCGGATCACTGTTTAAATCTAACCTCAATTTTTGCGTTGTCTGCAGATTGACAAGTGGTGCGTTCACAATCGACTCTTCAACGGCAACTTTGAGGATAAATTTAAATGAACAGCAAATAGTTTTGTTAACAATTTTCGCTGGCATAAAATTACCAGGGCAGATTGTTGCCAGAGAAGGTATTTTTGTGTTTGTTAAAGTTGTTGGAAGAAGGTTGAATTTTGATGCCTATTTTTGTTTTTATTACCTATCATTAAGCACATATTTATAATCTGTTTCAAAATCAAAAATCCACCAACAGTGGATTCTACCTCGAAAATACAACCGACAACGTCGCCGACTTTTGTTTTTAGTGTGTCTGCAAGTGTCAGAAAAAGTGGGGTTATGAGAGAAAACTGTTGGACAGTCGTTTTGGTCGTAGTTCATCGTGTTTTTTATTCTCATATTATTATTTCACTCAAAAAGTAGCTAAAACCTTTTTGTACATAATAATTATTTTGTGTTTCGTAAATAAACTCAACAGTTCAATGTCAAATTTTGGCGGGAGGTTAAGCCAACCCCAAAAAAATTAAACTTTTTCTAGGGATTTCTTTTTTCTGCCAACATAATTCAACAGGTGGTGGATCAATAATTTATAACGGGTGACTACTAAAATTTTCACTTAGAGTTGGCTATGGATCATTCTTTGTTTTCCGTTGCACCTTAGACACTGACAAGTTTGACATTTCAATAAATGTTTTTTCTCTTAATTTGGTTATGTTTCAATTGTACTGACTGACATTTGTCGTTCGTTCTTGCGTGTGTCTAAACTAACAGAAAAAAATAAAAACTCGTTCAAAGCCAACTCCAAGTGAAAATTTTAAGAGTCACCCGTTATTTATAGCAAATTAAATAACTGACACACTCGATATTTATAAACATTACTTCTAATTTAAGAGTAGAATACATAATGAGGTCAATCCATATATTAGTCTCTCATTGACTGGAAGTGATAATCAATAACCAATATCTGACCTAAATGAACAGATTTTCATGAATGAAGAACACTAAAAACTTAACATTATTATGTGGTCCAGTTCCTATTGCTTATTAGCTATATGAGTAAATGTTATAGAATCAATATAATTAAAAAAAATTATTAACGGAAAGGGGCAAACAACTAAAATAAATATTTTGTGAATTTATTTCAGAAGGTATAAGAGAACACCCTGTATGTGCAATGGTGCTGTAAGAATATTACAAATTGTTGTTTGTTAACTATGATTAGGTAAAGTACGAAGTAATATGACAATGGCATTGTTACATAATCCAAATATATTTTTTTCGGATGTATTCGGAGTTGGTAGCATTGTGTGCCATTTAAGTCGTAATTGAAGTATAGTGCAGTATATCTATTAGAAAAATTAGTATATAATAGACCCGCATCCGAGATGTACAAACACGCACAATCTTCATCAAATTGTGCAGTGAAGTAGGAACTTCCTTTAAAACGCGACACCCTCGCTGTTAAGTCATTAACTGTTCAAATGGTATATTTTCAAAACACCCCTATTTATTTTAATTATTTTTTTTTGTTTCAGACAATAACTGGAGTTGTGATGGTGGTGGCTGCGTACTCGTATTCATAAAGTTTAAAATAGATTTGTCACGAAGGTCTGCTTTCATCTATCACGCCGGCGACTCTATGACGAATTATCTCACCCCAAAACCCGGCAGCAAATGTCATGGAAATTCAAAAAAATATTTGCGATGATTGAGAGGTTTCCAGGACAAATATTTCGAAACAGTCGGAGCCCAACAACAAACAGCATATTGAAATGTCTGACTTGTCTTCGAAAATAAAGAGCGGCCTAGTTTTGGCCGTTCTCCGCCCCCGAGCGGTCCTTTCAAAGACATTTGCTTTATGTAAAAACAATATTCTTGTCCCTTGACAGATCTATTAAACCCCCAAGTTTAATTTTGGCACTTGAGACCGGCCGTTCAGGTACCTACGAAATTCAGAACTGCCCTCGACGAAATTAACGATATTGGTTTAAATTGCCGAGATGAGGGTCATTTGATTC
Organism: Tenebrio molitor; assembly: GCF_963966145.1. NCBI lineage: Eukaryota > Metazoa > Arthropoda > Insecta > Coleoptera > Tenebrionidae > Tenebrio > Tenebrio molitor. The sequence goes on from NC_091051.1 coordinate 8,416,021, forward strand.
ATTCATAATTCGTGATATTTCCATCGGAGCAAACAGAATTCATGTTTAATTCAAAGGACCCGCATGATCCAGCTCTTCTCACGATATTTTGACTTGCGTTAGGACCTATGTTTGTATGAATGGCTCTCATTTTGTACCAATTTAAGAAATCCAACCGATAATTGTGGAGATTGTTTGCGTCACATCTGCTCACAGTTAACAGGAAATGCCCCGTTCAACAAAAACCAATAATCTTTTCTGGCACGAGTTCTGTCAGAAAGCGTGTTACATCTTTGTTATTACGTGTTGCGACTTCGTTCAGGTACCTGAACCTCATTGTTCGCAAATCCTTTTATTTTTTCCGAACGTTTTGTCTCTTGATTTAACACATCCGACTTTTGCGACACAAAATGTGACACAGGGAGGCCCGAAACATTTGTCGCTTCCAAAGTAACTAATTTTATGATTTTTTTCCTTCCATAAAATATCTCCTACAATCCAAAATAGTTTTTCATTTATTTATCATGATACAGATTTTCCATTGACAAAACAAAGTTGCATTCCACGAAAATCAATTCTATGATATTTGAGAATGACAGACGGCAGGTGTCGTGAAGCCAATCAAATAAAATTAAATCACTAACACCAACTTTAGTACAATTTTCTTTTTTACCAACATAATAGGTACAACAGGTGCTGGTTTTTTGATAAAAACAGATATATTGATCTATTAAAAATCAAAAATTCATCAACACTGCTTCTACCTCGAAAACACAACCGACAACCTCGCCAACGTTTGTTTTTAGTGTGTTTGTTTGAAAGTGTCGGACTGTCGGAAAAAAGTGGGGTTATGAAAGGAAACTGTTGATAGTTGTTTTGGTCGTAGTTCATCGTGTTTTTTTATTCTCATTTTATTATTTCACTCCAAAGGTATGATACGATAGCTATAATTATAACAGCCATGGCTTATAATTTGATACTTGTGACAAACCGAATGTCAAATTTTGGCAGAACGTTGGGCAACCCAAAAAAATGAAACTTATTCTAGGGATTTCTTTTTTTCTATCAACATAATTCAACAGATGGTGGATTTTTTATTTTGAAACAGATTATAGTCGTTTTCAATAACATCCGTGCTGTCAATATGACAGTATGTGAGTATGTTGGCATCATTTGCTGTTGCAGTTTTGCAGTTTTGAATTTTCTAATTTGCCAATTTACGTTGACGCGGCAAATTGACAAATTCAAATTATTATCTATCATTTCCGACAAATTAGTCTGATTCGGATTCCGAGGATGACTTAGTTTAACCATGTTTTACACCATGTTGAAGATTGAGTTCTTGTTTGTTGTTGATGTTTCACGAAATATACATTTTCTTTTATCATAACTTCAATTTCTTGTTTGACATTTTTTTTAACTAGGATTTGCCTCTGAATACTGGTTATGAATTTGTGTGTATAATCTGCTGACACTGACAGTACGGATTTCGTTGAAAACGAAACTCGTAGTCTTTCATCACTCGCTAACGCTCGTGTTGAAATATACTTGTTCAGTAAAGTATCACCTTTCACACTTGTTACATAATAACTATGTACTACGGTATATTTTGTAGAACCCTCAAATCTAAATTGCTTTTTTTCTCCTATACCAGTGTGATATTGACATGCATTCTCATGATGCGGGCTTATTTTTGGAAACAGTGTATTAATTTTAAAATTTGGGCTGTCGTTTGTTTCCTTGAAACCTTTTGACCGAAAGCAGCAAGATCAGTATCAATCGTTAGAAGGTTTTTTGTTATGTAGAAGCAATAAATTAGCAAGACGTTTTCTTTTGTGCGACTAATATACCTGCTGAAAACTTCTGTGTAGTGATTTATATTATTTTAAATATTAATTAACACGGCCAAAATAAAATTCCCATGAAAGCATGAGAAACTACAGATTGTCTAATTAAATGAAGCCAACAAATGAGATGAAAGGTTCCGTAACGTACCTGTATCTCATCCATTTGGTTAATCCCGACTTCCTGTTGATGTGTTTTGTGTAAACATAAAAGTGACAGTGTCCCCGGCCTCGTATAACTCCACATAACTTATGTTGATACAAGATGAACAACATGTTTGAGTCTATTCCAACCAAAATATTTACTTCAAACTTTAGAGATGATGAGTTCCAATGACGGACCAATTAGTGATTTTTTTCCGTTACTCTCACTTTCAGTTTAATTGGCGTACGACATTCCAAACGCAACAACCTCCCAGTTGTAAAGTTAATTGTTGACTTTCTAAACAAATAGTTGGGTCTGTGTAAATTTACGATTTGTTTTTATTGCCGGTAGAATTGTGTTGTCTTGTTGAAGACGGTTAGAAGCTAAATGGAGGCTGGCCACCATTTATGACAGGTTTCTCTCTTGGAGCAATAACTTTTATTGCATTGCTGGATTTTCAATAAAATCGAACCTCGTGTAGTGGATTTTATTATAATTTATGGTGGTGGTATTAGAGTGACCGCATGCGGTCAAGGAATTGTGAGCTTTTTCAAGAATCGTCTGGGCTTTGTCCGATCTGACCCATTTTCGGTCCCGATCTGGTTCATTGTAAACAGCATAATATTTTCGTACCCAATTTCGTCGACCCACCCTGCACACATTTCCCATAATCCAACCGATTTTACCACAACAAGTTCTTAAATGAAGTGTGAACGAGTGCTTTTTTTATGGAATCACCCTCATTTCCGATCGATTAAATTCAAAGTTTGGGAACCACCGCACGGTTCGTTTTTATTTGGACGCATTTGCAGTCTGCTGGTGTTAAACAATCGTGAAATCAGGATCGCGATTTTTGTTGATTTCAACAATACGCCTAGAGGTTGGGCGCGTTTTATACTCGACGACTTTATTCAATTTATTTCCTAATTATGAGCGGACAATAAATTTTATAATATGATGGTTTATATGGCGGTTTCAGCGTCTCTTATATATAAAGAACGCAATAAACTGATAATAAAATCACACAGGAGTCGGATGTCAATTAGATGTTGAACCGGAGAAGCTAAACAGCTGTCCGAGTACACTCAACAACCCCACTGAAGTCACCAAATAAGGGCTGTTAGGTGATTTCAGACGTCCCTGCGGAGCCAATAACTATAAATATTATACACAAATTGAAACACGATATGGCTCGAATTTCCTTACGTATCATCAGATACACCAAGTTAAAATTCTCGTTTCATTCTATAACGTTACATTTACAAAGAACATTTTACTCGCTGCATGTAACTATGACTCATTTATCACTTAATTTTTATGGGCAACCATAAAAATTTATATAAATATTTTTTAAATTAATAAATAACTTATCCATACGTCTAAATAAAATTATATGCCTGTTATTTTGATATTTAAACAAATTTTCGACCTTTTTGGGTTACTTACGCGATACAAAAGACATTTTAACAGTTTTTAGAATTTTTGTGTGTCTCTCTGGTTTCTGTTTGATTCCACATAACTCAAAAATTAATGAATCGATGTTCTTGAAACAAAGTTTGTTAAAAAGAGAACATTTCTGATTGTTTTTTCCATTTTACTCCATTACTCTATACTTGACGAGTGAAAGCTGTGCAGTAATGAAAAATTAGGACCGAGTAGGTATATGCGGCGTAGCGAGCTCGCTTACTTCTCTTCTCTCGTCTCATTTTTTTTTTGTTGCAAACCTAAGCGTTGGAAGTCAATTATTACTTTAATTTGTTAGGTTTGATAAGTTAAGAATTAATCAGGAAATTAATCTTATACTTAGATTTAAAGTTTGAATTAACTTATCTGGTCCTCTTTTCTAAAACAATTGTGTTAAAGCATTTCACCAATGATACATTGCTTTTAATTTGTCTTTGTCTGAGGAAGATATCAAAGGTTCTTCTTGAGTATAAGAAAGATGATAGGACCGATTAGGTATTAATTATTGACAAATTTCAAGCTATATATTTTGATGATGATAAGTTCATTAATCATTATCACTTCCACTGATGTTGTTTACATGGATTTCTATATACCTACAGGGTGTTTTTAAATGCTAATACAAAAAAAAAGACTGGTAATAGGTAAGGATGACTAGAACTCATACACCAAAAAATATCTAACAAAAGTCTTTTCGTTTTCGAGATAAAAATAAATTAAATTTTGGTTAAAATTGTCTGTAGGTACGCTACTGAATTAAAAATGTAATTGGGGTTGTCAAGCAACAATAATAATTTTGTTGTATTTTTGTTGATAGCATTGTCGGGTTGCTATGGTTTAACTTATTATTTACTATTGTTGTGTCTGTGACGTAAGTAGAATATGCATGGACAGGGTTAGTTTATCCCTACAGTTTTAGATTAAAAAAAAAGGTTTTCTGGACTCTTTAGAATCTCCAGATGACCCAGTTTTTTCTTGTACTACCACATAATAAAACATCCTGTAGATTTTGCTAAGGCATAATAAAATTTGTTTTATCTATTTTATCCTATTAGTTTTTACATTTTTATACATTTCTTGTTTCATACTGTTTTGTTTCAGATTGTAATGATACTGACAACGTCTCAGGGGTTCGTACAAGGACCACCGTTGTTTACAATATTTTGGTCTATGACACTGTAGTAAATTTGGATGTTGATTTTATATTAAATACTGATGATATAAGAATCTGCGATATAATTTACACAACTAATAATTATTTATCGCTTCGTAATACATATTTTAAATAAAGTTTCATTCAATGACCTGCCGTTTTCCGTGAAAAAGAATATGACATTATTCAGTAGGTATAAGGTCTTATGCTGTGATGGGATTTTTTTATTCTGATGAAGGGCTGTATTGAATATATCGATACATTTTAGGGTTTTTGTAAATGACCATAGAAATTAAAAAAATACATTAAAAAGAATGAAATCCACAACATAAGAGAATAATAATGAAATATCCGGATGTAGGTATCTTTTCTTTTTACATGAAGAAACCTTTGTATAGGTCCAGGGTATATAATTTATTCGCAAGTTATTTAGTTTTCAATATTCAAACATTGAAGAAAAATTAGAATTAGCAGGATTTGATTTTCTTTTAATGACATAAAGAAACCTCTACGCCATTAAATCAAGTGAAAATGAGAAATCAACCATTGCTTTTATTCTCTTTTAAAAGTCTGTTTTAAAAAATAAACTAAAAGTGATGAAGTTTTCTTTTATTAAAGTTTCTGAAATATGTAGGTATGTACCTACTTCAATTTTATTAAACCTTTCATTTAATAATATTCCTGTAATTTTAGATCTAAGTACTTAATTATTACATTCACATTAGGTACTGAAAATCAAAAATTTTCCAACCACCTAGTTATTCCAAGAAAATCTTTATTTTGATCCACGAATTACGTTTTATCCATTCCTAGACCTAAGTTTATTTGCAGGAATAATCTGTTTGCTAGTTTGAGAAATCTTCAGTAACAAACTTTTTATTATTCTATTATTTATTATTATTATTATTGTAAATCAAAAATGTTATGTGCTTAAGCCTATTATTTATTATTTATTTCATATACCTACTTAAAAATTGTTAATCAAATGAAGCGGTAAATTAAATAAATACTACTTTTAGACCAAATTTCCAGTTTCTGATTTTTACACTGATGTAAATCTGTCGCAATATTTATCTAGGAAATTAGCAGAAAAAATATTAATCAGATTTTAGTTTTATTTATGATCTGCCTAATTGAATGGCCGTAAATTATGCGACAAAAGCATTTGTCGAGAGCAGGGTACCAGTTACCCAGAAATCGGACTGGTTATAATGAAGCTGTAAATGAGAGGCTTCAAGAAGGTAAACGATCCTTTTGTGAATAAATTATACTATTTTATCGTAAATCATTTAATTGGTTTGTCTTGAAATTCCAAAACGCACTTAAAACAAACTAATTTTTATAATTTTGATTCCTGCATCAAATACTCCACTAGATGAAGGTTAACCTTGATTAAAATGTAGTAGATAAACAGTCTACAAGAAAAATCGCAAAAAATACTCCAGCCTTATGCAGTAACGAAATATCACAAAAAATATTATGTGCTCCATCATTCATTAGGTAGACACAAATATGTGTTCCAATTTTGGTTAATGTTAATTTTAATTTATTTTTATTTTAAACATGTTTTTGTGATAAACAAAGCCAGAATATATTTGGAAATCTAACAACAACCAGATACCAGATACCAGATACCAGATCATATTACATATGTACCTATTTATTGCACCATCATAATAGACTGTTAATTGTTAAACTTAATTGCTGTCTAGACTTCGAATTATATCTCTCAAGATTTATTATATAATCTTAACTAGGTATCTGGTCACAATGTAAATATATTATGTTACGATGATGGTCAGTGATATCACAGTCTAGTTGATGTGGACACTTGTATGCTCTAGTGACAATTGTATCAAAAACAATTAGTTCTGATTCTGAAAGCAACAAATAACAAAATAGTCTTTCAGTAGATTTCTTTAGTGCCGTTTTCGTCAGTAATTGGGATAACATTGAAAATCAGGTCAACATTGTTGAGACCGATGCATTTTTAATAGAAGAATAATTGTAAAGTTGAAGAAGTTCCAGGTGGCAACCGTCGAATAATAGTTAGCCTAGATGTGAGAAGCCCGCATTCATCCACCACCATCCAGTGTTACCAAATGTTACCAGTGAAATTTACAAAACAAACAAAACAACCCTCTTGTGTCAGCAAACAAGTTAATACATCAGAGAATGCCCCCACTAATCCGGGGTTTGTCCTTACAAATCAAGGCGGAGCTTGCAGCTTTCAGATTTTAGGATTGGTCGAACGCGATTGGTTGATATCTATAGAACTTATTTAAGCTTTCTCTACGACAAAACTGGTTTAAGTCTCCAGTCGTCGGGTGACTGTGGTTGAGGGAAGGCAGTCGTTGCGACAAGTGTTTACAATTGTGTTGTTATGTAAATATGGTGAAAAGAGAAGAAACAATTTTAGTTATACCGACGATGGCACGCACCCCGTTAAAGTCGTCGTTCTCGATCAGCTCCATCTTGCCGGAGACGGCTCTGGAAGCGCCCAAAAGCCCGGAGGAAAGCACAACGAACTCGATCCAAGCATCGGAAACCGAACTGAGCGACTCCGATTGTGATTTGGACGTGACCGGAACACCGCCGCCCCTGGACTGTTCGAAAAGCTCGCAAGAAAGCAAAGACAACGAAGAGAAGAAGTGCAAAGAGAAACCACCGTACAGCTACAACGCCCTGATCATGATGGCCATCCGGAACAGTCCGGAGAAACGTCTGACTCTCAACGGAATCTACGAATACATAATGCGCAACTTTCCGTATTACCGGGAAAACAAGCAAGGCTGGCAGAACTCCATCAGACACAACTTAAGCCTGAACAAATGCTTCGTCAAAGTCCCTCGACACTACGACGACCCCGGCAAGGGCAACTACTGGATGCTGGACCCGTCCGCCGAAGACGTTTTCATCGGCGGCACCACCGGAAAGCTCCGTCGGAGGTCGACCGCCGCGTCCAGATCCAGGTTGGCAGCTTTCAAGCGCACCATCGCCCTCGGGGCGGCTTTTTATCAGCCTCTTCAACCATTCCCTCCGCCGTATGGAGCTTTCTACCCGAACACTTCAGCGATGTTGGCGGCGTCGGTTTATCAAAGGTACAACCCCTACTTACAAGCAGCCTCCATGCTGCCGAAACCGACTCCTCTGATGCCGCAACAGTCCTTCAACATGGAAAGATTGCTAGCACCGTCCACCGAAGTCCCCGCTACTCCCTTCTTCAGACAGCCCTTGGAGCTTTACAACAATTTTAGGATACCGCAGCATCCTCAGGTCTTGCCACATCCCGTAACACTCTCTCCTTCGAGTACCTCGAGCTCGCCGGAGCCGAGACGAAGTCCGGACAGTTTGTTCAAACCAGTGACAGTGATTTCGAGACAAAGTTGATACTGATTGCGTGGCTAATAGAGACAGGAAGAGTTAATTGCTGGACGAAAATCATTTGGCTTCTGTGTTCAAACTGTTAATTTGATCTCATTTTAGGAACGTCCACATTTTCTACATTTTTTTTAATCGCTGTGCAGATATTTTATTACTGTAAATATTTATGTACATATTGTAAATTATTATCTACCGATAGACTACAGTGTAATATAGAAAATTATGTGATGTACAGTGGCGAGCACGGAATTTCGCACACATCGGACATTTCACTGACATAATTTTATTAAAATGAGATACTGGCGGCAGTTTCGTAACAGTTTAGGTGAAACATCAGTCATGATCACATATAATCATGATTGATTATAATGACAATAAAGCTTACAATAGATAGTTTTTTTTAATGACATACAAATTGGTGTGCGAAATTCCGTGCTCCCCACTGTACCTAATATCTAGATATTTGTATAGCTGATAATATATGAAATATTTAAATATATATTTGTCGAAATATACCTACTGGTGGTTCATTTATACCCGGCAAGCGTGGTCAGTATCCGACGGCTATTTTACCTTAGACATTGCATTCAATAACCACAACAAAAAAAAAACACAATCTATTATTTTCAACAAAAAATTAACAAATTTCAAAATGCGATACAGTACTTTATCAAAAAAAAAAAAAAATCGAAAAGTGCCAACGCATCACCAACCATTTTGAGAGTTCAAGTTTCAGTGAGAATCTTTTTCAGCACATTCCTTCTATTTGTTTACACCTGAAAAGGTCATCCGTTGATTGCCGTAGCATAAAATAATTAATTATAAGCAATATTTATTCAAATTATTTTCAGTAGGCTATCATTTTGATAAATGCAAAAATTTAACCAATTCCAAACCGGTTTAATTTTTAATTTCGGAATCTAATAATTTATCATCCGTGGCTGCTGGTTTTAAAACTGTTTTTCTCCTAGACTGAGCTCTAAACAAGATGTTATTTCGGTAACATCACTTAGTCATAATCATTTTTTTAATTAAAATTGTCGTTTAATTAGTTTGAACTTCGATAGGCAGCGCTTAGAGAATTTCGTAGCAAGGGAGTACCTACCTAATTGGGACAGGTCATAAATTGCATTGTTAATTGTTACCTCTTATCACACATTTATTTTGTTGGACATTGGGTGGGCGACACGTTTAAAATTCACAATAAACCACATGTTGGGTGATGGCAAAATCGATAGTACCGAAGATAAAAAAAATAACTGCGAAGATTTTATTTAGAATTTATTTTTGGTGTAAAAAATAACAAAAATAATTAGATACCAAATAATAACAACGTTAAAATGGTGTTTTGAACAAAATTTAAACAAGATCAATACAATTTATCTAGTTCTTTTGAGTAGACTCTTCGAAAAAACGCTGTAGGTATATGATATAAATAAATAATTATGAACAAAGGAGATATGTATTTAGAAATGCGATGGAATAAGTTTTAACAAAATTTGAATTTTATTCAAGTTGAAGAATTGTCACGTTTGTACAATCCAATTGAAATCTTAGTCATCAAATCTACAAAGTACTAAGAAATTTTACACGAATGGATTCCGACGGCTGTAAATTTTTTCTTGATTTGTACTTGGTTAAAATAATCGAAGAGGTTATAATCTTATCAGACGCTGAGTAAGTACTGCTATGGAATATAATGTCATTATTTATTATATTAAATATCTGTTGAATGTAAAAAATTCAATACAATTTTTAACGTAAGATATCTAGAATAAAAGAGTTTTAAAAAATATTGAGCACCCTTAGTGCTCCATATTTTTAAGAATACATATGTAATACACTTAATAGCAGGGTTTGACAAAGAAATTATCCAGGCTAAAATATTTTTAAATCGTTTAAAGTACATAATTTAAATTATTAATAGATGTTGATACAACTGCACCTTTTAGAGAACAACTGAACTAGTGATTTCAGTTTTTAGTAATAAAATAAGTAAATACATTGAAAAGAAAAAATACAAACTTTGTTTATTAATAACAAATCATCTAGACAGTGTAGTAGTCAAAATAAACCTATTTCATGTAAATATTTTTTTTTTTTTAATTTAGCAGAGATCTTGATCGTTGAACGTTCTGGAGGACTTTTATTTTTGCATTTACTGTGAAATTATTGAAGTTACGGAAAAAATGAATAAGGTATTTTTTGTAAAGAATTTAAGTCTTAAGTTTTTGTAATACCAATTTTTTTCATAAAGTTGACAAGATACCTATATGAAGAAAAAAACGAAAGCACATATACATACTTTCTAGGATGGCGACGATTTCTCTCCTTCAATCCTTCAGAATTTTTTACATTTTCACCACAAGCCCCTGATAACAGTCTCTGCCAAATTTCAAAACATTCCGAATATTTTTATTTTTATTTTAGCTGTTTTGACTGAGCCAAGAATGTAATCGAAGAGATTTTAATCGCGAAATCCCAATTTAATTTTATTATGGATCCTTAAACTTAAATTAACTACACTGGAAGTATCTATAAGCGGTGTTTTTTAAATTTGACGTCGAAGTTGGCGTTGAAGAGTCGATTGTGAATGAGCCACTCGTCTTAAAAACATTGATTTTTTAAACTACACATTCAGAACACAAACAACGCAAAAAGTGAGGTTGGATTTAAGCAGCAGATCAGAGTTGTGCGTTCACAATCGACTCTTCAACGCCAACTTCGACGGCAAATTAAAAAAAACACCCGTTACATATTTAAAGCAAAATATAATTTAATAAAGAATCAACTGAATGTTTTAGCAAGATGGTTGCTTCACATAGATGCTTTAAACTGTAAGAAATTTAAAAAATCAAATACATACTCGTATTATGTAATTGAAAAGTGAGCTAAAACGCCCCAAAAAAATTACCAGAACTTAATCTACTAAATTATTGTGAGAGCTTTATTATGCAAAATTAACTTTTAACAGCTTTTTAACAGAAATTTTAATGAGCTTTCTCTCGTTGAGCAAACTACGAGTACTATTAAATGGAATTTTTAAATTCAAATAAACTGAGGTAGAAGAATACACATTTATTTGCTTTTTTGTATTATTTATTAATCATTCCATTTGACTATCATACATGAAATAGGTCTTTCCTTTTTTTAGTATCAGTAATTAAAAAAATACCCAAACCTTTTTTGGTACGAGAAAAGATTTATAACAAATATAATAATTATAACTAATTGTAGCAATTTTGTAGCTATAAGTAGCGAGAATAACTTTCTGATTATTAGGCTATAATGGGACCTGATACTTACATTTTAGGTACTTTGATGGACATGCACCAAGTAGGTACCTACTAACTTGTTCCCATTTAACTTTGGCTGATTTTTTTCAGTAAATCCAACAATGTAACAGTATCTATTTATTTTGAAATGGGTCTACCAGGCGCATATGTTTCTCTTTACAACCTTATCTGGTCTAGTTGATCGTAAAATTACAAAATAAGCAACATAATACTTCGTGTTTGTCCATTGTTAGCTTGTTTAGCCCCGTCCGATTATCTTGAACCTCGTATTAGGATATTCAGTTACCTTTTTAAGATACATACGTGAACAAAATTCGCTCGAATTACGCCGCAAAAACGGATTTATTAGCACCTTTTGTGGGTTTCAGCCAGCCGCAAACAAATATTTACTTAAAGCTCGCCCGAGAACCCGCAAACCGGAAGAATTTGACATTTCTGTAAAGGATTAAGTCTGAAAGGTCTTTGATTTTAATTTTCTTTCCTTATATTTAGTTTTCGGCATGTGGAAGTAGAGTTCGGCAAGATCAAACGAGCAGATTATTTAACAGTGAACACATGGCCGCTGTGTCAAAACATTGAGTTTCAAAGTTGGTGGTTGTTTGTATCGCTGCTTTACCACCCTGAAGTCGGGGCGGCATTCCTGAACTAAATCGACACCGATATGGTATGCAGAAATATGTCATTTCCAGTGGGTGGCCCTCTCGAAAATTCTTTGATAACCGTGCAGAGGGGCCCCAAATTAAAACGCACAAAAAGACGATGCTCTTTTCACACAGCGGCGCAAAACAAGTTCTGGAAGCCCCCAATCAGGTAAAAAATGTTGGCGATGTATCTTTTTAGTGCGGGGCATGCGTAATTCGATATTTTCTGAATAATTGTATGAATGCGAGGGGCCGATTGTTGATCTAGCCGACTACTTTGTTACACATAAACAATAGCCCATTGATCGGGCTTCGTTGGGTTCGACTGCAGATGAATAATGGAACGGTTTGTAGTAAATTGCAACGGGCTCGGAACAAATTCGCAGGACATTAATAAGGAGTTTGAAAAAATAAACGAAACGACTTTGTACAAGTGTGATGGTTAACAAAATTGGAAACTGCTGGTCGCTGGTATCAATCAGCGGGATATTGTGAGTACCAGCAGGCAGAGACGTGTTAACAGTGTATTAATTTACACCAAACACGATATAGGCCCATATCTAACTCGAGAATTCCTCAGCTGGGCACCACAACCGATTTCAACACCTACACGACAATCGTTGCCGACCTTTATATAATCTTTGTTTTTCTCTCCACTAAATAAGTCAAGTGGATCGCGAATATATCACCGCCTTGTGCACTTCGATTAAAGATGCAACAATCAAACTGCGAACTGATGCCACACATAATTTACATTTGTAATCACCATAAATGTCTCAGCAGGACGCAGGAATTTATTCACACAGTGTAAATAACGACGTAATTTAGCAGTTCGCTCAAACGGTTAGCTTCGTAAGAGTTTTCCACCTACATTGCCACTTAGTTGGATTACGTGGTGGCATAATTGGAAAATTCCAAAAAACTCAACCGGTACTGGACTGAACTAGACAACATTAGGTATTTCAGACGGTTCATTTAGAATGCAACAAGCATTCGTGGTAATCATCTTGTAACGTTAGAATTTTTCGTGTTAACAAATTAGTTTGATTAATGCAAATGAATCTGGTGTTTCATAATATTTCTTGAAAATAAAACACGATTAAAGGACTATTTTAATAATAAGAGTGACTTATTGGTGCGTCACGGATTGTGCAGTATCTTTGGAATGAGGCACCATCAGTTGAGATAGAGAGAATATTTTTATTGCAAGCATCTGAATCAAGTGACGGAAAGAAATGAGATTTCTTGGCCTTTTAACAAAAATATTGTCAAGGATTTATTATAATGTCTGTTTCGTTACTGTCTAGCTGATAAAAATTAACAGAAAGAGTAAGGGTTTTGTTGACCAAGCAATGCTACCAAGAGAAAAAGGGGAGATGTGTAGTTCTATCAAGATCATGTTTTGGCTCACAAAGAGTTGCAGTTCCATATCGGTGGCAAAAAATTAGAGGAACTCTTGTATTTCTCAGATTTAGTCTTCTTTCATTATCTATTTTTTTCAAAATCAAAAGAGCTGAAATGGTTTGCAAACACAAACAAAGCAAATATAGTTCAATTATTTCGTAAAATTACATGGTTTAGCCTTTGAAACCTTAGGCCCTTGGTGCAAAGAAGCCATCGATTTCATTAATGTCATCGGAAACCGACTTTACTGCGAAATCAACGAAATTCCTTTTCGAGAGGATTTCCCTTGCCATTCAACGTGGAAACGCTGCAAGCATTCCAGATTCCGCATTATTATCGGAAATGTTTGTATTGTAAAACAAAAATATGTATTATTATTATTATGTACTTCATGCATTAGCTAATAGATTAATGAAAATTTTTGGAAAAGAGCATCTTAAAAACACAAGCAAAGATTTTTATTCTGAACTCATTAGAGTACAGTAATACCAAATGTGTTATTGTATTTGGTGACTAAGACAAAGCCTTTTTAGAAAAATTAATATAGCATCAGTATTATTATTAAATACTCCTCAAATTTATTATACGTTACAGTAGTTTCAAACAGATAACAGAAAAAAAATTGTACTTCAGAGTACTGAAAATAAACTTCCAACCTGGAACCTGAGGCTATACAAAACTGTCAAAATCAAGGGAATGAAATTTTTATAAAAGGGAATCTTGGTTGTACTCTCGTGTTGGAAAGTGTCCCCTCCTTTAAAAAATTTCACTTTTAAAATATGTAAATTTAAATTTAAGAAAACTATACATTTATTATCAAAATCAATTCCCAAGTCCTGGGACTTTTTTGTCGAATTCAAGAGAATAAATACATTTTTTTGTATACGCTCCCAAAAATAGTTATTTGTACAACTAGTTATGAAAGTCATACTTTTTTCACGAATTTGCAGATGAGAGGCCGTAGTCCGAGTTAATCAAGCAAATAAGTGAAAAAAGAGACTTTCATAACGTGTTGTACACACAATTTTTTTGCGTATCGGAAAAAGTTGAGAAATTTGGTATAAAAGGAATTATGAAAAATTACAAAAAAAAAAAAATAGGTATGCTTTGACAATCATCTCCAAGGAGATGGAATAAAATGATGCAAAAAAGTACTACTTTCACTACGATTTTTCGTGTAAAAAAGTACTACTTTTACTACGATTTTGCGTGTAAAAAAGTGCCACTTTCATTACGATATGCAAAAATAGCTATTTTACGGACACGTAATCCCTTGAAATGTGTCTTACGAACGCAATGAAGCATGGTTCTGTCCATTGAATGAAAGCTTCATAATTATTATTCCTTTTCATAAATTTGTCCAGACTTCACTGGAAGTAAATGTAACACAATTTTCTTCTCGTTTTCAGCAATATTGTCTGCATTCTACATTTTATGCAAAACAAACGTCCATTTTTTTTGGGAGCTTAACAAAAAAATTTTAAAAAAATCTTGCTCCAAAGGAGACTAAATGATTTTGAATAATTTGAAATCATTGACGGCAAAAAAATAGCTTCTTGAAGGAACATTTTACTTGAAAAATGGAAATTTAAAAAAAATCTGAATATGATGGTTGTTTTATTCCTAATAAATTCCAAAAGTGGATCAAATATCACAAGCCGACATAAATCTAAAATTCATTCATTATAGCTGTGATGTCGAGACTGGTAACAACTTTGAAAGAGTACTTAGTTAAAAATAATACGAAATTGAAAAAATAAATATCTTTCATTAATTTTTTATTTATTTAGTCTTTCTGAAACAAAGTTAATAAGTTGCCTAATAGTAGTTCCTTTTTAAATAAGAAAGAACACATAATATTGGACAAAAAAGAACTGACCTAATCCCAGGATCAAAAAATATTATGCATCCAAATTTAGTTGTTCCGAAAAATATTGTTGCGTCTACTTCACATTAAACTTGGTTTAATCAAATAATTTATAAAGGCCTTTCGGTACCTTTGTAATAAATTCCAGAATTTATCTGACGCGAAACTTACGAAGGCATTTTTGTTGGACCAGACGTTCACAAATTAATACTCAGGCTCAAAACGTTTCTGAAAAAAAACCTTGGACAGCATTTAAAAGTGTTATTAAATATTTTCTTGACACTACAAAATGTTAGAAGGGAAATGTTACAAAAATTCCTGCGAAAAATCTTGGTTAAGAAAAGGGAAAACTTGCGTCAAAAAGACAACGTTACATAAATGTTTACACACGATTCATTCCTAGTTGTTTAGGACGGTAGAATAATAAGAGCAATGTTAAATCAAATAAAGGATGTTGTTTTAAATTTGGCGTCGAAGTTGGTGTTGAAGAGTCGATTGTGAATAAACCACTCGTCTAAAAATCACAAATTTTTCAAACTGCAGATTAAAAACACAAACAACGCAAAAAGTGAGGTTAGATTTAAACAGCAGATCGGTATTGTAATCTGGTGGTGCGTTCACAATCGACTCTTCAACGCCAAATTTAAAAAAACACCCGTTATTACCGATATTGCGGTACTTTCTTTTTCTTTTCTTTTTTCCCTTAAAGCCTGCGTGTTTAAGGGAAAACATTTGTCTTTAATTATTAGATATTTAAAACTTCTAATAAATTATTTAAAAGACAAAAATTGGATGTACCTATTATTTATTTTCTGTTCCCATATTTTTAAAATGTAGTTTATTTTAGCAGTGACGAAGTAAACGCGTTGCTATTACTGAAAGTCCGTATTTGTTCTTTTTTTTTTAATGAGAATTTATTCGAGAACACCTTTTTTTTAAATCTGTGAACGTGCAGATATGCATTAAGAAAAAATGTTGTTGTATGAAGTTGTATATCAATCCATGGTTTCCTTCACGTTGGGTCATTCCTGTGTATTTTTCCAGCTTGCGCCACTTAACGTCTTCCTGGCGGACAAAAAGCTCCGAATCCTGTGTCAAAAGTCAAGTTTGACTCGTGCTGCGGTCCCAGCTGCTCACCAACACAAAAACAACACCGGATTGAAAAAGATGAACCGCAACGGTCAATTGTTTAATTCGGGTTAAATTGAACGGCATTTGGTAGTTTTTAATGGAACAGGCACGAGTTATAATAAATATTATGACCCCACTTCCTTTCCAGCCACTCGCTTAATTGGGTAAGTAAAGAAACAACCATAAAAAATAAAACAAAGCGTTTACGTCATTAAATAACACGAACACAGGATTTGAACTCGCGGCCAGAGGTCAACCGGTCCCACTTCCTATTTCGAGCGATCGACCGATCGGCGGAAACAGAAGAAACGAAGAGTTCCAGGGCAGGTGAGTCAAGCTCCGAGCTTCTGGGAAGCGTTGTCGCCCGATTGTTTCGCCGTTTTCGACAGATTGATGCAATGATTCACATCCGTTGTGTCGAGTAATTAATGAACTTCATAAGTTGTAAGATATTCATGAATGAACGTCGTAATACAGACTGCTTCGGCAGCTGGAGCGACCGCAACGCACTCGATTATCTCATTAAAGTGTTAAAGAGTTCAAAATGTTTACTCGCCCATTCATCAGCTGGCCACGTCAAACAGTCCGTCTTCGAAAAAATTACACAAAACACGATTTCATCTCAGAAGTCGATGATTTCCCGAAACACAGAACAGGTAGGACTCCCGGTGGTCGAGGAATGACGTTTTGATTTATCACCGCATTTTCTCCTGAAGAAGGCGAAAGATCGATTAGCGGGCCAGAGCGAGTTTAACATTTTTGCCGATTGTCGAGGGCAAATGTGGCCGATGGTCGGTACACGTGTTTGTTTGTCATAAAGGAGATGGACAAACGAGGCAGGATGTAGGGAATGATAATGTGAAGTCAACAGCGCAATTCAGGACCAATTGAGGAGATACTTGAGATCCCGGACACGTCTGCAGATGATTGCCTCATTTATAACTAAATTTACATCCAGAATTCAAGCGGTTGTAGCTGCAAACAACCAAATAAAATTTATACACACATTCGTTATCGCGTATAGAGTGTCAAACTTTACCTTTTTTAACCGTCAAATGAACAATCTCACATGCCTTTGATTGGCCGCTTTCTAAAGACGTTTTAGAGAGCCGCTTGATTGATTCATGCTTTGAATAGGTTGCGTTTGTTTATCTGATCTCTACGCTATTAAAGTAATGTTATTACATTGCGGCTTGTGTTTTGTGTTGCTGTGCTTAAAAACCTTTCCCCTTGACGTTTGAACGATCGTTCCAAAAAGCCTTTTTGTTCGCATTAATCGCACCAGTTAACTAAATGCACCTTAACAAATTTCATATTGTGTCAAACTTCGAGACAAATAACAAAGTGCTTATCATACAAAAAATAACCTTTCAGATTGCTTGATGTCTTGTCCTATTTTGTCAGGAAATTACGGCGATTATCTACCGATACTGCCTGCAGATATTTTATCAATATTTTTAAATATTGATAAAGTAACCCGTTTTTTCTAAGTACATGTGTATGAACAGCTGCATTTTCACCAGGTTGTATCATCTAAATGATTATTTTGTGTTCACTGTTGGAGTAAATTTTAAACCATAATAAACAAATAAATAAAATATAAAACAATAAATAAGCAAAACATTTTGATTAAAATAGTTTTAAGGGTGTTGTAGAGTCGATTGTGAATGAACCACTCGTCTTAAAAACAATAATTTTTCAAACTGCAGATTAAAAACACAAACAACGCAAAAAGTGAGGTTAGAGGTTAATTTTCAAAATAACATTGGGCCGTATCACGACATCGTTATTAAAGTTGCTGTTAACAAGAGTCGTGATTAAAGTAAACATAAAACGATATAGATTTATGCAATTATAACCTGCCAGAAAGAGATGCATTCGTCACCAAGGTAATTGGAGTCATGATTAAATTTAATAAGAGTGTCGTGGTACGGCACTGCGTATGCGGTGAGAATGACTCGAATCTGCTGCACCTCATTTCCTTTGAAGAAACAATATTATTTTATCTTGTTTTTTCGTGGGGTTGGTTTAAAGAAAAGAGAGTTATTTCTGTGGAGTGTAGTAGGTAACATTGATACAAGTAGGTCCTCGAAGTGCTCCGATGCATTTATAGGGTGCATCCTCCCGCTTTGTCCTTTGTTGTGTCACGTCCGTGATGTCCGCAAATCTGATCTGCGAGTAAAAAGCTGGAACAAAGGACACGTGCCTTAGTTTAAATAAACATTTAATAAGCGCACTCCGTTGTTGAGTTACATGTCGGAATAAAACTCTTCATGCATGCCTTGTCAACTCATCATCAACAGCGTCGATCGCCGATTAAGCTGCGAAAGGAAAAAATTGTCCCTCCACATGTACGTGCCTTCTTCTATACCCGTGAACCGATTTATCCGTTACGGTTAAGGCACCTCGCCACAATGGATCCTAAATATGATTTATGAAATATTTTATTTGAGGCAACAACGGCCGCTACCCCAAACAAAACCAAACACATTGAGATGTCTTATTTGGGGGATGTTTTACATGCGTACACCCTGTGAACATAAGGTTACATACGTTGCGGCACCCCTGGCGGTTTCGCAGCTTTGTCACGCTGCGGTGGTGAGAATAATGTTACGATAAATCACGGCTTAATGGAAAGATTTAATTGCAGAATGTACACACATTATAACAGCGTTTTAATGTAGCCAAATTATTACTAGCTTCGTAGATTATTTAATTCGTACGATTTTTTACTAACAAATTAAAGTTAAGTTGAAGACTCGATTGTGAACGCACCGCTCGTCAGATTTCAGAGAAAAACACAAACAACGCAAAAGTAAGGTTAGATTTAACAGCTGATCTGTGGTACGTTCACAATCGACTCTTCAACGTTAACTTTGAGGATAAATTTAAACACCCAATAATTGTATACATGAGTACGAATCAATCTACGAATCGAGTTTATCTTCCCTGACTACTTGAACTTTTATTTTTTTTTTGTTATATGTGGTGCGTGTATACATACCCTTAGAGCATCCATACATGAACCATGAACGAATCTATTTTGTCAGCTTTAGATATATTTTAAGACATGATTGTCAGCACTAAATTGGGTGTCAACGTTACATTGAGATCCTTAATGGTAGATTTACATTTTAAATTAATACCATTGAAATTGTACGAAAATCTGTTGACAGCAACATCGAAAGTTTATTCAAATAAGCAAGATGATTTCTGATACGTCGACTGTAGAGAAGACTCCAAATATTTTTTAATCAACGCTAGTTGAAGTTATGTTGCGAACTTTTAATTTACATATGGGTGTTCATTTAAATTTATTCTCAAAGTAGGCGTTGAAGAGTCAGTTGTAAACTGTTTAAATCTAACCTCACTTTTTGCGTTGTTTGTGTTTTTACTCTGCAGACTGGCGAGTGGTGCGTTCACAATCGAATTTAAATGAACACCTCACCTTCTTGTTTTACTTTTTCCTGTTTTGTTCCACATCCGAATTGTGACCTCCACTTCCTTTCTTACTTCTTCACATCTCTATAATGAGTGTGTCGGGACTTCTCGGTACCACTTTGATGTCCTAACGTCTTAAATTTCGTTGCTTTCTCTGCTCTATCTTTATCCAGCAACTAGTGTATGTTTTGTTACCATTTTCTAATTGTCGCTACAATTTGAACTAAAATTTCCGGCCGTTTGTACACGCGATTTCGTGTGCATAAAATACGGACATGATTTTTTTGTAATTCAGTGAAGTGCCCTATTTGTGTCGTTGTCAAAATGGTATCGTGCGACATCCGAAACGATGATTGGCCTCATTTCTCTAGTCGGGCGTCCGTAGCGTCGCCGACGTCACGAAACTCCGGCGTCTCGTCGTGCGGTTTGTCAACTGTGCAAAACCGTCTGCTGACTGTGTTCTGTATCAATAATTACACCGATCCCGTCTCAACTGGCATCCGTGCGAATTTAATAGAGTCATAGGGTAACACAAATGAGAAACAAAAATGTCGACACGTGACAGGATAATGGAGCGACGCTCGGTGATAAAAGGACGGGCGTCGTCGAGAGCTTTTTTTATCAGTACTTGTAACGATGCTTGAATGAGCAGTTAAATGAAAATATTTAAATTCCCGAAAACGGCCAGATTAGGGACCTTTTGAAGTTAAACGGCTTAGCCGACGGACCCTCCCTCCCTGCCACATGATCTCAAACAGCTTTGGTCAGCTTGTCCAAACTCGAGCTTTTGATTCAAACATGTTTACAGTGACGGCAGGCATAAAAAGATTACAAGCAGCCGCATGGCGCAGCAATAAAGGCTTGCCTAAAGTGCGGATAAGTCCGGAGGATAAGGAGCTTACGCGGACCTCCTGGGCGACAACCTTGGATGGGACATCCGTCTTTACAAGAGTTTCTAATTACGCTTGAGTCGACCCACAATGCCACCAGAGCTTTTGGTCTCATCCGGTTAATACGTAAGTCCACTTAGGTACTCCCAAGCACCTAGCTTTTTTTTCGCTTCATTTCATAACGCAACCATCACTGGTGCCAATCAATATTCACAAGTTTTGCTCTTTTCCCGGTTCTTTTCTTGCGTATTGACGATTTAGTACTTTTGTACGTCGGCTTCGCAGTTCTGTTCCTTCGGATATTTGGCGTCGGCTACTTCCAGGGTCAAAGTCAATGCAGCTTTGTCATTTATTGGTAACGGAATATAAAGACATCAAAGTCTGTAGATGGCTACTGTGTTTCCTTGGTCGACTTTGTAGTCGCCGCTCTTATAAAGACTGCTCCGCCCAGCACCGTTTCTACTTTGGCGCTTTTACCGCTTGATTAATGGTGTTCTTTTGAAACTTCGCCATGGCTTATGCGCTTTCCGACCATAATATTTGTGCCCGGAATTTAGACATAACTTCCAGTCCCATTCAGAAAGCTAAAATGTCCGAACGGACCCCTTTCACGCAGTTGTCGAATTGCGTATTGTAAGCGAAATTAATTTTGAAAAATGATAATAAAGGACCTTCTCATCGCCGTCCTGGTCGGCTCGTTCGGTTAATTACAGGTTAGGATCCGAGTTGCAACAACTCGTGCTGCGGTAAGGCATGCAGTGTAATGATGGGGTACATCGCGAGCTTCCTGAAGATATCTTTGAGGTGGATGACGAGGCACATCGCTAGACAATACTCGCTACAACAAATTGGAAGGCTAGCGGAAACAATTCACTATGATTAACACCAATCACCTCGCTATTTCAACACTGAAATTGCAACTTGGCACCGTCCAAATCAAGGCCTCGAAAACATGCCCAGCAAACGAGCTCGATGGTCCCGCTGGGACCATCGTTCATTAGCTTTGTGGGAGACGTTTGTTACACCACTGAAACCCGTGACGTGCTCTCTAAGGTATTTCATTTGCGATGCTCCCATTGAAACCGATGCCATCCTCACGGACCAACAGAAGCCCGTGCCTAATCATGTCCAGAAAGGACTCGCTGATGTATTTATTACCAGAAATCAGTTTCACTGACGCCATTGCGCTCTCCCGATTTTCTACAGAGCTAATCGTAAAAACTCTTCAACTTTCCTGTCCTTTTGTTAGAAACACGGCCGAGTGTTTCCGATAATGCCGTTTATTCACGTACCTGCTATTTTGCGATCCTCTCGACTTTTGTGTCTTTGTTTTGGAAATCATCAAGCTTTTTGTTTAAGTACAGGAAGGTGGCTGGTGTTCTGTGCGCCTTTGTCTCAGACTCATCCTCGACTTCTCGAGGGTCATTCAGGACAGGAAATATTGAGAAGGATTCCGACGTCGTCGCCCAAAGTGATTTTGATTAAATAACTCCATTGAACAAAATTTCCATACAATACTGCTAGATTTATTGACTGGAGATAACGCGACGACAATGGACAAAAAGTTCAACTTGTCCCACGACAACAACTAGATGAGTAATTTACCTTAATTTATCCTAGCCCCACCAGGGCCGGGTCAAACTATTTTAGTCTCCGATGTCACGCGCTCTACAATCTAGTTTATTTACCGTACATTCATCCAGAAAAAGAACAATCAAAATCAACCGGTAAAATAACAATTCATTGAACAACACTGGTATTTAATTTATTTATAATAAATTCAGCTAATTTGTCAAAACCAAATTAAATAAAAAACACTAGAAGGAAAATGTTTTATGATATATTGTATGGAAAAAAATTGTAATTGTTGCTGACATAATCATAAAGATTATTTTTATTTATAGTTTTTTGATCTGCTAACGTTTCGCAGATTTATTTATTTTCGGTTGTGATGAAAAATTAAAAAAGACTCGTCTTATGTTTATTTATCTGCGAAAGTGTTTGTTAATGGCCACTGCGTGTACCAGTAGAAATAATAATTTCTTTGTGAGTAATTTCCGTCGGGAAAAAAAGTTGTTGGTAACTGGAAACAAGAGCCGGCCCTGTTGTACTAGAGATATTTTCATATTTGATGGCGGAAACAAAAGACTGAGAAATGTCACAAATTTGTATTGTCAGTGTTAAATTTCTCAAAGACGTTCGTGATTTAAGCAGAAATGCAGCAAATTGGCAATAAGAAAGTTATTTATCGTCGAACTAGAGACATAATTTATAATACGTTTGATTATATGAGAATAACTTTTCCTTTTGAACCACTGACAAAAATTGGTTTCCTTAGAATTTATTTTTTCAATCAATTTAGCGAAAATTTAAATTTACCAGACATTCCTTTTTACGGCGTTTATGAGAAATTTGACACTGACAATACATTTTTGTGACATTTCTCAGTCTTTTGTTTCCGCCACCAAATATGAAAATACCTCTATTAACGAATATATTATTGAAAAGTGGTTACTTTCATCTGAAGCGAACAAAGCAATCATGAGAAAGCTCGAATAGTGCCTACTTAAATTTGAAAAAAATTCATGTATATTTGACTGAAATTGATTGTGTAATAAGTGTGCACATAAAAGAGTCGTGAGAACGCCCAAATCACTTAATACGATGTTTATCACGGTGCGGATCTGCTGGTCGACAACTTTCATGCTGAGCTTTCGGCAATAGAAAAAACATTGAGCTTAGGAATATGATTGAGATTGTAAAGCTGCTTGTAAATGCTTGTTGTGATTTACCCTGTGTGATATCCAACATAATGACGGGGCCACAATGGCGAAGTCTGGTGACTCTTCGGAAGCACAGCGGGAGTTCGCAGGCGATACTCGACGACCCCTCGCATTATTAAGTAGCGTTTTTTGAGGTGGCAAATTCGAAACTAAGCTCGCTTTTATTGAGGTGAGAGAGAATGAAAAAATAAAATGTGGTTGGTGGAAGCTAATTCAATGAATTTGTTAACAAATTGTAACAAATTTAATCTTGAAAGTTGAAACAACCTACTCTCGTCAAAATTGAAGGAATTAAGCTCTGCGCAAAAATTTGTATACTTTTTGAAAGATCATGTGACAAGTAGTACAGATCGAGCACAAAGTAAGGACTTTAGAACTGACACTCAATTCTAATATTTTGTGAATCTAATGAGTAGAGAAATATTTTTCGCCTCTATACATATATTGGGTGTTTATTTAATTTCTCCTCAAAGTTGGTGGCTGAAGAGTCGATTGTGAACACCACTCGTCAGTCTGCAGTGTAAAAACACAAACAGCGCAAAAAGTTAGGTTAGATTTAAACAGCTTATGCCTGATCTGCAATCCGTGGTGCGTTCACAGTCGACCCTTCAACGCCTACTAAATTTAAAATAATTAGAAATTAGAAATATTTTCGAAATATGTATGTTTGGTCTTTGTTTTCTGATCTGTATCTAATCGTTTCACATTGTAATTTTAAGTTTATTTCCGATGAAAAATGTTTGTATAAGTGTAGATTTTGAATTTCTAAATCTCTGTTCCATCAGAAAGTGATTGGTCAGAATTATTTTTGAATGTTCACACTTTGGATAAACTGTCAAAATCAACGCTCACTCAGATTGTACGTTTTGAAAATTTTCGGAATAATATGGATTTTTTTTTCCTCATGAACTAGTTGCACGTGACTGGTGTAAAAATTGCGGTGTTACGTAAAAAATTCCATTAGTTTGATGAGTCACATTTAGTGTCGCATCAAAGAAGGCACGTCAACATTTATTTAATGTCTAATTGACCCGCAGGCCAACAGGCCCAAGGCACTACACCTACATATCATTAATGGCGGCGACAATGAGCACTCTCACCGCCAGCCATTTATAGAACGTCTCGAAAAAAGGAATCGATCAAAGCGATCAGAGAATCGTGAGAATTAATCGTCGATCGATTAAACGCGTGAAGGGTGCCTATTAATTTTTTGTGAACGGAATGGAATAAACAGATCCAATTGAACCAAACGAGTTAAAGTCCAGTTAAAAGCTCTAATTGAGTGTAGGTAGTCCGAGATATGGGAATGTGTCTATCTGTCAGAGGTCAATATTTGTATACAATGTGACCCACACGTCGTTTCCGTGGGATTCGTCGTGCCCTAACTCACTAACTCGCTTTATTATTTCTTAAATAGTTAATTGGCCGATGTAATTTTAGATGCGTAACTCATCCAAGTCCCTTTTTAGCGCAAATCGCAATTCATATCGGATTCTGGAGCGTGGGTATCTTCAGAAAAACGAACCGACGACTCCCGGAGCCGGCTTTAATGAGGTGTCGGATTATAAATATTAGTCCGGTTGACGGATTTCAAGTTGTTATGACGAGGACAGTCAACCGTCACGTCGACGCACACACCTGCGTCCTACACGGGGTTTCTTCTAAATTTAAGCCCCAGATATTCCATAATCCCCATTCAACAGGCGATACAAATAACTTAAAAAACGACCGAGAAAAAGAATCACACAAACGCGCATCACAAATTAACTCATTCATCTACAAATTCTGACGACGTAACTACGATTTTTTTAATTTGTGAACAAAATCTGTACGGTTCCGGCTACAAAAGCGCATCGATATTATTACAAATTGTTTGGGTATTGTGTCACAACAATAGTAACTGTGGCGAGTCGGATGGGTTGAGTTTGTGAAGTGTAGGCTGAGATGGGTGCGAACGAGATGGTCCACTGGAGGAGGGTTAACTACCCTGGCAATGGCACCAGTGCTCGAACACAGCTGCCAAATCCTGCTATTTATTAAACATACGTGTTAATCTCGGGCAATACCACATAAACCATTTCAATGTGGTCTCTATGGATAGGGATTGTAAGGATAATATGATGAGTGATTTGTAACCCATGGTTACAATATCTCCATTATTGTGTCTGAGACCGCTTTTGTGATTTCATTGAGCGGTCACATTTGGATTAGAAGTGATTTATTTGGCCGGATGATGATTAGGACCTATTGTAGTGATGGCAATTTTTTACTCATTAACGCCGTTCGTACGCCGTGTTTACATCAACCATCACATGTCCTTATTTCGAGTTAACAAGACCAATTTATTGCCAGAGCTCTATGAATTAGTAAAGTGCATTCGATTAATGCATTAAGAAATCACACTGTAATGCAAACACTATACAAAACTTAAAACATAAAACATAAAACATAAAACATAAAACATAAAACGTAAAACGTAAAACATAAAACATAAAACATAAAAACATAAAACTTAAAACATAAAATGCATAAATACATTTTTCTTGTAATTTGAGTAATTTCTTTTATTTAATTTTTAATTTTTCTCGACGCGGTGTCACTTTCTCCAGCTTGTCAACTTTTTTACGTCAAAAATTTAATTAAGTCGCAGTTAGAGCAAAATTTTTCTCAACCTTGGGAGACAAGATTTTAATTTATATTAAAATTAATGATTCGACATTTTTCTCAACTCTCAGGCCAGAGACGTAATAAATTAGCCATATAAATTTATTTATGCAAAAATCTGTGCGAATGAACTCGCTATAATTTTTTTAATTTAACCCAGAGACACGGGGTGTTTCGCTACTCAAGAAATCTTCACATTTCTTTCCCGGGGTCGATGCGTACGCACATTTCCCACAGATGCTTCAGAAATCGAATTAATTAGTAGCACCAAAACCAAAAATATTTATATGAATTACGGGTAGCATCGCTGACCGCATGTTTGTAGATAATATCTGCCGCTGAGATAGCTGTCAATTACGGTACCATGGACTTTGCAGGTATACCATAGCCGTCCGTCTGTCCATGTATCCGTCCGTCAATAATCGTTTATTACGGTCGACGACCAAACCTAATCAGACTGTTTTAGTCTCGGACATTTTCCGATATAAAAATGAAGGATGGCATGTTTGATTACTTAAAAGCGCCGATTAAGTCTTTTATCTTCGGTAAATAAACAGGAGTGCGTTTGAAGCGTAAAGCGGGATTATTTTGGCACACTATAAACACTTAGTAGAACAAGAAACCATCAAAGATGTTTCCTACTATCAATAAATATTTTAATTCCTTTGAAAACGTAAATAGATAAGCAAATGTAACACGTTTCCGTTCCACTGATACACCAAAATAAAATCATAGGAAACGCTCTAAACTAAACCAATTAATAGAGAAACGACCAAGATGGGATTCTAGGTGGGAATCGTACCAATTCTTCCTCAAAAAACGTTATGGCCTCTCTGGTTTAGGTGTTGGTGCTTCGCAGTCCCTCAACAACCCTCATCATCATTAGGTACTACCTGTACAAATATATCTTGTCCTATTATTCTTTATTTGCAAACTCAAGACTAAAAAAGGATTAGAAACCACTCACTCTGTAGGTGGTAAATACAACATTTGTATTTGTGGAATAGAAAGCTTCTCACCTAAGCTAAATCAATACTAACTATAGTTGTAGGAACTTTTCTAGAAATGGATAATAAAAACTAACTTTCCATATAATAGTTATTTGTATATCTAGGCTGCGAAATCATTTATTAACGTACCAAGAGAAAAATAGTCGCCGAGGGCACTTGCGGCCGAGGCAATACAATCTCGAGGATGTTAAAAGATTTCGCGGCCAAAGTGACACAACATTTTT
Source organism: Tenebrio molitor (assembly GCF_963966145.1). NCBI lineage: Eukaryota > Metazoa > Arthropoda > Insecta > Coleoptera > Tenebrionidae > Tenebrio > Tenebrio molitor. Next base: position 8,443,341 of record NC_091051.1, read on the forward strand.
AATTATTATAAAATGAACAAGTAAAATTACTTCACTGTCAATAAAAACATACATATAAATTCGGCTTACATGTTGCTACAGAAATGGCATAAATAAAACAGTTTATTTTGTAAATAATCGTAAAATGATTTGTATTACATATTAAAATGACGTTTATTTTACCGACCGTCGTTACGAGCAACTGCCGTGAAATTGAATTTCGCGGCTTATTTTAGGTACGCGAAATGCTCGTTTCGCGTACGGTTGCACAAAAAATAGATTAAAATCAGTCTGAATCAGAAATCTGAAGGTTAAAGTGTGACATCTGTTAATATGTTTATTGGTCTCCAATTAGTTCTTGTGCAATGTGCAAATGTTCTGCGTATTCAGTTGGCGAATAGAAAACCTATTGAAGTAATAATAGAACAAGTTTGTGACGGAGTGGTTGGGCGAATGAAGCAGAAATCTTTCGAGAAGTCAATTGGTGTGAATTTTCCGTGGAAGCTTTAAGTTTCCCAGGACTCTCGAAATGTGGATCAGCGGGTAATTGTGGCTCAGCTGTTCGATGGCGGCAGCTGTTTTGATTGAACCCGTGTAAAAAGTAATTAAGACGTGCAGTCAACATTATCCAAAGAGTTACGGCCCTAAATACCGTCGCCGCTTATATTTATACATACAAACTACTAATTAGTTTACCTGCACCGCTACAGTCCGGCCCTGAACAGGTCCCATTTGGGCATATAAATATTTTTAATAAATTAATACACCGTGAATTTAAATATTTAACGCGGCATGTATATTAAACAACCAACAAATTACCGACGTTAACGTCTCTTCGGGTTAATAAAGGTTCGAATTTACGGGCGACACGTTAATATAGTTATCTTTTTTATTGTTTTGATAATTCCGGCCAAGTCCTTTCGCCTTTAAATTCGGAGAGGCTCGGATCGATTTGAAAAATTTTTAATCACCAACACCAACAAACCTCAAAACATTCCGACAAAAATGCCGCAAACATAAATAAGCATTCTGAAAGAGGCATACAATAACACAGATGCGGACGGAGCTTCCATTATAATATTCGAGGATTTAATGATTTGTGCATCGGTGGTAAGCCGTGCAATTAACTCAGGTGATGGGTAATGATTTGTAAAAAGCGGCGTATGAAATGTCGGCACTTATTAAGACGGAATCCTTTAAACTCCAAGTGGCAACAAAAAGGATGAGTATTATAAGATCAAAGGAGCCGATGTTGTACATGAATGAAACGTAAACAAACATGATAACGTTTGTGTATACAATTTAAATATTCGTGACCCATGATTGAGATTCACAAGGAAACGTGGCCGTGAAGTCCCTTCCGATGAATTAATACGAAAATAAATACGAAAAAGTTGCACCAACACAATAAACACAACTCCCAATGAAAAACAAACACGATATCCTTCTTCCTCCGTTGGATCAATCGCGATCAGGACGACGACGACAAATCACCTCCACGTCCCGGATGATTTACGACACGCAAACAAGAATCCTCTCTATTATCACCGATAATGCGCTTGTTGTATCTCTCGAACAATGCCACACTAAAAACATTATCTCGAATTTTACAGACGGAAGAACTTCCACATCATTTTGTGCCAAATCGCTTCTACGCTGGGTAAAACTTTATGGTTGTTTTGTTAATACCCCTGTTGGAGACCAGTAGCTCAATGTCCCTGTTGGTTACATGTTAGACCGTAAAGCAATTTAACTTGAAAAATTTACAGCCACTCTCGTTTTCCCAGAATCTTACACTATTTCCCATCTTCACTTTTCACTCGGACCTGACGAATTAGGCACACCTTCAATGACGTTTTGTCTCTCAATCCATAACATGTGATTGGTTGCACCAAGACGGAATACCGAGTGTCTTCTCCAAAAGAAATCGATTATGTGTTTCGCATCTGCACAAAACGAGGCAATAAAAGTATCACTTGATGACAATGATGAATTTCCAAGAGAGTCACGGAAGGAATGTCCGTTTCTCGAGGTTGCTTTTTGTCCAAACTCTAACAATCGGGGTTTTCACTTCTTTAAGAAATTTTATTGTTTAGAAAAATACAGAAGCAAAATACAATTTTTTACCTAAAGTACTAAATTAACCTAGATACTGTGTAACTAATCCTTCTAATAGCACCAGATCTATCTATAATTATTAAGCACTCCTAGAAGCAAAATTCATAACTAAAACAAAAAGAAAACTATTGTAAAAACGTTTTAGATGTGGATTGTCAAACTCAAGGTCGCGTTTAGTTACTTTTCCTGGTAGTGCCAACTTAACGACAAGTCGCCAATCCACATCTATAACGTTCCGACTGTAGATATTGCACCAAACACTTAATTTATATATTATTTACATTGCTATAGATTAATTTTTTCGAAAAAAATTAATAGATTAAGTGACTTGTTAAAAAAAAAAAGCCATATGAATATACTGTATGTTTAAAAAAATTCGTAGCTAAGAGAGGCCGCGAAAAATAAAAGATTTGAAAAGTTATGGCTTAATCATTTAACTTTATATGTCATTATTACAATAATTAACGAAAATCCAAAATGGTTTTGGCTTGAAAACGGTTCCTATATGAATGAGTCACCGTTACCAACATTTGACCATGTAGCCATTTTATAGGTACGGCCCATTAGCACTGTTTGCAAATTCAAAATTAAGTTATGTGAATCTTAGACTGGTTATGTGTGGTAGTGTTCACAGCTGCTCTTGACCATAATTTTTTGAGACATGCTGTATAATGTAGGATGATTTATTTTCCTTAAGTCATCCCTCCTAATATAGTTGCAATAGAATAAGCAAGGCGACAGAGCTGAAAGAAACAAATTTACAGAAATTTTTGTAATTTTTTTAATGACCTTCTTACCACGACGTATTCGTTACGGTTGACATGTAGCATCCCTCCTCCAGTAATACTCAAAGGTTCTTGAGATTTCATCAGCATAAAAAGGATGTGTTTACGCACTTTCAAACTGTCGGTAGCTTCCCAATTGATGTTGTAAATTTCACCAGAGAGATTTTCGGCCTAGGCAGGAAAAATTTGGAAATACATATTCGAATCTAATCGTTACTCACCTCAATTTCTATGTTACTTGTGATAATAAAGTAGAGACCAACTTGGAACAACATACCAACTAAATAGCAAATGCTTTTGACAGAGTCACCAAAGCTGGGTGATCTGGAAAAGAGAAATAGTTTCAGAAAGAATAAATAGGTTTTTTTTTTGCTTGCCTGAATAAGATAATGTAACTGTGCATGGAAGCACAAGCGACAGTCACGACATAAAGCACGATAAAATAGAAGGAAAAGATTGTGTTGATTTTCCCATGAAACCTAAAAATTAAATTGGACAAATTTCAATATCAAAAAAGAAAATTGTTACCTCAGTAGAAATTCGTGATGTTGGGTGCATTGAATAATTTTTGTCAAAGCTTTTTGATTGGAACCTTCACCGAATTTGACAGTTTTGATCATGTCTTGCAAAAGGATAAATTGTATTCGAAGATCTGTACAAATCAGGAGATAGAAACTGTCTATGGACAAAAGTACGTACATGATTTCTAACATAACCAACACTTCGATCGCGTAAATAAGTCCCGTTAAGAGTTTATCGTCGGGGGTCCAACATATCAAAGGTACTACCTTTTTCTCGTCAAAAATCGTGGTGAGACAAAAGAGAATGACAGTCACCACACCTCCAGAAACCACAATTTTGATGATTCTAGTACAAATTATCATTTTCTTCTGAAGAGTGCCTCCATACTCCACACCAAACATATTGTAATCCCAAAAACATGCCTCCCGATCTTTTATTACTTCTTTGATTAAATTCCCGTGGACGAACATCACGTACTTTCTGGACAACAACTGGAAATGACAAGTTAACATTTAGTTGTTTGGCTAGTTTTAACAATACGTGTGCACAGGTTGTTAAGGATTCGAACACCTCCGCAATCAAGAGAATGTCGCGTTTTTCATCCCAGAATTTACGAACGACTAGATAAACCAAGAAGAAAGTTATTGGTAGGAAAATACAAATCGAGATGAATTTTCTGTAAAGTCTGCTGGTCGAGCTCAAGCCGCTTCCTTCGAGGAAGCCGACTGGAAAGTCTAAATAGTTTCTCTTCTTGGCTGACATTTTGAGATCTGAACTCATTGTTAATAGAGACGCGGTTTTAAAGCTAATCAGAAATGTTATCATTATTTAATCGACGAATTTTCGGGGAACTCGAGCAATTTCATATGTACCGAGAGAATTAATGAGTGTTAAAGTTAAATAATCAAAGAACGTTAATGAGAAAGGGTGCGTACGTACACATTTACTCTTAGAAATATTTATTACTTTAGAAGTTTACTGAAATTTGGAACGATTATTTCGAATGATTATTTCAGAGGTTTTAATTTAAATCAATAAATTTATTGAAGTTTTTTTGTTATACGCATTTTTTAAGGGATTTCTTGGCAATGAACTAGATATTTTTTCTCAAAATTAGTTAAATTTTAAGTAACTAATTTGGTTCAGTGAAAATGAAGGAAAACGTGCTTCGTTTGGTTTAATACGTATAAAGAGAAATTGTCGTAAAAAAGTCTTGTAGAGTTAATATCATTTAAACCTGATTTAAATTAATATAATAAGTTAACATTAGTTACTGTTTTACTTCTGTAAAAGTGAAATGACAAGGCCAATTCCACGAAATGGTATGATTGAGCGCGTTACAAATAATAAACAAATATGATGGAGTAGTCGAAAGTAAAATAAACAGAATTTCTTCGAAATTTTTGTTTCACAATGACGTTTGCTAATATTTATTTACCTGTTTTATTCGCGTTGACTTCAAAATGATCTTGTATTTACAGTTTCGGAACTAATCTTCGATTAGTTGAAAACAAGAGTCAAACATCGAGAATAGATTATTACGTTTATGGCGTTCCACACGAAATACACATTAAATTTCAGTAATTCTTGGTCTGACTCGATATTTTGAAAAGGCTTACTGATCCTGCTTCATTATTAATGATCTACCCACGATAACAACTTTGTAGGAAACGCCATGTAATTATGACATAATTGAGCAGTTTCCAAAGTAATTCTGTATAATGTTAAGGAAGCGACTAATAAAAGTCACAAATAATTAAAAACAGTTAACAAAGTCGCCGCATTTATAATTTTTTATTGAAATTATTTAAAGTGGACAATTAGAGAACAGGAAATTGTGTCAGGACCGAAGTCATACCTGTAATGCAGATGTTAAATTTGGGTCTCAAAATAAGGTTTTTATTGAAGCACAGGTCGAAATGATTGGTTGACTGAAAGTGCTTAAATTGCTGCAAATCTGACTCTAAATTAAAACTAAATCCGTAAATATCAATTAAAGTAAATGGAGAATAGAGTTTATTAATTGTATGTAATAAAGCTCGAGCTCTAATACCTAATGCTTACATAGTAGTAATTCATTGAAAATTTAACACAAAATTAAATAAATATCGAATTCTTAAAATTTGTTTAAATTCGGGGAATTATAAATATAATTGCAATTTTGAAAAATTAAAATTACTACTAGATGACATTTAGTGTATAAGAATATAGATTGAAAGCATTCCGGTTTCTCGGCAGGTTTATGCACTCCTCAAGACCTGATCTACCAACATCTTAATCAAGAAATCTTGATTAAAAATCCGTTACTTTGCTACATTGAAAGGGACTAGCAAGTAAATGATAATCACTTCCAGCGGATTACATCCAGCACTTATTTAGATAATTTTATTTTTTTATGAATATAATCAAGTGTCACATGATCCCTTTTCAATCGTTTCAGTTGGCTGTAAGAGGTTATCACATTGATGATAAATAACAAAAGAAAATATCACTTTTATCAAATTTGACAGCTAAAATGCATTCACGTTGTTTTGGCATAATGGGAGCATAATTTTGCATTTAATTTGGTAGTAAAGCTCCCTGTTGAATTAGGTTATGTTTTTCTAAGTTTGAGGTTATAAATAGAGTCAATGTCTAGTACATTGTTGTTAATTTTTGCTAGTTTGCAGTAGAAAAATACTCATCACACTTCTTATATTATAGATGAGAAAATGCAGATCTAAGATATTTTTATACTTACGTTCCATTTGTTAAACTTCATTATTACTTACGACTTCCATACTTGAAATTTTTAAATTATTAATTCGAAGGCAGTATTTTAAATTATCGCAATTTACCCGAGTCACGTTTATAAATAAATAGAGAACTTTAAATCGTTTGCATTTACATTTTGCTAATACCTGAATCGAATATTGATGCAGACTAGAATCCCTAAGTGGTTAAGTAAAAAGAAACTTATAATTACAACATAATTACACACTTTCCGCAGAAGTGAACTCAAGTGTGCTGCATATTATATGAGAGAAAAATGCCAAATGTCTGCAACAATTTAAGATCTACAACGCAATTCCTTGAACTGGTAAAAGACAGGAGACAGGTTTGTAATAATTGTTTTTGATGTAAACGTAAAAGCGTCTGTTTAAAATACCAAAGACTTTTTCATGTTCATTTATTTATTTGCAAGAAACTAAACTACAACTGTAAGATGCATAAATATTCTTATACTCTACTATAGTGTTTGTTATATAATTTGGTTCATTTCAGTTTCTGGTCTTCCCTTGTCTTCTAAATTATTTCAACCCACCTAGTATTGTAGCAATAGTAAATCCCAAACGAAGTATCTGCAACAGCACAAATCAGCTGATTTTTTTCCAGTACAAATCATACCGCAAGATATTCTGGTCTGTTGATGTGCAACATTCCTGCCCCCAAGAGATTCAAGGATTCCTGGGATTTCATCAACATGAACAGAAGATGTTTTCCGATTTTGTTATTGGTGTTGGCTTCCCAATTTGTTGAATAAATTTCAAGTGAATAGTTTTCAGCCTAACCAAAATGCATGCAATTAACAATTTGCTAAGCAATTAAGAGATGTAAACCTCTATTTCTACGTTGCTTGCAGGTATGAAGTATAAGGCAACTTGAAGCATAACAGTGAAGAAGTAGACTACACTCTTCAAAGCTGCATCAAAACTAGGTGACCTAACAAAAATTATTTAAAAATCAAGAATGTGAAGATGTTTGTTGTGTAATGAGAATGACTGTTATGTTTCTATACTTCTATTCATTATAAATGATTGTCCCAGTTGGCGTTGAAAATCCACACAAATTTTGAATGTGCCACCAGCCTCGCAACGTTAGACAAACTAGTAAACAGATTTCCACTACCGCCGGTAGCGCCACCTATCGGCGATACTAGTCTCACTCTTGTTATGAGGCTTGCGGCACATTCAACTGCGTTACCAACGCCTACTGTGATGGGACAATCATTTATAATGCTCCTGTACTAGCCTGTATATGGTAAGATAGGCTTGAATGGACACAGCGGTCACTGTGATAGTATACTGTAGTATAAAATATTCAGAGTAGACCTTATTTAGCTTTTGGTGTAGTCTGAAATAGGAGGTTATTAAGGCAAAACATAAATTTTCTTAAAACCTCAGCAGCGATCTGTGATGTTGAGCACATCTAACTAATTTTTGTGAACATTCGCTGTCATCATCTGCTCCAAACCGAATCGATTTGATTAATTCCCGCATTAGTGTAAATTGTGTTTCCAAATTCATACAATTTAGAAGATAAAAGCTGTCCAAGGCCACGACGTAATAGAGTGTTTCCAATAAAATTATAACTTCCGAAATAAAAATAATTTCAGAGGCCCATTTATAATTTGGTACAAAGCACGTCAAAGGCACTAATTTTTTATCATCAATTAGTGCGGTAACGCACATGAGAGTGATGGTTCCGGTGGAACAAAAGGCCAAAGCTTTTGTCATTTTTATGCACAACTTCATTTTCCTTCGAAGCTCAGTTTCGATTTTATCCCCAAACAAATTGTACTCCCAATTTTGACACCAGTCCCTCATAACTTCTTCAATTAGATTTCCGTGCAGCAGAAGCAGGTATTTTCTGACAGTTAACTGAAAATAAAAATTAACCTGGGATTAACAAGAACAAAGGATTTTCACCTGGCCATACGTCGACAGAGATTCGAATGCCTCGGCTATGAGCAAAATGTCTCCTTTAGCTCTGGCAAACTGATACACCACAAGAAAATTTAGAACCAAGCACACAGGTAAGAAAACAAGAAGAGAAAGTAACTTCTTGCACAAACTGCTGGTCGGAACTAAACCTGTACCTTCCAAAAATTTTCTAGAAAACTTGAGATAATCCGTGCTTGACATTTTTATGGTGGTTTCTGTTCGACTTTTCAAATCGAATGAATCAGTTGTGTTGGTGAGCAATGTTCAAGTTTTGTGAGCTGGGCTGATATAATTATACGATAGTTGGAGGGTTTGCATATTGAATGAGGAAAAAATGATAAATATGGTGTAGCGTTGGACAAGTTGAAAAGGGTGGCTTTTAAAAGTAGAACATTTCATACCTCAACACGTAACAATTTACTTATAACAAAAGACTAATGTTTTTAAGAATATATCACAATGATTTTTTTTCAGTAGTGCTTGAGAGGATAATTAATGTGATCGTTTTGTTCGTATGGCATTTTGTTATAAATAAATAATTATTTCAAGAGGTGGCATCATAGATGAAGTAGTTAGAAAGTAAAATATGTACTACTAATTTTTATTTTATAAAATAACGAATAGTTGGTAAGAAATGAGTTTTGAAATGAGAGTGTTACAAATTATTATTATTATATTTATATCTAGATCATTTATTACTGTTAAATATGGTTCTCTTTACTCTCGCAATGCATAAATTTATTGAAATTTGCTAAGAATTTTTCTTTGAGGTTTTCTTAAATTATTTATAAATTATAGCACACGGTTAATTACTTACAGTGTTCAATATAACCATGTATGTCTCTATTCATCTGAACAACTCCAAGGATCATTTAACTTTATATTATTTGCATGAAGTAAATGTAATAATTCAAAGTAATTCATTCGCAGTCGACTGAGTACAGTATTCTCTCTGTTACTCCATATTAGTATAAGTTCTATATTTGTACAGAAAACTACATATAAATTACGAAATTTTAGAAGTACTCATATGACTTACTTTCACTTTATGACTTAATTACCACGTTTGTTCATAGTACCTAAGTAACATATAATTTAAAAAACATTTTTTTTTGTTCGACACTGTCAGAATTTGAGAATTTTCTCCTATGTGAACGGATTTTGATAAATGTCACAACTTGTCAAAACGAAACGTCAAGCTAATTTTAAAGGTTTTAAGCGATTTGGAGTCTTGTCGAAAAAAAAACGTTGTATTTAACTCGTTCGTGTGTAAATTGGGTCTTTTTTGGCACTCGTGGGCCTTTAAAACGCTCGTTTGACTCGCGTTTTAAAATGGCCCACGCGTGCCAAAAAAACCCAATTTACATAGAAAGTCGTCAAATAAACTACTATTTTGGTCATAAGGGTAAACAAAAATGCAGAAATGCAAATTTGGTGAAGTATATTTCATTGCAAAAACGAAAAAAAGAATTTCTTATCGAATAATCTACGAGCACAGCATTCAAGCTCTATTTTAAGCAGCTGAAATCGTCACCAGATGTCGCACAAGAACGGAAACATGCCTTAGAAACATGTAATCATTGCACATAGCACAAGTAGTTTGTTCACACAACACACAAATAAATACTATTTTCGACAAAGAATTATGAAAGTAACATCATAGAAAGTAGTACACATTAAATTGGAAATTATTCCTGATTTGGTAAAGACTCGAAGTAATTAATTTGTTATTATACATTACTTTTCAGTAGAGATACATTTTTTAAAGCAATAAACAAGCACAGTATCAATGGGTGTATTTTTTTAAAGATGTAAAAATGTACAATCAAAAAGTAGACAAGAAGTTTTCGACTGCTCGGTTCAGCTTCCAGTTTTTCGATTTTGGTTGGCAGCTGCCTACGACTGTATTCTCGGTTGCGTAGCTGAATGCAAAAAAAAATGAGAAGAAGTTTTCGGTATTAGAAAAGCCAATTTATACCTATAATAACATTTTGAGGAAAAACAATTACAGGAAATTGTTTTTGTCTACTTTTTTTTTGCATTCGACTGTACATGATTAACTAAGAACATAGTTACAAATATGTATTATATTTATTGAAACATATCGTTATGATTTTTAAAGAGGCGCAATTTTTTTTTTTTAGAGTAATTTGGCATAAGAGAAGAGAACGTACCTGACACAATTTCTTTAAAATAAAATGTGAGTGAGGTTTGAAGAATACCTACTGTTGTAGGTATTGTGGTATTTAACCAACGAAGCAGTTTAATATTAGAAACCAGCTTCAATTCTTCTATTTCAAATATAAATTTGCAACAGGAGTTATGAGTCTTGTCAGAATAATCTAAACAACGTTTGTGTTCGAGACTGCAATATTTTAAATTTGAAATTACAACGCACATTGACCGTCAAGAATACTTTGTAAATATCAGGCAGATTTATCTACATTATTATTATTTAGTTTAAGTATAATAACAAATTTGAGTTTATTTTCGAATATCCAAATTATACTCATTTATGTATAGGTTAGTAGACGTTTTATGGTATTTGGTACAGAGTTAAAGTTGAAATGAATAGAGTGTAGAAGAAAGAGCATTTAACGTATATTAAATCAAAATTTAAAGAAAAATTAAATAATATGGGTATCCAAAATGGTGGCAAAAATTATTATTATTATTTTTTTTTATTATAGAGATGATTATTTCTTGAGAACTTCTTCAATAAATAAAATTGTCTGTCTACACTGTATAAAATATTACAAATTACGGTTTGATTTTTTTGTACGTACCTATTACATATCAATATTTTACTAGCAAAGAAGATTATCTCACCGTACTGCTAGGATGCATATTTAAAGGATGAAATCATATCTCGAGACTGAAGTGATTAAAAGATTTTAATACTCCTAGTAAAAATGTAATAAAAAAATATTTCCCCCCTATTTTCAGATGGTGAAAACGAGAGGGACCCTATTTTTGAACCCTTAGGTGTGTCGGATAAATTTAACATTAATCTAGGTAAATAAACTCACAAGAATAAATGGTAAGATCCAAGGAACGCTATAGTTATTGTGATAAGTTTCACCAATTATTATAATCAAAATTATGCACACGTTATCGAATTCCATCCAGTTTTCATGAAGCGAATTCGAATAAATTTAGCTCTGCAAGCAATCTTCTTTTTTTCATTCATTTGACGTCTAGTAAAACATTTTTAATCCCTATAGTGTTTTCTTGTGACTCTGACGGGAGCAGTTATAAAACTACAAATGATTGTCTGGTCCAGCTTACTATGAAAACTGGACAAAATTTGAATGTGCCGCTTTATATGTAAAATAAATTAGTCAAATTCTGAATATCCCATTTTTAGGTTAGGTTATTGGGTAAATCCTACCCTCACAAATTTTTCAAGTCTCTTTAGCTCTAAAACCGGACGTATTTGCAATTTATCTTGAAAAATACAGATTTTTGGTGTTTCTTAACTGTGATGAAACGAATCTAAGGAACGATAACTGGACTGAAAAGTGCGAATAAAACGCCATTAATGTCAAAAATGATAGATAATAATAAATTAATTGGGCCTCTGTTTCAAAAAGGTAGCACAATAATATTTTTTTCCAAAGCTGGCTTGACCCAACGATCATTTATAATATACCTACACCAAATCAAAAAAGCTTCATTTGGATATTTACAGGCTACTGTAATGCAGCTAACTTTGAATCTTGCTAGCGGCACTCTTTCAAATAACATTGAATAGTTGAGCGTTTAGAAACCAGGGGTTTTACGTTTTCTACCTGTCCATTCCCTTAGAATGTATTTAAAAGAAAAATGAGCCTTGTGTAAAGATATTGTTTAGATACATTTACTTAACATGTAAACCTCTGGCTCTTTGTTGATAATTTGAAATTTATTGTTTTACAGCTCGACCGTTCAGAGTCACATGAAAATCCTATATAGGAAACCTTCACCTCTCCTAAGTATAGGTACAGGGTTATTATAAATGTTTGTAGTCCAAGTAGGCCATGAATTTGTACCGCCTTGTTTCGATTGTGCACTGTATCTAGTGGAATATTGGTATGAGTGAGCTCCTGACCAACTGAAACGGTAAAATTCGCTGTTCAAATCACTTGATTACCGCATTTTTTTCCTTCGAATCAAAATAAGTCTTTAGTAAAAGTTAAGAGTGTTAAGGCCACAGACGACGACGATGAGTATACAACAGTGATCAATGTTAGGTTAGTAACATTCTGTAAGTTTCAAGTAAATTTATTTTCAGGTTAACTGTTCTCTTCCAAATTCTCTCTTGTAATTATCAGTTTCTCCTAAACACATTTTTTTAGGATAAAAAGGATTTTTAGGATTGCAATGGGGTACACCGTGGAACAGACTATTTTCATTATTATTTCATTTTATTAAAATGGTGTACGAGATGAAAACAGAATGCAATCATGTAAGGATCAATATCTCGCAAAGTTTCCTAATTTAGAGATAGAGGAACAATCTTTAATGACCCACATTCAATGGATTGTGAATAGACAAAACTAGAGATGCTTCAAAGGAAAAGTCATCGAGAAGGCTTCAAGTTGGTGAAGTTTTGAGAGAGAGAATGGAACAAAATCCCAGAACATCATTGCTGTCAGCACAGTCAGGTGTAGCACTGAGCACATGTCAGAAAATTGTGAAGAAAAGATTAAATTTGCACCCTTATAAAATGTCATTGTTTCAAGAACTGAAACCAGCAGATTATCCACGTCATGTTGCATATTGCAGCTGGTTTTCAAACAACCTGAATGATAACAGAACTTTGGATTTGTCATTCTTTTCCAACAAGGCATGGTCCTGCAAGGGCGTAGCAATGATTTTTTGCTGAGGTGGGCCAGACTTTAAACCAGACAGATGATAGATAGATATTGCAGATGTATCTTGTTTTTAATGTGTTTTACTTTTATTCTGGAGTGGGCCAGAAGGATTCTGGGGTGGGCCGGGCCCACCTGGCCTCCCCCTTTACTACGCCCTTGTGGTCCTGCTGTAAGTTCATAACCTGATTGTACTCAGGGAGACGTTAGAACTAATAAGTATACCTCCTCTTCCATATTTGTTGCTGATTTCATTAACAACTATTCCAAATTGGATCAACGCATGCACCTGTCTGACGTCGCCCATCTTGTGTATCCTGCTCCTCCACATTATAACATTGGAAATCATTTAATGCACATCAACAACAATAAAACCTTGCTGGACAGTTAAATAGCTTTAATTTGTTGCCATATAACACATAAGTAAAATGTCTATTTACAATGATTTCATTCTCTCATTTTCCATCAACAGTTTTGGAATCTTGTGGTACCTAACATTGTATCCTCGAAACTTTTAAAACAAAAATGATTCAGTACCCATTGAATAATTTAACAGCAACAATTCAGTTCTACACACCTGTGGTTAAACACCAGTGGATAAGTTTACAAAACTGAAATAGAGAAAATTAAATTTTATTGTTCGTATGAGATGGATTGAACCATATGAACTTTAAAATTCACTTTGATAACAAATCCCGTCTTGATGGATTTTAGTCACTGTTACTCACGGTATTAAAACGTTGGAACAATCTCTTTAAACGAATCTTCACTGTTGTGGTTAATAATTCAAAGAATTTTTTGAAGATAAACATAACCTCCTAATGTCAAGAATAATAATCTACTTCGTATCATTTTCGTATGGAACTATGGAACGGCAAAAGAAAAAATTTCATTTGTTTTCATGGGCTCGTTGATTACAAACATTTATAATAACCCTGTATAAGCAGCTATAGTAGACCCAGAAATATAGGGATTTTATGAGGGATGGAATACGTTAACTTGAGGTGGTCAGTTATGGTAGGGCTATAAGCTTCTGGCACCCGTCGCGCGACTGGGCTCTACCCACCTTTGTCTCCGATGGTCCATTTTCAGACGGCTCAAAAACATCTGTCATAGAAGATTTATAACTCTCTTCAAGTTGGTAATAAAAGTGACCCCAAAATTGTAAAAGAAATTATCGGCCTAAATCCATAAAATCACTATATTTCTGGGCCTACTATACATACCTAGACACATTGACATAATAGATTATATTAAAAAAATACTTTTTTAAAGTTTTTCTAGTTCTAAGTTTTTAATTTCTCTAAAATACATATAGCTGTATTTACAGTGATTGAATATAACAATAAATAATTCATAACATTGTTGAGCAGGCCTTTTAAATAAAATAATCAATTAATTTAATAGTTTATTATTGTTTATCGAACTGAATTTGAACCAGTAGGTATTTTAAGTAAGCATGCATTTCTTTTTTAAATAATTGTTGAAATTGCCTTTTAAAAGTTGTATCAATAAATAAATTTTACAATTAAGTAGATAGATAATAAATTTAGAAAATTTGCAACACAGGTGGGTAATATTAAATCATGGTTGTTTAAATATAAGTGTCTGTATTTATAGTTTAATAAATACACACCATCTGATTATTTATTTTTCATATCTCTACCAATAGCTACAACGAACGTCAAACAAAATGTCAGTTCCCCTTGAAAACATAATTTATCGATATTTTACGATTCTTATCTGTTCAGTTTGTCATTTGTTGTATTTTATATGACACTATGCCGGCCAGAGTGTGTTTTAAGGTGACGCGTAGGGAACATAACAGTTCTAATAAATAACCGCAGACATTAAATATTGACAAATACACTTAATAAAATAATACGGTACATTTACAAAAGTAGGTATAGATTTAGGTGATGTAAGTTATTTATTTGTGAAGTTACGTTCGAGTTTGATTGAGTAAAAATCGGTGGAACGCCTATGGCGGCCGAGCCGCTCTGAATTTGGCCACCGAATGATGTTTGGCCTAAAACACTTAAATTACTCGAGTAAACATCTGCTACAGTAACCACACCCAGTGTATTGCCAATACATTCACACAACACCGCTGAAAATGAGTCCGTAGGCTGGCCAACAGGTCTCTCAAATCTTCGTTCTATTGGTCAGGAAACAAACAAAACACGGGAGAGGCGTAGCCTCAACTTTATATAAGCCCACCCTGAATAAATGAAGAACACAGTTACTAAGGATTATCTACCATGTCAGTTGAAACGGCGCTTGCCGCAGCAATCAACACCATGCATGATGTGATTGTTATTAAAAGATTAATAACGTAAATAAATATGGTGAATCTGCAGAATCTATGCAACCTCTTGCGATCTGTTATGGCCCGTAAGACGATCAAATCGTTCACCATTAACTCTATTTTGGCCGAAAGTGCACCGGAAAGTGAGACAAACATCGACGAAGAAGCAGAAGTTTGTGCGGAAGCAGACGGCAGTGATTGTGAGTCGGATTTGGATGTCACTGGAGACGACACGCCACCTCTGGACTGTTCGCAGAAGTCGGCGGAAAACAAAGAATTGAGCGAAGGTAAGCAGACGCTTGGTATAATAAATCTGAATAAAATCTAACTGCACTTTAAATTTTCTCGAAATTTGAGCCGATAAATAAACAATGAAATGTCAAACTTATTGTTAAATTATTAATTATTAGGCAACCGTGAATCACTTCAAAGAAGCAGATTAAACTGTTTGATTGGATTTTTTAACTTGGCCATATATTATTCATTTTTCAGGTCGTTTTCAAAAGATAAACGAATTGCGAAGTGTACTACAGTTTATAGGAGCTATCGATCTGGATATCCAATGATGATTAAATATTAACGGCTGTGGTTAATCATGTTCGAAATTTTGTTAAGACTCCAAGAATATTTTATCAGTCGTAAAAAAAAATAATCTAGACTCTTTCTGATTTTATAGCGTTATCACACTACAATGTGAAAATCACAAAAGTTTTTAATATTATTTCTTAGGTGAGGAAGAGGTAGGTAGATCCTGATGGCATTTATGAAGTAACTTCCATTCTTTTCTTCCTTTGATTAAAGTGAAGAAATAAATAAATTGAAATAAATAACATAACCAGCTAATATCAATGTTTTTCGTATTAGTCTATGAATCGTTTAATCTCTGCAGAAGAATTTGGTTATATTTTTTTGTAAAAACATTTTAGATGTACCCCAATAATTTAACAAATAAACATATTGGCCCGTATGCATAAAGGCTAGTAAATGCTTTTACTAGCAATTTTTGAAGTAAATACTAGGTTTCATATGCATAAAAATAAACAAATGCTTAAACTTAAAAGTAAATTACTTTTTTTGTTCGACACTGTCAAAATTTGTGAATTTTCTCCTATGTGAACGGATTTTGATAAATTTGACAACTTGTCAAAACAAAACATCAAGCTAATTTTAAAGATTTTTAGCGATTTGGAGCCTTTAATGGGCTCGTCGAACAAAAAAACGTATTCAACTCGTCCTTGTGTAATTTGGGCTTTTTTGGCACTCGTTGCACTCGAGTTTTAAACTGGTCCACTCATGCCAAAAAAGCCAAAATTACACACGAATTCGTTAATTAAATAACTATTATTACATTACATTAGTAATTACTAATGATTTAAGGATTTACTGAATTTTCCAGTAAATACTTACATGCATAACAGATAGCAACTACTTATAGGTACTTTGAAGTAAATACTTATAATTTTTCAAGTCTGGTAATTAACAACCTTAAAATAACTTTCGGTCTTCATTATGGCTGCGTTTGTGCAAATACAGGTTGTCCCAAAAATGGAGTACTAACGGTGCACTACGGTATAGAAGAGATTACCGTAAACGTCAGAAAAATGTTAAAAAAATTCTATTGGACTTATTTGCTGATTTGGCGGTCTTTGACAGTGGCACTTAACACGTTAATTATTTTGAAATATGTACAGTTAATTTCAAAATTATCGAGTACACCCCAAAAATCAAGAAGTCGATTTATTACAGATTTTTCCACATGTAAAGATGCCTTTTTGAAATTTGAGCGTCAGATTTTTTATATAGGTTAGGTAAATTTGACAACATAAAATGTCGCTGATACTTTAGAACTCCATAATATTGTCTGTTTTATCCTCTGCTCGGTGCTCTTCGCAATATTATAATACTGGGCTATCCACCGGATCTTCTTCTAATTTGGAAAGAATGAGCACTTTCGCGTTTTCGGTTAGATTCGGAATTTGTTTGTCAAAATTGACATTGATCATTGACAAAAAATTTAAGTGCATTTCACACTGTAGAAAATTAGGTGTACTCTATAATTTTGAAATTAACTGTACATATATGTATAAAATTGTCATGACAGCTACCTCTAATCGTACATATTATTACAAGATCACTCACTACCAATATCTGATCCTGCATAATAGAGAATTTAGAAGCTTTGGAAATCGAAAAAATTATTTTAAATCCACTACGGTAACATTGCAAGGTAATGATGTACGAATATATCTTTGTTTACATTGTATTACCGTATATTTTTTTCACGTAGGTACATTTAAACATCCTCGATAAGGTAGTAAGTCGTTTATACGCCAATTTTGGGACAGCCTGTATGTGCGCCTGAAGATGAGCGCGAATCATTTTAATCGTGTTCTTGGTGTAGAACTTCTTGAGATTCATGATCACTTCTTGAGATTCATGATTATCATGATGATTTTCCTTATTTACCGTTATTTGACATCCCAGGTACAATTTTTATTGAATTTTTGCAGAAAACTTCAGACGATTATACATATTTATCAATTTTTTTACCAGAAATTTTTTGAAATTCTGGATTTTTGCCGTCAGTCTCCAGCGGGTTCAACATTTCTTCTTCTCACGGTTTCAACACTATTTTCTTATTTTCCCTTGCTTTCAAATCGGTTTTCTTCTTCAAATCAATTTTCAAGTCAGGTCAGGTCAGGTAATTTTTTTCTTTATTTGGTCAGGCGAAAATTTGATTCGAATACTTTGCTGTTTCACTTTTACTGTTGGAACTCGTGACTTATTCAGAAGTATTTTTTCTTCTTTTAGCAAAAAAACAAACCAAACAAACCCCATTTGAGATAGTACCTACAGATTATTTAATTTCTACTTCTGAATCGGACATTTTTCTTTCGTATTTTGGAAGCGACTAATACAAGCAAAATTATCAAAACGACACTAAAAAACTCTTATCGCTGCAGCTGGGTTCTAATCATTAAAGTAAAAGCTTATGCATACGAAATTAAGTATTTACTTTTACTTTGATCTTTTACTACAAGTAAATTCTTTTACTTATAGTTTATACTTGTAAGTTTTTACTAAACTTTATGCATACGACCCATGGTCTGTTACAAGATTTTTGCAATATTTAGAATATTTTGTGTATTTTTTTGCACAAAATAAGTTTATTAGTACCCAGATAATACGAATTGGTACCATTTCTTCAAATTAATTTTATTAACAATAAGTAACTGTTAAAATGGTAATTTATGTAAGAACCACATAAGATAGTACTTTATTCACGAATGAAGTTTGACCGTACAAGGTACAAGCTATAGGCAAGTGCGGTAATCTCATGAGTGAAAAGGCACTTTATGAATGAATTTTATTCTACATACCTAATATATTTTTTTCTACGGCTATCTACAATTAGAAAAACAATCAACATCAAAACACAAATCTAAAATTTGACGTTTATAAAGCTACGCTCGCATTTCGGTGCATATACCTAATTGCATAACGTCAGAGTAAAATAATGACACATTTTTTTTTTTCGATTTTACGGAAGTGGCTTTTTTTGTAACCGGACTTGAAACACTTCAAATCCAAGGAGTTGAAACGTCCACAGGCGGCTCGACCGAGTCAAATGTAAGGTTATTCGAAGCATTTCTCACGATTTATTTGTCAATATGTAATTAAACGAAATATTTAATAATTAAATTATACCCATTAAAAAAGCGAAATAACGAAATTATTACCCAATATTTAACCGGTGGTAGGACATTTTATTTACATTAACATAAGTATAATTTCAAATGGAGCGAAAGAAAGTAAATCTATTTTTATTTATTTTGTAGTTATTGTTAACGTCTATAATTTTAGCAAAAGCACTAAAATAACTCTTGTTACATCGTGCATCTCTTATTCTTTTCAAGATAATTTGAGTAGACGCATTGTGTAAAGGTTTTGCGTAAGGCTCAGACAATCTATTATTATTCCACCTTGAACCTAATAAGGGCCACGGGAGTATCTTTTCTTTAAGAATACATATAACTAAAAAAGAAATCGTATAGATTTGGCTACCAAACACTAAACTCCTTGGTTCTGTTTCTGCAGTCTTGTACTCCTTTTGACGTTATTAATACCTACATAAATTCTTCCACAAAAATTTATTACGACATAATAATATAATTTAATAAAATTTCTATTAGAAGTTCAGTGTGCAACGTCACAAGCCGATGAGTTTTTAGAGATTTATCTTCAGAAAAATTTTTAAAAAATTCTTATTACATAATTAAATTATGAATTTTTATTAAGTATTAAGGTAATTCAATTTAATACATATTAGCAAAAAAAAATATAGTTTTCAATTAAATACAAAAAGAATTTGACAATAGATGTTTATGAATTAAACCAAATAATAATTAATAAACATTACTTTTTCAATATTTGTAAAAAAAATTTGTCTAGTTTTATTATTTCGTTTTATATCATTAAGTATACGTTGTTCAAAAATCAAAAAACTATTGTGTTGCAAATGACTTATCTGTCATTGTGATAAGTAATTGGAAATGTCATGAAAATGTGTGTTATTTGCACCACAATGGTTTCTTGATTTTTGAACAGCATTTAAGTTTATTTTATACATATTTTATCATCTATTGGGTATTTTTCGGTTTGTTTTGAATTTTTTAAAACTTTAAATAACACTAAAGACTGTACCTACTTTATGCCAAAAATAATTAATTACCATAGTAAATAATTACTTGCATAGGTAGGCCGATATATTATACCTACTGGTGTGACATTCTAGGCTTAAAACACAGATGTCATTTTTTACCGAATTAATTTAGCTTTTAAATAAAATTAAAGAAAGCACATTTCTTATGAGCAATTAATTAAAGTGCAACACGAAATAATTTTCTGTCTACCGTCAGTCCCGCAATTACCAGTACAAACAATAAATTACTGACAAGCTTAATCTGATAATAACCCCGAACCACATTTTGAAATGTGATAATTTATTTACCACGTCATATGTCTAAGCCGTGTAAAAATGTCCCTGGTTTTTGACATGCTATGTTAACTACTCTGACGGTATTTTTTGCAGAGAAAGGAAAAAAGCAAAACGACAAGCCTCCGTACAGCTACAACGCTTTGATAATGATGGCAATTAGAAACAGCCCCGAGAAACGCTTGACCCTCAACGGAATCTACGAGTATATCATAAGAAACTTCCCCTATTACCGCGACAACAAACAAGGTTGGCAAAACTCGATCCGTCACAATCTCAGCTTGAACAAATGCTTCGTCAAAGTCCCCCGCCACTACGACGACCCCGGCAAGGGCAACTACTGGATGCTGGACCCGTCAGCCGAAGACGTCTTCATCGGCAGCAGCACCGGAAAGCTGCGCCGTCGGTCGACGGCCGCCTCCAGGTCCCGCCTGGCAGCTTTCAAGCGGACGATAGCCCTGAGCGGTTTTTATCCGAATCTACCATTTCCTTCGCCGTTCGGACACTTTTATCCGTCGATGTTGGCAGCGTCGGTATATCAGAGATATAATCCCTATTTACATCAAACATCCGTGATACCGAAACCACCAACGCTACATCAAAATCCAATTAATTTGGAGAGATTAGAAGCGCCGTCGAACTTCTTAAGGCAGACGTCGATGGTCGAAATGTATAACAGCCTAAGACTGAGTGCACCGATCCAGTGTCCTCTACAAATACCGATTCCTCTTCTACCACGCCACAGCGGAGAAGCATGTGGGAGTTCGTCGGAAAGCGGAACCGCTAACGCAGAAGGCCTCCTCAAACCTGTCACTGTGATAACTAGAAATAATTAAGAATGTACAGTCATGATCCAGTGTACAAATTGTAAATAAAGTCATAAATGTCGCAACGATTTTTGCTTCATTTCAACGTACAAATTATGGTGTTAATAATGCATGAGAGCCTCAAAAAAGTTTCTCCAACAAAAAATATTTATGAAGGATCAATAATAGACGACAATTATAAAAGCTAAATTGAAATTTTCTCACTAATTATCACCGTGGCATAAATATTGAAGTATGACCTGGTCCACCCACTTCTTCTTTACACTTTGTCGGATAATCAATTTCGTCCTTCACTTCCTTCCAAGCCACTGTCTTTACATTGCCCAAACAGAATAATAATGAGACACATTTCCCCGAAAAAACTTGTTTTTAATCATTATAATTTCAAATCTTATTCTGTTGTATGAAAATATGTCAATAATTAAAAGGTTTATACCGCATTAATATGATTAATAATTTATCCATTAGAAAAAACTTGTCGGTAAGTCCTGTTATGTTTACGTTGACGATATTGTTAGCTTCATTAATCTAATCCGGTTATTATTCCATTATTCAACTTTCTAATTTTGTAATGTCACATTCAATAACATTCACAATTTATCAATTTGTTCTACATTTTATTGGGCAACGTGGATCACCCGAATGTGCTGATAACTTTAATGAGCGCATTATAATCCTGCTAATTTGAAACCTTGTCTAATATCACACACTTGATCGTGTTTCAAAAAGTGCCGGGCAAGAATGTCTCGCCAAATAAAATCTCTTAATGAACACCTTGACATTATGCTGTACAAAACGTTGATGTTATGTTACAAATTAAAAGTAACAACAAATTAAGCAATAATTACAGGTGTAGTATTTTGTCTGGGTTAAGTAATTAGGATACAAAAAAAATATATTCATTTTACTAAAAGCAAACGTGTTATAACCTGTCTATTTTAACATATCAGTTCCAAGATTTCTGCAATTATATGTTACAAAAATAAGCGAAGATGAATGTTTTCAGCAACTTGTGTATGTCAGTTTTAACAAGTGTTAATTATAATTAGCTTTAAGGAATAAAAATATTGGATGTTTATTTAAATTTCTCCTCAAAGTTGGCGTTGAAGAGTCGATTGTGAACGCACCACTCGTCAGTCTGCTGAGTAAAAACACAAAGAACGCAAAAAGTGAGATTAGATTTAAACAGTTGATCCGTGGTGCGTCCACAATCGATTCTTCAACGCCTACTTTGAGGAGAAATTTAAATGAACACCCGATAGTACTGATAAGATATTGGAAAAAATTGCAAATATGTTTCTCTGGGAAAAAAATGTCATATTTGTGATATAGTAGTGCATCTACATGAAACAATAGAAAATAACTCCAAGAAAATTTGAAAGGTAAACCAATATTGATAACGATATTTTTCAGGAAAAATTTCACCAGGCAAAGGCCCCCAAGAAAAGTGATTAGAACTTTGACGAGTCACTATATTGTAGTTTCATTCAATTGGCTTTTAGCACAATTTAAACAAATTTTTATCAGGCACAATATAATTTCGCTTCTCTCAAAGACGACATTTTGTGTTTTGTAGCCTTTATTTTCTTCATCCAATAATTTTTCTTGAAACAGATTCTCTAACATCTCGTATTCTTCTTTGGAGGACAAATTATCATATTTAAAACCTTGGGATTTTTTTGTTTCCTTCCACTTTCTTCCACAATTAATAATATTACAACAAGAAGGCTTCCAAAAATTAGAAAAAGCATAAAGAGATATTGTAATTCTTGTAGATCCGAGTAAATGTTTGAACTGAGAAAAGATAAAGTCTTCACTTTGTGCATTCCAATACCTTGACGGGAGATGACCAAATGACAACAGAAAAGTGTAACATCGCATAAACATCTGGGATCGCTTTCTGCTTTTGAGCCCGCTTAAGATAATCGAAAAATTATTTAGTGTGACGCGCTATCTGATGACATTTGTCTCGGAATCCGAACAAGGCTTGATGGATAGTCCCTCCAACTGTCAGCGGCATTTAATGGCTGATAATGACGGCCGGTACATGTAAAAGTATGCAAGCAAAGAGATCGATGAGGTCGGGCTCTTCATTTGAAGTTATCGTTTACATCTTCACCACCACATTACTGAACTGCCTTGATCCGATGGATTGTTATCTGTTATCTTATAAACACTGCGCTCTACAAAACTGTATCACAACAACAACAACAAAAAATCAAGATAACTTAATAATTTATTTGCGGCCGATCAATATTTAGTAACAATAAAAAAAAAACATATTGGATTTTATTTATTGGATGTGCAGGCATCTGACTCGCTGATAGGTGAAAAGGGTCACATTCAGCGAGAGGATTAAAATGAAAATCATTAATAAAAAATTCAACATATAAGAAATGTACATCTGGCGGCTTCTTTGACTGTCACTCAATTGTTAAAAGATCCATATAAATAGTTACCTGGTCGACTGGAAGATGTGTGCCGAGGTCTACTTCTCTCACTCGAACTCGTTGCTGGAACGATAGGAAATAAAGATGAAGTGTGGGGATTTTAAAAACGATTAACATCTCTCGCTCTTCAATCGCTTGATCATTTGACGGGAAGATAAGATGATATGTAAAAAACTTTGTACACTTAGAATATTTCCAAGTTGACAAACAATAAAGATTTATTCAGAAATATAACGCTATAACATCATTGGCATCACCGCTAATTACAAACAATTTAATATTTTTACAGCTTTATTGTAATGTACCAAATATGTAATCCATTCGGAAAGAAACGGTGAAATAATAGTAGATAATTTTATGCCTGGTTTCAAAATACAAATTTAATTCATCATCTAATGAAAGACAATTTTTAAAACATATTTTTTAATCGTGTTAGGAAATTTGTAGAGCGGATTCATTAATCGCATTTAATACGGTATAATCTTAGTTAACTAGTCATAAAATAATGTAGAACACGAAAGAAATTACAGTATAACTGGAAAAGACCCCATTTACTCAACTGAGCAAAAAGCGTTTATTTCTGCAACGGTCGTAGCTTCAACGATGAGTGGCCCTATGCAGTACAACATTGTTTGCAAGAATTTAAGCTTCAGTTTCCTCAAGTTGTCGTTGATTATAAACAATTTTAAGTGTGTTCAAATCGTATTGGGAAATTGTTTCTGCAAACTGGAAATATAATAAGGAAAAAGGTAGCGGAAGGCTACAAAATGTACTCTCGAAATTGCTGATGCAGCTAAGAGAATAAACCAAAAACTTCCCTTCGTCATTTGTATCTCTCTCCTAGCAGGTGATGCGTCATAAAGGTTATAGTTTTGTGAATGTGTTACTAAATGTTATAAATAGAATAAAAAACAGAATCAGAAAAAGTCAGGAAGATGTGGTGGACACTTTCAACACTTTTGATAATAAAATACCACAAATTACTTCTTCCAATTCCCATTCTTACAAGATTTAGTGAGGTTATGTTTAGCTTGACAGATTTTAACAGAAATTCAGGGTTTGTCAATTGGCTAAAATATGTATAATGATATGTCGCCTGTCGCCTTGATTTGCATTTTTTCCATAGGGCTCTGTTTTATTTCTAAACACCCGTTATGATACAATACTGCGCTTGCAAGTAAAAATTCTCTTATATCCTGTTCTACTGGAAAAATAATTTACATCACTTCGTGCAATAGTTTTTATAAAACAAATCAACTTTTTATAATTGCAAATAAGACGTTCGAAGAAGTTATCGCAATAATCGATTGCAATTTATAAATCATAGTAACGTCTGTTTCAAAAATCAACATGTGACAGTTAAAAGATTTTATCTTAAACCAACACTACTTTATTACTGTTGCCAGAAGCGAATAGCAAAACCCTGTAGTAGGTCTGGACAGTATAATGATTTGATTTTTTTGTATTATACAAATAACAAATTTGTGTTGTTTGACAATTGCAAATTTTTACTGGAACTGATAGCTACTGTTCAAGTTTTCATGTAAGAATTCCATCAATATACATCTTTGATCGTCGTAATTATACAAACAACATTCAGGAATTTACATCTCTTGATCTTGAATATTATACAAGATATAGACACTTATGTCAACATAAATTTTATCCGTTCTCTCACCAGGTTAAAATACCTTTTATACCTATTGGATTACATTAAGTAAAAAGTAGTCTCTTCTGTTTTTTTTTAAATTTTATTATTATTTCATGTACAATGTGTTACAACTACACGTATATGCAGTTTATGTAACTGACACATTTTTTTTTAAATTTCTTTGGTTTCCTCTTCTCTAGGTAGATTTAATTTTGAAATCCTTTCAGATTTTGAAGAAAACCACCAGCATGCGTCCAAAATCGTCCACATTTCAATTTGGTATAGTCTAAAATGTGCAAGTAATGATAAAAACATTAATCTCAATTAGGTTATCTGAATTGGTTGAGAGGCTTCTGTCTGATTGTTTGTAGTATCCAATGTCTGGCTTCTCAACACGGCAATTAATTTCAGAGTAAACCGTAAACAAACGCGTGGGAGTTGGTGTTTAAGTTAATTAGTACTTGAAGGGTGAAAACGAGCATGCATCATCATCAGCGAGAGACGCAAGGGGTGAAACATGACACGATGACAGCAGGCTAGATTCAGAGATAATATATAAAGAGATCAGTGATCGGTTAAAAGCGGCAACTACAAGTTTATTTACGACAAAAAAAAAAAGGAAACATCACCGCTTAATGTAGCCGCGTATTTTTATACGCTAAATCATAATCGAACGGTGTTAACCAGGAGATGTGCTTTGGTAGAGCTTTTCTGGCTGCGCTCCGGCTCGTCCTTGTCCGGAGTCCTTGGAGGCTGAGGCCGTCCACGGAAAGCGAGATGAAGTTGTTGTAGGCACCGGCCGTGTATACAGACAGCAATGGGTGAGAACCGGAGCCAGGTCGGCCGATAAATTACAATTATCTGCTTATAGTGAATGGGCACTCAAAGAGAGAGACAGCCGCCCAGCTAAACAACGACTTTATTAGTGACACAAAGAGCTTGCCGATAGCGGCGAACCAAACGCTTCCAAAATAAGGAATCGCGGGATACATCAACACCTTTTAATGTCTTTGATGGAGGGCGAGATGCCCTTAATCTCTCTCTGCGCCTCCGATTTCAAGCTCATTTATAACAGGTAAGGCGATTAGAGCTGCTAAATTTACACACACATTTTTAAATCCAGAAATTATAAACGATTATTTAAAATACCGATCACCTCTAGCTCTAAATTAAATTTCGATTTAGAAAACAATAATCCTAGCTGTGAAAACTTGATTAGTCCATTAGACTTTACCTATTCAACTGAACTGACATCTTCAACGATTCCATGAACTGACGTCTTGATAGAACCGTCTAAAATAGGTGAACGTACGTCTTATGATTACAGATATAACAACCGTATTAGTTTACAAATCCAGAATATAATCTTCTTAACACTTACGATGTAATGCTGTAAATATTGAGAGCCATTGTGCATAATTTTGATTTGAACTGAATCATTACCAGACCCCATTTCAGTTCATGTTTTACTTACAATCATTGCAAATGACTTCTTCTTTTAAATATATTTGCTTTGGATCAACAAATTTAAACAATTTACCATCTTTAATGTCACTACAGTAGTGAATGGTATAAAAATATTCTACATCATACCACAAATGCGTTACTGAGAAAACTCTCCGCGCTGTTTTTCAATACAGAACCAGTTTACAAAATCATTGGATAAAAAAAAACTCTAGTGTACCTACCTAATTTTAGTCGAAAAAAAGTACAAACAAATGGGGCAACACTTGTCACTTACAGAGACGTCGACTTCGTCTCGGTCCACCAAAAGACACTTCTACTGTTAATGATATGCACCTTCAAATGAAATCCTGGGCTGGGAAAGCGTTGGAAATCGCCAATTGTTGTGCTT
Organism: Tenebrio molitor; assembly: GCF_963966145.1. Taxonomy (NCBI): domain Eukaryota; kingdom Metazoa; phylum Arthropoda; class Insecta; order Coleoptera; family Tenebrionidae; genus Tenebrio; species Tenebrio molitor. The sequence continues at coordinate 8,470,388 of NC_091051.1, forward strand.
TTTTAAAGCGTAGATTAATTGGAGCATGTTGACAGCTAACCTAAAATTTAGAGCCAAAAACATTTTTTGTTCTTTCTTTGCAATGTTTTACATTAAAAATAGAATAACTTATTAACGATTATTCTCGAAGTAAATATCTAAGGGCACCCTTTGCTGAAAACAAACATGTTCAATTATGTCTCGATTAAACATAAGCAAATGTCATTCGTGTCAAACGGCGGGAAATTCAAACTTTACACTGTTCTAAACGGTTTACTTATTCCAGCGCCTACTCAGCCCAGGATTTCATATAATCGCGCGATATACCTAATCTATAGTCCCTCCAAAAATCAAAAAACCACCAACGTCGCATTTTCCTCTATAATTACTATCGGCAACGCTGTGTAGTGTAAAATTTGGTGAGAATTGTAATTTTGAGGTTAAGTATTTATTAAGTGTCTTGTTTTTCTGGGCATGTTTAAGCAAAAATAATAAAAATTAATAAATAAGTGAATCGTACTGAGTAATATCTAGTAAAACAATTTGAACGAAATTCCAAGCATTTGAATTTTATTTTGAATCAAATGTCATAATTTATAGTTACAAACATTTCAAGAAAAAATAACTACCTAGGGTTTTTTAAATTTTACCAACCTAAAGCAATAGGTGGTGGTTTTTTGATTTTTGAATGGACTTTACTTATACTATTATTTAACTTGAATTTTGCCTTAGGTACAGTTAAACCTTCATCATTATCATTTGTCACTAATATTTTAAGCTAAAGAGGAAATATTTGAGGAAATAGTACCTATAAGAAAAGAAAAATATGATTTACTGATATACTACCGTGTGAGCAACAAGTACTGATTGAGTTGGTAATAAATTCTGGTGATTTTTGGTGACTTTTATGTCATGTTCCAACGAGAAAACCATTTTATTAATAAAAGATTACAAAAACCAAGACGTTTGAAATGTATACCAGGTGTCAATATTGTCAATAAAACAAACCGAAATAGGTACAATTCACAGTCTTGAAAATTTTATGTAAAATTTTTTTTTGCCAACTGTAACAGTTATTGTTGCTCACCCTGTATTACGATCATAAAATTTTGGACATCAAACTTCTGTCACATTAAAAAAATTACTCTAAATCATGATTTATTGAAACTGTCACATGAAAGATGAAATTGTTATCAATTTGACACCGGTTTAAAATATAATTTTTTTAATGTGCGAGTACATTTGGGTATTTGTTTTATATTTTTTATTAATTAAAACCTCGTTCTATTCCATTTGTCTGATTTTTACAACTTTTTGAATATTTTCTCGGTAAATCTGACATTCACATTTTCAAAATTGACACAATCAAAATTGAGGTTATTAATACATAAGGGTCGTTTTAAAATGTATGACAGCACGATGACATTAGTGTCCAAAATTTTTTGATGGCAATAGTACGTAAACTCGGTACAGGTTGCAAAGACACACTTGTCATTTGCAACAGCACTTTTATGGCATTAGTCATTTGAAATTACTTTAAAACTGTACTTATTTGGAAAATATTCAACCCAAACTATGATTTTCTGGTCCCTTTGTGCCTTTATTTGGTTCAGAAATATGAAAAAAATGCTGTTGCAAATGATAAGTGTGTCTTTGCAACCTGTACCGAGTTTACAGAATTACTAACCAAGAATAATTGTAATTATCTGTAAGGACACGTAACGTTCGCAGCCTGTACAAGAAACTGTACAGATACAAGCGTGGCAGGTTAAAATCGATCTTTTAGCTGGTCATGATTTTTGACTTGGATAAAGCGAAGGGGTTGGCCAAAGTTGGTCTCATTATGTAGGAGTTTTTTGTTTACAGACACAAGAATAAGAAAATTTAAGGTTTCGGTGTGTCTCCCATTAATTGGACAGAATCGCCGCTTGGTCTGCGGTGTCGAATGAATTTATAATGCGTCAAGGGCCCCATTGTTTAGAGTGGATTATGTAAAAAGTTCCGTGTTTGTGTGCTTTATGCTGTGAGAGCCGGCAGATGCCAAGCGGATAGTTGCCGTCGACCACTATATAAATATTTCAGCAGCTGATTACTGGCCTCTGACCGCAACAACTCGGTAACAAGTACTACAACACGATCGTCCTCTGAATTAAACATCCTTCGCTAAATTATTAACAGCCCATCTCATCGTACAGTTTATTTGCACTGCAATTAGAATAATAACATGTGTAACGCGGAGTACGAATCAAAAATGGCTTTGTTAAGGATACGAACAGGATCGGCGAAGGAATTCCGACGGCGCGGTCGGAGGACGATTGTATCGTGTTTGGTGCATATTAATATGGTGTTAACATGTCTCTACATCGCACCCGCCCGCTGAGAACCAACAGACCCCTGCTGCATACCGACGACCACCAAACTGTTCAAACAGACCCCGCTCCGCGCTCCCCAACCAAATTAAGCGATACACCATGAACGTGTACAGTTTTAACTCTCACAACTTGACCCCATGTCAACATTTTCACGTTCATTCTAAAAAGAAGCTTTAGTTGGTCCCGTGACGAGAAAAGAAGGAATTCGAGAATTCTACATTTTATAGGTTAGAGCAGATCATGTGACTTCTGCACGATACAAATGGCGAGCAAATGAGACGCGATAAAAGGCGAAGTCGTAATTTGTATTGATTTTGAAAATTAGCTTGATAAATAATTACCAGGTATCATTTATTATACTGTCGTTAAGTACCACGATGGAACTTCAACATAGTCCCGGTCAAAAGAGTAGTTGCTTGTAAAGCTTTTAAGAACTATTTTGCTCACCCTGTATTAACTAGCAATATCTTCTGTCATTTTTGACAACGTTGACGCCTTATTGTAAATATGAAATCTACATATCCTATATACCGGGTAATTCATAAACCATATCTTTTGGGTTCCCCATTTGATACAGTAAAAAAGGGAATCTTTGTTCTACTGTTACTGCATTCTATCATGTTTTTGAGTTTCCACAAAAACCTTTAATTTTGTTTGTGTCATATAATTTTGTTAACTAATGTATCGGGTGTTCGTTAAAATTTCCCCTCAAAGTTGACGTTGAAGAGTCGATTGTGAACGCACCACTCGCCAGTCTGCAAATTAAAAACACATACAACGCAAAAAGTGAGGTTAGTTTTAAACTGCTATATTAGAATTGTATTCCGTGGTGCGTTTACAATCGACTCTTCAACTTTGACGGGAAATTTTAGTGAAGTAACTAATGTACTAAATTTTGATATTAACTGTTTCAGAAACATCGACAAGTTGCAAATAAAAACAATTATTACGAGATTTCTCTATGTATGAAAGTTTTGGTGCTGTAAATTCTGTTACGAGTTTTGTATAAATTATGATTTTTTATTAAAAATAATAAATGTACAAAATAGGTTGAATAAACAAGAAAAAATACTCTAGAATCATGATGACAAAGTGTAAAGAACCTAGTCTTTAAAAAAAATGTTTTAAAATAGGTACATAAAATTCGAAACTTTGTCTCATTTTGAAGATTCAAGATTTCAAATATTCTACGGGTTTGTTTTAATTCTTTACTACCATAACAAATTTACTGGATTGTTTTAACAACTGCGAGACCTTAACATGTTTATTCATATTTATTTATTGCATTCAGATGTTATCTTAATTCAGAAAAACATCAGTTACGAAGTATGCTCTGTTAGTTTCACAATGTCATAATGAAAAACGGAAATTTCTAATTGTCTGGGGACTGATTATATTTTATCAAGTTAAATGTGTAGGTGGTCGTCACGTGACATCAATAACCCTTCATACGAGAAGCATAATAGAATTAAAACTCTTCCACCGTCTTTAAAAGTAATACATATGTATTTATGTACTAAGTAATTATAAAAATATCATTATTACTAGTTTTGTTGTCATTGTTATTATTATTGTTAATATTGAACGTTATTACTATTATTAGATATTAGAAACTTCAGAAAATGTATTTACTGCTGTAGAAAAATAATCGTGTTTTATTCGTGTTTTTGTAGAATACGTATGTTGTTTTTACGACAACAGTGTGATTAGGTTATTTAAGATGCAGAATTTTCCCTGTGGTTTCCAAACGCTGTGTTTGGAGGAGCACCGGTTGAGGACCGCAGGCGATCAAGATTGAAGTGTCAATTCCACGCAGCGTTTCATACAAATGTTCGAAATAAAAGCAAATATCACTGAATGCTAACTTCGATCTTCGAACGATGAACACTCAATTAATGTTATTGCGATTTTAAATAATAAATTCAATGAAAATCGCAAGAAAAATAATTGGAAACGATCGGAGGCTTGTTATTTAAAAGAATTATGGAGCACGTGATTGTTCCAAGTTGTAATATTTCTTGTGGAAAGTGCAAGAAAAAAAATACAAGTGCAATAGCGCTTTCTATAAAGACGTCTTTGCGGCATCGATGGATTTATTGTCGAATGTCGATGTATCGGATGAACTTTATCGACGTGTATATCAAATTCTATTAATTGTAGTGAGAGTCGGGTTGGCCTTTATCTGATCCGTTTTATTCTGTATCAATGCCCGAGCTATTAGGCTTGTATTGTGCTCATACTTTAGATGTTATTTAAGCCGTAAAGAAGTGCCGCCGCCGCAGCGAAAGGATATCGCATTCGAACCGTTACCAAATTTTATTTCAGAATAAGAGACGGGCTTATTGTTGTCATAATTTTATAACAGATTGTGCCCGATTGCAAAAATAGAAGCAAAAATCTGAGACCTGTAGATTATGATCCAACTCCATTTCCTATGTTAAAATTTATTTTTGTTTGTTAATATGCAAATATGTGTAAGTGACTGCTTATTCGTTAAAATAAAAAAAGTTTTAACGATCTAAACGTTTAGTTTTGATTTCAAATTTAACCTCAGAGTTGAATGATCGGACTGACTTTTGAAAAATACGTATCTACATACAAAAAAATATACAGGCTGTTTGAAAATTGCTAGTACAAAAAGAAACTAGTAATTGGTGATGGTGAGTTGAAGTCATCGGCAAAAAAAAATTCTAATAAAAATCCTCTAGTTTTCGAGATAAAAATTACTAAAAATTGGGTTAAAATTGGTAGTGCGCCACTGAGTTAAGGTATTTTAAAAAGACACTTCACATTGTTTAGCAATAATGAAATAAAAAATTTGATGTTCTTAAACTGTCAATCTGTGGTTGCCAAGATCTTGCAAAAAAATATTAATTTTTCATATTGTTGTATAGTCCTTCATTATCACGCTTGGTTACCAAGGTTTAAAAAATATTGCCCCGCCTGAGGCGTAGAATATGCAGGGATAGGATTACTTTATCCCTTTTGTTTTAAAAAATTAAAAATTGGTTTCTTGGATTTCTTAGGCCTTCCATATGCCACAGTTTTTTTTTGTACTAGCAATTTTCAAACATCCTGTATATTGATTTGGTGATGTTAAAACATGTAGAAATAACACTTCATTTTTCCCTCTTAATTTTTTATTGCCGCTCTGATGATGACAGCTTTGCTGCCGAAACGCGCGTCAGCTTTAGAATAAAGTGTGTTTGGCGTTGGGGAAACAATTCAGTATTATTGTAGTGAACAGCATGTGGCTCATCAAATTTAATTACCATGAGACTTTTAAAAACGTAAAAATGTGGCATAAAATTCTTAATATTTATTTTATAAAGGCTTTACGAGCTTTTTTCTTTGCACATTCTTGTACAGTGTTAGGGGTTTTGGATTTTTTTAAAGAAAATAAACTCCTTCCCCGCTAACGCAACATAAAGTGTTAAAAAGTCTATAAAAAAATATTTTAAAAAATTAATCAAATTAGATTCTAAAAGAATTTCGCAGATATTTCTTCTTCTTATAAATACTATCAACAATAATACGTGTTCAATTGAAAAGTTCATCAAATTGGCTTTGATCTTTGTCGATATCTTTGTCTAACCAACTTAATCTACGATGTTGTTGACTTTTAAAAAATAAACTCAAAGCCAACTTGATGAACATTTCAATTGAACACTTGTTAGTTCAATGCAAAATCTAAACTACAACCCACAAGATTTTCCTTTTCAGAAGGGCTCTGGCATTCCTATGCAGCTCATAATTCTATGCAATTTATAATTTGAAGGATTGTCCAAACCGGATACTTGGTAGGGTGTGTATAACACAATAAATCACATCGTACCTGTTCGAGAATAGAAATTCCTTGCAAATTCATATTTCCATTGCAAACTTGAATCGGTATCGCTCAATTTAATCGACTATCATATTTCTTTATATGTATCTATATTTTAACTCAAAAACTTGTTCTTGTGTCAGATTAAATTAATATAGAATGGTTAAAACGTTGAAAGAGCAGCAATAAGTATGGCAAGTGTGCTCAAAATCTTACAACCTTATTTCCGAAAGAAAAAGAATTTGGAAAATTCTGATAGCAAATTTTTAAAACTAAATTTAAATATGTATTCTTCAAATTTTGAGACTAAAATGTCTGATATTCTATCAATTATGGTTTACTTAAAAATCGAATAAGTAGGTATGTATCTTGAAAAAAAAAATTCAATTTAACCAACATAATTATGCAATAAATCTTTATACTGTAAATAAATGTCGGGTCAAGCCAACTTTGGAAAAAATATTATTGTGCCGCCTTTTTGAAACAGACACCCAATTTTCATTTATGATTAACTGTCACTTCTGACATTAATGGCGTTTTATTCGTGCTTTTTAGTCCAGTCTTCGTTCCTTATATTCGTTTCATCACAGTTAATAGACACCAAAAATATGTATTTTTCAGCAAATACTTACATCCGGTTTTAGAGCTAAACAAAATTTGAGAGGATAGGATTTAGCCAACAACCTAACCTGAAAATGTGACATTCATAATTCGCCGAATTTAATCTACATAAATCGGCACATTCAAAATTTGGCAACATTTTGTATAAAAGTTCGAAAACACAAACAATTTTTAATTCAAACACCGTAATTTAATGATAAAATTACAGTTTTATGAGCTTCATGACAATTATTGTTCTTATAAAACACACTTTCTTGAGTCTTTTTTAAAAGCGCCCTCTTATAAAGGATACGGTGATTGGGTGATTGTGGATAAGTATGGCAACTATGTACGAAAATGTATGTGGCAACTGTATGGGTGGGACAGAGTTGACATTTGTATGACATTTCATATCCGTGCATTTGATTTTTTTAATAACATTGCACTGTCAAAGAAATGTCAACTCTATCCTACCCACACAGTTGCCACATAAATTTTCGTACATAGTTGCCATACTTATCCACAATCATTTTGAATCATGATTTCTGCGAGTAAAAAATATTCATTCAAGTTTTAGAAAATAATCTAACAACAATTTTCTGCTATTTTGAAAAAATAATAATTTCACTTAATGACTGATACTAAATAGGTACCTACATACCTACCTATATGATACACCTACAAACAAATTAGCAATTTGTATTTAGTATTTAGATGTAAATGGTACTGAAGTATGTAGTAAATAAATTATAATCATTAAATTAATGTTGCGAATTTACCATTAGAAATAAATGGCGAAAGTAGAAACTCATTTAAGCATTTTTTAAATGACAAATTGTAAATGAAATAAAACAAGAAAGTTTAGTGATCAATCGTTGTCAACTTAGTGTTTCCTCAATGTTTACATTTTCCAATTATCGACCCTATCGAAGCATTGAACTAAATCACTTGACAGTTCACTTCTGCGTAATTACTGTGTTAGAGATTCCTTCAAAACGGTGGCACCGACTTGACTTAATAATTACACATCGCACCTTAGAAATAAAAGACAAGACTCAAGCCAATAACGAGATGTGAAGTCATTCACACCATCACGAAAGTTCCAGTCTTTTATGCATGCAGAAATTGAAGTGTCCCGTGAAAGCCCAAAGAAAAAAATCCACCATTCATTTCCAAGCGTTAAGTGTGTCGCTTGCGTTTTCCGTCCCAGTGCCCACCTATGGTATTCCCTCATCAAAGTGACACTCCAAGTTCAACCATTTGGAATACAAATTTCAATCAAAGCTGAATGGGTGACCGTTTAAAATTTAATCCGATTAGGTAAGTAGGTACTTTCTGCGATGCGAAATAAATATCGAATTGGGAGGATGGTTGGAGAGAGATTTCGACGCTCATCACGACGATAGGGAAAATTTTTGGCGATAATGGAAGATGGTTCTGGCTCATACACAAACACAAACTATGATCTTGCTTTGTTGTCGATTTTCCGAGTACAATGGTCGGTTTCGGTGTAAATTACAGGTCTGTGGTAACATGTCGACAGCTGAAAGCCGTCATCGACCGGAAGGGGATTCATGTTCACGGTTTGCATTATATTAATCGTATTTATATGTCGAGAAGACGTCAAGGCGGCCATGATTGTACCGCACCTCACACCCGCCATTACTTTTCCATTCTTTGCTCCTTTAATTAGAGTAAAAGCCATACAGAATTAGAGTACAAAGACTACACCGTGACAGGTGGATGTTTGTTGCTTTTTTTTACCTTGGTTGACTCTCTTCATTCGATCACCTTCGCACAAAAGCAAAATTAATCGAATTTATTCAATTGTCAAGACATGATGGACACCACGCTATTTTTCTTACAATTCCACAGCACAAAGACCCTATCGATCTACAACTAATGTGAAAGACATATTTGCACATTAGACCATGCCAGTTCATTCAATATTTATGAAGTACTACACACGTGCATTAATACCAGAGGTACTTAAATTGCCATAATGAGGTCTGTTTATGAGTCTCTTAATTTCCTTTTGATGTTAAAACTACGTTCCTTAATGTGATAACATCAGATACTCATGTTGATAAAATAATATGCTATTTCCACATCTATTCATTTCATTTTTCACTAGAACGTATTTATCGACCTGTAAAGATATGGAGTAGTTTTGTTCCGGTTTTAATTATTTGTTTATTAAATCGAGCAGAGGTATTTTAACAATGTTCAAGATTATCCCCACAAGCTGTTGGTGTTGTGAAATGACTGGGCGTAAACTGCGAGGAGCACGCCCAATCTAGTGCCAATACCGCTTCTACTGGTTGTTGCCTTGTTAATTACATGTTAGTAAATTACATAACAGAGAAACTACTGAATCTTAATGACTACATGATGTTAAGTGACTACTTAATTTAATCGAATCAGAATAATTCAAACGGAAAAATACAGATTTATTCGTTTCAGTAATATTCAAATCCAATTTACGAGCCGAGATGTCTGTTACAAGAACGCTTTCTTCCTATCGGCAGGAATATGTGAAGTAATATAGCATTAAAATATGATAAAAAATTATAGATTTAATTTTGATGATTGAGTTAGAGATTCAAACCAGTTCTAGCTAGTGACTGTCTTTATACCAAGTCCCTATAAATGTTTATGATTTTTTTTTGTTAGATTGGCAACATATTTTAGGTTTAATGTTAGAACATCTAATTTTGGAATTAATATACATCTGAATTTGGTTTTAAATATTTGTCAATTAATTGTCTACTTGACACTACATATCAAATTATTTTTATAAATGTCATTGAATTATTTCTTTATAAAGTGACATACCGTCAAATAATTCTAACCTATTTCTAAAAGCCATTTTTTTGTTCGGCACTGTCAGAATTTGAGAATTTTCTGCTGTGTGAACGGATTTTGATAAATGTCACAATTCATCAAAACGAAACGCCGAGCTAATTTTAAAGATTTTAAGCGATTTAGAGCCTTTGGGACTCGTCGAACAAAAAAACGTTGTATTCAACTCGTTCGTGTGTAAATTGGACTCTTTTAGCACTCGTGGGCCTACTCATGCCAAAAAAAAGCCCAATTTACACACAAACTCGTTAAATAAATAACTATTTCAAACTATGACAATAATGACATTTCCCGAAGTCAAACCAAATAAATTTTAAATATACCGAGTGGAACAAAAGTATCAAATAATAATCGTTGTAACTTTTTAATTTGAAAAATTATACTGTAATGGTTTATTTTAGAAGCGCATTGCAAAATGAAAATAACACTAAACTTCCAAAACCATAACCTAAAAAATTAATCGAGAGATGACATGTTGACATTGACTAGATTTGCTAATTGCTCAGGGATGCTAATCCATTAAATTTGCTTGAATCATTTATAGTTAGAGTGGTAGGTATGTGGTTCCTAGGGGAGTGTTTGAGAGTTAGATTTGCGTTGGCAAACTGGTTTTCACAAAATTTGTGAAGGTAATTCAAGCAAATTTAAATAATTAACATAATATTTATATTTTATTTTCACTCCAGAAACATTTTGTTAACTAGCAATTTTATTTAACAACAATTTTGACAATAAAAGTGCAGCCAATTATCTGAATTATTAATCGAAAAACACCCCTAGGAACCAGGATGGAGCCAACTCTCTTTAATATACTAATTTTAATTTATAGTCACTTACTCACTTGTTATTTGAAAGTAATATTTTTTGCCAAATTGTTTTATTAAAGCATTGAGTTTGAGTTGGCAATAAAACTATGGTGATTTTTTGTGTCCCTGTTGGCTAAATTTGTCACATAACTGAAAGTGACGTGAATTTGATAGATTGCCGAAAATTAGGTTGTTTGATGCGAAGCAAGAAGCATCGGTTTATTGAAAAATGCGGAGTTTTTAAAAACAAACAAGTCAGCGAGAGGAAAAGACATTTAATTTAAAGGTGCTGCTCCAAATGACCACCGTTATTTTATCAATAAAAGATTACAAAAACCAAGACGTTTAAGTCTAATATGATAACAAATCAAACGGAAATAGGTACAGTTCACAGTGTAAAATAAAAATAATTGTGGAATTGATTCCACTAACATGACACAAATGAAACATTTGAAAATCAAATAGAAATTGCACACTTGCAATCAGTTTAGTGTATGCAAGGCAAGAATTAATAAAAAAACATTCTTTGCTTAGAATTTCTCCTTTATTTTAATTTTAAATGTTATTAAATTCGCTACAAGGTTTGGATTCTTAAAATTTGAGGTTATGTTTGAACATAATTTGTTTGAATATACAGGGTTATTATAAATGATTGTAATGCAAGTTGGCATAAAAACTGAATGTAAAATTTATGGTTGCCGGTCTATTAAAAAACATCAAAATTATGTGAATAAGTGGGTAGGTACACAGCATTCACACACAAAAGTTAAATTGGTTGCAAGTTGCAAAACAACTCAATATTTTTAGATTCAATCGTTAAATTAAAACAAATGAATAAAATTCACTGCATTTTTCATCTAAAAAATGACAGTGACAGTGACAAAATTGACAGTTCACATGAAAGCGGCAAAAATGTCATGGCCTGCTTCGACTACAGTCATTTATACCACCTAACAACCCTGTACATTTTCATTTGACAATTCAAAGCAACTCAAAGTCACCAATCTTACCACCTAAAAAGCTGCTATCGAAAAGAACGTTGTTCTGACACCCGTTTAGGTTTCATGAACGTAAAATAACAAAAGTGAATTTATAATAAATACTTGGGTGTTCCTTCAGTACATTTGGGAGTAAAAATTTCAGATTTATTTTAGCATTCAAATAATGTGGGTATGAACCGGTCTGGTTAAATTCGGGACTGCCTGAACTTCACACTTGTTCTTTTTTATCTTTATCCTGTACAATGGAAAGCGGGCCGCGTCGATAATTAAAGACGAGGGTGTTTGTTAACACATGTGATAGTGTTGCCGTAATGATAGCATAGTCACCTTACATGTCCATTGTGGGCAATGACTGTGCAAACTTCTCATAATGGTGGATCACATCTTTGACACATCTTATTATATGGCGCTACCACCTTTTCAAAGTGGACCTACTCATTATAACAACACCCAACTCTCATTATACGCACTAATGATAAGTTGGCAGCTTTATTCCAATTTTTGCAAAATACCACTGGATATGTCTAATCAAATAAATAGCGTCCTAATAAAATATTTATATGGGGTTTAAGGTTACGCCAATAATTAATGTCTCGTCTTACATGCGGTCTTTTGTTGGCGGTTCCGCTCCTATTCATATATCAGTTCTTATTTTGAAAACGTTTTAATCCTTTGAGGCGCTTTGAAGACAGACCGCGTTAATATTGTTGTACACACACCATGGCAGAAATTTGAACTCGATTGCGGTGCCATCGGCGTTTACAAAGGGCCCTCTAATCACGCGAACCGCCTAAATCCATTCCTTACATAGGTGTAGAGTCGCTCTTCAATTTTTTTTATAATTTCAGCGAAATAATTCCTGGAACTGTTCGTAAGCAAAAAATATTCGCCATAGGTATACCTATTCACGATTCACAAAGAACATTTTTCGGTTCATTTTGGGGAGAATTTTTTAATAAAAAAATTGTTTGATGTCGAGGCATTTGTTGTAAAATATTTTTAGTACTGGGGTGGTGGGGCATTAAATATGAAAAAAATATTACTTAAAATGCATAATAACAAATGAGGATGGCACTAAGCAAAGCGTGGTGGAATAATAGCCATGAATAAAATATTCCAGAGCAAGCTGGGGTCTTTCAGCTGCTCGTCTCCCACGGTCTCTACCGCCTCCTTCATGGGGTTAATTTGTTTGCATGTTATGTTCTTGGCTTGGTAATAATATAACACTGCAATTGCCTTGTTGTTGCGATATGTAACTTGGTACTAAAGAAACGTTTTCATATTTTATTAAATTACTTTGTTATTCAACCAGACCGGGGTCTGTTCATTATTTATTTGAATCCAACAAATTCAGCCAAATCGATGTAATTGTAAAGCACCGTGATCAAGATTGTTATTTATCTGTACAAGTCACAAATATTTTATACAACGTCGCTTGTTGTTCAATATTACTCCATCTTCATGCAAGGAGCGGGGCGACATCTGTTGGGAGTCGATAGTGACATCCTAAAGAAACAAGTGTCATTTAACAATTTAACAATTAACAACGATGATTATAAAATCATAAAATTATATATTTCTAAATAAAATTTGTTAACAGGTTTATACCAATTAGTCAAAAAATTTCTGACAATGGCAAATCTGAGTTGAGAATGAAGAAGTTTCATTTTTTCAGTAATTAATTTGTTAAAATTTAAAACCATCTAAATTATGTATTATTAAAACAAATTTCTTATTTATAACAGATACACAAGAAGCTTGGCTAAATAATAATGTTAATAATTTAATCGAATTTCTTTTTACATTCGACAGGAATTGTTTGTAAGTTTACAGTCCTATGTACCTATTATGTTAATCAAGAAAAAAAATAAAAACCCACTTTAAAACGTGTTATTAGTTATTGTTTACCTACCTATTAGTAAGTATGTTATTGTTCTGACTCTTTTTTACATTATTACCGTGAAAACATTACTAAAACTTACAAATTAATTATTGTGTAATCGCTTAAAATTTCACAATTGAACCAAAAATATTCATTCGTCTAAAACAAAAAATTACAGTTATAAAGTTTTTTATTTAAATGGTATAAGAACTCCTAGTTCCTAGTCAAATGTAGACCTTTCATATTAATAAAAATTTCCAAAAACAATGATGGAATACTGAGTTTATACTTTATTAAATGTAATGTCTTTGTATTACGAGATTTTGTAAGAAATCCCTAAGACATGAGTGAAGCGAATCTGGGTTGATCTTGATTGATTATTTCATATTTGTTATGTCATATAACAGAAGCGTATTATGACTGTTATACGTTATGCTATCACGTAAAAAAGAAGGAGAGTGAGGTGTTGTAGGTATCAAGATATTGGAATAACCTTCCTACTCGTCGGTTCTAATATTAGTTATTGCTTATTTATAAAAAGAACACCTTCATCGTACTAATTTTCCGGACAATGAAGTAGTGACAATGGAGGAATGGCTAGAGGTAGGTATGTACCTAGGTATAAACAAAAGAATTATTTTCTAAGAGCATTAAAGCACACAGCATCATTACATCATTAGTACATTGGATGACTACGTTGAGAATAGGGCAAGGACAGAAACAATAAAAAATTAATGAATAAATCTGTTGTTGTTCATTAAAGGGCAATAAGAATGTCGTTAGCCCTATATTTTCTCCTTTATCAAACTCAAGGATAAATAAGATGCAATTTCCTGTTACAAAAGCATTACTAATAAAATAATCAACATAAAAGGATAACAAAACATATTTTGATAAAGAAAAATGTTTTTTAAACGTTTTTCATTTTTATTGTAAAAAGTTACAACAAATCTCAGATTCAGATTTTCTATTTTTACAAATAAATTAAAATAATGTGCGACTACAATTTAAAGTAAAATGATAAATATAAAAGTCGCAATCATATTCTGTCTTGATTTTTTTTGTTAGGTTGTCAATGTTTTATGGTTGGCACACCTGAATTTAAAATTCAAATAAAATATATGTCAAACCAAAACCCAACAAAACGAAGTAGCCATTCCCATTATCACCTTTTAGTTTTTAAGATGGTTTTTATTGTGGAGCACAATACCGTAAACGATTTGCAGGCAATTACGCAATTGAAGAGAAGACACAATTGCAAATGTGGGACCCAAGGACCTAAAATACTAGTTAACTAACATTTTAGGCGTAAATATGAAATAGTTTTGAGAAATAGTGAAATACAATTGACAAAATAGGAAAACCAAAAGAAAAACACTAATGTTTTAAATAATTTATAATATCAATTATTCACTCTAAACTTCCAAAACCCTAACGCATAAAATTAATCACATGATGTGAGAATAACCAGGCTTATTAATTGCTCAGGGACGCCAATCCGCGCCAACCCACTAAATTTGCTTGCAGTCACTTTATTTTCTTTTGAAACTCGGATATCATTTCCTCAGTAATGTCTGTTTAAATGGGCATAACATGAACCAATCTGGTAGAATGACAATACATTTTTTAATAAATAGAAATAATTTATTCTATTATTGACTACATCTATTGTAAATACAATAATAGTTTTAGTCTTAAAATATAAAAACAAATAGATAACAAAAACAAAATGGAAGATGCAAGTGTGTGCAACAAATGACCATCATAACAAAACAGAGGTGAAGTCTTTATTTATTTGTGCCTGCACATTTCAAACATATTCCCTTTACTTCAGGGAATTGATAACTTTAGCTATGTGCCTCATGGTGTGCTGAGGCACGGCTTCTGCGAGCGCCCTTTGAAACTGCTGTTGTCCAGCTAACGTGCTCATCAAAGCTTTGGCATATCGTCGCGTCTCCAAACTTCCCTCGGTCAAACCGTTGGCACCGACAAATAAAAACTTATCTCTCGTTTCTTTCGGTAACTGAAACACTTTTTCAGGCCCTATTCTCATCGCTATATCACTAAGTAGTCGTGTCGCTGCTGCTCGCACCACGCCGTTCTGGTGTGTCGACCCTTTATTGGCCACGACCGCAACAACTTTAGGCACCGAAAGATTTAAACTCATGGCATCCAGAGCGGCGTTTGCGTCGCTGCGAAGGAACTTATTGGTATCCGCGGTGCGCTGAAGAAGAGGTGCTGCGAGTTCTTCCAGTTCCTGAAAATTCGTCAATTACATTCCGATCACAACAACAACATCGAAAATACCATCTCGAGGCCTCTTTTACACGACGAGAATATCTCACTAGATGCGTGACATGCAGTCCTGGCGACTTGTGAGCGCAGATTTCGTATGTTTTTAGCGAGGGCGACGCAGATTGGATGCATGTTAAGTTCCAAAACTTCTGGATGGTTGCGTGCGAGGCGTATTAAGGTGTTTAGTCCTTGAATCACCGTTTCCCAATCACCGCTGTCCATTTGAGCTAATCCTTGATTTAGAATTTCTTTCGGGCGGCTGATCGGTCTAGCTTCCACAGCTTTTGGTGACTTGCTAGCTCTCTTTACTGATGGCGTTCTGACACTGATACTTCGTCGTATTAACCGCTTCGGAGTGTGACCCTAAAGAAATTTAAATCAAATGAAAATTGCTTACGGTGTAATCGATTACCTACCGATTGTTTTTTAGTTGGTGTATTTTCACTAGAGGCTACCGAACCCGGCAATGACATTTTAACGGGACTAATTTCAGCCGAATCTGTAAAATTGTAAGGCACGATATTGACAATGTCGTTGAGAGGAGGTGCCGAATTAATGTTTTTTCGTTCAGTGATTTCCGGTAGTGTCGTCTTTAGGTTCCCTTCCGACCTCGATTTACTTCTTGGATCGGCGAATATTCGGGAATTTTCGTTAAAATCCACCTCGTCCAAAGGACTGTATCGCTTTTCTTCATCTTGAGCTTCTACTTGTTCTGCTTCTTTATTATCTACGTCCTCTATTCTGCCACTAAGTTCCGTTGAACTAGCTGATGATTGTCTCTGAAAATTAAAATATTTGGCAATTCCTAAATAATAAAGAAAGAATAAATTCCTCCGTTGATTTCTTTTTATTTACCACGAATCGTAACAGTGTTCTAATTAATCATTACACTACGGTGATTTTTTTTTTTTAATTAAAAAGAGGCAAAGAATATAATGAACACTGAAACGATTGTTTTTCTATAAATGACGAAAAAAAAGTAGTTTTCCCATACGGTGCGAACTTCTTCGAATTTCAATTATTGGTGAATGAAAATCAGTGAGCGAAAGACAGTGAGCGAAAAACGATGAGTGAAAGTGAAGTGAACGAAAGAGAAACCTTCACCCACTGATAACTACGGATAGAGACTCACTTTCTAGGGAGGTATCGAACAAAGTAAAGTTGTTATTTTTAAGAATCTAATTGTAAATAAAATAAAATCAGATTAATAAATTTAAGTACCGCTGCTGCAACTCATGGACAAGTATATCGTAAATAAATAAATAAATAAATAAACTGAGCTCACTTTTCGGAACTTACATTTGACCAAAAACTGACAAAACGTCTAACAATTTTATACTCACCATAATATCAGGCTCGTGAGTTTCCGACGTTTCTGAGTCAACTACTTGGAAGTTGGGTTCCGGCAACTCAAAGTTATTGTTTTCTTCAAAATGTTCATCCGAAGTGAACCGTTCGAGAACTTGATCCTTCAAGTGGTGCTCTGCTGGCGGCGTGAAATACCCCGAAGACTCCGACCCCGACGACGGAGGTGGCAGTTGTTGAGTAAACACTTGTTGGGGTGAGGACCTTCGAATAATCGGAGTGTTCTGCGGACTTTCCAATTTTGTCCTGCAACAGACAAATTACCGCCAATGCAACATGCAACAGTGCCGTGTTGGCGATCCAGAAGAAAAGCGAAAAATTTGTACTCACTGAATCGCCTCTTCTTCCTCCGTAACAATTTTTACCGGCAACTTGGCCGAATTAGTTTTAACAAAGTCAATAGGAACAACGTGTCTTTTTTTGAAACAGGTGCAGCACGTCCAAAGCGACCACTTCTCTTCGTGCAGTCCCCAAGGATTACTTTTGGCATTTTTTTCGTTGTGGTTTCCGAAAAACGCGGCATTTGTGCACAACATGACGAGAACGGTGCGATTTTGAGCCTGCTTGTTTTCAAACTAATTTTTCAGTGAGGTGTATGTGGTCGCATTGATTGTGCTGACCGGCACCTCCACCCCTCCGCTAGTTGGCCTCAAATAACGTCCTTACAAGTAGACGGTCATAGGTCGATGGCAGAGTGCGTCGCTACTATTATCGACTGTTGTTGGTCCGGTTTATGGCAAATAAAATGATTGACCCTTTTAGTAGGGATCGGCGCGATAAGGGTTCATTTCTCGCAACGAGCCCACTTCCAGGAACTAGTCTGCGTAATCATTTTCGCTAGCTTACGCGACCTTTTTAAAATTCACACGACAAAAGCGATCGATAATTTTGTCGTAATTAATTCTCCCACATACAGGTTCGCCCGGAAAATCGATTCTTTCGTCGAGTTTTGCGCTGGTAATGTTTTATGTTGCGTCGGGGGCTTCGTTCGATGTTTTCATAAATGTTAACGTTTTCATTCGGAGGGTAAACAAACTATATCGGAACATGCAACGATAACATCACTATGTGAATTATGACGTCTAATTCCCAAGCTGTCTTTTAATAAATCACACAAAATACACATTCTATCTCGCCAAAAAAATTTAAAGAATGTCCGGTAAAAAGGCGAATATTTTGATAACACGTTTTCCTTGGAACTACCACATCTACTAAGCGAGTTTACTACAATTGTATTTAGTAGTTACGAACAACAATCTTTAAATTATTTAGTTAGTTCCGTATTCAAGCTTGATTAGATGTCGATAAATGCCACCTTAGATAGACAACGCCTTGCCACAAACTGAAGGTTAATGTCAAGTATGACATAAATCCATAAATATAAAGAAAAGCTCCTCGCGTAAAAGGACAATTAATTAATTTCATGAAAAAAAATAAGAAAGTGTTTTGAAAGAGTTGTTTACATTTAATTTTATAAAACATTTATGCAATGCGGTATTCGAGAATAAGCTGGAATTTTTATCTAGAAAGAAAAATAATGTTATTTGCATTTTAAATATCCACCAGTGCAATTTAAATAGTCTTTTATTTAAATAAATCAAATAACGTTCTAATATCTTGGAGAAATCAGTCCTTTTATGTTAGTAACTCTCCGTTATTTTTAATGACGTAACGCATAAAATTATACCCTATTTGCGATAGGTATAAAACTTGCATTCTACTCGCAGTTATAATATTTAAAGAAATGATTAAAAAAATATATAAAATTAACAATTTATAATAACTAATAACTGGATCTACTTTGTTTATTGAAATTTTGAAATAACAAAATAAAAGGAGAGAAAAAACACTTTCGTTGGGTTAAAAATATCCTTTTCGTGCTCGTTTCCTGAGATACATAATCGGGAAAGTGGTATAGGTATAACTAAATATATAAACTTTCCCGGTTATATACCGAACTTGACATCTGTCAAAGATAACCTCAAAATGTAAAATAAATTGATGTTAATGTTAATGATTGTAGAGTTTATTTAACGAATGAGTGAACTTTGGCTGAGAGTGTAGTCATAATCTGGTAACAAAAATGTCATTTTTGGCCTCCTCAACTCTAATTGACACATTTTGAAGAGCTACGGTATCTTGATTTTTACCCACTATCTGTCACTTTACCCCACGGAGTGTGTAAACCATAGGATGTGAGACCTTTAGTGATAATTTGTTTGCTCATAGAACAGTTTTACAATATCAATCCAAGAAGTTTTTAATATTAGATATTGAAGAGGATTGTCTGTAATTTTCAGTTGCAAAATATATCCATTAGTAGTAACTTTATGACCAACCTAACGGCATTTTGGGAATTCGGTTTATAATGGAAGGACTTTACACCTTTGAAATCTAACTAACAATGTCAAAAAGTCTAAAGATTTTCTTAGAATGTAGAAATTCTAGAAAACATTATTATTAATATCTTTCTGTTTTCTATTATACAATGTGTTTCAGAAATAAGTAGGACATTAATTTTAACCACTGACAGATCTCGTGAAGAACAACAAAATTGTTATGTACCATTTTTTCGAAATATAATTATCATTTCACTATTTTACACGCCCGTAAATTAACGATCTGCTTATTTCCTAGTTATATGACCCAATCAAAGTGACCGTGAAATAATAGTTTTTGCAAAATCGGCGCAAAACATTGTGTTTTTAGAATAAAGTTTTTCGCTCTGCGGCCGAGGTAGAGGATTAAATTTTTAGTTAGTTTTATTCGACTCCACAAGGCAGGTGTTTACGTGTTGATCCTGTGATTTAAACTAAAATTTTGTAAAAATATCGCGTTTATTTTCGATTAGTGAATACATAGATATTGTGTAGTGTATTGTGAAGCGTGCGGGAGTGCTTCTCGAGCCAAGAGAATTTTCGGTGCGACTTCTTCTTGTGCATGAAGGATTTGATATATTCGATCCCAATTGATACAAGTTTTAAGAGAACGAGTGGAAAATGCTGCTACAACAATTCGCAATAACAGAGGTAGGTATTGGAAAGAGTGGAAGAATCATTTCATCGGCGCCTTCATTGACAATAACGGCGGTCACTTTGAACATTTCTTGTAATGATTAGTGATTACTGATTAGTGATTACTGATTAAATTTTTGATATAAAATTTGTAGTTTTCTCCAAAAAATTGTTATGTAAGGTACCAATTTTTTCCATTCATCGTTTAGCTAGTACAAAGGTCTATCAGAAAAAGAAGAAAAAAGTGGAGGTTGTCATTAAAAAAAATTGATGATGATGCGCAAAAATTAATGACGTCATTTAAACAAACTGCCCGTTGCAGGATGGTATTTTTCGAAATAAAATCGACGTGTCCGAGCGATTTTCTGAAACATTATGAATATTGTTTTATGTTCACACTGTAGGTATACTCGTAGTTACTAAAGATCTTTTGTGGTCGAAGCTAAGCTCTAATAAAACATACTGTTTTTCCTTTTCCTATTTTCTACCGTGAATAAATAAAAAAAAATCAGTAGTTGCACTCGTGAAATAATAAAAAAATATTACGCATGTAGGTTAATGCATTCGGCGGCAGCGGAGTTCCTCCCGGCGGTCAGAAATTTTCAGGTCTTGTAGCAGGTAGTGAACGGTAAGGGATTAGCACTAGTGATAAGAATGATCCGATACTTAGGAATTACATTGCCTTTCCTAAAATATTAAATTAAATATTTCTTTATAAGAAGACATACTTCTTGCGACCAATAATTAAAACCATCTCTTTTTTGGTGGGATGCAGGGGTAAATCTCACTTATAAATAGGCCCATTTCAAAGTAAAATTTTTAGTTTAATTATTTCTTTAAAAGCGTCACCATAGAAACTGAGTGAAAAAGGCAAACTTGTAGTGAATGGTGCAAAATTTCGTCAAGCCAGAAAGTTATGTAATAAGTGATAACCGTATACGTTGGAGATGCCAGTCTTAAAAAAACTCGCTGTATACTCATATCATGTACATAAATAGAGTACAATTTGTAAATGCCGTATGTCATTTTAATTTACCCTTGTAAATAAAATTGTTTCTCCCTCTCATCAGTGTATTTATTGCCAATTTCAAGCAAAATACTCCTCCTTATAATCTAGTCCGGCTACCACCCGTCGACTACCTATTGCAGTAATCCCCGATAACCTCGGGAGGAACTCGTCCGTTAAAAAGGGTTATGCAGGTAAAGAAGTGACCACCGGGAGGAACTCGGATACGCCCATGCATTCATGTGGCCCATTTTTTTACTTTCTTCATTAATTACTTGTACACCAACATATTAAAGACTACCATTTTATAATGTGGGCTAGTAATAAATGTTCATTATGTTAAGTGGAAAGTAATGATTTATAGGCACAATTATTATTACTAATTACACTTGATTTCTCATTGCATCCCTTCAAAAAGTTTTGTTATGGTCTTTATTTATAGATTAATTTAAGAATGTTCTCAGTGATCTAGGTGAATGAATTTTTTCATGTCCTAAAAACAAATAATATAATTGATCCGATTTAGCAAAATGATGCGGCAAATATTACTTGTGTCTAAAGCACGGTCTTGATAGTGGCAGGCAACGTTATTTATGTAAGATTAATATGCAAGTTTCATGTTTATAAATTCTACTTATTCTTGAAGGTAGTAGAAATAATGATACAAATGTTAAAAAGCTCTATGATATCATCTTTTCTTTTTAATTAGAATTGCAAAACTAAATTGCCCTTCTTGCATTTCGTAACCTTTCCAATCATGAATAAATTATTTTTCCTGTTATACGCAGAAATAATTTACATATGACAAATCGATAGTAACCTTTCAAAGAGTTGAAGTCTCTTCTGATTATTACTTCAAATACTGCTCGTCTTGTTCTTATTTTCTAATTTAATAAAATACGGAAATATATAAATCATTTCACCTTTACTTGCAAACTAACCGTTTTAAAATATTTTAAATTTGAATATTAAAAAAAATTGAAAATTGGATTATGTTATCAAGATATTTTGAGAATACAGTAAATTTTCCAGATTTTTTTACGGTAAGTTAAATAAATAAATGAATGTTATAACTGGTCAATTACATAGAAATTTTAAATAAATCAAATTTAGATCAGATTTAGATTACAGAAGATACCTAGCGTGTATGATACTGAGGGAAAAACCATTACATATATCGATCCGTTTACTTTGCTGACTTCTGATCACGAGCAGCAAGCGTTCTAGTCATCTATAATTAAGAAAATACCTTCTTTAACCCATTCTTAGTCAACTTTGATCTTTTATGCTCCGACTTTACCATTAGTTAGTTTTAAGTGGGTCTTTCTTTATGATTATTTTATTGAAATAATTAGGATTAGCAGATAACCTACCTAGTCAATAAGTTACAGTTACACTATCCAGAAGACATAAGGAATATTCTTATACAAATTTTTGAAACTTTACCGTTAGCAAGGATAGTTGATAGTCATAATTTAGATTTTTTACTAAATATTAAATACGTAACAGGTAGCACCTGAAATTTTTGCGATTGAAAAAATAAAAATAATAAAATAAATGTAAACTACAAATGAAAAGTATAAAGTCAACTACAGTGTACTCTCCCTTTGCGGACACTCCTTATAAGCGGACATCTCCCTTAAACGGACACTTTTTGAGGGACCGACAAAACATGTATGGCTTTGCTAATAAAATTTTTCCTCTTAAGCGGACTTCCTATTAACCGGACACGGACACTCAATTTCGGTGTTTAACGTCTCACGAACCTCTCTTATGCGGACAGTCAGTGTTGTAAAAATGTAAAAACATCGGGATTTCCCCTGAAGTCTGTTGACGGGTGGAAACGGAACGGTCTAAGAACTGCGTGCAGTAGTTTTAATTAAAAAAAAATTTGAAATAAAATTTGTCATTTTCTCAAAAAAATTGTCATGTAAGGTACAAATTTTTTTCATTCATCGTTTAGGTAGTAGGAAGGTCTATCAGAAAGTGAAGAAAAAAATGGGGGTTGTCATTTAAAAAAATTGGTGATAACGTCATAGTTCAAAAATGGATGACGTCATGAATAAGTGAAGTAACTTAAAATAAGCACTATGAGAAATTAAAATTGACCTGTTTCAGCGTTTTCGACAAATATCATTAGTTTTGAAATTATTGAATTTATTCCATAAGTAGTTTCCACACTGTATGATGTTTCTTAAATTTTTATAATTGAGACTTTTGTGAGGGATGTCCAAACCATGCAAAAGTTTAAAATAATTCATGTTTTTGGATCAAGTTATGAATTAAAAAAGGTATAGCTGACTGTATTTAAATTTCGTTAGGGTCGGAAACTTATGTGAATCAGTCTGTATAATTGCTACCAAAAAAAAAAGAAAAAAAATTAGACACTTCTCTCCGCCACTAAGTAATATTTTTTAAATAAAAAAAATAATACTGTCTGTCATAGATAAAAATAGACTAACGTGTGTTCAAAAAATGTGTGGTCAAGTGGCCTTGTGTTTGCTGTTGTTTAACATATAGCGTACCTTCATGAGCTGTCAAATATTTCCTGAAACAGGAAGCGTATAATGATGAAACTGTGGACGATTATCAATACGAATTTCAGGAACCGTTGAAAAAGTTAGGAAAATAATATAAGACCAACCAAAAATTCGAATTTGTCATTTATCACAACAAATGAAGACACGGTCAAAATGAGGTTATGCATCTGAAGGATTTGTTAACTATGTAGAAGACGACCTACATTAGAAAACGAAAGAAAACCTAGGCCTGCTAGACCACACATTTATTTGAACACTCCTTACTTTCACAAAACAAAAAAATCTCCCTAAAAGTTATAGTCTGTTCAATTCTAAATTTCCACCACCTGTTGAATTATGTTGGCAAAATAAAAATATTTCTAAATTGGGGATTGTTATCCAAAGTTGGCAATATAATTATTTTTATAGTCGTTTTCAATGACATCCGTGCTGTCGGTATGACAGTATGTTGCCATCACTTGCTGTTTCAGTTTAGTAATTTTGACTTTTCTAATTTGGTAAATTTATCTTGACGCGGCAAATTGACAAATTCAAATTATTATTTATCATTTCCGACAAAAAATGTAGTCTGATTTGGATTCTGAGGATGACTTCGTTTAACCATGTTTTACGCCATGTTGAAGATTGAGTTTTACCGTTTGTTGTTGATGTTTCACGAAATATAAATTATCTTTTACCATAACCTCAATTTCTTGTTTGACATTTTTTTAACTAGGATGTTCTTATATTCTGAATACTGGTTATGAATTTGTGTGTACAATCTGCACCAACATATTAAAAATGACACTGACAGCACGGATGTCGTTGAAAACGACTTTAAATAATTATGATTCGAAAACAACGTACAGTTGGTTGCAAAAAAAAAACGGAAAACGAAAATTTTCCTAACGTAAATTTGATTTTATCCATTTGTCAATTAATTGTCTACTTGACAATACCTATCAGATAATTTAAAAAAAATGTCATTGAATTTTGACGTTAATTCTAACTTCTCTCTCGTAAGAAGGTTACATACTATTGAAAAATTGTAAAAATGTGTCAATTTTATTCTCATAGTTCCCGTTTTTTTTTGCAAGCAACTGTAGTTTACTTGACGCTAAAATGAAAATGCTCTAGTTTCTAGTAAAATGTTTCGAAAAGATAAAAAAGTTGGCACCCGAGTTAGGTACTATGGCGGACAATAAATTTAAGCCGGGCTGTCATTGGCTTGACATCAAAATGTGAAGCTGGCATTATGTTCAACTAACCCCATTTTCGATTTTTGTCATCCTTGTCATCGTGACAGCGATAATCAAAATTAAAATTGGGAAAAAAAGCGTGCACCAGAGAAGTGCTACTACAAATCAGTTATGCTAGTGCATCAAGATCTGTAAGTTACGAAAAGGACGAAGGAAACGCCAAACAGCTTGAAAACCTTCAGTTTGACAAACTGACACATCAGTCATAATGACAATAAATAGTCGCTTGCATTGACTTTTTTGAAATGTCAGAAATTTGCCGGCCTAAATTTATTGTCCGCCATAGTAATAGACAAATTGATGAAAAAGTAGGAAATATTTTTTCGGCAAGTGCAAAATTCTAATATTTTAAAATCTTGAGTTGTAAAAACTGAAATTGACAGACACAAATACAACCTGATGCATTTTTCACCAAACATTGTTGCCGGTTGTTTTTCTAACTTAGGTAGAATACAGTGTTGGTGGAAATTTAGAATTGAAACAGACTTTACTTGCCGGACTTACTCTTTAATTGAATATAAGCATAATATTGAAATAAAGCTATTTCAGTTTGAATTAGAGGCAAAAATCGAACTATTTTTTTAAACAATTACATCACCTGCAATGCCAAAGACACATTACCAAATTGTTGTGTTTTGCTGTTTTTATGGACTATTGAACGTGATTCGTTTTATTATATTTAAAGTTTTTTTTTATCGGTGTAATAAAAATACCTACCTAAGTTAAACAGAATAAACGAAATTTCTTACCTGTTGGTAGATTCTTGAGCAATCAGCGGTCGCGTGTAGTTGTCTGACGTGTGCCGATGTGACCGAAACTTCAATTTTGTGTCCGAACTAATAGGAATCGGAATTCCTGATCTAAACTCCCTCAACCAAAGTCCGCTTCTGGCCGAAGAACCTAAATATTTCCAAAAACATATTCAAACCAATTCAATTTAGTAAAAATGTTTAATTACCTGTGGAAGTAGTAGACGATCTACTAGAAAGTGAATACGAAGTGGGTTCATGAGCTTTAGCGTGACCATTGTAAATATGTTCGGAAGAAAAACTCTTTCTGAACTGCTCCGCTTGTCTGAAAAATTGCTTGGCCCTGTTGCCGTTAATATCACCGAAAACCTCCTGGCTATCAACATTTCTACGTCTCCTGGGCGGAGAATTAGACCTTCCACGGTCGTAGTTCCGGTAATTTCTTCCATTAACTTGAGACGCATCGCGATGGAGAACGTAAACCGGGCACAGTGTAGCTACGAAACTTATCTTGTTAAAAAATAACACAGAAAAATTCAACACTCACCTTTCTCGATAGACGGATTGTCTATTTTGGGAAACGCCGAAGCATCGATGGCCCAAATCTGCTCCTTATTGCCGTTGTTGGGATCGTCCTGTAAAAATTGATTTTAATCGTGTGTGCCATTCGATTTCGCGTATTAATACACCCCACCCCGAAAAAATTGTTCAAAGAGATGGGACGGAGCGCGTATAAACGACACAATAACATTCTTATTTTTGGAAATTTAATCAGAATTATCACTCTCAAAAAACATCCGCAGTAGAAAGAGTGCGGCTGGTTGATCAATAGACGGCACCAACTGTGCACGACACTTGTTTGGCCGTCGCTGTTCGTGACATTGCATGATTTACAGAGTCTGACGTCACCAATACTTACCATAATTGTAACAATTTTACGACCACTATTCGAAAAAAAATAACCCAATTCGAACCCAAAAAAATTATACTCTACTCACATAAGAATAATCGTTGTACGATGAAGGACTCCTGATTGGGGACAACTCCATATCGTGCCTTAGATTATGTTTCCAATAATTGTTAGTCGGAACTTTAATCGAGCTCAACGACGAAGTTTTATTGAGACTGGGAGTTCCTCCGCAGAGCCAGTCAAACTCCTCTTGTTCTCTAGGACTTGAATATCTGACGCACCCATCTAGATCTACCGTCGGTAGTTGTCGCCTCGACAATCTATTCACAATTGTAATAACAACAAATTAATATGTTTATCACATTACCTTGTTCTGACAACTGTCAAAAGATGATCTGAATCGTCTACATCTTTTGACATCTCATTTATTGCCTCTAAGATCATCGAGTTTCCTGCCACCTGAGCCAAACTCGCCAAAGTCTCCAACGCAGCCTGTCTGACAGCTCTCTTGTTGTCCTTCATGGCATCAAACGCCAAGTGAATCCCCCTCGCTAAGTCGATCTCAGAGCTGGGGAAAGTCCTCGCTGCAGCTATCAGCGCTTGCAGAGTAGCCTCGCGAACCCCAGGCTCTATCTTTAAACTTTCAAAAAAACTCTTCGGCGAGTTTCTCTTCATCAAGAGAAGCGACAGACGCACACCTGACGGCGGCAACACTTTGATAGCGTCATTGCACAGCTGCCCGTACAGTTCGTGCAGCTTCTGAAGGCTCATTCCCGATATAACCAAAGTCAAAGCTTCCTACAATACATCGATTTGTGTTTACTCGACAAATAAAAGATGAACAGTTAACCTGTGCTCGATTCTGGAGGCGTGACTGCTTCTCGCATGAAAACAAAGTTTGTAGTAATTGAGCGGTGGAAATCGAGTCGAAATTCAACGAGTTTTTGCGTGAAATAGTAATGAGGTCGTCTAGGGCCCGGCTTCGGATCCAAGTGTCCTCCTAGGAAAGTTTCAAATGAACTTATTATGATGAATTATGTGGAGTCAACGTTCTAGTTTGGGTCGTTATCGGACCATTTCATCGGGAAAAAATGGAACAACACTCTAATGTCATAATCGATAGTCATTGACATGTATGAGTGTCGCGAAGGCAAATCGAAATTTGGCGGATATTTGGCGGAGGCGCCGGAACAGACTGTTCAAATTATTTTTAAATTGGCCCAAAATAGCTGATTAATTCATGAATATAAATAAATTAGGCGTGACACGCCACAACCCCCAAATGCAAATATTTGGCAGTCTGACGGCGTCACGTTAATTTATTCAGCGAACTCACATTTCATTTGACCTACTTAATAAACTGCTAAATGTTTACACGGCACCCTCTTGACACGCTGCTCACCTTATGAATAAGATCGTGAACGATTATTTCCAAAGGGGACGGACTCTTTACTTTCGCATTTTCTTCCTTGTCGTCTTTGCACACTTGGAAACTCGCGTACGTGTTGTTTTTTTCCTCGACGCCTTCAGGTCGGCTTTCTTTGTCTTGCACAGGCGGCTTCTCTTTGCTCCTCTCGGGACTCCTGGTCAAATTGTGGAACACCTCGATTTCGTTGTGCACAGGAATAGGACTGAATTCGTCTTCGCCGCGACTGTGTCTTCTCGTCCCCTTTTGCTCGCTCTGATTCGGCAAAATACTCAACAACTGAACATCGCACCGACGCAACTTACCTGTTCTTTGCTTTTCGATTCTTTTGTTTTGCCGTTTTGCGGCAACGGTATTTTCGAAATGTGGATCCTTCCCAGCTCCGGAGCCGACTTGTGAAGCCTCCTCGGCTTGATTTTCTTCCTAGGAGTGGGAGGATTCGAGCCGCCTGTCGTTATCCTCACTGGAATCATGCTTCGGTGTTTTGTCTTGATCGCCGCGACATTATCGCTCACGGTGATTTTAATGCTCGTGGGGCGGTCGATGATGACAGAAGTTTGTACGTCGTTATCATCGCTGGATTGCTGGTTACTGTCACTCTCAGGAGTACGCATCTTGACGACTTCACCACCGAAATGAACCTTGCGAGGACTTCGAGTTACTAGTTCGGATTCGCTGTCGTCAGTCATTCGAGGGTCGTGTCTGCAAAAACAAAATATACCACACCACACCATCTCAAACCACTCACCTCATCTCTTCGTTGTCTGAAAAATTGTTGGAAGTCAAAGAGGAAGTGTCTTTCTCTTCGTGAATCTTCATCGTTATTGCCGGTCCAGTCTCTAAGGTAATTTCAGTTTCTAGAATCACATTGTCTTCGTTCGGTTCAGTCGGTTTTAAATGTAGATTGTGCTCTTTGCAAAGCTCTTGGAACTCTTTCCTCCTCTCGGGACCGATCAAATTATTGAATCGCTCCGCCCCTAGTTTACTTCTGGTCTTCACCAAGGAACAGACTGAAGTCTCGCGGAGAAAATCTTGACCACTGGCCAAAAACAACTGACTTATAAGAAAACTTAAAGTATCTTCGCTTATTGGATAGGTTGAAAAATAAGGAACTGCCATTAGTAACCCTTGCATTAAGTGACTG
Organism: Tenebrio molitor; assembly: GCF_963966145.1. NCBI lineage: Eukaryota > Metazoa > Arthropoda > Insecta > Coleoptera > Tenebrionidae > Tenebrio > Tenebrio molitor. Next base: position 8,499,403 of record NC_091051.1, read on the forward strand.
TCTTCCGGAACCACAGTCATCAGTTTCCTCAGCACCTCATTAGGATGAGGACTGTGTCTTAGGTAAATGCGTAGAACATCGATAGTGCCCTTGCGTACAGCTGGAGCCACATGCGACAAGTTTATTATTAAATCTGGAAGAAGAAATTCCATGTGCTTGTCCAGGTTGTTTTGTTCAATCACGGGAACGAGGTCGGCCAAAACTCTCAAGGCATGTTGGCGGACTTCACGCTCGAGATTTCTCAAACGATCACGAAGGACAACGAATAAGACTTTTGGATCTAAATCATCTAAAAATTTAAATTAAAAAGTGAAACTCGAGCGGGGGTGAATTACCTGGTAGACGTTTTGTGCGTACTATGATTTCCCATAACCAGGTGAGTGAAATTGGGCCATCAAGATTGCCTGAAGGAACTCTTTGTATGAGAGAATCACTTCCTGAACTGCTCTTGTAGTCGATCATTTCGCGAAAATTAACACACACGTATTATTAAGTCACTGACATGATGGTAGCTTGGAAGATCGTGATCCGGTCACGTTTTACTTGGTTATGGCAAACAACCCCGTTACAAACATTAACTTTCGGGTAGATTTATTGATTGCCTTAAGCCAATAGAAACGTCACCCGCCCTGTTAGTGTTACAAGCAGCATTTGAATTGGCAGGATTTTTATATTAAAAAATTTAAAATATCTGTGAAACAAAAATTATTTACGAATTAATATCGTGGGGAGAAACATGGGAAACTAATGTTGCGGTGTTGACCGAGGAAATATAAAAATCTAAAGTTGTATATTACACGTTATAATTATGTACAGACACATTTCTATCACAATTTCAATAAATAAAGTTAAAATCGAAAAATTATTTCAAACCGTATACAATGTTATCAGGTTCTTCACAATCGTAAAATATTTTTCAGGTTTTTTTGAACACTATTATACAAACATGTAACAAACTAATTTACAATAATACTAAAGACGTGCGGATTGGTCATTTACTTCTTATCTATGACTTGAGCAGCTAGATCTGCAAATTTGGCCGTGTAGTCCACGCTGGCTTCGATTAGCAATGTATGCAACTGGGCCTCCACCTGAAATTAATAAATACTGAAGTAATACCAGTTAATTTATTTTATTTTGCCATTTACAAGAATTTCCATTCGTTTCCCGTACACTGCTAAAAATAACCACCCCGCTATTATGCAACCATACTTACAACGCCGTCTTGTCAAATTTTAATAACATGTCAATTAGGAAAATTCTCATTTAAAAAAAAAATGAATTGATCTATCTTCTTCCTAATGAAAAATCGTTGCAAAGTGGAAAACAAAAATAACCTCTACTTCTTTAAATTAAAAAAAATACCTAACTTTTGATTTTATGATGATTATTGGAATTCTGATTGTTTTTAATAAGGACAGCACGGTAAAAAAAATATGAGGAAACTGAATTAAGCGAAGCGAGCTCACTACACTACGATATACTTGACACACATTTATCGTTACTGTGCCGCTCCCTGATGTGTGAAGACATGAGTAATGTTTCCTTAGATTTTTAAGAATGGCCCAAAAATTGTTTACACGCTATTATTAATTCTCTACAAATATGTAAGTGATTTGAATACATATATTTTAATGTTTCAGCTTGTTTTACAGAAATTATTATCTTCGCTTTTTTATTCTTATTACTTTCGTCGATTTTGTTTTAAGTAAAAAAAATTCTCATCACAGTGAAACTCTTCAAGCAGTGCTTTTTCTTCTTGACAAAACACGGTCAAAAGAAGTGATTAAATTTTTATTAATAAGCTACAGTTTTTGGAAACTCCTTGTGGTGGCAGCACTTTGCGTATTATAACAGTCCACACCTGCTGTATTATAACCGGCCTGTTCAAAAATGTAATTTGAATGATCCCCGCAGAGGGGATATTATTGAGGATATTATTCATCTTAAGTTGTTTTTGTGTTTAGTGTTGTCATTGTTCTTTATTATATTGCGCATTGATTATTATTTAAGCGTGAAGCGCCTAAAGTCTCTAGATTTTATCTGAGAACTTTATGAAGTGCCCGTATTGTGGCGCCCTCATCGGCGGAAATTGGCTCTTCCTCAGAAACATTTTTATAATGCATTTTTAATGAAATGAACAGGCCGTTTATAATACAGCAGGTCGTGCACGTCTAGCCATTCTTACCATAATTTTCATTACAAAAAAAAAGTAAAACGACCAGTCTGTTAAAAATAAAAATTCTTAAACTCACATCTTGTGACAAATGAGTATCGTCGTTTGACATGCTGACCATCGACTGATTTGTTTTCGACGGACAGTCCAAGTGCCCAAGCAAACTACTTAAAGAATAATCCGTGACGTCTGCATTTATCCACTGATTTTCATTTTCCTTCAGTATCTTCGTGATTCCTGTTGACATCGCCGAATTTGACTGGTTGTCACCCAGTAACCCTAAAACAGCGCAAGTTGCTACCAATGTTTTCTAAGACGTTGCAAAAAGTACCGCTGAAATTCTTCTCAGAAATGCCTGATTCCTCTGTTAATTTATTATTATCACCCAAAAGCAGCGAAGGAATTCCAGAATTGTCTAACAAACCTCGTGGTTCTTCTAAATTAGACAGTTCTTCACTTGATTTACTCTCCTGTGGTACAATATTCATTGACACAATCTGGTGCTTACTTTCTGATTTATTGGGAACCAGTTTCCGCTCAACAACTAATTGTTTATATCTGATCCTACCTCTGTTTCGCATTTTTGGATTCAACTTTTGTAAAGTCTAAAAATAGTGTTATTTATTAAATTAAAAACCAAATCAATCGACCAACTTACTTCACGTTGATGAAACAAATGAACCATGGAGGTGCTTGTATCATGAAAGGGTGGTTCCTCTGAAGCTTCATTACTCTTTGACTCAACAGTCCTAGAATTGACCTGTTCAGTTTCTTCAGACTTTATCTCATTCACAGTATTCTAAAAACATCAAAAATAAAACACAAAAAATTGTCACACTGCAAACGTTACAATTACTTCATGATGTGCTTGATTTTTCTTAACCACCTTTGTTGCCAAAGGTTTTTTAAACTGAGCGTTACTCTTATTGCTGGCACCACAAACATGTCCACATGTACATTGCATCACTGTTTTATTACACTGCAATTTAGCCAAAGATAGTAATTTTTTTAGAGAATTTGTTAAATTATTTTCTTGCTTGACGTCAGCTCCATCTTGTTGAGATTGCGGCTGGGAGTTGTCCCAACTATATTCAAGAAACACTTTTGAATTAGACCCAAACTGAAAAGACCTGAGTACAGTACATTACAATTTTTTTCTTTAGGTTGTTTACCATTAAATAAATTTCACCCACAGTCAAACTGCCGCAATTTTCTACAGTCCAACCTTGTTTGATCTGCTCAATTTTGACATTTTTTTCTTCTAACGTTATGTCTTTACTATTTGAATTCACCTGAGGAGTTTTATTGTCACTTTTACTACTAGGCAAGTCTGGAACTTGCAATGACAAAATTGTACTAACAGCTTCATCCACAACTTTATTGACGGGAGTAACTTCACAACTGGCACTCTCATCACCATTCACTTTAGATTGTAACTTTTCAATTTTACTTTCAGGTTCCTCCTTCTTCACTTCTTCTGCAACAGATCACGCAATTAACACATTTGTGCAACACTGTAAAATTAACAACCTTTAGACTTAACACCCTTTCTGGTTTCAAACGCGGTCAGTGAGATACTCTGACCTGTGAAGTATTCACTAATATCTATCGAAGGCAGTTCAACGTGAGCATCTGTTGGAGGTCTTAATCTTAACAGAGGAGTGAGCAACCGCAAGCTTGTGTCAATTTCTTTCTGATCAGGTACACAGTCCTTGGTGGTGGGGTTTGTTGAAATCAAAGCTTTGTCATACTGGTGAAAATTTTGATTAAATCAAATTTGATTCAAATTAAATTCGAGTTACCACAACAGCTTCAGAATTCTTCCACCTCGCGTTAATGCAGGTAATGAGAGAACTGAGTCGCTTTTGAAGCGAAACAGCCACCTTAATTCGAGGATTTTGTGCCATGCTCTGCACTCTGAGAAAAGACACCATATCCCTGGGATTTAACTCCACTAAAACTCTCGTGGGCAACTTCAAGTCGTCGTATTTTTCTGAATGAAAGATTTTTATTAGAACTTTTTCAAGTCGTAACGCGGGACTTACCATCCAACTGATTTAATCGCCTCAACGCCCTGCACATTGGCGTCTTGACCTTGATCATCTTTCCCTTGGCTCTTAATGAAATTGAACCTTTAGCTACAAGAACATTCAATTTTTGCAAATTCTTTTTTTGCACAGATCCAATTTTTCGCCTTATTTCTCCATAGTTGATTAAAGCGTACAATTCTTGTACATTTTTGGGTATTTCTACAATTGTCAAATGAGCATAGAAAACGTATTTTTTACTTGGCCTTACTGTCAGAAAACTTCAACAAGCCAGAGAGCATGTGAAATGTTTTGTAATAAAAGTGTCTTATTTGATGTTTGGTTTTGATCAAATCATCTGTAACACCTTTCTTTTTTAATCTTGTGCTTATGTACATATGAATGCTCTCAAAGTCTTTGCCATGTTCGTTCAGCGCTTCAAAAAACATCTTTTTCTCTTCGGAGATCCATAATGGATTGACAGGTTTCTTGATCTCTGGCTTGGGCTCTTCTGGTTTAACTTCTTCCTTCTTTTCTAGATGTGAATCAATTTAATAAATGTACATATTTTTTCAAGTTTCTACCAACCAACCTTTCTTTTCTATAGTGGCGTTATTAGAAAGGTCAAATTTCATTTTTTTGAAAACGCGAGCGCTGGTGCGAAGCTGTTGAGTCTTGCCGTCAACATTGTCAATATCATTGTAAGATACTGACCCCAATAGAGTTTCAATTGGCCCTACTTGGGAAAGGAAGTCTTTGCAGTTGAGAGTGACTTCATGATTTTCATTTTCACTCATTTTAAGATAAGTGAGTTTCTAATAATGAAAATGAAGATTATTAGTAACATGCTGTATCTAAAATGTTTGAAAATTGAACAAATACAGGGTCTACCAAGTCAATGAAGTTAACTTATTTTCCTCTTAGTTGGAACATTCTTTTTTACAAATTTCAAATAGCAGAAGCGTCGAGTAATTATATTTATAACTAATCAGTTGGTACAGACACATAAACTCGCTTTATATAAAAAATTGTAGGTTTTATTCTAGTCTTTAATAAAAACTAACCTTATTTACATTTTTATTAATATTACATGAGTAGGTCAATTTCGTTGCAAATACAACATCTAGAATTAAATTCGAACAAAAATCAACATCCAGTGAATTCTCTAGCAAGTTTCAACACAAAAATATCCAGCAATTAACTCTTTCATACACTTGAGCAACATGAACTCTTCACGCTTTTTAATCACAAGAAAATACCGTTGGAGGTTAACACTAGTTCTAGAGATGACTTTATTAAATAAAATATAAAGCAAACATAATAAATTTTATGAAACACCAGGGTCTCATGCATCATATAAACAATAAAGGTGACTTAACCTCAATTCTGTAATATCGCAACACAGTTCAAATTTTTTAATAGTTTGCGAATGCTACGTACGCGATTAATCTTTTTCTATTAATTTAAATATTCACGATAAAGACTTGCATAATTTTAATGTAATAGTAAAATTGTTTTACCACAATCCACCAACAGGTCAAAAAATTTGGTCCATTACACTCAACATAACTGTACTGAAGTTGATGGTTGTGAATGCTGCTACGTGATGCTATTCAGCTCTTTGGTTCTTTTGCTTCTGGTTAGATTAATTATTAGTTGAACCACCAATTGGAAATCTTCGTTATTAATCAAGTTTAATTTCTAATTTAACCCTGTTCAACCCGTTCAAAAATTATTCGAGTTCTTAAATGAACAAGGATTAAATTGTCTATTTCATTACAAATATGGAAAGAGTTGTGAAAAAAGAAACTTGCTTTATGTAATTTTTAATTAAAAAAATAATGGCAACAGTTTGTTCAAACAACTTTTGAAGAGAGGACGCCATGAAAAGATTTAGCAATTTTGTAACTATAAATTTTTTGGCTTTGACTCAAAACGTCAAAACCCTTTTTTGAAATGTTTCCATTGTAAAAACCTAATGCTACCTACTACCCTTCAAAAGTTCATGCTATCTGAAGTAAAAATGAAACAATTAATTGATACTTAATGATTATTTCTACCACGACAACAAACAAGAAAAATTAGGTAGTTAAAAGACTCAAGTCAAAACTCTCTTGAGCTACTGTTGATTTGTTAGATTGAAAATTTACAATTATCCCAGACATTTAACTGTCCAAAGACCAGAAGTATTGGTTTTACTAAAACTTAAATTCAAAACCTTACAAACTCGTAAAAAACACGTTTCACTTTAATGGTTCCTAATCATGGAATTTTACGTACCTACCTAAGTAATAACATAATTATCCCGGTTTAGAATACAAAAACGTGTCTATTTCTATACATAACTTTAATCATGTTACGAGTTTATCAATTTTTGTTATGTCATATCAACATCAATAAAGAATATATTATTATTTTCTGGCATTATTTGACTGAAGTACCTATTTATTTTTCCCTTATCTTTATAATGACAATTATGTTTAGAAAATTATATCTTCTAAAGGTCATAACTCACAATAGAAATAAATAAACACAGCTAGAAATTAATCTGTAACCTATTCGTTATTGTTAAACACCATGTAACAATAATAACAATATACAGCGTGATCAACAATGACTGAGTCTGTTGGCAATGAAACAATTGAAAAGTACTGGTGTTTTTTTGTCTCTTAATTGGTAGGTACTGACAGGATTTTTTAACTTGAGACGACATTAAAAACATTTTTAGTTCTGCCAGTTATATTTATGCTATTACAAAAATGAACCTTTCATGGTAAATTTGCCAAATTTCATTGTTACCAACAGATTCAGTAATTCGTGATTACACCGTATTTACATTTATATAATTACAATTTCAGTTCTTTCTTTTCTAGAGTACCTAATTTAAGTTGTTTAGTTTAATTTTGTATTGTTTAATGCGGCATATTTTGTTACGTTTTGGGAGAAGGTATATACTATAATCGCCCAATTTCTTCATTTTATTCATTAAATATACCTACTGGGTATAATATGATATACATATACAACCCATATGGGTTGTGCCAGAAATGGTAGATAATCTCTCGAGTTTGAGTAGATAGAATGAAATTAATGTCACACTACAAAGATATTCATTGTTGAAGTTATATGTTGAAAATTGATTATTCCAGATACCTAGGTACCTTTTTTATTTTTTCTTTATTTGAGGCAACGTGCATTTGAATTTTGGATAACGCTCTTGGGGGTTTGGGCACAGATCATCTACCTTCAAGCGTACTAATCTTTAAAAAAATGGAGCTGATTTTTTTATTAATGATTTTATGATTTCTAATATTAGTTTCCAAATTTTCAGCTTTTTTTCACTTGAAAATTGTTTTCGAAATAAACGCTAATGAAGGTTTCCATTTTATTCGTGGAGTAATTAATAGTAGGAATAATAAAATAATCTACTAGATCAGTTAGGGGAGAGTGGGGTCAGTTGTAACATTTTAACTTTGAAGACTTACAGTAATTTTGAACTTAACCCTCCACCACCCGGCGGCACGGTAATTTTGCCGGAGTACATACACTATTACGGATAATAGGTACTATCAAGTAATAGTGCAGTGCAACATAATTACCGGCGTCTCGCCTCCACATTTTGACTTTTTTGTGTTTTATGTTGTGTGTCAATGTTAAGGAATTTCCTCACGATATGACATGAGTATAATAATATACCTTTTTGAATTTCAACCACCAATTGATATTAATAGCTGGACTCGAACAAGTAACCTTTCGCAAGGTTTGTTTATTTCTGTATAAAATGGCACTATTCCAATTGTTCCAACCACCAAAAAAGCTTACGGAACGATTGAAAAAGTTTGGAAAAACTCGACCCAGGGCCGGGTCAGTTGTAACAGTTCCTGATTTTTTCTTGTAGAGGTGTTAAAATAGTTAACTGTAAAGATACGAGAATTAAATTTTCAAATTAAACTAGAACAAACCAAGGAATGTTATAAAAAATCCAGCAAACCTGTTCATCGTTCATTGTGAAAGATACATTACTAAGTTAAATGAAAATAAATAAAATCGTTTAAATTTAAAAAAATCAACTCAGTTTTTTTTAGTTAAACTTGAAGCTGTTCTATCTCCAAGCTCCAAGAGCGTTATGCAAGATTCGAACATACTGACCCCAACAGCTTCAAGTAATATACCGACCCAAAAAAAATTAATAGGTACTCAATTCCAAGAGATCTTTGTAGGTTTACCTCGAGCAATTTTTTTTTTATAGGAACTGTGACGTGATTTTCACTAAATCGATATAAATCCGAGGGATTGTTCATCATTTCTAGCACATATAATCACTATTTTTTGCTTCTTATCAATTAGCGTTTTATTCATTTTTTACAAAAAATGTGATAGTTTTTACAGTAGACAACGTTTACAATAATGTTAATCAGTATTTTTATCAAATATTGCATCAATTTTTTTCACACTGTGTAGATGATCGACAAACTTCTCTAAAATTCTAAATACTTCTCTCAGATCTCACACATTCAATGTAAAATCCGTTTACTTTGAGAACAGCATACAAATAAACCAAGATCTTTCTGTTAGAGCCCCATAATTATTGCTTGAAATATTCTTTCTTCCTCATTACATCCGCATTAAATTGTTGTATACCTAAGCATACTACATGTATACTTTCCTAACCTGTACAATTAAATTTGTTGTCCAACATAATTGTAAGAATTTCCATATCTGTGCATATTTTTAAAACACAGAGATCGTATTCAATGTTACAGATATGATAAACAATTTTAGTATCGGCTTTTCCATGACGTTATATCTGTAAACTATCCTACCTCATAGCTGTAACATAATTTAAGTAGACATATTTTTTGCTGAAGATTATTCTATTTCATCATTAGTCCATTAGTTTGCTAAGAATTTAATCAGTGCTTCATTAACGTTGTTATAAAGCTAGCTAAAAGAACACGGAGCTAGGTAACAAGATGTAGGTACAGCTTCCCCAGTGTAGCTTGAGCTGTGAGAGTCGGATGCGCAGTGGTCTAACACTGATTTTGTTGCATTTCTTTGCTGCTTCCAGGATCTCTTTATCGGACCTCTTTATTCAACTTTGCGCATCCATCACAGCTCAAGCTACAATGGGCAAGCTGTAGAGCTAACTATAACTAAAAAGAATACGGAGTGAGGTATACAGTGTGAAAACTTTAACTGGAATAAAATTCATAACTGGGACATAGGTAATTTTTGTAAAAAAATCCCGAAACAGGGATTTTGTTTTTCCTTGCCCACATTTTGGCGTAGGTAGGTATCTGCTTCTAGAAGTTCGCAACCACCCCTAACTTTTTTTTCAAATGGAAGGGTATGCCAAGTGACACCTCGTTTGAAAGGCTACTTAGCAGGGAATACAACGCACTTTTTTTTTCCTGGATATTTTCAAAGCCTACGTGCTAAAAAATAAAAACCCATTTTATAAGTTGAAGACTATTTAATGCAACAAATGTTCAAAATGGACACCGCTTCTTTCTTGGCAAATTGCAAATCGGTAGTAACATGCATTCCTTACGTTTTGTAACATTTCCGGTGCGATTTGCCTCATTTCATGCCTAAAATTGAACAGCATTGATAACCCTAAGCAACGGTATTAGGCATGAAATTAGACAAATCTCACCGGAATTGTTACAAAACGTAAGGGATGCATGTTACTATCGATTTGCAATTTGCCAACAAAGAAACGGTGCCCATTTTGAACATTTGTTGCATTAAATTGGTAGAATTCAACTTGTAAAATTGGTTTTTATTTTTTAGCACGTAGGCTTTGAAAATATTCAGGAAACAAATAGTGCGTTGTATTCCCTGCTAAGTAGCCTTTCAAACGAGGTGACACTTGGTATAAGGTATAACCCCTACATTTCAAAAAAAAAAAGGTGGTTGCGCACTTCCGGGAGGAGATATGCAAAAACGATATGCACCAAAATGTAGGCAAGGAAAAACAAAAATCGACCTGTTTCGGGATTTTTTACAAAAATCGCCCATGTCCAAGTTATGAATTTTATTCCAGTTAAAGTTTCCACACTGTATAGCATATAACTCATATAAGCATACGGAACTGCTACAATATCAGCTGGAGTCAGCCAGCAAAGAAACAAAAATCAGAGACATCCTGGTGCATGGTGCAAGTTTAGGAACAAACCAAACATGTTGAATATGTCACGCCTGCAGAAGCGGACTCATTTTATAACAATTAAAGGAAATAATATCTCCTATTACCACCAACAGCAGTAAAGTTATACAATTTGTACAATTGCATTCATGATTTATTCGAACCAAAAAATAAATAGAAATTGCCAAAATGGTGGTTATTTGAGCCCGTCAGGAAAATTTCCACGTAATCGTGTAAGATACTATGTACTTATTACTAAATCAATAAAAATTATTCAGTCTCTTGCAAGTATTTTTGTTTTCCTTTATTTGAGATGTGAAAATATGAAGCCCGACGATTCCAATCCAGATAACTATTTATTGAAAAGTTCTCCTGAAAATTCTCTCCTTGAACAATGTATGGATTTTAATAAGGTACTCCAGATATACCTATTCAAGTGCTACAGGAATTATGAATTTCCATCACCATCGGCAAAAATTTTCGAGAATATTTTTCGTTTTTTATAATTTCCTGTTAACTTTGTTATTATCCATGACGTATGTACTATTTTTACTAAATGTGATAAATGTGTATTTTTTACTCAAAAATACACACAGGGCCTTCATAAAATATAGGTTTTTATTTTTCGGACGAGAATAAAATGTTTAACAAAATGGAAACTATTTAGGTCATAGAATCAATAATTCTTCTAATAAACAGAATAAAATATGTACTATGCATTGTACGTTATCTTATTTTATCACATTATATTTATTTAATCCACATTATTATTTTTTTATTGCGTAAATTTACTAGTTTTAACTGAATTAGCCGAGAGTTGAATTCATTTTTCTGATTCATTTAATGCACAGCGCATATAACTTATAACATTACATAGAAAAAAAATTACGAAGATATTATTCAGTGAATTGTTATTCTGTAGTAACATATTTAGTAATTTTAAAAAGACGTCACACATTACATGTACGCGTAATTTTTTCTTTTGATTCTTATCTCATCTAAGCTATTTATGTAACAATAACATATTTTTCATTAAAGTACGTGTAATTCGGTTAATTCTTGTGACGTGTTCTTCTTCAATACCTTTTAATTATACAACACACAATACAAAATTGTTATAAACGGTACTTTACACAGTTTCTTGTTGAGTGTAAACGCCACATATGTTTACCTGTCTCCATGTTGTGTTCTGTCACCTGTCATTGATGTCAACAAGGGACGGAGTTACGCAGTGTTAGTGAGTTAAAAAAACGGGGATAATAAGATAAAACGTGTCGACAAAGATACCGTGAAACTTATATAAACATAAATAAGCCATTGTGATAAGAGAAAGATGGAATTAATTAAAACTCCAAAAGTAAATACGGAAAATCTATTAATTAAAACACACCCATTTCAAGGGTATATGAATATGTTCACAAATGTTTTCCATTTTAGGTGGAAAATGTTCGCATGTTGGATAGATTTTGTAAAACACCGTCATTAGGCACGCTCTATTTAACAGCAACACATCTTATCTTTGTTGATCCTGATGCAAAGAAGGAAACATGGGTATATCTGTACATAATATTTTCACATTTTGCCTTGACAGTTTTGTTCTAGATTCTACATATGCACATTGCCAACACTGAAAAGCTTCCTTTGACCACAACAGGATCACCTCTTTTAATTCGCACTAAAACATTCCTTTCTGTAACTTTTGTTATCCCGAAAGAGAGAGACTGCCATGACATTTACATCACATTGCAACAGCTCTCACAGCCTAGTAATGTTGAAGAATTATATTGCTTCACATACACATCACCAGTTGAAGAAATGCCAAAATCTTTAGGGTGGGATTTTTTCAATCTTCAAGCAGAGTATGAAAGACAAGGAGTTCCTAATGAGCAATGGTGTTTAACTAAATTAAATTCAGATTATGATGTAAGTTTAGTTTTTGCGTATTGATTATGAAACATAACTTTTTTAAAGGAAAAATCGTAATGAAAGTAGCGCTTTTTTTAATCATTTTCTTTCTTCTCCTCAGAGATTATTGTCAAAAAATACCTACTATGCATTTCTGGTTTTTTAATTTTGCATAAAACCTTTTAGACCAAATTTCTCAACTTAAACAATATGCAAAAAAATGTCGTGCACAACAAGTTATGAAAGTCTCTAATTTTCACTCATTTACTTAACTAACTCGGGCTCCCCCTCGTTAATCAAACTGCAAATTCATAACAAAAAGTATGACTTTCATAACTAGTTGTACAATATACATATTATTTCAACTGTTAGTAGTTATAACATGTTGTTTTACACAGCTTTGTGAAACTTATCCGAAATATTTGATTGTACCTGCTTCTGCAAACATTACAACTCTTATGGGGAGTTCTAAATTCCGTTCAAAAGGACGCTTGCCAGTTCTGTCGTATTTGCATCACAACAAGGCTAGCATTAGTCGCTGTAGCCAGCCACTGTCGGGTTTTAGCGCGCGCTGTTTAGAAGACGAGAAAATGTTGAATCACGTCTTGAGGACTAATCCAAATGCCAACTATATGTTTGTTGTGGATACTAGACCGAAGGTGACAATAATAAAAAGTCCTGTTTAGATTTGACAATATTTATTGTTTTGTAGATTAACGCTATGGCTAACAGAGCCGCTGGCAAAGGTTACGAAAACGAGGCGTTTTACGAAAACATTAAATTTCAATTTTTGGGCGTCGAAAATATCCACGTAATGCGTAATAGCTTGACCAAGGTCATTGAAAGTATGTTTTTCTATCGCCTATTTTGCAACTCATTTTACAGTAACGGTTTTTAGCTTGCGAGCAAAAAAATCCCACAATGAACAGCTTTTTAAGCGGTTTGGAATCGAGTGGTTGGCTTCGTCATATTAAATCCATTTTAGACACTTCATGGTTTATCGCACAAGCAGTCGACGATGGAATTAACGTTGTCGTTCATTGCTCAGACGGCTGGGACAGAACAGCTCAAGTTTGCTTCTTAGCCGCACTCTTGCTGGATCCCTATTACAGGACCATAACTGGATTTCAAGTAAGATTCTTGACCAGTTGTTTTCAACTGAAAAAATGTCTCGTTTAAGGCTTTAATTGAAAAAGACTGGTTAGCATTTGGACACAAGTTTTCAGAGCGTTGTGGCCACATACAAGGCGACAGCAGAGAGATATCGCCGGTTTTCACGCAACTTCTCGACTGTACCTGGCAGTTGATGCAACAGTTTCCTTTAGCTTTTCAATTCAATGAAAAATTCTTACTGACTTTGCACGATCACGTCCATTCTTGTCAATACGGCACTTTTATAGGAAACAGTGAGAAAGAAAAAATCGAACTGAAGTTGGCCCAAAAAACTTACTCTCTGTGGGGGTACATGGCCAATTATTTGAACGAGTACGAAAATCCCTTGTATGATCCTGCAGACTTTTCAGGAGTTTTGGTGCCGATTCTAGCTCCTCAGAAGATAACGTAATCACAAATTGATTTAACAATTTTTTTGTTAACAAATATTTTCGCAGATTTTGGCGTGGAATGTACTGCAGATTTGAGTCTGGGGTGCATCCTAGGGAACCTCAAACTGACTTACTCTCAGCCACCGTCAACCATACACATTCCCTTGATGACCACATAAAATATTTGTCTAAAGTACCTACTGTAAAATTATGAGTGTTGCCATACTTTGGATTTTTTTACAGAGAATATCTTCCATGAAGTCTTTCATAGCAAAAGCGGTAGAGAATAAATTCAACAAATTGAACGACAGCAGGAGCAGAAACGCGCCAACTGATAACAGATATTTCTATGAGAAGACTAAAGAACTTGAAGCATCAGATCATGACCACCCGTTGAAAGCGTCTCCAGAGGCTAGAGTGGACGATTTGTCGCCATCAAAGAGCGGTCAGAACTTGTCCAAAGACTTGGATTCCGTCGCTCTCGATTGGAAATCGTTACGTAACACTAACGAGTGCATTTGCTCGTCTTATTTTGACCAGTGTAGTCAAAAAACACACTGCAGACGTTGCGGTAATATATTCTGTATGCGGTGTATCACGAAAAAGACTGTTCTTCCAGGATATTTGAATCAGCAAAATGTTTCGGTATGTAAGCCCTGTTACGAAATTCTAGTCAATTCCACTGAAACATCAGACTAATATATTCCTAATGATGAATACCTGTTACTACATATAATCTGAATTACCTATTTATTTTTTTATTTCTTGCAAATAATGTAATGTTGAGCTTATTACAGAGCCCTCTAGCACTGGGTGGAGATTTTTAGTTTTTAATAAATTTTGTTAATTACACGACGCGTGTTTTATTAAAAATAATTAAAATTAAAATCTTAGATAACAATGGCGTGGCTGTTATTCTATAAACTTTAATCATCTTTACGATAATTGCAATTGTTTACAGTATCAATTATGTATTCTCATAATTTTACAATTTATGGAATTTAAATTGTATGGGATTTGTTAAACAAAGTCAGCTGACGGTGCGATCACGCATGCGCATTGGCACCGACGTACGATGAAAATGTCAAAATCCCAGATTTTTCCGAGTTGTGGGGTTCGGTTGTGTTTCTGTAATTAAATTAATTTATCAAGTACCATTTTGTTAACTTATTCTAGTCATGTAATAAAACCACGAAACTTGTGTGTCCTAGTAGTTGTAGTTATAGAATTTGTTGAAATAAGATGGTGTCCATTATAAAAAACCAACTGTTGAAACATCTCTCAAGGTAAATTTTGTGCAAAATTTATTTTTTATTTGTTTTGAGTAACTGCTGTGGCGTTGTAGATTTACTAAGAATTTATCAGCTGACAAGATCAACTTGAGTACTTTCAAAGGTGAAGGAGAACTGTCCAATTTGGAATTAAATGAGAATGTTTTGACTGATTTATTGGAATTGCCTTCTTGGTTACGACTCACAAGAGCATGGTGCAATAAAGTTTCCTTTAGAATAGCATGGACTAAGTTAAAGAGCGTTCCTATTCACTTGGTACTTTAGATGGAAAATAAAAAGATATTGTTAATTGTAAAGTTGTAGAGTTTGGATGAGGTAAACATAACTGTGGAAACATGTGAGGAATTGAGATCTATGTCTGCTCAAGGGGGCCTATCATCCTATGCCATACCAGGAAAATATAGTTTTATTCACAAAGTTATTGATGGAATTACTGTTACAGTCAACACTGTTAATATCCTCTTTAATAGTCCAGCTTTTACAGCTAGTGTTCAAGTATGACCAATCATTTATTTTTAGTTGGGAGACTTATTATGTAATTTTAGCTGTCTAGAATTGTTGTTGAATCAAAAACTCCAAAATGGGGCAAGTCAGATTTAAGAATGACAAGACTTAAAGATGCAGAAAAGGGACAGTTGTTGATTTTCAAAGAGCTTGAATGGCAGACTGTTAGAATTGAAGCAAAATCAACAATTGATAAGAACCTAACACCTCTGCGACTGTTAACTAATCAAGCTAGATGTAGAATAGTAATAAAAAAGAGACTGTCAGGTATACATGTGAAACAAGTTTTTAAAACTATATTGATTGGTTTCATTGTAGACTGTTTCATAATGGGTTCACGTATAGTAATAATTCTGGATGACTTACTTTGGGTGCTAACAGATTCTCAGCTGAAAGCAGCATTGCATTTTCTTGATTCGTTGGCTGGATTGGTGCAGAAAGCTACTCAAATCACTAGAAAAGCCAAAGCTGCGCGGAAACTTGAGGAATTCCCTGAATACCAGGCTCAATTAGCTCAGGAAGCCAGGTCTAAGAGTGGGACATCTGCTAAACCTAGCATTTTTTCATTTTATGATGTGGTTGAGACATCATATCATTTTCTATCAAATCAGATTGTCTTGCATTTGTGTGATGATCCAGGTGCTGGCAGATCCAGCCACCCTAATCTCAAGGAAGGTGGTGCTCTTCAGATCGCGGTGAAGAGGTTTCAAATCGACTTTTATCCATATCATTTAGCCAAAGGAAATAGGAAACACTGGCCCAAATATAACGACGTGGCTGTGCCACACACGATGTGGCAGGAGCAAGCTCTACAGGGATTTAAAGCAAAATTTTTTGATTTGATTGATCGCAACAAAATTCACCACACTCCGTTGGCGAGGGCAGGCAAAGTTAGTTGGGTATATGAGTATGTGAAAAGGAAATGACGTGTGTTTGTTGTAGGGTGTGATGTATGAAGGTGATAGCTCTCAGGGTGTTAGTTTCAAGACTGTAGGTAAAAATTTTAATCAAAAGAATCGAGACTCCAGTGAGGTATTGTGTAAGGATTATTTACAGTATATAATTTTAAGTGTTGTTTAGTCTTCAGATGGAGTACATTTCGAAATGGGTGCGCCCATCTACTTTCCACTTGCTGCAGAAAGTTCTCCTGATCTCAAGGTGATGCACAATTTTAATACATACAGGAATTATTTTTCAAAGCTGCGTTTTTTAGGCTCAGTTCAGTAGATACGGAGTTTCTCCGATTCCTACTCCACACGAATCACCAATTTTGGAGCAGAAGAAACCTGTCAGTCCCAATCAAAAAGAAGTCAAGCGGCGTATCGAACTACAACTAAATAAAATGATGACGACTTGTGTCATCATGAGAATTGAAGACTTCACCCTGTACAAGGTCACCACGTCTGGGAAAAAGCAGGCACTCAAAGAATTCATTGCCGGTAAGTTGGTAAGGTATTGTGACCAGTTTTGAAATAAATCGAGATTTCTTCATTAGCTCAACATAAACGGAAAGATAAAAATGCGCCACCAGGTACCAATATATAATATTTTTTCATGTGTAGAACAGCCTTGTTTTCTTTGTTTTTTTTTTTTTTTTTATTATGTAGCGAATTTTGTGCTGTCCTTTGCACATCCTAACTATTTTTAATCGACTCGCATTTTTTTTTTCAGGTGACCGGGAACACATGTCATTACCTAGAGATGCCAGTATCGTGCACGCAGAGTTTATATATTATTATTATCCAAATGATATTCCCTTTCCACGTAAGTAGTGAGCTGATTATTTTTATGGTTATGGTTTGTTAAACTTTTATGATCATTTTTCCTTGAATTACAAACAGTTTGCTTTGTCGTAAACAATGGAATTTTTTTTTATTGAAGTTTTGGCCAAAGAAATCGTTAAAGTCTTGAAATAAATACTTAACAAATAATTATGCAATATATTTACGTGATTACATTACAATTTTATCTTTTTGGATTTAATAGTGCAGCACATTAATCGGAAAAAGTTTATTTGATTCAAATATTTTCAAGGACACGGTCTCAAAATTGTTTTTGGTTTTGTCGGCTGCACTGTAAAATAAATATTATGTCTACATCTTTTGCACGAGTCGTAATATGTGTGAAGCACGACCTGCTGTATTATAACCAGCCTGTTCATTAAAAATGCATTATGAAAATGTTTCCGAAAAGAGCCAATTTTCGCCGACGAGGACACCACAAAACGGGCAAATCAATATGTAATATAACAAAGAACAATAACAACACTAAACACAAAAACAACGAACAATTAGGAAAAAATTCACGAATTTAATTTAGAAGCAGCAAAAAACAAGAAGTTTTTTGACTTCAAATTCAAAATGTCATTGGAACAAGAAACATTCTCGGTGACAAAAACTTAAGATGAATAATATCCCTAAAAAGCCCCCGTTTACCAGCGCTCTGCGGGGATAACTCGAACTATACTTTTGAACAGGTCGTGGTGTGAAGAATTAAATAATCTATTTAGATCAAAAATAAGACAAAAGAAATACAAAGAGTAGACACATAAGAAAGATTAAAGTACACAGTTGACAATTTTGTTTTTTTTTTAATTTTGAGTACCGCTTATTGTTTCCTTAGCACATAAAAAATTAAATCTCTATTTAAAGAGTCAGAACCCGTCTTCGAATTACGTCAATTTAAGTGAATATAATTTTTACTCGTAAACGAGTGGGGTGTAAGTCATTAGGGAGTCCTCACGTTGAGTAACAGTTAAACATTGATGTTCTGACATTTGTTGTTGTTTCAGTACCTCCGCCAAAATTCTACGTTCACTTAAATCCCGTCCAAATAGTTTTCGATGTCGACAGTTGCCTGTGGCTCAATTCGTTCGGTTTAAACTTGTACCAATCGCTCATGTCATCAAAACAAGAAAGCACTCCATCTAACTACACTTACATCGACGTCAAAGTCGAGGCGATCCTGCCCAGGGTGGGTTACTGGCGTCGTAACCAGAACGATTTGAGTTGTCGTAATACTTTCAGGTTACTTTCGAGAGCGTAATGGACTACCCAAATCAGAGAGATCGTCCGAAATCTCTGTGTTTTCAAGTTACTCGCGTCACTGTTACAAACGTGAGAAGTCTCGAGCAGTCCTCCAGAGCGGATCTGGCAAAATGCGTGGATTCGTTCCACATGGGTTCATTGTTTTTCGGATCGGATTTTCCATCACAACCCAGTGATTTTTACGTAGTAACTCAGAAGTTTCTAGACCACATATCAACCGGTGATAACATAAGGAACGTGCCTAACCAACTCAACGTCTCATCATTAGAAACATTAGTAAGTTGAGTGAGTGTCGACGCAGATTTGATGAACTGGAAGTTTCAGGTCGAACAGTTAAGTAGGGAGTTGTTATGGACCGAAGCCAAAGACGTGTGGTGTGTCAGCTTGGATCCCGTTTGGGGCGACTTTTTGGGCGCCAGAGCGGTGGGTACCGCGAAACCGGTACCATTTTTGGACGCGGTGCCCGTCACGGTGTGGTTACACACACACCTGGATCCAAATTCTACCATCAAAGTCGAAAAGACCGTGACCAACGCGGACATTCACGCCTTGGCCCACATATCAAATCTGGTCAGCGTCCAGTTGAACCATTACCAATATTTGTTTTTGTTACGTTTGGCCGAAGACGTGTCAGAGATGGTGACGGTCTTGTCCGTCGATTCTAGTAGGATTTTGAAAGTAATTTTAAAGCTTGTGGAGAATTTGTGTTGGCAACGTGAGTCGTAGGTCGAGAGCAGCGGGTCCATAGCTGTCGGTGCTCTGCTTCCTCAGCTCGAGGTGACATTCGTGATGCCGTCGCAGTGTCCGGGAAAGGAGTCTTCGGGGGGTGACGTGGAGTCCTTCGTCCCCGACTCTTCGAGCATAGCTGACGATGCCGTCGTCGGCGTCGGTTCGACCGGGACGGTTTGGCAGACGAGCACGCTGTCGATGACTCAGCAAGACGGATTCAAAAAGACGATGGCGAACGGTGCCGGAACCCAGCTGGAGTTGTCCCCGAGTTATTCCATGGACTTTCCGCAGGGCAGTCCAGAGATCAAGTCGATGGCGAAGAGCGCCAACCCACAAACTTTCCAGAACATGAACCTGCAGAACAATCTGAATGCAGGTGGGTCGTGTCGTTCTGTTGTTCGATTCGTGTTTGTCACAGTTTTCGATCAGGTTTCTCATCGATGAAGAAGGGTTTCTCCAACTGGATGTCTTCGCTGGACAGCGCTCTGAAGCCCAGTCCCGACGACGCTAGCGACACCGCGTCCATAAGAAGCGACGCTTCGAGCGATTCGGAGAATTACGTCATGATCAGTATGGAAACGTCCGACCCCGCGATCTCGGATCTCATGTTTAGCGTCAAGGAGTTCTCGCAGGAGGCCACGGCACCAGTCGAGATGGCCAGCGAAGTGATGGAAGACGAGAGCACGATTACCACCACCAGCGATCACTCTCTGACCAGCAGTTGCCGACGCAAGGATTTGGTAAGTGCTGATTGGACGAAACTTAAAAATGACTCTGGGGGCCTCTGAAGATTTCAGTTTCCACGTTCAAGATGAACAAAGTGGAGTTTCTGCAACAGTCGATGGGCTACTCGTCTTCCATTAAAATTCAAGTGGGAAACATCAACTGCGAGGACTGCAGTTCGATACCGTGGGACGAATTTCAGGTAATTTTCGCTCGTGTGCGCTCTTTTCCATTGGCTATTTCTCATTTTGAATGTTTCAATAAGACATAACTATTGTAAATTTTGGTGATAATTGCGAATTTTTCGACACACAAAAAATACCGATAGGATTATCAGTCACACATTTGTACAAAAGGACTTGATCACATGAAAGTTCTTATATTTTCTTTTTGCATGCATCTGAATGTTGTGTGTGGCACAGGCTAAAATGAAGGTATTGAAACAATTTACAGTCATTCGCATCTTGACGTGCACGTGATTTGTTCTAGATTAGTTGTAGAATTCTACTAGAAACGCATATGTTGTTCTCTTGGGGGTCTTCGCTATTTAGACAAACGTTTAGAATTCGTGTATAATGCAAATGTGGTTTCAAGTGTTCTCGTTGTTTGGCAGAGATTTTGAGGAAGCAACTTTTACACATAGTTACGGCGGTGTATTCTAAAGTTTCCTGCGCATTTAAATCTACAAATTTTCAGAATCACTCTCGGTGCTTATTTCCTTTTAAATTTATTTATTACACATTAATTTTGTCAAATAATCGATTTCTTAAGGACGTATTCTAGCCTATTAGATTTTTTTTTCTAATGGTATTGTGTAGTTTGAGTGATGCCCGCAGAGCACTAATAAACGGGCGCTTTTTGGGGATATTATTCATCTTAAGTTTTTGTCACTGAAATTTTTTCTTGTTTAAATGACATTTTGAATTTGAAGTCAAAAAACTTCTTGTTTTTGCTGCTTTGAAATTAATTTTGTCAATTTTCTTCCTTATTGTTCGTTGTTTTTCTGTTTAGTGGTGTTATTGTTCTTTGTTATATTGCGTATTGATATTATTTTTAGTGAAGCGCCCTCATCGGCGGATATTGGCTTTTTCTCGGAAACATTTTCATAATGCATTTTTAATGAAAAGAACAGGCTTGTTATAACACAGAGGTCGTAATTCTTCTATTGCAGAGTAGTAAAACTAACAACAATGCACTAGACATCAACATAACCTAATTCAACAGCTTTACTTGCTACCAAATTAAATGCAAAATTTCCATGGACTCCCATTATGCCAAAACAACGGGAATGCATTTTACAATTATGTAATTGAATCTTAAAGTATTACACAAAACCTGTCGGTTTTATTATGTCCATCATGTCAAGAATAATATGGAAATGTTGGATAATTAAGATGAGAAAATAGCTTTTGAATTGAGTGAAAATAATATTGAATAATCCGAACGAAAATGAAAATAATGGATTTATAAGTGTACGTAAAAAAATCATCAGTTTTTTCTTTGAAACAAACTTTTTCCCGTTTTCATTTCAGAATAGAGGATTACTATTAAAATAAATGAAGACATCCAAAATGGTGGTTTTGTTTAGTAATAATAAAATAAGTACCAACAAAACAATGATTATCGTCCATTTGAGTATATAACCCTTCTTTTCGAAAAGTAACCACTTTTGCATTATGTAAATACAGGAAGGTAGCGAAAACCCATGATACTATCATGTTACAAATTCTGTTGTGTTGTGTGAAAGGGTAAGACTTCACCAATCTCAACACAATTTCTTTTTTTCTTTCACCATTGATCACCCGTCACTACTTGTACTTGTCAACCTTCGGTGTATGGTGGGGTTGTCTACTCTGACACCATTAGACGCACTCTTATTACATACGTAGACCATACCTATTATAGTGTGCATACAGTAGTTTTTGTGAACTTGCCTAGCTTTCGCGCATCTAATTTCGTCTCTTGTTGCTTTAGAGCAAGTTTAACTCCCGAGCTCGAGCATGGACTGACAATCCTTCCGACCACACGACATCACCCAAAGTTAAATTACGACTGGATCACACTCTGACGTTACCCAGTTCTAGATCACTGATGCAATTAGATCTTAGAGACAGAGATAAATTGAAAAAGCTGTTTAAAGATCTGCTGACGATCAAAGTTGCCGATCTATATCTAGATTTATCGATGAGTACGGTCACAGGTTTAGCAGATTTGGCCGAAGACGAGATCATCCCGATACCAGTACCGATGCAAATATCTTTGGATAACGTCCAGTTGCACCTGAACGAGGATCGCCCCCCAGTTAATATAACTTCACCAGGACCGATTCCCATAGATTTGAACATAACCCAGATGTACATAATGCGTTCGGAAGATGGCGTCTTCAACATTTTGCCGAACAAGCCGAATCAAATGTCGTCGACGTCTTCGATTGCGTCTGATCAAGAGCAAGGGACGTCAAAACTTCACCGGCAATTAACTTCCGATAACGAAGAGTTGAGGAGGCGTCTGACGGCTTTCGAGAGAGTTTCCGAAGAAAATCGATCGTTGAGAAAAGCGGAAGAAGAGACCAGTGTGTTGAGGTCTTGCTTGGCGTCGGCTCAAGACGAGGTGTCGCGACTTCTCGAAGAAAAGAAAAAATTGCTAGAAGAAATAAAGCAGTTGAAGAATCAAGTCAGTTCAACCAACCGACAGTGGATCAGTAAGAGATAGCAATGCTGTTTTGACTGTACAAACTGCTGCTCCAATGTTAAAAAGACATAGTGGTAGTTTAGTCAGTCTCGTTTATTCAAGTAGATGCAGTTTATGTGGAAAAGTAGCCGTTTCGCCATTCTTAGTGCTTATTTATCAAAGTTATGTAAGGCTTCATTCAAGTGGAATCTGATTGGTGTTTTCAATGGTAATGCCAATGGATATGTATTCAAACTTGTTTTTGGCACAGTTTGGATTAGCCCGTGTCAAGGTACACTACTTACTTTCGATTTAACAACAAAGTAAGATCATGTTAACGAGTCTTAACGAATGACGGCACGTACTGAGGTTCTCGACAGTTTCATGGTCTGAGATTACAAATTTAATAAATTTTAAATTGTTGCAATAAGTTATGTAAATATAAAGCGTCAAGAGTTGATATTTTAAGTTCAGATTTTATTAAAAAAATATATTATTTGCGCTGTGAAATACTTTTAAATAAAGTAATCTGCTGTATATTATTGGTTGAATAGGTGTAAATATTTCCTAGGTAAAGTTGGCATTTAAACGTTTTGTGTATGTGTATATAAATTTGCTTAAGAATGACAATGCCAAAGAATGTTTGAATATTAATGTATTATCTTCACTGATACATTTCTTCCATCCACATGACTTTTATTAGAATTTTTGTAGGTCAACAATTCATGATAATTATAACTCTATTCACGTTAGACTGGGTTCATTGTTGCAGGAATATGTTAAGACGAAATTTCTTATTAGTGAATTTTTTAACTAGATTTTAGTATGATTTATATTTTTTTCCTTTTTACTGGACGTGTTTCTAGTTAGTACTTATTGAATTTTACCTATGTTATTACATTTTTTTTTTATATACAATTATAAATGCAATGTTTCAATAAATTGTTTTTCGCATGAAATCGTGATTATTTACCACAAAAAAGTGGCAAAGTTAATTTATTTAAAAAATATATAACATAAATACTCTAAAGACAGTAAACTTCCTTAACTTTTATTCTCAGCTTCAGGTGGTGGTGAATTTTCAGGCCCTTGTTCGTATGTCGATTTATGTTTAAGTAAATACGCTGCTAAAGCAGATATCGGTTCTGGTGGACGTTCTTTGGCTAAATGCGACAGCGCTTGCATCAAAATTGGCACCACAGTTTGATCCAAGTATTGTCGGGTAGGTAGAGAACCCAGATCCACTCGACTTTTCTTCGGCTGCGAGTCTTGACCACCTTCCATAACTGAAACAACGGTCACACAAAGGCTTAATTACTACAACTTCTGACATAAATTCGATGCAAATTGCGAAAAATAAATTGTTTCACATAACCTCAAATTACCTTTTCAAGTTCAAACTTCTTTAAAAGAGGATAAAAACGATGCGAAATTAATGAACTTTTTAATAATGCAAAATTACTTAATTTCAATATAAAGTTGACGAGGAAGATGACGCTTGTACACAATTAAAAAATTCAATTTATTTTATTTACATTTGAAAAGAAATAAAAAGCTTGTTCGGCACTTTTCGGTAAACTTCGGACGGCGCCAATTTTAAATCTAAAATAACAAAAACAAAAAAAAACATTAACAGATGTTTAATGTTATTTCGTTTTTCCACTCGGTAAAAATTCACTTCTTTCTTATTTCATAATTTTAGTCTTTTTTTCAATATCAAATTATTTAAATAAGACTAAATGAATCTAACAGCAGCAAAGCAAGCTTGAAGATAACTGTAAAAAAGTACAGTTGTGAGTGTTGTGACGAACCATCACAAGCAGCGTAATATCTTAACATTTAAAAATTCAGAAAATTCAGGAAAAGAACAGGTCTAAATTTTTGAAATTAGCGCTCTGATATTTGGATCCTCTTTCTGAAACCACGTGTTTGTAGTTTGTACACGTTTCCGGTTCCGCTCCGGGCTCCGTTGAATTCCAATTCCAAACAAGCAATAAGCGTGTTCTGTGCAATAAGCCAATAAGCAATAGAGTTTGCACTTTTGCCAATAGTATATTAATCTAACGTGTGCACGCTTTAACTAAAATATTTTCTTTCATTTTTACCATTTGTTTTTAAATCAGATATCATGGGCAATGAGAAATTAAAATTGTTTGCTGTTGAGTTATTCAAGATTAACGCCATAAAGTTCGGCGAATTTAAAACAAAAGTTGGTTTAATGACTCCGGTATATTGCGATTTGAGGGTAATAGTAAGTTACCCTAAGTTACTGGTGAGTATAATAAAATTATTTACTTCTGAATGATAATAGAATTGTGTTTTTAATAACAGGAGACTCTCTCAGATCTTATTGTGGAACATTTGAAAAAGTTGAATAAAGTTGATATAGTGTGTGGTGTTCCATATACTGCTCTCCCTATAGCCACAGTTGTTTCAATAAAAACATCCATACCTATGGTAATGAGGAGAAAAGAAGCAAAAGACTATGGCACTAAAAAGTTAATTGAAGGTCACTTTAATGAAGGTGATATTTGTCTGATTGTTGAAGATGTGGTCACATCAGGAAGCAGTATTCTTGAAACAGTTAGAGATCTGAAAAATTCTGGTATTAAATGCAGTGATGCTATAGTCTTATTAAATAGGGAACAGGGAGGTTCCCAACTGTTGAGCAATAATGGCATAAAAATGCATGCCTTGTTGAATTTAACAGAATTGATGCAGTATTTGAGAGAAGCTAATTGTGTTACTGATGCTGTTGTTGATAAAGTTAAAACTTACTTAAGTAACACTCAAGTAGATCCAAATGTGTTAAATCTAAAAGAAGGTAAACATTTTGATTTACCTGTGTATTGCATTATTATTGTTTTAAATTTGTAGATAGATTGAAATTGGCATTTAGTGCCCGTGCTAAATTTGTACAAAATCCAATAAGTAAAAAGCTCTTTGAAATTATGTCCACCAAGAAGACAACTTTATGTGTGGCAGCAGATATAACATCAGCAACAGATCTGCTAAACTTGGCAGAACAAGTTGGTCCCCACATATGTTTAATGAAAACTCATATAGACATTGTTGAAGATTTTCACCCAAATGTTATCAATCACCTGAAAGAAATAGCAAACCGTCACAATTTCTTCCTGTTTGAAGATAAAAAATTTGGAGATATTGGAAAAACAGTACAGTTACAATACAGCAAAAGTATCTTTCAGATTTCATCATGGGCCAATCTGGTAACTGCTCATTCTCTTTTGGGAAAGGGTGTTTTAGAAGGTATCAAAGCAGGTGATGGGCTAAAAGAAAGAGGTGTTTTTCTGTTGGCTGAAACTAGTTCAGCTGAAAGTCTAATAGATCAGAATTATGTTCAGTCTACTATAAAATTAGCAAAACAGTACAGTGACATTGTGATAGGAATTGTGTGCCAGAGTCCACTTTTTAGAGATGAACCGGGTTTAATACAGCTTACACCTGGTTGTCATTTAGAGTCAGTTGGGGACACATTAGCGCAACAATATAGTAGTCCTGAAAATGTTGTGCTTACAAAAGGAGGAGATATTGCTGTTGTAGGAAGAGGAATAACCAAAGCTGCAGATCGATCAGCTGAGGCAAAAAAGTACAAAGAGTTACTTTGGGCAGCTTATGAAAAAAGAATTAATTAAGTAGTTGTTAAATTGTGTAACTTGTCAACATTCCTATTTTTGTAAGATTTGTTATTCAATAAAAAGTTTATTTTAGTATAGCTTAAAATGCACTCAGGTTAATTTTCCAACAAACAGTTCTTTTTTATCCAGTTTTACATAAATTCTCATTTTTTATTTAATTACAGTATATTATGTACTAAAAAGCTGATTTTTTTTCGTATTTTCGTATGTACTATCATAACCATGGAATATGTAATAATTTGTTCACATGGAATCATCATTTCTACTCAGAAGTACATTACAACGATTCACTTTATCAAATTATCTTTTCGTAACTTCTTTCTGTGTTATAAATCTACATTTTTCTTTGTACTATTACGCAATAACTCAGCAATGTATGACCCAGTTCCTAAAGTTGTTTGTTTTCAATTAATTAACTAATTGATGAAAGAAACTTTGCAAATATTACTTATAAAAAAAAAGTCACATGCGTCTCCACATTCTAAGCATGCGCAGATAAATAAAAATCTTGTAGAGCATAGCATTTCGAACAGGCATTCTCATCTCAAATCGTAGTACGTTCACGTACCGTGAAGAAGAGTACGCAAAATTTTGTATAAAGTGCAAGTCGGTTTTCAAGAAAACTAGACAACTAAATCATTTCGCAATTGTACCACAATGTTTACAATTTTGTTGCTGCACGTATGGTAGTACTTCACGTTTTCAAATGAGTATCAGGTGGTACTGCATTAAAAATATTGTGAACTACTGGTCGAAATCGATCTTATAGTCTTGATCAATTTGTTATAACACATTAATTGGAACGTTACTTTTTTTAATATTAGATATACATATCTACTATTATGTTAAAATTAGAAATGAAATTCTATTTGTTTATTCAGTTTTTACTGATTTTCCTGTTACATGTGAGTGCTAGAATAGGGAATTTCGTAAGTACTTATTTATCAATTTATACAAATATATGCTAACTCCGTTTTGATAGGAATCAATTCAAATAAAAAATTTACGTTTATCAAAATGTAATAGTGGGGACTATTCGGTAATGGTTTATAATGTGTCACTTCAGCTTGGAACTAAGTCACGTAATATTAAAGTCAGTGGTTCGCTTTCCACCGAAGTCGATCTAATTGGTCCCGTTAAGGTATTAATAAGATTCAAATTACGATCGATTGTGTCATTTAGTTTTTTCTAGGCATCTGTATCGTTAAAAAGGTCTGTCTGGGGTATATGGATCCCCGTCCCTTGCACAAAAAAACTCGGTTCATGCACTTATAATAACTTATGCGACTACGGATATCCGCAAAATAAAACATGTCCCGAGGTTTTTTTAAAAAATAATGTTCCTTGCCGTTGTCCTCTATTAAAAGTAAGCGGCAGCTCCTGTAATCATTGTTTTATTTCATGCGATTGATTTTAGGGGAATTACACAATTATGCCAACGTTTGACATGCCGACAAAGGAATCTTCCATGTTAACAGGAACGTATTCAGGGAAAATAGTAACGACGCAAAATGGTGTACTTCTTTCTTGTTACAATATAGATTTTATTTTGTACGATAGTTACAACACAAATATGTATTCCGTGATACATGTGTAACTATTATAATTTTTTTTAATAAAAAACAACCAAATTCGCTCAACTATTTTTTCGGCTTCTTCTTGTTATGTTTAGTAACTTTTGGCAGGTCCTCCTGAATCGCATCATCTCCCCCTTGGTGCATTCTTTTTTCCCCACTGCAAAAAACAATTTATTCACTACAAACATGTTTTTAAAACCACAAGACGTGGCAAACAATTCAATCACCTCTTCACTGAAATGATGTTTTTCTTTCCTTTACTGGTCAACACTTTGCCCCATTCTTCGTCTGAACCTTTGATCGCAAATTGTATCAGACTTTCGTTTTTTAATTTCTCCAGTTCTTTCTTCTGCAGCTTTTGCATTTTTTTCGCGGCCTCGTCTAATTCCTCTTGAAGACTACTAGCGACTGGTGTCATATTTACATCTTTTTTTGGTGCTAATGATTTCTCGACGTCTTTTTCAAGCACGGAATTTAAATACTGGACGCATCTCCTGATCGTTCTGTTGAACAAACCTAAAAGCTGCGAAGAAGGCAGATCTAGATCTGCCGCCACAGCGTCGACGGTTTTGTGTTGTAATCCCACTCCCAATAAAATCGCCTAAAAACAGGTGGTAAACAAGTTCTTATTATACACAAAACAATTGACGTCTTACAGATTGAACCGCTGACATATGCACATCTCCCATTTGATTCAGAAAATATAACTTGGCAAGTGTCGGAATTAAATCCATAATTAAATGATAATCGACTAAATTGTTACTGTACATCTCCAACCTTTTTATGTCATAACTAGTTAAGTATATTTCTAACTCCGTTTTACTTAAATCTAGAAAATTACAACGATGATATTAATTAATCACCCTCCCCTTTCCACTTACTTTTTGCTTCAACCTTCTTCGTTTTGTTTGTCAAAACGCTCAAAGCTAGAGAAGGCGAAAATTTACTGAACTGAAACGACAGAAGATTAGTAAATCTTCTCCTAAAATCTACCCAGTACGCCGACAACCAATCGTCTGAATTGTCGTCGTTTAAAACATTCAACATGATGCACGAATGCTCTCCAGTGAGATCGTTTGTCGTTTGCCTCAGATAAACCGGCACATATCCTGCACGTTTCCAGAATTTAAGTAACTGTTCAGTAAGCCCAAAAGAAACACCTAGATAGTTTAACGCTTCCGGTGGCCTCTCGTTTAACTTCACAAGTAAAGGTGGCAAACTTTTCCGCGGCTCGATTGTTTCCTCCAACAATCCGACTTCTTCGTCCGCCACATTACTGATTTCTTCTGCGACGTCATCACTTTCATTCGTGTTGGGGATTTTATACTCGTAGTATTGCTTTAGAAGGTCTAAAGCTTTCGCTCCGTAACCCATTCCTTGGTAGTCTGGGTGAGTTGCGATTCTCACGATTCTCGCACCAGACAAGTGAGGAAAATCGGCGTCTTGGTACTGCTGTCCGACAGTCCACGGAATCAAATCACCGGAGGCCCTTTTCCCTCTCGAAAAACCCTCGACGACGGAATTTTTCGAAATTTCTCCTTCCAGGCACACTTGGATGATCACGAGTACTTCTGGGAGGGTTTTTTTGTTCGGGTTTACGGGACCCAACAGGCAGAAGAGGTGGTGAGCGGGGGCGTCGGACATCATTTGTAAATCATTGGGAGTATTCTGTACAATTTTTTCCAATTATTAACAAAGATTATTATAAATATTTCTAACATCGCAATCGGCTGTGATCTACATGCATTAGGCGTAGATGACAGCTCGCTAGTGTCACTTCACGTTTTCATAATTTATCATTTTGGAAGAGTAAATACGTTTTTCTTAGCTACTGCGCGTGTTCATTTTATTTGTGACATTTTTTTAACTTTAAATTACATCATCTTAAATTACATCTTCTTGTTTGGCCTGTTCAAAAGTGTAGTTTGAGTGATCCCCGCAGAGCGCTAGTGTACCGGCACTTTTTGGGGATATTATTCATCTTAAATTTTTGTCACCAAGAATTTTTCTTGTTCAAATGACATTTTGAATTTGAAGTCAAAAAAATCTTTTGTTTTTTGCTGCTTTGAATTTAAATTCGTGAATCTTTTCCTTATTGTTCGTTGTTTTTGTGTTTATTATTGTTATTGTTCTTTGTTATATTGCGCACTGATTATTATTTAAGAGTGAAGCGCCTGTTTTGTGGCGTCCTCATCAGTGGAAATTGGCTTGTGACACAAGGAGTCAAATTGTCACACTACGATGTTAGAAATATTTAAAATATATTTCGGACATTTTTAATTACTCACTTTGTAGTGAGATGCCACGTAGAGAGCTACAAGTCTTTGAAGAAACTCTTCAGAAGCCTTGTGGTAGCAGAAGAGTGTGTCTCGATTAATGTAATACAGGTCGCAACTGTCAGGAGGCGGACAGCCTGACATAATTGGGGCCACTGATGTGGCATCCAGACAAAGAAGTTTTGTGAGCCAGGTCTCAACATCGTCACCGGGCTTGTATCTAATCGACTCGTCAAGAGTTACTTCATGTAAAGTCCTTCCAGTTGCCGCTCCCGAATCTTTTTTATTCACGGCGTTGGTATTAGCTCCTACGGGTACAGCCTGGATTCTTAACTGTTGCAATAATTTCAAAGATAGAGACCGTCCGGTGCCTTCGTAACCGTTAATGGTGGAAGCCAAAAATACTAAGTAGGGCCCTAACATTGATTTCACATACGGAAGCGGAATAGCTGCGGCCTCGTCAATTACCAACAGCTCGGCTTGTGACAGTCTGTGACTATCAGTGGGTTGTATGTACTAGAATGAAACCATTCCAATTAGTAAACTCTTAGTAGATCAAGATCAAATTTACCTGAATAGTTTGTCTGTGATCCCTAAAGATATTAACTCTTACAATCGCTTTGTTAAATTCTGGATTGGTGCTTTGGACCAGACTATAGTCGATATGCTCTTGATATTCAAGAGCGTCAAATCCTTTGAAAATAAATTCAAAAAACGTGTTCAAATTCTCTGGACTCGGGCTAGTCACGAAAATATTCGAATAACCAAAAGCTACGGCTGCGGCTACGGACAAGCCTAACGCAGCCGATTTTCCACGACCTCTGGCGGCGGTCAACGAAACCGTCGATCTGAGAGTCTTCTCCGAAATCGCTTCTATAAACTTTAGAACGGCTTTAGCCTGATCTAAAGTTTTGCAACAGTTGACCAAATTCCCAACCGGCTGTGTATCCCTCAACTGCGTCTTAAGTTCCGACAGTTCCGTTTCGTTAGTCGACGGTTCTTGACTAACTTCCTCGGGTGCGACGTGTAAATTATGCGACGAAATTGGCAACACCGATAATTGGTCGTCCACGACTAAGCAACGTTTGCACGACGCCAACGACAAAAGAAACCGTTCGTTAAAGCGACACACTACGTCTTGGTGCGCTTCCGTCCTAAATCTTTGATGGACGTCCATGCTCATAGTGTACAGCTGTTTGAGAGAAGTGACCGAGCGTAACAAAATTACAACTAAACCACCACCCTCGACGGTTTCCACGGTTCGTGCGAGTAAATTGGGAGTTAGGGCTTCAAAGTCTTGCAAAACACACATACCGTACGTGTTACCGAGGATCTTATGAGTTTCCGAATAATAACAATATCTGATTTTCGTCGACGACAGGAAGAGTTCAAAGGGGTCGTCTTCGTTGATGCTTAGCTTCCCGGCTTGAATTTTGTGTTGGAGGTGCTTCATGCGTTTTTTACGGTGGCTGGTGAAGCCCAGCTCCTTCTTGTAGCACCATAACACTGACGGTCTCGCTTTTACTTCAGCTTTTGCAAGCATATGATGCAAAATTACCACCTACAACTTCAATGTGAGAAAATGCGGACCAGAAGAAGTGATTCAAGTACCTGATCCCTGCCCTTGTCGCCCACAATTGCGAATAAAGTGCGGTGGCCCAGCTTGACTCCATTTTCTATCAAAACTCTGATTCTGTTGTCTATCTTCTTGCGAACCATGTTTTCACGTTTAAATTAGTGAGGTTATGTACTAATTAATTACAAAATTTAAAGGTTATGATTGAGACAGTCCTTTTCCCCTTCGCCGTTAGGTGGCGCGCTACAAAGAAATGTCAAACAGAATAAACGTGGAATAAACAGATGATTGTTATTCTATAGTAAACGTCATTTCAGATCGGCAACCTGTTGTAGTAATTTTGTACCGATTTACGTGGATTATTGAAATAATTTTTGATGTAAGATTTGTTTTAAGCAATGTTTTGTGTGTTTTCATGACAAAAAAATCACCACAAGAAGTGATAAAGTGACTTACTTGCGGTAGTGATATGGTAGGTAACATCAAAAACATTGTCTCATATTACGCAGTTTTCGTAAATATCCTTTACTTAACACACCTATTTTTAGTGAACGCTTTAATATACCAATGAATAAAAATGGAAAACGCAGCTCCTGCTAATGAGGCTGAAGTACCTCCCAAAGCACCATTAAAAAACTACAAAAAGATATTCAAAGTGATTGTAATAGGGGATTCCAATGTGGGAAAAACTTCTTTGACTTACAGATTTTGTGAGGGGGCTTTTCTAGAGCAGTCAGAGGCTACTATTGGGGTAGACTTCCGAAGTCGCAACTTACAGATTGATGATGAAGAAATTACAGTAAGTATAACTCTTAACTGGTGTCAAATAATAACTTGATTCAGTTGCAATTATGGGACACTGCTGGCCAAGAAAGATTTCGCACATCTATGGTCAAACATTATTACAGAAACACACATGCAGTAGTTTTAGTGTATGATGTCACTAATGCTTCAAGTTTTGATTCTTTAAAAAAATGGGTTGATGAATGCAACAAAAATTGCCTTCATGACATTCCTAGAATTTTAGTAGGTAATAAATGTGATGGTGTAGCTGCTGTAACAACAAATGTTGCACAGAGATATGCAGATCAGAACAATATGCCAGTAAGAATTTATAATTTTTCTGTGTGGGCATTCATATTGATTTTTTGTTTTGTTTCAGTTGTTTGAAACTTCTGCAAGATTGGACTCGCAGTGTGATAACATTGAGGCGATTTTTTTAACCCTAGCACATAAACTAAAAAATCACAAACCATTTCTACCAATCTTAGATAATATAAAAGTGAACAACAGTTTTGAATCCAACAGCTCTTCAAGGTCGTGGAGATGTTGTTAAATCATAAAATTGTATTGTCAAGTTTTGGGCATAAATATACATTTATTTTGAATGAAAATTGCGTTGTTATTAAGATTTTTGTATTGTTACATATAATATAATACAACTGTTTTGTTTACTCTGCTAGAATAAATAGTAATTTCATCTACCAAATTATAGAACAATAGTGATTGTGGGGTAGAGATAGAGAGACTGAGTGAAAAAAATTTACAATAAGTACTCTTCTAAAAAGATTTTTTTTGAAACATCGTATCAGCGGTAATAACAAATAAATTAGTATTGAATACACGAAAAAAAATAATAGTCAACAAATCTCTTTATAGTTAGTATTAAAAATCACAATTTTAAAAATCTATAGATGATGCCATTGCGTTGTAATCACGTGACTATTTGACTCTATAGCTCTTGCGATTTCTTCGTGAATGCTATGGTTTAGCCACAGCGTTTGCAACTTCTTGTATCTATCCGTGCATAACCGCAACGGATTCCCTCTTCTTAATCCCATGTCAGTCTCGCCGTAATCATCTAGATAGGGTGGAGAAACGAAACTTCCCCTGTGAGGAGTTGCTAAGAACAATATTTCGCACTCTCTGACTCTCAGAAAAATGCCCACGCCAGCGCCGCATATCTGGGCGTGGTAATTGCACGCACCCACGTGCATCTTGTTCAACTCCATTTGACAACAGTAGCTTTGTGAGCAAAGAATTTCACCGCAGACCAGACACATGCTGGGAGTTCTCGCGTCTTCGTCGCTGTTGGGACACGTGAACGTTGAGACCGTGTTGATCAGTTCGCTGTAGTCTGCTGGCAGTTCGATCAACCTGTTGACCGGTAATGGTTCTTCGACTACTTGAAGCAAAGTTCCCATGCGATACGACTCGACCTCTTCGTGCTTGATCCACTTCTTGATTAAATTTAAGGTTCGATCGGTGCTGAACAGATCTTTGGGGGTTTGAGGCAAATCTAAATATGTACACATATTAGAGAAGGTGTCTCCACCTAATTCAGTTAATACTGATGGTGCAGGTACATCAGTCATGTAATGATAGAACAGACAGCAGCACCTCAAGAAGGGAATACTTGCGTCTTGCACGTGCTTCCACACGGAATGACCGCTCAAGTTGTCTCTTGTTTTCCCCATCAATTTCAAAACTTGAAGGATTTCTTCGTTGTCGTTGCTTCCCGTGTCCATGGGGTCGTTCAAATTATCTAAATCCATTAGAATGAGTATTTTGACGATGTGCGAAATGAAAATTGTCCGAAGAGTGTGCAGTTCTAGAGTCCCGCCTGTGGGTATGGGTGTGGGGGCACCTTTGACGACGAGACTAGGCATGGAGAAGGTCAACGGAACCAGGAAACCTACGGAATCCCATTGCAAGATGGAAGGACCCTCGTCCGGGTGCTCGTGCAAGAACGACAATAAGCTTAAGGCGTGGTTACAAATGACGACGTTGTTGGGCCAAGTGATCCCCAAAACCCCCACGATCCGCACTAAACTTTCTATGCAATCGCGGTGGCGACTCGACAGATTACCCAACAGCGGTTTATTCGAATCCCTCAACATGACTTCAATGGCGTGAATGGTGTAAGACAGCGACTTCCAAGCCATCGGTGCTAATCGTGCGTCGTTCGGATGCGGATTCACGTTCAAACCTCTAGTGTAAGTTACTTGAGCAAACAACTGGACCATATCTCGCAGCTGACTGTCCAACTCGGTGCAAGTAGTCGGAAACAGAGACTTCAACGTGTCTTGCATGTCGACGTGATCGGCACCGACGTTATCAAACATGCAAGAATAAAAAACTTGGTAGGGTTGTAACGTACAGTTGACTTCGCAAGTTTGCGACGAACCACCGTCTAACGCGGTACTGCTTGTCCCGTTCAAGCACGCCGTGCAATGTAGATTTGAACAGTCGTTCGTGTTGCATTTGAAAATTCCGTGACACACTTTGACTTTGTTGCGCAGGATGAAGTCGATGCATGATAAGTAATCGTCGTAAGTGGTGAAGTTTTTCGGGTGACTCGGCTGAAGAGTATTCAGAGGTGGAATCAACGGCAAAACAGTGTTGCTGAGACACTCGCAGAGCGGACACAGGAATTCCTGCTTGTCAATGTCGAAACTGGCAGGATGTCGCAATCTGTACGGTCTTCTGTGCTCTCTTATCATCACGTTATCGTAATACTTCCTCCAGCATTCGCTGTGCATCACGTGCCCGCAAGTGCTCGTGTGCGGCGCCGGCCCCAGATTGGACGTCAGATAGAGCGGATCTTGCACGTTGGTCAAAATCTCGTAGTTTCTGTGCTGGCAGAGCACGGTGGATTGCTGAACGAAAGCGGCTAAGACCAACGTCTGTCCCTCTTGACCCACTTTCTCTTCCTCTTGACACAAAATGCAAACGTAGGTTTTTTCGACGCCGACTCTCGTCGTCTGTCTGGGACCCAACGCTATCGGCTGTTCTTCGGTGCTTTCGGTCGTGTCCATCGCCGAATCGTCGATCATCTTCGGCGACGAGCTCTCGGGATTGCTCTCCTCGAAGAGGTCGGCGTTTTCTTTCATGAAAGTCTTCTGCATCGCGGTTATCTGCGCCATCACTTTGGCCCGTCTCTCGGCAGCTAATTTGGCACGTCTCTCTTTCTCGCTGTCCACGTTGGTCGCCGACGTCGACGTCTCGCCGTTGTCGCTGCTCGAAGTGGCCTCGTTGTCTTTTTGGTTCGCCACGTCTTTGTATTTTCTCAACACCCACTTTAACAGTCCTTTGTGAGCGTCCACTCTCGGACATTCGAGCAGATCGGTCAACAAGTTGAAAATGTTAAACTTGGAGGAGTTGTGGATGAATTTGAAAAACGGGTAGTTCTTCGATTCTTCTTCTTGCAAAGCGTATCCTATCAAGTGTAATACTTTGTGCAGCTGCAACTCCGAGAAACTTCTAGCTCGTAAGTTGTTACAACGCTCCAGAACTATCTGCATTATGTGGAGCATCACGTCGCACTGCAACAGATTCACCAACATATGAAACGATTCGTTCAACTTTAACAGCTTCGGCGGTGGACAACACTCCAAGTCTCCCGCAACTTTGCGTCTCTTCCTCTGAGCCTCCTCCGATTTCGACAGTTCTTCACGCGTGTAGTGATAGAAGAATACGTTGTACTCCTCGAAAAACTGGTCCTTCAACTCGTAAACACCTTTCCCGGAAGATTGTGTCGGCTTCTTGAAGACTGCTAGTTCATCTATGACGTCATCTAAAGCGGTTTCATGAGCAATATCGTCCGTGATGATTTTATTCAACTCCGAATGCGGCATAGGCTTGATGCACAAATGTTGAATAATTTCTTTCTTGATCCTATCCTCCGTGGTCACATTGCTTATCCCCGGCATGTATCGTTCTCCAACAATCACAATCAACAGTTGTAAAAATTCTTCGACCAAACTAATCGTCTGTCTCATGCTATCTTCTTCAGGTGCTTTTAGACTGGTGATCTCGTAATTCAACGAAGCCCAATTCGTCAAGTTAAATTTGTGCAAAACGTGAATCAAAAATTCGTTGCTCTCGATCAAAGATGCGCACATTTGGAGAAGCGTCACGTCACGGTCTAACATTTCGGTGCGACATTTGACGTTGTGATAGAAATAGAGTTGGTTCAAAAGGGCGTAGCCGTTTCTTCTCCACATTCCGGCGTGCACCTGAGCTATCATGACTTGGCTGCGAAGGACCGGTTCCATGATCTCGACAGGTGTCGGTTTCGGTGATTGCATCTCGTTGAAGTGTATGTCGAATTTCTCCAAGTAGAGGTGAAGCCCGGCCAGGAAACGCGACAATGGCAAGTGTATGGACACCGATCGCGACGCGACGTCGTACATGATGCAGGAGGCGCTGTGATCGACCAGTTCTATCGCTTCCCACCGCTCGTGCGGGTCGTAACACGGGTTCTCGTCCAGTTTCTTCAATATGGCCCTGTAGGCTTTGATCAGGACCACGCGGTCGTTGCTGCACCACTTGATGGCCAAAGAGATGCAGTTCGCTAGTCTGATGTGAAGATTGAAGGCCGATTCCCACTCAGGCTCGTACTCCATGTGTTGGCCGACTTGCCTGGTCACCGCGTCCATTCCTTGCATCTTCGTGAACAGGTTAAGCATGATGAAGAGGCCGTGAAGAAAGTTCTTGCGCAGGTCGTCGGTCCAGTTTTCCGGTATCGAACTGAGCAGGTAGCGCAGGTCGTAGAGCATGAAGTGCGCCCTTTTGAAGGTTTGACTGGCGGGGCTCCGTTCGAACTCGAGTTTTCCAGCTTTGTTGCATTTCCCCGAACACTCGGACATGAAAGTGTTCAATAAGATGTACAGGACGTCATCACAAGCGATCAGATGGTGCGCTAGAGTGGGTACGGTGAAGAGTTGAACTGACAGTGAAGAAATCGAAAAGGAGTGGTCGTGGTCGTCTTTGATGAAGTCCTTCATGACGGGGCCGTAATTCTTCGTGAAAATTTTCGCTAATTCTTTCTTGTTCTCATATTCTAGGAGCATCCCGGAAATGAGGAGTCGTTGCCACTGCGATCTGGCGCTTTTCCAAAGAGTCGAGTCCTTCAATAAGATGCCTTTGATGATGCAGTTCTCGTTTTGGGGCGTTTCCAAAGCGGCTTCGGCGAAAATTGCTCTAAAATCAGCTCCGTGCCCTAGGAAGGTTTGCAACCAAGTCAACAATTTCATCGCGTACACCTGATGGGCGATTACGTAGGCGTGATTGACCAAAACCTTGAGAGGTTTGTTTCCATGCTTCGAAGTGTACTTCTCAATGTCTTGCTTCAGCTCGTTGCAATGTTGAAAAGACGAACATTTAACGACAGCGCGTCCCTCTCTATCTATATTCGTAACAAACTCAATTGCGGTCCTTTGATTGCATTTCAACACGCGAGTCAGAGTCCCGATGACTTGTTCGAACGTGTGGATTTCGTCATTGTACAAGATCGTACAGTAAGTGTCATTATCGAAGAAACTGTCAGAAATATCGCCTAGTCGAATATCTGAGATTTGTCCGGTGTTGAGTAAGTTGTAAGCGTACCACAGGACAGCTTCGAAAACGAGTCTGGTGCGTCTTTGCAAGTCTTCAGGTAACTTGCGGTTAGATTCTGAGCTATCCTTAGTCCCGACTATGTGGATTTCGCAGAAAGGTGCCTTCTTCCAAGCTTCCACGTCGCCGCAGTCGCAACAACCTCCTCCTTGCGACGTCCCCATTTTGTATTTGTGGAACCGATGTTCCGAGTTTTTGAAACAGTCGACGCAAAGAACGCAAGTGTTGTCCATGCCGCATTCCCGACAACTGTAAGTGGGCTCTCCCAGTTTGAAAACCTTCCCGCAGACCGACGGCGGTCTGTCCATTTCGCTCAGTCTTGTCAAAACCAGATTGGGATCACCTTTACAAATAAATTGTTCTAAAACGTTGAACAGGAGTTTCTGACCGCGCTCCTCGTCGAATCTCCAATTCAGGCAGCTTTCGTTCAGCGGGGGACTGTAGATCCTCGGCACCCATACCTTCCAGTGCTGCTTGAAGTGGGTCACAGTTAAGGTGTCTTTCTCGAACAGAGACAGCCATTCCTGAACTACCTCTTCCCCAGTTGTGGTGGGTTCGTTCGCGTACATTTCCTCATCAGCTATTTCCATGATGTCATGCCACCTAAAATACACATTCATCAATACTTCCATAACCTCAATTTCGATCGGGAAAAAATCGGCACAAATTGGCAGATTTACGTAAGACAAAAAAACTTACTACGTCGTGTGACTTGCGGGGTCGGGGAAGGTTATGAAAGGCTTTTGGTAATTCAGGTAAAGGCACCCAAGCAGAGACACTGCAAATGCTCAACTTTCACGTGAAAGTGAATTGCCAAAACCTCACCACAATTAAAGTTAAAATAGATGACGAGTATTATTAACACAAAGAAACGCAATTACCTTTCAATGAGAGTTGTAATCAAGGTTAAGCCCTTGAACGTAGGATGATTTACGGAGGTGCTGATGATTTTCGATTACTTTAAATTTCGCTAAACCACTGATCATATAATTTTTTTATCGTCTCTTGGCTTATTTTTGTTAAAATAAATAACTGTTCTGACCCGTGAACTTCCGTATCTTCTGATCTGGGCAAATGCCAATTTGCAATGACAAATAAAATGTATATTCTTTATGGGTTAGGGTAAAATTTTTAAATAAAATCGAACGTACACAATAATGAATTAACAGTAACAATTTAGTTTCAACACTATTTTGCACAGATATACATTAACACAATAAAAAGACATTGTTGGTGGACGAAGTAAGTTAGTGCAAATTACGCACCATCTATGATCTTTCACAAAATGTAAACCTACAATATTAACCGACCTACAGATTTCTCGTTTACGTTTGATCTAAATACGAAATATTTGGTGCAATAAAAAATGTCAATATTAACAGAAATATTCTAGTGCAAAACTGTTGGAAATGAATATATTTTTAGGGCCGTTTTAATTAAATACAAGTTAGTTGGTGGTAGCGCCATCTAGTTATCTGAAATATAGATCTATTATTGTACTGGGTTGCCACCAGATGCTTTGCATATCGTTTGACGTTTCACGTGTCTATGATTTTGACAAGTGACAAAGCAGCTTTAGTCAGTTGGCGCTAAATTCAAAAGCTATAATTAAATGTAACGTGGCTATTACAACGGAAGATTAATTTTTCTGTAAATTGTGATATAGAATTTTAACATTTCCGTGTTCAGATTAAATAAAAAAATAACAATGCTTAAATCTAGATATTGCAAATAACTTTCCCTTATTTCAAATTTAATAAAAGAGACTGCTTTTTTACAGGAATGTTTATAAAATTGATGATTACAACCTGCTTACTTTTTCTACATAATTTCGAAACCGTAAACTTGTAAAAATCTTGTTCACTCAAACACAATTTGCGAATATAAATTCTACTTAATCCTTCAATCAGTTATACAAATAAAGCTGTCTTTGTCCACAAAACTGACGAAATTGTATGGGAGCGTCGATTTATAGATGACAAGAAGAGCACAATGAAATTTTAATAAACTCTTTTAGCTTACAATTTATTTGTGGAATATAAAAAAATTTCTTTGTTCAAGTGCGATCCTGCCGAGAAAAATTGAATTCCAACAAAGGGTTTTTGTTTAGAATTTTCAATTAGTTTTCCCTTGTTCCCTTTTCCAAGCGGTCACTGAATTTATTGTTGGAACATTTTTATATAAAAAAACAATCACTATTGCCAAAATAAATATTATATTTTTTAATAAAGATATTTTTTTAGTTTTGTGTAGAAATATTCCACTAGAATGAGCATAGCATATAGAGACAATGCACGAGACAACAACTGTAAATACGAGTAGAATTAAATCAAAATACTAATTGGTTTTGTAAATGATTCAAAAAGATTTATCTCTACCTAAAACTGGAATTAGGTCAGCAAATATCAAAAGTGATCTTATCACGTCTGCACAAACAAGAAGGAGATAATAAGCAAGATTTGATCTTTCGGTGATTGCGTCATGTCTTCATCTCAAACTCCTTGTTTTTTAATTACTAATAAGAATTTAAAATAACTTGTGAGAAAATATTTTCGCAAAATTCAACACGATCATTTATTTGTTCTATTATTGCGTTCAACTCATTTAAAACAATAGTTCCATCTAATTGCAATTTTTATGTGTTAATACAGAGCAGAAAAATATTTCAATAGAATAGAAAATTACTGCTACTACTTTAAAAAATAAGGTGGCTGTTGTTTTCCACTATTGCTTTTACTTTATCATATAAGGATAGCACTTCGAAGATGATGAAAACTCTATACTGAAAAACGTTCGGATAAAATTGACGAACATTTATTTTTGTATCGTTCGGGGATAAAATGTATTCTGCATGACGGCTTGTTTATATCCAAATATAGCTTGTTTTGGTCGATTATTCTTCACGTTCAACTATCCGTAAAGTCTACTGTTCCCTTTTCGTGAAAACAATATTTACGATAAACAGAAACTGATTAACAGCATTGCAGATGCATCATTTAAAAAATCTTTTATTTGCGGAAAGGTTGTTTGTATTTTGTAAATGAAACATCAACTGAATTTATGATGGAAACGTAACTGTTGACGTCAATTTGATAATTGTATTTTTTTTGCCTGACGAAGTATTAAAACAATTATTCATAACAAAAACAAAATTAAAAGCACACATGTACATTTAAACAAAGATTTTGCTTTCGCAAAATTGATGTTTTATTTGAGTTAGGTACTTCATTAAAAATTTATTTGCCAAAATTTTGTAAATAAAATTTCGGCTTGGTAAGTAGGTACACAAAGCGACATTAATTTTTTAAATAGGTAGATTTATTTTGACATTTCTCTTGTTAACACTTTTGGAATACATGATCCAAAAATGGATAACGAAAGATAGTCAAAGAGATTGATTTCGATTTTAGAAAGCTTTCAGTACCTAAGCTTTCATTTACTAAGTTGAATTTAAGAAAAACAATTTTCAGAGCCTTCTAGAGAATAAAAGTATTCGATCATAAATGTTAAGTTCTCTGGGAAGAAATAAAAATAAGGTACCTAATATGTTGACCTTCAAGTACCTACCTATTAGTTTAATAGGTTTATTAAATTAAATGTCACTTTGTTGACATTAAAGACAACTTTAGATTAAAAGACGTACTTCCAAGCTAGAAAAAGTACAGGCGGATTGTTGACATGGACAAATAATCTCAGAAAGTTTGCTATAAGGGGTTGCTCACCCCTGAAAGTAAACGCGCTGGAGATGCGGTTTTTCCGGTACAAAATATTTGTATTATTGCATATGAATTAGTAAACTGCAACATGCGAATAGTATTGTGAAACGACACGTTTAAAGTTTAAATGCGATCACCTTCCTAAATATTTTCTTCGGAGTGTTTGGACTTAAAGTAATTTGAGAACAAATTTACAATATAATATAGAAGATGCAATTTAATAAGCAAACATCTTTAGCAAATAGGAAAAAGTTGAGCTTTAAACAAGATTTTTGTTGTATACTTAGTATGTTTTGACACAATATTGAAGAAATTCAGTTGGTAATCCGGAGGAAATAGATTTGCAAAAAGGCAAGATCGCGAAGTTGCTTGTTAATCTAATCAGAACAGAACGTGTATACCTAAGTGCATGATTCGTTTCTTTTGTAATCAATCAGTTTTCTTAAGGTTGTTTGTTAGTTGATAAGTTTCCAGTTCAGTTTCAGGAAAATGTTAAAATTGAGCAAAATGGAGTTTCTAGTGTGTTAATTGGGTGGCCTATCTCTGGAAGCGCAAAATGGGAGACTTTCAGTTGGCAGGTGAAATTTTCTGCATAAAAATTAGATTACTTACATATTCTATTTAATTCTTGTGATTTTTCTATTACTAATTGTATCAATTTGAGGTAAGTAATACCACTAGATAAAACATCCAAAATTCATCGAAATCAGCCGTGATATCTATTTATATAAATTTTCTAATCACGGAAGATAAGCCGCCTTCCCAGTAAAACACTTTTTTGTATTTCTTTATTATTTACAGATAGCACAAAAAATTGAGCAAAAACGATTTGGGGTGAGAATTTCGCTCATAAAAGAACTGAGACTCCTTCAGTTATCTCAATTGTTCCGTTTATTCCTCCTATAAATGGATTGGCAAGTGCCAATTCAATTAAACA
Source organism: Tenebrio molitor (assembly GCF_963966145.1). Lineage (NCBI taxonomy): Eukaryota > Metazoa > Arthropoda > Insecta > Coleoptera > Tenebrionidae > Tenebrio > Tenebrio molitor. Next base: position 8,542,308 of record NC_091051.1, read on the forward strand.
ATACGAGTGTTATTATTCAAATAAGTGATATGTTTTTATAACAATTACATTTGATATTACTGGAGACAAAACGGACTTCTTAAATGCACTCGGAAATAATCTCGATGATGTCTGACAAGATAAACCAAACCATAGTTTTAATTTTGTGATGGTTTCATTCTGTCTAGCAACGATGATAAATGATAACCTACCGAATGGAACAATGTACCATGACGATGTATGAAAAATATCATAATTTCAAAATAAAATAATAAAAAATGTTGAGTTTTACTTACGAAGTTGGTTTTTAAAGAATGATTTTCTAACAGTAGCACAAATGGTGCTTAGATAATTGCAACTTTAGTCAGTTACGATAAACATTAAAAAGAGGTTTTCTTTGTCTTTATCTTATCAATATCACAATATCAAAAAATTTATATACAAGATTATTCACGTAAGATGACAAGCCTGACCAGTTAAAAATGCAACCCAAAATACAATTTATAACGCTATCTCGATCCCTATTACATTATCATAATGCATATAAAACACAGATGGCTTTTAACGTCAGCCTAATGAATGTCAAGTTCTGATACAAAAATTTCTCGCTCAACAAAGTATTATTTAATAACAATAATAAGCAATTAAAATCACAAAACTAATGTCGGTTCTGGTTCTGTCATTTTTCGAAAACATTTTCAAATATGAACGAAAAATGCAATGACAGATACAGCTTTCAAACTAATAGAATACCTACTGGATTCCTGATTTAATTTTTAAATAACACAATAACAAAATATGTGCTTTGTAAATGTATTTTGGGTTGCATTTTTGCCTACTAAGGCTCGTTATCTTACGTAAATAATCCTGTATAAAAAGCTCGTTTTTCGTGTTTCACGTAAGGGTACGAGCTCGACGAACTCAAAATGCAACCCAATACATATTCAATTTTTATGAATAACTAGGTGCATAAATCATATTTTGACAAAAAGTAGTTTGGTTGGACATCCCTGAAGTTTTTTAGATTTCCCCTTCTTCACACATTTGCGGAAGAGCTCCCCAGCGATTGTGTTAGTTTGGGATGTCCAAAACTACAATTTATAATTTATAATGAATCTAATTCCAATTGTCAAATGTATTTTGTGCTGCGTTTAGACTTCGTCAGGCTCATACTTTTACGTGAAACACGTTGTATACAGGGTGATTCTGAAATAAGTTTGGAAAAAAAGTGTGGAGTATCCTTGACACTAAATAATTCTGCGTAAATGACTTTTGGAGGTGAAAGAAAAAGGATGGAAATTACCCTTTATCCTTGTATTTCCAACGCCTATGAATAGGGAAAATTTGTCCGAATTTGTTCACTTCATTAGCAACCATTGTTACATCAACTCCACAATAAAGTCGTAGGTGCAAGCATACTGCTTTGCAAATGTTTCTATGGAAATAATCGAGAGGAGTAAGGTTGCGTTTGTGACTGACGGGCACCTTTGATTATTATTGTTGCTAAACTACCAAGATAATCAGGTAATCACCTTTAACTCAGCAGCGTACTAGCAATTTTGACCAAATTTTCAATCATTTGTATCTCTAAAACGAAAACACTTTTATAAGAAAAATTTTTTGTCAATGACTTCTTCTCATCATCACCAATTACCGGTTTTTTTTCCAAACTTATTTCAGAATCACCCTGTATTTACAAGGTCGTTTTTAATAACAATTCTTTTTCTCAACTTAGATCTTAATCATAATAATTTTTACACAAGGTATTTCACAAGTGATAACGAGTCCGGTGGAATTGAATGCAACCCACAATACATTTTCAAAGTTAACATGGATATTTGTTTTTCGATTTAAAAAACATGGTTAGCTGTGCTGTATTTACAAGAAGCTAAAAAGCAGCTCAAAATATGTTGATGTTTTAACTTTATAATTTTCGACCTAAAAATTATATTGTCTTGAACAGACTTAACAGTTGTGTTATGCGAAGTAACGAATTAAAAATATTGACTGTTACGATGTTGTTTAAATTTAATTATGCTTCACTTAATGAAAATTCCAGAAAAGCTTTGTTGCTCGATTTTATGAGTTATCGCGACGATTTCTTTGCCAACAGGGCCACATTTGTTGCCGAGTCAGCGTAATGTAATTAACAAACTTTAATTTGGGTAAGATTATCAGACGAAAGTTGTAACGCAAAACGTTGAGATAAACCATATGAGTTGACAAAAAATGACAAGGGGTAATTACAGTCTTGATTAAGCAAGAGGAGCAGCGCCGGTGTTTCTTCGTTATAATGAAAATAGTTGTAAAACAAAACAAAAGGGTTTAAAATGGCAATCCGGAGTGGCAACCGTAAGGCAGGGGATCTCTTACGATGTTGACTTGGAGAAATGGCAAACGGCTGAGTCACTAATACCTAAATTATGGCGATTGTTTAAAAGTTGGAACGAGGCAGGTCGGTCGTAGACTTTGAATGGCCGGTGTTGAACAAACACGGATCGTATGCTAAACTACACTATTTTGCAGGTTGGAGAGTCCCCGATGGCGTGGAGCTGTGTTTGTATTGGTCTCTTCGTGCCCTCGGAGCGCAATAAATTAAACGAATTTCAAGTTCGTCAACTGCGGCCTAAAAGTAGTTTCGGCTGCAATATTCATGAGTTTGGTTAGTACCGTTGACGGGCTCGGAGTTAACTAAACGAAGTCGTTTTTCACTTTTATTAAATAAAACGCTTGACCTCGCCTCAGATTCAAGACAGGTCAATTCGAAGATCTAATAATCTCCGTTGACATGAAAGGTGCACGATAAAAATAACGCAGTAACAGCAGTTTGAAACCGTGGAATAGCTCAACGGAAGTGGTGATTCCTTTTGATAGGTATTGTCACCATTATCGGATCGAGGTCTCTGCGGAAGAAGGAAGGGCAGAAATGCGGGAGATGAAGGTATGTGATTTTCCGCGATGTATGGACGATCAATCGCGAGATATTGTCACAGGCAGTTGTCGCTGATTAACCGAGAGGAGCGAACATGCAGGACGTGGAGCAACAGACGAGGTCCTGAAATTAATTTTCGGGGATCGTTCATAAAATTCGACAGGAGCGGCGGCAGCAGCAGGAGCAGCAGCAGCAACAACAGCAGGTTCTTGCTGCATAGGGTTGGGCGGCGCATCCCAAGTTCGACGACGCCGACGCAACAAATACGGGCGCCGCGACCCATAAAGCTGCGGACCAACATCATAGTGCGGTGAACAAAGTTTCGGAGAGGACGCTCGCACCGGCGGCGTCGCGATTTACAATACACGACACACTTGCTGCAGTTCTATTTTTAGTCGGCGATTTAAAAATAACAGCAGGAGTAGGATCGCCGCTCCAGTGCGGGAGCAAAAGTGCTCGCGATGGATCATCCTTCCCGGTAGACCTGGACAAGGCGATGTTTTTTTTCTACGACGCTTTAAAGTGATTTGTAGAGTTCGCGGGTCAGGCGCAGTTGTCGGTGTTTGTTGAAAGTATGCGGCGGGGAAGGGGTGGTCCGGCAAGATGAACAGATGTTATGGCGGTGGTCTCCTTGTTGATGCTGATGACGGCCCTGGCCTTCGCGGCCCCCGACTGGATGGACTGTCCGACGCCGTGCAAGTGCAAGTGGTCGTCGGGTAAGAAGACGGCGGTATGCGAGGGCGGCGGGTTCTCCTCGCTGCCGGACAACCTCGACGGGGAGATGCAAGTGCTCTACCTGTCCGACAACTACATCTCCAGGCTGGCCAGGGACGCGTTCAAGAGCGTCGGCCTGCTGAACCTCCAGCGGATCTTCATGTCGAACGCGGCCCTCCAGGAGGTGCACCGGGACGCGTTCAGAGACCTCATTATTCTGGTGGAGGTCGACTTGTCCCATAATCAAATTACGAGTTTGCATCCGGAGACCTTCCACGGTAACGAGAGGTTGCGCGTGCTGTACCTCAACGGCAATCCCTTACGGCGTCTGGTTCAGGCACAATTTCCGCCTCTTCCTCATCTGCGAAGTCTGGAACTTGACGGTTGTCAACTGGAGTACGTGCACAGGAACGCGTTCGTCCATTTGAGCGCCCTGGAGACGCTCAGTCTTAGGCAGAACTTGTTGCGGAATTTGTCGGAGGAGGTTTTCATGAACTTTGCTCATTTAAAAACTCTAGTGTTGGAAGGTAATCCTTGGCGGTGCGACTGTGAATTGCGCGGTTTTCGAGATTGGTTTCTTTTGAGTAAATTGCATTCCGTTCCGTTGACGTGTTCTGAACCTGAAAGACTTGCCGATCGGTTGTGGGAGAATGTGCCATCTGAAGAATTCGCTTGTCCACCTCGAGTGTTTGTGTCACCTCAAGCTCAAGTTCAAGCCGAAGCGGGTGGAAATGTCAGTTTTGGTTGTCACGTAACTGGTGACCCGGAACCTCAGGTTTCGTGGCTTTACGAAGGCTACCCCATCAATCATACGTGGTTAGTCATCGAAGCCGAAGAGGGACTGTTAGACAAGTGGGCCAACATAAGCGTGTACAACGTGAGTGATGCCGACACCGGTGTATATACTTGTATAGCTAGAAATATTCTAGACACGGTTTCCCTCAACGTGACGCTCGTGCTTCCCGAAGTAGTAACGGCGACGACCGTCAGTAAATCGGAGGGTAGCTTGGTGTGGTGGGGTCTGGTGATAGTGAGTGTCACGTTGGGTTGTGCTGCTGTGATCACGACAATCGCTGTGTGCTGTGTACGGAATCGCAACCGCCACCACCGCAGGAATCTGAAGGCGAGCGTCAGTTTCACCGATCAGGAGAAAAAGCTGCTCGACGTGAGCATAGCGACGACGACGGATCGCGGCACCGGCAGCTGCGAAGCCCTCGGCCCGGATCTAGAGCTGGTGGAGCCGCCCGTTCACATTACCATCGAGAGCGAACCGCTGCCGTTGGCGGTGTTTCCGCCGCCCCCGGAGTTCTCCGGCAGCGTCCTCCCGACGGCGGCCTACGGCAACATCTTTATCTCAGTGTCAGTGAGTCGAGACCCCACGATCGATGCTTCCAGGTGTCCTGACTTGTTGGACTTGCCCCACAGGGCCAAGCCGGTGTACCACGGAATGGCGACCCTGCCGCGGAGGCCACGCGCCATTCCCCACTACGACAACATGGGTCCCCGCGTCACCGCCGGCGGTAGCTCCACACTTTCGCTACCCGGCTCGGCAGCTGTGGAATTGCCGGTGCCGCCCCCGCCTCCGCCGCCTCCCAGCTGCGCTCCCCAGCTCACCCCCGAGTTCGTCTCTCTCTAACCTAACCTCCTTGTGGTTGATCTTCAATTAGTGCCTTTGCTCACATCAACACATTCATTTATGTCTACAACTACCGTTATGTCTGTTCGATTCTGTTTGTATGTTGTTTCAGTGTGTATTCCATATTCCACACTTCTTATAACTGTTTGTCGATCATGTGTATACAAACCTTTTAGAGATTATATCTGTCTGACCGACGTCGCTCTCATTCTGCCCACACGAGAACAAGACTTTTGACCGTATACATTTTAATTATCATTAACCTTTTTGTTATTTGCGTATTGTTGATCTGTTAGATAAATTAAATAAATTAATCTTTGTAATTAACAGATTTGTTTACTTTACTTTACGTGCCATCACGCTCTCTCTCGCCCCGGAATTTAACTAAACGCACCACGTATAGTGTGCTTAATTAGCAGCGCGAACAATAAATTGGCTCTGTCCAGCAGGCGGCACTTCCTGCAAAATTAACTGATCATAACTTCCCGTTCTGGAAGCGACTTGTTTTGTGACGGTCCGATCTCACGCTAATTACCGACATAATTAATCGTCAAAAGTACCCAAACCCTCCCCGAGATGTGCTTTTTTGTCCAGACAAACTTGCTTCGCCTCGCCTTTTGTCCGCGTTTAATAACGTTTGCTGCTCGTCTTTCCAAAATCAGATAAAACCCAGTCTCGTGTCGATTCCGGTGACCATTGTCGCCGCCGGGAAATGATTGATACGCTCGAAAATAATACCACCGTCGTAATTCTGTAAACTGCGTCCGGACACTCAAATCCTGCGACATCTTTTGTCGATCGTGTCGTCGTATTTCTCGTCCTGTCTTTCTGTTTAAACCCGGCACAGATATTCCGGGACAGAAACGTGCGGAATTCAAACAACCTGCTTAGGCGGTGCGTGCGTTTAGCCTGGTAATCCTCCGCAGGTATCAACAGGGTTAGATATGGCACCAGCGAGTTCTTATCCGAGCTAACGATCGCTCGTAAACTTTAATGTTTTTATTTTAAAATGCGAATGTCAGGGCTGTCGCTGCCGGATTCATATTTTTCAATACCGCCCGTCAGACCTTCCGGATTCACCGAAAGCTCGCCTTATTAATGCTTCGTCTCTAATCCCGATAGGAGTGAAAATTCGTTATCGACTTAGAACACTCGGGAAGGGTAATTATGCTAATCTGAGCGGATCCATTGCCACGATTATATCACTTTGACATGTGATGCGACCAGACTCCTTCTGTACCACGTTATCAATTAACAAACATTCCCCAACCGACAACAATTTTGAGAGATTGCAACAAGATAACTTCTGAACAGGAGGTCAACAGGATCCCATATGTGAACAACTGGCACTGTTTTATACGGATGCAACAGTTTTACTGATAATAAACCACCTATTACATAATCTACTCTATAAATAGAAAATAAGTACTAAATCTTCCTAAATTAACCATTCAAAGACTAAACAAAAATTGGACGCTCATTTTAATCAAATTAATAATAAATGTTGATGAAAAGAAAAAATGTTTACGACTTTTAATATTTTTTTTGTCCGACACTGTCAGAATTTGAGAAATTTCTCCTGTGTGAGCGGATTTTCATAAATGTCACAACTTGTCAAAACGAAACGTCAAGCTAATTTTAAAGATTTTAGGCGATTTGGAGCCTTTAAAGGGCTCGTCGAACAAAAAAACGTTGTATTCAACTCGTTCTTGTGTAAATTGGGCCTTTAAATTCACTCGCGTTTTAAACTGGCCCACTCATGTCAAAAAAAGGCTAATTTACACACGAATTCGTTAAATAAACTACTATATCATGTGCATTAAGTATGCATTCTGCATTAATAACCTCAAAAGTTTACACATCCAATTAAGCCATTTCGACCAAGATTAGTTTTATCGGGCGTTCAAATGAAATCCTGGGCTGAGTAGGCGTTGGAAAAATTAAAGCGTTCAGAGGTATTTTCATATTTGATGGCGGAAACAAAACGACTGAGAAATGTCACAAAAATGTATTGTCAGTGTCAAATTTCTCATAAACACCGTAAAAAGGAATGTCTAGGTAAATTTAAATTTTCGTTAAATAGATTGAAAAAACAAATTCTAAGGAAACCAATTTTTGTCAGTGCTTCAAAAGGAAAAGTTATTCTCATATAATCAAACGTATTACAAATTATTTCTCTAGTTCGACGATGAATAATTTTCTTATTGCCAATTTGCTCCATTTTTGTCGAAATCACGAACGTCTTTGAGAAATTTGACACTGACAATACAAATTTGTTTCTCAGTCTTTTGTTTCCGCCACCAAATATGAAAATATCTCTAGAACAGTGTAAAGTTTGAATTTCCCGCCGGTTGACACGAATGACATTTGTTTATGTTTAATCGGGACATAATTGAACATGTTTGTTTTCAGCAAAGGGTGCCCTTAGATATTTGCTTCGAGAATAGGAATCGTTACGTTATTCTATTTTTGTTGTAAAATATTGCAAAGAAAGAAAAAAAAGAAAAAATTGTTGTCTCTAAATTTTAGGTTAGCTGTCAACATGCTCCAATTAATCTACGCTTTAAAAAAGCACAACAATTGTGTCATTAGGCATTTTATGTGAGTCAAAAATAGGTACAATTGCGGCCCCTACAAACTCAGACACCGGCTTTTGACACATTCTGCCAAATTCAAAAAATTTGTAATGTGTACATTTGACTTTTATCCGGTATGGCAATGTCAGTGTCAGTTTTTTGTAAGTCAGAAGCATGCACAATTTTTACAATGCCTCAATTAAACGAACTGCAAAAGTCGATAATTAGAACTAGACTAGACGACGGTATGAGCATTAGGCACATCGCAAATGAAATAAACGTTGATAAAAACACGGTTCTTTTGGCAAAACGAAAAATTGAGGGAACTGGAATTATTAGAAGAAAACGACAACGTAGGTATTTTGCTAATCTTACGAGATGATCTTAAAATGTCGTAAACTCTTTCAGAGCGGCAGAGAATATCAAACCCTGGTGAAGATATGCGTTTAGTTAATTTTCTAAGGGAGCACCCTTTTAGTACCGCAATAAGAGCAAAAGTGGAAACCAATTTTCCTGGTTCCATAGGAACCAGTCGAAAAAGAATAAAAGAGAGTGAACTACGAAATCGAAGCGCGGCCAATAAGATATTTTTGTCAGTAGCAAATAAAGAAGAAAGACTGCGTTTCGCCTTTCAACATATAAACAATGTCAACTTTTGGGAAAACGTAGTCTTTTCAGATGAAAAAACTTTTCAATCATGCAGTAATGGACGGGTTCGTGTTTATAGACCAGTTGTCTGAACAATATGTTCCTAAAATTAAGCGTAGTGGACGTTTTTCTGTGAATGTTTGGGGGTGGGTGAGTTCCCGTGAAACGGGAATATGTGTTATAGTGGAAGAACGATTGACAGCTTTAGTTTATAGAGATATTCTGGAGCAAGCACTGTTACCTTCAGTTCTACCCATTTTTGGAAATAATTTTGTATTCCAACAGGATAATTGCCCTATTCATACAGCGCATCTAATAAGAGATTTTTTGCAAACTAATGAAGTAACCACATTAGACTGGCCAGCGAGAAGCCCAGACCTCAACCCCATCGAAAATATTTGGGGTATCATGGCCAAAGAAATGAATACTAAGATCTTGCCCCAAAATCGTCAAGAATTAATTCAAAGTATCTCGGATACATGGGAGCAAATATCTGTGGATTGTGTACAACGCACAGTTTTGTCAATGCCGAGGAGACTCCAAATGGTCATAGATGGTAACGGTGATACAATAAAATATTAACTTTATTGTATTTGATTTGTTCAATTTTTCAAATTCTTTATTTTATACGCCACTGACTTTCTTTCAGTTGGGTGACATTTTATAAACTTCAATTTTAGGACCATGTTACACAGCCAACATTTTTTATTTGTCACACTGTCTGAGTTTGTAGGGGCCGCAACTGTACATGATATCTGCTGCACTCTCTCTCTGCTACATAAAGTTTTAATTCCAAATTTGAATAACTCTTGGTTAATGCCTTGATACCTGTGGTTCAAAATAATTATTTAGGTAAGCAAGGCACTACTCTTTTAAACGTGGGAAATTTACATGCACGAGCGTAGCGAGTGTTGTAATCCTACGCTTAATAACATTAGGCACACTTTTTCTGAAGTAAAATTATTACGAAAAAAATATGAAAATCCTGAAACATGGTGTTAATTCTTTGGGTAAAATTGTGGTGGTTTGTTTCGGCCTGGGATGAGAGAGCCGCCCGAAAAGAAACAGCGAGCTTTTCGCACTTAGAGGGGACGCATCGGGCCAATTCCTGAAAGGTGTTAGTGAACCAATTTTCAAAAATCAATAGAGCAGCGTCTTTTGCACCCTAGAATACGCATTGCGTCTGTACCTTTGTAAGTCTAGCAGCTCGGTAGTTTGTTCTGGGGGAATTAAAACAGAATGCAGCTCAAAAGCAAACAAATAAAGATAGATCGGTCGAAGCCACAAATAAATTCGTGTCGACCGCACCGCTAACAGGCCTCCTCCGGCACCGGAGCCGGCGAGAACTCAGGTTCCGGGTCAGCGAACACTCGCCGTAGCGCCGATCGCCACAACGCATTCCGGGCGCAATCCCAAAAACCGTACACGCTAATTCCATCAAAAAAGTTCCGCTATGCGGATGCTATCCACTTTTTCGCAATTTTGTTGTTTTTTGCTCGTCATCCCGGAACTGCTCTTATGCTACTCCGGCCCATTAATTATTTAGGGGTATCGTTTCAAGTCGCGCTCAATTATTAAAATTCTGCGATCGCGGGGCGGCGCCGTCGATATCGCGACATCGCCGCCGCCTTTCACGACAGGTTTCAATTTTAATTACGGCCCTGGGAGCACCTCCAAAAATATACTCGTATACTACTGGCCTAATTGTTAATTAACTTTATAAACCAGAAGGCAAATTTCATTAGTTATTATTTCAAGTGAAATGTTTGGGCCGAATGCAAATTTAATAAAACCCATTGTAAAGTCGTCGACGGAATTAAATGTTTTGCCTCGTACATTTTATTCCTGCCACCGACTGTCCGCATAATATGAAATGGCAATCGGTCTTAAAATAACATTAATGGAAATACATTTTCGGAACAGAATTCGTTTCTGTGATGTGTGATCGTTCGCGACTACGCAGTAAATTTTCTTGTTGACGCGACTGAATTTCATTACACGGTACCCAACATAAAAAACTGTTTGGTATTATTATAAAATTATGGAGATTCAAAACAGCAACCATAAAAAAGTGATTATCTCGGCGGTAAAATAGATTGGCTTGAAAAAGTCCGTTGACACATTTTTTAAGCTTTTACATGAGACCGGTAGATTTAATGGAGTTTAAAAAATCCCGCAACATTTTGTTTGGCATGTTTTTGAAAAGTTTAAATCCCATTAATTAATTTAAGTTTTTCAATTTAGGATTATTCGGCCGGCGCAGAATTAAATAAATAAGACAGACGGGAAGCTCGGAAGGGCGAGCTTTAAATCACCTGTACATGGAAATATTTCGGTGAACGTGCACTTGCGTTTACCAGGTTATTAGGAGGCAATTTAAAATATGTCACCCTCTTTTACTCTCAAGATGATATTCGGGGATTTGCTTGTGCAATAGACAGTTTGTACCGCCATATTTTATGATAAATATGTTATTGTAACTTGAAAAATCACTCCATAAAAAAGTCCCTATCTTGAGCTTTTACACAAAGGAGATTTATAATGCTATTTATACCCAAATAAAAATGTATTTTATAGATCGTTTGATAAGTCTTGATGAACTCGCGTCACAATAAAGTATCCTGCACGCAGTGGAAGCTCTAACCAAATCAAGAAGGACAAATGAACAAACGTCTTTCTCTGACATTTAACCACAGGTCTTAACTTGACAAAAAATACATTTCTAGTCTTGACATTACAATTTAGAATTTATTCCGTAAAGAAGACACCAATTTCAATTATATTTTAAACTCTTGTTTTCTTTACGATTCTCCACTTCATCGATATTCTGTGGAACAGTACTTCATGGCTCTCAAATCAGGTAAGGTTTATAGTCCTTCAGTAAAAATAATGTTTCAAATAAATGTTTAGAACTATTTTTGCTAATTCATCTTTGGAAACCGTTTCTGAAATGTTTGGTCCCACCATTTAAATTATTTACGTGAACAAAAGTAAATATTCTGATTGTCATAAAAACTCTTGAGTTGCTTCTTCTGTCTTTGTAATGTTTTCTTTCAATATAGAAGAAATCGTTAAATGCAGGACTCAGGCAAAGGACGAGTTTGGCATTAATAACTTTGGTTAATGCTGTGAAGATTAAAAAAAAAGATTTTCTTCAAACGTCAGTAAAATATGACATTATATTGCTGGATTGATAATGCTAAAGTGTCACTTCATTGCCATGACATCTGACGAGTTGACGAGCGGCAGATAAAGTTATTATTTCTGCTGGCGAGCGGCAGATAAAGTTATTATCTCCGCTGACGAGCGCCAGATAAAGTAAACTAGCTGAATCATTCCCAATTTTAGCCAAACTTAGGCCAAACTATCAGCCTTAGCACATAAAACTTCATTTTTGCTCCTAATAACATAATATACAATTTTAACATTATAGAAATATAATTTAAGCAATTAGTTCCAACTGTAAACAATTATTATTTGCATAATATTTGTTCACTAATTAGTACAGGAAAGCTTTAAAATGAAGCTCTGTATTTGCAGATTATTACTCGACTTTAAATAACTTTCTAACTAAATGAACTTTCTTAAAATACTTAATTAATCACAAAAGTTGATAGTTTGTGGTGTTTGCGATTTCTAAAATGATACATAACAAAATTAGCGTTGGGAATGAATCAATCAGCAGTCATAAATAATGAACAAGAGCAGATAATTCACACTACTGCAGAATATCAATTAAAACTGAATGCCTAATTTTAGCAATAATAATATTGGATCATTAATGAAATCATTGCTGCAGCATTCGAGTTTTGATCTTCATTTAATTAGGGAATTAATGAATGAATTAGGTGATAAATTTCATTTATCGAAAGTAAGACGACGTAAAAGGAAACTTAATGGAATTATAATGTACCTTCATATCCCCTAATTAATATTTTTTTTCATTATATCTGCTACCGGCGAGAGTAAAGGTGAGTAAAATTGGGTTTCTTTCGAAACAACATTAAAGAATTTTTCTCCAGCTTCAGTTTCGCCAAAGCCGTAACTTTTTTCGTTGAATTTTATGAATAATGGTCCTAGCTTTTCAGCAACAAAGAAAAACTTTCACAGTAACATAGGCAACGATGTATAATTATTTTACGACATCGCTGGCGACTTATGAAATTGTTGGCGAGACCAAAGGGGGGCAGGTGAGCAGAAAGGCGACAGTTTCGTTGGCTTTGTCCTAATTAACTTTGGATTAATCGTTCCTAAACGTATCGGGATGGATCTTATTCGCAAGACCGAATTGCGGGGAAAATGACAAGAGATAAATAACACTCACGTCACGTTTCTTTCGGGTTAAACCGCACCATCTTTTTATTCGGCGCTCGTAAAGTCATGTTATTCAGTAAAAAACACGCGTGATTGTTTACGACTGCCGATTAAAAACACGTTTCCGAATTGGAGGGAGGGATTTCTGGATCGATCTGATGCACTGCCAGCTTTCTAATTTACAAACTGAAGAACGGTCAAAGGTTCTGCGAGTTAATCACCCCTTCTCGAGATGTTACAAAGTCGGTTCTGGCTCGTTTGTGAAATAACTTGTTTAGTTCAGGTGTAAAATTCATAATCAGACATTTTTAATCAAGCTGAAAAGTTGATGCGAAAATTAATTAAAATCGGCCGTAATGAGTAAACACGTTTGTTGCGAATCGATTCGGTGGTAATTTGAAAAGTGACACATTTCGGAATTTTTACATCACTCGAAGGACTTTCTTGTAATAAAACCGAATTGCAGCAAGGACGATTCTGCACGCAGAGCGTAGCGCAACGCAAGGACTTTCTGCTCCAGATTAAATTACGGCCAGTTAGTTATACGTGAAGGGAAATAATAAAATGAACGTACCTATTCTCGTATGAATAATATTATTATAGTTACATAAAAGTGTGATGGATGTCACACTCAAATTTCCCATTTGAAAGAGAGGCTTTTCTTTTTACTTTCCATTCGTAAACCTAAGATGGCAAGGAAGGCGATGGTATTACATGTTGGATATTTCAGGAATTCTCGACAGAATGCTGAAACGTTCTTTAATTGTTTCGCTTGCGTTGTAAATATGTTTTTGTTATTGCAGTTGTGTTGCGCTCGCAAATGAGATCGTCTAAAAAGTTGAAATAAATTAGTATTAAATTTTAACTGTGAAATAAACGGAGGAAAGCGAGAAAATTAAAATCTTCTTCGAAAATGAGCCAGTCTTACGAATATGCAGATTTAAAAATAAAGTCTCGTTAGCTTTTGCATTTACTGTGAAATTTAATTAACACGTTTTCCAAACAAAACCAACACGTCCAAAACGACGACAAACAACACTATAATTCGCTTATTTGTTGAAAATCTTTACCGATGCTTCAGTGCTAATCTTCCTCACTCTTGATTTAACTTCGTCTGAAATTTTTTAATGGCTTGAGTTATTTCTTACAGCGGTTTCGCGCTTATCGCTCTAGCTGCCTCCTTTCCCCAAAAAAGAAATACTCGTAATCTATATCAAACAGTTTTATATTAGAGTGTTGGTGTGGTAGATGACGATAAAAAATTCAAATATACTTTGTGTCTTATTAAAGGATAAAATAATGTCTGTTTTATAGGGAAATAAATGACGTGTAAATTTAAACGGGGCTTAATTTATAACCATTTAAAAATGATAAATTTAATGCTCAAATTGCGTCTTCTCGATAACAATAAGTCAAAAAACGAATAAATTTAATTTGGATCACGAGTCAAGAACTAGAAAGCTTCAAAATTTTATTACCGTTGCTTTAGACAAGTTCAAAAAATGTCTGGCTAAAAAATAGTTATTTGTGTATCACGGCCAAAGAGTGCATGTTTTTCGTCCGAGTCTGAGTTTTCAGGCCGAGGCGCAGCCGAGGCACTTTTTGGCAGAGGTGCACATTAAATTTTTTAGGCAACCACATGAACTACAAAGCAAAAGACATCATTGGAAAAATTACAAATTTATTTTGTATCTACCTTTTTCAAATACATACATTTATTAATACATATATATCAACAATTTTTTTTATAGTATTTGTTATCAGCTTTCCCACAAAACTACAAACTTACTATGTATTTGCAACACAATTACTTATTTACATAATTTATGGTGACAGGACAATTATCGGTTTTGTCGGTTTCGTTGCTAACTTACTAAACAGACCAATAGATAGCGCCATGGTCAGCGTCCGAAAAAGAGTTACTTTTCGTCCGCTTGTGAGTACGTAAAATTACCGTTTTCATTACGGATGTCTAAAAAAGTAATTACTTCTGATCCAATGAGAATTGTAAATGTTTCCAGGCATATTCAATATATGTATGTCAAGATTTTTAATTATCCTACAACAAAAAGATTCTTGTCATTGTAAAAAATTCCATCAGAGAATAATTGCGTTTTTGTGGCTTGAAATATGAATATTTGTATCTGCATAATAAGAAGACAAATTCAATAAAAGCATTATGGGAGGATTGTTATTTGAACCGTTAAGAAGATCAGAATTTATTTGCCTCTGTTGTATTTTTATCATCTTAACAAGCGGGATAATTTGTAATAAAGCACAATGGAGATGCCCCGATCAATTTATTTTTCTTTGTACTCAGTGTCGTTTCCTGTTTGAAATAAGCATAATTTATTAACCGACAAATTAAGTTATGCGTTAATGAAAACTGGGGTTAAAAAATCTGCAAATTGGAAAAAAATCTTCGTGAAACATTCGCCAGCAAAATATTTAACACGGGTATTTACACACCGGTACAATTAAAAATTTATTTTTTACTGAATCGAACACTGAGGGATTTTTTTAAACTACATGCCCAATTACTTCACATCTCTTTGTTGTAATAATTAAACGAGGCTTTATCGAGGCTTTTTCTAGTGTTTTTATTTATTGCCAAGCTGGACCTCGTAGCGATCATTTAAATGTTTCATTTTGTATCTCTGAGGGCTACAACTTCATTTGTGCCCAGATTACATTTGCAAGTTTTTTAACTGAAAAAAATGTATTCAAAGAGTAAATCGCTGCTCACACAGGTCTGCGGAAAATTCGCATTTAGCTGTAAAATGTTGGAGCTTTTTGAGTTTTGAGCTTTTCACTGAAGAGATAACAACTGCCGATTATTTTTCAGCCATCCATAAAGCGCTTGTTTTTATTTATGTGTAGTAATTACGTATGCACAAAACCGAAACGTTTTCTTGGGATATATATTTTGTGGCAGACTGGAATTTGTGTGAAATTACAGGAGCTGAAGTTGGTTGCGTTTCTAGGAGCGATAATCGCTGATTTATAGTCTTTTAACGAAAAACTTTTAGGAGTTTTGTTAGACAAACGATTATGCAGACAGAGAGGAAACTATTTTTTACGGCGTTTAGTTATGAAGTTGGTCGACGAATAAGCGGTCAGCCAACCACAAGATTGTCTCATATTTCACACAATTCTCTAGTGGCGCAACATAGAAATGAAAACACAGAAACAACCAACGAAACTCGACACGGGACATGATTAGAGAGCTTCGGAATTGTTTTAGAAGCTCAGGACGAGCGTCCTTGCGTCGTGCGTCTTTGACTAGTATCTCGGCGAAATCTACGTGTGCTTCGGGTAGTGTCGAATTAATTCCGGTAAAGTTGCAGGATGCAATTCCACCATCGATTGTTTACCTAAGTAAATTTCATTATCAACGTGATGCATGGAATCCCACATCTGCTGCTGCGAAATGCCCAAGATTAATCGAATTCTCCATTACCTATTAATACAATCAGATGTAGCGCCTCGCGAAATTAACGCTAAATTCACCGACGATGCATTGCAGCCCTATTTGTTTCCAGAATGATCCCGACAAACGTTATAAATTTTCGACGCGAGCAAAACTTGATCTTAAAACATGCAGAAGATTTTATCGCCCTAATGTCGCACTCAGCTTCAATTACATTTAATTTGTAACACCACAGATATTCGCTATGTGTAAAATTGGAAGTTTAGTGGCGCGAATATATAATTAACCTAGATAAAATCCATTGAAAGAACGACGCTAGTTTAAGATGCCGCGCTCTCGAGGGAGTAACATATTGCACCAGATTTTTTTTATGTCTCTCGAGATAATTCCGGATCTTCTGTCAATACAACCACCAAACCAAGTGCCACACACAAGAAACTATCGATTTTACAATTACCTTTCTTTCCACAACATGCTACAAAAAAATCCTGAAAAACAAAGTTCAGTCGTAGATTGATTCATACAGTTTAATTCCGGAATTAAAACTACTTTAGGTCTGTCAATAATAATTACGCGCTTATTAGTTAATTACTGTTTCTAATTTCTGCTTGTCACTCTTAATGGTAGTAATTACAGTAATAATAATAGAAATTATTATTACTTGACAAAAATATACGTAATTATATACAATCCGGCCTCGATGCTGTGCCCCCTTTCTTAATTAAATTTTAAAAGTTTATAAAACCATTCTATTGATAATGTTTTTAAAATATATAAAGAAATCATGGCATGTCCTTAACGTCAGTGTTGAACACCAAAATTTAAAACTCAAGAAATTTAAATATGTAGTACCTAACAATGGTAAAACCCATTTTACCACTTATTCTGGGGATAATTGTTGTTTACAATTACAGTAAACGTCTGTAAACTTTGCCGAAATCGAAAAGTTGTTTTCCAGGTTAACAAGCAGCACGTCGTTGAAGTTTCTTTGACATTTCAACGGAAAATCTGCTTACCAGTGGCGTCGCGTTTGGCAATAAAGCTGGTAATGACCCATTTTTACGAATGTAAAACGTTGCTCTTGTTGGGATGTGTATGGGGAATAGGAGAGAGAAAATGGGGAGGTAATTTCAGGAGGAGAATGATGGAAGGAACAAGAAGAGGCAGAGAGAGTGCAAGAAAAATACTTGAGAAGGGTGCTAGGAGTAGACGGAGCAACTCCAGGTTACATCATGAGGGAAGAGTGTAAGAGGAATAGGCTGAGAGTGAAAACGGGGAAGAGAGCGGCAAGGCAAGGCAAGTGAAGAGTGAAGGATACTAACGGAATGCTGGAGAGAAAAAAAACACGGAGAAGAAGGAGAAAGAGAAATACTATAAGAAAAACGGGTATGCCAGTGAAGAAGTGGAAAGATTGAGATTTGCTCTCAAGGAAGACGGATGAATGTGTAGAACTGAGTGAAAGGAACAAAGACACAGACAAGCAAGAAAGAAGGGAAAGAATGAAAGAATCCAGATACAACAGTAAGCATGATAGAGGAAATTCCGGAATATCTAGGAAGAGGGAGTGAAAAGAAAGAAAAATGATGGCGAGATTTAGATGTGGGAATGAGGAGAGAGAAAACAGGTATTGGATGGAAGGAGAGGAAAGAAGGTGCTGAATGCGCTTTGAGGAAAGAGAGACAATAGAGCGAAATGAGAGAGAGAGGGAGAGAAAGGAACGTGGAGAAATACTGTATGAAGACGGAAGGGAGATAAGATGGAAGAAAGAGATATAGAAGAGGAGGGAAAGAATAGAGAAAGAAAGGGGTGGGGGATATAAATAAAAATGTAATTGTTATTCCAAATAGGTAAAGCATACTCTAAAAAAACATAAAGTATGTATGATTTATTATAAAGTAGCGTTTGAAACCGCAAATTGTCTACGCCTATGCATTGACAGCTTATTTGCATAGAATTCCGCTACGACATGACCGATAATTTGCCTGCTCTGATTTGTTTTATTTTTCATCACATAGTATTCTGTTCATTGTGTGTTAATTTTTTTCGCATTAATTATTTCTTGTGCCTTCGGGTTGGGGTAGAAAATTACTAATTAAGCATACACCTATGTGCATCGTCCCTGAACAAATTGGATGGAATCTGTCTTCCGGCAAACATGAGAATAATAGACCAAATGGGAATCCGGGAATATAGCAGGAAAATAAGTAGTGGAGTCCTAGAAGGAAGATAAATGATCAATCAAATAACAGCATTTATTCGGTGAATTGACGAATTAATTATGACTTCGGGAACTATGGATTAAAGGATTCTGGATGGATGAGATTTGAAATAAGTGATTAGTTGTTACCGGGACCGGAAGTAACTATGAGACACTCAGCTCGACGTTCAGTAACACGATTTTCTTGTAGACCAAGGGGAAATAAGCAAAGTATGTATACATCAGGTAAATATAATTTAAAAAAACGAAATTACAGAAATGCACCTAGCAGTGGGTAGGTATCCAATTCCGAGCGATGTTCATGCAGTATACTCGCAGTAATGTAATAGCATTCTTTATGTAGATTTTATACCTTGTCTGGCTCTTTTCTAATAGTATTTAGTCGAGTTTAGAATTGTCGAGGAGCAAATTTGATAAAACAGGGAGTTGGTGTGGTTGTAACAGTCACGCCGACGCTCCAGCTTTCAAACTATCCCAAAGAAAAAGAGCTTAGTCTTATGAGACTGCCTTGGTCGCCTAATTACTTCTTTAAGCTTATTTGTCATACACATTTCGTCAGCTTATGAAAGCATTAATGAAGCTCTAGACCTCGGCAGGGAGCCGAGAAAGAAATTTGTTTTTTCTCGAGCCGTCGAGTTAAAACATCAACAATGGCGGCGCGTTTACTCGACAGCGATCTTAGGCCAAAAGCTGTAAAAAATTTATACGTTAGAAAACCCCCTAAAAAAGTAGTGTGATGACAATTTCATCAACTTCCGACTTTTTCGATTTAGCCTAATGGAGTTTCTTACCTCGTTCAAAGACACGCCAATAAAATTATTTATCGCCCAACCACCGACTTTATCTGTAATACGATCCGATGTAGATGGTGAAATGTATTCGCGAAAATAGTGTTTTATGCATTTTCATAAAATTGCAATATGTAGGCGACGTTCTGAAACATGTACGAGCGAATTCGAACGCAGCTTGGATGACTTCTTTATAAATTACAGCGTCACTCGTCTAGTTTGATGGTGAGGGAGTTTGGGAGAAATAAAATAATAAAAGCGACTTGCGACAGTCATGAAATGTTTGTTATGTACTTACTGGGAGTAGAATGCTGGAGTCGAAGTTACGATTGCAGAATTTTCGACGTACTTTCAATAACCATAACGCCGGCGACAATAATAATAAAAATAATAGTTACTATTATTAGAATAAGCTGTTGGAAGCTGTAAGATTGGCAACTCCATTCGCCACCACATGGCCAATACAACGGTTTATAACCTTTATTGTGCGAGGATTTTTCATCACGCAACCTTCATCGATCAATTGGGTCTACTACAGTTGAGAGAGAAAACATCAGCTGTTGCGAAAGAATATTTCCCGATTTGTACGATTCCAATACCCACAGTGCTTTATTTTTTTAACCACTTTTGGAGTTTCCGAATCAGTGGACAAAACTTGTTTGTTTGTTTGAAATTTTCGATTCATGTTTTTGCTCAAGTTTTTTGGACAGAACGTAATTTTCTGGGCTTAGCTCGATCTTTGCGAAGGTAAGTAGGGCGAAGAGCTTTTTGAGGACATTCACAAGTGACAGAATCAGAGACAAGGCATCCGTTTTCACTCGCCATGCTTCTGATCTTAGTCTGATTCTCATATCTTAATTGTTGTGCGCTTTACCCTACTCAAATGTCTCATTTCACATATCTCAGAGTCTGCTTTCTATTTGCATGAAAGTACATACTTGAATGCATAAATTAAACGTCTCTGATATTCTCTTTGTGAGCTTATTAAAACAATTATGAGCGTAATACTAAGAACGTTTTGCGATTATACAAGTTGCTCTCTTGCTGCAAGCGAATACGATTAAAATGAGAAAAATTTGGATTGTAAATAAGAATCTTAAAGGCAAATAGCAGACTGTCAGATTTCAGGTGCGGCCGTCGTAAAACATGAAGGATTTAGCTGATGCGGTCAGCGCGGAGCATTGTGAAGAAGTTATCTTATTTTATTTATTATTTTAAAAATGACAAACTGTTATTATACTTCTTTAGTTGATGTTTTTCAAATAAAAACTGCAAGTTACAGTGTCAAGGACACTCATAAATCTTGTCTTATAAACGTCAAGCCTTTCTTAAGCGAGTTTCGATGTATGTATTTTTTTTTAAATTCCTTCAGGACATTGTGTTTTTGAGAAAGGAATTTGAACGCTCACAAAAGCTTTAGATAAGGCATTAAAAACTGTGGCTCATCTTCTGTCGTTCTCTCGCTACGCTCGTGCCTAATAAAGCTCGTGACTAAAAAGGCGTTTATAAACCTTATTGCATAATATACTATGTACTTATTATACAATACTACTACATATATCATTCTAATAAATGTAAAAGGAAATAATTTTCAATTTATTGAAAATGTCGCAGTAGTTTGAAAGCATTTAGACAAATAAATAGATCTAGAAGGTTTTGAAGTAAACAAACAACGAAACAAGCAAAATTAAACGATTTATTGGGATTTACAAGATTTCAATATAAAATATAAAGTTAAATTAAAATTACCACACTAGTGCGGTAAAGTGTTTCGTTATGACATTTAAATGAATATCATAAGGTTTGGCATATGTAATGTCTTAATAGTAGATGAATTAATTTTAAGATCAATTATTTATTTATTTTTTATGTGCAGTCGAATATGACTGTAATTTATAGCATTTTAAATGAAATCATTGGCATATGGGACAAAAATAGCAAGATTTTTTGTTGCTTTGAATCCATTTTTCCTTAAAATGTTTGCTTTTAATGTTAATTAAATTTAAAGTGAAGTCGAGTAATCCGGAGCGGTACGAACCATAAAACTAGGATTATTTTGAAAAAATAGTACACCTGCTGAATCCTGTGTAGCGGAATTTCCGTTTTTACCTTTCATGTACAAAAGTTACTTGTACGGTATTATCACCGGCTTTGTGTTTGTTACTCGTCTAAATGTATTCGTTTTTACATCAGTGAACTTTACAGTGTACAATAAAATGATTTTTTTTTCGTTTCATTGAAAACAGGTGACTGGAGTGAACGTGAATGCGTCGAATTTAAATTCGAGTTTAAATTTCGTTTTATCTCCCATTTTCCCGGCAAATGTGATATAAAATTTTATTTCGACTTGTGACGTACCCACCGTAAAATAATTTAAAATAAAATGCGACAAATCCTTGTAGATTCTGTTCCATTTATATTTGACAGCTGCCGAGAATCTTCCTCAAAAATCAACAATCGACGGACAGTATATTTAAGGTTTGTGTCTCCCCTAGTAACGTTTTTTCACGTCGGATGTGCCTTGATGAAACCTTTCCTATGTTCGTCACTGACAGCAACCCTGATTCGATGGAAAAGAACCAGAGAAACTTTAAATTCGGAGAAAATGGGTTTTATTATTTTGAAGTTGGCGACATGGAGGTGTTCGAATGGAGTTTCGAAGGATTCCTACTGTTTATGAGCTAACAGGTTGTCCATGCATCTAATGATCCAGACTTCTGACAAACACGTCAAAGTAAAATATTCTGAATTTAACAAATTTATGTTTGAAATGTTATGTTGAATACTGTGTCACACAAAACATGGATGAAAAACATTTTTTAACCATTTATTTCAAAAATGCTTCTGTTTAGTAAATTGTCTAAAACGATTAATCAATTTCTTTATCTGAGCGCTTCGCAGAAAGAGGTATTTATTAAATAATTAATAACGTCATCCATTTAACAAATAAAAGAAAATATCAGACAAATGGTTCTAAGTTAGTAAATGGCTTTGATGTGGTGATTAATGGTTTATAATTAATAAAATGAAGTAAACTAGGAACAAACGGAAATAAGTTAACTCCGTTAAATTGTGTCTTTTAAAAACGACCCTAAAATCAAAATTATTCATTTATTTATTTATTTATCTTCAAGCAGTAACATTTTTTGCCCTGAAATTATGCTCTAATTAATGTATTCTAGTGCATTTTGTAGGGCTGGGTTACAAGTCTGCAATTGAAAATCTCCCAATCTCTCGCTGGACGGAGTATAGTACATTTATTAAATCTCATGAAAAATAATGATCATATACAGTGTATTCCATAATTGAAAATGCAACCCACAATACATTTCCAAAGTTAACATGGTTATTTTAAACATCGTAATTATGAATCCATGATAGCTTTGCTTCCAATAATTTTATTTATCACAACTGACATTTACGAAAAAGTTAAATTATGACACGATCCTAATTTATGGCGAATGTAAAAAAAAATGCTTCTGCCGTTGCGCGTTTATGCAGACAATAAACATTTTCCCAAAAGCTCTTCGTTTTTTCACAATTTTATTTAACCAAGCGAATGACGTTTATGTCATAATTTACGAAACTGCATAGCTATAAAAAATATGCTTTATGTTTCTGAAATCAAAAAACAAATCCACGATAACTTTGCAAATGTATTGTGAGTTGCATTTTAAATTCACTCGGGCTTATTATCTATCACTCCTGAAATACCCTGTATTTAATAGGTATCAAATAACTGTTAACACATAAAAATGATCATCAGATATATGAGTAGATAAGTTATGCGGGTTCTACTCCAAAATCCTATGCTTTTCTTTATGAGAATAAATTTTGCATTTCAAGGTCATTTGTAGGTTTTGTTGTGCATTTATATAGTGACATTTTAGTGACTTTCCAATGGATTTCAAAACGTTTATATCAGTTAATCGTTGCCTGTAAACCGATTTCAACCGATCAACACTTTACAAATGTTTTGAATCGGTTTAATTGGTATGAATAGCACTTATAACGCTTTGCAAACGCTTTGAAATCCGTTAAAAATACCACCAACATGTAACTAAACAGGTAGTTAACGAAATTTATAAATGACCTTGAAAGCAAAGTTTATCTCCATTAAGAAAATCATGGGACTTTGGAGTAGAACTCGCATAGTTTATTTATTTATACGAACACTAGAGTTTGTTTTTATTTACCACCTCAATATCGACCATTTGTTTTTTTCTGTAAAAAATCAAAAACGGAAATTATGATTACAGGGTGTTATTGAAAGTTGTACAGATATTTTAACCACGAGCTACTGACTTCATGTAGAACTCGGAAAAAATATTTAAAAAATTCTATGTCAAAAAATAAAATGACATTTATTTTTTGAGCTACAATTTTTTTAAATTGCTTTTAGTTTTCTACGTTGTCCTACAACCTCGTAGGTAAAATTTCGGCACATTTTAAAAATACACCCTGTATATCATGTTTTATAAAATGTACGCCAATGCGAAGTAACCTATAGGAAATATGCTTTAAAACAACGAAACCGCATTGGTGTATGTTTTATAAAATATGATATACAGGGTGTATTTTTAAAATGTGCCGAAATTTTACCTACGAGATTGTTTTACAACGTAGAAGACTAAAAGCAATGTCATTTTATTTTTTGACATAATTAGCTCGTGGTTAAAATATCTGTACAACTTTCAATAACACCCTGTATAAAAAAAAAATATTTAATGTGACTTCAGAAAAAAATTCAGTTTCTTAGAAAGCAAAACACACTTTTTCAAATTTTGTCCGTTTTTTAATATTCACAACGACATTTAAAATGAAAAACACTGTTTTTATAGGATGGATGTATTTACTCTATAAAAATTATGTCGAGTGTTCCTCAAAGTCGGCGTTGAAGTGTCGATCGTGAACGCACCACTCGTCAGTCTACACAAACACAGCAAACAGTGAGGTTAGATTTAAACAGCTGATCCGTGATCTGTAATCCGTGGTGTTCACAATCGACTTTTCAACGCCAACTTTGAGGATACATTCAAATGAGCAGCCGATATTTTAAACTGCATGAACAGATTTAAAAAAGCATTTAGACTGTTGATGAATTAAGACTTTAGAGTTCCTCAGTTCAGTGTTAATCTGGCTTTGATTCTCGAAAATATCCCCTATTTATTTCACAAGAAGCTTTGCGTTTGCCTGTTAAACCGTCAAATCTGAATCCGATTGAAAATTTATAGTCTGAATGTGTTCGACGAAACGTAAACTTTGTCTTAAAAAAATTCTGTCACATTACAAGTTGAGCCGAGTGTATGCAGCACAGTCTGAAGCTTTGAATGGTTATAAGTTTTTAAGTATTCAAAGCTTGTCGGGTCGACTCAGCCAGTTTAGTTCCAGGATATTGATGTCCTTACAACGCAGCTCGTAAAATGTCAAAAACAAATATACAAAGTACAATACAAGTACACCCTTTTGTAAGCCATGGTGCTACAAATAAGTAAACTTCATGAATCATGAGTATAATCAATATTTAAAAAAGAAAGAAAATATTTGGATTAATGAAAGTCAGGCTTGAACTGCTTAAAATATAAAAAAAAAAAAATATGCTAGAGATTGTAAATTCTTAAATGTCATCTTTCATGACTCTAAATCTCCAGTGCCAAAGTGTCTTTGAAATTACTCTTGAGCAAAATTTAATCTAAGATACATTTTTATGATTTCTGTTTTAAATTTTGGATCATCTTGTAAATTTTATAGCTTGAAATTCTATTTGTATTTTGTCGTGCATTTCAATATTTCACTGTGATTTACTAATTTGTACTTGGCAGCCAACAGATTAGATTTGTTGTTTTAAACTATTGCAGTTTGGTCTGCGTTGAACCACTCAGCTTGAACCCGATTTGCAGAAAGTTTGTGGCGTAAAAGTAGCGAAATAAATTGATAATATAAGCAAGAACGAGCCTTTCATTATCGAAATTGGGGCAAACTCCAGAAGAATGTGTTGTTGTTGTAAAAATTCATCGGTTTATGCGTCGTAAAAAAAATGTTGTTGGTTAATTGGCCCTAGCGTCGAAGTCCATTCACGTTCTCCGTGGCCTATTCTGCCAAACTCATCTACGAAGTGCGCACATTAAAGTCTTAATGACGGCCATATTTGGCTCCTACGCCCATCTGTTTTAATACAATGTCAACGGTCTTCGGGAAGTGTTATTGATTGGTGAACTGTGTTCCCTAGAAAATCAGCTTAATATTAAATAATATTAGAAGAGCTGTTGGCAGGCCTTAATAATACCAGAAGCTTCAAGTTATTATAAATTTGTTCAGTCAATTTCTTGGCTCTACATAGGCACATATTAAATTCAGTGTGAACCCGTCTTGTATTAATAATATCCTCTTTCCAATTTTGCCCGACGTCTTCTCTGATCTGATTTCGTGTAAGTAATCGAAGTTTAGTGCTTCCGCTCCTAATCCCCGCAAAATACCACGACACGGTGTGATGTGGATTTATGTCTAACTCTGAAATTTAACTTTGTTCCGTAATAGATCGAAAGCCAACACAATGAATATTTTGATTAGACAATCTCCTTAATTGAGTATTGACGCTAAGAACTGGGCTCTCCCTCCAAAAACTCTCCTTTCATAATTTTTCATCTTGGTAATGTCTTCCATATAACATCGATTGATATTAACTTTATTTCAGAAACTGCAAGTTGTTAATACGTGATTAATTAACTCGCCTTTGAACGTTTCAATTCTGACAAAGTTTCGTTGCCATTTCGAGAAATTCCTTTGTCTGCATTGTCGATAATCACAGCATGAGTCATTTATTTTCACTTTTCAAAGTTCCCCGATTCACCGGAACTTTATCGAATTTTTTTACTGATTTTCAAGCGTTTCCTCGTTCAATAGCTCCTGGTTATATCAATTTCCCTTTGAAAATTAAGCCGTGTAATACAAAACATGCTTTATCATTCAAAGGTTACGTCACATAAAATCCCCCAAGTAAAGTGGTGAGAAAGTTCGCAAACATTTACCTCGCCTTACTCTCCTAAGAAAAAATATTAGATAAAAATTAAAGATGATACTTGCATTGCGTTGGAATTTTTTTTTCACTTTTTTATTCAATACAATTTTTTTCTTCCAACTTCAGTGAAATATGACATTATATCGCGCGTTCAAATGAAATCCTGGGCTGAGTAGGCGTTGGAAGAATTAAATCGTTTAGAACAGTGTAAAGTTTGAATTTCCCGCCGTTTGACAGGAATGACATTTGTTTATGTTTAATCGGGACGTGAATGAATATGTTTGTTTTCAGCACAGGGTGCCTTTAGATCTTCGCTTCGAGAATAGGAATCGTTAAGTAATTCTATTTTTAATGTAAAACATTGCAAAGAAAGAAAAAAAGAAAGATTTCTTTGGCTCTAAATTTTAGGTTAGTTGTCAACATGTTCCAATTAATGTACGCTTTAAAAAAGCATGACAATTCACGGTTTCCAACGCCTTCCCAGCCCAGGATTTCATTTGAACGCGCGATACTACTGGATTGATAATGTTACAATGTCACTTTGTTGCCATGGTATCTGACGAGTTGACGAGCGGCAGATAAAGTCATTATCTCCGCTTACGAGCGGCGGATAAAGTAAACTAGCTAAATAATTGAAATTTTAATTGTGGTCGAGTCAATTGTCGGGAAAATAGTTAGGTACGCAATAATGAAGAACTTCTTTGTGTTATTGCAAAACGATAAATATGCCACGAACATGGAAATACAAGTTTAAAAACAGGCATAAATAATCTGGTACATTTTGTAATTTAGTAATTGCGTTTAAAAGGAGTTCTAATTTTTTGAAGTCGCTTTTATGAGGTATTTAAGTTTCCTGTGAAGTTCCCTTCGCATTCTAAAACCTAGAGTAAGATCCTTAAAATGCATTATCCGCTCCTTACTATGCCCGTTCGCTGTTTAATCATTTACTTTTAAGTTCCAAAACTTACTTCTAAGGAAAGGTTCTAATTAAAATTTGATTAGTCATAGTGTGCGGTTTCTTGTACAAACCCTTTGAATAACATCATCATTTAAACAATATCCCTTCAAGTGTGTTTCGGTTAGGCCTCATTAATACATTCTCTTCGGAAACCCCACTTTCCACTGTAAATTGAATAAATTGGAGCGTTTGTTGCGTTTAAATCTAGTCCCAAATAATTTTAGTAGGCGTTCTAGACGACTCATCCAGTTTTTATCAAAACTTTGTGGAAACGAGTGAAGCGCAATTATTTAAATTCCAGTTGAATTTGATTCCGAAGAAAATTTAACAGATTCAATCAATCACACCAATAAATGAACTGTAAAAATACAAAAATGTAAAACGAAATTCTTGAAAAATTTCCCAGATGCGTCTTTTCAGACCGATTTGGTGAAATAAATCGCTCCCTTCTGCTTTTTTAGCTCTGCGAATGCTGACTAGTTCTGCTCGATAATTTGATGAGGCTTGTTATTTTTACAAGTCTAACAAGCTAATATTATTCAGAGGTCGAATCGTATCTTGGCGAGGCCATAATCGATTTAAATTCTTGCAATACAAAGTAGGCAGTTCGGCACTGAGGAAAATAATGAAAATTTAATTGACGTACGGGGCGGTTCTCAAGCTATTGTCAATAAATGTAGGACCGTTAGGCTCTGTTTAACGATAATATTACGTGAAAGTCGAGCAATTTCGGATCCGCAGCCATAAAGTGGCCAATATAACAATGGAAAGATTATATTGGCTCTTCCATGTATATTTATGGGACCAAAATATGGAATTCCTGCATACGAACACGAGTCGGGAGTATCCCATTATCTGATTTATGGGATTACATGTAATTTTGGAAAAAAAGGTAAAATACCTTCAAATATAGCCGTTCAAATACTTTAATGTCGCCTTCGAGGCCCTCATCGACAAAAAATACCACCGGATCCTTACCACCCGAATTTTCATGCATTAGATAGGAGGTCCCTCATGACCGGTTTGGCTAATGCGTATTCAAGGAGCTAACTGAGTCCTTCTTAATTAAATAGCTTGTTGTGGGCAAGCAATTAAGACCAAAAATACAATTGGGACACATTTTAAAAAAATTGTACGCCTTCATGTTTTCACCAATTATTTTAAACAAATATTTAAATTTCAAATAAAAGTTGTTTATGTGATGGCTTACGGAAACGTTTGAAAAAAAAAGGTAGTGTAAACATCTGTATTTACTTAACATAAAATAACTTGTTTACCTGTCTGAAATGAAATTGTTTAATAAATAAGGAAATTGTAGAGATGGTTTTCACTGGATTGTTATTTGTTTATGCTAAAACTAGTTAAAGCACAATTATCTGGAAATCTCAGTAACGCTTGAATTATTATTTTAGACATAATATGACCAACAGTTAATTTACAATATGTCTAAAAACATTTTCCCATCAAAGTCGCCTTTGAATTCATAAGTATGGCTTATGAGGAACGTTACCTTACTGGACCCTCGGAGCTTAGGTTTATTTATTTTTTTATGCCAAAGTAGAAACCTGCACAACAAATTAGTTGTAGTGTTGAAATCACCTCTTACATCTGGAAAATTAAAAGAGATAGAAGAAAAGCTCTTTACACTGTTTAAGTATGTGTAAATGGAAAATAACATTTCCTGATTTTTTTTCCAATAAACATCTCTCTTGGCGCTTGGAGTATCTTGTTTCACACAAATTATGTTTTCCCACATTACAAATGGATAACACAAAAAAGTGGCACTTATAATTTGTATGAAAATCAACCGAAAAAATTTCAACAGATAAATTAATTTCTTGCGAAAGGTGTCTCAAAGATTTCTTTGGATTTTCCTCCCACTGCTATCCCACGTCTTCGATAACATCGTTGGTGCGTTTAACGATTCCTGTCATTGCCTCTTCGTCGCTGAATGCCTTCGGTTTCTCTAAATAGAGCTACATTTTGATCAAGTGCTTTGTAAATAACAGGTAGAATGGACACATTTGGAAAGATTTCCCCCGAATTGTTGTCAGCAATGTTTTGAAAATTTCGGTTATGACATATGACAACTATCGGATAAAATGTAAAAGACTCTGCTGCATAATTCAAAATATGATGCGTTCAAATGAAATCCTGGGCTGAGTAGGCGTTGGAAATAGTAAACCGTTTAAAACAGTGTAAAGTTTGAATTTCCCGCCGTTTGACACGAATGACATTTGTTTATGTATTATAATCGGCACACTATTGAACAGGTTTGTTTTCAGCAAGGGTTTTAGATATGTATTTGCTTCGAGAGTAGGAATCGTTAGTTATTCTAAAACATTGCAAAGAAAGAAAAAAGAAATATTTTTGTTTCTAAATTTTAGGCTAGCTGTCAACATGCTCCAATTAATTTACACTTTAAAAAAGCACAATTATTGATGGTTTCCAATGCCTTCCCAGCCCAGGATTTCATTTGAACGCGTGATATTGTAAAAACGTTTTAGATGTGGATTGTCAAACTTAAGGTCGTTTAAAACTTATAACTGAACTGTACGTTAGTGAGAAATCTGTCATAAATTCCAAATATTGTACCTTATAAGCGCGCCTAGTTACTTTTCTTGGTAGTGCCAACTTAACGACAAGTCCCCAATCCGTTCTGACTATACGTGAAAGCGGTTCATCATTTAGCGTTATTGACACAGAAGCAAAGCATTAGAAAAAGAGGTGGCCACTTAAAATTTTTTTTTCAGTTTTAATGAACGACGTTGTCATCCCTCATAGCTCTATTTTTCAGAAATTGCGGTAAGAATAAAATCTCTTTTCAACGAATTTAATTGGCTGAAATGGGATAAAGAGGATAACACAGCAATAATATAAAACAATATAACCAAAATCTCCTTATTTCGGTTCGTTTCCAACGATGACGACATTTGTCAAAAAAAATATGGACTTTAAATGTCCCTCATTTCGTTATTCGTTAATTCATTATATGCTCTCATCAAATATAAACTCGTTATATGATTAATAATTAATAATCAATGATATGACTCGTGAAACTGGAGCAGCCCGCTTTCATTCGCAAGTGCCATCAATGATAATTATGCCATTTCTTATATTATTTTCTTACATTTTATAAGTTGCATATTTAAACATTTTAAAAGAAAATTGATAAATTAAAAAAAAGGAATATTTTTCGACTTAAAAATTCAGCGCAGCTGTATAAATAAACACGTTGGTGTGTGAAATTATGAGAGATTGTAGATAAATATTTAACTTCTGAAAACCACTCTAAACGTTTATGAAAAAATGATAAGATATGTTGCACGTGATGTAAGCTTAAAGTACATTTTTTAGTGTATTTTTACTATTTATAAAATTCTTTGAAATAGTGAGTTAAACATTGCGAGCGTTCATTTCTTTAAATAACACAAAAAATTCTAACTAAGACGAGTAACACCAAAAGAGCAGCCTCTCTGGCGGTTTTTTCAAGGGCTGTGATATTAAAAATAACGTAACTACCTCACAAATTTCATTTCCCCAGCTTAGCAGCAACCTAGGAAATTGATAATAAATGACTTTTGAGATTTTTAAAGCACATGTTACTTTCGAAATAAAGAATTTAATAAGTACGACTGTTGTTAATCCGTTTGTCCACGTCAAGTTTTTTGTTCATTAAAAATGGCTTGCGGAATTCCGCGAGTAAAAATGAAATTAAGCAATTCCTGTGCAGGTTCTGGTTTGTACCACAGTACTATAGTTTCATTAATTAATTTAGGTACGGCGAGGGAGCGGGTTTAATTAAATTTTGAAATTCCATAATTGAAATTTTCTTTCAAACCGAAAGCTTTAATGCACACGGTTAATGATTACTTTTAAATACAACAACCCAGCAAATACGTTCCGCATTTCGAAACAAAACATCCATAATCTGCGCCGGATTTCAAAGAAAATATTATCGACAATTTGATAAAGCTTTCCTCTGGGGCGCATTTAAAAACTTGATCGATTATTTTTCCGCGGCTTTGTAAACAAATTTTAAATTCAAATCTGCAGGAAACGGCCACGTGCAAGGGAGTGTTTTCGACACAAATTCACCGACATTATCGTAATTTTGCGATAGTTTGTTTTGGCTTATTTAAACTTTGTAATTACGTCGTTTAAATTCCACGATGATGGTTGCTTGCCTTTGGGGTAGTCATGTTTAAAGTTTTAACATTTGCTAAACTGCTTCGTTATGAGGAGAAGAGTTTAATTAACATTTAGTTTTAACATAGTTGCAGCTTGTATCTCGGCGATATCTGCAAGACAATACAGCTTTATTAAATTTCCTCGTTTTTCTCCGCCACCTTTTGGTGCATAATAGATCATGAACGCGCGTGAGGGATAAATGTAAATGACTTGTTGATAAGAGTCGAGGGGGCTTCCTATATTTTTTTTCTGTTTTGTGTGTGTAAGCAGCTTTCATAGCAGTAGCAGAGCGGAATAATAAAGAATTCATATGCGGTTAGAAGGAACAGATCCAAAGGCATTTAGGGCAGCACACCGTGAGCTCAAACAGCTAGACAAATAGCGCCAGGTTTTCCTGAAATATGCACGATACACCCCAGCTACTTTATATTCGTTTGGTCTACTCGCTTCGTAGTTTCAAACTCGCTATGTTTAATTTAATTGCTAATCACGTAAATTGAACCAACCTTAAATTCACTTTCAATAACAATAAGTTCAGTTGTCGCGTGATGTTTATTATCCCAATCCCTAACAAAATTTCAACCCCTGCTATATTACACAAAATGTAATAAGTGAATCCAACACGCACCGTACTTATGGATTCTCACCCCCGATGAGCTACAATTTCATTTCATACATTTCTTTTACCACCAGGATATATTGCGCGAAATCAGTGGCGTGACGACATTCATGCCACGCTTGACGACCCATCCTTCTTGTTGATTTTCACCTTCTACCAATTTGTATCCGGATTAAATATATTTATCCAATGATTCTTATATCCTTCCGACTGGCTTAACTAGCTTTTCGGTCTGTCTCGAGAGGTGCTATAATTCACAAAGCACAATCTTTATTTTTCTCTAACTTCGGACAAAGTGATTTTCACTTCCTCTTGAAACTT
Source organism: Tenebrio molitor (assembly GCF_963966145.1). Classification (NCBI taxonomy): domain Eukaryota; kingdom Metazoa; phylum Arthropoda; class Insecta; order Coleoptera; family Tenebrionidae; genus Tenebrio; species Tenebrio molitor. Next base: position 8,574,650 of record NC_091051.1, read on the forward strand.
TGGAATAGCCTTTCGGCACCGTTTTTCGCCAAGGTAAGAATCTAACTAAATAATTCAGCTGATAAACATTACAGCTAACCATAATTATAGCCCTTAGCCAATACGGCAATTTCATGTCGTTTATTTCCCCTTAGGGAAAACGTACAACCATCCTTCATGGATGCGTGGTTTAATTCTTGATAATTTAGGTTGAGGTGGTACATGCTCACTGAGGTTCTATTTACAATTTATGTTGCTGTTTGCTGGGGTGTTTCTATTCAGCGAAAGCAATTATGGAATTTTGCAAAACAAAATGAAAAGAAAATTAATTCAAAATCTACATTTTAACCTAATTAACTCCTAGCGTATTCTGAATTCAAATGCAAATACAGGGTTATGATAAAATATCGCATAAAATTCATAAAACGCACAGTATTAATTTTTGAAAAAAATGCAAAAACACGTCAAAGAGTTGTTTAAATTCTGCGTGTTTTAACGTATATAGAAAAAAATTGGGTCAAATTTGTCAATGTTATGACGTCATTAATATTTTTTTCAAATGGGAAGCTCGATTCCGACTCATTATTTGACAGAGCTTATTTTTCTGGATTATAAAAATCTAGTTTAATTTTAATAATAACTAATAAATAAATTAAGCAATTTACTCTAAAAACTGCTTGACGTGTTTTTGCATTTTTTTCAAAAATTAATACGTTTTCTGAATTTTGTGCGTACTTTATCATAACCTGTATACGCGACTGTTATGATTATGATCGTTCAGTTTCATAACATTTGAAGTTTGTTTCTTTTTTCGTTTATAAATAAATTTGAAGATTTTAATTTTTCAACGAAAATACACAATTTTTTAAATATTTTTTGTCCGAAAACTAAATTACGCTATTGGCTGGAAAGGAATTTCATGAAAGACAAACTAAATGCTGGAAGGGACTAAGTGTTGGTAATGAGCTGTGTACATTCATAGCAAGATGTGTGGCAAAAGACCTGAAATGAGCACGTCAAAAGCTTTTTTAACGTAGCTTTCGAATAGAATTTTAAGTCTTGTTTGCGTCGGTCGTTTTGATCGCTTTTTAGTTTAAAATTGCGATTACTCCGCTTAGGTATAAAGAATAAATTTACTGGAAACTTTTTAAATTTTCTTTTGTGCTCAATTTGTTAACATGTTAACATAAAAAAGATAAATAGTGCAATGGGATTTTTGCGAAAAAACAAAAGTAAACTAAAGCTTTCATTAGAACTGATGAACAAACTGATGCTGTTTTTTAACATTTAATTAACAAAAATAATCTGGATAACATATATGAATCCATATTAAGTGTTCAAGGGGGCCAATCAGATACAAAAAACAGATATTTAGATATTTCTTTATTCACTCACATTTATCGGGTGTTCATTTAAATTTATCCTCAATGTTGCCGTTGAAGAGTCGATTGTGAACGCACCACTCGCCAGTCTGCATAGTAAAAACACAATTAAGGCAAACAGTGAGGTTAGATTTAAATAGCTGATCCGTGATTTGTAATCTGTGGTGCGTTCACAATCGACTCCTCAACACCTACTTTGAGGATAAATTTAAATGAACACCCGATACTTAGAAACTGTACTCGTAATTCTTACTAATGTTTTTCACATTAATTTCAATTTTTCATCAGATTTTTGTCAAACACTTAGACAACAAACAACTTTTTAAACTTACTTTCTTGCATTGCAATTTAATAAAATGATTGGTAATTGTTCACTTTAACTACTTCTGGAATTTTCGCGTTTTTTCTGGCTAGACAGCCTCAGGGCGTCCTCCTAGATCGTTTCCCACCATTCAAACCTTGTGCAAATGAATTTTCCTTACCCTTTAGTTATACTATGACAATGGCGCGACCTTGACGCGACCTTGAAACACAACAAGAGAGGGAAAAAAGGCAGTTGCACAAGGTTTGAATGGTGGGAAACGATCTAAGAGGACGCCCTGAGGCTGTCTAGCCAGAAAAAAAGCAAACATTCCAGAAGTGGTCAAAGTGAACAATTACCAAATGATTTCCTTCTTGTAAATGTTTTTGAAAATTGCGACAAATATTTTAATGATAAATTGTTTTTCTAATTTTATTAACGATTACACTACCCGACATTTTTGAATTTTTTTTTATAACTGCAGTGAAAACATCTAATCTGGGGTAATTAGGGTCTGTTGATTCTATAAACGTCAACAGATTTATTCTAGCACGTCTAGATTCCGAGTTAGGAATAACATGTGACAACCCATATGCATTAATGTTATTTTTATTAAAACAGTAAAAAAACTTAAAAACCAATGATAATTCTATTGCAAATTGTTAACAGACTAAGGACGATTAAGTACCAGTACAATCCAATACAAAACAAATTAATTTTTTTCTTTTATGCGGGCTATCATCTTCCTTTTGAAGAACCCAACAAAAATCACCCATCATAGCGGGATACCATATCCCCTGGTACATATGCCAAACACAACTTAAGCCTACTTAAATTTGCACCTTCTAGTGTACTCTTCATGCTTGTAAGAGAAATGAATTTACAATGAATATACTCGTATTATTATACACGAGTAGGTACATAAAAAATGTTCATAGGTGTCTAGTTCGCAAACGTGACGTGATGGAATATGGAAATCGGGTGTCATATAGTTCTAATAAATGCAAGGTATAAGAAATTCTCATAGTTGGGTCAGTTAGAAAAATCATGTCGGGTAGTGTTATTATCGGTGTCACTGATCTCTGACTGTTATGAAAATAATTTTATGAAAATTATTATAACCGAATTTATGCCAAATCGATGCAAATTAAAATAAATGCATTTTTTTAACATGCTATAGAAACCAAAATTCTAATATTAAAATATAATTTGTAGAATTATACCTTAGCTTTGTTAAAGTTGTTTAACCCAGTTGCCTCTGTTTTCAATGAATCCAACAATTTTTGCGAAACTTCTCATGTAAGATAAATAATATTGCCAAAAGATATTTATGTGTATATAATTTTAAGAAAAATATACACAGAATTTCTTGTGACTTCAAACCTTGTGTTGCGTCGTAAATCAAATCTTTTCCTTTATAGTCTTGTTTTTATATTATCTGTTTTATTCTTAGATCATTTAATGAAGATTTGCTTATAATAAACAAAAGCTATGCCAGTGTACTTTAACTATATTATTTGATAACAATGTTTGTTTGTTTTATTTTCTCCATACACACAACACCCAAAGATTTTTGTCAACGACTTGGTTTTTTACTGTTAAAAAATATTATCTACTTTATCCTAGGCTAAAGGTTTTTTAATCAACACCGCTTTGTCCATAATTAAAAAAAAATTGCAATTACTTTCGTATTAAAACTGCTAGTTTTCACATTGTACATAAGCGAATTAGCATATTTGAAGAGGAGCTTTAACCCCTGATATCCTTTTTAACAAAACATTGATAAATAATTGACATTTTTTTTCTCGTTGAATTTTCCACATTGAATTTTTCCATCTCTGCTCTAGCAATATACAATGGCAATGGTATTTCGCTACAATACAGTGTGTGGATTTAACTGCGTTATGGTTGTATTTGCCGTGTAATTGCATTTGGCAACGCCCTGATTGTAATAAAGGTCCATTTCAATTTACAGTTTATCAGTTTACTTGCCATATAATACTTGCTTTGAAGATTCACAGCATGTGTTTGGATCCCAAAATTACGTTAACAAAATCCGAAAAACAAATCCGAAAATCGTGCGATTGTTTGCAGTAATAATCTTGACACAGATCCTGGGATTACATTTCTGTCAAACACGAGCTTTGTATTTGTATAATTATCAGTGTAACTATTGTACAACTCAAATTATAATGTTGCATTGTTCGCATCTGTGCATACATCGGATTAGTAACTTACAGGATGCACGTCTGATTAAGACGTGGTAGCTGATGCAATTTTCTTCCGAAAGTAACAGTTTTGCACGCTTCCTCCCAGAATTGCGAATTCACTGGGGAAACAGTCGCGAGATAAATGACGCAGCTTTGATTCCATTTAACAATTAATCATTTGATAAAATATCATAATTACAGTTTCATTGATATGTGTGTGGTCAGCTTTAGTTTTTCAATGGGGCTCTTCAACGAGTGGGCGAGTATAATTCATCACTGGGATTGTGTCGGCGTCCTGCAATTTCACGATAGTGGTGTAAAAAATGGTGTTGATGTTATAACTCCAATTAGTGTATGCGTACGTGTGGGTGGGTCAACTTTTTTATTTCTTTCATTTAAGGAGACAAAAAAGTGGGGAATATCTGGTGCATTGTATGGAAAATTTTTAACTGGAAGCTTACAAGCGAAGCGTTGGAACGCTTCAAAGAGATTAGCGGATCAATTGTTGTGATGAACAAGCAATTAATTATTGTAGAACATCATTGAAATTACCTCATGAAACGTTACAAACTCGGTTTGAACCAACCTTGATTTATGTTATTCAATCAATAACATTTCTCCCTAACGATTTTTTTTTATTGATTTCTCATCATTACAGCCAGCTCTTTTATGTTGAATATTCTAAATTAGAGCTGTTATGAAATCAAGTTAATATTTGATGGATTTGAACTTCGTAGTTCTATGACCTCTATTTACTACTACGGGGGTGGTTCGTCGTGGCCTTGACCTACAAAATGACTGATTAAAAAAGCTTTTTTAATTTTTTTTCAAATGGGCTTGTAAAAATTCATAAAGAAGAATCTGCAATCAAGGATTTACGAACTAGGTCAAAGATTTTAAACTTGACACAGAAGGTGCAACCCCTTTATTTGCCATATCTAGTCCTCAGTGATGACTTTTTATAATTTCCATTGCGACAATTAAAACAGAACCTTAGTGATACTCACTCTCTCAAAAAGCAGGAATCAGAAGTAATTGGGTGAAATTTTTTCTTCTGTATAAGGGACAAAAAATGCCGGACGACCCTCGTAAGTACAATCAGTTTTGTTAGTAACTCAATTATTTTTTCTGTATCTTTCAGTAAATCGATGTAACACTAAATTCAGTGTGAATTAGGAATTTACTGAAACGTTCCCTGAGGAGTATTAAGGCGTTTTGGTATTTAGATTGTGTCAATTGCCGTAATGACCATACAACAAACTATAAAACCAACAGATAATTTTATTTATTATTATCATTTATTACGTAGTTAAATTTGAGAATTTACTAACATGAACAATCTATTAATTTATAAATAAAGGTTTGCGAAGTACAGAATATAGTGAATTTAATTACATTTGTGTTATAATTTACTGTAATCAATACATGATCTGTAAATTACATTAAATTGTATTTTGGCACATGTCAAACTTTATGAATTTCATTAAAAATATAGAAAACCCAATCTGTGAAACACTATTTTTAACATGTACGATTTTATACCACGAAACATAATTAAATAATTTTAAATTTAAATAGAGGAAACATTTATAAATAGCTAGCGTTTAATCGGTCGTTAAAATTTAATCACACAGACTAAACAATTTTACAACACAACAAAATTTCTACTTGAAATATCATCAGCTAAAAATAGTAAAATTAAAGCTATTAATGTACTTATTCAATATCAATGTAGACACATTCGTTTGGAGTTATTAAATTAAGCAGAACTGTTGCTTAAGATATGAAAGTAAAATAAGAACATTATTCATAAACATCGATAATCAAGTTAAAATATCGGGTGTTCATTTAAATTTATCCTAAAAAAGTTGGTGTGGAAGAGTCGACTATGAACGCACCACTTGTCCGTCTGCAGAGTAAAAACACAAACAACACAAAAGTGAGGTTAGATTTAAACAGTTGATTCGTGATCTGTAATGCGTGGTGAATTCACAATCGACTCCTCAACGCCAACTTTGAGGATAAATTTAAATGAACACCCGATACTACTTTCTAAGAGATGAATGAAAATGCGTAATGTACTTGTTAAAACTGATGATAAATAATTATTATTCTGGTGTAAATTTAAAAATTGTCTTACGGCCGGTTTCATAATCCGACCCTAAAGTCTCCTTTAATAAAATGCGCCTTTAAGGTAAATCCGACTTTAAAGCTAAAATAAAGGAGACTGCATTTCATAAACGCGGACTATCGAAACATTAGTTAAAATTTGCATTAGTTCGAAAACGAATCATCCACCGTGTTTACGTAGTCATTTTCCTAGGGAATTCTAGGGAATTTTACAGTAAACGTTTGAAAGTTTTGGTAACTCGCAACTGTTTTCCTGGGACTTTGAAATGTATTTCGAGTATTTAAATTTTTGTTTACATTCTGCATTTTACATTTTGCTAGTGGAGCAGCGCCAAATTAAAACATCCAAAAAAGCCAAATCCAACTTTTCAAGTGAAGGAATAATTTTATAAATCTAAAACAAAACTTGTATAAAATAACATCCTACACTTGAAGAGAAAAGAGGAAAGAGAAGAACATGAAAGAAAAAACTGTTATTATTAGACTTACAGATTGAATTAGCAAGAAAACAATTGAGCAATAAAAACTAATGAATTCATGGAATATCTTTATTTTCTAAATACCTATAAGTTTCCGAAATGTTGATTTATAATCAATTGAATTATTGGGTACCTACTAATTCACAAAAAAAGCAGCAATTTGTTGCAATGTACAGTCGATGGACAAATAAAACTGGGACAAAAATGACAATCACATAAGTCAAAATTTATAAATTTGCATCGTTTAATTATGGCTTTATCACAAATAGGTTAACTTTGGTATGACATATTATATAGACACTGACAAATATATTGACAATTCAATGGTCTGATTTACATAGATTAAATTTTAAGTGTCCCAGTTTTATTTGTCCACCGACCGTACTAGCGAAATGTCACTTGTCATGTAATTGAGGTTATGTTCCCCATTTAAATCCACCTTTAACGAGATAAAAGGCCGACAACGAGCTTTTAAAGTTAAAGGGGGTTTTAAGGAGTTAAAGACACCTTTAATGAATATGAAACACAATTTTTAGTTAAAGGTAGTTTTAAATTTAAAACCGCTTTTAAAATACATTATGAAATCGGCCGTTAGTTAACTTTATTAATCTACTTTAATTTGATCGTCACGACATCTGCAAACAAGAAAATGAAATTTAATCGCAAAGAATCAAATTCAATTTGAGATGAAATTTAGAAACTTATTATAAATCTACCCGAGGGTTTTTATGTTGTAAATTGTAATAAGATTTGATAGATCGAAAGATTTAAAGATTACACCAGATGGATCAAATTGTCACTCTTTTAACGTGGAACAAGAGGGGCTATATAACAATGGATTTTTAGTTCTTAAAATGAATTTGCTATATCAAGAATATTATTTAATGAAAAACCAAAATCAAGGTGCAGTGAAAATGATGATCCAGAAAGGACGTACAAACAAGTTTACACTGTTAGAGGTGTTGGATTTTCTCATGGACTGTGACCTTGGAAATACCTGCCCGAAGGTGGAGCGATAAGTCAGTGAAAAATCTGTAAATAAAAACTAAAAACATCGACTACTTTACATACCTACAAATAGACGAGAGCGACAGACGACACTAACGTAACGAACGAATGACGATGTTTTCCGGTCGGCTTGTAGCGCCTACTTGAGACCGATATTCGTCGTTTGCGCAGATATAGCCCATGAGAAAATCCAAATGCATTTTTGGTAGAGTTTTGGTACAGCAATAAATTTTTTTAACAATGGTCCCATTACTGTAGCAACTTGATTTGCGTTCTCTTAGTTTTGGATGGATGGAGTGAAAGCTTTGCGTTGATCACAAGGATCGAAAAAAGTATGTGCTTTGTACCAACGACAGAGCAAAACCTATGTAATGTAGAACCAATCTCTTCAAAACTATTTGTCATGAGCAGCCAGTGTTACTTCTACATTTGCAGAGTAACACAGAACTTAAATCCCATCAGGATCCTGCAACGAACAAACCCTTCACAAGTTTGTCGGAATTGTTGCAAAATGTATCGAATAGTTATTACCGCCAGCGCTTATTTCACGGATGGCTGTCAGAAACTTGTGTAATTGTTTAATTGAGTGCTGGACATTGTACGTGTGATAAATATTCAACTGACTCAAAGGACTTGTGCTCATTGATTTGTTAACTCGAAAATAAAATATTCACATATTTTCGTTGATTTTTATTAACAGATCATAATAAGGTTCACTGCGCAGTTTCGTAGAAAGGAAATGTGCTACGAAATAGTCCTTCAATAAAATGTTTAATGCAAACTACGTTACCTTTATTGAGTGTCTAGTGTCTCTTTAGATATGTTGCAAAGCCGTTCATGTATAAATATGTTGTTTGGAAAACCCAAGTGCATTTATTCATGTATCATATTTTCGTAACAGCTTTGCTATAGTACATATTTCAATGCGTGGCAATCAAGAAATCTATAAAAACCAATAGATGTAAATGTTTCTATTTTATATTTTGGGGAATCTTATTTTACACTAGCACTTAACAAGTTTTGTTTAATTTGCAACAGGAACAAAGAAAATATAAAATGAATCTGAAATGGAATACGTTCAGTCTTTTTACTTTTAGCTCGTTACCTCGCTAGCTTGTTAACGTACACGTAATGCCACCTGAGTCATATTTTGAAGTTTCATTATTACCTTTTTCGTTATTATTTCATTTTACAGAGACAGTGACGTTGCAAGGAATTATGTAGTATGCAACTTATATACAGGGTTCTTCACGAGTAATAATGGGCCTTACAAACATTGAAACGCAACCAGTTATACATTTTCATCGCCTTTGTGGATCATTTATATTTATTTAAAAATATTTAAAACAGCAGACTGTTTTGATAAAATACTATACAAAACTTTAATACACATTTTTTACACTTTACTCCAAAGAGCTAACATAAGAAATAAGAATTTGAAACAGTTTTCCAGAAAAATTTTGCTAATTAGACATACACGGTTTCTAAAGGAATAGTTGGTTTTAGTTTTTTTAATTTGACATGAATTTGACATCAAATTTTTTTAGGTGATTTTTATTTAAACACAAATTCATTTTAGGTTTGACAGATGTCACGTAACGACAACTGGAAATTGTCTTAATAAAAGCAGTCTTGGATTCATTTAAAAATAAAAAGATCAATTAATATTTAGTCGCTTGAGAAATATGTTTGTTTGGTTATGTCGGGACGTTTTTAGGCCCATTTTTACTCGTGAATACCCCTGTATAAAACACTTTTTCCGCGTGGGATTACAACAGTTGCTGCACTAGTGCGTGTAAATTTCTCCTTTCTAAAAGCAGTTGTTTTATACACATATTTTGAAATAAGCCTTGTATTTTGTTATACAAAGTGATTCACGAGTGATAATAATGAGCCTGACGGAATTGAAAATGCAACCCACAATACATTTGGAACGTAAAGGTGGATATGGACGCGATAAATATCCACCTTTACCTTCCAAATGTATTGTGGGTTGCATTTTCAACTCCGTCGGCCAGATTCTTACTCGTGAATTAAGTTATAATTATATTCTCCCATAATTTTACTTCCTTTCTTTCTTTTTGTACCATCTTAGAAACATTTTTTGTTTTTCTATTGTTGCTCATCTCTGTTTAAGTTTTATTTATTTAACATAAAATATTTCTTACAATGAAGTATCATGGAATAAATAACTAAGATAATGTTTTTGATTTTTTCCTTATTATTCATTTTAATAAACACTGCATTAGTGGTTCTTCAAATCTTCTCGAGATTGTTGTGGTATGTCGGTGAGAGTGGCTTGAATAATTCTTCGATGAAAATTTTAGATGAAAATGTGAATATTCATGTAAAACTACATTTGCTGTCCGAGATAAAAGCCGTGTAGGTAGCGGTCACGTTGAGCTTTCATCTGCGACATTAATTTTGGCGTCGTCTGTACACTTTATGTGTGTATTATGGTTAGTGGTATTAACCCAGTTAGACTTGAAGCTCGGGTAAAACTGGTTAAAATGGCCGTCTAAGTATGTGATTATTAGAAAGATTTATTACCATATTAAGAGATTAGTTTCCACCATAAATTTCACCTGCGAGAATAATTAATTAATTCAAAACCTGTACGCTTTATCGAGGCGTATTTCTGTTCGCAACCGTCGTGTTCAACGAAGTAAGAAAAAAGTGTTCTCGTTCCGTGTAAAAGCGAATGTGAGGTAATATGTTATTCCCACACGGGAAGCTTTTTTGCTTCGTCAGCCATAATAAGAACATTTGCATCCTTTCATTATTTAAAAACTGCTCTTCAATAATTACTCCACTTTTCGTAATTACTTCCTTGTCTCTCCCCTTCATCAATTTTTAAAATTTTCCTCACTGCCATAAAGATTTCGAGTTACTACCAAAAACACGCCATATTTCATACGTAATTAACATAAACCGGCGAATTTGCGAGCTTTTTTAATGGCTTAACTTGTGTGTGTAAAGCGGGTGTGGCGGCGTTTTGGTCTGGGCTAGGCGCCACCTCGCTCTTTGATGATGCAATTTTTCAGAGGGCGTCATTAAATTACTGATTTAATATTATTCGCACACGCATTACTTCCGTCATCATTACAAGCTCTAAATTGTATTTTTATTAAAGCGTCTTCTGGCTCGGATACAGAAAGGAAACTAATTGGATCTGCCTGACCTGGTTTATACTGAAATTACCACTCTCTTCCTTCAAATCTGTAACCTTTGATTGAGCTAACGTTCCTGTGATAAACTCCACATCACATTTATTATTTTCTTTAAAAACGTGGCTTCATCAGGAGAAAATCCCGCGCGACAAAGCGGCCAATGTAAAGAACTCAATTTTATCATAAACGAATTCATAACTTTGTCTCTTGATGCGCTCCACACAGTTTCTCCTCAAAGTACAAAGTTTTCAAGGACAGCCTCTCCATTAGCTTTATAAATAATTTATAGCTATTTGACAGGATGTGTATGTTTCTCGATCGTTTCGCATTTAACGTCGAACGCTCTACTTTTAGATCTGCGAGATTTTCTTCAAGGGTAAAAATTCAATTAAAGCTCGGGGATTAAACGGCGGCAAAAATAGTAAACAAGCTTTTTTGAAGCTTGACACGATACATTTAATTGATTTCGCTCGACGCAAAGTTTAATTAAATTTTGTTTCATTGTTATCAAGTTTGTCCCAGTTCAAAACAAATTATTATGGGGAACCATTGTTGCTGGTCAAGCTTTGTTAATTTACTAGGTTTCAGAAGGACACAATGGGTTTTAGGTCGCCACCTTACGTCAATGTTGTGCTTAATTAATTTTTTTTGCGGTTTTAAAAGTGAAACTGATCGAGTAATCGGCCAAAGCTGAGCTTTATTTGTGCAGAAAACTGACAAGCTCAGCGACAAAGCGATATCCAGAGTCCTTTGTTTCGTACAAATTTAGCTTTGAATTTATGACTAGTTAACCATTTATGTATGTACATAGGATAGTTTACATACGGGATCCATTGTCAGTAGTTGTGGCAAGATAAAGGATTATTAAAAATTCAGGATTTAATCCTTCTGCATGTTAAGAATTCGTATTCATGAGGGGTAGTTTCTAGCAAATAGGGATAATTGCAGAGGGGGTACTTTTTCGTATTACGAGAAGTTGCTTGACGAAAGCTGCATATTTATGAAGAGACTTGAAATGTGTTTAGTCTAATTATTCATAAATTAGTTATGGTAATTAATACAAGGAGTTTGAAACGAGTCCGTTTTAAATGAGTAGAAATGGAAATTTAAATACTCTTATAATTTACATCAGACGTACCTGTCTTCGATGTTTCAGAAACTTTCTATTTAAAGTCTACAATAATTATTACCAAATTACGAACAAATTAAATAAGTATGGTTTTAAATATTTTGCCGAAACATTTTAATTAATTATGCAGATGAAGAAGATGCGAACATTGTAATTGATAATAATGCAACTTGGAGAAGTTTCCAGAAACGAACAACAAACTTTCTTGTCGTTTTTCTCCTTAGAATCTCTTTGTAGGACTGTGTAAAGGCAGGTACGAGTATGTTTAACTGACGCAATTCTATCAAAAGGACCGAATGAAATTTCTCCTTCAACTATTTTATCCAACTTTATGGGAAATCTATACGGAATTCGCATCTTGTTTACAATCTGGTCACGCTCAAAAAGGTCCTATAAATTTCTTAGCCATTATTTCCACTTTGTATCTCATTTATATTTGTATTGGATTGAAAATGTTTTGCAAATTTTTGAAATTTTTATCAAGATTTGATTGGGACGAGAGTGGAATTTTACAAAGGCCGTTTAATAACATGAAAGGATTCTTGTCGTCGTTTGCTTCATTTCTTTGAAATATATGCAATATTCGCTTTAACAACGAATGTTTTCTATTTTTATCTGAATAATTGGAAGTCAACAGGGAACACAAGTCAAAGATACAAATGTCTTAAAAAACGTATATCAAAAATTCTGTAGAATTATGCGGCTCTATAATTTTATTATGTTGAACTACATATACAGTGAGTGGCAAAAGTATGGAATAAATTCCTTAAAAAATAAACAAATTTTTTTTCAAAAAAATCTTTGGATAGGGCAATTTTAGTTTATAAAAATACATGTTTTAGTACCAATGAAAATTCCAAGCAGTCATTTGTTTTCGAGTTATGACGTCATCGATAGTTTTTTTAAATGGAAGCCCCCTATTTTTTTTCTTGATTCTGATAGCCCTTTTAATTGTCTAAATGACACTGTAAAAAATTTGTTATGTTACATAAGAAAATTTTTGAGAAAAAAAAATAAAGTTGGAAAAAATAAATTTCATAACGAACAAAAACAAGTCAAAAAATCAAGTAGGTAAATCAGATAGTCAAATGTTACTGTCAATTTCATTCGTATGTGTTATTTGTTTTACAAAACGTTTTCGAAAATGACTCATTTAACAGAAACACAACGTATAGAAATTTTAATTTTGATTGGGTGCGGCGATAAAACTAAATAAAACTAAAACGGGGAATTTCTTCATAAACTTGCTTATTGTCAACAAGCTGGGGATGGCAATTCGAACATTTAATTCCATAATTTTAAGTACTTACTAACACAGTTTTTGACTTGTTTTTGTGTGTTATAAAATTTATTTTTTCCAAATTTATTATTTTTTTTCTCAAAAATTCCCTTATGTAAGGTAACAAAAATTTTTATACTGGCATTTAGACAATTAAAAGGGCTATCAGAATCAAGAAAAAAAAATAGGGGGTTTCCATTTAAAAAAACTATCGATGACGTCATAACTCGAAAACAAATGACTGCTTGGAATTTTATTTTGTATTAAAATATGTATTGTTATAAACTAAAATCGACCAGTCCAAAGATTTTTATGAAAAAAATTTTGTTTAATTTTTAATGAATTTATTCCATACTTTTGCCGCTCACTGTATGTCGATAATATGTCAAGCGTCATTTTATTAAATAATCTTAGCGTCAAATTAAATTTTAGACTGTCATTAAAGTGAGATAAAATATGGCATGTGGTGGATACTGTAACTAACAGAAATTCCGTTATTGTAAAAAACCAAAACCTTGTCATTAATGGGCTTACATAACCTCTGTTTTTATATATATTTGGTACCACAATATACTACAGAGGGCAATAATTAAATATATGGGAATTTGACAAGCCACTTGATATACCTACATTCTTTTATAGACATTTTGTATTTACAATATAGCAACCGTTTGAAAAGATCATTTTTATTGTCAAAAATGCATTTACAACTAAACTAAACTTCTTTGTTTTCAAAAGATGAGTTCTTGTAAGTTGTTGCTGTGTTTTAAAATTAAGCTATTTTAGATTAGTTAACACTTTTGGAAGACCTTATTTTTCTAACATATTAAAAATATATTTTTAAATCCCGCCTTTACTGTAAAACGTGAAAAATAATCAGGACGAGTCTAGAACTCTCTGGAATTCGTACCTGTGTCGCGAACGGAGCTGATGTTGTAGGGTCTCATGACTCATCATCCGAAAGATGTTGATTTAATGTAAATTGTCAGTTAAGATTAAACTTAGTTGTTATTTTTTTAATAAAGCTTATTTAAATCGCTGGAAACACAGTCAGCACAGTATTGCAATAATATCATAAAATTAATTGGATTATAAAAAACATAATACCTTGTTGCACGAACTGCTAACTGAAGAACAAAATGTGTTTCTCTTTGACGTTTAATGAGATTTGTTGTTTTTTTTTGTAATGAACCTTATTTGTTTGAAATTTTTTTCATATATCACGGTAGAAATGATCCTAAAAATAATTTAATCACACACAAAAAAAAGTATTGTTTTTTTTTATGAATAGCCAATTTAAAGCAGCATTCCTGGAGGCCTATTGTTGGAAATCCATCCAAAATCCAGACTAAGCGTCATTATACAATTAAAAGTTACAAAAACAATTACCAAAAGTTTCAAATTCAGTTTACTTTACTGTTTCGGTAAAATAATACGTTTCGATTTACCCAAAACATCGTTAATTGAAGCAGTCAGAAGCTCCCTTGTTTTGTTACACTTCTCTATTTGTTTAACAACATCCAAGCAGTTGCAGGGTTATTTGCCCGTAAACATTTTTGTTCAGCTTTTGTTAATTAATCCTTTGAATATGATGTCGAAATTAATGTGGCCAAATGGCAGAAGCAATTCAACTATTTTTTAACGGCGTAAAAATAAAAATAAATTGAAATCTCCTTTTGCCACGAAAAATAGCGTAGAATTTCCCGGTCATAAATCTTCGGGTTTGTTTGTTATCTTTTAAACCGCCTGTGACAATTTTAAATTACATTCTACTTACTTTTTTATCTTGAGAATGTTCCTTTTACAATAGCAACCAATGCTTGAACAGTCGTAATTGTTGCATCCCTCTAAAAAATTAAAATTGAATTTATGGAATTGAACTGAATTACATATTCACATAATTTTCCTTAAACGCAATGCATGCTTTAATATAGAAAGGAATTTACCAGAAACTTTTTCGTAGAGTTGTGGAGGTGCTTTGTTTGGAATATATTACTATTATTCGGTTTTCGCTAAGTTTGTTGAGCAACTTGTCGGTGGAATCAGCATTGTTAAAATATTTTATTTAGTATCTAACGTAAACCAAGTTGCGTTTTATACTAATTTACGAATAGTGTGTTATATTACTCGAACAGAACAGATAGTAATCTGTTAATATCAGTATCATATCAGTTGATACGGGCTAAAATTTGATTATATCCGTAACGTGGGCAACAGACATTGTGTGGGATTAGATGATACAACACAAATTGTGTAACAGTTATTTACGAAATGAGTGCGAGAAAACATTTTTCGCACATGAGCGCATTATTTGAGGCACGAGCAACGTAGGAGCGAGTGCTTCATTTGCGCGAATGTGCCGAATACGTCTTCTCGCAAAGTGTCAATCGAATTAATAGAGATTTATTTTCACTTTTTCGAAATTTTCATCATCCAAATTGGAAAGATGGCGTGTTATAAACCAGACTTTATTATCATCAAATCAAATTATTTTCAGAATGCTCAAAAAGCATTCACACTAGTGCGCAAACGTTCATTTCGCGCACTAATACTTCAAAATGGCCTGCGATCACATAGTAGTGCGCGAACATCGATTTCGCGTACTACTATGCGATCGCAGGTGATTTTGAAGCACTAGTGCGCGAAATCGCCGTTCGCGCACTAGTGCGAATGGTTTTTGATGATTTTGAAGCACTAGTGCGCGGAAAATGTCTTCTCGCATTCATTTCATAAATAACTATTGCTGAACGCTGCACAACTGTTTGATGCCGGGAAAATTGTGAGACAATAGTTTTTTCTGACGTTCATTAAAGGAAACATACAATTTTGAATCTATATTGAATCTATTAAAAGGTCGGGAAAATTAACAAGTGGACATCCACTTGTTTCTAGCTCGTAAATGTGCCCATTGAGACTTTTTAACTTGTGTTAAGTAAATACGTAAATATTTGTAAAAAAAGCAAACGTGAATATGTTTCTGCAGATGTAGGAATCTGGTATAATTAAAACAAATTGGCCTGTTCGTATTTAAATATATCTTCACGTCAATAAAGCGTCGATTTCCGGCGGAGCAACGTAAAAATAGTCCTCTTTGTGTACCATTATTTCAAAATAGAGCACCATCACAGCTGGAAATACCTGTATTTTCGTTTTGCGAGAACGTACAGTCGAGCACAATGAATTTTATGAGTAAACTTTTTCTCTTTCACGTGATTGAAATGTCGCGGGATTTAGACAAGATTGCGGTTTGTCTCACGCGAGACGTATGGAATTTCCGCGGCACTGTTTTATCCGATTTAATAAAAGGAGTCTAAAGGACATCAATGGCGACGAGCGGATTTATTGAATTTTCTCTCTTTTACTGGCACTTATAAAAATAAATAATCACTTTTTATGGAGCCATCAGATGGGATTCTACCAGATCACGGTGTAAAAACAAAACTCGAAAATCCTGCATCGAAAAAAGACGCTTAGGAACGAACCTTCGACTAAATATTTATGTAACAGTGCAGTTATGTCCTTCTAAAAATCCTACAATAAATCAATGTCTGCTGGAATATTATTCTTTGCTTGTGATATTTTGATCCTTATTTGATTGTCTTCGGCGTCAATTCGTGTGTTATTTATAATTTGTCTCCTGCTCCTGGAATCCTACGTGATTTTTTCTCTCCGGGTTTTATTCTAATTGCTGGCAGTGGCAGTATCAAATTCGGATGCGGTTTTAAAGAAAAGGGACGTTTAATATGATCTGAGAATTTTTTTATGAATTGGGGCGGCAAAGTGAAATTCATATCCGAAGCAGGTCGGTATTGATTTTCACATCATGACAGTGCTTCGTAAATTCATTCCGAAATCATTTGTATTGATAAAAATTCTTTTAAAAAATTTACATACGCACCAGTTTTGTATCATATTTACATAAAATATGTAACAAAAAAACAACATGCAAAATTATTTAGAAACATATAAAGTGTAAGTAATGGAAATATTCTATCTACATCTATTTTACAAGATTTTGCCTATTTAAGTAATAATAACAAATTTATGTTCAGCGAGTGGAATTCAGTTACAGAAAATAAAAGATTAAAAGTGATAACAGATAATTTGGTTTACCGAAAACTGTCCAGCTGTAATTTGCTTAATGAGAAAACTAATGGATTTACGTTAATACTACAATTTCGTTATTATTTAAGTGATTACAGATTTGATCAGTAGATAAGTTCTACAAGACTGAGGGTAATGATGAATATTGAAATCTATTTCTGAGCAATAATTTGTGGTTAATAACTAAATCGAAAAAAACCCAAACATATGTATATTTCTGATTGTCAGAGATAAGACCAGATTCAAGCAGTAGGAATTTATGGTAGAATGAAACGAATGCAAAAAATGTAATTAAAGAGTGTATACGTTGTAATCTATATACAAGATATTTTACGAGTGATAATGAGCCAGACGGAATTGAAAATGCAACCCACAATACATTTCCAAAGAAAAGCTGGATATTTTAATTTCAATATCCAGCTTTTCTTTGGTATATTGTCAGCAACAATATAACAGTTATTTACTGTGAGTGAAACGGGGCTGGAGACTGAGCGACTCCTTAGAACGAGCTGAATGCTGCTCAAGTTTCACGAGTCGCATCATCGATTACTAATCATATCACAGGTTAATATTTAACGAGAGATATTTTTTATTGGACTGGTTTAAAAATGTTAGTGTACGTTATGAACTGTTATACATTTTAAGTTGAATAAAATGGATCGATTAGGAAAGAGCAAATAAGAAAATACAGTTTATATTCTCTTTAACAAGATAAGTCCAAAGTGTAGGTGAGAGTTTAGCGTGCCATCTAAGACCTTCCCTTCATAAAAAGTAGGAAAAAATTTATCTTTCCATTTGAAGTAACTTCTCTGATGGACGCTTCCCAATTTTTATTTGATCTTTTTTTACAAAGATAATAAAGTTGTTAATAATTTCTAAAGTGCATAAACTCGTAATAATCATACACGTGGTGTATTTTGTAAACGCATAAGCAGAAATCTTGTTTGCTTGTTCCATTTATTTATAAATGTCTCAATGAATCTTGTGTTATATTCGAATATTTTGTAACGGCACACATTGTTAAGTAAAAGAAATCGATAGCTACGTTCTATTACCATGAAGGCATTTCATGCGCTTGAAAAAATTTAGGTTAGGTAAATTTTGATCTCGGTTATCAAAGCAAACTTCTAAATTCCTTCCCTTGCTCGATACTTGACTTGTAAAACTTTTTTTGCTGCAGTATCACACTAAAATAAATTAATGCAGGGTATTTCACGCGTGATAGTGAGCCCGGCGGAATTTAAAATGCAACCCACAATACATTTCCAAAGTTAACGTGGATATTTTAAATATCGTATTATTTTAAAAAGAAAGTTATAAATCCATGATGGCTTAGTTACAATAATTTTATTTGTCGCGATCGACATTTACGTTAAAATTAAAATAGGACGATTGAAATGTATTCGAAGGATGAGAACACATCCTGATTTAAGGCGAATGTAATAAAAATGCCTCCGCCGTTGCGACAATAAACATTTTCCCAAAAACTCTTCGTTTTTTCACAATTTCATTTAACCAAGCCAATGACGTTTATGTCAAAATTTACAAAAATGCACAGCCAACGATCTATGTTTTATCTTTTTCAAATCAAAAAACAAATATCAGCGTTAACTGGGGAACTGCATTGTGGGTTGCATTTTCAATTCCGTCGGGCTCATTATCATTATCACTCGCAGCGTTTCTATGAGTTAACTTAGTTAATAACAATTTAAATAACATACAACAAATAAAAATAACACATATCATTTGGGAGAACTTTCTCTAATTTATATGTGCATAGTTACGAAGTAATAATAGTACGTAGGTGTTGGAAAGTTCTAGAAACAATTTTAGTTTTATGTGGTTATGAACAGGTAGTTACGCCTGTACAAACAGCGTTTCTAGAAAGCATACACATATTATTATTATTATTAGTTGTTGTGTGAATATTGGCGAAATTGTAGCAAACGACCAATAAAACTACGAATAAATAATATATAATTCAGAAGGCATAAATTAGCCAAAATGGGTTCGTTTGTTGATCTGATATTGCAGCTTTTTTTGGCAATGTGACCTTTGAGCTTTCCCTCTTCATTATTTTGGAATCACCGTTTCGATCTAACATAATTCGTTTCAAGTTCCTTGTGTTTTTGCGTTTTTCATCAATATAATTGCTCGTAGCATATAAAGCAATTTATAGGAGGAAAAAATGTTTAATATTGCTTTGAAATTCCCTTATGAATCTGAGCGGTAAAGTTAAATTTGAATGTAAAGCACGTCCGTATTGATTTTTGTATCATGCCGATGTCTTCGTAAACTCATTTCAAAGTCGTTTGTATTGATAAAAATTCTTTTTAGAGTTAAACAAGCGCGTAAAATTGGCTTTTACTTACTACACTGAAAAAGCAAATGTGACTGTTCACCGAATAAATGGCGACGTGTTTGTATTAAGATTTCTGCGTCACGTTTAACATCGTTAAAGTGGTAGTGGTTTCACGTTTGCATGTAACCAGCCAACGTGGTGTTTCGTACGTGAGAAGATGCCAGCTGCTCTTAGAATTCAGCCAACAATTACGAATTATACGGTTGGGTTAGTGAAAAATGTATCTGTCTGGTGGGGTCGTCGTCATCAGCGTCAACAGCTGAAAAAACTTTACAAAATATCATAATTTCAAATGAAGAGTTGGGAATCCGGGCCATAAGTCAATTTATTGGTTCAGTAGAGCACTGCATAAAGGGAATCCCGTGAAGAGGCAGCTGTAAATATCCGATATGAACCTTAGATTCTTATTTGACCCGGCTGCAGAAATTAAGGAAAAACTGTGACAAAGACGAAGTGAAAAGAGCTGGATCCTTCTGACCGGATCGAGCTTTCTCCAAACCATCAACAAAATGAGCTTCTGCTTATTAGAAACTAACTTCATTAAAACATTATAATTAAGGTGACGGGTCCGCTCATTAGAAACGACAGGTTGACGTTCAAATATTAGTAATCTTGCAAGTCTTTTTACTCGCTTCTTACCGCGGTGTTGATTTTGTTCTCCTCTCGTTGTTCTGTTGTTAACTCGTCCTATGTTTTTGACGTTAGTAAACTTCGCCTAAACTTCTATTTATTCTTTTAAATTGGAACATCTTACGTGTTGGTGGGACGAGGTTATTATAAATCGCTTAATATCCACCACTTTGTTACGGAAACTTTAACTTCGGTCGTGTAATACGAAATTGCATGTTTTCCAGGCTTTATTATAAAAGGTGAGGTAACAATATAACAGGCGCAGGATAATAGCCTATAATTTCGAGCGTAAAATGATGGCAATAATAATTAAGGCAATTTCACTAAAATTTTTTTATGGTATTTTGTTGGCGCACAAATTTCAAGTTTCGCTCACGTTAAGCCGACAATTTAATTTTCCAGATTCGTTATTTGTTTGCCTCGTCAAAGCCCAACATTTGGAAGTGTCACTTCTGAGTCTACATTTCGGCTGAAATGTGAAATATATACGACACGTGACTAAAATTGTGGCTTTTTTTACATGCGCAAGCTTCCGTTAATAAATCAAAAACAATGCAAAACAAGGTTTATGCAGGATCAGGACGAGGCGGTCTGCAAGAAGTTGGTTCGGCGAGGCCCGAAAATTGATTTATCAAATGGTGAGGTGAAGGTAACGCTAATAAAACAAATTACGCTTTCAACTAATTTCACAGCAAAATTGACGCCGCAGATTGAGGTGTTTAAACTTAAATGGAACTTGACAAAAATTCCAGGGGGACTACATCATCATTGCGTTGTCGGAGTAATTAGGTAAAGTAATAGTAATAGTAAACAACAGTTCGAGATAAATTAATTTTAAAACCTTATAATGGTCAAGTGATTATACACTAGTTATGTGCAGAGTGTTTATAAATTAATGTGGGATCCTAGTTGGCGTTGAAAGTTTGCCGACTCTTTCACCAGAAATCGAATAATGTTAGTATGATCTACGATATGCAACCCTCAGAACAAATAATAAGTTTTACTGGTTGTCTAGCTTGACAAAATAAGTGCTTTACAAAGAAAATGAAATAAAAATTAAATAATGAAATGCATTATTGATAGGCCTCAATACTCTCAATAAACTACGCATTTTTTGTATTCTTGAGAAGAAGGTAAATAACATCAGTGATTCAGTTAAAAAAGTGTCAATGAAAATGAAAGAAATGGCTCGAATGTCTTCCATTTGGTCAAAACATCTTCTCACAGTTGTTACTTTGTATGGATGTAAATGCAAATTCTTTTTAACTATTTTATGACATGTACTGCGAGGTATAGCAGTTTCAAGAGACAGTTGGTAAGGGATGTTCTCGGATGTTCTTCTAAATGATCTTGTATGTTTTCAATTACATCTTCCATTACCTTGGGACGACCTGACGATTTCCCCTTTTCAGCTTATGAATGTGTATTTGATAGTTTGCGATCCTACATTCTTTTATAGACAGTCTGTATATTCGCGAACGTGGTTCATTACATAGAAGCAGAACACTAAGAAACTTCAAGCACTTTGAAGTGTTTTGATGTTTATTTTTTTACCCCTATCACTGACTGATTCATTCTTCGGAAAATGAATATCACGAAGGTGTTCCATTAGCTTCATTTAAAGGAGGAAACAGTACTCAGTGGGCTAGATCTGTTGCACGAAATGTGTCTTCATTTCACATTTTGACGCTTCGACTGTTGACTCAAGTGTTTTCCACTGCTGTGCTCTGCTAATATAATAACGTCGAGGAAGTTTGGCTTCACGAACACGAAATGTTGAAAATACATACAAAATTAAAGAGTTTAAGACCGGAAGCCACGGACGTGGAAAATTAAATAATTGAAAAGAGCGAGGGGAAAGAGGGAAATGTTAAGATTAAAATATTTTGCTGGTCCCCTTTGATTTGGTTTTACGAGTATTAAGGTTCAGCGTGTTGAGATATTCGGAGTGGAGGTACCTCGTATCGCAGTTCCTATTGTCAACATTGTGAGTATCAGGGGAAAGTTGATACGTTTTTAAAACCACCCTGAGGGTTTGAAATTAAACAGTGTCTCGGTTGTTACTCTGCGAGGTCACGTTTTAGGTCGGGGAAAAAAGGTTCCGGAGGCCAAAATTAAAGAATAAGCTTGTCCCTGGTAATGTATCTATAAACATAATTTGTAGGGGACCACAGATATCCCACAAGCTTAACAACTCCGAAGTTCAAGGGACCCTCGAGATGACCTTAAAGAGCTAATCACCGTTGAGATCTTGCGGATATATAACACTGTACACGTGTAGAGACGACTTGGATTACTCCGCGCTAGACCGGATTTAGTTACTTCAGGCGTGTTCAAAATAGAAATTGTTTACTGAACAATGCCAGTGTTTACTGTTTCTAAGCAAACGAATGTATTTGCGCTTGGTAAATCTCTTGTTCATTCTTGAGAAAATATAGCTTCTTTAATAGCTTTAATCCCAAACAGGATGCTAATACCGGGCTTTTTATTGTTCACATTATTAATTAGTACAAAGCTCGCCGGAGCTTTCCACACCAATATGTGCCCCCTTCACGAGAACACTCGCAGAGCTTTTGGATCAATTAATTTCTTAAATTGACTTAATTAAACTCAGATTAAAATCGTACTGCCGCCGAAACTCTTATCAGTTACGTAAAAGGGAGTTTAATTGAGAAATATTCAAAAGAAGTAAAATTTTTTCGCCAGTTGTAGATCCCGTTTAATTCAGAGTTAATTATTGTTTGATGGCGTTTCCGTGAAAAAAATCAGGTCATACTTATCGATTGCTGCGTCGACAGTTCCGCACTTAAAATAAAGTTGTTAATTCGAGTGTTGATTGTAAAAAGGACAAATCGGATTGATTGTGGGTGTTGTTTGGAACGGACTAAAAAGAATGTCAGGAGAAAGATTTGGAGTGAAAAATTGATTAGAACAAGGATAAAAAGGACTAAATTCATTAGGATAAACTTTGTTTAATTACAAGGGAACTTTCCATTTACGTCAACGAGAATTGTAACGAATTTTTAATAAATCATTAGCACAATTTCCTGGCAAAAATAATCAACTTTAATGTGGTTTATTCCCGGAGGTGAGGACACACCTAAATAATGCTCTGCATGCATGTAAATATATTTCGGTTCATTTCTTTTTATTACTTGTCGCTTTTTCTATTTTAATAAACATTACACACGTCCCATCAAATAATAATGAATCTCAAGTTGGATTAAAGTGCGTCCCAAACATCGTTCACCTTGACCGGCAAAACTTCGACGAAAATGTGTGATATTATCTTGACATTGCGTTATTTCAGAAACTTGTGTTTCGGTGCTGTTAACTAACGGAAATCGCTAGTTCCACTAATACTCATCATTTTGCGATTGTTATCACGACGATTTATTTTCACGCAAAATTAGTCTAGTGAAACTTTAACATTTAAAAACGACGTGATGTGTGTCCGTCCGTCAATCCTAGTTTGGTTTAGCCCCATTAGGGTCCGTTTTGATGAGAAATTGGAGTACAAAGTCTTGTTAAACTTGTAATTCCTATTCCTATAATTCTCCGGGACTAATTAATCCCCTATTCGACCCTTGAACTATTGAATAATTTAAACCATACCCGAAACCTTCTTTGTTCTAACAATACGCAACATGGAACGTTTTTGGATTGCATACATTTTGATTTTTTAATGAGTGATTGTTATCGTGCGGTTAATTTTATCCTGCTTGAAAAATTATGGCGATGTGATTAAATAATTTGTGCCAAATGGGAATTATCAAAATACGCTATCTAGACACGCACAATTACGACGGAAATGATTGGATATTTTTTCGTTTATTCATTTCTCTCTTCGCAATTCGAACAAATAAATACCAAATTACATTTTTCTCTTGCATTTTTTAAAACATTTTAAAAATGTACATATTACATTTATGGCCGGTCTATATTTCAAAAATTTATCGGTGTAATTTACGAATGGAATGCAAACTATGAGAGGCTTATCTGCATTCTTGGAATTTCGTTTTATAAAAAAAATCCCAGTTTTTAAACACACCTTGTGCTTGATTCCTTTTTCAACTCTTCAATAGAACGTTTGTTTGTCCAAAATACGCATTTTTTGATATAGAAAATTTGATCAAATATTCAATTTTAAATGTATCGAGTGTTCATTTAAATATTCTCAAAGTTGGCGTTGAAGAATCGATTGTGAACGCACCACTCGTCCGTTTGCAGAGTAAAAATGCAAACAACGCAAAAAGTGAGGTTAGGTTTAAAGAGTTGATCCGTAATCTGTAATCCCTTGTGCGTTCACAATCGACTCTTCAACGCCAATTTTGAGGGTTCGTTTTATTTAACACCCTATATATGTAATACACCACCTTGGCTTAATTGGCAAATGTTTTGGTTGTTTTAGTTAAATTTCCTCAGCAGAATTTACTTACGCTTTTCTTCAGACCTCGACCTTTAGTTTGTCTCCATTCTATTCTCATTTTTCAATTTGGAATGTCATCCCTGTCAGTACAGGAAACAACATGATTGAAATTCGTTTTTTTTTCTGTATAATATTTGCTTGCTGACGAACTAGGACAATATCGAATCTCAAGGTTTGTACTTACGTAAATCACTCCTTATGACTACGAGTATTACATTTTGTAGCTCGCCAGTCGTAAAATTCTGTGAAAATCATTTAACAATTTAGTATTGTGCTAAAGGCGGAACTATGATTTAGTGATAGAGCTTTTAGTTATGAATAGGTACCAGCCTCGATGTATGTAAAACCCATTTCCTACTATTGTACTTGCAAGTTCATTTTTTCGTTGCTACCAAGTTTTCCGCAAAAAATTGGCAACTTAATTTTTATTTTAGGAACATCATATTAATGGAACAAGAATAGAGACAAATAGGTACTGTATTAAAAAACGAGTTTCATAAGGAAGTCTTTGTTTCATGAGTCCAAGTTTGCAAAACGAGTTGCGAAGCGCGAATTTTATGAAGGACGAATGGAATAAACCCCTTATGAAACTTGTGTTTTTATACGATTTTTTCTATTTTGCACCTTTTGAGCCGTGCTTAAATGAAAAGTAAGAATTTTAAAATTTTGGGGAATTTTATGATGGCTGGCAAAAATTAATTGAAACTTGGGATATTCGCGCGTATTGGCTGACGCTGCCAGAATCCTCTAGACTTTAGAAGATCCTGGCAGAGGAGTCTGGCAGTACCAACAGGATAACCGTAAATTGGACTATCGGTATTATAGAACCGCTTACAGCTGTTACGATACTGATTTTGGTATCGTAACAGCTGTTTCGAACGTAAAATAGACTATCGCTATTACAGAACCGCTTTCAGCTATTACGATACTGTTTTTGGTATCGTACGATCTCTGTTTCGAACGTAAAATAGACGACAAACCATGTTTTTAAACTCAGATTCATGTTGTGTTTTCCAAATCTGTCATAATTTCTTTAATTAGATGTAAATTTCTACAGGTGCTATAATAACTGATCTGGCAGTACCTGACCGTACCTACAAGAAAATCAGTAAAGAGCAAATTGTACTGCAAATGGCTTTGATGACATATTTCAAAATTTATGAGAAAATTTTTTTTTTTTTTGATTAGGTATTGATTTTATTGTTTTCTTTTCCATAAATTTCTTTTGACGTTATTATCTCTTTACCTATTTTAATATATACAGGATGTTTCTGAAATACGTGTGTTAATTTTAACCAGTGAAAGAACTCGCCAATTTATGAAACTTGTCTCTATAACATTTTGTAAAATTCGTAAAAGTATTCCAAGATTTTTTGCCCCACAATTTTTACCAAACGAGTCGTTTTGTGTGATTAACTAGTTTCTATTTTTTGTAACCATGAGAATCTAAATTTTGATTATTTATTTTTTTCTATAGCAATGGAACTTTTTAACAAAGCTCTGTTTCTATCACAACAGAAAATTTTCGCCCTTACCCATAGGCGGGTATACACTTTGATGGTTAATTTATTCCAAATTTTAAATCAATTTGTATTGCTTTTTCGTAAAAATGTTATAGAGAAAAGTTCCATGATTTGGCGCATTCTTCCACTGGTTAAAATTAACACACGTATTTCAGAAACACCCTGTATATTTATAAAATGTCTTAATAACAAAATTAAATCAAAATAACAATTTTTCGTCCAATTCTTGAAATAATTAAGGATTCTGTAAAAGTCTCAGATTAAACTATTAAAGAATGATTGTATTTTTCTTGGATATTCAACGAAAGAATGATATCAATTCCACACCCAGTGATAGAAAATACTAAAACCGTCGTGGAGAAAGTATAGCTTCAACTCGCGTATAATGGCTATTATTCAATCGGACGATTCCACCACTCGCCCACGGCTCGTGTTGAAATTTTCGTTTTCTTGAATAGTAGCAATCATTATACGCTCATTGAAGAATGTACTATTCCTAAATACATGCCTGTTGGTAGTTTTATGATAGAAATGAAAGTCGAGTGGAAATATTTTTGATTTTGTCCTGTAATGAATGATATTTATCATATCCGGGCTCTAAAATATTGCACCATTGTTAAAACAACCAGGACGTAATGTAAGTATATAAAGCTATAAATTATTATTATTAAGTATTTATACAAAGTCATTTGTTTGACAATGTTATTACGTTCGTGGTTTGCAGGTTATGTGGGTCTTATTTTAGTACTAGCGGTGAGTTATCATAGTATATCGGGTGATTATAATATCATCTAAATTTTTATTTCTTCCCTTACCTAACCTTAACTTTTATTACTTTCATATAAAATGTTCTTGTTAACTTTTCGACATTTCTCTGTCGTTTTGAAGATTTACAAAATGTTCAAATTATTTCTAAACAATTAACATATTTCTATTTAGGTTTCATACAATATTTTATTTAACTATGTATTATATTTTGAAATACAATAAATTCTTGAGATCATTGACGTATGCTAGTTTTTGACCATATTCACAGTAAACAAATTTCTCATATAAGCGACATATTACAAATAAATATTTTTGTTTGAAAAATGTATAATGTAAATACGTAAACCTTTTGTCCATTTAGCTTTTGTGTTTTAGTTTGAATATAGCGTTAATTACGAGAGAGCAGAATTATCTTACGTTGATAACACACTTTTTAAAGATGTAAATTTATTATTCAGAAAATATAACAGAACAAATTTTTGCCTTAATATGTCCTTCACTTTATTAAAGGATTTAGATGGAAACAAGATGAAGGTAAGAAAACATTCATTTTCCATATTCCGTTTATTCATTCCGAAGACATATCCAATATTTTTAGTTTACCGCTAGAGGTTATCAGTTGTTAAGTGGTCAATACAAACCGATTGCTCTAGAAGTAAAATTTAATGTTTGCGAGTACTGGAAAAAAGATATGTACGGAACCATCACACATATCAAGAAATTTGGAAGGATGTGACACAAAGAAGGTATTTATAGTTATTAATAAGCAAATCATATTATTGTAGGTTTGTCTTGTTTGAAGGGTCATTATCATCGGTACAATTACATGCCCAATGAGTCACAATTTCCTAAATTTGCACCTCTTGGTAGTTACATGGCTGAAATTAACGTCTAGAGGATTTCGGGTGTTCCAATTTGCAAGCTGCAGTGCTGCACTGGTATATAACATACAAATTTAAACTTTCTGGTAAAAAGAACCTTGAATGAAATTTCTACTTATTTTCAGTATTTCATTTAATACACCATACAATGTTTTACCAGGTTGTAAGACAACTTATATAAACTTAAAAAATCCATTTATGCACGTTAATTTTAATTTTTAAGCAGGTTGACGAACTGAAGAAGTGTTAAATTAAAATAAATAAATTAATAAAATAAACACCGCATTTTATTCTAAGTTTAACTAAAACTTCGTGTAAAGTTAATAATGAGGCAATTATGAAATTGATGTGTCTAAAATAATGTAAGTGCATTCATCGTGAGAGTATTTATAATATGTATTTTAAGATAGACAATAAATTAAAAAAAAATGTTTGGTGTCTTTGTCATAATAAATTTAAATTTTGTGAGTGATTGCTACATTGTAAAAATTATAACATTTTGGATTTTATCATTTAACGAGTGATATTTATCATATCCGGACTGTAAAATATTGCACCATTGTTATAATATCATATAAAGCTACAAGTTATTATTAAGTATTTACAGAAGTTCATTTGTTGGACAATGTTATTACGTTCATGGTTTACAGGTTCTGTGGGCCTGATTCTAGCACTAGCGGTGAGTTATCGTATTATACCGATCTAGATTTTTATTTCTTCCCTTACATTACTCTTATACTACTTGGAAATTTTTTGGCATTTTTCTATCGTTTTTGAAGATTTACAAAATTTTCAGATTATTTCTACACAGTTAGCTTATTTAGGTTTCATGCAATATTTTATTCAAATATATATGTATTTTTATAAATTTAAAGTTATCTAACCTGTTTTAAAATATTGAAATGCAATAAATTCATGAGATTGTTGATGTAGGTATGCTAGTTTTTGACCATAATTGTATTCACAGTAAAGAAAATTGTCATTTGTTGTGTAAGCAATACAGGGTGTCTCTGAAATACGTGTGGTAATTTTAACCAGTGAAAGAAGTCGCCAATTTAAGAAACTTTTCTCTATAACATTTTGCAAAATTCCCAAAAGTTTTCCAAGATTTTTTTCCTCTGAATTTTTACTAAACGAATCGTTTTGCGTGATTAACTGGCTCAATTTTCATTGCTAATTTGTTGCAAATTTTAAATCAATTTGTAATGCTTTTTCGTAAAAATGTTATAGAGAAAAATTTCATAAATTGGCGAGTTCCTCCACTGGTTTTTAACACACGTATTTCAGGTACACCCTGTATATGTATTGATAAGAATTTTTTTTTGAAAAATGTATGAAAAAAATTCGTAAACATTTTGTCCATTAAACCTTTTGTGTTTTAGTTAGAATACAACGTTAATTACGAGAGAGTAGAAATATCTTATGTTGATAACACACTATTTAACGATGGAAAGTTCTTATTCAGAAAATATAACAGAACGAATTTTTGCCTTAACGTGTCCTTCAATTTATTAAAAGATTTAGATGGAAACAACATGAAGGTGAGAAACGATTTGTTTTTCATGAATTCGTTATAAAATAATATTTATAGTTTACCACTAGTGGTTATCAGTTGTTAAGTAATCAGTATAAACCAACAGGTCTTAAAGTACATTTTAATGTTTGCGAGTACTGGAAAAAAGATATCTATGGATCCACTACACATCTGAAACAATTTGGAAATCTGGAAGGATGTGACATAAAAAAGGTATTTACAATTATTATTAATAACTAAGTTATATTATCGTGGGTTTTTCTTGTTTGAAGGGTCACTATCATCTGTACAATTACATGCCTGATGAGTCACAATTTCCTAAGTATGTACCTCTTGGTAGTTACATGGCTGAAATTAAAGTCGAGTGGAATTCAGGTGTGCCAATAGGCACGGTGCACTGGTATATAACATCCAAATTTAAATTATCTCGCAAAAACAATCGAAGATCAAACCAAAAACACATTTTTAATTTTAATAATGTTAGTACATTGTAACATGATTCACCAGGTTGGAAAGCAACTTATGTAGTTACTCGCTGAATAATAGAAAATTTACATAATCTGTTTGCATGCTTTTATTCTAATTTTTATACAGGTCGACTAACAGAGGTGTTATAGTGTTAATTTTGAAAAATTTTATATCAAAAAATGTATACAAATATAAACCACAATTTAATTCGTGAAGAATTAGTTAATGAGGCAATCACACAAAATTACCAAGTATTTAAAATAATTAAGCCAAATAAGCACTTTACTACGTAGCCCAATAAAAAATTGAAAATTAACTGAAATTTTGTGATTTATTAATTTTTATTTCAGTTCTGTAGTTTTATATTTTTCTAATTAATTTTTTTAACTTAGGGCAGTCAATTTTTTTTTTAATCAAACAATGTTATAAACAAAGCAAAAACTGGTCTAGAACGATTAAAAAATGCTTGAATTTAGTCAACAATTTTTTGAACCTGTTACTTCTTAATTAGAACTTTAGTATAATTACCTAATTCGCTTTTACAACAAAATTATTTTGCGTGGAAGATTTACGTTGTTCTTTGCTGTGTTAAAAAACCTTGGTATTTGGACCGCTTCATGCCTGACGAGACGAGAGTTTTTCCGAAACATTTACCACTTGACAGCTTCATGATCTAGATAGATGTAGTATGAAAACCCGGAAACGTCGTTTCTACAATTTCACTACCCCTTATTGCTCTATCTCAAATATTGCACTTGAGAAGCATCTCTTCAAAGGTTTCTCGTGTTGCGTCCTAATCAGTTATTTTTTCCGAATTGGCTCCGCGTCTTCTTTGTTCTTTTACTGTTAAGTTATGAGGGTGGAACTCCCCTTAATAGATTTTCTTTCAGAAGTGGTGTTGAAATCCCCATAAAAGATAAGACAAAACACATTCAAAGTTAGTTAATTTTGGGTGTTTGTTTGTTCTCAAAGCGATACTTCCCGGCGGCTCCTTTGATCATTCCGAAAACTTTACCAACAATTACCCAACAAATTAATAAAAAATCGATGGATCGGAGTAATATCGCGTGCAAAGTGGGAATTTATTAACTTAAAAGTGTGATTTGTGGCAGGCAATCTCCAGAGGAGCGGCCCAGACACCACGTAGATGATTCCCATGTGATTTATTTCTCGGTTTAGATTCGAAAGCTAATTTACCTTCCATTTTCGTTTGACGTGTCGCTTTTCCTTGATATGACCAAATTTTGGGGGCGCCGAATTGTCTTCAACTGGAATCCATCGAGACCAGATTAGAATATCTCGCTTTCTGTTTGAAGTACTTTCCATTATCATTCATTCGCGAATAAGAAAAGGATTTATCATGCTGCGAGGAATATTAACATCGTCAGACGAAAATGTCCAAGCATTAACGTAATTTATTGCGTATTGAAACGATGAGGAAAATTTCCCATAAATAATTTAAACAAAATTAAATTCCGGCTGCGTCCGCCCACACACTCCCTCACAATTTAGTTATCCTTGCTGCAGCGAAAAAACTTCACGGACCGATGCCTTGCAAATGCAAGTTTTCACCGTCTTCCCAGCCTCTGGACTGTATAATCAAATTGCATTATACCACAACAGGCTCCGGCACAAAAATTTAATTACCGTCCTCATTAATTTTTAATTAGGTTATGTTGAGCTTTAAGCTCCACACTCTTTTCAAAACCAACCAGGAAATCGCGCACACCTCATGAAACTCATCTCAACGAATCGGATCATCTATAGATTGGAGTTACATATAGGTCACACCATTCTTACAAATATTCGCATTTGCATAATGTGTTTCAGAATATATACGCGCACATGTTGCTGTGGTCCCATTTGACTTGCAAAATGTATTCGACATTGCTCCACATTGTAGTCTAATGAAGTACACATGCATTTCAAACAGCCACGGAAAGAAAAATCAATGATGTATGGAGTCGTTAACGCTTTACTTCGCCCACAGCAAAGGGAATTTCCTTGATCCTTAATCAACAGAAATTAAATTTTCACCGACCAGCTCGCCAAGAAAAACTAGGACGTTTCAATAATGCAAAGATGGGCTTCTAATTGTTTATTTGAACAATTATCTAAAAGTGCATCGATCGATTGTTAATTGTTTTTCTACGACTTGTCCCGCACTCTAGACCCTGGAAAAATAATTAACAGACTCATGTCAAATCAGATTGTAAACTATAACAACTATCTACACGCTAAAATTTCGTGAGCTGTCCTAATTTTTATAAAAACCTTCACCTGTCGATCTTTATCAGGGTTTTTATTTTTATTTTGCATGCTCGACTTGTCTGAGCTAACACTTGTTTGATATTTTTTTAAATAAGTGAATTTTTTCCGTGCAGTTTTGGGTGTCTGTAAGATTTGCAAAAACGGGGTTGTTAATTCGCGATTAGCGGCGAAACGTAATGTGAGTTGAAAGGAACAAAAAGAAATTCCCGGAGAAGAATTTTAAACAAACTTAATCAGAAGGATCCGAATCTACGAAAAGAAATAAAACGTTAGTGTGAATTCTAGTGGAAAAGCGTGTATTGTAAAAATGACAAAAGCCACCCCGTTTTATTGTACATTACAGACATTTCTGCATAAAATCGGCTTTTATGGAAGATTGGAGCTAGTCTGTTTGAATAAAATTTCTTACGATTTTTTTTCAGGAGTGTCGCTTCGATTGTCAAACAAGGGTATTCAAAGCAGAGGGTGAAAAGTGCTCCTGTGACTATCATTATCACTAAATCTGCGAAGCAGTCGTACAGCTTAAACGTAAAATGTTAATAAAGTGGAAATTATTTCCGTTTGGGATTCACCATGTGGAAATTTGAAAAATAGGCAGGCATTTTAGCTGATCCGTCCTTTAAAAACTGAAAGCACATATGAAAAAGGAAAATGCCGTAACCACATCTACCCAGTACCCGGAATACGTGCAGGGATAAAACGTCGTTTACAAAGCCTTAAAAAAGGTGGTATTAAACAAGTTGATAAAATTTTTTCGGCATTGTTGGGAGCTTTGCATGAGCTTTGGCGGGACATGATTAAACTCGGGCCGAAGATACGGCGTAAAAAATGATTTCTATTACCCCCGTGTCCGTGAACACAGGCCCAGACGATCCAGGCGATCCCTAAAACCCACCCCGATCGGGAACAGGAAAGGTACATCGACGATTCTAAACGGTCGTAGTCGTGATTTTCCTCTTGAAACACGTGCGAACCCACAACAACCGAAAACATAAAAATTATTGTTATTATCCAGGCGGCAAACTTCATTCCAAAACCCATCTCGATTTTTTTCCCTTTTGTTTTGAATATGGCGTATCCGAAACCTAATCCTATTACGTAGGGCGAGGCTCTTACATGCGGCGCTATATAATGCTTCTGAAAATATCTTGTTTCAAAAAGTTGATTCCTGGAAAAAATCCCAATTTTAATCGGGTTTCCTGTGATTACGCGGGCCGGAAGTGGCTTTTGAAGTATGCAAAACCGAGTTTTACCAATGTGAAATCAAATCTGATGCGAGGCAAATTGACCGCAGATAAACAGAAAGGAAACAGAACGCCGAGACTGTATGACGAAAGGATTACGTGCCCTGAATTCTCCAAGTGGATCTCACTAAAACTTTGCCGCGAACTTTTCTCACATAAATTATGAATTGCCAAATTTATTTCACAATTTCCGACAGTCAAATACCAAGTGCTCATTATGTTTAAAAACTTTAGCGGCCGGTCCAATTTAAATTTCAGGCATTAATTAAAATAACTTACGTTAGAGGCATTCCTCCTAGATACTCGTTTTCCCAGGCGAGATAAAAATTAATTCCGACAGATAGAAGGTACAAAAAGACCAAATTCACGCTGCCGTAAACTGGCCATCTCCATAAAGGGTAGAGAACGAGGGGCGAGAAGAAGTAGTAGAGCATCTCACATGTTAAATACCACGTCTGAGGTATACACTGGAAGGTAATTAATTATTTTTATGGATAAGTGGTGGTGGGAACTGACCAAAAAACTGGGATTGATGTAGTTCTGGATGTGGAGGAGCGTGCTCCACCAGAAGTGTTGACATGGTAACTGCATAGCTAGGTAGGTCTCGCGCCATAAAGGCCCAGATCCAAAATGTTGGATGAAAGAGGAATAAACGATGACCGCTACGGAAAGCGGAAGAGTGATCCTTATATAGCGGTGAACGTAAAAAAGGACCACATTAAAGCTCTTATTTTTAGTAACGGTTTCAAAGAAACCGTAACTGACAAGCATCCCGCTAACAAAAAGAAAGGAATCCACACAAATTGTCCCCCCAATTATGACAGTGCTTGTGTAGTTGAGTATCCACTAAAAATAAAAATTATATAACCGAGCGAGTAAACGTGGCCGTCGTCTTCGAAATAACAGTAAAATAATTTCGTTTATTTTGCACAATCGAGTTATCTCGGCTGTCGTCTCCCGAAAAAATATATCAACAAAATTTAATTAAATTCCCTCCGAGTATCGAACAAGTTTTTTCGCGATAAGTACATAAACTCCACACACAATAACTTTTAACCGTGGAAGTTTTTATCGAAGACGTAGCAACAAAAAGCGAGTTTCACTCACGTCGATCAAATCCAAAGAATTAATTGATGGAAAGAGCATCCCTGTCATGAACCTATGGCCGAACATGACATAACACACGCTGATAAACCTGATTCCGTGCAAGCATTTCAGTTCCGATTGATTGCTTCCTCTGGACAACAAGGTCCTCCCGTTCGAAACCACCGAGAATATTTTAACAAGTTGGTGCGGTCGTCCTGCAAACACAATTGTTACTTGGCCGCGACCAATCGGAAACATACCAGGATCTTGGTTGGCTAAATCGATAACGGTGCAAGTTAGCACAGCAAAAATTATAGCACCGGCTAAAATCCTGAAAAGTTTAATTGGATTAAACGCCACCGCAACTGCTACACAATCCTCACAAAAACGAGTACTCTTTTGAACTCCACCGAGGGTGAGTCAATACGGTCATGCAGTTTTCTTCAGTTAGGGTTACTGTTATTTCTAATCCGTGAGCCAGGTCCATTATTGTTTTGTTGAAGTGATCGAGGATGTCGGCAGCTGGACACGTTGCAGGAACGCACACGGACCAAATTAGTCGAACGCCCTCGATTACGGTCCTCCTTATTTTGTCAAAGCGCTAATAAAATTTATACTACCGGTAAATTATCTTCTCAGTACTATTTGCGTGCTGGAATTTAAGGATATGTGGACCTTGATGAGTCGAGAGTGTGCAAATATTGCTTATGTGAACAAGTTAATTCGGCGATTTGGTGGGGTTACAGCCCTTGTGGTTTTGGAGTAATAGGCTGTTTCACTGGACTTTTATGTGGGACTGTAATTGAGGCACGTGCCGCAAATAGGAATCTTAAAACTTTGCTTAATGTGAAATCATGCTTAGGTATAGTAAACAGAAACTTTGTTGTGCTGTGCAATTACCATTCACGATAAAGCGGATTAGATATGAAGTGGAGATTCAGACAAAATTTTAACACCTAATAACGTGGAAATTCTATTTATATTCCATTTCTCTATTTCCACGCGTCTACCCCACATTCTAGTATTTGAAATTCGTTACGTTTTCTCTCGAAAATATATTCTATCACGTTGATATTTTATCCTCACTAAAATTGAAAAAATACTTAAAAACTACTAAGCGTTATCTTCCGTCTCTGAAGACAGTTTAACAAAATTTCACAAAAATACAATGCGCTGTTACATTTTCGCATTATAATGGTCAAATCTTAAAAGCATTTTCAATCTATAAAAATTATTTCAAGTTACAGTATATTACTCAACGAGCGTGTAATGGTGGTAATTATCCACGAGGCTGATGTGATGTATGTGGAGTGAACCGTAAGCATAGACTGTAACCGTCCGAGTGTATAACATTCATTACACGCGAGTAAAATACGATACTTTTGTAGGCGTACGAATTTCATCAATTTCGCTTTGATAATTCTTTTATTACTCTCTTTTAATAAAAAAAAAATCTCTATATATTACATTAGATTACAGAAACAACCCACAGCGTACATATTAAAAATTAATTTAAAAAAATCATAACAAAACTTTTTTGTAGCTTTTAAGCTTTATCAAATATATATTTTTATTTTAGGGAATAAAACCGAATTGATAATAGAACAACAATTCCAATGTACATATTTAGAAAACATTTGAATTAAATCAGTTGGAAGGGATCTAACTTCAAATGACGTGAACGTTGTATCTAAAAAATATTGGTTAAAATAAATAATTGCATTTGTTTCAAAAAACATGCGAACAAAAACTGAACACAATTCAGTGAGTTATTAATTTCGTTTAAAATACATATTCGATGTTTACTTTATTAAAAACCAATTTTATTAGACCAACAGCATGGATTGATTTTATTTAAAACAAATGTTGCTGCCATCAGCGGTAAACATTTTTTATTTGGTATACCGAAGAATTTGTCCGGTTAAATTGGGTTGAAATTAGTACCTTATGGGAAACGTTCCGGAATCCCATTACAGTCCTGAGTATTTTCTCTCCGGGAATTATCCGAAAACTGCAGTGTTTTCCACGTATAGGTCCATTTTTCGTTTCCTTGTAAATCTTTAAGCACTGCCTGAAAGCTCCGTATTCTACTAGGTTTCCCATTAAGATCCCAGATTGCAATTTAGAAGATGAATCAAACACTGAAATGCATAAAGCTGCTCTTTTATCCTAAAACACGTCTGCGATGCTACATTTAGAATTTAATTTTTCACAAAACATGTAGGTTTGTTTGCGTACATCATGTTATGATTCAACTAAAAGGAAACCATTAAATTAATATAAATATACAAGATCCTAGAAAACGTATTTATTTAATAAACAAAGAACGACGTAGGTAGTGCTCTTCGTTCGAGAGCTCTATTAGCCAGGCTGAGGGGAAATATCCATTAAAAACAAACATTGTTTTGTTTTAAAATTGAAACAAAATAAAACAATTTTCTCATCGATCTAATAACGTATTTCGAAAATATTTTCATTATATTGGAGAGTCTCGTTCACTTAATTATTATTATTGGTATACTCACTCTGGAGGGCCCAACTTTCGAGAGACCTGAGTCCTTTCTTAAACTCTTCGCTCTGGTTCCTGCAGAGGGAGTCACGAGCGGTATCAAGAGCGTAAGTGGCAATAACTTGATTCATTATTAGACCTTGTCTCATTGTTAATTTCACCGGTCCTCTCTTATCCATCGATCTGTTGTTTTTCAGTTGAGTTGCGTTGTTTTGGGGAGATAGAATAACATGATTAGGAGTCGGTTTCGTCGTGACGGCGCTTTGTGAGGCTGCTATTGAAATGTTTAATACGTAACAAGTCAGAACACATGATGTTAGTAACGTTGCGGCTCTTTTCGCTAAATTCATGGTAATAATGTTAAAGTTTCTCTCGTACGCTTATATAGAGCACAGAGTGGCGTTATAATAAGTACCCGTCAAAACTTTGATATTTCTATTATGGAGTGGTGCACAAAACTTTACATGTGTGTGACAATTTAACTACGTTAAACAGACCAAGTTTCTTACTTAGTAGGGCCAGGCTTACCGACAGTTACTTATATTAAAAGACAGGACTTATAGACTTTAGGCAGGATAATATATACCTAGTTATTCCTTGTAACGGGTAAGCATCATAACACGAAGCGTTCTAGTGGAAATTTTATACGAAATTATTGTTTTAATAACAATTTTAATGTCCCTTATAAAATTCAAAAATTAGGTAGGCAACCAAACATACAATGACTTGGAAAATGCCTTCGTGAAATTTTAGGTTAGAATCTCAATATCATACCTAGTCACTGTGATGAAATAAAATTTATAATTAGGGTTCAAATGGCTTTATTAGAGCAATATGTACTGTAATGCCTTTGGGAAGAAAGTTAAATAGAAAAAAATATTTTGGAGAAGGATTCGGAATTGAAAACATTTCACTACAATCACATTTACTTGAATTTACTGTAGATTTACAATAAATTAAACCTAAATCATAAATTTCTTTCTGCCTGTTATGTCAAGAACAGAGCGTGAAAATAAAGATGTAAGTATTTAGATAGTAGCAAACTGTGTAATTTTGTTTTGTGAAGTTATAATCTTTTTAACAAGGAAACAAGTTTTCTGAAATTGTTTCAAAAGAAAAAAATCTGAAAGAGGAAACGTTGAAGCTCGGTGTATAAATGAAAATAAAATGTCTGGAGCTGCTAAAATTCCTGATAATATTTTAAGTTGTTGAGTAATCTTTGCATCAAAAAAAGCTTCCGATAATTTAACCGGTGCGCTGGGAAATCAGATGACTTACATTAATAAAGTGTAAAAAACGTTGTTGATTCTGGAGGAGTAAACGACGTAAAGCAAATCAGCGTAACTTCGTTAAGTTATGCAAATACATGATGGATGTACGCAAATTAATTTTGGGTAGACTCGCTTCAAACATACATGAATTTGGAGCCAATGAACTTGTTAAGGAAGTCTCATTAAAGATGTGAAGATTTGAGGCTGGTTTTTTCGAATGGAAGTAGTTCAGCTCCGGGAAGTGCTTGACGAGTTTGTGTTGAGCTTTCCGCACTTCCACATTCCTCTTAATAGGAACTAGTTTTAATTGAATGACAGTCTAAGTTTTATGTACTTATACCGAGCAATTCTCTGGCTGGTGCCTATGAAAGAAGGAAACAAGATTAGTTGGGGAGAGCACCATTTCGTTTTTCACATGTGGTCTTCATCCGTCTAATTGACGAAATTAACAAGCTTTTACCGTAAAGTAGATTTATGTGGGGCGGAAGCGCGATAATTATTAAAAATTGCGAAAAAACTCTTGATGAAAAGGAGTGAATTTATGGGAGGGTCGTAAAGAGCCGGCGGAAACATAATGAAAATATCACCCGGTCAAGAAGAAAATTTAAATAAGTAACCACTTTAATAAATTCAATGGGAATTATTAAATTTGCATCTGCTACATATCATTTCTGCGTCTGACAGGTCGGGCTTAAAATATTAAAATTCAAGTGGAGGAGTCGACGTCCCCTTAAAAAAATTCTCATCAGCATTCTTAGTGTGTGGATATTATCGCCGCTCACGAGAGATCCTTAAGTGTCGGTGTCGATGGAGATTGGCGAGCTTTTAGTGCTTTATAATTATGAGTCGAGTGCTGACTTGCGCTATTGACTCGGCTTAAACCTCATCTCATCAGCATTGCTATTCACGGAAAATACATTAATGAATCCCATTGTAGAAGTCGAAATTATCAAGGCGCAATAATTTCGCGAAATAAAATTGTTCCGAATCTTCTCGTAATTAGGGAATTGTTTTTCGCCGACGATTCTTCTCAA
This sequence comes from Tenebrio molitor, assembly GCF_963966145.1. NCBI lineage: Eukaryota > Metazoa > Arthropoda > Insecta > Coleoptera > Tenebrionidae > Tenebrio > Tenebrio molitor. The sequence goes on from NC_091051.1 coordinate 8,613,831, forward strand.
GTAGGTATCCATCCAGTCACTTAATTCTGGTTCGCTGAGCCGACGTTAACCAAGAGAAAAACAGGTCCATTTATTCTCAGGTTACTTATTACCGAGAACATTACATTGGGCTCTAATAACAAGCAGGTGTCGTTTTTCAGGATGAAATTGCATAACCCCCAGGGTTAGCTAAGGATATGAGCCATCCCGAAACATATTCCATTATCTTGTTCTTTTAAAACCAACTAGAAATCATTCTTTCCCCGCAACTAATTTTCACACTGACGTGATGTGTTTAACTGACATTTTCGTTGTCCTCCACATTAATCTCCGTATCATCGCCAACAATGACATTACCATCCGGAATTAACCCAACTCGACCCAACATTAACCTTGGTAATCTATGAAACAGAAAGTAAAGTTTATGTTTCTGAGGTTACACGGAATTGTAACTCACGATTACTGAAAACTGGTTGGGTGTGGGCTCAGATAACTGAATTAATTAATTTACTGTTATCTTTCGTTTTGTATTAAGTTACACACTCAGCTTGCTTCATATTGATACATATTTTACCTTACTCTTTACTACAATAATTATTCCGGAACGGGAAAATAAACTTCTCCTGTTTATTATTTCGTAGTAGACAATTAAAGCGCCGCTTGTGAACGTTTCGAGTTTTTAAATGAGTAAATGGATTCAGAAAACGCACATCTGCGCACTTGTTCGTAAAAAACTGGAAAAGGATTAGATTTCGGACAGAACAGGAGTACGTGGAAAGAAAATAAAGAACGTAACGATTTAAAGGAATGGCTTGGATGATCTGAAACCTTTATTTTTATTTATTAAAGAATCCGGAATCAGAACCGATGTAGCGGAGACGTTTCGTCGAAGCTTTGCAGTTTGTGTGACCCAATATCGAATGCACTTTGCGTCTCTGATCTGTTATTTACGAAAAATATTTCTAACTATTCACCAAACGTTAAATATGACGCGCTGCTAAACAAAATCGTCTTCGGTGAAACGGTGAAAGCTCCATACACGTATAAGAGCTTCCCGAGGATGCTGTATTATTACATGTTTCGGGCCACATAGCGAAAATAGCGAAATTTTCCACTTCTTTCTGCATTATTTAACTTTTATCGATTTCCCGAAGATATATCCATATCCAAGATAAATAGTTCGGAAAGTTCAAGCTTTTTACAAAGCGCCATATTCTGGCTAGGTTACAGATCGCATCTTATACAGAAGCATCGTCGATTTCTTCCACGCCATTGAATATGCAACTGCTGTGGAAGAGAAAGAGTTGGGAATTTTTAAGGGCTGTTAATATTTCATTGTCTTAATCTTGTTTATAGTAAATTATTCAGCGGAACTTCCAAGCTTATACTCGTCTAACGACACAGTGCAAAAATTATGAACGTATCAAGTGAGTTTTTGCTGAATCGGCGGCTTTTTGAGCCCCGAAGTGCGCGATTCAATTTATTACAGGAAACTCACTTTGCTGAACACACACTTAACCAGGTTCCACATAAATTAAAGCAAAAAAGATGAAATTTGGGAACATAATGCACGAATTAATCAATCACTTGGAACGGCTTTCCTGCTTGTTAGGTACGTTCAAAATGTATATATTCGCTGCACATATGTATTGTATAACGCAATAGCAATACACAGACGTCAGTATGTGGCTTGGTATGTTCGATGGAACTAAGAAAATAGTGTAATAAATCCGGCCTCGATGCCGTGCCGCCTTTATACTAATAACACATATCATTAAAAAAATGTGGTTTCAATTTTCAATTCAATATTTATCATTACTTGATAGAAATACCCGTACTAAAAACTAAATCTTGCCTGGATGCCGTGTTCTCTTTTTCATGTTTTATTTATACGGGGTATCTATAAATGATTGTCGGGTCACGCCAGCTTTGAAAAAAAAAATTATTGTGGCGCCTTTTTCAAACAGATACCCAATTTTAATTTATTATTAACTTGTCACTTCTGACATTAGTGGCGTTTTATTCGCGCTTTTCAATCCAGTTTTCCTTCCTATTCGTGTTATCACAGTTAATAAACATCAAAAATCTGTATTTTTATTTATTTGTGGGGGTAGAATTTAGCCAACAACCTAACCTGAAAATGTGACATTCAAAATTTGACAAGTTTTCATAGCAAGCTAGACCAGACCGTCGCCTGCGTTGATTATAAAAGCCTGCCAAGTAGAGAATTAGACCATTATGCTATTTTCTGCCGCTTTATGCTCGTGGCGCTAGTTATCCTCTGGTGACAAGTTGAATTTGACAATTGCAAATTAGATTAATATTTCATTTTGTGCACAATATCTCCAATTCAGAAATCCTCAGTTTATTTACAGGACATTGGTCTGGTATTTTATGATGTTATAAAAAAATTAAAGGAAATTAGGGAAAAGGTATACCGCAACTTACTACTTTTTCTTCGTGTGGGACGGGAATAGGACTTGGAAGGATTTGATCATTTATTGGATGGAGTATTTGATCGGAACCCAAAGTAACATGTTTCCTAATTTTGGGAACTGCGTTTTTTTTAATCTGCACCGCCCCATTGAATAAAAAAAAAATATTTTCGATCAAAATGCAAAATACATACCTACCTTTGACCTTTCCGATGCAGGTTTAAAATCTTAGGTACATAAAATGGGTATAAATATATTTAATACAATATTAAATTAATTAAATCACAATTTATAGTAGATAAATATAAAAACCTTTCAAATTTTCGCCTGTAGTAATGCTAACTATCCACAAAAAACGCTTATGTTTGTCGCCTGGAAATTCGTGAAATGCGACTTTTGGATTGGAATTTAAACACGAGGGGATGCAACAAAAAATCTTTCAAATTATTACAACAACTCTATTGCTATCAAAAAACAAGAATAAACAACGCATTTCAATTTAAACTACACGCTATTTAGCTGTCAGTGAAGTGATAACTAGCGCCACGGCAAAAATTGGAATTACTCGATATTTTGAAAACTTGCTTACTTGGCAGGCTTTTATAATCAACGCAGGCGACGGACCAGACAATCATTTATAGATACTCTGTACAATGAAAGTGTGAAGCAAGGTTGGTAGAACTGAGATGCATTTAGGAGGTTGCCTCGTTCTCATTTAAAACAATAGTTTGAATTTGTTCCCCCCGCAAAAGTAACTCGTGACGTCATAATGCACTAAACGTTTACAACACTGTTGATCACGCTTTAGGTGTTCCGCCACTAGAATAAAACCCAAAAAACCACCCAATAAACTCTATGGAGCTTATAAACCTTGGTTTCTATTCGAACACTCAAAATTTCTGGGTTGGTTTTACGTCACGCGTTACTTTTTCCCCACGCCCCTCAATTTTCAACGAGGCAACCTATTTACTATACGCATTCCAGTTCTACCAACCTTGGTGTGAAATGTGTGAACAGTCATCTTTTGACATAAATTACACTTTTCTATTCTATCGAGTGGGATCCCAGCCAGGGGAGTAATTGAAATTTTAAATGACAATAATGGTCAGTTATACCGGGTGGGGCATCGTATACGCGCACGCGAGAAATCGCGACTTCTAATTAAATAAAATTGTCGAAATTTTTCAGACTTACCTGGCTAATGGTAAGGTACATTTCATAATTTTTTGATAATTTTTCACTTACAAACAAAGCCAAAAAAAAATTAAAATGTAAATTTCAACCAAAAAGTCAAATTCTGATTTTTATACTAACCTACCCAGATTCACTTCCTATAATTATTTACGAAATCTACGGAAAAAAATACAAATTAGATTTTGAATTAAAGGCAGTTTTACATTTCAACTTTTAAAATCATTTTTATTTATGACCTGCTACTTGTGCTGTCGTAAATTTAGGTGACAATGGAAACTGTCAATTTTATGGCAAAAAGGTTTAAAACGGTCGGCTATACCTTTGTTGGGAAATTATACCATTGTGCCGTAAATCACCCGTCTGGTTTACGTTTAAATAAAAAAGCGAATTATTTAGCTAACCAAGTCAAAATTTGTAATTGTGCCACCAGGGTTTGATGGGCTAGCAGATACAGATTCATTTAGTGTAAAAACTTTATAGGTAAATTAACAGTTAATTTCAGAAAACTAATAAAACTGTTACGGCCGTATTTATTAACAAAAAAAAATTAAAAAAATCTCAAATATACCTTATCAATAATTAGTCACGTATATAAAATTTCGCCAATTTTATTTAATTAGAAGTCGGGATTTCTCGCGTGCGCGTATACGATGCCCCACCCGGTATTTTTTGAAAGCTCTTTTTATCTTCTATCCAATATTGAAAAGACAAAGGTATAGAACCTATAGTTCAGAAAACCTAAATTTGGTTCCTTACATCGATATGTCGATGTTGAGATCCATTTTTGTTATTCGACTTTACGTGAAAGTCGATAATGCAGAAAACCTTCATTGTGGTATAATTGTGGTCTAAAGCATCTAAATCCCATTGTGGCATAGCTGGAGTTAAGGACTCCTTTAATTAACTTTTGTTCTGTTATACAGCATTTTCCGAATGTCTTGATAAACAACAGTGAATCCGACTTTGTGAGTTATTCAATCTGTTTAGTATGTTTAATTATCAATTACTTTTGATTTTAATTACCCTTTAATAGCTTCATTAAAGCTTATTTAACAAGATACATAACTTTCTCTTATTCATCAATTATTAAAAGTGGAATATTTTTGCACACTGATGAAGTTTGGCATCCAGTTCTTATTTTAAGAAACCACTCTAATAAAATCTTATGCAGTGCGATTCCTGCTGGAATTTTTACCACAAGCGGAAGCTTCGGTTTCCTAAAATTGTTATCCTAATAAACAATGCAAAAATATATTTTTTAGTTTGTATTGAGTGATTCAAAATGATTGTGGATAAGTATGGAAACTATGTACGAAAATGTATGTGGCAACTGTGTGGGTAGGATAGAATTGACATTTCATTGACAGTTCATAGTCGCGCAATTTGGAAATTGTCAAATCAATGTGCAATGGTATAAAAAAATCAAATGCACGGTTATGAAATGTCATACAAATGTCAACTCTACCCCACCCACACAGTTGCCACATTAATTTTCGTACATAGTTGCCATACTTATCACCCAATATTTATTTGCAGCTATTCTGAACAACTTTGTATTTGCTTTCTACTTCTCTTAATCTTGTTTCTGCGGAAATAACTTTAAAAGAGTTGGTTGCAGTTTTGTGTTTTCATTTTTTACTGAATTTGTTATGTTGTCATTGATTCTCTGTGACGGTAATATTAGATAAAAAAATATTTGTTCCATATTATTCTCACAGAAATGAAAGAAGGGTATAAATATAAGTATGTATATCAATAAAACAAGTTTATTATTGCTCATTTATTGTTTTTAAATGGGTAATTGCCATGGATGTTCGTTCATTACTTTAGCTTCATAATGGCAACAAGTACTGTATGTAGCTAGCAAGTTTTGTATTTATTTGTAACTGGAGTACAATCAGAGTTATATCGAATTACGTCGCAAAAGGATATTGACTATTACATTTCGCCTGCATTGCCCAGAGAGTACGTGAGATAAAAATCTATGGCAAGGTAACAAGTTTTACGATTCACTTATTCGAGATTGTATCGCACAATCAGATAAACCGTTGTAATGTACATTTAAAAATTGACTTATTTCAAATATTTTTCGCTTAATTTATTTAAGCTCGATTTCTACACTTATTGGATTTTTCAATTTTAATTGTATGTTTGTACATGCGTACAAAAAGAAATCATTGTTCTGGTAGTTGATTCGTTGAAAAATTCTCCACTGACTAGGCTAATAAAATTTGTGTTGAACTTTGTAAAATATGTTTCTACACAATCGTTTTTTTTTTAATTTTTATGTTGCATGTTCTTCCACTGGTCGTCCAATTAGGCAGAAACTCATTTACAAAGTTAAATTAAATAAAGCAACCCTCTGACATTTCTTTGAATGATTCCGGATGTATTTTTCCTGCGTGATTACAGATTACAGTACATAAATTCTCTCCAAATAATCAATTTCTCAATGAGAACAGATTGAATTCTGTGCTTATTGTTAGCAGAATAAAACGAACCAACTCAAAGATTCAGATAATAAAATTTATACAGCGCTTATTGTTAAGAGTAAAATTCCATCGGTTTTGATGAAAAGCGCTCGTAAAAGTGGAATATCTCTAATTTTGGCGGTGTTAAATAGGCTGCGAAAAACCCAAATCACGCTTTTTTAATTAATGAATTTATTTATAGAGTGCGGTAACAGCCGGTTTGGTACGATGCACATCCAAATAAATAAATCTTGCTTTGAGTTTGCGCCAGTTCGTTTTATTTATTCGTTTGCAAATTAAACAAATACGACGGGATTTGTGGGCGAGTGGTAATTTGAAAATTGGATAACAGTAAAATGATTTAGTTTGAATTTTTGTAGTTTTTGCAGGTGGAAAATGAATTCCTGCCGGAATCCAATCGAACAGCGCGATGTGTTGTCTGCATCGTAAATTGGTTATTGGCGAGAATGCAAAAGTGCCGATGAATCCAGCGGATATTGCGAGGAACCGCACAATTTGAATGTAAGCTTCATTAAGGTCGTGTATCGAACTGCCGCCTCTTTGCTAATTACGGAGGAAACGAACGCCGCCGCCAACGGTGGCTTCCAGATTACTGGAGGTTGTTGATTCGTATGAAAAAACGCCAAACCAGCTATTCAGGCCGAGGCGAAACCTTGGCACGTGCAAAATAAACTACAACTTTTGGGTGAGCTTTCGGTTCACGATTTGCGCGCTTTGCATTATTTATCATAGCGCTTAATCTTCATTATGCAATGAAAATACTTGCTTTGTGACACTTTAGGGGCATCCGGTAGCAAACTTTTTATGATGGGGAAAATTTGATATATTGTCCTTGTAGTTTTCAGCACTGAATTAAAACGACAACTGTATCGCAAGTCGTATATTTTTTCTCCAAAAAGAGCTTACATTTCGCGCATACCCAAAGTGCTTGCACTCGTTGTTTTTCATACAATTTCGTACAGAAATTAATGAAATTACTGCCGAGACAGCTACAACGATCCGAGTTTTTTTTCTTAATTTTCCCAAATTAAAGCTGCATTCTTGGAGCTACTTTCATTCAAATTAACGTTGAAGTAATTGCATCATGTTATCTAAATGTCTGCTCAAAAAATAACATTAAACGTTTTATACCGTCGAAAGGAAATCTCCTGGAATGTCGTAATAAGAAATAAATTAAAACAGACATTGAACTTCCTTTGTGCTGTATGGTAATAAAACTTAATGGTGCTATGTAGAGTTTTAATTTTATTCAAAATCGTTTCAAGTTGGCGTAAATTACACAACTACTCTGCTTTTAGAGCGGCGATATTAAGAAACACGATCCAAACTGGATGACTGCGAGTCAAAAGCACTGTCGTCACAAATTCCTAAAAAAAAATTGCCCGACGTAAAGAAAGAATTATTTTATTCCTCAGTCTAAACTCTTGAATAAATGATAATTTGCTTTCGGGAACATTATTTTGTCGAGATACCTGTCTAATTATGCGCCTTTTTCCCTGTTACTACTATTAATAAAAGAACCATGAGCTTAAGCCATTATTAATTTCACACGGCTAAAGTTTGAATAAATGAATTTATTTATAATGCAAATAGAGAAGACAAATAAACTTTCTAAGTTCAATCCTCGGTTTTGATCCTTAGCACAGAGAGGTGCGTCCTTTCTCCTCGAAAGCTTCGCAATTGTTATTCCGAAATTATACTTTAACTTGGATCAACTTAGCTTAGTAAGCCTTTGCGCGATATCTACATATTAAAAATATTTTTCTTCGGTAAAATTAAGTCTTGTGAAAGTTTCTCAACTTTCTTAAACAAACCAAAAAAATCAATCATTCGAGTTGCAGAAGTGAAACTTTTACGGTCGTTTTTAACAGTCTGTTAACTGAGACTCAGGATCTGAAAACTCCACACATTTACGTAGCCTTCAGGAGCAAACTTGGAATTATATAATCTGATAGGAGACTTTCTCTTGTCAGCGCGTGATCGGTCTACAAGATTAGAATTTGTAAGACAGTGGGTTCCTTAATGAAACGGACAGAGGAAACTTCTTTGGACAAATTTGGAAAAAATCTGTGGTTGAGACAGCGCAATAAATTTTGTCGTGCTAGAATATTCAATATAAATAAATTCGCAACTGATAATATTAACAATTCGTTCTGAATTTAATTAAAACCCCTGGAACATGTTAATCCAATAACGCACATAATGATAGGAAAACACATGATACTGCCTGGCATGTGGTTCAATACAGTTTACGCCATTTATTTATTTATTCCCATTTCATGTTTTCATTTTTTCCGACGATAAATAATTTATGAAAAGCCTCTATTTTTAGTAAAATGAAATATTTATTTACAATTTTTTAGGTCGTTTCGTGTATACAAACTTCGTCGTAAATCTAGTTCACGTATGAGCGTCATATCTGCTTCTTGAAATTGTTTCCTTGTTATTTCATTACAGCAAAAAGTCTCATATAACTGGTTCAAATTTTTTCATTTAGACTATCTGAAATATCTGCCACCGCAAATAAGGCTCACGTTATAAACAACGGGTTCATGTGAGCCATGAAGCTAGATTCAGGCCGTGAGATAATTCAAGCTGCAAATGTACATTTAAATGAGAATATTGCCACTAAGCAAATGTTATTACTCCACAAATATCTTAAGTTGGTTGTAAGTTATGTAGATGATGTGGTTGTTATGAATTCATTATTCAATGGGTTTGACGAGAGGAACTGGAGAATAATGGACATTTACATGGGGATTATCTATTTAACACAAATAAAAATAGCCAGAAATCTGGTCGATATTTGTCGTGGTACAGAACATAATTAAGTGTTTGCGTTAATAAATAAAGATCGTCGCGTTAATATCAGTTGAGATTTATTTTCTCTACCTCAACCAGAAGGTGTATTAAAAATGTGGCGAATAACGAAGAGCAAATGAAATCTTTTATTGTCGGACTTTAATCGGTTTCTCGTTAAGGATCAACTCCTTTGGGAACATGGTCGACGCTCACGGAAATGTCACTGATTCCGTTGAACACTTTTGTAGAGCTTTTTAGATCAATTATTACTAATTAAGTAATGTAAAACTCAAACAATAAGGTTTTTTAATAAAAAATAAAAAAGCATGTGCTTGAGATCGCACGGCAGAAGTGAAAACTTCTATGACGCTCGTAACTGATTATAAGTAATGTACCGGGTGTCCCATCACTTGTGTCCCGTAGGAAAATGGCTTTAAAACTAAATTATATTTATATGAAGGTATTATAGATGCATAAATACTGTTCACCGCCACAAAAGTTGGGTATTACTTTTTTGTTAAAATTAATTACCTAGGTGCAGCAGGCAAAAAACTATCATTTTAAAAATTAAACTTTGTTTGATGCAGTTCAAATTTAGTATATGTTATGAAATAGTTATAGAGAAATAAAATCCGTAATTAGAATTTAATTAAAATGTTTTGATGTAAAGATATTTGGTTAATTTAATTTGGGTCCTTCTACTTTATAAAAATTTATGGAAGACAAAGTTAAGTTTGTGGGTATTATTCTTGTCCGCAATTTATGGTACGAAGACCATTTAAGAGGGTTCCAGCGGTACCTGCCTGTGTTACGGCGTCAAATACACTACAACCCCTCATAAATCTTCGTCTGCAATAAATTTTCATAAAGTAGAACGGCCCAAATTAATTTAACCAAATATCTTTACATTAAAACATTTTAATTAAATTCTAATCACGGATTTTATTTCTCTATCATTTTTTCATAAAGTATACTAAATTTGAACTGCAGCGAACAAAATTTAATTTTTAAAGTGATAGTTTTTTGCCTGCTGCAACTAGGTAATTAATTTTAACAAAAAAGTAATACCCAATTTTTGTGGCGGTGAACAGTATTTATGCATCTATAATACCTTCATATAGATATAATTTAGTTTTAAAGTCATTTTCCTACGGGACACAAGTGATGGGACACCCGGTATATATTATATACATTATATTATTATAACAATACTCGAGCTTGACGACGATTCCAGCACCAGCGTGATGATTTTAGCGTGTCGCGGAATAGGATATTTATCTGACTCTGAAGGCCCGACTAATAAACCGATAATATTCGATTGTTCACCGAAGGGACACCAGATGAAGATGGTGGTACCGACCGTTTCATTGTAATTTTACCTTTAAAATATTTTACCATAAGTGTCATTTTTTTCTCTTGTCAAATCAAGTAGAAACTCCGAACGAATATTTAATCCCTCATTTGCAGGGAGCGTTCTTTATATTTATTTGTAATACTTCGGGAAATACAACTACACAATGCCGCTCTCTGTATTTGTTGAAGATTATAGTTTTATTAGTCGGGCCTTCAGAGTCAGATAAATGTCCTTACAATCCACTGTGTGGTGCGCATAAAGAAGTTTTCACCTCAAAGATATTCTAATAAATAAGATCATTCATATGATTAAAATTTTGTTTTCGTTTTCATATTACATTTTATTTAAATTATCAATAATACAAAATATACTCGTATATTCGTTATTAACAATGCACTAGTACCATTGCCTGATTTATTGTCATTTATGATTAATATTTAAATGTAATTACCTCTAGTCGACTATGTATTGTAGCCGTGACAGATTTGAGGATTTCAAATAAAAATACATCTACAATAAAATTTGTAGTGTGCGGTAGAAGAAAGAATCTACATATTTTAGTTGCTAATATTCATAAAATAGTTGGTCAAAATGTATATATTTTAACAGAGGACGAAACATTTTATGCAATAAAGCATATTTTGTGCAATTTAGATCAGCATAAATTTGCATTAAATATTTTCCGATACAAAACGATTGTTAAAAACTATTCAGATTTAATATTCTGATAATTTGAAACATGAAATTCTAGATTTTAGTTAATTTATCTATTGCATATACCAGTTGGTAACGCTCTCCACTTTTGGTGGAGGCGCCGGGAAAATCGATAGCAAAGTTAAAATTTCAATTTGTTTATTTTGCAGCTTCAAATTTAATATAAGAGTATAGACAATTTTATGTACGAGTATCGTAAAATGTGATTCCAATTAATCTGAAAATTTTATGTGAGGGCAAGTCTAAAGTATTCTTTGAAAAGAATTCTTGTTGTTTAGAAAGCTTTATTATTATTTCTAGATTAAAATCTATAACCTCTCATATTATTTGTAATTTTGCAGTGATTTATTTTTGATGATACGCTGGTTTGAAACAAAGTGATCTTAGCATAAAGCTGCTGTACCAGTCCTTTGAAAACAAATAATAAAATGGAATACGTTGTCATATTTAATAACAATTTTGTTGTTTTTGTCAAGTTCACATTCCCATATATAACATATCAAAGGTTCGTTCCTCGTAGACATCCTACGATTTAAATATCTTGTATATTGTTTATGGATGTTATTTCAATTATTACTGTTATAGGTTTTCAAACTTAATCAAAACCATCTGCTACTAAAGTTAAAGATTCCATTACGTTAAAAATTGTTACAAAACGGAACCGTCAATTTAAGATTTTAGTGACGGAGAGACTTCCTCAGGTGTTTTATGTGCGTTAAAATGAAAAATGTCAAGAAGTTTCCAATCTCACGTGTCACTTTATGGCTATCAGTTATATAAAATTTTATATATTTACCAGGAGAAAATAAAAACACAAATGGCTCTAAAATCAACGGATATACTAAAGTGCAGATCTTGTACTTGATCTCTTACTAGTTTACAATTTGCAAAATAAAAAAGTAACTGAAGTAAATATAGATAAGCCACATTTCCAGTTAATAAATTCCGAGAAAAATCTTTTGAAATGTAAATTTACTGTGATAACTTTGCTTTTGGTGGAGGCGCCGGTTTAGTTGACAGTAAATAATGGACTGCAAACTTCATACTTGAGAAATAGAGAAAACATTGCAATACAATGTGATAGTTAATAACAATGTAGTATTTGTGCTTTCGACTGTGTTTCCCTTTTTGTAAAAAAGTGAACCGTCGAATTTATAAAAATTAACATGCAGGTAGATTTCTCGTTGATACAGTCTCACCTAACTTATTTTGTTTACTGATTTCTAACAACACTTGGAAGGCGCCTATTATAAAGAATTATGACATTCACGATAAAAGGATAAAGTGGAAAGTTAAGCAGCTTTGAAAAACTTTGTAAATTCAGACTAAAATAAAGAAAACAATGTGTTGTTTAATGAGTACAAACCAAAGGGAATTTTATCTGGTTTTCCTCTGTAGTCGGTTCGCTGTCTTTTATTTAAGTTTTGTCAATGATGTAGTGAGTTAACTCTGAAATTCTATGTTTTTATCTTTGATTAACATCTTTAGGTTTTGTTGCTGTTGTGTACTCACTGTGCTGTTAAAAAAGAATGAAAAGGCTTAATAGGCAGAACTAGAAGCTTAAAGTTCTACATATTGTGAATACAAAGTGTTTATAAAAGAACGTTTATCAAGAGTCCTGCGGAATTAGAATATATTTGATTTTTGCCGCTCTGTAGCATATTGCGGTACCAAAAAAAAACTGAGGCTATGTATGTTCATTAATGACAGACAGGCTTTTAATAAAGACTGTTGTAAGATGAAAAGTAATTAGAATATAGAAAAACTGAAGAAAATCACAAGCAAAACAACCAATACGTCGAACTCACAGCTGAGCTAAGATTTAATCAATTTGACATTTCACTGTTCACATCTGATTGGACGGCTTCAAGGGCTCGACATAGTTCGACACAATAAAATTATAGAGCTGCACAATTCCACAAACTTCTTGATATACGTTCTTTTATAGACACTTTGTAGAGATTTGTAAGAACTAGCAAATTTCTAAAAACTTGACTTTCTATTAATTCATTTGGCTCTTGATTTGACTTAGATGTTTTTGATTTATTTGCTATTTTCCTCTTTCTATCTTATAATCAGACTTGTTCCATGAGGTAGTGATTATTAATAATAATAATAAAAATAGTTATAATGATGATGGTAAGAATGGTTTAAAAATTAATTAAAATCGATTATGTGTCTTATTTTCAGTCAATAAAACAGCGTAAATGATTTTTTAATGAATGTTTCAGTTTTGGTGGAGGCGCCGGTTTGATTGACGAAAAATGAACCTCCGTAGCTGGGGCAGGAATTTGTTGAGAAATAAATAATCTACTGCTAAGGCAACATGTTGCGTTGTAGTCAACAACAATTTAATATTTTTTGTGTCGGTCTGTATTGCCAGTTAAACATGCAGAAGGCTCGTTTCTTATATGAACCGTACGGTCTCGAGTTTATGACAATGAATATTTTTTGTCATTAAGCAGAACGAGGGTCCTGAGCCGGCGCGTTAATAGCAAATATGAATATGGGGCGGTCTTGCGTGTTAGTTATGAGTGAGTAGTTTGATTGTGTTAAATAAATCATTGTCAGCTGAAAACATAATGGCGTGCGGCTGCGGTGCAGATGACGCAAACGTCGCTAATTATCTGGTAAATAGTAAAGAAAGGGTCGGGGGCAATAGCGCGAATGCGCCCCTTCGATCAGATGGCAACCGGGTTGTTTATTTTGGCCGATGTCTTATGTCGGCAAGCAACGGTGCGTTCACAGATAGGGCCTTATTTGAATAAGAGGAGGCAGCATTCATTAGCCGCCGCCATGGCTGGCGTCTGTTAACGTGTAGCTATTAGACGCCCTGTCACGTTGATGAAAATTGATTCCATCCCCATGATCTGCCATAACGTTATCTTTCTCCCCGACACAATAAACCACGTCTTACAGCTGCAATGCGTCACGCCGAACTTGGATTTCATCAAACTACTAACGGGCTAAATTGGCGCATAAACAATTCCCCGCCGACCACACTTCTAAAACCGGCTGCAATCTGTCAAGAGTCGCAGATAGTAGGACTTCCACCCCATTACGCGACCTCCGCTAATCTACGAACTGTACTCGATATACCACAAATAAATTACGAGATGTTGCCTACCAAATCCAATTAAGTTATGTCCGCCCATCCCAACTTTCGGCGAAAAAGTGCCGACCCCAACTCCGCAAGAAATTAGTACTTCTTTCCTACTCGCTCGCTCCTGTAACTAACGGCAAATTGGTTCGTTGGCGCAGAATTCAAGTTTAACACACTACACCAGACACGATCCCGTTAAATAATCCCTCTTAAAAAAATTCCCCTTTAAGGTTATCGCAGATTTAATTCAATCGCAAATATGCTCCAGATACTAAAACGGAAACGGATTTACAAGATCTCGCTCGATGTTGGATTAGGTTTAACTCATAAAACTTGCGATCAGGTATTTCAGTTAATTTGGAACTTTTGTTTGGATGTGTTTTGTTGTGGGGAAAAATTAATCTCAGTTTGGATAGTCGGATATTATCAAGCGTTCTCTCAGTTAACAATAGAGTATTCATGGAGCTAGTCCAAAAACTTTATTATTAGTGGTAATGCCAAACTTTTTATGTTTTTACCTACCAGTTTGTAAAATTAAACCCTCGCCATTAGCTTAACAGTGGGCAGAATAGTTTTCCCATTTCACATAATTTTTTCATTTTGAATTTTTAGTGCTTAATTGGTTAAAAGGTACCTATTAGAATGCCGTGTAAAAACATATTAGTTTTGTTTTTCGAAAAGTAGGCAACCAATAAAACGACTGTGTATAGCAGGTATACATACGTGTACGATTAAGCTAAGATTCATAACTGAAGACATTTTTCCATTATATGCTTCATTTACCTTAATTTATATTACTTTTAACTTAATTTTCTGTCAACAAACAAGTAAGAGCTTCTATTTAATATATTAAAATTCTTGTGTTTATGTTAGAGATATTAATTTTTATTTCATTCTTGAATCTCGTTTGAAAACGTTTTAACTTAACCCATGACATTACATGTGTTTTGATGTTTTAAAATTTATTTTGCTTTTGTTGATTCTGTTTTACTTTTTAAAATGTAATTAATTAACATTGATCTTTTCGCTTTATTTTAGACAGTTTATTTTGGTACCAGTTTGTTTGTCTCTTGGATTTTTTTTAATAATAATTTCTTCATTTATCTGATGATCTGTTTTAGTAGCGTAAAGACTGTTAAATGTTTCTAAAATCTGATAAAAATGACACTTTCTTTCAATAAATGAAACGAGGGTTTTGCTAGCTCATTTTTGTAAGTTTGTAACTATTATGTAACCAGGCAAGTGTCCATTTCAACTTATTTGCGCTTGATAAACAAGGACTTGTCACAGAACACTGTAAATGTAAAAAACAAATAAAGTGCTCCCATTTGTTTGTTTTTTACAAGTCCTTTGTTAAGGAAAAGGAATTGCGCTTTTTTGCCGCAGAACCTGAAATAAGCATAAATAAAGACTAATCTATTTGCTATTCTTCTAGACCAAGTTAAAAAATTACTGCTCCACCAAAAGAGAATTATTGGCAGTTGTGTTCGGTCAGGTGGAATAAATAAAAACAAGCCTATCGCCCATGGTTCTAAAACCCTCAGCTAAGCTCAGAGCAAGACAAATTACATCACCAAACTAAAAGAATTATTGGCAATAAAGTGGTCTGGAGCACATTTTATACACACGAGTTGGAGGTCATGAGTAAAGTTTCGCCACGAAATTATATAGGGCTATATCATGACAGTCTCTTTCTTAAAAGCAGACAACTTTGTTAATCTCAAGTGGAATACGTAATAACTTCGAAGGTCATCGTCGTGTCAACTCTACTTTACCACCATTCCCTTGATTGTGCCCGTGTGGATTTGCACAGATAGCGGAATTATGAACTATGTGAGACATCTCTCGGGATTAAAGACGAAAATGACCCGTAATTAGAATACGTAATCTAATCATGTGATTAATTAGAGCAAACTGGGAATTGACTGGAATTGCGATTCTGTCAAGAGGATGGAAGGGTCGGGGCTCTTATTGAATATGAAAGAAAAGTTCATAAGAGCAGAACTATGTTTTCGGCTTGCAAGAATGCGAAGATCGCACCATAAAAGTGGATTTAGGGTTTTTTTATACAAGTGATTTTAGAGTCCCTTCAATCCGTCGATGAAAGACAAATGGTATTAAAAATAGTTGACCTAGTTGAAAGTTTCAACGACCTGGGGAGAAAATGTTTCACTTCAATTTCGGCGTAAAGAAATTTTATCTGATGATATATCACTGCCATCTTCCTGTTGGAAATTTTTCTGATTATTACCCCAGTTTATCAAAGAGCTGACAACTCGTATTAGACTCAGATGTCATATTTCTCTTTCTTGAAACTCGCCTACCTAATTAATTGTAATTGATGTAGGAGTACTCGTATATAGAATCTAGCAAAACATTGTGGAAAATAACGAGTTTATTTTTAAAAACAAAAATGTTTTCTTCCGTTTAATTTATTATTTCAAACACAAAAGGCAACAATTTTTTCATCGCTGTTTACAAAATATTTCCGGTGTAGATTACCGGGAACAAGAAATATTTACACAGACGATAAAGCACAAATTTATACAATATGATTAACAAAAAACGAGATAGGGGCGGCTAGGGAAAACAAAATTTCTGAAAACGTGTGTCCTTGCTGCAACCACACTAATATATACGAAGAAGTCGCCATTTTCTTTATTCCTATTTAAAAAATAGGCTTCTGTCATAAATATGTATATTGTGTTTTGAGTGAAAATTATTCTTTAAACAAAACTCACGTAAATGTTACACTGATAGGTGACAGTTTATTAAATTATCCTTTCTTTTTAATATACAGGGTATTTCACGAGTGATAATGAGCCCGACGGAATTAAAAATGCAACCCACAATACATTTGGAACGTAAAGCTGGAGACATGGACGCGGTAAATATCCAGTTTTACCTTCCCAATGTATTGTGGGTTGCATTTTGAATTCCGTCGGACTCATTATCACCCGTGACATACCCTGTATTGTATTACTTGTTTCAAGTGTGCTACACTTGAAAACAACACATTTACCGATAATGCGTAACTGACACAAAATATTCTGTCATTTTTTAAGACATAATTTAGTTGAAATTTCAAAGAAATTAAAACACTTCAAAGATAAATATTGAGCTACAACACCAATATAAATGTAAATTTACTTCTTGCAAATTATCTTCCAATAGATGTCTCTAGTAATAATGTTTGCCAATTTCAACTTGTTTGATCTCCCAATCAAAATGTCTTTATATGCATGTTTATTCAAGTGAGGTTATATGAGATTACATGAGATCAATCTAATATACCGTTTCATCTAAGGCAAATTACAAATGGTGGGCGTAAAAAGAACTTTAGTTATACGTGCCAATTTTTTTTATCGGGAATGTCTTCAGCAAAATTGTAGGAACTCAGTTACAAAAAATTTCAAATTTCTGTTGCTAATACAAATCTCGATGAAGTACATTGCGTATAAATTATGAAATAGGAGGCCATGCATATTTTTTAAAGATCGAGCAACGAAAACAGATGAAATTGAAATACATGTTTTTTATGTAAGTGTAGTATAGTTTGTCCAGCGAGAGTTTGGTTGACATAAAAAAATTGAAATGTATCCTTCAAGCAGTAACATTTTTGCATTGAAATTATGCTCTAATTAATGTATTCTAGTGCATTTTGTAGCGGTGGGTTAATTTAATACAATTTAAAATCTCCCAATCTCTCGCTGGACAAAGTTTATAGGTTTAGCGTATCTTAGACAATGGAAAAATTAAATTAAGGTTTAAATTAAAATTTAAGTTTTGACATTTAGGATTTCAACGTAAGAAGACGTGAGGCGACTGTTGCTCACGCTCAGAATAAAACTAACAAAATAAAGGCGAGTTCATTACATCGTGATATGTTGGGAACAGATTTTTTTTTTTTTTTAATTGCCATTCCCGTTTTTAGCCATACGGCTTTTTACGGTACCTTTCGGTCGGCCGCTTTTTCCATTACAATTCCTTTTTGCCTTCTCAGGTGATGCGACGGGGCACTTTCCCCGGCCACTCACGCCCATTCCACCTCACATTCACAGACATACACAACCACATTTATACACCCATGGGCGCCTTTTCCCGACGGGACTCGAACCCGTGCTGACCTCGCGGTGGTGGCCGAAAGAGTGTTGATCTTCCTTCCACCACCCTACCGTCAGCCTCGAGGAGACATACACACACATCCATGGCCCGGCGGAGGTTCCTTCCTTCGAAAAAATCCTCCCCCTTTGGTGGGATTCGAACCCATTAGCGCCGGGACCGCGACCTCGGAGCACTGTCTCCGACAACCATGCGGCCACCGAGAACAGATATATTCTCAACTCTCTGATGTCAGTTATGTCATATCGTGATGCGATAAAGTACGAAACATAACCAAGAATATTTTCTTTCTGAGAAGCTTTGTTTCAAAAAAATCGATTAGTAATTTCTTTAGTTAAATGCACTTAAGCAGACAGACATATAGATAACAACTCCAAAAACTGTTAAAATGTCTTCTATATCCTGTATAAATAATCCATAAACTTTGCAAATTATTTAAATATGGAAATATCAGGCAGGCACTTCAGTTTGATGTACATTATACAGGGTGTTTCTGAAATACGTGTGTTAATTTTAACCTGTGGAAGAACGCGCCAAATCATGGAACTTTTTTCTATAACATTTTTACGAAAAAGCAATACAAATTGATTTAAAATTTGGAATAAATTAACCATCAAAGTGTATACCCGCCCATGGGTAAGGGCGAAAATTTTCTGTTGTGATAGAAACAGAGCTTTTTTAAAAAGTTCCATTGTTATAGAAAAAAATAAATAATCTAAAATTTAGATTCTCATGGTTACAAAAAATAGAAACTAGTTAATCATACAAAACGACTCGTTTGGTAAAAATTGTGGGGCAAAAAATCTTGGAATACTTTTACGAATTTTACAAAATGTTATAGAGAAAAGTTTCATAAATTGGCGAGTTCTTTCACTGGTTAAAATTAACACACGTATTTCACAAACACCCTGTATGTATAGATAAATAATACGTAATGTTTTTGTTAGCAGGGGTTTGGGGCGTTCATGAGTAGCAGTAGGAATATGATGTTTTAAACTTTGAGTTAAATTAAATTTAGTTAGCAAATAAACCATATTGTTGTGTTTGCAGTTATAGCAGCTAATATCATAAATTTTGAAGCAAAGACATTTCAAGGAACATGAACTAAAAGGTTCCTGAACCACCGTTTGGTGGATATGTTTTTCTTAATTAAATTTAGCAGAACAGACAGTAAAGCAGGGAGTATTACGTTACATTATTAATACTGTGTTGATTAAGTCATGGGATGGGAAATTACTAAAAATAAAACAACGACCGGACTTTACGCCGAGAGCCAAAACTTAAATAAACCGTTAAATACACTTTTGCGTATGCATATTTCATCGAAACGATATTATCTTCTTACCATGTTTAATTACTCAGCTTTCAATATTTACATTCAACATTTCAGGAAGAATAATGTTAACTGTGATTGTTTTGCGTTTTCGTCCTCCTTAAAAAGGGGTGAAATAAAAGTGATCTTTATAAAAAATGTGACAGTTTGGTAAATTTTTGATGTGTGAGCTCGACGTAAAAACGAAAATTAGAGCACAAATCGATAAATCTCTCTTATATCAGGGTTCATATCGGGTTACACCTATTTCTCATGCATCATCCTGACGTTTCGTTTCCCAGATATTTCCAAACAATTTGTTTTCGTTAAAACGCCCAATTCTGCTTAAAATCGGTGCAAATACCGCATATCTTATTTTAAAAGAGCAGTAAAGATGGTCGATTCTCATCCAATATGCAGCCGCCCGCGAGGCCTGGAATTATGAAATAAAATTTCGCTTTCCGTGATAGAGAAAAATATTTCAAAGCAAGTGAGACGCATTGTAGGTTTTGTTCAATGGTGTATTCTCACGTTCTTGACCCTCAAGCCAGAATCCTATATTGAATACAAAGAGGCCATCTTTAAAGCCCCGTGCAATTCAAAAGAAAAGTAATTTGTTCGCGCCTTAACCAAATTGGAATGAACAGGGCCCTTTATGCTGTCCCATGTCTCGTACTTTCCTCGTCGCTTGGGAAATACTCTCCTGTATTTGTATATCGATTCAATGTGGCTTTTATCTGTTACATGACGCTTGATAGGCCTGTTGCTCGTTCCAAAATAATACGAATTGTTTAATTTACGCTGTTTTTTCCGTTACTGCCAATATGATAACCTTGCACCAAAATTATTGTAGAAAATAAAACGGTTCAATTTGCCGATTCAGCTCGCCAGCTTTTAAATTTATCATCCAGTGGTGTACTCTACTGCAGTGCACGCACATCTTCATTTGCAGAGCTTTGTGGAATGTTATCAAAGGAATTTCGTGCTTCCTTTTTGAAACCTTATTAAAAACTAAAATGCACATTGGAGTTTAATTTACACCTCCTTTTAATAAACTATTTATGCAGCAGGTATTTAATGAAACGCAACTACTGCACTCTTGTGCATTTGATGTGTTGGAATATCTTTAACAGATGACGCAAAGTTCTCTATATCATCATTTTACCCCACTAGATTTTTTTCTCAACTAGTAACGATAAATTTCTACTGAGTAGTGTCGTAGTAGGCTCGCCTCGCTTATTTCTGTTGATTTTAATCTACAGCAGCAGCAGGTACCTAAGGTACTATTGGGGGATTCAAAGTGGTTGTGGATAAATATGGCAACTATGTACGAAAATTTATGTGGCAACTGTGTGGGTGGGGAAGAGTTGATATTTGTATGACATTTCATATGCGCGCATTTGATTTTTTTATACCATTGCCATAGCCTCCTAGATCATCTCTTATAAGAGACTTTGTCTCTTTCGTCAAGTCAATCGTCATGGCCTCCTAGATCGAAAGAAACAAAGTCTCTTATAAGAGACAAAGACGATCTAGGAGGCCATGACCTTCAAAATTGCGCGCCTATGAACTGTCAAAGAAATGTCAACTCTATCCCCTACCTACAGAGTTACCACATAAATTTTCGTGCATAGTTGCCATATTTATCCACAACCATTTTGAATCACCCAATAGTACCTTAGGTCGTTTAGTAATTAAAGTAAGAATTAAATTTGCCTGATTTTTTCTAATTTCTTTATTCTTAATTAGTTTCTTAATTTGTTTGGTTACATAGTTTATTTTTTAAACGAACTGGCTGACTTAATTACTGCAGGTACTTTTCTCTTTCTATTAGAAATTCGGTCAAAGTAAATAATTAAGGGAAAACATTGAATTTCATGAATTCGCTGACTGAAATCAATTGAGTTTTTATCCTGTTGGTAATATGTTCTTCAATATTATCATTCAGTTATTTTGCATATTGTAAACCAACAAAAAATTACTCTGCATAAATATACAATAATGGTCGAAAATACAACCCTTCATTGCGGCTTCATCACATTAACCCTCATAATGGACATGATTCCACAAAATTCAATACAGCAATACAGAGTTAATTAACATTTCAGTATTTTTCCGAAACGAAGCTTCAATTTCATAACAACGTTTTGTTAGTTTTTTAAAACAAAGTTGACATCTTAATCCTATTTGAAAACTTGTTTTTTATTTGAGAATAGTATTGTTGAATTGTTTCGATGTAACCCAGAAAACATTCATAATCAAATACGGATGAAAAATGTTGGCAAGTCTTGGCACAACAAAGCAATAAATTATGCCAGCAATGCTTAATTTAAAAATCGTTGATGTACACGAAACTAATTGCGAATATGTAAAATTCCTCTTTTTGCGTTGACTGCTCAAATATGCTAGCTACGCCACTGGCATTGGAGGCAGAAGAGAAAAAATCGTTGAAATTTGCCGGGTGCGTTGAGGTGAAGTGGTGCATTCGTCTATGTCTGCGTTGGCAATAACAGAATGCACAGCACGGTTTGTTATCTATGGTCGAAGGACCACGCAAAGTATTTGCATGATGTCCCGTTCATGGTATGTAACACAACATCCGACGTGTATGATATATGAATTTGACTGGTGATTCCGTTATTGTGTTAAACCGGTAAGCTAGTTAGGTGTGGTGTATTGCTTTGCATTTTACAAGAGCTGCGAGGAGAAGATAAAACCCCATGGCTTTGCCTCCGAGATTAAAACGAGGCTGGCGACGAGAAGAAGTGTTAAAAAGCGCTGGCTAAAGAGTATTTTTAATAGTGGGAATGGAGTCGTTATCCAAAACGCTGACAGCGACCATGGAAATTGCATTATTTGGCGAAGAAAAGAGGACATGGTGGAATATCGAAGCGGTGCGTTTTGATCATAAAGAAGTGAGTTAATTAAAACCGCCGAAACGCTGCAACGATCAAATTAAGACGCCGGACTTGATAATTTAAAGCGACAATTCATTTCGAATAACCTCATCGCCTAAAATAAATGGACGCATTTCCGTTTAATATTTTCACTTCATAAAAAGCTCAGGACGAAATTGAAATACTAAGCTTATTTGCATAAGAATATAAAATTTTCTATTCCTTATTTACCCAAAGATCTGGCTGGGGTAAAAAATGAGGATAATACCCGCGAGTTTCCGCGAACAAACTTCAAACGCTTAAAGATATAACACTAATTAGTCGAGAATTCGAAATCTCTGGCATTCGCGTTTTTCGTTGCAGGATTGACGAGGTAGTTGAACTATGCCATACTGGGGTTTAATTAGATGAAACTTGCGCGCCATGTTAATATTAACCCTGGGGGAAATTGCGAGCGGACATTTTGTGGAAAGAAAAATATTCCCAATTTCCACTCATCACGGTAAGTTGAATTAATTCGTGCATGTCAAGGCAAATCGCCCGATTACTTCTCTCTGTCATTCCCCGAATGCTATCTAAATTCCCTTTTATTATCGCATATTACCCGGAGCTACTTTACTTCCTTATTGCTCTCACACGTAATGAGAACTCGCTAGAGTCCTGATTCCCTCTATAGTTTATAGGCAGAATAAATATAAAAACGCTTTATGACACCGAGGTTTACAACAAGACAATTCCGCCAAGGCAAGATTTAGAACCCTCACACACAAGATTGCCTCGTTATACAAATTACTATTATACAAGCTGTACTTAACATTTGATCACTGTTGTTTTAAAACGAAGTTTCTTGTGCCTCCAACAAAATGGAAAACTTACCGACGACTACCAGACCGGAAAAGCTGTTAACCCATCATCACATTAATGGCACCAATATAGACGCATTTATTTGCACCAGTCAATATTGACATATTAATATTAACGATTCCACTCGAAATAAATGTCTCTTATATTGTGTCTAGACATTTAATGGCTCCTTATATATCTATGAGCAAAATAAAATGTCGATTGGCCAAAATTATTTTGTCCAAACATGACATAACATATATTTTATTAATAATAAATTTCAGATAAAGAGAATTAATCGGCCGTTACTATACCCAAAGAAACTTTTCTTGCGATATATTTAAGTAAACATTAATATGTTCCAAAATATATTAGTAAGTATTAATTTACTCACTTGTTACATAAATAACTATTACACCACCCGTGAAAAAAGTTGTTGTTTTTTAATCAATGTAATGCGTCTAAAATAGGAATTCTATACATAGTACAAAATAAGATGCTTTTTTTATACTTTAGCGCACTTGACACTTAACTAAGTTTAGATTAATTCCCTGCAGAAATACAGAAAGTACAAGTTTAAATATCTCCGTGTATTTTCTTGGGCGAAATAGCTCCTAGCAGTTATTTATAATTAGTTTAAGACATTTAAGACATAGAAATTTACTTACTCGAATGAGCCTTTCACCTCGGAGCGTGTGACCTGACGCGTGACGCGATACGCCTGAAGTTTTCACTTCAAAAAAACTGAAACCTGTCTACGGATTAGGAACATTTTTTGTTCATGCAATTGTGATAGTTTGATAATAATACATATTGTCTTAGAGGTAAGTGGAATTGTTCGAAAAGGAGTTGTCTGTTTCAATAATACTCTACTCATACGTTAAGATAAATCAATTGTTTTAATGTATTAAGAGCTCCTTTGATAATAATGCAATTATAATCAAGATGTATGCTTGGCTTGTTACCTGCGATTGTGTTGTAACTGTTACGTATGTAAACTATCTTGTAGCAAAACAGAGATTTTAGGTTCCCCAATTACTGGTGGTACATCGATATAATTGGATAAAGTGATACTAATTAAGCTCTTTGGATACGCTCCTGCTATTGAATCTGATAAAATGACTGCGTCAACCACCATTAAAAGTTAATTACGAAATCGATTTGTTAATTTCATGAAAGGATTTAAACGAAACAAAAGTTGTGTGTTGCAAGGAGTGCCAGTAAATGTTAGAAAATCGAGTGAGTAACAAAAATGTTGCCACATTCGGGCAATCCCCATTCTGGAGAAGTACATTTTTTTCTAGAGAATCCGCGTATATTTATCGAGCCATTGCTTTATCCTTTACAAGGACTACAAAATGTAATTTAGGATATTTTAAACTGAACTTAGCTAGTTCTTCTCACACGTCTTCTCGCTCAGCTTTCTGGTTTGAGTTGGCGCGAGTTGTTTACTGCCACTTCTGTTATGTTTACCGTAACATTATTAATACAGAAATTGAACAAGGACTAAAGTTTACTTTTAATTTAAATCGACTTGACGCTTTTATTAGTCTTACATGGACAATTTCCGCCAGTGCAAAGTTTTTACGAGCAAAAATAATTATTCCAAATTTAAATTTTATTTTTCGAATGGAGAAACGCAAAAAACTAATTCTGTGTCAACAACGTAATGCGCGCTCACACACGGTTAATGGCACTTGTGGGGGTGTTAGTTAAACTACGCAAATATTCACGTACTTTCGTTCGTACCTACCTAATATACAGGGTGTTTTTGAAAGTTGTGCAGAAATTTTAACCACGAGCTACTGGCTTCATGTAGAACTCGGAAAAAATATTTAAAAAATTCTGTCAAAAAATAAAATGACATTTATTTTTTGAGCTACAATTTTTTTAAATTGCTTTTAGTCTTCTACGTTGTTCCTCAACCTCGTAGGTAAAATTTCGGCACATTTTAAAAATATACCCTTGTATATCATGTTTTATAAAACGTACACCAATGCGGTTTCCTTGTTTTAAAGCATATTTCCTATAGGTTTTAGGTTATTTTATTTTTTGACAGAATTTTTTAAATATTTTTTCCGAGTTCTACATGAAGCCAGTAGCTCGTGGTTAAAATTTCTGCACAACTTTCAAAAACACCCTGTATATTATGTAGCTACAATACAAGTTTGTCTGCTCAGTTAACGGTGGCGTTTTGTTTATATGTATTTGCTATCTTACTGTGACAGTAATGGATACAACAGATGTTCGAAATACTAATGAAGGTAGAACTGTGAAGAACAGATGAGTAAGAAAATTTATTATTTCTCAGTTTATTTGTGAACACATATGACTGAAAAAAAACTTAGGTGACTCTTCTCTGTATTAACTACAATATTGTGTCAAATGGGTGTTTACAACAACAATAGTAAATTATATCATTAAGAGTAGAAGTGAGTCTGTTTGTGCTAAGCACAGAGATTGAAGACCGAGACGTAGTTGAGGTCGCCAACTGGGCGGTTTACTAAAAATTCCACTGACATATTTTGTGTTCTATTAGCTTTCACTACGTTTTGTTGTCGTAAAAACATTACTCACCGTAATTTGTCGTGTTAAAGACGTTATTTGTCTTATCATTTTTTATTCCACGATTTATCTATTTTCCTAGTTGTACTTAAGTAAAATATACATTAATGATCAATGTCACGTTTGTAAAATGCAGAATAAACAATTTGTTATAAGAAAGAGGGGAAGTTGAATGTGTGTCCGTTTCACTCCTTTTATTTTTTGTACGATTTTGTATCCGACATTTATGTTTAAATTCGTAACGTATCGTTGGTTTCTATCACAGTAAGTTTTGTTTGACTGAAGCTGATCCAAACACAACTCTTTGTAAAACAAACCTTTAGACTTGCAAGCATTAAATCAGTCTATTTTGAGAAATTAACTTAAGTAAATATAGCCCCGAAAAAACAACACAATGATTCACTCCTCGTTAAAACTGAATCGGAGTATTTCGCTTTAGTGATGTGGACGATTAGGAAAATTTAACTCTTTCAGTGATGTCGAATTATTTTTTTCTATCAGTTGAACTTATTATCGGAAAATTGTTCCACCAGAAATGCGGAGCTAAGTGCTTTTCCATCAAGAGTTTTACTTTATATTTTATATTCCTATCGAAGGACAAAATAAAGCAAATGGAGGCAGTACTTTGCAATGGAATGGGAGTAAGAAATTGCGCGCACGTGTAAATTGTCTCTTTCATAATGAAGAAAATATCGTGCACTTTTGTGCAGATGTATATTCTGTGTTGAAGCGATTTTAAATTTACGAAACGGTCGTGAAAATATGTAAATCAAGTTTTTGTGTGTCGGTTTATAAGTTATCAATGTAGAGGCTCAATTTGAATATGTCGCGGTTTCAGCAATAAAGCTCCAGCAAACTTAACATTCAAAGTTAAAATTTCATTACGAACAAACACAGTAGTCCGCAATTGTGTACTTCGAAGAGCGTTATTTAGCATCACAAAAGGTTAATGAAGAGAAAGGAATTGTTCAAAGATTCAGCTCTGAAGGTTTTTCCATTATCTTATCTCACCTTATTCGTCAACCGCCCTTTTCTCTTTCAAAAAGGAAAATTCTGAAAAGGAATCGTAAAAAAACGGGCAAAAGAAATAAATTTTACTACCAAATGATCGCAGGGGCGAGAAAGTGGTTAATGCAAAGCGGCCGGTTTGAACACGCTGAACGTCTACTGGACTGGAACACCGAGTTAGGGTTTGAATTGACTTTACAGTAACTTCCAAATGACTTCACTACTCACTCTCACGGTGCCGATCAAAAAGTGAAATGGCAACGCGGCTCTGTTTGTTCGCACGACCTTCTACTACTTCCATGTATTGCCGAATTTGGTAGGCAAATTATTCCGCGAGGGTACAAGAGCAACAACACGGCGCCGTCCTCGGCTCCTTTAAAAATTTCACACAAGTCCTCGAGGAGATCGCAAATCTTCCCACTTAACTGTGCGCTAGGACGTTTATTTTTTTTAGCTGTCATCGTCTTTATTAACATTTTATTAGGTTCGGTTTCGCAGTTAAACGTCTTCTGCCAAATAGACGAGGTACATATTGTTCCTGCTCTACTTACTTACTTTACCAGAAACGTAAACAAACACGACCCCGAAATGCCTCCAGATATTTATAACGAAAGCTTGCAATTACTGAAAATAATGTTTGCTTTTAGAATAATGTCCGTGTATTTTTCTACGGGGGAACTAGGATCCTAGAATTTTAGAGGTAAATCCAAACGAATATTGCGATTTTAGTCGACATATTTCTTTTATTTATTATAATAAAAATGTTTTCATATAATTGTCTATCACTGTAAATTATGGAAGTCTACCAATTCTAATTACAAAATTATATTGTAATATAAATATATAAGTAAATTAGAATTGTGAAAATTATGACTTTTGTACGTGGTAGAAAAAGTATCCTACTCTACTCACGTGTAATGGTTATTATCCACTCATCATTACCTGTCTAGGGTTGGCGCTGCAAACTTTATCTTCGTGGTTAATAACAATTATTGCACGCTTGTTTCATAACCTACTATTTATTGTTGAAAGATTTTATGAACAGAAATACAAACAACAATAATTGTTGACGATTGAGCTTCATTTCAGGGGAATGAATCCACTATAATTTAATTAGAAGCAAATTGAAATGAACAAGTATTGATGTGATTATATGTAGATAAATATTATAATACAATAGGCCTGTAATAAATATTTAATTTATTGAAATTACATTTGAATTTTGTTACGATTGTTACCATATCATATAAACAAAAAATAAAGTAATTTAACCTTTACTGTGTATGCACTTGATTCATAAAGATTTTAATTAAAATTGTTTAAAATTAACTAATAAAAATCTTCCATAATAAAGAAATTTTATTATTGTACCTATTCAATAATTTAATTTAAAAATTTCACAAACATTCCACAAACTAATAAGAACTGTGGTTGAAAAGATATTGTAGAGGTATTGGATTCTCTCATGAGCTGTGACCTTGGAAATATCTGCGCGCAGGCGGAGCGATAAATCAGTGAAAAATCTGTAAATGAAAATTGAAAACGTCGATTACTTTACATGCAAATAGACTAAAGAGAGACCACACTACCGTAACGAATGACAATGTTTTCCGGTCGGTTTGTAGCACCTACTTGAGACCGATATTCGTCGTTTGCGCAGATATGACTCACAGCCCATGAGAAAATCCTGTACTAATAGTAGTTGTCTTTCCATGAGTGTAAAGGGCCTTCAAATAAATTTATATTTAGCGCAACCTATGGAAATTCAATTGTTTGCAACATTTTTCCAGTGTAGAAAATAACACAAGAAACGTCTGACATTTTAACGAAATAAAATTAGGTTAGAAAATATTTTTAATTTTTGTAGTGCATTCTCCCTATTCCCCCTCCACGGAATATGACAATATGAAATTGGCGAAAAGCTTACTATGTAACCTGTGTAACTCCGGAGAATAATTGGTTACCTACAAAAATTACTTTACACTGTTAACAGAATTAGAATGTCGCCTACGCCTACTCTAAATATATATTTATTTGAAGGCTCGATATATCCATGTATTTTTTTGCAAAAAATTCATAAAGTTTTTTTCACGTTTTTCCTTTAACACTTTAGAATTAATAAACATAAAATCTAGACAATTGATTTATTATAAAAACTTTCCATTTTGACTTGAAGCAGCATTGGAGTTTATAGTGTAGTCGAACGAACCACAAACTATTTATGTTGTTGGAACTATTCAAACAAGTTTTAACAACTAGAATTAGTTTAATATATCAAACAACTGTGTGCACAGCGTGTTCATACATTTTGATAATAGTTATTTAGCCGACTTTTGAACACTATACTATTTATTATTGGCAACAAGCTCAGTAAGCATGATTTACAAACCTGTAAATTAGCTTTGTGCGTTCAATTGAAGGGAAGTTTTCTATTTAGGCGTGAAATGAAACCGAAACGTTCCCAGACGTTGAACAGTTGATCCACCCCTTTCTTAACAGATTAGGTGGCATGAGTCATGGTCTATTCCCCGGAGCTTTAGTGCTGACTTGTACGTTTGGTCTTGTGAACTATTGTCTTAATCTTAAACAAATCGACCGTCAGCTAACAATGGCGCCACTGACCAACTCCACGTTCAAAATCAACAACACTCAGTTTTGTCCGTGCAAATTTCATGACCGGAAGCGACCATTAGTAACCACGTTTCCGTCAGATCCACGTATCGGTTGGAAACATTTAAAAACACCTGGAGTTCTTTCCGGATTTGCACCGTCAACTCGGGAGCGATGTCAAATAAATATTAGATTAGTTAGCTTAAAGGATGCTGTAAATCCTTTCACTGCTATGAAACGGTAAAATGAAAAAGCTTGCAACAACTCGGGCCACTTTATCGTCACTAGGCCACCCTTAACTGTCCGTCGGGCTCTGGGGGCCATTCTGGCCGCTTCCCCCTGTTAAATCATGCCATAAAAAATTGTCGAACGTAAAAACATGACGTGTTTTTGTTTATTGGTTTAGCAAATGTTCCGGCCATTCAAATTGAAAACGTGGCCTGAAGGTGTTTTCTCGACAATACTGTGGTAATATTGATGCATTATAATCCCGCTTTTTGAGGGCAATTATTGTTAGATTTACATTCGGAACGAGAACAATAAATTCACTGCGCAATTGTGAATTTAGCTGTTACTATGGGGCATAGTGGGCATTGTTTAACTGGTCCCTCTATAATTAAAACTGCAGCGCTTTGTCGTTGCAAATTAATAGTAGTGAATTTGGGGCGGCAAGTCGGAGGGACCGTGTCGTGCGTGAAGTTTCTTCGGCATGAAAAGAGCTCTGCTGAAAGTTTTCGGCTGGAATCGCGTGACTAGTTGAAAAGCTGAAGTTATTGTCTGGCAGAGATAATGGGAGGAGAGAATATTTCAATTATCAAGTGCCTGTTAGCGTGCGTCGGACCAGCCTTGCCGACGTATTTGTAATCATGCGAGCAGGGTGCGATGTAGTTTTATCTCTTTATTTTATTAGTATTTTTTTTGTGTTAACGGTCCTTTTTCGCTGTGAAATCGACCATGTTCACGTTCACTATCATGTGGAAATGTTGTTTAGCGGGGATGCGATAGCGTCGAGTTTACTGTTATTGTCCTGTCGTGGTATTGAATTAAACACGCATGGGTGTACTTCCCGGTATTGTTTCCAAGGGGCCCATTTGACACTTACAAAAACCAAAAGCTCCAATTAATTATTATTAGATGGCTATTAGCTTAATTAAAGTTCACAATTAAGCTGACATCTGTTTTTGGTGTTTACGCCTTCGACTCCTGTATAAATTAATTATAAATGAATTCAAGCTCGTCGGAGCTAAGCTCAGATATACTGTCATGCAATTTTAACATTCATTTTCGCTTGATAGTTCCAGCTAAAAGGAATCACTGTTGTTTTTACCTTTTGTCATGTATAATAAATCTACACAGTACATTAAATGACAAAGTGAGTCACTTCCCAAAATAAACAATTGTAACGACAAATAGCTGCTTATAGTAAAATAAAAAAAATTCTTTCACGCTAAACAATCTTAATTGCTAATTATACAGAACATGTTGTTAAAGTAAAAAAAATAGCTTGCTGCCACAAAGCTTTTATTGTTGTCATTTTTTTGTTACATTGGCAAACAGCTCTTAAAGAAAGTGAATCAGAAATTAGAAAATAAGTAACGTAATGTTTGGTATATTGCTGAATTAAATGACAAAAATGTAACAACGTGAAATCAATACATTTTTCTATTTTCATATTTTTTTTTTTTTTTTAAGAAAAAGAAGTGACTGCAGTCTGGAACTTTAAGGAATTAAAAAATAGCAAGGTAATGTGTCAGAAACTTCCATTCTCAAAGCAATTCTCTTACTATCATTTACAGTGATTTTATTAACAAAGATCTTTTTCCATTTTGTATATTTGATACGTTATGCGTTTACTGTTATGTGATGCTGTTTATTACCCAGTGAGTAATGACTCATTACTCCACAGGTTGTAACCAATCGTAAAACTCTAAAAACATCCCACAAACCATAAAGTTGCTCTGATATACCACAATATTTACGTCATAATTATTTTGAAATCAATAATTTCCGAAGGTTTTTTTACTGGAGAAATTTGTAGGTACATCGTAGAATACGTATTGTATTTTACTCACTTGTAATGTCTATTATCCACTCGTCATCGCCATCATTACATGCTCGTTGCTTTAAATCCTATTGTTATATATTGTGAACACATTCAGATATATATTTTATTAAATCCTTTCGGTTGCTTAGTCACCATTTCTCACATGTTCATTTTTAATAAAAAGAACTGCCACAGCTTGGTTCCACTTGCTATAGTCGGCGCGGCAACTTGATGGAGTAATAAACTGACCTGATCTTCACGTGATTTTCGGGGGATGGTTTCCTATTGGTTAAAGGGCGTGCGTATAAATGAGGCTTTCCATGACGTCGCTACAAACTATCACGTGACTACTCCACTGGTTCGCCGCATCAACTATAGTTATTTATCAAATAACCGATTTTTTATTTCCTTCTTAATTGAGATTTTCATTTTTTTGTTTCACACAGATCAACACGTATACCTTTTAAAGCGTCAATGAAAATTTTTGAAACGTAAAGACCCAAATTTTGTTTTTTAGATTTGGGTAAGTGGCCCCAAATCCAAAAGAAATTCCTAAGTGTATTTGGCTAGTGTTTACTAGTGTATATGTCTTCTTTATGTAAGATTTCCTTTCAATCACAAAACATGATTGATCAGCATTGTTTTGATTTCTTCTTTATTTGGTCCGTCTGAATTTTTGCGGTTTCGATGATTCACTTTCTCTCTTAGTTTCTCTGCCGCACTTTATCCTGTCACCGTCAGAATGATTGATTTCAGCCATGACGAAATTTGATATTTATTCCTTGTTCCATTTTAGCTTCTCGCGAAAAATAACTGCAATATTCATTACTTTACGGCATACAATATATTAAAAACAAACAAATGCTTTTATGATTGTTGGTGAAAGGTAAAATGTGAAGTGAGCGCTACAGGAAATACATTCAATTTAAAAAATATAGTCGATTGTTGTCTTTTAATGATTTCTTGATGGCATATTCACAGATATCGTAAAAATGCTTTACAGTGGAGTGATTTATACAGTCCAGTTGATACTTATCAATGCTCTTATCAATTTTATAAGTTGTTACAAATCGGACTTGTTAGTTTTAAGTAGTCTTGGACGCATTTATTTCGTCTATTATTGTCTGAAACACGAGCAATTCATCTTAGTCAGTATGAGGAGAAATGAATTATTAAGAATCTTTTGTCTCCGTCCTAAAAAATGATTGATTAGATACTTTCCTTAGTAGTATTTTTCAACGCGGTATAATATAATTCTAATATGTTCGTACTTATAAATAAATAAAAAATTGAACAGGAATGGAGGAAAAAGCGTTTGTACGAAAAAGTAATTTAATCCATATTGTCATCTCTCCCAGGAATGGAACATTAACCAGCGGTCCGTATGGGATTACTCAGGCTTAAACACATATATAGAAACTCCGGATGATTTTAATGCTTTTAACAGCATCCCTTGATTTTGGGATGTTCGACATGGTTTTTACTTTTTACGATTATGACGCTGTATCGTTTTCCGCAATGTCTCCGTCATCTAGCGAATAAAATTGAAATTTTCAATCTCTCTCGTTCACTACGAACCAAATAGTACAGCAATTTGCATCAAGTGCCTCTATAATAATTGATTTTGTAATTTTCTGGATTATTTTGTCAATAAACCACAATTACTTGCGCATTTACTTTATGGCCGTTGTTATCTGGAATTGACATAATTTTAATAATGGTAATCTGACGTAATGGTATCGATATTAAACCGAAATCCTGTGCATTGAATGTTGGCAGAATATACTATCGGTGATAGAAAACAATAATCTCCTATTATCAATTCATAAAGAAAATTTATAGAGCGTGGCAATATGTATTGCACGCACACTATCCGCCCATAAATTATTTAGGGAAATATGTATGTACAGGTTCCACTAAAAAATTTATAAACCATTTTCAGTAGTTAAAAAGTGAATTCTAACACATTGTTACAACGTTTGTGACGTGTTTTACAACTAGTGTTAGTAAAGCGTATTAATAATTGAGAGGAATTTTATTCTATCCACGAAGCCCTAGTCTTTGATTATTAATTATTATAAAAAGACAAAATCACTAGATTTTTTTTAGCACAAAAGGTCGTAAGAATATCTTCCTTGATCTCTTTGTATCTTCCATGACCCTTGTTTCTCGTCTTCGGTCTCCCTTAATTTGAGCTAGGAATTTCGAATGATTTAACTAGTTTACTTTATCTGCCGCTCGTCAGCTCGTCAGATGCCATGGCATTGAAGTGACGCTTTAGCATTATCAATCCCGCAGTATAATGTCATATTTTGCTGACGTTTGAAGAAAAAATAGTACTTATAGCTCTGTATATTCTTGTTTTACAAAGAACCCTTAGTCTTAAACCCTGAAAGGTTTCTAATACGACTCGCCGCTGCGTTAATTATGAAAAGCGTACCTACCTATGTTCGCCAAATTTCAGAAAAGAAATTCAAAGCTTTTCGACCTTATTGAAGCTAAATTCATTTGGTAATGAAGCTCAATAATTTTATTCGTAATCAAATTTACTTTCAATAAAGGAGCGCATTAATCAATTCATCAGTCTTTCTGCTTTTGATGCATAAATACGAATTTAGAACAAAGCTGCTTTTCGTTCTGTTGCTAATTTAAATCTTAATATTTTTATTGTGCTGCACCGAAGACTTAGCTCTCGTAAGAATAAAATGAAATGTCTCGTTCAGAATATATTTCTTAGGTAGCGCCTTGAGAGAAATTAAATTCTCAAAGAGCTCTGTTACAGGCTATAATAATAATCTATCATCATTTCGAGCTACTAGATTGTTTAAGCTTATAAACTATTTGCTTTTAATTACTGGCAACTAGCACCGAAGTGGAATGAAATAATTTGCAGTTCCTTTTATATGGTATTACATATTATGATTTAACAAAGAAAGTGTCCTGTTGTCAAGTTTCAATTCAATTATGAACAAATAAAAAAAGAAACATCTATTTATTACCGATTTTAATAAAAAGAACTCGTCTATTTGTTCGCTTCCAATTATGTATTTTGCATTTAATATAAGTCTGGTGTTTAACTAAAAAATCAAAAGTTTTTTCGTAAAGGAAAATGTGCTTTTTTATTAATTTTTTAATTAATGTTGTCCTAAAGTTATTTCGTGAAAGTAGGGGTCGGCGCAGAAAATATTTCACAAAATTAAAAAGTTGATGTACTACTTCATTACACGGAACACTGTTAATATTTATTGTTAATAAAGAACTCTCAACTCGGGGTTTAATTGGTGGCCAGGCGGACTTCGTATACGGACCAGAAAGCGATTTATAATTAGAGAAATAGGGCGTCTGTTAAGCGTCCGACATGAAAGTACGACGAACTTTGAGGGTTTCTAATTTGAATAATTCAGAATCATCTCTCAGGTAAGAAAAATGGCCAGAGTTGGGGAATTCTTCGGTGTGCATAAAGTTTGCTAATCACATCCAGCAGCGGAGAAAATTGGGAATACCGCAACCGAATTAACGGAATACAATTTAGCCTGTTTTTATCAGTACCGTGGGATAAGACATGAAACTAAATGAAATAAATTACCGTTAACGGTGTTAAATTCAGTTCTAGTTTAGCGCATTGCGGAAAACTCAAACGAAAGTTCATAGATCGTTCCGTTCGTCAGTATTCTGTGGGGTATTCCTCCAGGATCCGCCTAATCTGGACATTAAATAGCCCAGGCTTGGCCCACATAGATAAACCCTGCGCGATAAGAGCATTACAATCATTACCGACGCAGTTGAGTCATTTGTAAAACGTACGGGAATATTGAATTTCTGACAGACGCGAAAGTCCGCCAGCTTTTTATGTTTAATCTTTTATTTGAGTTTTATAAATTTGCTTTGTAATATTGGGGCGAAAAACGGGCCAATAATTTATCAAGCTTCTTTTGTACTTTTGTGCCAGTTTTCATAAGCTTTCAATTATCATGCAAAATATTGTGAGCCACTGTATTTTAATATCAGATTAAATTAAAACTTCCGGCGACATAATGGAGTTGATATTTTTAGAGTTCTCTAAGCCACTCGTATTTGTTATTTGCTGACGTGAATTTTACCATTTTACTTAAAAGAAATTGTCGGAGATTACGAAATAAGTTATTGGGGAGGAGACTTTTCGAAAGAAAATTTTTATTCAGTTTTATCGGGAAGTTCCTCCAGTCCACGCTCCTTATCTCATTCTCGATGTAGATAATACGGGTTTTATGTATTTTTGGCGGGAAGTGTGTTTCACCGATATACTTTTGATAAATTGGAAAAATCGATCTAACATGTGCTTGCCTCACGATTTAAATCTCAGATTTGGCGAACATGGCGAACGTTAAAAGGTATCATCACTACAAAATTGTCCAGATTTTCTAAATTAAAAAAATACAAATATGTAAGCATAATAACCTGCGTTCAGACATTAATCCGTTTTGGGGTAATCTGTGCATTCTCGAACGTACGTCTTTGTAGGATATAATTGACGTCTTGTTCATACGCGTAAGTTTAATTTTTGTTTATGTAGATTAAGTAACGATAAGCGTGTTACAAACCACAGCCAACTCAAACATGTCACTTTTTGAACATCCGTTACATCGCTGTGTTTTTCCATAATTAATATTTTAATGTTTTCTTTTATCGCGTTGAATTGTTAATATTAGGAAAATATTGCAGTATGTGCTAGAAAAGTGTTATAATTACTATTGGTGGTGAAAAGTGGAAAAGGAGTAAAGACGAAGATATTAAGAGATATTTTTGAATTGATTGCAAATAGGTTTTTGAAGGTCATCAATGGGCTTGAAACGCAAAAAGATGGTTCCAGTTAAAACTTTGACCGAGACACTAGTGCCAAAAATTAAAAAAAAAAACTTAAAATGGAAGAAAAAATATTGAAAGGGGCTGTCATAATGAATTTATTATTTATCGGGTGTTCATTAAAGTTGCCATTGAAGAATCAATTGTGAATGAACCACTCGTCAGTCTGTCATCAACTTAACCTCACTTTTTGGGTTTGTGATACATTTTCATCAAATATACTTTTATTAATTGCAACAAGCAATTTACAATAAGTGATCAAAATGGCCACCGCCTTCATCCAGGCAGATTAAAAACACCAACAACGCAAAAATTGAGGTTAGATTTAAACAGCTAATGAAAGTGGTGCGTTCACAATCGACTCTTCAACGCCAACTTTGACGGGAAATTTAAATGAACACCCTTACTAGATCCAGATTGAATTAAAACTTATATGATAAAGGCATTCATTAAATATTGTTAATTTTTTTTAAATATGATCAAATCATAATTCAATATTTTGATTCTAGTTCTGTCTGTTGGCTTAAAAGTTTACCGTTTTTTAAATACCTGGTAGATATTTAACATGTTTTTCAGTAGAGTCATTGTAATTTATGCAGTCAGTGTATAAAGTAGTACTTTTTTACTGACTGGAAGTTTTACCGCACAAGCCGTAGGCAAGTCCAGCAACGCCATGAATGATGCATGAGTTCGATACAATAAATTTTTTCAAAGGCTTTAGTTGTTTTCAATGGACTCTTGTGAGTTAAATGAGCTATTTGGGCGAATGAATTTGCATAACGTTGAAATAAAATAATTTTTTAGTAGTTCTTAGTAGTCGTAGAAAAAATAAATTCTTTATTTGCAATGGCAAACTAGGTGAGAGTTTTATTCGGGGCAGATAAAAGAATAAATACATCGGGAGCGTGCTCGGAGCTTCTCGTTAAGAAGGGATTAGTTTTACGAAAGAAAGAACGATGCTGTGGATAAGTGAAAACATGATATTTCCTAGGTGCAACATGTATCCTCGTAAAGCTGGAGCATTGTTGAGAAGAGAAGTATTTTATTGCGGAGAGATAAGGAATTGCTCAAAGACGAATCAGAATTTGTGTCGGGGAACGAAATAAAATAAGAGTTCTTTCTATTCGTCATGGTTAGTTACCGTCGGCTAGATTTAAATTTGACACAAAAGATGTCAAAAGTAATGCACTGTTTATGCATGAGGCTCTTTTTGTGGAAAGCTGAACGTCAAAGCGGCAATTTTGTCACTGAAATATGTCGTCGCCGTGCAGCTCCTTAAACATTATCAGAAAAGAAAAAAGAGGAAAATCGCACCGAAGAAAGCCGAATTATTATTCAAACGAAACCATTTGAAAATAATTTATGATGATAAGTGGGGCGACCAGCACACACGCGAAATTTTTGTTAAAACGATGGCATCAATATCAGTCGATAAAGTTCCTCCGTAAACCTGGTAATATTTTTCGAACAGTCCCTGAAGAACGACTTAAGTTATTGACAGAAGAGGATTTCCATATATATGGCAACACCAATAAGGAACAAAATTGACCCCATGCTGGCCCAAAACATAGCCTCTTGGAAATAAAAACAATATACGACTGTCATAAAACGGAGGAACTCAGTAGGGTGTTGCATGTAATATATCTGATACTAAACCTTACAATTTGCATACATATTTTATTCATCTTGCACCAAAGAAATCAATTCACCATCATTCCACTTTATGTCTGAATACAAACTATTCCTACGGTTAAATTCATTTCTCCATCTCAACTGTGCAACTAAATTCTAATGGCAAATTGAGAGCAAATGTGGAATAGCTCTCTCGAGATGCTTACTTCTGTTATTTACAGTAGTTTAGTTGCGTAATTCTTGGAAGTTTTCCCTACGAACGAATAACTCAATTTGGATTATTACAGAGTGGAACGGGGAAGACCACTTCATTTAATTAAAAAGAACTTGGACAGGTTTACCTTTCTATTAAAATTAATTCTGCAATTCTAGCCAGTCTCAAAGAGTTCCTTTTATAATCAACATCGTTAGAACAGAAAACGAGAAAAATATTAAGTAAAAAGTTGCCTCATAAATATATCGATTTTCCTGATTTATTCAACGGTTTTCAATCCAATTTCATTCGTGCAAATGTCTGCCTGCACTCGCACTTGGTATTTCTCTAATCTTAAGACTTTGGTGGAACTATTACAACTTCTTTGGTGCTTTTCGTGTTTTACAGATATCGACAACATTTGCGAACAAACGGAACATTGGAAAAAATGAAACATAAGGTTCCTACCTTTTGCTAAATTAAACCCTTGTACATTTTTTTACATTTTAGGATAAAAACGAAACATCATATTATGAGCTACAACGTGATCAAGAATGACTGAATCTGTTGGTAACAATGAAAATTTGAATGATTTTGGTACCACTGTAATCTAAACGCATTTCCGGTTGTCAGCTTTGACAGAGTTGACAGGCGAATTTGACGTTTACCATCAAAGGGTCATTTTTGTAATAGAGATATTTGATGGCGGAAACAAAAGACTGAGAAATGTCACAAATTTGTATTGTCAGTGTCAAATTTCTCAAAGACGTTCGTGATTTCGACAGAAATGCAGCAATAAGAAAGTTATTCATCGTCGAACTAGAGAAATAATTTGTAATACGTTTGATTATATGAGAATAACTTTTCCTTTTGAAGCACTGACAAAAACTGGTTTCCTTAGAATTTGTTTTTTCAATCTATTTAGCGAAAATTTAAATTTACCTAGACATTCCTTTTTACGGCGTTTATGAGAAATTTGACACTGACAATACATTTTTGTGACATTTCTCAGTCTTTTGTTTCCGCCACCAAATATGAAAATACCTCTAGCATAAACATACCCGACATAACCTAATTTATTTTTAATGTCGTGTCAAGTTAAAACATCCGGTCAGTGCCAATTACGAAACACAAAAACACCAATATTTTTCAATTGTTTCATTGCCAAAGACTCATTCATTGTTGATCACGCTGTATTTGGAATATCGCGCGTTAAAATGAAATCCTGGGCTGGGAAGGCGTTGGAAACCGTCAATTGTTGTGCTTTTTTAAAGCGTAGATTAATTGGAGCATGTTGACAGCTAACCTAAAATTTAGAGCCAAAAATCTTTTTTTCTTTCTTTGCAATGTTTTACATTAAAAATAGAATAACTTAACGATTCCTATTCTCGAAACAAGTATCTAAGGGCACCCTTTGCTGAAAACAAACATGTTCAATTATGTCCCGATTAAACAAATGTCATTCGTGTCAAACGGCGGGAAATTTAATTCAAACTTTACACTTTCCTAAACGGTTTAATTTTTCCAACGCCTACTCAGCCCAGGATTTCATGTGAACCGCGCATATAAATACTCACAAAATAAATAATAAAACAGTAAGCAAGAGGTAATTTTTTTTCTAAAAATGTTATTTAAACACTTAACAAAATCATATTTATTTAAGTCTGCATCTATTTTCGTTTTATAGCAGAAATTTACATTTGCAAGTTGTTAGTAATATGTGAACTAGGATTTGTAAATATATGTATATTAAAGTTGCAACATATGAGCTACGAACTGTAAATGTGCAGGAGTAGGTATTTATACGAATTAAAAATGCTTTGGTGAAAAACTGTTTCATAAATCTAGTCGTTATAGTTTCAAATATTCTACCAAGCTCGGTCAAAGCTTTGCACAACAATATTTCTACTAAATCCGCTCATAAAAGATAATTTCACTGAGAATTATCTATAAATAAGTTACTGTAATTATGAGGTATTTTTGTTTATGGAGATGTTAAAAAAGATGTTACTATGCGACTTACCAATAGATTTATTGAACAAAAACAAAAGAAAAACCTGTGAACCAATTTTCAGATTTATTGAATCAATTCTCCTGTGGCGAACGAACTGTTTTCATATTGAAAAACATCATTTTATATTCTGAATCTAACGTGTTTACGTTATTTACGTAGCAAATAATGGCTAATGACAGATTGCCATGAAGAAAGCTCAAAATAATGTATTCAAATCATTTTGCAGTATCAATGCTTTAAAATGATGATAAAGTATAACATCAACATCCATCGCTTCTTTTGTGAACTGGGTTTCATTTTCTGCAAATCAGCTCTTAATTGGGCAGAAGATACCTTTTAACATTCCTTAATGGCAAATAAACGTAATGAAAGCAAATGCATTTTCTTGTAGAAAAGTAACCACAGAATACTAGTTTTGTAAAAGAGTTTGTTAAGACAAATGTTATTTTAAATTGTGGAACGAGTTATTAGAAAATAAAGATTTATTTGAGAAACTTCGTCGTATACGAGTATAGAACAAGACAAGATTTGATGTCAGTCAAAGAGATTACCTCCCAGTAAATTTATTAACGTGTTTGTTGTTGTATTTGGTTTACAGTTGGAAGTAATAAGGTCTGTTGTATCATCGGGATATCATCTTGTGCCCCAAGCTGCAAATGTAGTATTACTATCCATTATCCACTACTTCTACCTTACAAGTTTCAAGTAAACATTAATCAATCTGTTGAAGTTTCTAAATTATTACTCTATTACTGGTGTGTAATGACGAAGCATCTAGTATTTTTTTTTAATAAGTACATAAATTAAATTTTATGATGCCATTAGTAAAGTAAAAGATCCTAAATTAGAACTCCTACTAAAAATTATACGTCATTTAAATTCTGATAGGAAAAGTTGCACTGTTATTTAGTACAAATGTAAAAAACTAAAATGCAAGTTGGGAAGTTAGAGGAAAATACACCTTGTACAGTGTGATCAAAAAGAAAACAAATCAGAGCAGGCGTTGCAAATATCAAACGCTACTTTATAATACCTCATGAATTTTTGAGGTTGGAAACATAATTGCACATTTTATTATTATTATCTGATAATAATGGAGAAAATTTACAAAATAAACAAGAGTAACATTTTACATTCGTAAGAATGAGTAATTTACTAGCTTTATTGCCAAACTCGACGCCACTGCAGATTTTTCGGTGAAATGTCAAACAAACGTCAGTTTTAAAACAACGGTGTTGATGTTAACCTTGAAAAAAGTTTTCGATTTCGACAAATTTGCGGGCGTTTCCTGTAATTGTAAGCAACAATTATCCTACAATAAGTGGTAAAATGAGTTTTACCATAGAAGATAATGTATTAATTATTAACAATTAATTAATTAATAATAGATTTTTTGAGAGGTAAGCAACCAATAAATAATATGTATCTAAGAAAGACGTTTCGATAGAACAAAAGATGAGGTAGCACTCTTGATTTGTTTTCTTGTACATTGGACTTACTAATTAAATAATTGTAGTTAACTAAGCGTACGTTTTATTTTTATTCTGCGGTATAAAAAGATTAGGAACCTTTATGAGTGGCGGTACAAGCGCCGAAGGTGTCCACAACGTAAATCAATTTTGTTTGACGAGCACATCTCTACGAAACCTTAAGATAAACCTGAGACTCACGTTTCCTGCGTTGATCTGAAATTCAAAAGTAATCTTGTCTAGAAATTGAAGGTGAAACTAGTTTCGGTGTCGATGAAATTCCGGTTTTTATTATACAAATTCTCACATTTCACCTCATTTCTTACGAGATTTTGTTTTAAGGAAAAATAAGCTTTACGTTTGAAATCCAAATAATGAAATTAAGGAAACGAGAGTCAAAATGTAAATTGTTTTTTTCGTGAGAACATTTCTTCGGGAGGCGTCTTAAATGGAACAGGGTGGATGCTGCAGCACTGGTAATAATTTGGCTTCAGAGAGACTGCAGGCTAGGCTTAAAGAAAATTTGTAGGAAACGCCTATCATCTTGGATGTCCCGCAGCGACCCGCATAGTGGAGCTAACGTACTCACCGAATTGTGTGTAACAACCAGACTGCCAGTAAAATTGCGGAAACCCTTAACGTTTCACATTGTAACAAAAAGGATGTGTCATTTAATCAATGTAAATATGTCGGTCCGGAAACTTTTTAGCTCAACTACAAATGTCAATAAAATTATGAATCAGCTCGGCTACATGACATGGGAATAAGGGAGCAGTTATCAGAAAAAACACCATGTAATCAGGAAATAACGTTCATTCTAATAAAAGCTTTATTTATCAATAAAACAATAAATATTTGTGAGCAAGCTCTGTACATCACGACAGAGAAGTTTAATATCGCCGTGAGTCCCGTCGACAATCATATATCTACGAGTATGTATTCCTGAGATTCCGTCAATAAATTTTTTTGTTTATTTTCATAATTTCATTTTATTGTAAACCCGCCCTCGCTCACCTTTTTCAATTCTCTCTGTGCCCCAATGCTGTCCAGAGGTCTTTTTATAGCCTTTCTATCGCTGCACCCCGTCGACAATTTCATGCGCATTTGCCATTTCTTATTTTATTCCAACTCCCAATATTTTACAGTGTTAGTTAAACCAATCTAAATACTTTCGTAGTAATTACGCAACATAATGCACGCATGTGAAGTTTGTACAACGAGGCTCTAGGCCGAGCTAAAGTGCGACGTACAAAATGTTTTCCACGAGCACTCCGCCCAGGAAGTAGACGCTTTTCAGACCAATAGCAACGTTTTAGGAATTATATAAACAATACAATTTTTCTCTTAATTTTTGTCTAAATTTGTTGTTTTTGCAATTGATTACTGATTCATTTACATCAGTAGTTTATTTTTATGATTTCATATCATTTAAACCATCGTTCGCTCGTCCTTTTGAATTCTCTCTGTGCCCCACTGCTGTCGGGAGGTCCTTTACAACCTTGCTATCGCTGCACCCCTCGACAATTTCATGCGCATTTGCCATTTCTTATTTTATTTCCACACCCAAGTCATCAAAGTTGTTTTCCTTCAATGCGTTTCAACTTCGGTGTTCTTTCTGGTTTTAATTTTCCGCAGCTGTTTCTAATTTTCTTACGACCGTAGCTTATTTCAAAGTGCCGAATTTTCATTTCGTTCTTTAGGCGGTGCACGTTTAAATTCCTTTTTTTAACGTAACCCTAATTATTTTTGTTCTCCATTTCTCTTTCGATGCCACGTATACCTGTTAGGCCTGATCTTGAATAAATGTCTGAAACAATAAGTCGGATGTATAATTGTATAAATAAATAACGCCGTTTTTCCCCAGAAAAAAATCTTTTTCCTTTGATAAAGGCCGGCGTGGAGTTTTTTCATAGCAAATACAAAGTCTCATAATA
The DNA here is from genome assembly GCF_963966145.1 of Tenebrio molitor. Classification (NCBI taxonomy): domain Eukaryota; kingdom Metazoa; phylum Arthropoda; class Insecta; order Coleoptera; family Tenebrionidae; genus Tenebrio; species Tenebrio molitor. The sequence continues at coordinate 8,657,389 of NC_091051.1, forward strand.
TGTTTAGTTCACATGCATGCTTGCTCTTGTTAATTAATTAGTTGTTAATAAACGATTAAAATATTATAACATGCAACCTGAATTTGAAAATTAATGTTCATTTTAATTACCACCATCAAGTATGTTCTTTAAATCTCGATTACAGTCTCATAAAGCGTAATTCATGGCGGGTTGATTTACTACTTACATAAGTCGCTAAAAATGCAAATTAGAAAATGAAATAAATTCCGTTATTTCACTTCAGACTGTCAGAATTAAGTTGTTACCGAAAAGGCATCTTCGACCTCGCTCCTGATGATTCCAACCACAGCACCCGGTGAAACGTCGGGAAGCAATTCTAACAGACTATGACTCATCATCTCCAAACCCCCACTTACTCATTATAATTTTTTGAAATAAAATTAAGACGCTTTGATGAAAATAATTTTACTTTTAAATAAATAAAAAAAAAATCTGTCTTGATATCACTTTCAAAAATAATTTTTAAGTTAGACTGAGCAGTAGAAATGTCCTGGTTAAAATTTAAATCCAATTCAAGTTTTTCTCCAATAGATGGTATAAATCTTTGATGATTCGAACTATTTTGAGGAGAACTTTCACATATTTTCCTTGAATAATGTTGTGAGTTATGAGAGCTTATGTGTCCACCCAGGCTACACTATCACGCTTTTTTTACAACTAACAAGCAAAACATGCTTTCTTACAATGGCCTTCTTTCTTTGCATCTCATAAAATAATTTGTTGCTCTAAGATGTCGAGCCTGACTAGGTAAAAATGCAACCCAAAATACATTTTGCAAAGATTTCATTGTGTTTTGGTATTTAAAAATGAAATAAGTAATCCAAGTGGGTATTCTATTAGTTTGAAAGGTAGATCTGTCATTGCATTTTTCGTTCATATTTAGAATTTGAAAATGTTTTCGAACGATGACAGAACCGACATGATCTTACTTACCGATTACTTTTGTGATTCATTATTGTTGTTATTAAATCATACTTTGTTGAGAGAAACATTTTCTCTCAGAACTTGACATTAAAAGCTATTTATGTTTTATGCGCATTATGATAATGTAATAGGGATCGAGATAGCTTTATGAATTGTATTTTGGGTTGCATTTTTACCTAGTCAGGCTCGTCATCTTACGTGAATAATCCTGTATTTACTACATATTATGTCAACTTTGATTTGTCTTAAATTTAAGTAAAAATTTACTGAATGGTCTAACGAAAGGTCGACCAAAAACATAATTCAGATCAATCTCGCATATCTCGCGGTATTTGCTTCACTCATACCAATGTTGAGTTGGCAGGAGTAAACAATTTTTTGTTGTCTTTCCTGCAACCCGGACTCTCTATTTATCAAATGGTTGCAAGCTCCGGTTCGATGTAGACTTGCAACAAACATGCGACTAGTGTAGGTTCAGGAAATGTCCTGCTGGTGTGCGTTTCAAATGAAGCCACTTCAACAAGCTGCACCAGAATTCGAAGCACACTTCAGTATCATGTTGAATATAACGTTTTATCATTTGTGCGCAACAATTACGATAATGCGTTTTCAATTGTATTTGATTACAATTTACTAAAATATCATCATGTAATTAAATATCAAATAACCACATAATGTATACCAATGAATAAATAAAATCGTATCGAGTATCTGCTTGTTACTTCAATATTTAGCTAACTTTTTGGGTCATTTACATGATGCAGACGACATTTTGCCATTCATTCAAAAGTGTGTTAGGACGGGAAAATTTCTAGTTGTGTTTTGTACTTTGTTTCATCACGATATATGACTTCACGGAGCTGTGCAAAAAATCTGTGTCGAATACTGCGCTGTGTAGTGAGCTCGCTTTATTTATTATTTTTAATCTAAGTGGCGTTTTTGCAAAAGAAATAAAACAGAGATATAACAGTTAAAAATTAGTCTAAAAATCCTACGGTTCTGAATTGAAATGTCAAAGTAACGTTAACTTTTTTATTTCCTTTTATGTTTATTACATTTTATGGGATAAAGAAATCATTTTCATTAATCTTGTACTTAGGACTTTAGATTAAGACATTTTGTGATAAATGTTGATAAAAGCTAAAATGAGTCTAGAAAATACTCTGAAATATTGTAGAAAATAAAGACCCCGTCACTGACATATTATTCCCGGAACTGTTTTGCTTCAAAACAAATGCATTTTGTCAGGAAGATGATTAAAACAGCAAACTTTTAATCCGACGTGATATAGTAATAATACGGCGTTTTATTGTCTCTGGAGGTTACAGTTGAAGAAAAATGATTTTTTGAAAATGAGAGAAGCTGCCACTTTTAGGTGAGAGCCGTACGTGCCAAAACTATGTAAGCATTACGGCAGGAATCCCAAAAAGCACACTTTCGTACAGGGTTATTTATTTCCTGCAGCGTTTTTCTAGAACGTCACTTCTGATTTGAAGCAGGTGTAACGAATTGTTTGCCGAAGAAGTTTTAACGAAGATGATTCGTGATTTTTCTTTTCGCGGAAAGAAATGACATCAGCATGTAGAATAACCGTTTGGTGGTAATTATCATTAATTACGAGAAGTTTCTGCACTAATAATTCAAATTAATGAAGTAATTCACAATTCGTTATCCAGTTTTCCTTGGAGACCACAAATTAATCTTCAACTCTCGGTGAAGGAATGAACCTCGCTAAGACAATCAAGCGAATTCTTGAAAATTCCACTCGCTAATTTAACACCAAGAAAATTTAATTAGATACATATATATTTCGGAAGTAACCAATATTAATGGTATCGTTTCACGGTTCGACGGTTCAATATTATTTCATTAAGTTCCACAATACCAAGTGAAATTTTAATGGTAGTTGTTGCAAATGAAAGCCTACATATTATGGTTTTGTGGTGAAATATTAAAATCGTTATTCTTGGAGGTGGCTGTAAATCTTATAAACTCCCTCTAGCCGGGATCATTTACCGCAATTAACACGCAACCTACCACTTCTCCCAAGACCTCCCGACAAATTCCTGCAACAGTCTTGGCCCGATAATTAGAGACAAAAAATTAGTGGGATGCCCCCGCATCCACCTACATTTAAATTACAAAGTAAGTTTTTTATCCCAGCGGTATTTTATTGTGATTGTTATATCTCTGACGTATCGAATACCAATTTCACGTATCGAATTTTGGACCGGAGGCGTTTTAAATCTAAAATTGAAAACTCTCAAGAGCAAATCTGAATATAAAATGAAACGTCATTTTGTTTGTAAATATGCGGAAAATATTTTTCACTATTTGGAAGCAATATTTACCTGCGATATTGCAGTGTCAATAAGAGTTGTGTTTACAACGACATGACCCCAGAAAAATTGTGCCGTCCAGCTGGAAAAGCACGCTTTCCCATCTAGATATTTGTAATATTTGACGATTTGCAAAATTAATTTCGTCTGTGTAAATAAAAACGGGCCACGCACGTCTGAAGAAATATGAATCGGATTAGCTTAATCGAGTCTGCTCGAGACAACTTTTGTAATTGATTTCATTTCCTTGACTAATGTGCTAAAAAATACGAAATTGAAAAACTTTCGGGGATAATACGGACGAATCAAGAGCCGTGCTTGGCAAAGGGAGCAGCAACATATGCTAATTAAGTCCGAGTTTAATGAATTTTGCGAACAATGTGTTCCATTTTATAGAAACTTTTGTTCAATATTTTTACACCATTCCGAGAGTTATTTCGAAAAGTTGATGAGGAAAATTTTTGATTCCAAGTTATAATTGCTTATTTCCATTACACAAATACAATAATGAGCCAATCTGGAAATGTTTTCGAATTAATATTCCCACAGCGAGTTGGTAAACAGATCTGTGCAGTTTGTGAATTTTGTAGCAGGAATATGAATCTCTTTAAAATCGCGGAGCGTAGAGAACGTTGCAAGTTGCTCGGTATTTGAGTCTTTACGTAACTAAATACTTTCTGTTCAGACAAAGCAATGGATTTGGTATTGAAATACTTACACGTTCCGGGATCGTGGGGAAAAGGTTCTGACAAGCGCCTCATTTATTTTGTGCGATGTTCGTGGCCTAAGGTAATTTTTACAGAAAGAATAGTTTCGGTGTTAACACAGCATCTGTATGTCGATGAAAGAAATAACTGTCAGGAGAATGACCGTAACTTTTCCTTTCAATTTGTCACGTTGAACTAGAGATGCCGGTGATTTCCATGCCGGAGCTTTCCGCTTCGCCTGAATCTCATAAAGGATGCTATCGCAGCTCATCATCTGCAATAATTTTTTCGTGGATCGATCGACTAGTGAGATGTAATAGAGCGCAACTTTTTTAACAACATTTATCCAAAACGTGACTTTTTCGAATCGTGGCTTTACCGTGTTTAGAAGGGAAAATGTTGGTGATTTTCACATTGCCTCTTTCCGTTTTGCCTCAAGTGCACGGAGAATTTCATGTGTTGCCATCTGCCGTATCAGTCGCCTAAAAGATTGGCTTATGTAAATATAAAAGCATTATTTTAAATTATTTGTGTAGATAGCTAAAAGTCGTTTAAATATTTACTCAACAATTATACCTCCCACAGCTTGGAAGCTCTACTCCTGCAGTCATAATCGTATTTAACGCATTTACTTTCCAAATACAAAACTGTCCACATAAAACATGTTTATTTGCTAAAATGTGCATTTGGATAAATACTAACTTACAGTTACTTACCTTTAATTACTTAATTATTTAATGTACTTTGGTGTATATTTAAGATATCAACACGTTTTCACTATGATAATAGTGCATTCATATATTGGTTATTATTTAACAAATCTATATATAATATATATATAAAACTGAATGTCTGTTTGTTTGTATATTTTGTATACAAATCTACAGTTTTACTCCGATCTTGATGAAATTTTGTACACTTGATCTTCAAAACAAGAAGAAAATTACTGTCTACTTTAATTTTACAAAAACCAACCCCTACTACCATTTTCAACCCTGTTAAGAAAAAAAGACCGTTTTTTCGAGTTGGAAATACCCTCACCTTCGCCGCTTCACCCCTATTTCATCCACTGAGTGTATCATCACCTTCGCCGCTTGACACCCACAAAAAGCAACCCCTATTATCATTTTTAAGCATGTTAAGCAAAAAAAAAGTTTTTTCGAGTTGGAAATCGCGTTTGCATGATATGTTCAGGTGTCATAGTTACATTTGGTTGTTTATAAAAGTAGCAATTTCGCAAAATGTGTTTGAATGATTGTGTTTTACCGGAAGCTTCAAATAGCTTAATACCGGAAAAATCAAAAGGCAGGTATCTGAAATCAAACGAGACAATTAAAGAATAGGAGGATCTAAATAAGGTTACAACTGAAAATAAAAGTGTTATGTTGGCCTATTTTCATGAATTGGTAAGTGATCATAGTGTTAGTTTCTTATCGTATTGATCTTTTTGTTTATATAGTCGAAGAAAAAAGTAGTCTACAGTAAAGTTTTAATTATTCTTCGTAAAAAGACAAAGTTCATATTGAAATTACTGCGTTTATCACAATACATGAAAGTAGAAACATAATTTTAAAACATTCTGAAATTTGCGGGCGAAGCCGCGGGTAAAAACTAGTTATTAATAAATATAAAATAGTATATGTATATCATTCAGAGTAGAAGGTCTTTTTATGCTTCGCCTAGTTCCGACCTTGACTTCGTCTCAGTCTTCAATCTCTGGGTGGGCTTAGCACAAAAAGACTCACTTCTACTCTTAATGATATAATCTACAGTTATTGTGAAGCTCTACTTTAAACAGATTTGAGATTAAATAAGAACAATTAAATTGGTGGTTTTTACAATGAAATGAAATACTATTCGTGGTTTTTGTGAAGTGGGGTTTTTCGGACAAGAAATTACGAATCTAGATTAATCGCCCAGTAAAAAATTTACATATTCAAAGAAACGTATGAGGGCTAGATATACAAAAAACAATTAAAACCAGTCCCATTTCTTTGTGGCGAATTTAGAAACATGCAGACCACTTCATGAATATTCTCAATTAGATTGTGTGTCATTAAATGTAAATTAGTCCATTTTTATTTTGAAATTATGCTATCCAAAAGTTGGGAAAGGTTCGACTGGGGCTTTGTTCGAGTTCAGCAATCGCTTTTCTTAGGTGATTAATCGGTGTTTTTGTTTTTTGGCAAATTAAAAAAATTTGTGGTGTGTCGTAAATAAATGAATAAATTTAACAGTGTTTGTGGTTGTCTGGTAAACAGAGCAATCATGTCGAACCAGTTAACCAACATAAATATTGATTTGCAACAATTTGCCAGTTAAATGTGACGTTACAAATTTAAGCAAATGTTTGTTGACACGTCGGGCCCAATAATTAATTCATAGGTGATGGGCTGTTACAAACACAGCGTTGCTAATTACTATTGAGAATTTTGGCAGTTTCGTAAGGATTTCATTGTGGAGATAATTCTCCAATTTGTCATCGATTTGATCACCTGAGGTAGGAGGAGAATGCGTCATAGAATTTCATAAAGCTCCAACTTCTGATAATAAAAGTTTCTAAATAACTTTCAAACTATCTGCGGGCCAATGTTTTACAAAAATAAAGCAATAAAAAAGAGTAGGAAGCGCGACCTCCGTCTGGAGACGATAATGACGGAAGTGGCCGTTGGCCGTGGATTTTCTTCTGGACATTAATTTCCCGCTATTGCTTTCTGACCCTCGAACCGGATTTATGCAAACAATTCCTTCAAAGCTTTCCGAATCAAACGATTTGACAAAATAAAGGACCGCCGATGTTCATTTGCGATGGTGATATTTCACGGTGATGGCCCTAAAAAAGGACGTCTAGCTCAAATTGTAACCGAATTCAGTATATGAAAACTAACGAGGCATTTTATTTTTAACGTTGATTTATAGATTTTACGGCAATTTATTTTGATTAATGATAGATTTAGCCCGCGCGCCGCGGCCGATTTTAAAATGAAGTTTCGATACTAACAATTCCGCACGGTTTAGTGGCTTTCGAATTAACTTAGCCTCAAATACTTCAAATTACAGTTAAACACCCGGCTCTAATTTCAATAATTGCAGGGCTGACGTATCGCCCGGTATACGAGCGGAGTTAAATAAATTATTTGAAATCGTTTGCGTTTGTGCGGCATTAAAACAACCGGACGTAAAATTCCGGTTGTAAAAGTTACAACCTGCAAGAAAATCGACTTCATGTGCCGGTGCTTTTCTCTTGGTAACGATGATTGATTCTCAATTTCTGATCGAGTAATCCCTAGCTACTGACGTGATACCCGAATTATTATTATTTCATACGCCACCTAGCGGTGGTCGAAAATAAAACCGGCCACGATCGAATAAGCTCCGGATCTTTTATGGTAGCGAAATGTCGTAAAATTGCTAATAAAGCCTAGCTTTTAGGAAGTATTTACGATTAATATGTGTTATATGGGCTTAAGAGCTTCTGACATAAACGTGAATGATTAAAACGGTTGTTTCTCTGCTAATTCTATTTTTACGGAGACCATATTGCACAATTCGATGCTACCGTTTTATTCATGATACATAAAATTTAGCCGCCGTTAAAAATTTTACTGTCAGTCTATTATCGGAAAACATTGTAGTATACACACAGCATTGTTAATGTAATCGCCGAAAGGAGTGATTGTTTTCAGAGACAACTTAATCAAACGAGACGTGTTTTGTCTTTGCAACTTTAGAGGAACTTCGCAATTTATAATTTGTTCTTTGGGAATACACAATTAAATTAGTCCTTTCGATAACGTCGTCGTTTAGAGGCAATTAAAATCCAAAGCACTTTGGAGGTGTTATTTCCACTGTCAGTACTTTCACCCTCCAACTGACGAACGCATTTCATTAGGAAATAAAATTAAAATTTAAAAAAAAAATCTTCAATTAAAATTTGTTCTTGTTAAATTAAGCCAAAAAATTAGTATAAACATTTACGTAATTTTGATTCAACAAAATGTAGCGAGACAACAAATTTTCAATTACGTTTTCTCTTGAAATTTAAATGGACTGGAAAACAGAAATTTCAAAAGTTTTCCGATTCATTTTCGAGCGTGTTAATTGGAAAGGCTCACTTTTAACAACAGAAAAATGTTTTTTGAAATAATCTGGAGTAGATTATATATTTCAGAATTTTGATTCGACGCACTTACTCAGAGTGGAACCTTCTCCTTTATTTTTTTTTTGTTTTTATTTTTTTTTTTTTATAGCCTTTCCCCTTTCACCGTACTGGTCTATCAGGTACCTTGCAGTCGACTTGTTTTTTCCTCTCTTTTTTTCCCTTATGTGCCTCTCTTTTTTCCCCTTATGTGCGGCGGGGCTCCGGGGTACTTTCCCCGGCCACCCACGCCCACCCTCTCTTCTTCTTTTTCCTTTCTGGACAACACAACACAAACATCCATGGGAGGCCCATCCGGCCTGGGATTTGAACCCTGCCGACCTCGCGGTGGTGTCGGAAGAGTGTCGCTCTTCCTTCCACCACCCTACCGTCAGCCCCTGAAAGACATACACACACATCCATGGCCCGGCGGACGTTCCTTCCTTGGAAAAAATCCTCCCCCTTCGGTGAGATTCGAACCCACTACGCCGGGACCGCGACCTCGGAGCACTGTCTCCGACAGCCATGCGGCCACCGAGCTACCTTCTCCTTTATTTTGAAATTCATTTAAATAAAAATTAAAAAAAAATCAATAGAAACCACACTTCAACAATAAAATATTTCGTCAAAAACAGACAAAACTGTGGAAGAGCTCATATTTGCTCTATTTCGTTTGTGAACCTGTCCAAAAGTTATGTAAAGATCTACAATTACAAAATTTTATTCCGTTGAAATTTTGTGAGAAAAGTTTCAATTTTTCAGCCTCCTTATCTCATCTGTAGCAATCCTTCTGTTCTGTATACAGGGTGTAACAGAAAAAAATGCATTTATTTTAACGGGTAATAATACTCATCAATTACAACAACTTTTCTAAATAAAGTTTCTTGGAATTTGTAAAATTGAATTGCCATTTGTCCCCCCTTTATTTTGACGTGTCGTTCACGTTGAATGTAGTTTTATAAATCTGATTTTTTTTTTAAAGAGGAGTCGTAAAAACTGAATGTTTTTATTATTTAGTAAATTTAGATTAATTTTTAAAACCCTTCAGAATTTGTTTTCGAAAAAAATGAATTTAGAAAAGTTGTTGTAGTCCTATTACCAGTTAAAATAAATGCGCTTTTTTTTTGTTACACCTTGTATATGTGAACACATGTCTGTAATGACTAAAGACTCAAAATGGGAAATAAAATTCTTGCGTTAAATAAGACCTGAGGCAAACAAATTTGTTCGCATCTGGGAACAATAAAGATTTTCCAAAAACCCAAATGTGTAACTATAACACCAAACATGTTTTTTTTTGTAAATTTGACCTTTCACCTGTAAAGTACACTTAAAAGCTTTGCTTATAGCATTAACCAAGTTTGCCTTGCAAAAGCATATTTAGTATGCAAACTTACATGGCCATTGCGGTTGAACTATAAGTTTTAGCATATTATATTATGTGGAAAGTAGGACGTATGAGTGAGCTAAAAAATTAATCTGCTTTTACACTAAATTATCCTTTGCCGAGGAAATAAATATGAGTTAATATAAATTATTAAATTTGCGCTTGACTGAACAGAGCACACAATTTTTATGTGTCTGAGTAAAAATTATATTAACCATAAAAATAAGTTTAATGAAAATTCTGGCCACTAAAATTTTCATTCCCTATTGTTATAATTGTGCGGTTAACTATGCTTGGTAATTAAAATTTAAATTTTAGTAAAACTTTATTCAAAATGCTCAAAACGGAATACATAAATTTTAATTTATATGTCCAGCTTAGAGAAAGTTTTTGATAGTGGGAAACAGAGAAAGTTCTAGTTGACAACCTGTTCAACAGAAAATTTCTAATTTTTCTGAATATTTTAAGTACATACATATATTTGTAATAACAGCATCTTTTAATTTTTTTTTCAATCGTATGGCTTCCCTGAACAAATGGAAGATGTTAAGATAAAATAATTTATCTTCCTCGCGTGCAGCAAAATCCCAGAAGGTTCTCTAACGAATATAGACTTATGCTCCAATGCATGCCTTTGGGATATTATTTATTTTATAAGTGCTAGCTTGGAAACCGAAGTACTAAAGTGTAATTTACAAGTGCGGCTAGTAACAAGGGAGTCTGCGAACAATAAAATTAGATAATTGACTGTCGGCTTGTGTGACTTCCATTTCTCATTTGATCATGAGTCAATAATTTTTTATCGTCTTTTCATCATGATCATGAGGTCACATGAAACGCTTCATAAATATCGGCACTGATATGCATCAGTTAAGTTGCCGTGATGTATATTTCATGTGTGTAATCGCTCTGACTGACCCTTTACTGTCGGTAATGATTAACCTGTTGATAATGATTAAGCTTTATCTACATCAATTTAAATCACGGAAACAAGTCATTTATTAATTTCGTGTGGCGAAGTTATTGTTTGTTTTTGGAATTGGACGTGTTATAACTGTGTTCGCACTGGTTTCGACGGGTCATTGTTTGGCTAAAAACTGATCACGACGTCTAAAATTATCGATTTCTCAAAATTGACATCAAAGGATGTCAAACTTAGAACTACCGCCCACCTTTACCAAACTTCGACCGGAACTAATTCACTTATGACACATTTAATTTTTATCGGGGGTTTGTGTTTTTCAGTCTGTTACCCAAGTGACTTTCTACCCCGGTTTATTTTGGCCCAGAAACCTGGTGTAGCAGAATGCACCCGGTTATTTTTTCTGCTAGAAACGTATCTATTGAAACCGAAAAATGTAAAATTTAATGTAAATCAATGGGAGCTTTTTATTAAATCGGTTCTCAAGAGCGGAAAGGTCATTTTTTGTCAACTTTAATTTCACATAACTTCTATGAGGTTGTTCAACGTTTTTATAGTCCTTAACATACAGCGATAAGGAAGGTTTACTCTTTTTTTTATCAGAGCGCACGTTGGAAATTTAATTTTACATAATATTCGTTCGATACGTCCACGATTTCTATTCTAAGAATATTTTAACAATATTTTAAGGGTCGTTTATTTTTGGATACAACTTTATTTTCGACCGTTGATTTAAATGAAATTTTTTAGTTCAACGATTTGTAAAATTAAACTATACAAATATTAAAAAGGACTGTTTTTATGCACATACGTTTCATTGAAAGCATTTTAATTTCAAAATAAATTCGCTGAATGCTTTCCATTTTTCGATGTGATTTAAATTTAAGCCTTTTATAAATGAAAAAAAGTTTAATCCATCGAATTTAGTAAAATGTTTAACATAAATAATATAATAAAAGTGATGCTTACAATGAGTAAATGGAAACGTTATAGAGAAAAATGTTGTAACGTAATAATTGCGTAAGTACAGACAAATTTGGTGCTTTTGTAAATAAGTAGGGTTAGTTAGTTTTTGCATTGATTCGTTATAATGAAGTAAATCAAACGTATCTGTTAGATTTGATTTAGCTGACACCATAATAGAGATACCATCACTATTAAAGAACAAAAATCCCGGCGCCTCCACGATTTATGCAAAGCATAAATTTGTTGTTTTTTTTAACTAATTTTAGAGATAGATTAAATTTTTTGTGTTTGATTCGTTTAAATAAAATAATTCTTCTGTGTCAAACAATAACTGAGACACTGTTATTTTTTTAGCAGCAACAGCCTCTATTATTTTTGGCTATACATTATATTTGTAACTTTTCACCTATTGCAATAGTTATAATGATCTAGTTTTTTTTAATTCAAATTGTAGGAAGTATATTTATAAAAAGCAGTTTTTAGATTTGATCTAACTCAAATAGTAATAGATATTTCTTTTTTAATAATTCAAAATATCCCGGCGCCTCCACCATTTTCACACATTTGTCTAGTTTTTGATCAATACTAATAAGATGGAATTATGCAGTTTTTCGTATAGTTAGATAGACAAGTGAAATGCAAAACCCTATAATTTCATTTTTTTATTTAAATGGCGTAATTAGTGTGTTCCTGAAAAACAAGGGTAGTCTTTTAATTTACAGCTTTTAGCAGTACTCTGCATTTAAAAAATAACATGCGACGACCCAGAATAATTCAATAGGGTGTAACAGAAAGCTTGATTAAAATTTGAAACAATTTGATTGAATTTTATCCACTGTTAATATCTTGTGAATATTACAAATTAGTGGCACAACCATTACAGTTATTATATGGTCAATAAATATTCTTCTATTTTGTTCTTACTCCACGCCATTACGTCTTCAGGTTCAAAAGTTCTAGAGGAACGAACAAGCTGCTGGACGCGAGAATGACATTCGACGATGCGTAATGGAGAATTTCATTCTCCTTTGTGAGTTGTCGATGAACACAACAGGAGAAACCTCTAGGTGAAAAATGTAATAATTGCAAAATTGTGTCGAATGCCACACTTATTGAACTAGCACGCTGCCAACCTGATACCGATAAATAAGAACCCGCAACATACAAAAGTTTTATTTCTCTGAAATAAATTTATCTCTAGTATGTATTCTGGACAGCAAGAAAAAGAACAAAGTTCATAATAACGCAAAGGCAACGCTTGGATAATTTACTTTACATTCCGAATAATGTAATTGTTTTTGGACTGTGTACTTAGAAAGTTGGAATGAGATCGCCCAGGTGAAAATTTACCACGCTGAACAAACAAGTGCTTAAAGAACAGTCGGAAGAGCCACTCAGGCTTCATTTTTACTCTTGAAATTTATTTTTATAATACACAACAGACACTAAAATGCCTTCGAATTGCCTCAAGTATTTCCTTTGGAAGTTTGTACTTCCTCCCAAAGTCAGTAAACAGGACTTGACGCAAATATAATAAGGTTAAAATAAGATGTTTTGTTAAACGTCATAATTTATAGAAGATGCGCTTTAATGCAGACCTATTTCTTTTAAATTTTTAAAACTGTTTTTTTAAATTTTTTTTATAAGGGAATAAAATTAGAAGAAAAATTTCTCTCGTCTGGAGACGAAACATTTGTTCCCTTCGGTGTCTACAGTGAGTGTGAAAAAAAATAAGCGAAAGTAAATAAATATTGTTGGTAAATTAGAGTAAGTGTAGCTTTGGCACGAATTGTTGTGGAGCACGTAAAAGTGTAGATTCTAGGAAGAAATGTGGTCTTTATGAAGGAATTATGAAGTCGGAAGCAGACGTGAATCGGCGAGGTAATGTGATTAGAGAGTAAGAGGTGGATGCATTTAAAAGAGATTTGATGTGAATTTTCTTTTCCTTGTGGTGGTCGTAAATGGCGGTTTCACGTCTTGGGGGTGTAAATATTACCGTTGAAAGTTTGAAAGCAATCGAAAGAACTCTTATCGCAGTGTGAATCCCAGCGTTTAAGTTTAAATACTGAAACCGAAAGAACATCAAAAAGATAGAAGTTTTATATCCGCGTCGCCTCGGTGAAATCATCGCAAACCAAATGAGTTTTTATATTAAATGCAAAGTACTGTTAGATTCCGTGAGATTAAACCGTTTGATTTAACGTTCCTAGGGTGAATTAAATCATCAAATAATGGTAGCTCTCATGTTTCACTGTCGAATGAAGGGAGAATGCAAACTTGAATATTATCGGTCGGTTCAATTTAGAAGGCGAGCGGACACAAAAGTGTCTGCGTCTTAGAAAAGGGCCGAAATTATGGGCGAAGTTGGCAGCAGAGCGAACATTCAAAAGTTGCAACAAAAGGTCATTTTGCTCGTGTTTGAAGTGAGTCATTGTGGGGCTTCGGCCGCAAATACAACTATGTAAATTGCCACCCCGGTGCGAGAAGTAGTGACTATCACACAGACACCGGGTTAAATATACAGAGCTTCATTGAAAGCAATTAATTTCCGTGTTCACACGCTCCCTCCGAAGCCCTGTCGCACAGAATAAGTCCCGTAATCACGGTGCATATATATCGGACCCACTCCGAACTTCGCCCCTGGAGGGAAATTTAATAAAAGTATAAGTCAAACGCGAATGGAAGACATTCTCCCAAGCGTATATAAACTTTTCGTTTATTGCTAACCGGATCCACAAACATGGAAGTAATCAATTGTTTTTGAAGCATCTTTCTTCTAGTTTACCTGTGTTCCTTTTATACATTTTTGCCCGATTCTGATTTATACTTATATTTTTATTTTTGATCTGATCTTAAAACTTTATTGGAACTTATACCCCAAAGAATTCTCATAAATCCCACCACTCGCGCACACGCTTTAATCACAACAATTCAACTTTCAACTTTGACCAAATAATGGATTCAATCAAAGCTATTCGCACATAGTTTTCCGTCAAAAGTATTGTTCGATCAATTAACGCAAACTTGTTACTAGAAGAAATGACGTCATCAACATTGAAAGTTTCCCAACTTAGTTTAAATTATAACAGAAAATCCATCAGGACACTCTACGGAACAAGTTTACCGGTCTAGTTCGTTTCCACTAAATTCCAAATGGTAAAAGGTTGTAAATTGTTAATTAGATACGGAAGGTCTCAAGTCCAAGTTGTGTCAATTAATCAGTAAATTATTTGGTACATAAATGTTCATACACTAAAACAATTTTTGAACTTCTGTTATTGATGTCAACCAAACTGAAAAATTAGAAAATTAATTACATACTATGTAGTTTATGGTGTGAACACACACGTCGACCAATTTAAATTCACACCGAGTTTTGCTTTGTGACTTCAATTAAAATATGTTCTTTGACAGATTAATTATTCGACTAACAATTAACAATGACATAATACGTAATGGTCGTACCAATTTAGCTGAAACTTGTGTTGCAAATTTAAAAAAAAAAATGAATGCGGATATAATTTATGTGCCTTGTTATCCCTCGTGTGATTATTGGCCTTGTTGCAGTCGGGATAAAAATGCATTATTGTTCCTTGTCATATAATATACAGGGTCATTATAAATGATTGTCCCATCTCAGTTGGCGTTGAAAACCCACACAAATTTTAGATGTGCCGCCTGCTTTGCAACGTTAGACAAACTAGTAGACAGATTTCCACTACTGCCAGTAGCGCCACCTATCGGCGATGCTAGTCTCACTTATGTTATCAAGCTTGAGGCACATCCAATTTAGCCACCAACGCCTACTACGATGGTACAATAATTTATAATGACCCTGTATTAATGGTTTACACAATAAAAAAATGTCCACTTTAGAAAAGTTGTTTACTTAATGGCGTTGCAAAAATTCAATTTAATATCTTTTTCGTATTATTCCTGTTTGTATTATACTCTACAACGCAAGCTTACGACTTCATTCATAGGTCATTAAACGCTTCGGCTCTTGTTTGCAATTGGAAAGAAATAGCAATAAAGGGAGAGCATGTTCGAAATAAATCACAAATATTATCTCTAACAGAAACCTGGTCATTTAATTTAAAAAAATTTAATCTCAAGAGAAACATTTTATAAGATTGATATACAGGGTGAATTTGAAATGCATCACAATATGTAAACTATAGTATCTTCAAGTGAATAAACCAAAAATATGGTTAAACATATTAAATTCATAAAGTCCAATTTAACTTAATGAAATAGCCAAAAACACTTAATACACAGACGCAAAAGTGTGTAAGATTAAGAGTGAAAACCAACTATTATTTTTTCATGATAATGGCACACTGAGACGCAAACAATAGCTGAAGGTCGCACTTAACGCAACTAATCTGCACGCGGTACTAGCACCCGCGTAACAAGACTTTTTGCACCTTTTTTGCGTTGCACTCGATAACTTTTTAATCTTACTATTCGTCCTAACGTGATATCGGTGGCATACTCAATTTTTGTGGTTGAACTTTACATGGCATTTCTGCCCTCATGCGAATCTATAGCGCAAAACTGAATGCACGTTATTTTCACAATTTGTATGAAGATCCTAGGGCTTATTATTGTGCTTCAATGCATTTCAACAATAGAGAGAATAAATTATGAAGTTATAAATTATAACATTACGTTATACTCTTTGATCTTTTGATATATGTCAAGTAAGGTACTTTAGAAACTGCATAGGGTATTTACGACATAAATAATAAAGCCGTGAAAGTAATTGTAGTGTTGCAAATATTTCACATCACGGTAAACGCAGCTAAATTAATAATTTTGTGGAAAATCTGAAATGTTCAGGAAGGATTATGATATGACAGAAACGCAGATGGTAGTCACGCAAGACTCTACGAAGACTTTACAAAACGATAGTTTGTATTCTTTTAATTCTACGATGGGAGATTTTTATATTATTTACCTAGCTATGATGTCTTTAAAAATCCTTCGATAAGTCCTCAATAAATTTCTCTACCGCTTCTTTCAGGTATTCATCAGAAGAAAAACGGCGTTCGTTCAAGTGCTTTTTTAATCTAGGAGGGAGATAATATTCACTCGGTGCTAAATCTGGACTGTAGGGTGAATGTTCCATCTCTACAAAGCCGCAAAGTCTATTACTTCACGGACTTGACGAGCTTTGTGAACTCTGCAATTTTCATGAAGCAGCACAATCTTTTGATCACAGTTGTAGGGCCTTTTTTGCTGTATCGCAGCTTTCAACTTTCTGATTGTTTCCTTATAGACTTCTCCTCTTTGCATGTATTCAATCAGCAAGATTCCTTCCAGATCCCGAAACACAGTCACCATTGGCTTTCTTGATGAATTATGCGTTCTTGCGTTTTTGGCGGTGGAAATCCCTTGTGGACTCATTGCATGGATTCTTCTTTTGTCGGTGGATCCCAATGATACACGCACGTTTCATCACCTGTTATATCCCTACTTCGTTGGCAATCATTCTTCGATCTGCTAATACCAAAACCTTAATTTTCTTGATGTTTTAGTGGGTTCTTGCTTCAACAGGCCTTCCGCATCTTAGCTCATCTTGAATTGATTCCCTACCTTACCGAAATTGTTTGCACCAAAATTTTATCGTAAAATATGACGGCGTATCTTCCCCATACATATTAATCAGCCTCTGGTGAATCTTCTTGGATCAATTTCCTTCCCTGATCAAGAATTTGATGAAACTTCTATGTTCCAGCTGAATTTCACTAATTTTTTGTTAGTTTATTTGTTAAAGCTACATAAAAACAACAAAACTCTTTAGAGGTCAGTAAGCATCAACTTGCAACTTGATAGCAAAAATTTGCGACCGTCACTTGTTTTCCTCATGGCTCGGTAGATAATATAACCCGATATTACAGGGTCATTATAAATGATTGTCCCATCACAGTAGGCGTTGGTGACGTAGTTGAATGTGCCGCAAGCCTCATATCATTGGTGAAATTAGTATCACCGATAGGTGGTGCTATAGGCGGTAGTGGAAATCTGTCTTCTAGTCTGTCTAACGTTGCGGCACATCCAAAATTTGTATGGGTTTTCAACGCCAACTGCGATGGGACAATCATTTATAATGATCCTGTAGTTAGACAGTAAGTTCAATATCAATATTTAGGTTTCAGAATTCTCTGTAAAAGCTGCATAAAACCACAATTTGCGCAGCAAATAAATCATTGGCTGTCGGTTGGTATTTAAAAGTACAATAAAATGGTATTACATGAGTTTATACATTTTTAACAACGATCCTAATAATTTACTTATTGTTATATAGGCATAGATCTAAATTAGTTTCATAGAACAAACTAGAACTTGTATGCTATAAATCTCCTTGTTACGAAAGTGCAATGTTTAAAAATGGGAGAAGTAAATGTTTATCTACGTATAAAAAATGCCTTGAAACTTTCTTGTACGTACCAATTAAGTTAGTCACAAATCAAGATTCCGTAAAATAAATTAGAACAATTTATTCTCCCTTAAATTTTAACAGGTTTAAGTCACCCGCTTCTACTTAATTCCCGCTAAGACAGATTAGGCAAAAAACTCTTTTCGTTTTTAGGTTGACGAAAATTGCAATTGCTTTATTGTAAAACAATATCTTTGACACCAAACTTCATTTTCTTTTGTTGTTCCTGTACACTTTACTGGACTTTGTTGATGGAGGTGCCGACTATCGATTTTCGCTTAGCTACAGAAAAAACATCACGTTTCATCACCGTTGATTATTTTCTATAGGGTCATTATCGGCTTTTGATGTACGTTTTTCAAGGAATACGCTACCTACCATTACTAGATCTAATTTTGTCAACGTACAGTAAAGAGTAATATTTAAGCTTTCAGCAAAATAACATGCATCTGCATGGTCTGTATATTATAGAAAGACGTCAGTATTATTTTTAGAAGTTTTACAAAGAGATAAATGCGAGTACATAACATCGCCTTTCATATTGCGGATAGATGAAGCTAGTTAGTCTATGCTAATGTTTCTGCTTTAATTAAATTTGTTTCAGGTTTTCGTAAACGTGTTTGAAAGGAAATAAAACCAACACCATTTTCATAATTCTCGTGGTTCGTACTCGACTAATTAAATGAATTCATTTGATCAAGCAGAAATACCACATCGAAAAGCTCTCACAAAGGTGTCATTTTAAAGCGTCTACTTTTAACAGGTTGTGGCAAATTTGTAATCTAGTGTTGGTGTTGGTATTTAAATAATGAAGTTTTGAATTAACAGGACGTCTGGCGAGTCTTGTGAAAATTTGTAGACGGTATTAATTCATTTAAAACTTTAATTAAATTTTTTCACCTGGAGTTATAACGTCCCATGCAAATGAACTTGGGAGAAATATACACATTCGTGTATAAAATATGAAGGTATGAAATGTGAATCTGGGACCTTCATTATGTAGGCAATGTAAAATTCGCACACAAAACACCAGAACATATTAACCTAGTTAGCTACAACGTTTAATTTTAGTTGAATTTATAAACACGACGAAACAATGTGTAAAGGAATCTAATATTTACGTAGGGCAAATGGCAAAGTTTCTTTGCTTTCGAAAGATGGAAATGACAACGAAATGACATTATCCAAGAATCCAGATCTGGGACTTACAAATACCATACCAAAAAGTTCTAGAGCTTCTAAACAAAACAAATCGCTCCAAAAAAAAACTTCTTACCATGTGGATTCTTCTAAGGAGCTCTTGGCTGGGCCAAAAGACGCACTGATACATATGACAGACAGCAGCAAACATTGCAAAATTTTATTTCTATTTGTAGCAACAATCTATGTATTTTGAGGTACTAAGTTATGAAGCATAACTAACTTGCTTTCCAAAACTTTGTTTTTGATTGATTGTCAGCAATGCTTTAAACAACACCAAGTTCCTAGTTTGGAATATGTAAATGAAACCACACAATTATGTTTCTAACTGAAACACGTCTATTTTTGATAAACGTTGACATTACTAGTGTGACATGTCTGTTAATTGTAAAACTGATTTCATCGAAAATCGGGTTACTTACATAAATCAGTTTAAAACAGTCAGTGGTTTGCGGTTAGCTAATGCATTGCCTAACAATTTGTGTCCATTTACGTCAAGTTGTAATTTGTAAATCCGGTATGTATAAAAATGGATTAAAGATTCATTATAAAACCATATAAAACCCATTTTACCACTTATTGTTGCTTACAATTACAGGAAACTTCCATAAACTTTGCCGAAATCGAAAACTTTTTTCAAGGTTAACGACAACACCGTTGCTTTAAAATTGACGTTTGTTTGACGTTCACCGCAAAATCTGCTTACCAGTGGCGTCGCATTTGTCAGTAAAGCTGGTAAATTACCCATTATTTTATAAATTTTCGCCATTATCAGATAATAATAATAAAACACAGAATTATAATTCCAACGTCTAAAATTCATGAGGTATGATTTATCATAAAGTAACGTTTGAGACCACAAATTCTATACGCCCATGCTTATTTCCATAGGATTCCGCTACGACAAGACCGATAATTTACAACGCCTGCTCTGATTTGTTTACTTTTTGAGTACTTTGTATTCTCGAAGAAGTAAATTTCAAAGGAGGGTCAATTTCTATTTCTAGAATCGCAGAATTCCCACGTCAAAATTTACTTAAAAATATTTTTTTCTGTTTAGAAATGTATGTATGTACTCATTTATTTATTAATCAGTTTTCAATTTATTGACCTTCAGCCGTAAATTTAAATCAGAAATTCACCAAAATAATTTATCAAATACAGTCATTTATTAATTTATATTAATTCTATATTAATTAATAAGTTTTGTTTGGATCAAATTCCACTAAAGCATTTTGTTCTAATCAAATAATAAACTGAAATGTGTTCAAATCGTGTCATTTAAATAATTCTGACACAAGAAAATAACAGAACGAGGATCAATTGATTGTCCTTTTCTCGCACATTCTTGTTTTGCTTTTTTTGCAAAAATATCACCCGCGGAGAAAAGGAGAAGACCCCAAACGGCGAAACGTTACAATACTTATTTCATTTCCGCGTCTAATTTGTCCAACCCCGTTAGAAATGCGAATATGTTGTCAGCGCGTGTGATGTATTACTCAGAAAAAGCGGTAATAACAAATACATTTAGCATCTGACAGGAATAAAAAATAACCGTTTACGATATTAGTTTTACATGAAAATCCCGTGAAAAGTTTCGCGTAAAACTGCATAATAAGGTGATTGATAGAACCGGAAGCCACAAGCTATCGCACCGATGATCCTTTTGTGCTTTTTAAAGCTGCCCTCCAACGATCGAACCTGAGTTTTTTGTTCAGTGAAACCGTTAAATAAATTCACTTCTATTCATTAACTTTATTGCATGTCTTTGTATTTACCACTTCAATACATCGAAGCGGCGCTTCTAATTTATTGGAAGGACGCTCATCCCGAATAAAGGCCGCCGTATTTTTCTGATTTCTCTCTACCAAATTAAAAAAAATCGTCACGCCCTTTTAATTTATCGTCGGACGTTCAGGTGGAAAAAATCGAGTGGAGCGGCGGCCGAATAAAATTTTAAAACATAATTAAACTAGGCCATAATTTATTAACCGATATTGCTATTTTATTAACATTTTACGCGAATGTTAAATTTTTATTCGCCCGTTCATATTGCCCCGAACGTTCATAGTTTGTTGTAAAAAAAGTTATGTTTTCCCTGGCGCGCACAACAGTCAAGTGGATGCGAAAAGGGCCGATAACACGCATTGCTCCAAGCGGTTATAACTTAATATTTGGTGTGGGACATTGGTATGACCGCATCTCGCTGGGTTTACGATTAAACTCAATGCTGGCTGCTTTTACAGTCTGAAACGATAAGGAGACCATTTTACCCGTGATGCCGATCACCGAGAGGTATAAAGATAAAACGGCCCTTGCATGCATTACCCTCGGCGCCCTTTCAACTTTGGCCCTGCATCCAAAGCTATAAAAGCTCGCTGATGTATGTGCACTACATTAAACCGAAAATACCCCGTCATTGTTTCCTAAATATATTCGAATTTCAACTGGGGCGTTGAGGGCCGGTTTTATTTTTAATTCATTTTTGTGAGAGATTTTAGCGAGTGCCGATGAAAATTTAATGTAGCCGTAAATAAGAGGAACATGATTTTATCATGTTATCGTCAAGTAAATTGGGACATTTTGTCTGCTGTTACACTTTATTATTCATCACCTTGAGACTAATTTTAGGCCTCATTAAATATTCTTTTACGAACATCTTCCATTTAAAACAATACTCTCGGAAAAATTTGCGCATTAGATTCTCTTAAATGCGATTCTAAAAATTATGAAGCTTCTGACGAAATATTTATCGCTCGAAAATTAAAATCTTAACTCGATTTTTTTATTTGCCCGAGACCGTTTTCTTAATGCAAAAATACGCAAAGCAAATAAACGAGATTTGAGGGAATTTTAAATTTGTGGAGGTTCGTCGGCCGAGATTCCTATTTCCTACTCCTGTTTCAGGACAAGATTCAGTTTGACCACGTACTATTTTCAAAAAAAATCGATAAACATTAATATCTAACTACGAGGCAAGTCGATTGTCCCACTTTATTTGGTAATTCTATTATTGATGGACCGACAAACATTAAGTTTGGGGTTGATTACCATTTGTTCTTTGTCAAATTATTCATCTAACAAATATCACAAAGGATTTGACAAGGTATGAGTAATAAATTATATCTAAAAAATTATAAAGACGTATGAACGAATCACAATCAATAAAATAAAGTAAAGAATTTACGAGTTCATTGATTCAAATACTACAAAAATACAACAAATCGTGTTTTTATTTTTACATTCAGATTCGATTCGTTATTTTATTTTAAGCAACTTCTCTTGACAATTAACTCACCTCTCGAGTTTTCAAAGAAAACTTTCTGTTTTTTCAAACAGTTTGGGAATTTCAAGTGACCTTGTTTTAAAACGTGAACGTGTCTTGTTTGCCGATTACTCCAGATTTCTTCATTGCTTTGGTGAACGTCTGAGAAATTTTAAATGAGGGATTGAACTTAGTGGTACAGAAAATATTAAATATATCGTGTAAAGTTTGGATAACAAGAAGTAAGAGGAAACCAATTATGAGCTTTGTCGAATATTTATGGAAGACTCCCTAAGGATATTTCAAAATTCTTGTATTTTTACACAGGTTTTGAAAATTTCTTAATCAGTAAGCACGTTGAATTATTTAAGATCACATTAATATCTAAACACTTACACCCTCTTCGGAATGCATGAGATCGTCATTCAGAATCTTTCAACAAAAGCATTTGGAAAGCATTTGACAGCCAAAACATGAAATGCGGTCTAAAACTTGGATAACAAGGTTCGGAGAAACCTAGATCCTATTTCAGATTTGAATGTGTTTCTCATTTTATAAAACATCTATCGCATGTTACACTTGAAAAGTTCGTCAAGTAGCCTTTGAATTTTTCACAACATTGTGAAGTGTCTTAGAAGCTCAATGACAAAAGTTAGGTTAGGACCACGTTAAGAAGTGACATTTTTGGCTAAATTTGTTTTGTATGTAATGTGAGTGCCAGGTTATCAAAAAGGTTTATAATTAGAGCAGGACATGTGTCTGGCTACATGTTTGGTAACATTGAATACAAAACCTCTTAATTTGACGAAAGTCGCAGATTAGATGTGTTTTTTTTTATGTTGAAAGCATTACATGCACACCAATACATTGTTGCCTATGAAATAATCTTCTTAGATAACTGCTGGCTTGAATTCCTGTACGGCTGTAACATGGCAGGGATAAAGAATGTATAGAGCTGCTAGGTCATATCATGCGTTCAAATAAAGTTTGAATTTCCCGCCATCTGACACGAATGACATTTGTTTATGTTTAATCGGCACATTATTGAACATGTTTGTTTTTAGCAAAGGGTGTCCTTAGATATTTGTTACGAAAATAGGAATCGTTAGTTAGTTCTATTTTTAATGTAAAACGTTGCAAAGAAAGAAAAAAAAAAACAAATTTTAGGTTAGCTGTCAACATGCTCTAATTACAACTGTCAGATTACACTTTATAAAAGCAAAATAATTTCCAACGCCTTCTCAGCCCAGGATTTCAATTGAACCGCCCGATAAGTATTATTTATTTTAGTGAATCAATAATTATATTAATATAACTTCAGGAGAAAAAACTTAAACAAATATAAATCTTTTAGAGTTTTTAAAAAATATTTGATCCTATTTGTTTGTTTCTTATTAAAGGAATTTAATTAAAATGCAGTGAAAGAATTTACTAAAGCCATGTGTACTTTATTTGCAACAATAACAAAGAGTTAGAGAAAAGTATTTTCAATCTAGAGAATTACAATAGACGCTGTTGACCTCTAATGCTATAAGAGCACCCCATTACACGAGGATAGTTTCTAAATTGCGGTGTTTCAACAACAGGGATTGTTTTCAGGTGAACGATATCGTTTTTATTTCCACATAACTAATGAGATTAGTCTTAAAGTTGGTGTGTGGGCTCAGACATAAAGACGCCCCATAAAACACACAAGAGTGTCTCGCAACACTTGTTGATGTGAGTTTCCTTTTTTTATAGAAAACTTGGTTTTATTTCTGCTTTTTGTGTGAAAACAAGCCAATTGGATAATGAATGTAGGGGCCGGCCAATCGATTACAATTTCCCTCGTATCGAATTCAAACACGGAACGGGTGTAAATAAGGGGAAAGCTTTTGCATATTTGGTTTGTAATTTTTAAATAAAAACGAAGAGATTGTGTAATTTAATTTGGAGTGGCGAATTGAAATTTTTTCGGGCAAATTAAAATTGTACGGTCGCAGATAAGTTTCCGGGAGAAAATGTATTATCTGAGACGGATCACATAATTGCGGTCCTAATTTGTAAGAGCTCCCGGGGAATAATAAAATTTGTTTGTTGTTCTGCTATGGTGCTTTATTCTAACGTTAAAGCTTATCAGAGGGGTTTTACGGTTTCACTTTACGGCAAGTAAATAATCTGCCTAAGAAAACATATTTAAATCATTTAAAATTTATATACGCAAAGCCAGGATCGTTGCACGTTGGAACAATAGGGCTGGAAGGATATGGCGCGACGAATTTAACATCCCTAATTAATGCCTCGGAGTTTTCGCTATTTGGTTTGCTTCGCCTCATTTTTCTAGAATGGACCCAATTATTCTTCGACTCCAGTCTATCTGAAAGGGGAGAGATTATCTACTTTGAAGGCTTTTGAATAATCTCCTCTCTCTCAGATTGCTTTGTTGTTTGGAAACAAGATGTACCGCAATTTCAAGACATATTACGACGGTGATAACAAAAGGGGAACTGTGGGATTTTAGCTGTTCAACTGGTGCCAGTACTAAACCTTTCGTCGCGGGACTTATACAAGATTATCCACAGTCTTGCACGAATAACTTTACCCGGCTGCTTTGCTAAATATCTGCGAAATTTTGACGAAATTCAGCCGAACTGCGAGAACCGGAGTTATTGTGAGCCCGCCGGAGTTTCCCTCATCTATAAATGAGACAAGGATCAAAATTTCAAGGTACACGCCAACATATCGTCTTCCTTCGATTGAACTAATGGCGATAATACACGGAAGCTAACCAGAATTTAAATTTTTAATTTTTCATCAGCATCGGAAATTTGCACGAAACACGGGTAAATTGGCTTAAGTGCCTTACAACCACCCTATACAAAGGGGGATTTTTATGGCACTTTTCTTACGCCCACATGCATGTAATTTAGAACGGCATTATACTTTCACGGCTAATTGCTAATAGTAGTGGACGTAATTTCTCAAGGCTTTGCATAGGGAAAGTAATTACTTGTCGAATAACTGTTGAGTCTTCTAATCAATATCCTGATAATTAAAGT
This sequence comes from Tenebrio molitor, assembly GCF_963966145.1. NCBI lineage: Eukaryota > Metazoa > Arthropoda > Insecta > Coleoptera > Tenebrionidae > Tenebrio > Tenebrio molitor. Next base: position 8,682,738 of record NC_091051.1, read on the forward strand.
AGCTTTCTGCCATTTAATCGAGGAAAACAGAACTCCGACAGACGAAATTTGGTTACACAAACACAAATGCACTGCTGAAAGCTTCGAAGCGTAAAAATTAATTACAAGAGGTACATTTCGAATAAAGACATTGTCAAATTTACCGTAAGAAAACGTCTCTAACTGTTTCATAGAAGACTAAAAACTGACAGCTGTCAAATGAACGCAAACAAATGTTTTGAGTATCTGAACGTGGTAGTTAGAGTTTTGTTGACTAACAGTAAAGACTATATTATTCTTACTCTATGTAATTTTAAAATCGATTCATGTAAAAACATAAACATTTACTTAACTAAAAGTATTGTTGTGTAGTAAAAGTTTTAAATAGCAAAATAACACGCGACTTTCAAACTGTTGATGCTCTTGCGCTGTAGCTTGTTGACTACAACAGCAGAAAAATGTGATGGTAATATTATTTATTGTATGAGAGAAATGAATTTCAAATTTATATAATATTTTTTTTATGTAGGAAAAACACAATCTGATGATGGTTAAAAATGTATGAATCTTATAATACAGAAACTTGTAAAAAATGGGTCATTTATGCAACAAGTGCATAAAGTAGTACTTTTTTCACGAATGGGAATGCATGGGAATCTCATGAGTTCCGTCCTAGAATTTTTCCATGACTGTCTACAATTAGAAAAACAATCAACATAAAAACAGAAAAAAAATTACAATTAATTAAAATTAAAAATCAGAAACCAGGTTTTTCTTATTTTGGCTCTGACAATTTCATTCTATTACTTTTGCATGAGAAATTGTGACATTTTATTGGTTAGGTGGTTTGAGTGACTTTTTACCTCATAAACAGAGTGTAGTGATAATATAAGACAAAACAAATCAGAGCAGGCGTTGCAGATTTATCGGTCATGTCGTAGCGGAATCCTATGCAAATAAGCGTTCAATGCATGGGCGTAACAATTTGTGGTCTCAAATGTTTCTTTATAATAAATCATACCTCATCAATTTTACACATTGGAATTATAATTGTGCATTTTATTAAATAATTCTCTGATAATGGGATAATTTGTAAAATAAAACAAGATCTACATTAATTAATAATACATTTTTCGAGAGACAACCAATAAAACGACTGTGTATAGCAAGTATACATATGTGTACGATTAAGCTAAGACAACATTTCGATAAAACAAAAGATGAGGTAGCACTCTTGATTTGTTTTTTTGTTGATCTCTCTGTAGTGAGAACATTTTTTTTTCTTCTAATTAAAAAATTCATCTACTAACAATATTTCTGTTTCTTAATCCTTGATATTATCTTCAAACTAATCTAATGTCAGAAAAGGTCTAAAATAAATTCTGTCTTTGGATCAATTCTGGAAATGGGTCATTAGAATTTTTTCTAACAAGATATATTCTGTCAGTGCAACTACACAGTTTGAATAACTATTATGCACTAATTGTCAATTAGTGTACCATTGTTTGCTAAGTTATCCCTTATTGTTTGCAACTCTATTGGTTATTGGTCGAATTACTGTGCTCATAAATGCAGCAAATATGTATTAATATTTATCTAGATATTGAATATCAATAAAATGGAAACGTGGTTTTAATAACAATCGATTTCTTTTTTATTTATAAAATTCGAAAACGCACGGAAGCATACTTCGGAAACAAAATAAATATCATTTATTTACTTTTGTTAAGAAGTGATTAAAAAAATGCATTTTTCTATTACCTAATAGAAAACTACCATTTACTCCTTCGTTTTGGGGTCGAAAATATAGTAATCTCTCCCTAGGGAGCAAAAGTAATGTGTAATAAGATTTATCAACAAATCACAATTTATTTATTTATATTAATCGTGCAACCAATAACACTAATAAAACTGGTTCCAGATAAAGTGGTCAGCGCGACATTTTAAATATTTAGACCACAGCGTCGATGATTTTAACGTTTTCGACGAAAAATAAACCAAAACAACATCTTCGGTAATTCTCTTGGCGTTTCTTTCCATCCACTTTTTGAATAAATCTTATTGCATTCCATACTTCTCCCGAGATTTTTTTTGCTGACAAATCCAATTATACCGCTTTAGCCTTCCAGGATATCGTGGAGGACGTTTTTATTAGAATCGCTACCTAGATTCGGACACAACCAAGAAGAATTGAATATAAACTGTTTATAAAGCGGAATCTTGGTAACGGCAAGTGTGCTTGCTCTGAGGCCTCAATTTTGAGAAATAAAATGGAAAGGGGGTAGAAGGAAAAATGATATGTACGTCTAGAATGTCATTCACCCGCATTTGCATTTTAGATAGATGTGGGAGATAATAACAAAAAAATAAATAAAAATCTACTTTCTCTTATCGGTCAATATCTTTTCCAGAAATATCTTGTTTTCTGAAAAATAAGAATAGTTTTTCGATAACAAATTTGTACTGAACTTCCACAGAGATAATATACGTATATGTATAATAGTCTCTGTAGATAAGTGTGTGGTGATTTTTTGCCAGTTATAAATGAATGTCTTTATTGAAAAATAATGAAAAACTGGTTTATAAAATTGATTAGGAAAGCTCGAATCGAACGCTCCATTCACGTCATAATCAGAAGAAAGTGAGAGAAACGAAATCGACTCTTGCAATATATCATAATTTTTGGCTGTTTCCTACATATTTCTTTCGCACGTAGAACTTGGTAGCGTAAAGAAACTACAAAACGGAGATTTATGTATAAATATATGCAGCAGGATGGCATCATTCCTTGGGCCGTTTAATATAGGTCGCACGGGATATTATCGCCGGTGGAATTTTAGTTTAATCTCGTCCACGCAGCCAAGCAGCCAATCATGTTCATTCCAAACTCAGTCTTAATTTGATGGCATTCCAACATTGTAATAATTAAACTGGTTCGAAAAACGAAATCACCCCGTCACTGGCACTCCTCTTTTCTAACAAAATGGCTAGGTGGGGTTGAATTTTTTCGTGGCGAAATGATAGCAAAGGCGGAGCTGAATGCTAATGAAAGGTCGGCGAAGGGTGCGTTCGATTGACACAACAGGTCCATAAGAGCAACGTTTTTTACAAATGGATTTTTAATATCTGTGAATATGTTCCGGTGGGCTGGAGAATAAATCGCTGGTGGGTCAGAGCACTTTCATAATAATTTTCTTTAAATGTTTCATTTGCCGAGCTGTTTCTCCAGGAAACATAACAGAATCCAGAACCCTATAATGTACACGAAAGTAACACATTACTGTTATAATAACTAATTTTTAACTAATTTTCTTTTAACAAGAGTAACAGTCAATTAATTGATAAATAATCTTTAAAAGTTCTAAAAATCAGTTAAATAAAGAAGTAAAGTGAGATATATCGGGAGTTCATTTAAATTTATCCTCAAAGTTGGCGTTGGAGACTCGATTGTGTAAAAACACAAACAATGCAAAAAGTGAGGTTAGATTCAAAGAGCTGATCCGTGATCTGTAATTCGTGGTGCGTTCACAATCGACTCTTCGACGCCAACTTTGAGGATAAATTTAAATGAACACCCGATATTTGTCACCTTTACTGCACTGCAAAGTGCAAATACCTAACTTGCTCGTAATACAAAATGGACACCGTTATTAAAGTTGCCGTTAACTAAAGTCGTGATTAAAGTTAACATAAAACGATATAGATTTATGCAATTATAACCTGCCAGAAAGAGATGAATTCGTCACCATGGTAATTAGAGTCATGTCTAAATTTAACAAGGGTATCGTGATACGGCTCATTGTGTTTGTCTGTTGATTGAATATTAAAAAAAGTTGTTGGATTAGTTTACGGACATTTTAGTAGTTTTCAGAAGTATTGTCTGTCTGGTTATCTCTTTGAATCCGGTTAACTCAATAACTAAAGGCCGGATTTTCTTTAAATAAAGTTTGTTATAATGGGAAGATTCCTGATTGTGTTTCGCACATTGTTTCATCACAACATCACATTATGGAGCTGTGGAGCAACGATAAATATGTACCTAGTGTATCGCGATGTAGTCAGCTCGTCTCGCTTATTTCTGTTTCGTTGATTTTAACCTAAACAGAGCCGGTGGTACACTCTTTGTATGAAACCGTTTCAATTAACATTGCTCTTGTTGTATAAAATTATTGTTGTGGTGAGTTTTTGTAGAACACTCCAATAATTTTCAATTAAATTTTTGTAATGTTGTTGAGGCTTTCATAAAATATTTCTGTTAATTAAAAGTGGGAATGTATTGAAACGTATTGATTTTATTAAATTTATTGAAGACTGCAGCAAACATTTTTGAAATATTTTATTTTCTGTCTGGTTAAAATAGCTTTTTTTCAATTTCAACAAAATTACAACAAATAGCAAAATGAATTTTTCAAATAATACTTATAATAGATTTTTTTTCTCTTTTAAAATAACTTTATTTATTATTTTCACATTTTTTGTTATATTGTTAAATACGGTAATATGTATAATGTGAAACTCATAAATCGATTTTGTAGTAACAATTCCATTGCATGATTTACATCCGTTTCAATATTGAACCCTTACTTAATCCCCATTATTGGGACGCTTCTTCATATTTAATTCCTTGTAACTTCTTATTCCATTAAAATGTTCCGTACTCCTAACTGCTTTTATCTCGTCGGAAACTTTTCCAAGGTATCTTTGTTGCAACATCTTAGAAATCGGCTTTATACCTACAGAAATATTTTGTAGGGAGAGTGTTTTAAATATTTCCCAAATGCTTTGAAGTTTGTCTCTTAAATTTTTTTAACATAATTTTTCTGTGATACGTTTAGCGTAGGGACTAGCAGCTACAAAATTATTATAGACAAACGCGAAAAATATCTATATACATTCCATAAATATAAAAAAATCATTGTACATATGTACTAAAATTATTTAGATAATTTATTATCTCCGCTACTCTTCAATTATTCTTTTGCTATTATTTAGAATCATTATTCTCCTACTTTCTTCAATTTCTTCTTTTATGTACACTTACCGCTTCTGTTTCTCCCTATTCCTTTCTTACACTCAGTAACATTACTTTCTTGTTCCTATTCCCATCTTTCTTATTTAATATGGTTCAATACCTTTGTTCCTAGTAGAGGTGTTGGATTTTCTCATGGGCTATATCGGTCTGAAGTAGGCATTACAAACCGACAGGAAAACATCGTCATTCTATTTCTCTCGTCTATTTCTATGTATTTATTTGAATTTGAAAGTAGTCGACGTTTTCAGTTTTCATTTATAGATTTTTCACTGGTTTGTGGCTGCGCCTTCGCGCAGATATTTCCAAGGTCACTTTCCATCTGCAATCTTCTCTCTCTTAGCTATTCACAAAGTATTTAACTGGTCAACACTAACAATAATGAATCTTTGTCTAAGTTTTTGACAAACACCTCAGAATGATATTTCTTTCAGGCTCATTTCTCAAAATTCTTGTGAGTGTTTTGTGCCGTATCTCTTGTCTTATTTAATTTTGACTTCGGCAAGCACGGTCTGTTTTACCAACCCCAATGAACCGCTACTGGAGGAAATCTGGTGGCACGAGGGTGTATCCGCAGCTAAGTGTGTTTTACGACCGCACCAGCTGCTCCCCAGGTACACGCCAGGAGGCAGCTGCAAAGACATTGTTCCACCGCCACTTACCGCAACCTCCGTAATGGCGTTATTCTTTATGGTATTCTCTCCCGGCCGCAACAGACGCCCCGGACGGCCGTTCGACGTGCGTCGGTATCGACCTAACCGCACAGGTGAACGACGTACATTTTTAACTGAGCCGCAAATACGCCTAGATTTATATTGGCCCCACTAAGAGCAAGTAAACCTCTGATTATAACTCGGGGAATGCTTATGTCTACACTTTGTCATTCGAACCGGCTAATGTAGCGGCCGTCCGACCTAACAGGAATGTATAGCGCACCCAGGACGACGACAACGACGCTCATTACACTAGTTATTCAGTCTGAAGAGTGGCCATAATTTTTAATTTTGTTAGTCCAGTCGAGCCGCTCCCTCGCTCACACAGAAATTTTCTTTCGACCGAATAAAAACGCAGAACAACCATCAAATTCTCACTTTATCTTCTACTAACGACTCCCTTTGACACACACCAGTACCGTTGATAACAAAACTGGCAGCGCACAACGCACAAATAAAAAATAATAAGCTTTGCAACGTCTGTGAAGAATTTGAGCTTTTAGAGACGTTTGTTAAGTGGGAGTGGCGTTTAAATGCTGCTACATCAACAATGGTTTTATTTGTCGCCCTCATACCGATTATCTTGTCAAGGACTCTTGCTTGTTATCGTTCACTTGATCTGTGATTAATGTAGATAGACATCCACTTTTTTAATAGCTGTGTTATCCTGAAATATGAGACAAGACTATGAAAAAACTGTGCCGTGGTTCTCGATAAAATGTGAAGTCATTTACTTCTCTTTCTTTTTGCACCACACTTTTATGACAGTCAGATGACGGCGCGGATCATTTCATTTATCTTGTTAATAAAAAATATTATCGCAGTATGATTCTGCACTTGCAGTAGTAAAAGTAAAACCACTCGTTCGTGCTGGTGAATTGTTCAATTTGAAAATAAAAGAAATCAGGTTACGGCTTTCGGAAAATTATTAGTGCGCAGCGTGAAAATAAAACTGTTTCATGCAAGTAATAAATGGTGTACGCATTTTGCGCTGGAAATAAAATACGAAAAACTACGTTCGATTAGGGTAATAACGTATGGGAGAATCTTATCACGGGTAATATTTCTACAGGTTTAGATTTTATCTTTCAATTTTTATTTTAGATTTGCGTACTTTGCACCGACACGAGAGAAAACTGCACAGTTGGAACGAATAATTTTGTTTTAAAAATAAAAAGGTTTGCGTGTGTAAAATGAAAATTTATCTGGAGAAAATCAACGAGTCGCATTGGCATCTGGTAATATTATTTCTGTGAATAAAGCACAAAACGACGTTCAATTTTGCTTTAAAAGTCAAAGGTTATTTTAAACATTTTTGTATTGTTTGTTTTTGGGATTTTAAGACGATTTCTTCGTTAAAAATATGTAATTAAATTTAATCCTTTTCTTCGTTAAATACGACATTTAATTAATTACTGATTAACTTATATAGGGTATTTCACGAGTGATAATGAGCCCGGCGGATTTGAAAATGCAACCCACAATACATTTCCAACGCTAACGTGGATATTTTAAATATCGTATTGTTTTAAAATGAATCCAATAATTTTATTTGTCACAACTGACATTTACGAAAATTTTAAAATACGACGATTGCTTCTGCCATTACGTGTTTGTGCACACAATCAACATTTTCCCAAAAACTCTTTGTTTTTTCACAATTTCATTAACCAAGCGAATATGACATTTATATCAAAATTTACGAAACTGCACAGTAAACTATGTTCTACGTTCTTTAAATCAAAAAACAAACATCCACGTTAGCGTTGCAAATGTATTGTGGGCTGCAATTCCGTCGGGCTCATTATCACTCGTGAAAGACCCTGTATTTGTTTTTACATATTTTGTTGAAGTTACAGTTACAGTTAAATAAAAAATACATTTAAAAGAGCAACGCTATACTTTAAAGTAATCTTTTGTTCAAATTCATTATAAAGAGTAACTTCAGTGTTTTCCGCGAACAGTATTTAATATTATCCAAAAATATAAATTCTAAATATAATTTTTTTGAAGAGAGACAGCCTTAATTAGTTACAAGATGAAAAACAAAATTTTATCTCGATTTTGCCAGATAAATTAATATATGTCATTCTATAGTTTAGGCATTTATAACTTATCTAGATTTAATACAGTTTAGGGACAAATTTGTTTATTAACCCGTGTTTAATCTGTGAGTTATTGCAAGAATTTATGGCTGTACGACGGGAACCTTATTGCATAACAATCGATATTGTGCTAGCACATAACTTAAGGGCAAAGAGAGATCAAGACTGAATCTAATATCCAAGTGAATATCAATGAACAAGTACGAACAATCAACAAATTGTTTAATAGTAATAAATGACTAATAACAATTAGAGCAATTTCAGACTGTAATTAATTGACGAATCTTATTTACTTGACGTATTAAAGAGATATCCTACGTCCTGTTATAAAAGAACAGTTTTTTAACTGAAATGGTTTACTCAACTGAGCACAAAGAATTTATGCTAAAAACTCTTTAAATCTAATTTCACTTTGTGCGTTGGTTGTGTTTTACTCTGCAGACAGACGAGTGGCGCGTTCACAATAGACTTTTCAACGTTATCTTTGAGGATAAATTTAAATGAACACCCGATATATGATATTATGAAGTGTCCTCCTGACCCACTTTCTTTTTGGATTTAATTTATTATAAATAATTGTTAAAACTAGCAAAAAAGTTGTCAAAACAGAAATATAACTATAAAAAATATTATTCTCGTTTTTTTTTGCTCTGGTAATATTGATTAAAAACTAAAAACATGTTATTAAAGCGATGAGGCGAACCCAAAACAATAGGTCAGCATGAATAAAAGTAGTTGGACCGAATACTTCTGTACCTTACTTCGTATACTAAAGACACGCGATACCCATTTTGGTGCATTGTTACAAAATATTTAAATTTAATCGGTATTTGGGACGAATTTATCTTCGAACTTTTGAAAAATGACAAAAGTAATCGACAGCGAAGTTAAAAAACAGTGCTGAAAGCGGAAGAGCCATTGATCCAACAAAATTTCTTTCATTATTTAGAACTGTAATTTAACTTTTATCAGTTAAGCGTATTACATTTAATCGGATTTTAAGCACTTCGCACATTTTACGTTTCATCCATATTTTAACAAAACATAAATCCTACAAAGTCCCTCCTTTGTATTATGAACAGGGGAATGAAAACTATTCCTGATATGACATTAAAAACATTTTAGTCGGTACATATGAAAATCCGTAATAAAGAGACGACAGTAATCTCTTCGTTTCTGAAAGAAATATATGTGAATGACATGTAAGCTTCGCGTTATTTTGTTTTACCCCAATCTGATGACTTCTTATGCCTACAGCAACAAACCACTCACACATAAAGAACAGCTCGTAGCACTCGAGATGTGTGTGTTTTACAAAGATCCAGGCCTTGGCTAATAAATCTCATGAAATGGTATACGAACATTGGAAGGATTTTCCAAGAAAAAAGTACTATTGTTGCATATAACTTTTCTTCAATATAATATGCAAAAACGCAAATTCAGAGAAACGAGCTGTTGTTTTCCTCGACTTCTAAATATAACTTGAATCATTAAAGACATTGTTTTCGTGACAACGATAATGTTAACACAACCTCTATCTAAAAAAAGAGGCTAATTACTAATTTGTTCAAAGTTTTCGTGTGCTGACTAATTTGGGACAGAATTAATTTGCAACGAATTTTAGATAAAAAAAAAATCCAATCAACTTAAACCAATGGCTGTGAAAATAAAGCTTGGACGATAACAAAAATGCGGGCAAGGGATTAAGTGTGATGGAAAAATAATGTAATATCTCTTTGACAGAATTAGTCCCTGTAACGGATTCAACTGTCAACACTCGAGCTCATTTAATATTGATCTAATACATGGGTGGCATCTAACGATTCCAGGAATTAATCAATTCAGCTTGGATCAATTAGTAATTAGCTTAATTGTTGGATTTGCTTTTTCCCTGTTTTCAGCATGATTTACCACAAAAACATTTTGCTCCAATTTCCTAAGCGCACAATTCAACAGACCCTTTTCTCGATGTTCATATGGCAAAACACAGATACAAGTTTCGTAGAAAATTGTACTTTTAGCTTTCTCCACTAGCTACAAAAATGATAACCAGGGTTATTAAATTTTTTGTGAAATTTTTATCTACAGTGGAAACAGCAATTTTTATTTCTCAAAGAATAATTCGAAATTGTATGTACCGAAAGATCCGCAATAATACGTTCAGTAAATAAACAATAAATTATGAAATAAAGATCTATCGTTCTACAAACATTTAAAATAAAGGATCACTTGTGCTTTCCGCAATGGAGTACCTGGCATCAAAAATAAAAATAATGAATTAAATCCTCAGAATAGCAAACACATTTATTTCATCAACGAAATTAGTCTTTTCCTCATTATGATGATACCAATACCACTGACGAAACACGTGTTTATAATTAATGAAATATTTATCCAATCAATCTAAATTTGAAATGACGAGATTAGTCTTGAACGTTGTCTTTGACATACAAATATTACCAATAAATAAATTTAAAAATAAAATTAAAATTCCTTTGTTGGAATGATCATTGCTTGCTTGTTACTTTTCTTCCATTGTATTCTCTTATTTTCTCGATTTATTTTCCCTGCAGTTGTCATATCTTTAGAAATAAGTATTTAGACTTTATTGTAGAATCTACTTTCCTTTCCTTTTCCCAGACATTACCTGATTACAGGTATGCTTCTTGTATATTGTCTCAATCAAGGCTTAGTTGTTACCATTTCTATCAAGTAATGAAGCTATGAGTGCTTTCCTAATAGTTATTATTATTGTACTGAACCCTCCACCAGCCGGCGGTACGGCAATTTTGCCGGAGTACATACATTATTACGGATATTTCTATCAAGTAATAGTGCAGTGCTAATCAACATAATTACCGGCGTCTCGCCTCCGCATTTTGACTTTGTTGTGTATTATGTTCTGTGTCAATGTTAAGGAGCTTCCTCACGATGTGACATGAGTATAATAATATACCTTTTTGAATTTCAATTACCAATGTGTTACCTAAATCCAGAATTTTTAAATTTTTAAAAAGAGATTGCGGTACTATTCCCGTTGCTGAAATTACAAGTGATAAAATCGAAATTTTTTCTAGATTTCTCATAGCAACGGAGAGCTCTAAATATTTATTAATTTTTGTAATTAATAATAATAATAATAATTATTATTATTATTTTAATGTAGCAATGTTCTTTGCCAAGTGTAAATTATCTGGACTAGTTTTTACCCACTTAAAATGAAGGTGCAGATTTCCCTAACACTTCCCTCATACCCTTATCCATTTTTCAAAAAGACGAACTTCATTGAACAGTTGACGGACTAATTCTTAATCAAATAAAGAGGCAACAAAATCTCACAAATGTGGCTGTCAATAAAAAGCAATCGTTTTTCATTTGTCACTTAACGCCTGTACGTCAGGCACAATAAATGATGTAATACCTTCTTTTATTATTGCAGACTTACTAAAAACACTGGTTTTCACTTTTCCTAAATAAATATGAACAAATGTTAGCTGAATATCACGAACGTTATTGACGAAACGTCAGTTTCACGATGGATGTTTTCATAACTTTTCAGTAGCAGACCACAAACAGAATCAAATTTATTGAAAGATTAAATACAGGGTTATTATAAATTATTGTCCCATCGCAGTTGGCGTTGAAAACCTACACAAATTTTGGATGTGCCGATAGCCTCGCAACGTTAGACAAACTAGTAGACAGATTTCCACTACCGCCGGTGGCGCCATCTAGTCTTACTCATGTTATGAGGCTTGCGGCACATTCAACTACGTCACAAACGCCTACTGCGATTGGAGAATCATTTATAATGACCCTGTATTATCACTGTGACATGTACAAAAATCGATTTAAACAATTAAATTTTTTCCGAATGAATATATTACAAATACAAATAGCAACTAAAGGATATTAAAGGTGTAAATTTTCGGATGAAAATTTACTGTTCTAACATTTGCATTTAGATAACCGCGATTCATGTCGCACAACAATACTGAAAGTTGTCTTGTAATGATGTTATCTCCGTTTTATAAACTGACAATTGTCAGCAAAGTCGGTCAGTGCGGTAAAATGTTGGTTTATTTCTTGTGACCGACCTACAACTAGTCGATTTTACGTTTATGTAAGGACTTTGTTGTAATAACAAAGTTCTAGTTCTAGGAAACTTGACTAAGTAGTTAAAACTCTCTACAACTAGTTAAGCATTTTGTCTTACAAATGAGTTGATTTATTTAGCGAAACACTCAGTGTCTTCTTGACTTTTTGTGGATTTTATGCATTTTTAAATGATTAAAAAGCTTTTTATAATTATTAACAAAACATAATGTTCAATATTTTATACTTAAATAATGGAAGCAAACATTCTAGCAGATATAGTTCTTGGTAACTATACTTTATTCACTTAAGCCATGATTTTCGTACAATATTGGATATGATTAAACAGAGAGATAACGATAAAAGAAAGGGAGTGCATGCAAATTATATTCTTACACGTCGATTTCAGTAAAACGTTGTTGGCCAGTGTCATACAATTAATTACGATATATTATTTGTTGATCTAATTATAAATTATCTCCGGTTCAGAAGCGACTGTGGAAAAATTACACGATTAATGAAACGTTATCCACACATTTTTATTAATTGCGAATTTCATACCTACAAGCAGGACGCGTGGTGCACACGTGATTAGTATATTGCTTAAGTGAACGAAGTATAGCATGTGCAGCTACTCGTTCTAGACCGGAGATCTAATTCAAAAAATACGACAAACATTACTCGATGCCCGCTTGTTGTTCAATATGTGAAAAAAGACATAAGAACCTTCTTCTCTGACACATCTATCGCATTGCAGATGGTTTCTTATATAGGTTGGATATTCATGCAATAATTTTGACGCTATTATCATACTTAAATAATTGGTCCAGCTGGCTTTGCTAACAACCAGCCGCCAGTGCTAAATAAAACTAGTTAAAATATTAAAGTCTTGTAAATATTAATTACTTAACAATACTTTGTAATTAAAACGCTTAACTAATGTAGAATAAATATTTACTTAAAACAATGAAATATTTGTGTATTTGTTCAGAATAAACAAATGAACGACAAATGGTTTTATAAGTTTCTTTGTCTACAATTGACTAAATAAAGGTGTAATAAAAATGAATGATGACTAAATAAGTAAAAAGATTATGTATAATTTGTCTGAGTTATATATAATTCTCAATCAATTTTGAATATAAAATTCAGCTTTGAAATTCGTTCGTCTGGCATCGAAATTAACCGATGAAATAAAGTGGAATAATTTTCTATAATCTGTTATTAAGTCATAAGCGGTAATAATTAGAGGCGGAATTAGGGTGTAATAATTTAGTGATAGTCTGTTCGTCGATAAAGTAAACATCAATCGAGTCGAGCAGACATCAATGGGAGCAATATTTTTTCGTTACGAGAACTCCAATTTCGGTTTGCTATATCTGGAGCAATAAAAACGCGATGTCATACTAGATATGTTGAAAGTTTTGGACATAGAACGTCGTAAAACCCTCCAACAGCTATCGGGCTTAAAATTAAATTGAGTAATCACGTTGTTACAAAGTGTCCGACATGGCGAGTTTTTCTCGTGCCTATGCGGCTGAAAGATACGGCAAATTGAAGCCAAAATTGTACCAACAATTACTCTTCATTTACCAGGTTGAAATTACGAGCATTAAAAGTTTATTTCTAATTTACCGCTACACTTCTTCTTACTTCTGCGTTAACCACTGCGCATCCATTTACTCTCTTTTAATTAATTAATTTCGTAACATTACTCCGGGTTTCGTTTTCTTGCTCTTGACAAATAACGCCTGTCTGCTCTCCACGCCTATAGCGCAACTTTTTACACTCATTTGTTAAGCGAATTTAAAGAAAACACTGACTGTTTAATTACAACAAAATGTTCCGCTTTATGAATGGTAATATGTCACCAACTTTGACATTGTTTGCTTTAATTGCACCACGCCGCAAACTTTCTCGTTAGGGAGACGAGAAAAAAATCCTACGAAATAAACCTGAAATCAAACTTTCGGCTGTACGCTAAGTTTGTAAACATTTCAGGCATAAAGGCGCTTTTATATTTCAATTTGCCAGAAAGGTTTCAAAGCAAAATTAATTTACCTGAAAGTTATCACATTGAGCAACTCACGTCAGAAGTAGTAATCTTTTTACTTATGGCTGTTGGGTTTTCTATTTACTGCGCACCGGAACATTCCGGCAAATTCAATATTTTTGGCCGGATTCGATTAAAATGGCCTCAAGAGTTAACGTCAGTTCACCGTTACAACTCAAAATCTATTAGGCACGGATGTTGACCCTGTTTTATTGACGTTTTATTGGTTCAAACGACAAATTCGAGAAATTTATGGTAGAGTCCTGGATCAGTTCGTTTATTTTAACACAAAATAACTTAATCTCTTACGTTCGACAAACTTTTCCCCTTAAGAAAAATGTAAGAATTTACTCCCAGTCCTGATAAAGTTTCCCTCTTCGCATCCGATAGTTAAAAATCAGCGAGAAGTTGCAGCAGGAAATTTAATAGAACCATGTTGCGTCGGAAAGATGCAAGATATCTGGATCTGTTCCAGTGGAAGAGTTGTGGATCGAAGATGAAATCGTTGGCACTGATGGTAACTAAAACTTTATGGCCGTAATAAAAATACTGTGACATCTGCATCAACTGATGCAGAATTATTTTTCCCAAGCTTCATTCCAAAACAATGAGCTTGTGGGAGGAGGCCCCACAAGGAAATGAAGGTGAAAGTCGTAATTTTTATCTCATTTCTCGCTAGATAAATCACGATTTTTTTCGGTACAAGTTTGGTGCACTTCAAATTTCATAAAAACGCTGTCGGGAGAGAGAAATTTACATCGTGTTACATCAAAGTTTAATAATGACGCATAAATAATGGTAACCTTCATCATACAATATCTGACAGTACCTTTTCTTGCCTGTTATAAGCAAAATATTAATGATCCCTTTTCCGCCGGTGCTAGATGCACGACGTATTCATTAAGCTCAGATACTTGGGGAGGAATTCCGCGTAAAAATTCGTCGGAAAAGACGCCGCATTAAAAAGATAAATAAGAATATATAGGGTCGTAATGGCGAAATATATGTTTAAAAGGCCAAGAGAGACGAGAACAAAAAGTTAACAGGATGAGAAATAACTTTCACGAACAAGTTGTTTACTTTCGTAAATAAACACAGTCAATAACAACCGGAATGTTCACCAGGACAGGCGAATTTGATTCCGGGTAGAAACACACAACGAAGCGTGAAAAATCAGCGAAAGCCGCTGGAAATAATTTTCCTTACAGCTTCTAATATGTTTGTCTTAACAATTTTATTTGGCGTTTCTTATTTTCAAAAGCTAAGTCAAGTGAAATTTATCTTGTAATATAAAATGAAAAATTTTTAGACGGCATAAATTAAACAAAAAATTACTGCAGAACATCGTTGGATTTTTATTAATTATTAAGAATATGTTGCGGTAATTTTATAGTTTATTTTGATACAAAATAGTCTGAATTTTCGAAAAAGCCTCTTAATTTTCTGATTGATTATAAAAAAAAAAATAAGAAAATTATTCAAGTAGATTTTGTTATATTCTAAAATGATTTTTTTTTCAGGTTGTAGATCATGGCTTTACACACCTGGCTCATAAAATTGAAATATGCCGTTTGTCACAGAAGCTAAGCACCAATAAAAAGAAATAAGAAGCGAATGCCGTACATAAATTATGATTATGGGATTTTGACCTTATTATGTGTGCATAATATATCTAGTAATAAAACTGAGAATGAATTTCATCAAACATGATAATTTCGACAGTAATATACAAAGAAGCAGCTTAATAATTCCGAGAAAATCTGTTTTACGGAGTACACAGTAAACAGAAAAGTTGGGAGTTTTGTTTCATCTAACCCGGCGCATCCACCATTCTTGTGCATGACATGAAACGTGCAACTTTATAAATCGTCGTAAAGATATCTTGATCATGTAGAACGATTTGTCGTCAAAAATTAAAAAAATTGAGTTTGGAAAAAGTAAAAGAAATATCGCGAAATGTATCCCGGCGCCTCCACCATGTTTACTGAAACAATCTTATAAATTACTCGTAGGTACTCAGGAATTCGCCTATTTCATTTCCCTGATTATAATACATTTTAAGAACAGAGTGATACTTTTTCTTCAGTTTTTCCAAAATCTGCTCTATTTTTGAAAATATCTATTCGAACTTCGAGTTCTCCTTTTCAAAAATTAACTACAATGATGTAGTTCTTCAATGAGGTAATCGGTAGTTTTCACCACAGCGATTAATAATAATAATGCTTTATTTGCTTTACAGGCTTTCAGATTCCTGATTGGAGAACATTTTTCGTTTGATCCCCCACCCATTTATTTTTCTATTCTGTCGCTCCTGTACCATATCTCTTTCATTCATCCTATCTCCCTTACGTCTTCATTCAGTATTTCTCCCCGTTCCTTTCTTTTCCTCTCTCTCATGTCGCTACATCCATTCCACATCTGCTCAATTGTCTCTCTCTCCTCGTAGCACATTCTGCACCTTCGTTCCTCTCCTTCCGTCCAATACCTGTTTTCTCTCTCTTCGTTCCCACATCTAAATCTGGCCACCACTTTCCTTTCTCTTGCACTCTCTCTCCCGGTACTCCGGAATTTCCTCTGGCATACATCTCTTATACTCCCTTATATCTGAATTCTTTGATTTTCTCCATTCTTTCTTGGTTGTCGGTGTCCCTTTCACTCAACTCTACATCCATCCATATTCCTTTTGCTCTTAATCTTTTCACTTCTTCACTGACACACCCGTTTCTCTGGTAGGGATTTTTCTCTCTCCTTCTTTTCCGTGTTTTTCTTTCTTTTCTTTCCAGTATTCTGTTAGTATCCGGCATTCTTCAAAATTCTTCAAAATTTGCCGCTCTCTTTCCCGCTTTCACTCCAGCCTATTCCCCTTACACTCTTCCCTCATTATGTAACCTGGCGTTTCTCTGTCCACTCCTAGCACCCGTCTCAAATATTTTTCTTGCACTTTCTCTACCTCTTCTTGTTCCTTTCATTCGCAGATCTCTGTCCCGTAGGTCAACATACTCTCTATCATGCTCTCAAACTTCATCATTCTCCTCCTAAAATCATCTCGCCACTTTCTCTCTCCTATTCCCTAAATACATCCCACTGCCTTATTTGCTTTTCTGACCATCTCTCTGATATGTGCCTTATTCGTGGCTCTTTCGTTGAATGTGTAACCCAAGTATTTAAATTCGTTTACTTCTATTTCCTTCTATTTTCCTTCCATCACAGTTACACTCATTCTCTTCATTCTTCCTCTTTCTCGTGTTGAAGACCATGAGTTCGTCTTCTCAACATTCACTTCCACCTTTTTCTTCCTATTTTCCCAGGTTCTTCATCATTTCTTTCATTTCTCTTTCGCTCTTTGCCACAATTACCAAGTCGTCCGCAAACGCCAGGCTCTAAACTTTCTTTCTGCCTACCACACTTCCCCCCACTTGTGCTTTCTTTAACATTTCGCCCATATCTGCCACATATATCGTAAATAGCAGCGGACAGCCCTGTCTTACTCCCTTTGTCGTCTCAAACCATTCTCCTACTTCCTTTCCTACCGTTACTTTGTTTTTTGTTCATTCTACTCTCTCATACATTCAAACATTTTCTCTCTGTCTACCTTGTCAAATGCCGCCCTGAAGTCTAAAAACAGTGGATACATCTTTCCCCCTTTCTTCTTTAATTGATTCTTTGTTAAATGATCCAGGATGTATACATTGTCCATAGTGCCCCTTTCCTTTTTGAATCCTCGTTTGGAATATAGAGTAAAAGAAAAATCGCTAAATGCATCCCAGTGCCTCCACCATGCATTTAACATAAACAATCTTGAAAATTAAGTACTAAGGAATTTGTCTTTTTATTTCCCTGATTATCATACCTTTTAAAGAACAGCGTGGTATTTTTGTTAAGTTTTTCAAAAATCTGTTTTAAATATTTTTGAAAATACTCGTATCTGTTTTGAGCTTCAAGGTTTCTTTTTCAAAATTAACTACAATGAGGTAATTCTCCAATGAGGTAATCGGTAGTTCTCACCACAGCAATTAATAAATATCTTGTGAATAAATATGTATTTCAATCTCATAGCAAAATATTTGATGAAAAAGTTTAAGTAGAATCAAAAAGGTTTTTAAAAGAAGTTTTGTAATATTTTTATAAAATGTTTCGAAATGTGGTCTATAAATAAGTTTGACTTAGTCTAAGGTAAAGCTTAATGAAATGCCACAGCAATTTTAAGTAATATGACTAATATGAAATCTATTCACGAAGCTAAAACAGAGTAGTACATTTAAATCAAAGAAAAATCTAAATGAAACTGTTCGCATAGTTAAAATACCCACAAAATTAATTTGATACTTTTACACTTAACACTTTTTTATGGGTGTATTATAAAAGTTCTGAAAATAACCAGATTTCATCATAAGTAAATATCTTAAAGAATATAAAAATTTTAATTTTTATATTCTTTAAGATATTTACTTATGATGAAAATTCTAAATTATATTCAAGCAATCTATAAATAATAAATATCTACTTAAAACTTTACATTAAACTTTACATAAAGTACTCGTATCTTTTTAAACTTTAAATTTTAAAGTTTGCATCTTTTTTAAGTTTCCTAGGAATATAGTTTGTTGAAGTATCTGACATCATCTGAAAAGTTATGAAAAATGTGAACTTAAGTGTTTATGACTAGAGATGTGTGCATAACAAACACTATTCCTAGAAATATTTCCGTTCATATTTTGTAGAATTAAAGAGAAACTTGTGTCAAAATCACTCAAGTAATAACTTACAAAACCCAGTAGTATAAGTTAAGAACAAACTTTTTTTTTGTACCTCAAAACAATTTACACATCCTGTGAGTCCTGTGACCCGCTCCCTGTTTCCACCTACCCTTAACGCTTATCTTTAATAGCTTGTACAGTGGCGCATCAGATAAACGATCTCTTTATTTCGCCGAAATTTTTTACGGTTTTTAATATCACTAAATCTATAAAACCTTCGTTTAGTTATAAAATTCAGATGCCTCGAAAACTTCAACTCGCAACTTTATTACAAGCGACGCGAGTAAAATTTTTATAGATTTTTAAAACTTGGTCACGTAAGAGGAATTATTTTAATAACATAATAATTTTCTAATTTACCATAAAAAATATTTACGTGTGGTAGAGCAGTTGACGTATGTTGTGACGAAATTAGTAATGTTAGATCGACGATAAACACCGGTTATTATTATTTGTCGTGCGCAAAAGACAAACATCTTGAATATGTATTTCGTAAATGTATGTGATGTGGTGGAGGCGAGGTGTGTTTCTGGTTAAAGTTACGTTATAAAGCCGTCATCTTATAAATGTATCACGTCTATTCGTCTGTCGCATCCGGGCAAATTTATTTCTAATACAATGTAAGTCAAATAGTTGTAAAGAATGTTTATACCCTGGTGTTTTGTTCAAGTTTTGGTTCAATTTCTGGCGAAGTTATATGCCATAAATCATTACTCGTGTCATGCAGGCTAGGAAAGTTACAATGTGGCTTAGTATTTGAACCGAAATTGACAATTACTATAGTTTCCAGCAGGTACGTGGACGAAATTGGAAATTAAATAAATGGCGAGATATCCCATTAAAGTTTGCCGAAGTTCAATTAAAGTGTGCAAACAGAAAAACGGTGGCAGGCGGAAGTATATTGAAAATAATAAAGTTTAGTGGGTACGGTTTATTGTGTATGTGTTTTATAGGTGGCGTCTTGAAGAAGTTTTTCCTCTGGAAGGATTTGGCTTTTAGCTCGTCGATCGATTTCTTGTCACTTATCCGTGGCAAAGAAAAGTTAAGAAAGGTTGTGCGCCTATCATTTGGGAACATTCTTATCAGATATTGATGTTGGCGATCGTTTTATTTTTACAGCCCCTACAACTTCGTATTTCTTTATAATTTGTGGCTTTTCTGATCTCGAGCGTCATTCGGAACGGATCGTTGGAATTCTATCCGTGTTCGGTGATTGGAGATTTAAGAGAGAAACGCTTTTTTCATTTATTTCGTGACCATAACTCTAAAAAAACAGAATCGAATTAAGAAGTATTCGGTCGGCGGATCAGTCGACGGTTTAAAAGTCGAGAAGAGGAGCAAAAGCCTTAATAATACAAACGCGTAGCACACATACAAACAAACAGCCCCATTATGGTAGGTGAGAAAATAATCTTTTATCCCGGCCATGGCTCGGCATGCTTTCAGCTTAACTCGAGAACGCCTTTATCAAATCAATCTTTCGCAATAGCACTAAAAGTGCTGACGATGTAGCGTGCTATTCAAGTAGCCAAGGGAGCGACGGCACAATGAACGGGCTTTGTCATGCTCTATTCGAGGACTCTCTGCCTCTATGGCTGTTCTGAATATGCAGGCTATTAGATGGCCACGGTAGAGATGCCTCTAGCTCCGTCCGAGTAGTTCTTCCTCTTGGCTTATCTGGGTAAACGCCGTCGACCGGCGCAGGATGTCGCAGGCTTGTCCGTCTTCTGTGACTCGTATGACCGTGAATAAATCACTTCGCCGGCATTGTGGGCTGTATTGAATCAGCCGGGCAAAGACTGGAAGGATGTTGCACAAATATCGCCGAATATCCGGACAGGATCGCCGCAAAAAAGGTTTACCACTAGCTTCGACGCCGATGTAAATTCGAGCGGCGCAGCCACGCAAGATAAACCTCTTGCTTAAATGCATTTGAATAATTGAAAAGGAAAAGCTTGGCCTTTTCGCCGCTTTGTTCGATAGAAATGTATACACTGCAAATGAGAGGAAAATAGGATTTCTGGTCATTTTAGCAAGCATCGAAGTTCCCATCAACATCCACTTAAGGTCCTGCTCCGCGCTCTCTGGATGGATTGCCATGATAATAAAAAAGTTGTCAGTTAAAAGCTTTGATGAAACAGGAATTTCTTTTTATATGGTAATAAAACCTTAGCTTCACTCGTTAAAACTCCTGTATTTGTGCCAACATTAAATCTAATTTATTTTTTGTTCCTTGAAGCCCCTCTATTTTTAAGATAATTATTTAAAACGAAAGGACATTTAATGAATGTAATTTGTGAATTATATTCGACTGCAATAAAAAAAACCTGATCCAAAATTAATTTATTTTTGAAGCGAAAACTTCTTTAGGCGCACCGCGTACCTTATTATTCCCAACCACTGAATCAGTTTTCAACCGTCTCTCGTCACGGCGCTGCGTCGCCTCACGCGTCACGTCACACGCTCCGAGGTGAAAGGCTCAATAAACATTGGTTTCAATCTAAATTCAATTAACATTTAAATTGCACATTAATTTAGTTTATTATTATAGTATAACGGTTTCGCATTATGCATTCGCTAATTACGTTGAATAGTTTTTGAAACTCGTCCCAGTTTTCGTGGAATGAAACGGCGTAATTTTCAGATTTTCGTTAATCTCCTCTTATCAAAATTGACGTGGAAAATTGATCAGCGAAATTGCGTCGCCAGCGTCAAATTGAATTTTGCATGTTTTTCGTCGGAAAATAAAATTTTAGTTGACAAGAGGTGCAGATATATGCGAAAAACAAATCGTTTATGAAATCTGTTTGTAACCGCAAATGCCTCACCCAGATGTAAACTTGTTTAGGGGCTACGACCATAACTTGAAAAGCAATAATACGGTTATACACAACATAAACATGGCATAAAAGTAATTTCAGGAACAAGGATCGTGATCCATTCACGGTCTGAGCTATATGCGGCTTTGGCCGTTTGCCCAGTGCTTGCAAGCCAAGCAAATCTTGTTGTACTGCTAATAACAAACATAGTGTAAGCCCTGTTCTATACGACGTTATAACTAGCATTCCAATTAATGTAATGCCCCCATCCAGAGCAGCATTTTCAGAACCTGGATGTGGCCTGGCTCTTTCGGATACATTATGGCATGTGTTTGGACAATCAATATTGATGCTGTGCTTGGCTGTAAGCTCACCGCAGCTTTTAACTGGCTGCTTTCAAATTACTCTGTTCCGCAATCCACAAATTTCCATAAAATAAGAGTAAATTCAACCGTATTGGATCGTTTTCCATTAAAACGAAACGTCAAAACTACACACAGCAATGAAACCGAAGATCCATCGCGGTGCATGCTGCACATAGCGCACACTATTTGGCTTATCGACCCCACGTTTAAACAAACACTGCACATTTAGAACAAATTTAATGGCTCAGGTATATATCCATTCTTATTAAACTTCCCTCGATAAATTTCATCAAGCAAGTTCAAATCTTGTTTTGCACCAGCAGACTCGTTAAACTTGATTAGAAATTATAGTAGATGTCACTTAATTACATTTGCTATGACAACAAGATGCTGCTAGGCAATTCATATCACCTCCGAAGAGATATCGTTAAAGCAAGTGCTCAATAAAGCGAACATGTAGACGCGATTGGAAGCTGTTCGGTACCATTTCAGATAATTATTTCTTGCAAGATGTTAAAAATATCGATTGAAAGAAATATTTTGTGGAATATACTCTTTTAATGGAGTGTGCAGACACGAACCAGCTTTAAATTAACCACTCCAAGTGAAAGATATTTATGTGGGGAACGTTTCAATAGACAATTTACTCTTAGTTTCTTTCAGATAATCTCTTAAATGGATTAAAAGCGTTCCACCACCGCTAATTACTCCATATTTTATTTAGGCTGTATTAGCTTTGTGAAATAATTGTGACACTTCCTTATAAATTCGCTCACTAATTTCCAGAGGGTACTCAACAAGCGAAATGCACTAACGAACTAGAAAACTCCATGCATAGAGTGAACTGTATATTTATTTTGTGGTCGCCAAGCGAATTCAACTTTTAAAATCCACATAATTTTCAGAGTTGTTGCTAGTTTGTGCGCAAACACTTTATCACAATCTCGCGGTACTAACCTAATCATTTTGTGAATGAATTCTGTCGGTGAAATTAAAGAAACATTTAAAGATTTCCTAAATTGCATTGTGGTCAATTATTCGACTGTGTGTTCTTACTCTCATGTTAAAGCAAAGACTACAATTTTAATATAAAGCAGTTTATATTTACTCTGTTGCTGGGACAAACGGTAGTAAATATTTCTAGTGTAAGAGTGGAGATGAGTTCATTAAACTTGACTATTTGCGTAATACACAAACAATAATAAATGTGGCATTTGACTAATTTACAAAATAATATGATACTCAATTGAATGTGACATCTACCACTAAAGCACTACTGAGCATATGTAAGATTTTTTATACCTAATATATCGGGTGTTCATTTCAATTTCTCTTTAAAGTCGGCGTTGAAGAGTCGATTGTGAACGCACCACTTGTCAGTCTGCAGAGTAAAAACACAAGCAACGCAAAAAGTGAGGTTAGATTTAAACAGTTGATGCGTGATCATCTGTGGTGAGTTCACAATCGACTCTTCAATGCCAACTTTAAGGAGAAATTTAAATGAACACCCGATACCAGCTTTTGTACCTCAAAAAATGCTTTAAAATCAACAAGTGGTTTTAAACATGTTCGTAAAATTATTTGAGCTACAAACTTCATTTGAATGTAATACTGATATACCTTACCGTGCGGTAAAGTATCACGTTTTAACACTAGTACGGTAAAATGTCATGAGAGATGAAATTTTTGTACTTTTGTCGTGATTTCTATGGTCTTAAAGAAAAGAAAGAAATTAAATTTAAAAAAATACAAGCCCTGTCATCATATTTTAAAGAATTGAGACAGATATTGGGCATAATCATGCCTGTTATGAAAATGTCTCAGTTTTTGAAGGAATGGGGATGGGGTTAGAATCTTTGTAAACATTGTTTAGTCAGGTTGTACATGTATTCAGAGGATTCAGGACTTCAGACTCCAACAGAAAGTGCTTACTGAAACGTGTGGTCTCACATTAAGATGAAATTAGTACCTACATCGTGTCTAAGAACCACTAGGAGACAAGTTAAGTTGGTAACAGTGATTCGTTACCAAACCGCCGCCATAGTTGCGCGACTTGCAGCAGAAAGTGTACTCTAGTAGTAATTACCACAAGAAACCAAACTAAAATTGGACTTAATTATTAACAGTATTAGTCGTAATGGGGGTGTTAGTTATGATTTATTTTGAATTTGTGCAGAAGTTCTCAAGTTAAGATTGGGCACGCTGGATAAGAAGAAAGAAAAAATGATCTGGATCTTGTCTTGGATTTCATTTGTTCTGATAATCGCGTTTCAAACCGCATAATATATTTTACTTAAAATTTCAGACTAAAATCGTTTTAAAGAAAATAATTTAAATTTCTTGTAGATAAATTTATATTCTTCTTAGTTGTACATATTGTTTACCAGAAAGCATCCCTTCATATAACAGGTGTTCAATTGGAAAGTTCATCAAATTGGCTTTGATTTTTGTCGCTATTTTTGTCTAAGCCAACTCGATGAACTTTTCAATTGAACACCTGTTATTTGTTTATTTTCTGTAACTGGTACATACTTGTACATATTTTATTATATGCCGTCAATTGACGAAGATTATAAAGAGTCACAGTAGGTTAACATATTTTTTAAAACACTGAACCTGCTCACTTTAACAAGGTTTTGATTTGACTATGCTAAGTATGTAGATAATTCAGCAAACGTAGCTTGATACTTGGGAAATGGATGAGCAGTGAAATTGTGGGAAGTAGTGGGGACTGGGGAGAGACCCACTGTAAACGAAGCCGTCGGAGGATTTTCGGTCTTTCTTGCAAGTCGGATTTCTCATATCTGCGCATCTGAAGTATCAAGTTACGTTTTGCGACCTATACAAGTTTTTTTAGAGTTTTTTAGAGCACGACGAGCTCAGCGAGGAGTGCTATAAAGCAAACAAGTGCAAAAAAATGGCCTATAAAACGCGTGTAATACAATATTTTTTCTATTTTGCCCCTATTTTACGTAAATTTTGTATAAAAAAAGTTCAAAACATAATGCTAGGAAAATTATATTTGGCAAATATAACTGGTAACTAGACGAACAATTCAAGTTTTGATTTAAAGTGTCAAATAATCAAGTAGCCACTACTCACTAATCATTATCAATCACTGCCAACATTAAAAATTTAAGTAAATGTTCCTGAAACCGGTATCAAAAAGAACTCCTTTTCGAAACCCGTTTGAGTGTCATAATGACTGTGTTTGAGGTGCAAAACAGAAAAATGTAATCCTATAACATAACAAAAAGTAAACAGTAATTAATTATAATAATAAACTAGAGGCAAAAATGAATAGGGAAGTTTTCCTTTTTTGAATTTTGTTTGTATAACTAAAGTTTAAAATTTGTAATGAAATGTGTTAAAAATATATAAATATGTACATACACATTAAATGTAATGTTTCAAGTACTTGTAACATTTAAAATCTATTTTGTGTTTAAGCAATTATTTCGCTTTCCAAGAAAAATTGTGGAATTCCCTATTCATTTTGCCTAGTTGATCATAATACATATCATTATACGGTAGCTCAACTTCTATGAACGTACAATGATCATTCAGATAAGCAACGTCTGGTATGGATAGTGTTTGGATGGGTGGTCGCCGGTGAACCACCTTGTAACTTCAAAAAATAATTCACAGCTAACTCCGTCGCCGATGTCATGTAAAGAATGATAATATGAAAAATAATGTTTGATAAATGATAAAAGAATCCGGCCTTGATTCCGTGCCCATTTTTTAATCTTATATAAATATTTACCTGTGAAACTATATCTATCAATTCGTGATTTTTATCTGGATTCTACCTTTTATACTGAAACGTCTTGTTGGTAATCTACTTTATACAATACAAAAGCGACAGCCCATGAAGAGACGTTATTTGTTGCATTTTGTTACCATCTCGAATTTTCCCGACGCTTATTTTGTTGCATTTTATTTTTGCAAACTGACGCGAAGTAAAACCACAAATAAATACATTCGCCTTACGTCAGTTTAAAGTTTAAACATTGTTATATGACACTGACGAACTTAACGTAGAAAATTTTCACACGGCGGCGGTCTAACTAAATACTAAACCATACCTGGCTTTATTTTTTAAACAAAACAAAATAAATAATGAAATGGTTGTTATCGTTAGAGAGTACCAAATAATGTCAAAATCAAAAATCAATTTTTTTTTCCGCAGACACCAACCGATTTTTAAATAAAAATGGATAAATAGAGAATTATTTAATTCAATAATTCACGCTGATAGAATTTATTACCTATAGATTGTCATAGGTCCACTTTTTGTTCTTTTTAGTCATTTAGTTTATACAGGTGTCCCAGAACTGCGTCCCCAGAGAGAAAAGGGGTATTTGGGGAAATGTGATATGTAGTGATAGTGATATGTGATAGTATTTTTAAGAAAAAAAATCCTGTTTCAAGCGATAATCGAGAAAAAACATTCTAAACTTGACCAATCAGACTTGAGCACCGCAATTTTGCGTTGCCAGTGTTTCGAATTTAAAATTTTTTTGTGCTATCAATAATTATTTTTGCTGTATAGCAACCTGTCCGATTTCTTAGTAATACCCGAGGACGAGCTTCTGGGATTGGTTAAATTGAAAACCCGGTTATGTGAGCTACAAAAAAATATATTTTAGTCATTTTGGTGTCTCCTTTGCGGTCGGCACATGCCCTGGGGAGGCAGTTCTGGGACAGGCTGTATATCTATGTAATATTGTATAAGTACTTGGACAATTATATTTTAATAAAATTTGACTTCATTATTTATTTCTGGTCTGTGATATTCTTTCTTTCTTTTCTACTCGTTAATTTTTTACTCACCCTCCCTAAAGAATTAAATTGTGAAATAAAATAAATTCCAACCAAATAGGCGACTCGTTTGCTAAAACCGTATTTCATTTCAATTAAAATTTGGAATCTTTCTTTGCTTTATTCTTAACGACAGTTTTACTGTGTTATTGTACGACAATGATTTATTTCTTTTCTCTCAAATTTAAACGATTTTATTTAAGCATATATTGTGTTTGTTTGTGTTGTATGTTTTCAAAAGTATAGTAAAGCATCTAAAAATACATCCCTGTGTTTGATTCCTTACTCTCGATTCATTTGTACCAACTGTAAACGGGTCATAAAGCATGAAAACTTGTTTTAAACGAACCTCTCGTTTCAAGTGTTTCTTTGTCAATTTCATGAATTATCTAGTTGATTGTGTCAAATATTATTTGATGCAACTGATACATCTTGACATTGTTTTTTGTTCTTCAATCACTGATGCATGCTTTCAACAAAATTACCAATGTCGCTTTGACGTCTCCCATTTCACTTCGTGAACCTTCCGTCGAAGATCGTTTGTATTGTCCCGAGGGTGTGGTAAATTATTCAAACGTGTTCTATTCAGATTTTAGACATATTAAGTCGCAGACAAATCGAGTAATCAGACAAGATTTTAGTAGTATCGTATTCCACTCTTCTAAGTAAACACTGTACTGTTGCAATATCTTGATTTTTACAGGTTAAAAACTCCACTAAACTTGTACGCTTTTTGTTATACTCAACAGAATTCAAATTGAATGTTGTACAATATTTTATTAAAACAAAATGAGACAAACACTCTAACACGCTTACCTACTAGATTCAAGTCGCAATGGAGAAACTAATCTATTGTAAAAACGTTTTAGATGTGGATTGTCAAACTCAAGGTCGCTTAAAACTTATGATTGGACTGTACGTTAGAGAGAAATCTGTCATAAATAAATTACAAATACCTTATAAGCGCGCCTGGTTACTTTTCCTGGTAGCAAGCGCAAAATTTCTTATTAAATTTAATTGTTCTTAAGAAGCTTTTTTCTTTTACTTCTAGTAAAGTGTTCTAAGTGCAGCTTTTTGAATTATTAAAAATAAAGTATTGACTAGATAAATAAATATGAAATATCCTAGGATATCAGAAAGATACTTTGTAGATAAATTATATGAATTTACAATGTAAGGATGTTGGTGATTTTCGAAAGACATAATTCGGTCTCCATTTCACTGCTGGTTCCTGGTTTTTATGACTCGGCTATAAATAACATTTTTTGCTTTGACTGTGGTGAAGCCACGAGCCGGAGTTAAAATAATTTTGCAATATTTTATCGAGCATTTGGTGCGGTTAAACCAAAACTCATTTCGTACCGTACTTCATATTTTATTTTGGAGCATCATCAACTCTTCGCTCGTCCATGAATTAAGCGCAAGTTATTTCATTTTATTAATGCAATTGGGCTTTATCGAATCTGCGTTTCACGTGTAGGGGTTGAATGCCTGGGAAAGTATTTTATGTTTCATTCCCGGGTGGAACCGGAGGCGGCATCATTAGCAGACGTATACATAAATGTGCACATTATGTAGATGTGAATCAGGGCAGCATTGATGTTAGTTGAACCGTGGTAATTAAAGCATTTTAAACCGTCATTTAGCAGGGTAATTAGCAGAAACGATCGACGTCCATTGGAGGCTGAAACCCGGACTTGCGGTCGACACCAAGACTTGTTTTCAGGATCGGAAATAAACGGGGGGGTCTTGGCAACCGTGCAATCTGGGGGCACGGGGGAGACTCGCATTTATCTCCAATATAGAAACCAGATGAGATCCTCCGGGACCCGGACCAATGTTAGCTTCACACCTCACTTACTCTTAATTATAATGCTCATGCGGACTCTGCATAAGTCTCCGGTTCGTTGTCTTTTACCAGTTCACGGATAGTTCGCCATAGTTCTTATTAAGGAATTTATTTCCTTACCATTCATGGTATCAAGAAAATTATTATTGTGTTGCGGGATTGCGGAACCTTATACATACCGACCGTCCATGTCCTTCCGGTTTTGCTTCGCCCTAATGGCTTCGCCTCCACCTTACTTGAACAATAGATCTTAATGGGTAAATAACTTAGTGTATAGATTGTGTAACTTTCAAACGCTCTCTGTGTAATGGCCGAGCAGATGTTATTGCTAAACAATAACAACCACGAAATATGAGGCAAACGTTTCACCAAAACAAAGCCCAGCTTAATACAAAAATCAAAAATTACTTCACAATAATTTCAGTGCTGAACATTTCTCATTCGTGAAAGTTAAAGGATTAAATTTGCACACAAATCATTATTACAAATTTTTCTCGATGTTGGTGGGAGCGAAGAAGAAAAAAGAAAAAAGTCGATTGTTTTCCGGTTGGTGCGAAAATGTTAATCAAAAATAGAAGTTTGGTTTTCAATGAACTTAGCGTCTGCATGGGCCGTAATCATTTAATTAAAGCGGAAAGAACCGCCGTTATCTTAAACGTTGATTAAAACGAAGAATGTTGAACCAAGTCACCAGAAATTAATTTGTGAAAATTTATTTTATGGCAGATTTAAAGTTGCTCAGGACCCCAAAAATCGTGTTCAATGAAGGGCGAGAATCTGTCGCCTTCCCCATGCCTACCCCTGGTTTTCTTTTCCGTACAGCAACAAAGGAAAGTGAGCCCGGAGCTCTCTCGAATCTAATGGCTTTTCCGGCAACGATTTCTATGAACAATAATTTATATTTCATCTGAAATCTGCATATAACACGCAATTTTCCGCGCTTGTTGCAATCCATCATTAGTAAAAATTCCTTTTGGGAAAGAATAAAAAAGGGGAGCTTTGAAACGGCTATTATTGGAAACGGTTGGCTTCAACAGTGAGGGCGTCAAAAAGTAATAATAACATGGATCTGGAGTAACAGCTTCGCTTTGTTAATTTTAGGGCGAACGGGCATTATCTCGTCGATAAAGAGATATAATCATCCAGTTGAAGCATGCCGGGAATATTTCTGAAGGCTTTTAATGGAACTCTTTCAAGAAGAAAATAGCGCTGTTTAATTTTCTTGAGCATGAGAGTAGTGAGTCAATAAAATTTCAGACATATTTATTCTTGTATAATTGTGGCAGTTTATTATTTTTACCGCTTATTCCGGCGACTTAATATTATTTTAATTAAAGTTGTACTCCACAGTGGGTTGAAATAACACAAACCTAGGTGTTTGCAATTATTGTGCACGTACTGTGGAATTTCATTCTACGTAGTTCAAACGAATCCACGTTTGTTTCTGCATTTTGTACAGAATTATTTAGGTAATGTAATATTCCCCATAAATTATGCCAATATTCAAACACCGTCATTGGATTGTTAAACAATATTTCAGCAATAAAATTTATTTACGTTTATTTAGCTGACACGCTTGCAGCATTATTGGTTTGCAGATATATTTTCTATTTAGTATTCTAATTTAAGCAGAATTTAGTGAGTGCACGTGTATTTTCTGTAAAATAATTTTCAACAAGGAAACGGTTTAATAAAACCGGTTAATGGAAAATATTTTTATAGTTAGATCGAATCAAAAAGAAATTTAAATGTAAAACAATTGAAACGTTGCTTGTGACTCATTGTAGTCGTACAAAATTGATTACATTAACAGCTCTGAGAGTCTTTTTCAGAATGGGTCTAACTTGTTTGGAAGATGGTCTGTTAATTTTCAATGCACTAAAATAATTTATTATTCAATAAGCGGATAATGATAATTGATAACTATTACTTGTGTAATTTGCTTTTGTGTCACGAGCCGTAGGCGAGTGGCGTAATTCATGAGCGAGCAATAGCCATTATCCGCGAATAGAATACCTACTATAATTTTTCTACAGCTATTGATAAATATATTTCATTATTAGACAAACTGAACCTGACGTTTTAAAATTATTACTTTGTATACTTGATACCATTGCATTAAATTTTGCTATTGGACTTCATAAACTAGCTGCTATGATATTTGCAGTGAGTTTTGAAATTATTATTCAATGGACCGTGGGTAATGAATCCTGTTATCCAATGAAAAACGCTTTAATAATTACAGCATTATCCAATAGGAGTAGAAAAAACTATTTTCAGTTATTACGTTGATTGTTTCCAACATTGCAAATGAATTGAAAATGTTTTAGTGAGTATAGTGACTCCATACAGAATTAATTTGTCTGCTCCGCTTGGAAGTTTAATGTTAATAAACTTGTGGTAAACCGTTTTGGATGAAATATTGTCAAAACTTGTGTATACGAGCCTGGATAACAATTTATTGTCCCGCATGTTGAAAACGTGGACTTACAAATGTCGAAAACTGTTTATCATTACTAAGGCATTGTTGAGAGTAACATATATGACATTTTGCATTTAAGAATTAGTTGATTGTTTAGTGATTTTTTTTTAAAGCATAAAATAATGAAATATAATAATAAAATGCTTCAGTAAAAGGGGATTAGGGCGTATTCTCTAACTGCTTCGCTAAATTTTAAAGCACGCTAAAATTTTAACGCCCATTTAAAAATTACAGAATACGCCCTATTGTTGTTGCAAGGAATCCATATAGGGGATATCCGTGACCTCTCATTATTGCCAAGCTTTTTTATAGCAGATATTCTTGTGAACATGGTTTAACCAGCCAAAGGGCCGAACTGGCTTCTGTAACGTCACTATATAGTTAAGTTATTAATTGCCTAATCCAATTAGCTAATTAATCAGGTAAGTAGTTAAACCAGTTAACTTGCGCAGCATTATATTGAACCGGCCAAATAGGCCGCAGGTTAAATTTTTTGGCCGTTTTGACCCTTTAATCGGCTTGATCATTAGCTAAGTAACCCATTTAACCATTTTTACTGGTGAAACCATTTAAATCGTACAGCGCTACTCAAAACTTCTGTGATATAAGAACATATTGAAATCATTCACGATGTGATGTATCAAGAAGAGCAGACTTGTCGGTCTGCAGAGTAAAAACACAAACAACGCAAAAAGTGAGGTTAGATTTAAACAGCTGATCCGTGATCTGTAATGCGTGATGCGTTCACAATCGACTCTTCAATGCCAACTTTGAGGAGAAATTTAAACGAACACTTGAAATATTTCAGTTTAAATATCAAAAACCATTGACTTAATCCCATTGTTTAACAAATTGAATCAATCAAACAAAACCAATTTCAAATAAAAATTGCAAGTTGCATTTTGTTTTGGAAAATAATTTATACTATTTTGCTTCACCGGTTGTTTAACAAATCAAATAAATCAAACAAAATCAATAGATATAAAAATTACAAGCTGCATTTTAATTGGAAATTAATGTTAACAAAAATGTAATGTAGAAAACATAAAATTCTATATTGTATAAATAATATAACATAAATTCTACCGAGTGCAACTTTCAAAGCTTTTTTGAATATTATTTACAGACTGTATTTCATTTGTCAAATATTTTATAAACAACAAATTGTATTTCTCGTTTTGGCTTGAATAAAATACTGTTCCATAGATTAAATATGAATGTTATTTTATTAAAATCGACATCAATCTAATTTAGTTTTTAGTAAAATGAATTGAATAAGAAATCCAACCTTAATATTAAATCGTTGAAGTTGAAATCGGTCGACATTAATTGGTGTAAGATTCGAATTATCTAAAAACATTTGTTTTATTATTGCTCAGCTTCAGCTGTCTTGTTCATTATTTGAACGAATTAAATTGGATAGACGCTCCAGGATAAAATAATCAATTCTGAGGCGACAAAGGTTCCCTACAGAAGTTATTTTGACCGGGAAGCAGAGTTGGCTTCTAAATCCCCGGATATTCTCAAATCCGTTTTAATTAACGGGCTTTTAACGTTTGTATAATTAATAAACGCGTGTTGATACGTTTTGTGACGTTTAAACCTACTAGTGTGGTAATGTCAGGTTTAAAGTCCAAAGTATTTTGTTATCGTGTCGGCATTGGATCAGGCCACTCCGGAACATTCCGGGTGACAGTTGACGTGCACCAGACTTAAAGCTGTTTGCCTTTATCCGGGATTTATATTTACACTTTGTGTTAATAAACAGAACTAAGATCCCCAGGTATGTCTCTATCGACCCCGGCAATATGTACATTTCGAATTACCGCACCGCTCTTGGGATCCCAGTTCTGCTATTGGTCCATATCCTTTGAAATCTCTGTGCAAGTCGCTTCCTAGTTGCGGTAAAAACAGCGGTGAAAAATTCAAAACAAGTTCCGATTGAACTGCAAATGAAAGAACCGACCCGCAAGTAGACTCGTTAATAATTCATCCACACTTTTCAATCATCCGCCGTTTCCCGTTAAATACGCAACAACGAAAAATTAAATAATGGTCGTCGGTGCACTCGCCTCTCGCCAACAAAATAACAAAAACCACCGGCATGAATTATTTACCAGGACGAGTAAAAATTTATTCCCCCATTTGGGATATAGTTGTCCGTGTAAACCAACAATTAAGTCCACATTCACACCTCGCTAACTGGATCTGCTGATATTTCGCCTTTTACCTTTTCCTCGCAACTCGGAGGTTGTTAATGTGATTTTATTAGCCGAAAAGAACCTGCGAGTTCTCAAATAACCGAAGTAGTCATCATAATAAAAACATGAGCAGAGGTACATTATCACACACCAAAATTCGATTTAAAATCCACTTAACGAATAAGCAGCGTCAGAGTGCATGTGCAAGATCTTGATGGGAACCGATTCGTTAGTCTGCTTTTGAAATTCGCTCTGGAATAACATTCTTGACGCAGTGCAGCTGAGCTTTGACTAATTTTAATTTGTCAACTGTAATTTTGGCTAAATTTGATTAAGAAAAGACTAGCTTAGGCTCAACTGCTGAAACGACTTTAAGTATCTTTAGAAATTATCTCTTGCCTCAACGAGCGAGAGTAGACTATTTTCGAGGAGATACACGGCCTTATTATGTATTATCATCATCACGCCAATAACCGTTAGTGCAACTTGGCTTTCTACTGCTTCCACGAATTTTGAACAAAGCACCATGAAAAAGTAGGTGCAGCCCCTGGTGTATAATTTCTTCTGCTACTCGATTGTTATTCGAACAATTTCACTTCAAAGCGTAAAATATAACTTATCTATATTGTGTAACATCAAGAGGCAAACACTGTATTTTCAATGCATGTTGTTATTTATTTAATTCTACATATTTTAACGTTCATCGGTTTTTGCGCCCGACTTTGTCATGCTAAAACATTAAATTGTGTTTAATTTATTTTGTCTATAAACACTTTTTTCTATAATTGATTCAAAAAATTGAAATTCACGCATAGTTATCTGCGCATGAAGTGGGTCATTTTCTTACGTGTCTTTTTTTTACATTGTTAGTAAGATCGAAACCATAGAAACCATACAAAACAGTGTGTGAAATACAATTTCACGCATACGACTATTTCTGTTTTTCATTTCACGCACTGTTTTTTATTAGTTACCTAGCAACATGGTCACTGCATTGAAACTTCAGAGTTCCTTCAAAAATCTTAATTTTTAATTTCAATTTTTTGAATCAATTATAGAAAAAATATTGTTTATATTTCGTGCGCGAAGATGTTTTTGTGCATTCAAAGGCTTATACTGCCTCGACCTTCGTCTCGGCGTAAAAGACCTTTTCATGCACAAAAAACACTCTGTTCGCGCACTTAATATAAAAATAACTATTTTATGAATGGGATTAAAACAGTTGATACGCTCTCGTGTGTAAACTTCCCTCTTGTAAAAAAAAGTAGTAAGTACGTTATACACATGTTACTTAAATATCTATTAACTAACTAAATAACTATTTTTAATAGTAGTTTATTTGACGAGTTTGTGTGTAAATTGTGCCCTTTTTGGCACGCGTAGGCCATTTTAAAACGCGAGTGAAACGAGCGTTTTAAAGGCCCACGAGTGCCAAAAAAGGCCCAATTTACACACGAACGAGTTGAATACAACGTTTTTTTGTTCGACGAGTCCCTTAAAGGCTCCAAATGGCTTAAAACCTTTAAAATTAGCTTGACGTTTCGTTTTGACAAGTTGTGACATTTATCAAAATCGTTAAAACGGTCGTTCATATATCTAACAAATTTTTTTTTGTATTTTACTGAAGCTTACAGTTATTTTCATCTCATTGCTGATTTTATTAATAACAAATGAAAACTCTTCTATTATATTAACACTTTATAATTTTGGCACTGTTTAGAAGAGGAATATTTCTTTTTCTTATGATGTGATTACAAAAGAACAGAAAATATGAAAAGAATACATCCTGATAAAAATGAGAATAACTGCTCTCTAGTGACCACCACATTTTTAAAAATTCATACAGAAAAACGTTAAAAATGAATTATGTCTTATTAGAGAAACCAGAGATGATAAATGCTAACTGTTTCATGTTGACACCTTAATTCGCGATAAATCAGTCTGTTTCGTACCTAATTCTTGCTTAAATTATTAATGACGTCATGCATAATTTCTGGTTATTAGCAAGAATTAAATTTGCTGTTAAATTTCCCGCACTAATAAAATTAAAGAAGTGAAACATGTCAGTTGCGATTTATTTGTAACCACAAAATTACCTGGAAGTTGCTACGAATTATTTGTAAATTTTACACTTATTAATTATGACTGATAACAAACTGTAGCTTCTATTGGGTGTTCATTTAATAAATTTCTCCTCAAAGTTGGCGTTGAAGGGTCGATTGTGAACGCACCACTCGTCAGTCTGCAGAGTATAAACACAAACAAAGCAAAAAGTGAGGTTAAATTTGAACAGCTGAGCCGTAATCCGTGGTGCGTTCACAATCGACTCTTCAAGGCCAACTGTGAAGATAAATTTAAGTGACCACCGGATATAAAACAAAAAGTGTTTTATTTTTATATTTTGCGCTAGATTCCAGGCAGTTTATTTTTGTATCCCACCTCCACCCGGTGGCACGGCAATTTTGCCGGAGTACATACACTATTACGGATAATATTATCAAGTAATAGTGCAGTGCTCATCAACATAATTACCGGCGTCTCGCCTCCACATTTTGACTTTTTTGTGTTTTATGTTCTGTGTCAATGTTAAGGAATTTCCTCACGATGTGACATGAGTATAATAATATACCTTTTTGAATTTCAACCACCAATGTGTTCTCTAAGTCCAAAATTTTTAAATTTATTTATTTATTTATTTATTTTGATTAATATGAATACAAATAAAGCGTACATGTTAAAAGTCATATTAATAACTAATAAATAATAAAATAATTGAACTTTTGCAACTTTAGAGTGTTTTGTTGACCCAAGTAATAGTAGAAGAGAAATCATGTTTTGGATATGTAGTTAAGTTGTTCTGGCCAACAATAAACAATGAGTAACATGTTGTTTTGTCACTGAGCTATTAATTAATTCTCAGTTAAATTCGCCTGGTCTTTGTCAGAGCATTGTCAAGCAAACAAGCATTTCTGAATGTTGTTTATGAGGCTGAGAAAAAATGAGCAGAAAACGATTCAGGTCAGGCACGGAGACAAATCTTGCTGCACATGCAATTAAAAAGTTACATTTTGATACACATTTTTAATTAAAATTTAATTAAAAAATATTAAGTAGATACCTACGT
The DNA here is from genome assembly GCF_963966145.1 of Tenebrio molitor. Classification (NCBI taxonomy): domain Eukaryota; kingdom Metazoa; phylum Arthropoda; class Insecta; order Coleoptera; family Tenebrionidae; genus Tenebrio; species Tenebrio molitor. Next base: position 8,719,133 of record NC_091051.1, read on the forward strand.
TTTTTAGTCCTGGTGGTGTTGGCGCTGAAATTACTTGAGGAGTGAAGATTCCTGCAGTCTTTTTGTCCAGAACTGCATTATTATGAAACACGTGTAAACGTGTACAAGGAGTGTGCAGTCTCATGAACTTTACACTTTAATGAACTTACGTCGACAACCCAGTCCTTAACAAGCGAAAAATCTGTAAATAGCTTTGAAAGAAATGTTCGTTTAATTATCTTTAAGGTTATCAAACATTTCCATCTAGTATTTTTTCAGGAAATTTGTCCGAATCACGGATTAACGAGATGGACATCTGCGCCTCTCTGTCACTGCCGTAAATGCGAAATTTCATTAAAAATAATCATTTGTGACGGGTGAAGAATGCGAATTAGCGAACATGGAGGCGTTTATGTGATTACGGCGCCTGACATAAATTGTTGGCTATCCCGGTACATAAAGCCTTAATAATCATTTTTAGTGGTAATGAATTAACACGTTTACATTTTTATACTCCATCTTCGTCCACGCAAACGTATAATTAAACGTAAAATCAACTGGGAAAGTTGTAATCCACTTAGTGAATGTAAAAATATTTACGACGCCGAGCCAGACTTCAGTAAATATGACTTTTTGTGCTTAAAGTTTTGCCGCATAATAATTAGAATGCACTCGCTTTATAATGACGGAACATCTCTTCTACAGTATACCAGAATGAAATATGGTGCTATTAAGGAACCGAGAGTCAAAGTGCTTTTAGCAGAGGTGGGTTATCTTATTACTCGGCTAAATACAACAAAGATATCCGCACGCAATCATGTTTTGTATGTTAATGCAGTCTGGGAGAATTTAAGTCCTCGCATTTCACGGAAACTGACAAACGTTTCTGCAGTTTAATTAGTTCTTGAATAAAAGCGCTGGGTTCAGAAGACAATCAGTTCGACTCATAAACTACAATAAAGACGTAATTATTGAAGGTATTGCGAAAACTTTATCATCTGCACATTTAATGTATTCAAAATAGTGCGAGTGACACAGATTCCTAGAATTCGTTAAGAGTTGCGGTAAAATTGAATAACAAAAAAAAATAGTTAAGTAGTTGCTGGCGCAACGTAATAAAGAAAATAGGGAGCGTAACCGCATCAGAGAAGATGTCTAAGCAATTTCAAAAATGTGCAATATTCGGCGCGAAATTAATAGAACCAAGAGAAAATGATCTGAGGTAAGTTAATTGCCTGGAAAGTAGTTGTTTTGTATGCGTACCCTTTTAAATGGGTCAATTCTTAACTCAGTAAAACTGTTGAAATTCAAGAGGAAATCTCTCCCTGTGGGTGGTTTAAAGCAATTAATACTGAAGCTGTGGGACAGGTATAATTTGAATAATATGGTAATTTTAAATTTCAGGTTGTGTTCATGTTTATAACTTGAACTTAAGTTTGAGGGAAGTGAAGCCAAAGTTACTATCGATTTTGGCTTGCGAATATATCTCGTCACCCCTCTTTTCACTGTTTCTGTGTTATTAGCTCGGATGAAGTAAGTTCTTTTAAAAGAGACGCTCGATGGATCAGGTTATTTTCGAGAATATAACTGCACCAAGAGAAATTTCACTCGTCAGCTTATTGACAGTCATATTTATCGAGTTCAGTGCGGAAGTGCATTTATTGGATTTATAGAACTCGAATTTGAAATGTCTCGATCTGTACGAGCTTGTTGTGTCGATGGCTCCAAAATATTCTGCTCTCATCCCATGATTATTGTTTGAAAATTGTAAGTAATGGAGTAGGAACTCAAAAACTTATCTTCATTTGTATTCATTGCTTTTATCTTATCAAGTCATCTGGAGCAAAATATATTTGCACGATCACGATTCAGAACTAGAACAAAATACAATGGCGTTGTTGTTCCTCCGAAGCTACCAAATAAATTACGTTCATATTTTACCAGAATTAATTAGCAGTGTCGCAAGAGCCAACCTTAAATGAAATTTTCATGAATCTGCTACTAATTATATTATTGATTATATAAATATTAATGTTTGAGTTGAACTTGATGTACTTTGTGTTTACTTTTATAAAATTAATTTTTCAAAAAAAAATGGAATATGAAATGTGGTTTTTCAACTATTTTTCTATTAAAAAGCCTCATTGCTTGTTTCAGTGCGACCTACTGAAATGAAATATGCAATATAAATGCACATAGAAAATGCAAACCTCAATCAGCCCGCCAATAACTTTACAAAAAAGTACTAAATGTTTAGTAATTCGGGTAATATTGAACGTTTACGTGGAACAAATTTAATTTCAGTGAAACCTGCAACAGGTTTATAGTTGAGCCATCGTAGAACCAGAGCTAAGTTTTGTAAAGAACATCATAATTGGCTAAGAGGGAATTGGGCTAACGTTTTATTCAACGATGAGTTTAGATTCAGGTGTATTGACGCCAGGGGGAACATTATACATGGTGTAACGTCTCCCCGTTTGGTGGATAATTTATTTTAAAATAAAATGGTGCAGTTGATTTTTAAATGGGAACAAGACATAAAATGTACAAACGCTGATTGCATTGGTTAAAGTTTTCTAATTATGATTGAAGCAATAAATCAACTAGACCGTTTTGAACAAGGATTTGTCAATGTTTTTTTGTTCATTAATTCATTGCCAATAAGGGAATAAGGTCTGATAATATCGGATCTTTTGTTAATACTCGTAAAATTATTTAGCTTGTCTCTTGTCACAACAAAATAGTTAATATTTAGAACTATGTTGTCTATGAAGTTAATGATCTGGATTAATTCCACAAACTCACATGAGATATTTGAATTTTATTCAACATTCTAAGGTCAGTTATTATGAAGATTATTTTATTTTATTTTTAAAACTTGCTACTGTTATTCAATGATGAAATATAAAATTCAAGCATGAAGAATTTTCATGGAACCTGATCGTCAGAACAGAAGAGTTTTCTTGTGGATGAAAATGAGGGATAATTAAAAAAATCTGGACCTAATAGTTGTTTACAATAAAAAATATTGTGACGTCTCATATTAGGATACGAGATCTAGTATCAATTATTATCGTAAGAAATAGTTAGTAAATGAGAAATGATAATATTAAACAAAACAAAGTAGTAGACTGGGGACATTTTTTATTTCTGTCACTAGTGCGAAAATGAGCGATAAAGACGTAAACAGTTATTAAGAAATTTTTCGCGCATGAGCGCATTATTTGAGGGACGAGCGACGAAGGAACGAGTGCTTCATTTGTGCGAATGTGCCGAATACGTCTTCTTGCATCGAATATTTATTGAAACGAAGATTACGTCTGATTTGTCGTGTACTCTTTGTAAATAGATGGCACTTGTTCATGCGCTCGCTAAAGTGTCAATGGAATTAATAGCGATTTATTTTCACTCTTTCGAAATTTTCAACATCCAAATTGGAGAAATGGCGTTTTGTAAACCAGATTATTATCAAGTTAAATTATTTTCAGAATGCTCAAAAAACGAATGGTTTTTAGATTATTTTGAAGCACGAAATCTACGTTCACGGTTGACTGTTGCGGTCGCAAAATGTTACTACCTTGACTTCAAAAAAGTATTTTCTTAGATATCGTCCTTGCAGTAGTAATTTTGATACCCGCGAATTCACCAAAAACTCTTATCTATCAGTGCCTTACATTTTACCGCACTTGTTCGGTAAGATATGTCATTAAGGCATTAAAGCGATGTGATAAAACCTGACATTATGTATTAATAATATGTAGATATATTTTGTTTTTTATTGTTTGCTGTTTATTAATATGTTTTAGTGTATTTTCTTGTTTAAAATTTATTTCTTTGTGAAGAATAATTATTGTATGTTGTATTAGACAGTTCACTTTGAGAATATTGACTGATACAGATACAATTTTATCATATCAAAAACTTGTATCTATAGTTTTATTTAAAAAATTTCAATTAAAACACTATTGCTCCCATGTGATTCACTTGTATGTTTGATTTTTATAAACACAACACAACACAACAATAAAAAACGAGAAGCTTTCCATTACGTCATGAAATCTTTGTAAAACATGTTAGGCTGGACAAGAAGTAAGAACATCTGAGAAACAGTTTTACCACTTAGGAGTGTCTGAAAAGAAACCAGAACAACATTTTTTCGTGTGGACTTGTTGCTTGACATCTTCGGCAACATTATCCTGTGAACGATGGTCTGTGTTGAGTCTTTGCGTCCTCCGCTACACTTTTATTACTTATTTTATCCATTACCAAAGCTCTAAAAGCGTAACCTTATTTATAATCCTTGGACACTGATAGGCTAAACAAGACACGTCTCATATTTCTCATATTTGAATTTTTATGTTTAAAAAAATTAATTATCGAAAAAATCCTGAATGAGCTTCTTTCAAGTTTTAAAGTAATGAATACCGCTGACATAGATAGATTTTCCATACGAAACCATTTTATGAAAGCGTAACACAATCTTAAAGTTCTAATCTTTGCTGAAATTCGACTTTCCTTCACAATTTTATTGAGAAGCTGCAAAAAGAAATTTATCTTTAAAATACGAAGCGGTGGATATGTTCCAAAATAAAGCAGGCAAACACGATAATATCCGTTGTTCTGTATCGATGATTTTCTTATCCAGATGTGCAAACAATGCTACCATTTCTTTCATTTCAGTGGTGGATAAGTTACTCTTACTGAATTGCGTTAAAGCTTGTGGCAATTCGAGCTTGATAAGGGTGTTCACACGTAAAGTAACCATCATCCTTAGAAACACTACATCGCGGTATCTTGAGCTTTTGCAACATTAACTTGACGCTTCCAGTCATTAATCATCCTTGCACCTCCTTGCATCTATTAAAAGGCGTCTCTCGGCAATTTCAATATTGTGGTAGACACAATTTAAATGCGACGAGAGGAGGAGGAATTTTATTTTGTCCCGACGTGTATCGACGCGTTGATATTTGAAAATGATAGAATTATGTTGTTTGGAAAGCCGTCGGCAAAAAGTCGTATAGTTTTTGATCAGCTCGCACCTATCACCTAGAATATAGAATTTTGATGAGGCGGTGGGTGCGATGGAAGCGCTTGTAAATATAAAATCGTCGACAACGACACGACATGAATGTTTGAAATAGCTATTAAGACAACAAGAGTTTTATAGACGATTTAAAAATCGAGATCGTAGTTTAAATCAGAGCGACCGCAGGGAGCGAGGATTTAATAGATCGAGATTTTTAAACTATAAAACACGCGTTGTCTTCAAGATTTTTTCTAACACTAACATCTTATCAGAAATTTTAATAAATTCAGAAATTATTCGAGGCGCGTCACAATACACAAAATGCGGAGGTTGCCGTGGGTACTATGGTAATAATATCAACAAATTTGGAAAAAAACAATTTTCATCGTTGAAATGTGCCAAAACGTTCCAGAAGAAATAAGAAAAAAGGGGCAATTTGTTACCAATGAAGTCTAAAAGTGCATACGAAAAGGTGTGTTTCGTTTCAAGGCCGGAACAATAAAATCACGCATCACGGAGGTAACGGAAGATGTCATTTTGGCTTTTCTTGATATGGGGTAAGTGTGTAGAACTTCATTAAAAGTTAATTCACACTACGGCAAGAATCATTTGAAGAAAATGTAAAGATTGCCAGTTTTCGATGGCCGGGCACTTGCATTGGATGAAACAGCAGAAGTTAAAGAAGAAGATGTTAGGAACAAGAGCACGAAGCTAATGTGGCAGTTCCAATTCAATAATTGTACTTTTCACTTTTGTGATAATTACTGTAAAAATGATTAATAAAATGTTACTTGAATAATATGTGTGAGCGTATTTTATGACTCTATAAGATACGTTGCTATTGACGACGTGTCTTATAGAGAAAAGCGTATTTTATGGGAAACATAAGGTGTGAGCTCAAATGCACCATGGAAACAGTATAAGATATTAGTGTTAGAAAAAATGTTTAATTTGCATGGAATAAATTTTTGCCCCGCAAATGATTCCACCGAGACGTCTGTTTGGCGTGATTCATGGCCAGTATTTAACGCCGTTTCCTGTTAATTACCTACAATTACATATTCTTTGACAGGGCCGTTGGAGCGTCACTACGGGTCATTAATTTGGCGGGATGAAGCTCGGATATAATTTCATTTAATACATTTTAATAAATTTATGACACGGTTCTGAAGATTAAACCGCTATTATACGGCTCATGCTTCACTCCTTCCTCGTTCCAGGCAATTCTCCTTCTTAAAACGATCCAGTCGACCATTCGAGATGCAAATTAGCCTCGCGCCGTTAAATTTTGTTACTAAAACCGGAGCTTTTGCACGTGATAGCGGCATCCTCGCACGTCTCACTTCATAACCGTGGCATTTTGGCTGTCTGATAAGTTCAGCCAAATTATTTTAATTATTGCACTTCTTTAAGTTTAATATGTCGACGGTACTAATTCACGGAAAATTGCACAGCCTCTTTTTTCACCGTTATTACGGATTTATAAGATGAACTGACGGCTTCAAGGGGACCAACTTTTTTTAATAGCATCTAATTAAGGAGTTGATTATGCGCGACTTTTTATCCTTGACTGTCACACTTTCACAGATGTTGCTGACGCCTTCTTGCAAACTTTTCCCAAGTGTCTACTAACTAATCTCGAGGGAGCTGACTTGTTTATTACTAATTTTACAGCCGCCGTGACAAGCTATTCTTAAACTAAGGATCTACTTCTGTCCGACTACTTCACTTGATGGTTACAAATGCTAGTTCTCACTATTGCAACCTAATTTCCTTCTTAACGAACACACTTTGTTATTTTATCACTTTTACACAGTTCGCTCTACAACTTCTGCATTCCTCATCTTTAAAATACTGCATAACTCTTGTAAAACACCGACTACACCAGTTAAATATAAAATATAAATTTTTGTTGTGAAACCATAATAACGTCCTCTTGGCCCACAAAAAAGAACAAAAAAAGATAAGCGGCTTCATTGATAAAATTCTTTGTAAAATTAAGCCAGTCACTAATAAAAATTTGTTAAATTTGGATGAAGCAAATTGGGGACAAAGAGTTGAGGAGGTGCGTGTTGTCCTGTTTTCCAGAATAAACCATTTCATACATTAATCAGGAAGTGAAAGATCCTACTTCACTGGAACACCGTGCGGGTAATTAGGGAGCTCCGTAGACGCGGTCGAACCGCAAGCGCAGGCAGGTTTTCATCTGGGAAAAGTCCTTCTACCTTGAGATCTTAATTCCTTATCAAACAATCTCGTAAAACCTAGATTGTGAGCTGTTAAAATATTCGAAATCTGGCCTGAACGAAGAAGTTTTGAATGAGACGGAGAATTAATTCTGTTTTATTAAAAATAAGCCAACGTTCTTAAAAGAACGACATTACAGGAGATTTAAAGAAATTGCGACAAAAAATATTTTCTTGATGTTGCTCTTTACAAGTGCTAGTCGTTTATAGATTGATTTAAACGAAGTGCAGTTGTAGAGAACTTATCCAACTTGCAGCCAAAGAGGAAAAATACTTTTACGGATATTGAATTTATAAATTGAACTCTGCATTTAGAGAAATTACCCGAAACTCACTTTGATTTCCTTTTTACTTTAAAAGTAAAGGTAAAGGTAATTTAAAAGTTTAGGTTACATGTTACTTCATGAAGAGGCATAATCTTGGATGTCACTCGTCAAGGCACTTCTCTTGAGCTGAAAAAATTATACCTTGCTCTTCATTTTCGAAAAATTCTCAGAAAACTAATTTTTTGCTCATAACTTTCTTTAAAGTGACCCTACGGCAACGATTCTTGCGGTAATAGAATCCTTTCCTCGAGTTCTTCTCTGTAGAACTTTTGCATTGATGTGATTCGCATTTTACATTATTGAAAATTTACGAATTTTGGACCGATCCAAATCAGCTTCGGTTTGAACAGGATCTCGCTTGTTGCTGAAGATACGACAATGATTCTTCAACTGCTCGATTCCTCTCGTTCTCCTTATTAATTTTCAGCAAACTAATCCAGCTTTGGACCTATGGTTGATGAGTAAAATGACCTTGAAATTAATTTTGAGGTTCCTTTTTTTGGCTCCCTTATTAAGCAACATACATACATTTGGTTCCAGAGGTTTTGTTACAAAACTATACTTTCCAAGATTTATGTAACACTTTTAACATTTCTTACCTAACCATTTTGAAATTGTAACAAATATGTTTTTTTTTTATATTTGAATTTGTAATTTTGAAGATACCAGAGATAAACCCATCCGACCTTTTCGCGCTGACCCTCCGTATATGCTTATACTGTTGAGTAACGCTATTCATTATACACAGGCGTGAGTAATGACTCATTTCTCCACGGGTTGTAACTACGCAAAGTTCCAAGTCTGTCGAAATTTATACGTCCTTGAAAAAGTATCGTATTACTCGCGTGTAATGGCTGCTACCCACTTAGCACTTTTCTAAGGCTGACGTTGCAATGTCAATTCGTAGGTAATAGCCATCATTACATGCTGTTTAAATAAGATACTACTGTTTTTGTGTACATAAAATACAGTACTTTAACGGTTGGAGAACAATATTGAAAACCTGTCTGAAACAAAACCGATTCCAACAATTAGAATGAATTTACCAACCAATTTACTTGTCAGTTTTAGTGAATTTCGTTATAATTGTTAGTGTTTTGTATAATTTGCCTCCTTTTTTGAATAAAATCAATTTAGTGAATCACAAATTAAAACAAATTGGTTTATTACAAAATATGTACATATATTAATTTTACTCTCATAATCAATTGAAGAATACTATGTTTATGTCAATACTATACAACAAATGGTTGTATATAAAATAATTAAAGCTGGAATGACCGGAATTGTAAATTATTAAATGTTATTTACTTTCATTTTAAATTTGCTACAGGAAAACGTAAAAAGTAGATTTTTTTTCGGACGCTTATTTATACTGAATACAGCATTTTTATTACTTGCCTGCAAATACAGTTAAGAAAACTTGTTTACTTTGAAAGAAAATACGAACATTGCTGCAGCAAGAAGAGCGTCGTGTTAGATACATTTTCTCTCATTTCCTTCCAAATGTGCCGTTTTCTGGGTTAAGTATAATCCGGAGCGAGTTGTCGCAAACTTAATGTAACACTAAATGTTAATTTATTTTTCAACATTTTTGACATTGTTACTAAATAACCAACTTTAATTCTCATGGAAGACTTAGCCGGGTAATAAGCAAAACTTAGATAAAACCGGCCAATAAAATTACTACATAACAAAATCACTTAATACTGACGGGTTATATTTAAACGTTTAGTAATCTATGTATTCTTGACAGTTTGTGTTTAAATTAGGATGGCATTAGTTAAACAAAATAACAAAATAATTTACTGTCTTGCAGGAGACAACATTTCTTGCAAATCCGCGTCCACGAAATGAATATTAATTTATAAAGCTTAAAATTAACTTTTTAAAATATGTCTGTGGGATTCTACATTGAAGCAATCTTTAAGAATTTTAGTTCCGTCTACGTTGTATTAAAACAGTTACTTGCAAACTGTTCAAGTTTGCAGTATGAGGTCTATCTAATTTATTATTCCATCTCATGGAATGAATTTCGCTAGAACACGATTTGTCCTTCCAGTTTGTCAGGTCAACCTTCCTTTAGTCGTGGAAACGTTACTCTGTGATAAAAATAAACGTTTTTGTAATCTTAAATTAAATCAACCGATAAATATTTCAGTCGTCCTCCTAAATTTCTTTTTAATGTAGGAAAGTCACAGAATTTGTTACGTTTCCTTTTTGTCATGTCTGCAAAATCAATTGAACACTTGCTTTAAAAAAATTGTTGATGTGGATGTTTCTCATTGGCTTTCCAGAAATGTGCCCAATGATAAAGTCGTTAAAGCTATCGCCGCTGCCTGAAGATGGCCGCAATCAATGATATATGTGGGTGGAATACTGGAAATGGAACAATTCACAATACAGAGAAATGTTCAACGTTGGAATAAAAAAGCCAAATAATTTATCGGCATGCATCGACGATATGTCGACGCATTTTTTCCTTATCTAGTGCATAAAATATAACAGCGTACGTCGAACGGGTGAATTTGCAAGCTCGCTGGGACACGATAAGCAACACATTTTCAGGATTCTAACGAATCCCCAAAAAACGCAATTTCCTTTTTTTAGTTTTTTTCCTATTTTTAGCCTCCTCAATCTTCATTTACCATTCTATCAATTCCCAGTTTATCAAAAGTTTTTTTCTTAGGACTATAAAAAATTCACTTATATCACAATTGAAATCTATCAAGATAACTCCTGATTTGGGATGTTTTTTATTGTTCAAGTGTCATCCTATCCATCGAAATATGAAGTTGTCAATTTCGAGCCTGTACCTTGTATCATTTCATCCTTTTATTTAACTAACTTAAATCCTAATCAATTTACAGACGGTATTACGATTGAACTCGATGCCACTGCCAAGTCCTGACGCAGGATAATAAGAAATCAACATCAAGTTACTTTGTTATAAAACCTCGTCCAAAATTCGACAAAATGCTTTATGATCTTAATAAATCAATACTAAATTTAAAGTTTGTTCGTATTAAAAAATTATATGTCTGGTACAAGAAAAAACACATTCGTGGAACATATTGTAACGCACCAAGTATAATCGGAAGTGTCCGGAATCTGTAGATGATGACTTGATGGCTCGATGAGTCATAGTCCCCGCGAAGCGCCGAGGCCTACCCGGAATGTTCGAGAGCGGACCGGCATCAGGATCAAAAAGGCAAAACGATTCAAATCACGCACAGTCATTTAAAGAATTATTGGCAAGGTAAGACGAGGATTAACAAGCGTCGGTGAATCAGATGTTTTGTTTTCTGCAAGTGCAAACGTGTTAGTGTCTTAGGTAATAAATGTTAGGGGTAATAAATGACGAACTACCCTCGTATACGCTGTTGAAAATATGTTGCCGCACCCATATACTGGAAGCAATTAATACTGGGACTTTTGTAGTTGTCGTAACATATTTACCCTGATTAGTCGTAATAACATGGTAACCGAGTCTGCGGTAACAGAAAGCGCTTATAATATGTATGACCCTTGCTTACAATCATTTAGTAATTGGGGTAACATCACATTGTTGTGATAAACTTGTATGAGAGAGAATCTGTGTGAGATTGATCCTCTTGTTCGCTTGAGAGGCACCTCTCATTGTCAGTGTTCCATTAAATTATTATAATAGATTGCTTACTTTAATCAATGAGCGTCTGCGGTAAAACAAATACGTTGTTGTATGTGAAGACGAGAAGGACGAGAACAGTCCAGAGTAAGAGAAAACATTTCAATTTCATTTTTAGCCGGAATCTTTGATATTAATCTATGCAAATTAGGATATTGTACTTTCTCAAAGTGACAAAAAAAGCGAGGGCAAACCGGACTTTTTGTATATCCAGAAGGCTGGTGCGAAATTCAGAGGGTGTAATCCCTCCGTTTTAATTATAGTTTATTCAGAGGAGTTTTTCCGATTTTTCGCCTTGCTAAATGTGCACGACGGCTCTATTTAAATCATAATGCCTACCCTTTCGGCAAAAACAATGACCATCGTTTACAATACTATTTACGATAAATCTGAATTGAAGCTCATTCCGATGTTTATCTTCAATGTCCTGAATTACAAATGGAGCTCTCTAAATGGTTTTCCAATAAATATTTGATTGTTTGCCTTCCGCGAGCCCTAAGTGTGGAACGAATCAATTTTGAGACCTGTGGCAAAAAGCGTTGTTTGTAAAAGTTTACCGGCGATGGAAATATACAGAAGGATCCAGCTTCCGAGTTTTATGCGGATGTGTCTTGTAAAGCATCTGTTCTAAATTAAATTGGCAGTTTTAAAGCTTTCCTCTTCCCATTAACAAGTTAGGTGGGTTTTGCGGGTCTAACTTAACAGGGAATTCGATTCAAATGACCAATGGACGCACTGGAAAACAGAGTGAGTTGTTCCGGCCATCTGACACCGGAAATTGGGTCAGTTACTAAATAGCACCATCTCCTGTCTTCTTCCGCCGCTCAACTGGATACATATGTATCTATCTTTGTGTTATACGTCCCACGGTTACCGCATCGGCTTTGTATTATCAAATCTCTCGATTATATTGGGCCGATATTATGAGTCGTGAATGATGGATCGTCGAACGGCCATAGGTACGTCGTAAATACATGCATTTTGTAAATATTATTTTCCTTCTCCACACAAAAATGTAATATCGTTCAACCGGCATTTAATAAATTCAATAATTAATAGCCTGCATCCACTGATTACCATACATCATTGTCATGGACTACAAAATGTAAATTGCTAATGGCCCAACGAGCAAATAAATGGGATTTATTCTGTCCAGCAGTCCGAATTTAATCCCGTTAGGATTAGCAGTAATTAATTTTTTAACGAAACGATTATGAATTTTGCTTAAGCCAACCAAGATGTCTGTTAAACTGGAATTTTATCTATTTTACAACAGAATGGAAAACGTTGACATATACGTGGTGCGTCCAAAAATTTACGAACTGTTATATACAAAGTCATCACAAATGGGTGTAGACCTAGTTGGCGTGAAAACTGAATGTAAAATGTATGGTTGCTGTTCCATATGAAAATGATCAAAACATCGTTCACACAATTGACACTATTGACAGTTCACGCCAAGTTAGAGTTTGTACAGAGCGGCAAAAATTTAATAACATGGCCATGGCTTGCTTCGACTACAATAATTATTTGAATTTGAATTATTTTATATGAGAGAATTTATGATGTACCAAACTCTTTAATCATTTGAACGGTCTAAATTTGTTTTGGGATGATTTTTTTTACTTAAAATAACCGTATCTTCAAGCCCCCTTTTTTAGGCAACAAATCATTTTACCAATACAATTACAATATTGTAATGAGAGTTTTCTTGATTTTATTTGTACCATCTGATGATTCTAATTTAAAGTATTGATTTAATTTACAACAAATGATGATTAAAGTGAAGTTGCATAACTGATAGATATGTCAAAGCATATCAATTAAAATGATAACGTGCGTTTGGAAAAGAGAGGCAATCAGGGGCTACTGGACCACACATTTTTTTAACGCTCGTTATAATATCGTATTATTTATCCTTTTAACAGCCATGAAAATAATATATTTTTAAATTATTACTCGCGCATTCGCCAACTATTTTTATTCATTGCTGCTTTTTTCTTGTTACAATTTTTTTGCCTATAAAATATTTGAATATTTTTCAATTGTTTTCCATAAAACGCCTGATGATTAAATTAATATCACCCATCATAGTTACTATAACCTAACAATATCTCCCTTTTCAACAAAACTATATCCACTATAATTACCTGTACATATCTTTCTCATTAAAATGATTGTAATAATTAATATTAATAGGTTACCATGGCCGTATTATGCAACAACGCTCGTATACTAAATACTAAATAAAATGAAGCGCTGTTATTAATATTTGCTAACAACTTTATTGAACAATAGATGATGTATAATTTAGAATTGGTTGTGTTGGTTTTCTAAATGTAAACAATTTGTAACAAGCAAAAGCAAGTTCAATCATGTTTTGGCTCGCTGGGGACCACTCTCGATGCATAGAACTGCAACAATACTGCGGTTATACAAGTTTTAAAAATACGACAGAACTTGGATTTTGCTTCGTATTTTGCTGTACACAAAACTTGAACCAATAAAAAACCTGGTCACCGTCATTTAATTTCCCAAATTGGTTCTGGGATTACTCCGCAAGATTACTACTTACTTATTGATGTCGTCGTTATTATTAGATTTTCTAGTTTTTCCTGCATGTCTGGTGAGAAAAAAATAACTGTCCCAGCCACGAATCGTACGCCAAATTTGAATGACAGGCTCAATTTGTTACAAGAAAATATGGCCCACCTCGTTCATCACCAAATTGAGCACTTGTCTGAGCCAATTCTCCAGCTCAGTTTTCTCACTCGAGATTGTGGAAGCCGCAAATAAATCATTTTATAAAATTGTAAAAGTGTGAAGCTTTCATAACAATTTTAAGAGCTTTATTAAAAATAACTGAATAATGTCCGTCGTAAATTTCGATGTACTTAGTACACATTTCCTTTAAAAGCAACCTACGCTCCATCTAATACTTAATGTTCAATTCATAGTTATTTATGGGGCATTTTGGGTTCGCCCAAATAGAAACTGCGGTTGGTAAAATCAACCGCGTTACGTAATCTCTATCGACTTATTCATCTGCTGATACGTACACCATGTTCTTGGTTCGTGTGGTATGTGTTGCGGACGAGTAAATTAGTTTTCCTTTATTCATCACCAGAAGTTGCGGCCACATTCATTTCAGGTCAGTCATGTAAGGAATTTTGTAATGCGAGCCTGGCATAACTGAAGAAATTAAATATTTTACGGTGGCTGTTATTTTAATTCGCGCTTTATTTAAAAAGCTGGCTCTTGGATATGCAGCAAATGTGCAGTCCTTCCCGTGAACTCTGCAATCTTCATAAAAGAGTTATTTCACAATATTTCACAAAACGAAATAGTTTTCAGACTAAATATAAATACATATTTCATTGTCAGATAAGTCAGTAGTTCACTTAGACTTAGACTTTGCAACAAGTAATGATTCCCTACTCGGAAAAAGAAATCAAACAAAATGCCTCTCGAGTGTAGGGTAGATTAATTGCGGCAATTAAGATAGATTGCTCAAGATTCTGAAACCTGTAAAAGAGCTTTTTCACCTAATCGTTATTTGCATTTATAAATTCTCACTATTACATTTGTATTTGTTATATTAGTGTTTGAAATGTTTTAAACCGTAATACATGGTATTATGCAAATAACATCAAAAAACAGACAAAACAGAATTGCAGAATGGCTTAAATTGACATAAGTCGGATCATTTCTACTAAATAAACCATCCAAAATTTTTTCAATAAAGTTAGTCAAAATTAATTAATCTTGAGAAGTTTGAATAGTGTTTGTGAAAACTTTTACACGAGTCTCGACAGCGGAATCTGACTTCAAGTTGTTCCTGACTGGCAACGAAGGTTACCTCACCGTACCCCGGAATTCCGGTATTCGCGGAAATTGATTTTTTTTATATTTTGTACTCTAACCCAAAGTATTAACCCTAACAAAAATTAACTGCTGAGGTATATCTTTGAAGACGAAAATCACTAGACTAAAATAAAAAAATTACTTCATTTTCGTGGGTACAGAAAAAATATAACCTTTCTTTTGTGTAATATCGCGCGTCCAAATGAAATCCTGGGCTGAGTAGGTGTTGGAAAAATTAAACCGTTTAGAACAGTGTAAAATTTGAATTTCCCGCCGTTTGACACGAATGACATTTGTTTATGTTTAATCGGGACATAATTGAACATATTTGTTTTCAGCAAAGGGTGCCCTTAGATATTTGTTTCGAGAATAGGAATCGTTAAGTTATTCTATTTTTAATATAAAACATTGCAAAGAAAGAAAAAAGCAAGATTTTTCTGGCTCTAAATTTTAGGTTAGCTGTCAACATGCTCCAATTAATCTACGCTTTAAAAAAGCACAACAATTGACGGTTACCTACGCCTTCCCAGCCCAGGATTTCATTTAAAAACCTCAAGCTAACTATGTCTACGATTGCTTTTTTCTATTGCTCAGAAAAAAATCTTATCTGTATTCACTTTTCTCCACTTTTTATACAAGATATTAAATTCTGTTCTCTCATCGAAATTTGATTGAGGGAGTAATTTTTATCCAAGAAATCTAAGTGAACAGTAGCAGCTGCAATCTAAGTTCGTTTTGTACCATTTTCGAATTCCAATTTTTACTTCATTTGGTATCGATTTACCCTTCTCTTTTCTAACCAACGTGCAACGTAGATATCAAAATATTGAGATAACCACCAGGTCAACCCTTTCCACATTCACTTCCAACAAATGTTTTCTTATGACTCTTGCACTTTATTCTCGACGGGAACGTCAGAACATGCAGCTTTGTTTTCTTGTACGATATCTTGACAGCTTTGAAGTGAGTCGATTCTTTAGTATTCGGAATTTCATTTTAATGACGGTCCATGTTGGATATTTTTGTTAAAATTTAATCAGAGTCAGTGGAGAAAATTTAAATTAAAAGCATTCCGCACTCCACCATACCGCTTATATTGTCCCGACGGTTATTAGCCGATATCCTTGTATAATCTTAACAGCAGCCCCACATAATCAATATAATCTCAGTATATGTATTTCTGTTCCGTTTAATAGTTACAAATTGTACGATCTAAATCTACAAATTACGCCGGCATTGTTTTAAACCAAATAACAACACAAACACGTTTAATCCTTTGAAAACGTTCTCGATACAGTTTGAAAACTCGGTTCAAGTTTGTGTAAAATATGTGGGTGGCTTCCTCGCACAATAATTCCTCTCTACCTGCAATTTTAAGACAATAACATCTCATATCTCGTAGTAGGAACATAACGAACGCGTATATAATATGTACCTGTATTCATTCAAATGCAAATTCCTTTAATGTCGTTACAATGAGTTGCCAAGCCATGAGCTATAATATGCAGAACAGTTTTGAACAGTGGAATAAAACTAAGTGAACCAATGTAAATTCTGAGTTCAGACCATTGAACTTCACTAATATTTCGATGAATATTGTCGGGCTGCTGTGGCGGTTTAAGCATTGACGTTGTGCTTTCTGTAAATCAGGAATTTAGAATTAGCTGAATTGATTTTTCGATATATTTTAAACTCTTTGGCGTTTCATACATCACTGGCAAAGAATCGACTTGGCCTAGTCCTTAAATCATCAGTGACTCAAACAAATCGTTCCAAAATGATTAGTTTCTCCACTGCATGACCTACTTCATCTCGAGCAAGTTCGTATGAAGAGCAATTTCATTTTATTTCGTTTCTCGATTTTTTCTCCGATTTGACTGAAACCCCTACGTACCGTTTTTCCCCTTAACGCTCCACCTAATTCGGTTCATCATCTTATTTAAATTCTCGAGAAGAGCCTTTCCCAAATATTATTACGTTTCGAAATAAGAAAGCGACTGAATTTTAATTAATTGTGCATCTAGGCCGTTGGATTTTAATGTCGGAATATTTTTAAATATTAAATCAAAACAACTCAACCCGTTCCATTCGTGTCAAGGGAGATTTATGTATTGTGGGTAAGCTCCCGTTAATTTGAAATTTCTAATTGATTAATACTTCCAATTAAATCGAGTGCGTGAAATATCCTTCTTCCCTTTTAGCAGTGGTGTTGAATTATTTTACGGCATTGCACCCGTCTTACCGTTTCTCCTAAAACAAGTCAAAGAGTTACGGTAGATACAACAAACTGGATTCCAATAGTTCTTGAGCATCCGTTTCCTTATAATTGTAACGAAACTTGTCAGAATTTCTCAAACTAAAATAGGTTATTATGTGACTGCAGTTTTGTTAATAAGATTAGCAAAGAGATAAAGTGACAAAGCTTGTCGTGGAAGTAGGCGTTGCAGAGTCGGTTGTGAACGCACCACTCCTCCGTTTGCAGAGTAAAAACACAAATAACGCAAAAAGTAAGGTTAGATTTAAACAGCTGATCCGTGATCTGTAATCCGTGGTGCGTTCACAATCTACTCTTCAACGCCTAATTTGAGGAGAAATTTAAATGAACACCCGATATTTGAAAACTGAAGTCAGTTGTATTTTTCTTCAAACACCACACCCTTAGAAGTAATGAAAATTTATGCATGAATAAAAGCTTTGTTTATGGTTGTTGCACATAAAATCTGTCAAAGTAAATCTCCCACTTACTTATGCTCCTTGAAGCCTGTAAAGAAGGCAATGAAACTGTTAGGTGCCCTCATCTTCTCACAATTTAACAAAGTTACAAATATCTCTATGCATTTTGGAATCTTCCGTCTGTGATTCCAACATAATGAAACAAATTATTTGTAAATTCAAATGTTAAGAAGCTCGCACTAAATTAAACAAGAAATTGCCTCAGGTAGAATAGATTTAGATTTGTTTGTTTTTGCCGGCTTTCAGTTTCTCTTGCAAGTTGCACTGAAGATAAATGTAAAAATTACAGAATGCACAATATTCCTAAAATGGGTAGCGTGTGCTAAATTTCCATTTCAGAAGTCTAATGTGTAAACCAAATATGAGTATAAAACAATTTTAAAATATGTATTTACTTTTGTTTAAAAGGATTCAGTTAGTACAATTACGTTATTTGTAAATTAATTAAAATTCTCTGAGAGCAGTGGGTAAAGAATTAATTTTAACTGATGGTTTTTATTAATAATCATTTAGTTATGCTTTATAATTTTAATTGACATGTTTACACATTTTGAACAGCTACGGTAACTTGACTTTACACACTGAGTAAACTATCTGTTACTTTACCGCACGGAGTGTGTAAACTAACACGAAAATTTTAAGCTTTCAGGGACCTCCAGAAAAAATGTTAACTTGTCATAAATAAAACCCATGCTACCGCTGCCATTGATCCGTTCAGTTTTCAAAAATAAACATACATAATTAAATTGTTTTCGTCTGAAGTCTGATATCGCCATATTGTGGGGTAAATTGTAAGCATGTCCGTCAACGCGATTTATCGGTATAATAGAATAACTTTCTGCTATTTCATTTATCAAATATCAGTCTAAATGTCAGTCTATTGACAGGTTTTCCAAAATTATTGCTTAGAAACGAGTAATGGGTCGCCGGCCAAAAACATTAATACATTAATAATGCGGTAGGTATTTTACAACGCTTGTTTTTTTTAAACACTCCCGCTTCACGGTCTTGTTTCAAACTAAAAACCTGGTGCTGTAAAATGTAACCTACGACATACGAAATGTAAATAACTATTGCCAACCATATTTGATTAATCCGAGCATTAGGTGAAACAAACAAAACTCGTATTCGTTTATCATCAAGTACTCTTACCTTGAGGCGATCAACAAATGGTAGAAAACAAGTAAAACGAGATTTTTTACCGTCGCAAATCCGGTTGCGTTAAAACCGAAAGGATGTCCCTAACCCCCATCCAGAGCCATTTATCAACGTTTGATGGGAAGCGAAGTGAGAATTGATAACAATTAATTATAAAGAAGAGAAATCGAGTCCATTAATATTTTTTTGCGTTTTCTTTGATTCCTTTTTGTATTCATTGTAATGTTTCGCATGTAGAACCACGGTCTCGTGATCAAGATAATTTGTTTATGATATCAAAACGGCGGAAGAGTGATAAAGTCGCATTACAGCGTTTAATCGAGTCGAACCGATTAAGCATAATTGAACATTATCTGCAAATCTCCAGAAAATGAAAGGGTCTGACAATGGGTGTGTACAGCGTTAATGTATAATGCCATTGAAACTTATTAACTCTGACTGAAACAATACGGCTGAAGTTGGAATTATTTTGAAATGGTTAAATGTGTCGGTTCTATTTATAGTGATATCTTCGTGTTCCAAAACAATGGATCTACCCTGTCATTGTTTAGTCCTTGCTACACACGCCGAAACGTAATGTGGAGACTATACATTAGCGGATAATTTGCGAACTGAAGTATGATATAACACATATTATAAAAAAATATGACACGGACAATACCTGCATTTTTACGTTGTGTACCGCGCCATTATCCTGGTTTTTATTACGTTTCAGTTAATTATGAAACCTTAATGTCCCGTTTAATGCCCGCTTTTTATTTTTAACGTCCCGTGAACAATATAAAAGAATTTTCATTGTACTTATCTGCATAAATTCTTTGTAAAAACTGTTCACAGTGTTGTTATAACCATCTGATGAATTTTATCGTGTTATCCCGTTAACAACAGCTTTTACAGTGTCACAAATTACTTTAATACAAATTCATCTTGTTAGCGGCAAATTTCATAACACGTGCTCGAAAACAGGTTCTGATGTAGTCATAACATCACTTTAACAGTTCGGAGTGATGGTTCTCTGAGATAACACAAAAGGTTGTCTAAACTCTAATATTTTACCGTCTATTAGAAAGCACTCTCACACTGTGAAATGACATTAGTGTAAGCAGTTTATCTAAATGCGCGCTTATGTAACCTACGGTACTTCCACCAACTTGTAACACAATTTTGTCTAACTTAGGGGATCATGTAATTAACGTATTATGACTATTATGAACTGTTACAAGTACACAAGTCTAATTGTGTCAATTATGATAGGCATACAGAAGTAAAAGCTCTAATCTTGACACATTTATGCTTTAGCGAAAATCAGTTCAATAAAAAAATATTTTTCCATCAAGAATCGTCTGATTACCTGTAAATATACGATTTAGTCAAAGAAACTTTAACTTCTTTCTTTATTTATTTATCTGGATTCGCTACAGACTCTGGGGAATCAACTAAAAATGATGACAACGTGAAAAAGTTCAAATAACGAAATAACTTGTTTAGAAAAGTTGTTCCAGTAACCTTGTCAAGGATTTTTATTTTTTTAAATGATTAAATTTTTTGTACAACGAATTTTTGGTAGACAGTTCTGCAGGGTTAGTTGGTGACAGCTCGACAAACTTCATAGCAGAAGATTAATATAGATTTTTATATTATTAAAGAAATTGTATCTTAAAGCTGCTGATAAGAAATAATAAAAGCAACTAGTCTCGTCAGATAACCCAACAAAAAAATATATCGGGTGTTCATTTCAATTTGTCGTCAAAGTTGGCGTTGACGAGTCGATTGTGAACGCACCGCTCGTCAGTCTGCAGAGTAAAAACATAAACGCTGTTAAAAGTGAGGTTAGATTTTAAACAGCTGATCCGTGATTTGTAATCAGTGGTGGGGTCCACAATCGACTCTTCAACGCCCACTTTGAGGAGAACACCCAATATTTTAATTTCATAGCGTAGTTTCTTTTGCAATTTCCTAAATAGAATTTTAACGAATGAAAATATAACTTCAAAACGCAAAGTTGAACAAATGGATATGGGAATTTGTTTAAATTGCTAATGAAAATTCTTGCATTCATTATTACAAACGCCATTTTTCTTATTACATGCACACGTGTGTGCTTTTCCTGCTTGCGACAATTACTTAAACGTAAAGCAAAGCTTTTGATAAGGAAAGCTTATGATTTGGCTTCTTAAAAGTTTTGAATGTGTAAACTTCACTATGTTCGTCAAAAGACACTACGAAAACTAAATATACAATAGCGATACTTTTAAAATTTCATATTAGGATTTACGCTTTTGATTTTAGTATGAAGTAAAGCTGCTTACTGTTTCCAAATTTAAAATCCACGATCGCGAGCTTTTAATCTTCAGTACAAACGACGAAAGCAGATATGAAAAGTATTGGGTTTATAACAAAATATTCTTTTGCGAAACATCTGGTACAACATCAATAATTCATGAATGTGGATTGTATTGTTTCCGGTATATCGTCACCTACTTTTATCACATGAAACGCAAAACATGGTAGATTTCCGTTTTTGCTTTAATGTTGGCATTTAGTGACTCGTTTGTGTTGTTATCGTTCATCAATACCAACTATAATACAAATCCATCATTCGCTGCTTAATAATAAAGGTGCATTAAAATGATTACAACTGCGTTACATAACAGATTCATAATCTGGTTGGAAGGTACATTAGCTTAATTGTTATGGTTTCTGAACTGTATTTGATGCTTAAGTCGATTGTTTGCAAATACAATATGTATTCGATTGCCGAGTTGAAAGCATTATTGTTCTGGTTACAACATCCAAAGTGACGTAGATTTCGACAAAAACGTTCGTATATTGAAGAGTTCTGGAGGGGTCGCATTTTTGTCAAATGGATGCCGTTAGGATTGAAACCAATATATTTTCATTATGCACAGTAAGTTTGCCATAGAAATGGTAAACGTTGAAAATTTGAATGGTGAATTATGTGGATTTATGTCCAATATCCGCACTGAAACAACTTTCAGTGAACATTAGAGTCGAATTCAGTAAATATTGATAAGCTATCAGATACACATTTGCGTCACATTTAGCAGGCACTATGTTATATTTTATTTCGTATTTGCACTGGAAATTCCCTCTATAATTGAAAACATTACAATGCGACCTGTGAGATTATTACATTTACACTCCCACAGTGCCGAATTAATTCATTACGATCCCAATGATTTTATTCGTGTCGTGACAAATTCAAATAGAATTGAATAATCGATGCACGCGAGCTTTACGAATCTAAACTTTCAGGATAAAGTATAAGTTACTGTCCCGGCTCAGTTTCAGATATGGCTTTTCTCCGGTTACGTGACAATCTCAACTTTACGTTTGGAAAACTCCCCAAACAGCGGTCAGTTTCGAAATATTATGTCCTCTGACAAGTAAATTTGTGCTTTGACTACAAACAAACTCCAAGTGTTGTAAGAGTTATTATTGTAACACCAACCCTTTTAGATAAATTACTGTGGGTTAGAATAATACACCAAAATATATTTCAAGTTTTAATGAACTCAAATAATTTAATACTGAAATTGCTATAGCTTACTTTGTGCATTGTATTAACGTTTCTGCAATTATTGTCAAAGTACACAACATTCAAACACATTGTGCCAGCAGCACTTGTCTGTTTAACTGATTGAAGTGGTTAAACTTGGCAAATACGAGTACATTTAATTTAATAACTGCAGCTAATAAAACCAATGCAACAGAAATGGTATTTTTTTAAATTTTGCTTAAAATTCTTGGGTTCCAAAAATGTCCTTTTGGAAACATACTGTCACCCATTAATTTCAGAACACCCAGAAATGACACACTTCTCTTGTAATATGTTTAATTTTGAACCTAAGTAACTAATTAAAAACAGCTGTAACAGAAATAAATACAGGGTCTAGCAAGAAATTACAAACAGTAATGTAATAGTTATTTACATTATAGTAGGGTAGGGGGGTACTTTATAGGGCGAAAACTAGGTTTCACTGTTTCAGGCACTCGACTTCGCCTCGTGCCTGATTAGTTGGAGCCACCGTACCACATTTGTATTATACTTTTCGGCCGACC
Organism: Tenebrio molitor; assembly: GCF_963966145.1. NCBI lineage: Eukaryota > Metazoa > Arthropoda > Insecta > Coleoptera > Tenebrionidae > Tenebrio > Tenebrio molitor. The sequence goes on from NC_091051.1 coordinate 8,742,215, forward strand.
AAATGTTTTATTTTGAATATTTTTATGAAATAACAAATGTCAAACTTTTTGACATATAGAGCTGCCAACCCGATATGTTATATGTTCTCTATTAACAGAAAAATAATACATGTAAATGTGTTTTTTTATAGTAAATTAAAGTAACGTGTGAACACTTTAATTTTAAAGTGACTGTAATAAAAGTAAATTAACCGTGCGTGCTACCGCACTCCCCAGAAATTTATATCCGTCGGTAAATCGCAGCTACCTTAACTTAAATTGAAAGGTGTGATTTACAGTTAGGGAAGCCGAAAAAGTCGAAAAGATTGTTCGATTCTGTAGTCAAGTCTGAATCACTCAAGTAGATGAATTTAAAAATATTAAAATTGTTGGTATCAAAATTTTCTGCTACAAAATTTTGATAATCTAAGAAAAAGATCTTTCTTAACATTTTGATGTTTAAGTAAATTTTTTCGTTTTTGTTGTTTTCATTAGAGTCATACTTCTTCATGACTCAGGTGGGTAAATAATACCCAAATCTTCTGAGTTGTCACTTTATTTTTTTTATTTACATAATAGCATTCTATTATTTTTGTCAGTTTTTACACAATTCTTATACTTGTGTGAGTGTTGTCTAGTGATTTTTTATGATATTCAAGATTGATACAAAATTTCGTATCTTTCAACAATTTCTTAAAAGAGGGATTCGTTTGACACCAAGTTGTTTCATTTTTATTTAGAAATCAGCATATATGCCTGAAAAATAATTTTTTGCCCGACCTCCCGATTGTAGGGAGTAAAGTGGCTCTTTTTCTCCCTTGGGAAAAAAAAAGCATAACCAACTCAACCTTTTATGATACATATTTATTCCATTTTTTTTTAAACCCGAGGTGCAGTTCTACAAAGCTTGCATTCCCGAGGTGTATATACTATTTTTTGCACCATCCAATGATTTTGATTGAGAAAAGCCGAAATTTTTTAAATCATTTTTAACTCTATCAAGTTAAGTTTAAGTGTCACGAAATGATGTACTTTACTCCCTCGGTGTATAATCTACTATTACGTTTATTATTAGTTCAGAGGAACAATTTTATTTCTCTTTATCAGTTGATTACCTGTCGTAGTATAGAGAAATGCACAAATGATAATGATGTAATGATCGATAGTGTAATATACCCCATTCATGTAGTTATTACAATACATGCAGGATTCACTCTAGTTCACTATGTGTAATACCCACAAAAATCTACAGTAATAACATCACATGCTTTGTAGGCCTGAAGCTACAAGGATTAACCTTGTTTTAGCAAATTGCTGGATCAACCTAGAATAAACATTTTTGAATTGGCACAAAACATGTAAATATAAAAATAAAAATCTATTTTGGACAGAAATTTTGAAAAGTTAGGTAGACTATTCGGTTTGAAAGCCATTTCACTCCAGATAAACATTGTTTTCTTTTTTTCTGCCAGGTAGTTCTGTACTGTTTCGATTTTTCATTTTTGCATAAAGATCGTAAACGTTTTCCATTACTAAAATTATATTATTACCTTGGAGTTCGTTTACATTTTATTCTTTCTATATTCGTTAGCAGCAACGCAAAATGGATATTCTTGTAGGCAGGTGAAGACATTTTTACTTTGTTGACCAAAAAATGAAAACAGAAAAAATAATATAAAGAAAGAAAACACTTGTGTACAGACTTTTAACAACTCAGTTGATAATTTTTCATTATTGATGGTAAAGATTTATGTGCAAGATTTAATTAAATTGTCAAAAACATTGATTCCTGCGTTAATTAAATTTACAACAACTGTAACTGTCTGCAGATTATAATTGGAAATTTTATTTAGTTATTTTAGTGAACGCTGTTCTGTCAGCAAGTAATGAAGACCTGAAACAAATACATCCAACAACGATCGAAATAATTTACTAATTTTTATGAAATGTTAATCAAAATGAAATTCAGTGAACCAGAAAATGCATAAAGCAGAACAATTTCTCGAAACGTTATATCCTGCGAGAAAATTGCACTCTAGGGTGCCATTACAAATACCTTCCATTTAGGATCAGGTTCAGCGCCGTATTTTATAACTCAACAAAATTATGAACAATGATAATTCCTAGGTCCCTGAACAATTTAACAACAAGTGCAATTTTAATGAGTTGCAAATAATTTGAGTTATGGAGTCAAGTTCAGATCTGGATGGTGAATTTGATACGCTGTTGGGTAGCTTTCCGGTCTTTCGGTTTCCAACAGGTCTTCGGAGCTGCACAATTGGTGGTGTATCGCTGCTCAATCGCTGTTTGTGGTTGAATGCTAATTATCGACTGAGGGGAGATGGTCAGTGGAACTCATCTATCAAGTGGCATTACTGTCGCATACGAACATGCCTCTGACAAATGGATTGTAAATTTGGATACTGAAAGGGTTTTAGAGTACCTAGGGATCGGACGCGACGGATTTTTTCCGGATTTACCCGGACCAAAGGAAGAACTCTATTGAAATTGTAAAAGACTGCTTAAACGGATTTGAGGAATTAAGCGACATTTCAGACTTCCTACATTTACCTAAGATAGTGCCACGTGAGGAAATTATTCCGCACATTCAAAATCATCGATCCGCTTTGCACACAGTAAAATAAAAGTGCGGAGTTGTGTAAAGAAAAGTGGTTGTTGTTCTCGTTAAAATCCTAACAAGGGTAATCATACGTGCTTCCGTTTCGTCGGTACTTGGTGTTATTGGATGAAAACTTTCTGTTTTTATGATATTTATTCTGTGAGAAAAAATCGGTGGTTATGATAAGAACGTAGCGGGAACATAATATTATTTAAATCTTTGTCCTTTGCCGGCGATTAGACTTCCGTGCCCCTTTTTCCCTACTTACCGGGAAGTTTTTATTAAAACCATTTTTACGCGTCTTCAGTATTTTCCTGAAGGAATTCTTATCTGAAAGCATAATTTTTTATTGCCAAGTAAATTCCTCTGTCGTGGCCGCTGGAAAAAAGTTACAAATTTACTCAACAAAAGCTCACCTCCATTTTAAATAATCTCAGAAAAGATACATAAAAGCTGCAAACATTCTCTTGTCGTTAACTAAACAGAATGTATCTGACGCAATTTGGGGAAAAACATGACGCCGATTAGAGATTTCCAGAGGAGTGTTTCAGGACACATCGAATAAATATTTATCCAGCGTAACAATCTCGGCGTAAGTAACAAGAAAGTTTGTGCAAACGTTATTTGCAATAGTAGGAATTTCATCGAGGCGAAAGAGAAGTAATGAATCAACAAACAATTCGGTCCATAAATTGTATATTGACCAACTTACCCATTCATGCTACTGAACTGGTTTCGAGCAGTCGTAAAGAACGTTATGTAGCTTGCAAATAGAAGGTAAATTCTTAATGTATTGATGGAATAGAACGGCCCTGGATTAGCATTCCATCTGTGTTCGCCGCCCCCGACTTCAAGGTGTCTGGAAATGAAGCAAAGAAAAAAACAAATTTCGTCAATATAAGATATTGCCTAAATAAAACAATCGCGTCTTTGCCAAAGTGTGTGCGCCAATTTTCTTTACGAGAACGGTTATCAGCGAAACTTGTTTTGCGGATTTCTCCGGGCCTGCTGTAAAAAAGTATGGGTTGTGGGATACAAAAAATTAAACCAACAAATACTGAGTTTTATGGAAGAACAGATTCGAAATTCAGAGACCTGGTTAGCTTTTCATTAATTTGTCGAGTCGGAAAATGAAAATGAAACTGAAATAATTCGGATCAGATTAACAATTCACGGCGTTTCTTCTAGAAGAGTTCAGCGTCATAATACAAGTTTATGCTAATTTGACTAAAACTCATTAGCGTTTAAATGAAAGTTAAATAAAGAGCAAATATTAAAAAAAATTCTGCAAGAAATAATAATAACTTCGTTGGAAATAAGAAATTATCAAAATGGAATAGTTATTTTCATATGAGTAGCGCTGTCAGATCACTTTTCAGGTATGAGACCGAAATTTGAAGCACGAGGCGTCAGCCAAGTGCTGCAAAATAGGCCGAATACCTGAAAACTGACAGAGCACGAATATTGAATAACATTTTTCGTGTTCGTTTAGGCAAAGTCTTAAAAACATTAATTTATTGTACATTTTGAAGTTATCTTTGACAGATGCCAAGTAAGGTATATAACCGGGAAAGTTTGTATATTTAGTTATATACCACTTTCCCGGTTATATATCTCAGGAAACGAACACGAAAAACAATTTTTCGTATTTAGTGTTCAAACATTTTAAAACAGTTACATATTACATACAAAGTGATCAAAAGGAAATCAAATCAAGAGTGCTAAATCGTGATACGTTGGTCTTAGAGGTGTTAGATTCTCTCATGGACTGTGACCTTGGAAATATCTACGCGAAGGCGGAGCGATAAACAAGTGAAAAATCTCTAAATAAAAACTGAAAACGTCGACTACGTTCAAATTCAAAGACATACAAATATATAGATGAGAGAGAGAGATGAAACTAACGTAATGAATGATTGATGATGTTTTCCGGTCGGTTTGTAGCGCCTACTTAAGACCGATATTCGTCGTTTGCGCAGATATGATTCATAGACCATGAGAAAATCCAATACTTCTACATTGATCTACGCTGCTTTATACATGCATTGCACAGTCGTTTTATTGGTTGGTTATTCACCCCCATTTCGAAAGTAACATTGCATTTTACCATTTATTCTGGGATAATTGTTGTTTACAATTACAGTAAAGGTCTGTAAACTTTGCCGAAATCAAAAAATTGTTAACACCAGCACATCGTTGACGTTTCTTTGACATTTCAAAGAAAAATCTGGTTATCAGGCTGTGTGGCAATAAATAAAAAAAAGAAAAATCTTAAATTTTCACACTTAAAAATTTATAGGGATCTTGTCAATGCTTTTGTTATGGTGGTTTGTTGGCAGAAAAAGTTATCCGATCAAGTCAATATATCGAAATCGAGTATTAACAATCCATTGTTGTTTTTGTTCTGTTTTGACGAACACAATAGAAACAGCAAACCACGAACAAAATTTACAGTTCACTACACTCTCTCTACGTTGGAAGCAGATAAAAAATTGTGGTCTACGTTGTATTGCTATATTTTGGAAACATGTTACCCATAATAATTTATAAATAAATCGACAATCCCACGTTACATCAACGTAATACCGCAACCAGTTATAATTTTATAGCGTGAAAAGACCACAAGAGCCATTTTAAATTGTACAACGGTGAACCATACAAATTGCATGCAGCTTAACTTTAAAATTGTGTAATATATTCTACCAACACTATCAGCTCAAAGAAGATAAATTGAAATAATTTGTAAACAGCATAACTCGTTGAAAGGATATTATAAAATTATTAATATACCATATTACATGTTAGGGGACTAAAGCGCATCCCGAGTGTAAGTTTATTGCACGAGCGCAGCCACGTGAATAATTACACGAGTGCTATTTTAGTCTTTTAAGAGACTAAAATAACGCTTTATACAACGACCGCGCAAAAGAAATTGTAAGTAAAAAATCTTTAGCTTGATTTGGGTGTTGATACAGATTTTAAATAAACATTGTAAGAACGCATGAGAGCAATAATAACAACACCAGTGGTACTTCACTCCCTCTTTTAAGAGACTAAAAGAACGTTTGATACAATGTGGGGGGCAAAAAAAATTCCAATCAATTTTTTTTGTTTGATTTAGGTGTTGATGAATATTTTATGTAAACTTTTCCTGCTGGGAGAAAACTGCTAGTGCACCAGTAATTAAATGTAAATTTATTCGAAGTGTCCCAAAGTTGCAGCAGCGCTAGTGGGAATTAAAATTCAATAAGATTTAGAATATAGATAAGAGGGGAATAAGAAGCAAGCGTAAGAAGCACCTGGATACACTAATGTATCATCACATTGTGAAATATTAATAACGTACTCTCCTGATTCGGGAAACGTACATTTCAATAAGGAAGATTTACGGCAGCGCGCAATAAATGTTTGGAAAAAAGTGTAAGCAAAAACTGTAATTTAGAAGATTAAAATCGAGCTGTTTGCACTCATAGATTTAATTGAAGAGGAAAAGTTCATTGTTAAGGAATATTTTTTTTGGAAACTTTTACGTTAATTAAAAGTAAGCACGGCATAAAATTTATTAGTTTCCAATCCGAGGATATCGGGGTCTTCCTAAATGTTTGGTTTAATTGCTATTATTTGGCGTGTAAGGAATTAAGTGGTGTTTGGTTATCATGAATATTGATGAAGATAGGCGGGTAGGAAGGATCCATCTGTTTGTTTTAACAATCCTTATATTTTGCGGGATTTGTGCTGTGATCCGCAGAAAGAATTTATATTGGAGTGAGTCTCTTTAAAACAAGATTTGATTTTATATCGGACCTCTGCATAAATAGATTGCATTGTCAAACATTAGGTGGGGCACAGCGAACGAAATTCGATAACCTCTTATTTGCTGAAGTGGTGGATGCGCCGGCCTGTTCCTGGTCCATAAATTGCCCCGATATCAGCCCTAATAGAACCGGGGCGTTCATGCGGCACAGTTCTGTCCGCATATAGATCTTAAGAAAACCCCGATAATGATTTTTAAAGCCTTTTTCATTACGGCGTAATTGCCGCTGGGCCGGGGAATCCGTTAAGTGGTCTCGAGGCTATTTTGTAAATATTTTGGCGGCGGCGGAAAACTTTTACGATGTTAATTTTTAAAATTGATTGTTCTTCCACCGGCATTAATATCTCTTGCGGGTCGGGGGGCGTTCGAAGCGGAATCGTCGAACGTCGATGCAAAATCCGGAAAATCGCTGCAGATGTTAGCAGCGGCTGTGAAGTTTTGCTGACGATGACATTTTAAACAAGCTCTCTCACTGCTGACTGCATTTCAATAAAGCAATGCCCTTAAAAATTGAAATATATAGCAATATATTTACATTTTGATAAAAAGCCACTGTTGACACGACGCTCAATCCAACCATGAATATAAAAAATTCATGCGAGAACCACTCTTATTGGATTCACTCTAAACAAAAACTCGGTACTCTCAAACCTGAATGCGTTAACCTCAAGTTCGCGACGTCGCCCACGAAAAACTTCACGCGATTGAATCAGACAAATAAATTTTTAAAACCCCGCACCACCGTACTTCACTTCAATTAACTGCCAGCTCCGCGCTTCAAGGTGAATTACAGCAGGGATCTTCGTTTATCTACATTAAGGGTTGGTCTTGATGCGACGCGGCGAAAGCTCTTAATGCACTATGCATCTTCACTGGCGCATTTTTACCTAATCGAAGCTGACAGACGGGGGATTTTCTCCAAGAAATATCTATGCATCTCACATGTGAAGAGTTATGTGAAACTGTACACGGGAAATCCTTCACAAAGTCTCATTAAGCCATTATCCATTTAATTAAATACCTGAATGGTGTGTAAATCGATCAAAGTTTAGCGAATCTAATTCCGTTTCTAATTTAGTCTGGTAATATGTTGTTCCTATTAATGTGAGTAATTTATAAGGTAATATTTTCACGATTCAAGATTTTCATGCGGGTTTTTTAATTAATTCTGTTCGATCTTCGCATCACTGAAGCTGTTTCAGGCAAACTAAAAAAATGGCACTGGTAAGCGAAATGTGAAATGTCAAAGAAACGTCAATTTTAAAGCAACGGTGTTGATGTTAACCATAAAAAAAGTTTTCGATTTCGGCAAAGTTTACGGATGTTTCCTGTATCTAATTGTAAGCAACAATTATCCCAGAATAAATAGTAAA